>NC_133129.1:175796823-177046823 GCF_048418815.1 Hemitrygon akajei
CTTGTCAAAGGCCTTCTGAACATCTAAATACATAACATTAACCAGTTCTCCTTTGTCTATGCTGCTTGTTATTTTCTTCAAATAACTCCAACAGATTTGTCAGGCAAGATTTTTCCCTTGAGAAAACCATGTTGACTATGGCCTATTTTATCATGTGCCTCCAAGTACCCCAGAACCACATCCTTAACAATTGACTCCAATATCTTCCCAACCATTGAGGTCAGACTAACTAGCCTATTTTTCCTTTCTTCTGCCTCTCTCTCTTCTTGAAGAGTGGTGTGACATTTACTGGTTAGATTGGGTTGTCCCATATCACCTGCTGTCAATGACAACCCTCATCATGTTAGGTTGTCCCATATCTCTGATGATGAAGGGTCTCAGCCCGAAAAGTTGGCCATTTATTCCTCTCCATAGAAGCTGCCTGAGCTGCTTGGTTCCTCCAGCATTTTGTGTGTGTTGTGAAGTATTTACTATACACATTCTGAACTTCAAAAGAGCAAAGAATTTCATTGTACCTTGCTGCATATGATAATTAGCTAATCTGAAATTAACATGAATCTGAATAATTAACCATTAAAACTTAATTCCATCTTGAATGGACAAACCATTACTTTCATATTATGACTCCAGTTCAGAATTCCTCCACAAGAGATAAACATTCTCTCTGAATCCACCCCACCAAGCCCCTTCTGAATTTTATCTGTATCAAGATTTGATTATTTGTGGAAATATTACTTTGTGTGTAGTAAACACAAAGTGCACTGCAGATGCTGTGGTCAAATCAAGACGTACAAAAAAGCTGGATGAACTCAGCAGGTCGGGCAGCATCCGTTGAAAGAAGCCATGCTGCCTGACCTACTGAGTTCATCCAGCTTTTTTTGTACGTCTTACTTTATGTGTTGTGTGTGAATTATATGTACTGTGTTGTGCACCTTGGTCTGGAGGAATGTTGTTTCGTTTGGCTTTGCGCATGTATATGGTTGAATGACAGTAAACTTGAATTTGATTTCCTCCCATTTTAATTTATGTGTTTGAGATACAGCGTGGAATAAGCCCTCCCATCCTTTGAGTCACAATGCCCAATAACCCCCAACTGAACCCTAGCCAAATCGCAGGACAATTTTGCAATGACCAATCCACCTACTAACTGGTACACCTTTGGACTGAGGGAGGAAACCAGAGCACCTGTAGGTTAGGTGAATCTCGGCCCAATTCTCCCAAAAAGAATTGGTGAACCAGGTTGAGATTCTCATGAAATTTTTACTGGAAACAGCTTCTTATTTTCTAAATCATATTCAAATTCCCCAATTACCCTGTGGGAATTTGAGCTAACATTTTCCAAATTATTAGTTCATGTTTCTCAATTACTCATTCAATAGTATAACCTCTTCACCAAACTATTAAATTATATCTCTTCAGAGCAAAAAGAATAAGTTACACAAGGTTCCTTGAAATTATAATGGTATTCTAGAGTGGGCATATTATAATTGCAATTGAAATACTTCTCTGTCCTACCTCTGTTATCTCTTAAGACAAGATTTTCATGCATCAATGATCTGAGCAGGAGTTTTACAACTGAGAACTCATGCTGCCAACCAGACCATGTTCTCTTCTCACTGCTAGTATTGGGAAGAAGGTACAGGACCCTTTGGTCCCACACTACCAGGTCCAGAAGAGTTATCACTCCAACCACCAGGCTCCTGAACCAGAGTGGATAACTTCACCCACTTCAACACTGAACTGATTCCACAAGTTGCGGAACTCACTTTCATGGACTCTACAGCTCATGTTCTCAGTATTATCTATCTATATCTACAGATATAGACATAGATATGTATATTGTATTTACACAGCATATCTTCTTTTGCACATTAATTCTCAGACTTGGTGCGTAGTGTTTCATTCATTCTATGGTTTTTCTTTGTTCTATTGTGAATGCCTGCAAGAAAATGAATCTCAGGGTAGTATTCAGTGTCATATACCTACTTTGAGAATAAATTTACTTTGAACTTTGAATTTTCCAAGTCAGAAACAGAAATACAGGTTGACTTAAGTAGTCCAGCGTGTATTGCATCTGTACTAATTAACTAACGAGTTAATCCCAAACTGATTTATTAAACTGTAGCTAATTAAGAGACTGAAAACATGGCATCATCACTGAGAGGGGGTATAAAAGACATGAAAGCTGGATATGAACATGGAACCGAGAACAGTCAAGCCTTCCAGCTCACAATGTTTGCCAACATTTTAATATACTCCATGATCAATCAAACTCCTCTCTCCCACATAGCCCTCCATTCTTCTACCATCCATGTACCTACCTAAAGAGCCTCTTAAACGTTCCTAATGTATCTGCCTCTACTGCTGCCACTGGCAGCGCATTCCACGCGCTATGTTAAAAAAAAACTTACCCCGGACATCGTAGAACATAGAGGACAGTAAAGTACAATTCAAAAGAAAATCATTGACTGCTTCTCAATCAAGTCTTAAAGAATTTCATATTTTTTGTTCTCAGCCAACAGCACTTTATAACTTATGGAAACTTTGGATCACAGACATGTTTGAGAAACTTCCAGTTTCCATCTCCCACCGTCTGTACAATGAATAGTTCCCATGCTCAAAAGAAAGATGACCACGGGGGCTAACTATGTGTGGTCCATATTTTCAGTGGCTTGGCACTGGCCAGGACCTAAGGGTGCTGGATAACAGTCTCAACCTGAAGCGTCACTTGAACCTACCTGATGGATCTCCTGCCACCCATTTTCATCCTTACAGCCGATGAAGGCGTGCTCGTATAGCAGCAGTTCACAGCAGTAAGGGTCTCCTCCGACCATCGCAGTGTGGTAGAGCGGAGTCAGCCCACGGCTGTCCTTGTAGTCTGTAGAAGCTCCAAGTTCCAGCAGAGTCTGGATAAAAAACACAAGAGGTGGATGAGAAAGTTAACTCTCAGAATACTAAATGGCTCACTCTCACATTTTTGTAGCTACAGTTCCAAACTGGTTGGGAAGATGCTGGAGTCACTATTAGGGTTGCGGTTTCAAGGTACTTGGAGGCACATGATAAAATAGGCCAAAGTCAGCATGGTTTCAATCGGTGATTTCTTGCCTGAAATCTTTATGAATTTTGTGCAAGTTTGATCAGGGTGGACTGTCTCTGCAGCCTACAGTCAATGAATAACACAGTGCTAAACTGAACTAACTTAAACATTCTTAGACTGTTTCACTGACTTTGTGGTTTGTTGTTTTATATTCTGTGTTTTTTGCTTGCTCTTTGCCATTTGTGCAATTAATTGTTTTTTGTTTGCACGTTGGGTGTTTGATGTTTTTTTAAAACAGGTTCCATGATGTTCCTTTGTTTTGTGGCTGTCTTTGTGAAGACAAATCTCAGGGTTGTATAGTGCATACATACTGTGATAATAAATATAATTTGCATCTTTGAATAACAGGCAGGGTAGAAAAAGGACAGCAACAGATGTAGTTTTCTGATGACTGCCATAGTTGGATACATCAGCAAGGGAGATGAGGCTGAGTACAGGTCTACGGTGGGAAACTTTGTCACATGGTGCAAGCAGAATCATCTGCAGCTTAATGTGAAAAAGACTAAGGAGCTGGTGGTTGACCTGAGGAGGGCCAAGGCACCGGTGACCCCTGTTTCCATCCAAGGGGTCAGTGTGGACATGGTGGAGGATTACATATACCTGGGGATACGAATTGACAATAAACTGGACTGGTCAAAGAACACTGAGGCTGTCTACAAGGGTCAGTGCCGTCTCTATTTCCTGAGGAGACTGAGGTCCTTTAACATCTGCCAGACGATGCTGAGGATGTTCTACGAGTCTGTGGTGGCCAGTGCTATCATGTTTGCTGTTGTGTGCTGGGGCAGCAGGCTGAGGGTAGCAGACACCAAAAGAATCAACAAACTCATTCTTAAGGCCAGTGATGTTGTGGGGGTGGAACTGGACTCTCTGACAGTGGTGTCTGAAAAGAGGATGCTGTCCAAGTTGCATGCCATCTTGGACAATGACTCCCATCCACTCCATAATGTACTGGTTAGGCACAGGAGTACATTCAGCCAGAGACTCATTCCACTGAGATGCAACACTGAGCGTCATAGGAAGTCATTCCTGCCTGTGGCCATCAAACTTTACAACTCCTCCCTCAGAGTGTCAGACACCCTGAGCCAATAGGCTGGTCCTGGACTTATTTCCACTTGGCATGATTAACTTATTATTTTTATATTGCTATATTTCTACACTATGCTTGGTTGGTGCGACTGTAACAAAACCCAATTTCCCTCGGGATCAATAAAGTATATCTGTCTGTAGTTAACTTGGATTTTCGGATGGTCTTTGACAAGGTGCCACAGGTGATTTTGCTTAGCAAGATAAGAGTCCATGATATTACAGGAAAGATACCAGCATGGATAGAAGATTAGCTGAATGGCAGGAGGTAAAGAGTGGGAACAGAGGGGAGCCTTTTCTAGTTGCCTGCTGGTGATTACTAGTGTTCTGTAGGGTACGGTGTTGGAACTGCTTTTTTTTTGCATCAAATATAATATTGAAATGGGTAAAAAAAAAGTAGCAGATGGAACATAGTGAGGGAAGTGTACGGTCATGCACTTCTATAGAAGGAATAAAGGTGTAGACTGTGTTCTAAATGGGGAGAAAATCCAAAAATCAGAGGTGCACAGGGATCTGGAGGCCCTTGTGTGGGATTCCCTAAAGATTAACTTGCAGGTTAAGTCAGTGGTGAGGAAAGCAAATGTAATATTAGCGTTCAATTTGAGAGGGCTAAAATGTAAAAGCAAGCAAGGAAGTGATGCTGAGGTTTTACAAAGCTTTGGCCAGACTGTACTTGGAGTATTGTGAGAGGTTTTGGGCCTCTTATTTAAGAAAAGTGGTGCTGGCATTGGAGAGGGTCCAGAGAGATTCATGAGAATGATTCAGGAAGTAAAAGTATGAGAAACATTTGATGGCTTTGGGCCCGTACTTGCTGGAGTTTAGAAGAATGAAGGGAAATATAAGCTATATAAGACCTTGCTCAGACCCCACTTGGAGTACTGTATTCTGTTCTGGTCACCTCACTACAGGAAGGATGTGGATACTATAGAGAGGGTAACAAAGGAGATTTACAAGAATGCTGCCTGGATTTGAGGGTGTTCCTTATGAGAATGGGTTGAGTGTACTTGGCCTTTTCTCCTTGGAGCGACTGAGGATGAGAGGTGACCTAATAGAGGTGTATAAGATGATGGGGGGCATTGATTGTGTGGATAGTCAATGGCTTTGTCCCAGGGATGAAATGGCTAACATGAAGGGGCATAGTTTTAAGATGCTTGGAAATAGGTACTGAGGGAATATCAGGATAAGATTTTCACACAGAGAGTGGTGGGTGTGTGGAATGCACTGCCGGTGGCAGTGGTGGAAGCGGATAAAATAGGGTCTTTTAAAAGCCTCTGCGATAGCTACATGGAGCTTAGAAAATTAAAGGGTTATGCTCTAGGGAAATTCTAGGCAGTCTCTAGAGTAGGTTACATGATCGACACAACATTGTGGGCCGAAGGGCCTGTAATGCGCTGTAAATGTCTACGTTCCATGTTCTATGAAATTTCATTGAAAGGCTTAAATATTGGAAGGCTTAGAAAGAGTAGACGTGGAGAAGATTCTTGTAGTTGGAAAGTCTAGGACCAGGGAGCACAGCCTCAGAATAAGGGGGCATCCATTTAGAACAGAGATGAGGAGTAATTTCTTTAGCCAGAGGCTGGTGAATCTGTGGAATTCATTGCCACAGGTTGCTGTGGAGGCCGAGTCATTGGGTATATTTAAAGCGGAGTTTCATATGTTCTTGTTTAGACGGGACATCAAGGGTTACGGGAAGAAAGCAGGAGAATGGAGTTGAGATGGATAATAAATCAGCCATGGTGGAATGTTGGAGCAGACTCAATAAGCCAATTGACCTAACTCTGCTGCTATGTTTTATGGTCTTATGGAGTGTGGTGGATGTGAACCGAGAGAGACAAAGGGCAAGAAATTTGGATTTTTCCCTGTCAGTTTGAGAAGCCCAATAGAAGCACCAAGTAGTCCATCATAGTAGTTAATGAGGCTATTCCTCTTGCCATATTGCTTGGGACTCAGACGGCTCCATCATGGGCACAATCCTCCCCACCATCGAGGACATCTTCAAGGGACAAAGCCTCCAAAAGATGGCATCCATCATTTTGGGAGAACCAAACAGGATTCCTGTCAGATTCATGTAAATGTGTCCTTTATGGTTGGTATTGATCCTGTGGGCTGAAAGAATTGGCTCCCAGCAGGAATAGGTGACTTAACTCAAAATCAAACACTTCACTCTGCACCAAGAGTGCTTGCTCATTTCAATAACTGGATCTTCTGCGGTGCCAAAGGTTCCCCTAAAGCAGGTCTCACTGCCGTCATTTGGATTTGAAGCAATCCTAGGATCCAGCAGGGAATCTTGGAAGTAAATGGAAATCTTGGACATACCGGACTAAATGACCCCTTTTACTAATACTATATATATTAGTCATTTTTTTGTTTGTCAAGTGTAGCTCTGAGAAACATAAGGAAACATTGGCTGCCCAATATTCACTTTCCCAACCTTTCTCCCGTCTTCTCTCGGTTATTACCACCTCCTAAGCACACTCTAGCTGACTGCCAAGGATTGTTTTGTGAGTGGTCAGTCCCCAACCATGCTACTTCCAAATCCCACCATTCTCACAACATCACCAAACACTGGAGGAAATTTCTAGATGTACCATGGAGAGCAGTCCCATTGGTTGCATCACTATCTGGTGTAGAGGGGTCACTACAGAGGATCAGGAAAAGCTGCAGAGGGTTGCAGATTCAGTCTGCTCTATCATGGGCACTTGCTTCCCCACCATCAAGGACATCTTCGAAAGGAGATGCCTCAAAAAGGTGGCATCTATCATTAAGGATACCAGCCATCCAGGACATGCCCTCTTCTCATTGCTACCATCATGGAGGAGATACAGGAGTCTGAAGACGCATACTCAATGTTTTAGGAACAGCTTCTTCCTCTGCACCATCAGATTCTGAATGGACATTGAACCCACCCATGAACACTACCTCTCTCTTTGTACTACATATAAATTTAATTTTTTATATACAACAGATTTCTTACGGTAATTTATTGTTTTTTTTTAATGTAGTGCACTCTACCACTGCTGCAAAACAACAGATTTCATGACATATATCAGTGATAATGAACCAGATTTGGATTTGGATTCTCTCTGTTCCACTCCCAAGTTAATATGGGGTCTTCATTTTCTTTTTAAGAAAAATGATTCTCGATCTGAGAAGGTGATTGTAACATAGTTAATACAAGTTTCATTTTAACCAGTATTCCATTATAAAGAATTTTTATTTCCGATACCTGATGAAACACCAAACACTGGATGTTTACATTGGATGCTGTCTTTTTACTCAGAACATTACAGCACAAAAATGGTTTAACTACATAATGCCTCATAGGCCTGATTTTATTCTCACAAATCAATGAATCTGTTGTTAAAAAAAAGTTCATTCCCTACTTGTACATAGTTCTTTCCTTTTGCTTGTTTTTTCTTTCCACTCTTTTCTATAAGAGCATACCTCAGATAAATACTTTATGGAGATTTGACTTCAGGAGGGCATGGAGCAACAACTCTCTGCTAAATATTGATGACTCCTCTGTAGAGATTGTTAAGAGCACTAAATTTCTTGGTGTTTACCTGGTGGAGAATCTCACCTGGTCCCTCAACACCAGCTCCATAGCCAAGTAAGCCCAGCAGCATCTCTACTTTCTGTGAAGGCTGAGAAAAGTCCATCTCCCACCCCCCATCCTCATCACATTCTACAGAGTTTGTATTAAGAGTATCCTGAACAGCTGCCTGGTTCGGAAATTGCACCATCTCGGATCGTAAGACCCTGCAGCGGATAGTGAGGTCAGCTGAAGAGATCATCGGGGTCTCTCTTCCCACTATTACAGATATTTACCGCCACATGCTGCATCCACAAAGCAAACAGCATTGTGAAGGACCCCACACACCCCTCATACAAACTCTTCTCCCTCCTGCCGTCTGGCAAAAAGTACCAAAGCATTCAGGCTCTCATGATCAGACTGTGTAACAATTTCTTCCCCCAAGCCATCAGACTCCTCAATACCCAGTGTCTAGTCTGACACACACACACACACACACACACACACACACACACACACACACACACACACACACACACACACACACACACACACACACACACCCTCACCCTCCCCCCCCAACCTGACACCACTCCACTCCCTTTGAAATTTTTGCTCATTTCTTTCTCAATTCCTGTTATAACATTGTTTACATTTACATTTACATCATTTATTATATTGTAATTTGCCCTTTACTATGTCTATTGTTTGTGTAATTATTATACTGTCTTGCACTGTTTTGTGCACTTTATGTAGTCCCGTGTAGGTCTGAAGTTTAATGCAGTTTTGTTTTGTTTCATGTAGCACCATGGTCCTGGAGGAACGTTGTTTCATTTTTACTGTGTACTGTACCAACAGTTATGGTTGAAATGAAAATAAAAGCAACTTGACAATTAAAGTATGAAGGATATTGGATGGCTCTCGGCCTGTACCCACTGGAGTTCAGAAATTAGTAATGATCTTTCAAGAATCACTAGATTGTCAAATGGTTCCGGGAGACTGGAAAATTGCAAATGTCACTCCACTCTTCAAGAAGGGAGAGAGGCAGAAGAAAGAAAATTATAGGCCAGTTAGTCTGACCTCAATGGGCCAAATGGCCTAATTCTGTTCCTATATCTTATGGTCTTATGATCTAAGTCAACAATGATCAAATGGCAGAGCAGATTCAATTAGAGGAATTGTCTAATTCTGCTCCTATATCCTTAGGTCTCATGGTATCATTAAAGGCTATTTAAATTTAACTCGGAGGTAGAGATGCATTTTATCACTGAAGTGTTAACAGATGTCAAGGGCTGCAGATTACTGCAGACACTGGGTGAATTAAATTAAAGTTATGAGGATATCCAACTGACTGATGAAAGGCATCAACTACTGTAGATTAAAGGCAGCTGTGGCACAGATCAGCCATAATCTAACTGACTGGCTGCACAAGCCAAATGGGCTAAAAAGCGTCTTTTCCTTATAATCCCAATGCCTGCGATGCTTGTCAATTCAGATTCATCTCTGTGACCCCAGCTGACAGCAGCACTCCACTGGAACGGAGAGAGAAACCGCCTCTCTAGTCTAACGTAAGTGGCAGGAGATAGACCTCTCAAGGATGCCTGTGATTCATTGGAAGCTCTCGAAATGTGAAGGGTTCCCGCTGTAATGGACACCAGAAACATGATTCTATTATTACTGCCTTCCGTTCCTTAGCAAATCTGTTATTAATAAAATGAAATAAAGTCTGAAGGCGTCCATGTACAGTGTTGATGGGCACTTTAACATCAAATTCAATACATTGTCATTATTTTATGATCCTTGCCAATCAAAATTTTAAAATGACAGGTTTAAGTGCTGCTATGAAAAGTATTTTTGCTGGACCCAACTAAATTAAGTTGGTTGGCAATAATCGGAGTCTAGTGCTCACTGACGTCTGACTGCATTGTCAGACATTCTTCAGCTGTTAATGACACAAATAAAAAATGTTTCTTCCAGTTTAAATTGCTCTATCTGCAGCCTTTGAGGATCATGTGCTTATGGAACTGTGAGGATCATGTTTTTTGATTTCTCAGGTGCTTTCAATACCATACAGCCCTCATTGTTGGGGGCAGGGGAATGCTCTGTTCAAGGAGAATTGGCACTTCCATTGTATCCTGGAGAATGGACTACCCAACTGGTAGACCACAGTTTGTGCGGCTTCAGAGCTGTGTGTCAGGAATGGTTATAAACAGCACTGGGGCCCCACAGGGGATCGTGCTGGTTCCCTTCCTGTTTACCCTGTGTACCATGAACTTTAGATACATCACTGAGACATGTCATCTGCAGAAATTCTCTGATGACTCAGCAATCGTTGGGTGTATAAAGGGAGAATGGGAGGATAAGTACCTGGGTCCTGGTGCATTTTGTCAAATGGTGCAAGGTGAATCACCTGCAACTCAACATCAATAAGACATAGGAGATGGTGATGGACTTTAGGAAGACTAAGCCTGCACTGCTCCCTGTTACTATTGATGGTGAGGATGTGGATGTGGTGAGGACCTACAAGTACCTGGGGGTGCACCTGGATGACAAGACTTGAGTGGAGCACCAACACAGAGGCTGGTATAAGAAGGGCCAGAGTTGTCTCTACTTCCCAAGGAGCTGAGGTCCTTTGGAGTATGCAGGCCTCTCCTTCACATGTTCTACCAGTCTGTTGTCACCAGTACAATCTTCTATGAGGTGGTGTGCTGGGGCAATGGCATCAACATGGGTAATGCCAGCAGGCTCAGTAAACTGATTAGAAAGGCTGGCTCTGTCAAACTGGACACACTGAAGGCTGTGATAGAACAAAGGACCCTACGGAACATCCTGGGAATTCTGGACAATGTCTCTCACACTCTGCATGCCACCTTGGCTGAACAGAGGAGCACTTTTAGCAGTAGACTAGGACAACCGCGCCACTCCAAAGAGCACTATACGAGGTCATTCTTCACCTCGGCTACTAGGCTCTGTAATGAGTCAACCTAGATCCAGGGAAGTGATGACCATCACCCCCCACCCCGTTTGACTGCCTGAGGTAACTTATTTTTTATTCTTTCTTACATCTCTTCTAATGTTTGTATATTTGTATACCTGTACACTTGTAATGCTACTGTGACATTGTAATTTCCTTTGGATCAATAAAGTATCTATCCTTCTGACTCCCAAACACAGGAACAAGAGGACACACGGACGGTACAAACGCACCGAAGGACGGGCCCATGTCGCGGCGTCATTTGTTACAGCCGCTCAGGAGAGGAGCTGCAGGAGGCAGCGTGGGAGAGACAGAGGTGTGGGGGTGAATTGGAATACATGCAGAATTGTGAGCTGGGCCCTGGAGACTGGCTCTCCCATTGGAGAGAGAGAGTGCGCGCGCATGTGTTTGTGTGAGAGAGAGAGAGAGAGAGAGAAAGAGAGAGTGGGACAGAGGGTGTCTGTGTGTGAGATGGACAGAAAGTGAGAAAGAGAGAAGGTTGAGACAGAGAGCGAGAGAGAAAGAGAGGCAGAGAGAGAGAGAGAGAGAAAGGGAGGCAGAGAGAGAGAGAGAAAGGGAGGCAGAGAGAGAGAGAGAGAGAGAAAGGGAGGCAGAGAGAGAGGCACACAAGATTCTGAAGATGTTGGGAATCTCTTGAGCAACACACAAAACGCCAAAGGAACTCAGCAAGTCAGGCAGCATCTAAAATGTTAACATTTCGAGCCAAGACCCTTCATCAGGACAGTTTAAGAGGCAGATGCAGCAAGGTATGTGATAGGATAGAAAGCAGGAAAGTTAAGAACAAAAAGCAGGTGATCGTAGATTATGAAGGGACAAAAAAGGAACAAGACGGATCTTGAGATTGTGGCAATGGGAGTATGTGTTGATGCTGATTTGTGCACATGCACAGAAATCGTCATCTTTATCATCTCCTGGACTGGTGTGGATGATGGCTTCACTCGTCTCTGCACTGACAAAATCCACAGCCTACGGACTCACTTTCGAGGACTCTGTAGTTCAAATTCTCAGTATTGTTTACTTTTTTATTATTGCCACAATTTCTTCTCCTTTGGGTGTTTATTGGTCTTTGTTGTGTGTGGTATTTAGACAACAGAATCCATGAAAAACCATGGGTGTTTTGGTAGCAAAGAGAGCACCATGATGGCGTAGCAGTTCAGAGATCAGTTCCAGCATCCTTTGTAAGAAAGTTTGTACCGTGTATGCATGGGTTTAGTCCAAAGACATACCAGTTAGTAGGTTAATTGATCATTGTAAATTGTACTGTGATTAGGCTAGGTTTATACTGGTGGCTGATGGACAGCATGGCACAGTGGGCCAGAAGGGCCTGGTCTGCGCCATATTTCAAAATAAAAGATAAACAAATACTTCCTATTTTTCCAGTGGGTGCCTGCAAGAAAATCATTCTCAAGGTTGTATATAGAGTCATAGAAAAAGGCTGTGTACAGCACAGAAAAAGGCCCTTGGGCCCATCTAGTTCATGCCAAAACCATTTAAATTGCCTGCTCCCATCGACCTACATCAGGACCATAGCCCTCCATACCCCCACTATCCATGTACTTATCCAAACTTCTTTTAAACATTGAAATCAAGTTCACATGCGCCACTTGTGCAGGCAGCTCATTCCACACTCACATGATCCTCGGAGTGAAGACATTTCCCTGCATGTTCCCCTTAAACTTTTCACCTTTCACCCTTAACCCATGACCTCTGATTGTAGTCCCACCCAACTTCCATTGAAAAAGCCTCTTGCATTTATCCTATCTACACCCCTCATAATTTAGTATACCTCTATCAAATCTCCTCTCAATCTTCTGCTTTACAAGGAATAAAGCCCTAACCTACCCAATCTTTCCTTTCTTTGTACTCTTTCAGCTTCATTTACATCTTTCCTGTAGGTAAGTGGTCAAAAGGGTTCACATACTCCAAATTAGGCCTCGACAATATCTAGCACAATTTCAACATGACATCCCATCTCCTGTACTCAATACTTTGATTTATGAAGGTGAATGTACTTTCTTTATGACTCTATCTACCAATCAACCACTTTCAACAAATTATGGTCCTGTATTCCCAGATCCCTAAGGACACACCCCTCAGCGCCCTACTGCTCACTGTGTAAGACCTACCCTGGTTGGTCCCACTGGAGTGCAAAACCTCGCACTTGCCTACATTAAATTCCATCTGCCATTTTACAGCCCATTTTCCACCTGCTCCAGATCCCACTGCAAGCCACAATAGCTTTCCTCTCTATCTACTACACACCCAAACTTGGTGCCATCCACAAATCCGCTGATCCAGTTAACCACATTGTCATCTATATCAATAATCTGGATAATAAACAACAAAGGACCCAGCACCGATCCCTCTGGTACTCCGCTAGGCACAGGCCTCCAGTCAGAGTCAATCATCTACTACCCCTCTCTGGCTTCGCCCACAAAGCTAATGTCTAATGCAATTTACTACCTCATCTTGAATGCTGAGTGACTGAACCTTCTTGATAGGACCCGCTAAAATCCATGCAGATAATACTCACTGTCTTGCCTTCATCTACTTTCCTGTTAACTTCCTCAATAAACTCCATTAAGATTGGTTAGACATGACCTACCATGCACAAAGCCATGCTGACTATCCTTAATCAGTCCACATCTATCTAAATACTTATGTACCCAGTCCCTTAGAATACCTCCCAATAATTTTCCCAACACTGATGTTAGGTTTACCAGCCTATAATGTCCTGGATTATTTCTAGAGCCTTTCTTAAAGAGCAGAACTACACTGGCTATCTTCCAATATTCCAGTACCTCACCTTTTGCTAAGGATGATTTAAATATCTCTACTAAGGCTCTAGCAATTTCTGCACTTGCTGGGTCGAAGGGAACATCTTGTCAGGCCCTGGGGATTTATCCACCCTAATTTGCCTCCTCCTCCTCCTCTGTAATCTGTAAAGGCCCCATGAAGTTAATGCCTCTTTGCCTCACTTCTCTCGACTCTGTGTGCAACTCCTGAGTAAATACAGATGCAAAAAATTTCATTTCAGATCTCCCCCAGCTCTTTTGGCTCCACATATGGATTACCATTCTGATCTTCCAGAGGATAAATGTTGTTCCTTGCAATCCTTTTGCTCTTATCATATCTGTAGAATCTCTTAAGATTCTCCTTCACCTTGTCTGCTAGAACAACCTTATGCCTTCTTTTAGCCCTCCTGTGTTCTCTTTCATTTTCTACACTCCAGAAGCACCTCATTTGTTCCTACCTGCCTACACCTACTATGCACCTTTTTCCTCATCAGCCCGTCAATGTCTCTTGAAAACCAAGTTTCCCTACACCAGTAAACTTTGCCCTTCATTTTGACAGGCACATAGAAGCTTTGCATTCTAATTTCCATTTTTGAAAGCCTTCCACTTACCAAGTACAACTTTGCCAAAAAACAGTCTGGCCCAATCCACGCTTGCCTGATCCTTTGTGACAGCAACAAAATTGGCCTGTCTTCAATTCAGAACCCATGGAACAGAGCTAACTTTTTGCATATTTACTTTAAACCAATGGCATTGTGATCATGAGATGCAAATGTTCACTGACACAAATTTCTGTCACAAACAAGAGAAAATATGCAGATGCTGGAAATCCGAGGTCCTGCCGAAGGGTTTCGACCCAAAACGTCAAATGTACTTTTTTCCATAGATGCTGCCTGGCCCGCAGAGTTTCTCCAGTATTTTGTGCGTGTGTTGCACAAATTTCTGTCACTTCCTCTGTCTCATTCCCTAATAGCAGATCAAGTATCTTACACTCTCTCTCATTGGGACTTCTTTGTACCAATTAAGGAAACTTTCCCATACACATTTGACAAGCTTTATCCCATCTAGTCCTTTTACAGTATGGGAGTCCCAGTCAATATGTAGAAAGTTAAAGTCACCTACTATAACAACCTTATGTCTCTTACAACAGTCTGAGATCTCTTTACAAATTTGTTCCTTGGACTGTTAAATGGTCTGTAATATAGCCATATTAAAGTAGTCATACGTTTCTTATTTCTCAGTTCCACCTATAATGCCTCACTAGAAAGTTTTCCAGTCTGTCCTGACAGGGCACTGCTGTGACTTTTTCCCTGACCAGTAACACCACCCCTCCTCCTTTGATCCCTCCCACTTTGTCATGTCTAAAGCAACTGAACCTCGAATATTGAGCTGCCAGTCCTGCCCCTCCTGCAACCAAGTCTCACTGATGGCTACAACGTCATAATCCAGGTGTTGATCCGTGCCCTGAGCTCATCGGCCTTTCCTGCGATACTTTTTGCACTGAAATATACACACAGTATATATGGCAAACATACTTTAATAATGAATTTACTTTGATCTTTGACCTGTCACCTCTATTCCGCATCAGAATCTCTTGCCTTCATCACAGGGGACAAATTAGCCACTAATGTCCAAGATAAATCCACTGACTCTCACAGTTACTAAAGCAACTCTTCCCCTATACGGTCTCCTGTAAGGATACAATCCTTTTTCCCTCAGTTTCTCTGTCTCTGTTGATAAGGTGAAGCATTCTGCTCCAAGCCTTCTGAGATGACCTCCTTCTTTCTGTAAATCTTGCTTCCCATCTGCCATGGTTGATGGAATCCACATGAGGTTTCTCTAACCACTACCACCCTCACCACACCCCCACCTCACCGCACCAACAGAACAGAGTTATACTTCACAGAGTTATAGAGTTATAGACTATAAGACCATAAAGACAAAGAAGCTGAGTTAGGCCATTCAGCCCATCAAGTCTGCTCTGCTATTCCATCATGGTCAATTTATTATCCCTCTGAACCCCATCCTCCTGTAACTTTTGACACCCTTACTAATCAAAACCTTTCAACCTCTTATTAACCCAATGGCTTAGTCTCTACAGCCATCTGTGGCTATAAATTCCACAGATTCAGCACCTTCTGGCTAAAGAAATTCCTTCTCATCTCTGTTCTAAAGGAACATCCTGTTATTCTGAGACACTATGATCTGGTCCTAGACTCTCCCACTATTGGAAACATCCTTTCTACATTCACTCTACCTGGGCCTTTCATTATTCGATAGGTTTCAATGAAAATCCTCTCATATTTCTAAACTCTGGTGAAGACAGGCCCAGAGCCATCAAATGTTCCTCATATATACACACCCTTTTATTCCCAAAGATTATTCTCATGAACCTCCTCTGGTCCTTCTTCAATATCCTTTCTCAGTTGTGGGTTCAAAAACTGCACACAATTCTCCAAGTGCTGTCTGACCAATGCTGCACCAAGCCTCAGCATTACCTTCTTGCTCTTAAATACCTTTTGAAATGAATGCTAACATTGTATTTACCTTCCCTGGTATTCACCTTTCACCCCTTTAACCTCTGTATCCAGCACATCACCCTTCACCATTTCACCAGAATTCAGAATCCCACAAGTTACATCTTCCCCTCACCACCACCTGAGTCCATTTGCCATCCCTCTAGGACTATTCTCTCTCTGATTATCTGGTATGACCATCCCTTCCCATCCATCCTTCCCCATCCCGACCACATTCCCCTGCTGTCACAGGAGCAACACTTATCCCTTCACTTTTTTTATTGGTTCTATTGTATTTTTGGGGTTTTTTTTGTGAATGCCTGCAAGAAGATGAATCTCGGGGAAATATATGGTGACAAACAAGTACTTCGCCGAAAGTAATAAGGCATACCAGAGTGAGATAGATCAGCTGGTTGAGTGGTGGTCACAACAATATCTTTGGATATTGTTAACACTTAACATCTATAAACCCCAAGGAATTAAAAAGGATTCATCTGGGAATTGGTTGTACTGTGGAAGGCAGTTTCAATTTCCTGGGTGCCAGCATCTTTGAAGATCTATCCTGGGCCCAACATATTGATGCAATTACAATGAAGGTACGACAGCAGAAATTTGAGGAGACATGGTACAGCACCAAAGACTTGCAAATTTCTACAGATGTACCATGAGGAGCATGCTGACTGGTCGCATTAGTGTCTGGAGGGACCACTGTGCAGGATCAGAAAAAAAAACATAGTAATTTGCAAACTCAAGCCAGCTCCATCATGGACACTCGCCACCTCAGCATTGAATACATCTTCAAAAGGCAGAATCCGTCATTAAAGACACCCTTCAGCCAGGGCATGCCCTCATCACGGAGGATGTACAGGAGCCTGAAGTCACACACTCTCAATATATTAGGTACAGCTTATTCCCCTCTGCCATCGGATTTCTGAACAGACTAACACCCCATGTGCATTACTTCAGTATTTTTTGCTCTTTTTGCATTCATTTACAGTTTTTATTATACATTACCTTGTACTGTTGCTGTAAAGCAACCAATATCACAATATATACCAATAATATTGAACTTGATTCTGGTTCAATAACAATAAATTTACTCGGAACCTTGAACCTCCTCTCTCACTACCATTCAGAGACCAATGCCGCCCTTTTGGGTGAAGCAGATATTACTTTCCTTGTAGTTTTACATTTTTTATGCTTGCTTGCTTGTATTTTTATATCATTACCTATAGCTGTGTAATTGTTCAGTGAGTTTTCAAAAAATCACAGTTCAGCTGCTTCTATATTTTTCTGGAAGCAAGTGTTACACCACTTGAATCTGGCTCTTTTATAGGTTAATTGTTGTTGTTATAATGTTGTTATTTCTCGTCTAATTAGACGGCCACAAGTGCTTTTTCCTATTTTCTTTTCTTTGTTCTCTCAGCTCCTCTTTCTTCTCTTGTTTTCTGTTCTTGTAATAATAAAACGACTGTAAGCAGCAAGTTTTATGCCTTATTCTTGACCTCCGAAGAACCTTTGGATCACTAAGGTATCATAATTCAACAGCTCTTATAGAGTAGATTACAGAAGATGCTCCCACATGTGGATAAGACCAAGATAGAGAAGTAATCAGGTAAAGATTTCCATTTATATGCTTTCCACGTCGCATGGGACTTTATAGATAATGAAATGTTTTCTGAAGTGTGCTCACTGTTGCGGGAGAGAGCTCAGCTAAGTAGCTCATAAAGAGCAGCCACATAATGACTAGATAATTGATTCCAATGAGGATAAATACTAGTTAGGTCATCAGGAACAATGTCCCCAATCTACTTTGAACAGTACCACTGGGTTACTTACATCATAGGTAAAGCCCTCCTCACCCCTGAGCACATTTACAAGGAGCGTTGAAGTGGGAAAGCAGCATCCATCACTGAGGACCCCCACCACCCAGGCTATGCTCTCTTCTCACTGCCGCCATCAGGAAGAAGGTACAGGAGCTTCAAGTCCCACATTGCCAGTTTCAGGAGCAATCACCAGCAATCAACCATCAGGCTCTTGAACCAGAGGGAGTAACTTCACTCACCCCAACACTGAACTGATTCCATAGCCTATGGACTCACTTTTAAGGACTCTACAACTCATGTTCACAATATTTATTGCTTTTTTTGTATTTGCACAGTTTCTTGTCTTTTGCACTTTGATTGTTCGTGCAGTTTTTCATTGATTCCATTGTGTTTCTTTGTATTTACTGTGAATATAGCTGTTTGGTGTTTCTTGGCTGTCTGGGGTGAGATAAATCTCAGATTGTATACTGCAGATATACTTTGATAATAAATGTCCTTTGATTCATCAAATGCCCACAAGAAAATAAATCTCAGGGTTGAATATGGTGACATATATGTATGTACTTTGTTAATATATTCACTTTGAACTGTTACGTATCTGTGACACGTGACAGTGGTGTTGAAGCTATACTGGACTTGAGGTAATGGTCTTGTGATGGTGGAGTGATGTCATTTTCCCGCCAGTAGAGGTCATATGACAGGTTTTTTTTACAGGGTATAAAAGGAGGACCCCTTCCTGTGAGGAGGGGCAGTTCGTGGCTGGATTTGCCATTTTGACTTCATGCTACTGTGTGGTCCAATATTATGATGCAGTTTAGTTGAAAGGTGGAGTTTTATTTAATGCCTAAAGTTTAAAAGGTCATTGCCGGCAGTTTCTTTATAATACTGCCAGTTAAAAATCAGTGGAGAGTGAAGATCGGAGTTCGGGAGTTAAAAGATCGAGGAAAGTCAATTTCGACGATGAAACAGGTTCGACCTTGTTTGATCCTCATTCGGAAGGAATTCGTTGGCTGTCCCCGTGTTAATCCCTGCGAAATAGCAGAAAGGATTCGGAACAGTTTTGTAAAGGAAAGGTCAGTGCCTTTAAGCCGTTTCATTTCCATCTTCGTAAATTCTCCGTGGGAAAAGTAGTTCGACTGGGAATCGCAGCAAAATGACGTGAAAGAGAATTTAAATTGTCTAAAAAGTCTCTCCTTTAATGGACTGTAAGCATTTTGAACTTTTGCAGTACTACTTTGAAGAACATCGCTTTAAGAACTGTTTTTGCAACATCGCTTTAAGAACTGTTTAAGCTTCATTGCTTTAAGAACTGTTTAAGCTTCATTGCTTTAAGAACTGTTTAAGCTGTCGCACAGCAGCTGACTCCCGGTTACGTTAGTTGTTTGTTTACTTTTGGGGGTTTGTTTTTCAGTGTTTAATAAACGTTTTGTTTGTTATAAAAACCCCTGCCTCACTCATATATTTATTGTTGCTGAATCTGTAACAGAACTTTGATGTGGGAGAGCAGGCGGAACTTAAATTGAACGATCGAAAACACAGCACTTCTAGCAGTTCAGCACTTCCTTTGCACAGCACAATAGTGTCACCTCACACTTTTTCACACTTGTTCAAGTGCGATGGCACGGTAGCATAGTGTTTCACGTAAATTTACCACAGTGCCAGCAATTCAGGTTCAATTTCACCGCTGCCTGGAAGGACTTTGCACATTCTCCCAGTGACCACGCAGATGCTTCGCTGTCCACCCACACACGATAGTAGGTTAATTGGTCACACGGGTGTAATTGGGTGGTCTGGGCTCGCTGGGCTAAAAGAGCCTGTTACCATGCTATATCTCTAAATAAGATTTTAAGTCTGCGTAGCAGGACTATTCTGGTGAAGGGTCCCCAGATCTGAAATATTAACTACTTCTCTCTGCACAGACACTGCCTCACCTGCTGAATGTTTCCAGCATTGAGTATCTCTTACAGATTTCTCATTGGGGGTCTCTCTTCCCGCCATTACAGACATTTAAACCATACGCTGCATCCGCAAAGCAAACAGCATTATGAAGGACCCCACACACCCCTTATACAAACTCTTCTCCCTCCTGCCATCTGGGAAAAGGCACCAAAGCATTCGGGCTCTCATGACCAGACTACATAACAGTTTCTTCCCCCAAGCCATCAGACTCCTCAATACCCAGAGTCTGGACTGACACCAACTTACTGCCCTCTACCATGCCTATTGTGTTGTTTATTATTTATTGTAATGCCTGCACTGTTTTGTGCACTTTATGCAGTCCTGGGTAGGTCTGTAGTCTAGTGTAGTTTTTTCTGTGTTGTTTTTATGTAATTCAGTGTAGTTTTTGTACTGTTTCATGTAGCACCATGGTCCTGAAAAACATTGTCTCCTTTTTACTGTGTACTGTACCAGCAGTTATGGTCAAAATGACAATAAAAAGTGACTTGACTTGAGAATCAGCAGTTTTTTGATGTTCTCTTATGGTGTGATGGAACTTGAACACACAGCCACTGGCCTCACAATTGTGTTGCCATCCACAAAGCAACCGGACGTAAAGAGGGCAGCTGAATCCAAAGGGAAATTCATGATAAAGGCTGTCGAGGACACAGAACTCAATATGTCCTGGAATGGTTGCAGCAAGTAAGCAGATCTGGCTGGATACTTTCCAGCGAATGTAGTAGACATGGGAGAAAGGAGTAAACTGACAAAAAAAAAGTGTGTATGGGGGTAGAACAGACCAGCTGAGTTAAATAGCCTGTTTTGGCTGTCGGCTGAAGACTCTTCTCCAAAATCCAAATCTCACCAGCTCAATTGTTGCTCTAGTGCGCCCTCTGCAGGACAGCCTGTTGAAGGACGCTTGAAGAGCAGAGGCATTATACAATCCCTGCTGTACCTTCTACATTAGACAAGTCCTAGTTAACATACTGTGAGAATGCAAAGCGCTCAGACAGTTTGAACTATGGAATTCCAGCAACTATTACAAATTTCATCACATCTCAGCCTCTCTGAGGGCTAAAATTAAACCAAGTAAAGGTTAGACTGTATGTGTCGTGATATCATTCCAATGTGAGAGTTACTAAAAGATTCAACAACTATTACTATGATTACTTTGGGGATGAGATGAGGCCAGTGCTAGTTTCAGGGTCAGGGATAGTGAAGAGCCCTTGAACTGTTCACAGAACTTCCTGAATTAGTATACGTTCTAAAGAAAGAGATTAAATATTAGCTTTATTTGTCACATGTAGGTTGAAACATTCAGTGAAATGCGTCATTTGTGTCAGTAACCAACACAGTCTGAGGACTTCTGGAGGCAGCCTACAAGTGACACCATCCTTCTGGTTCCAACGTAACATGCCCACAACTCACTAACATGAAACCTAATCGTAACTGCATTTCTTTGCAATGTGCGAGGAAACCAGAGGACCCAGAGAAAACCCAAGGGGAAAACAGAGTCCAAAGACACAACAGACAGGATCTCCCGGTTGCCACTCACTTCAACTCTCCTTCACATTCCCATTCGGATATGCCCATACATGGCCTCCTCTACTGCCATGATGAGGCCAAACTTCAGTTGGAGGAACAACATCTCATCTACCGTCTGGGTAGTCTCCAGCCCCTTGGTATGAACATCTAATTCTCCAACTTCCAGTAATTCCCTCCCTCTCCCTTTCCCCATCCCACCTTCACTCTGTCTCCTCTTCTAGCTGCCTATCACCTCTCATGACTCTGCCTTCTTCTACTACCCATAGTGCTTTCCCCTTAGATTCCTTCTTCACCTCTCCTGCCTATCCCCTCCCTGCTTCCCCTCTCCCACCCCTTGATCTTCCCTCTGATTGGTTTTCCACCCTCCCCCCACCTTCTTTATAGGGCCCCTGCCCCCTCCTCCTTTAGTCCTGACGAAGGGTCTCGACCCGAAACGTTGACTGCTTCTTTCAACGGATGCTGCTGAGTTCATCCAGCTTTTTTGTACGTCTGGAGAGTCCAAAGATGTGCCCATTAGTAGATTAATTTGTCATTGTAAATTGTCCTGGGGATTCGGCTAGAGTTAAATAGGTGAGTTGTTGGGCAGCGTGGCCCTTTGGGCAGGAAAGGCCTACTCCGCACCATTATCGTAAAACAAAATAAGAATAAAACATCTAAACTCCCTAGAAACAGTGGCGGAAATCGAACCGTGACCAGCGATCGCTGGCCCTTTAAAGCAACTGTACTATCCCCTACACTACCTCTCCCCTATTGCTTCGTGGATTTGCATGTTACCCCGTGCAGAGGCCATGCGATTCTTCTCTGTGATTTTCCAATATTGAGCAAGCACCAATAAAGCAGACTTTGGGTCAGTCCCTGGGGA
Organism: Hemitrygon akajei; assembly: GCF_048418815.1. Classification (NCBI taxonomy): domain Eukaryota; kingdom Metazoa; phylum Chordata; class Chondrichthyes; order Myliobatiformes; family Dasyatidae; genus Hemitrygon; species Hemitrygon akajei. The sequence goes on from NC_133129.1 coordinate 175,819,013, forward strand.
GTAATGTGAACAGTCTGGAGCACATCTTACTGAAGGAATATTTCGGGGGCATTCACCATCGTTCTTTGTTAGTCACTGGTGTGGCCACCATTAACTGCCCATCCCCATTAACTGCCATGTTGTTCATTTCAAAAAGTAGGTCATGGAACATGAACACTGCAGCAAAATACAGGCCCACAATGTTGTGCTGACCTTTTACTAACTCCAGGATCAATCTAACCCTTCCCTTCCACGTTGCCCTACATGCTACATTCATCCATCTGTCAAGTCAAGTCTATTCTCATTTAACTATACGTACGCCATTAAAAGAGACAGTATTCTTCCAAATCAGGGTGTAAAGCACAGTAGTACACATAACACACATAGATAACTTGGAAAAGTAAGAATTAAATCTACAAATTAATTACACATCGATAAACAAAATAAAGTGCATGAATTAAATATTGTAGGGCGAGTACAAATTAGCTGGTGACACTTCTAATGCAACAGTGAGATCAGAAGCTAATGGCCTGAGGGAAGAAGCTGTCTCCCATCCTAACCGTTTTTGTCTCTATGCATCAAAATCTCCTGCCTGACGATAGAATGCCAAAGAGAATATTGGATGGATGGGTGGGATCCTTGATTGCCTATGCAGGAATCTGTGTAAGAGCGTAGCTAGCCATTTAAAACCTGGGATCAGTAAGAGGTGTGTGGGCAGCTGGGGTGAATGGATTTCGGATATGGCTCAACCGTGACCTGGATGAGCTCATCCTCTGGCTTACCATGAGCGCCTTGTGGTTCTTGGCCCTGGCGGCTTTGTGCAGCGCAGTCACGCCATCCTTGGCGCGGAAATCCAGGTGCGCGCCGCCATTTCGTAAAGCCTTGATAACCTCCACCGGGACTTCGAGCTGGGCGGCTAATGTCAGCGGAGTTTCTGCAAGGGTGAAACCACCATATGATTAGCCACGGTCAAGTTCAAGTTCAGTTTAATTGCCATTCAACCGTGCACATGTATCCCGCTAAATGAAACAACGTTCCTCCAGACCAAGGTGCATAACACAGTATGTATAACTCTCACACATAACACAAAGTAATATTACCATTTGTAAATTAAGTTACACGTAAGTTAAGAAGTAAACTGTAAGTTAAAAAGTAAACAGCACAAAAGTACAGGTGTTTCATACGTGGTGAGACGTGGCTGGTGACAGGATGTTCAGTCGTCCCCAGGCCTGGGGGAAGAACCTGCTTCCCATCATAATCGTTCTTGACCTGATGCTATGGTACCTCCTGCCTGATGGAAGGGGTCAAACAGATTGCTGGATGGATGGGAGGGATCACTGGCAAAGCTACATATGCAGCACCCCGATCAATATCTCGGATGGATGTAAGAGCCACCCCAGTGATCCTCTCAGCAAACCTCGCAGTCCTTTTGCAGGGACCTGAGATCAGAGGCCTTGCAATTCCCAGACCAGGTGTTCATGCAGCTGGTCAGGAAGCTCTCAAATGTCCTCCTGTAAAAATTGGTTAAAAAGGGTGGGGGGGGGGGGTGGGGGGAAGCCTCACCTGACTCAATCTCCTCCAGAAGTAGAAACACTGCTTTCTTGGCTAAAGAGACAGTAATGAAGGACCAGGTAAGATTGTCCATTATGTGCACTCCCAGAAACCCAATTCTCTCCATGGAGGAGCCGGATATGTGCAGTGAGGCGTGGTCAGCCTGGACCTTCCTAAAGTCCGCAATCATCTCTTCGGTCTTGTCCACGTTGAGACTCAAGTTGTTGTGCTCGCACCATTCTACCAGCCGCTCTACCCCCTCTCTGCACGCCGCCTCGCTGTCGTTGTTGATGAGGACAAGCACTGTTGTGTCATCAGCGAAGTTGCTGATTTGGTTTGAACTGGATCTAGCAGTGCAGTCACGCACCAGCAGCGTGAAGAGCAGTGGGCTGATCACACAGACACAAGGAGCATGATGGAGCTAGAGATGTTTCTGCCAACACAGACTGACTGTGCGACCTTTCCGTCAAGAAGTCCAAGACCCAGTTACAAAGAGAGGTGCTGAGACCCAATGAGAACAGCTTATGCACCAGCTTCTGAAGGATGAGAATCTTCTCCGCTGGGCTGAAGTTGAGCTGAAGTCGATAAACAGTTTTCTGGCAAATGAGGCACCGTTTTCCAGGTAGGATAGGACGGAGTGGAGTGCAGAGGCTATGGCATAATCAGTAGGCTGATTTTGAGCAATATGAAACTGGAAAAGGTCCAATGTAGCAGGAAGATAGGATTTAATGGGGTCATTGTGATCCATAACCAGCCGCTCAAAGCCCTTCATTATTGTTGAGTTCAGTGTCTCTGGACAGTAGTTGTTGAGGCAGGTGACTGCCATCCCCTTGGGGACTGAGATGGTGTCTGAGGGACAGTGAGAGATGTTAAAGATGTCTATTACAATCTCTGCTAACTGGGCTGCACAATCCCTCAGCACCTGACCAGGTACATTATCAGGCCCCATGGTTTTACATGGGTTGACCCTGGCTAGGTTCTTCCGCACATCAGTTGCGGCCAGACAGAGCGCCTGCTCCGAGGAGAGGACCTTCGTCACCAGCACATCGTTCCATGCACCAAACTGAACATAAAACACATTCAGTCTATCAGGAAGAGAAGCCTCACTGTCATTGACCCGTAGGGTGAATGCCTAATCCATTATGGTCACATGCACACCGTGTCTCAGGTGTCACAGAAAAGTTTATTCCCTGTGAATAATCCTGTTTTGCCTTCCTGATGACGCAGGAAAACGCAACTCTTGTTGACCTGAGAGCTGTCTTATCCCGTTCTGAAGGCAGCATCTGATCTCTCAGCCTTAGCCAGACCTCTGCTGTCAGCCAAGGCTTCTGATTTAGAAACATAGAAAACCTACAGCACAATACAGGCCCTTCAGCCCACAAAGCTGTGCTGCCCTCACATAGGCGTGTTTAATAACAGCGGCGTCTTCAACGCACTCCAGTGGCTCCATGTGCCATCTCAAACAGGCAGTCTGCAGTTGCTGGAAAATCCAAAGCAACACACACGCGCACAAAATGCTGGAGGAACTCAGCAGGTTGGGCAGCCTCTATGGAAATGAGTAAACAGTCGATGTTTTGGGCCAAGACCTTCTTCAAGAATGAGAAGGAAGGGGTGGGGTGGGGTGATACCAGAATAAGAAGGTGAGGCGGGTGGAAGAGGGTGGCTGGAAGATGATAGATGAGCATAACTGGTTATGTGGCACCATTGAAAGATAACCTGCGGTGATCTCCCTGACAGACTATGGTATATTAGACTCTTAGACAACATCACTAGAGTGATGATCTGGCTATGAATCAGCACTGCTGTTTGTGGGATACAGATGCGTGGGACTTGGCTCTTGCATTTCCTGTAATGATGACTGCATTTCAAAAAGTATTTCATTTGGCAAAAAGTACTTCATTTGGCTGTGCAGAATTTTGAGACCGCAATTCGTAAATGTGGATACAGCAAACTGTTATTACCATTGCAGTACTGAGGATGGCCACAAGATGGTGCAACTCATTCACACACTTCCTTACAGCCTGCTGCATTGAATTTAGATTCGTTGATCAGTTAACCAATGGAAAAGAGAAAATGTAAGAGAAGTGAAATAAAGCCATCAATCCCCAGATTAAATCATGGTGTTACTTTTAAATAATCCATAATGTGTCAGTATTAATATAAATTATTAATAATTATTAATAATTTCCCAGGCAGTTAATCTGATCAATCATTTTAGTTAGCCCCTCCCCATCCCTCTCTATCTATTACCTCAGTCACTGCATTGCACTATAAACACTTTAAATCACTTTTCATAATGCTGTTTACATTGTAAGTACATGATATTTAATTATTTATGCATATTTTATTCCATATCTGTACTTTAACCTCTAACCTGATCCGTTCTGTTATTTTTGTGCAAGGAGGGGGATTTGGGAGTCGATGTGCCTGATCCATTTTGTTTGTTTTTTTTAATGGAGAGAGGGGATTTGGGGGTTGATGATCGTGCTGCCTGTCTTTTCTTGGTTTCTTGGCCACACTGAGAATTGAAGCATTTCAGAGTTGTATACTTTGACAACAAATGAACCTTTGAATTTTTATACTGCCTTTCCCCCATCAATAACCCCCTCCACTTTATCTTTTCCTATCAGAATCACCTATGTGCAGGCACTTCTGCACCTCGTGTCACTCTATATCTATATATATATATATATATATATGTATTGAGTCCAATATATATAAGCTAATCTTATGTATTCATATTTATTGTGTTTTTGATTGTGCTTTTTATGCTTAATCTTTGTGTTTATGCTACATCAAGTCCAGAGTAACAATCAAATGACAAAGAAGAAAAAATCTGCAGATGCTGGAAATCCGAGCATCACACACAAAACGCTGGAGGAACTCAGCAGGCCGGGCAGCACCTATGGAAAAGAGTAAAGTCGACATTTCCTGTGGGAAAAAGTACTGGTCTGCTGAGTTCCTCCAGCATTGTGTGTGTGTGTGTGTGTGTGTGTGTGTGTGTGTGTGTGTGTGTGTGTGTGTGTGTGTGTGTGTGTGTGTGTGTGTGTGTGTGTGTGTGTGTGTGTATGTGAGAGTGTGTGTGTGTGTGAGAGTGTGAGTGAGTGAGTGTGTGTGTGTATGTGAGTGTGTGTGTGTGTGTGAGTGTGAGTGTGTGTGTGTATGTGAGAGAGTATGTGTGAGTGTGTATGTGAGAGTGTGTGAGAGTGTGTGTGTGTGTGAGTGTGTGAGAGTGTGAGTGAGTGAGAGTGTGAGTGAGTGAGAGTGTGTGTGTGTGTGTGTGTGTGTGTGTGTGTGTGTGTGAGTGTGTGTGTGTGTGTGTGTGTGAGTGTGTGTGTATGTGAGAGAGTATGTGTGAGTGTGTGTGTGTGTTTTGCAGAGTAACAATCATTTTGTTCTCCTTTACACTCGTGTACTGAAGAAGATCAATAAACAATACTGAATCTCCATAAATCCATGGCTATTATCCTATGGATTTATTGAGTGTGACCGCAAGACAATGAATCTCAGGGTTGTGTATGGTGACATACAGTATGGGGAAGAAATGTGACCTAATGTTACTTTGACTGAAATGATTGTTGGTGCCAGATGGGATGATTTGGGTATCTCAGAAAATGCTATTTTCCTGGGATTTCCATGCATAACCCTGTCTAGAGCTTACAGAGAATGATGTGAAAAACACAAAAAAAACATCCAGTGAGTGGCAGTACTGTGCGCGAAAATACTTTGTCAATGAGAGGGGTCAGAGGAAAACATTCAGACTGGTTCAAGCTGACAGGAAGGCGATTGTAACTCAAAGAACCAAGAGTTAGAACAGAGGTCTGCAGAGGAGCATCTCTGAATGCACAACATGTCAAACTTCTATGGGCTGCAGCAGCAAAAAGACCAGGAGCATGCAATCAGTGGCCACATTATTAAGCACAGGAGTTCCCTTATAAAGTAGCCACTAAGGTGTATGTTGAATATCCTAACATTGGATGAGTACAGAGTGATACTTGATGGCTGGCACAGAGCATGGGCTGAAGGGCCTGTTTCTGTACTGTGTGACTAACACTCCTCTACTTGTCATCCCAGGCATTGTCAAGTATGAAACACTCTCTCCCTCCTCCTTGACATACCTCCAGTCTCTGAGTCATAATAGTTGGGATCCAGTCCTCGATCCAGCATCTTCGCAATCTTCTCAACGGCACGATGTTGAACGTGGTCCATAAATTTTCTCAGGTTGGCCTGAAGAAAACAAAACGTAACTGTTTGAAAAGTGCCCGAGGCACCATCGCCACTTTGGCAGGTACATTCCACTCCCATAATTGTTATTACCACAGCTACGAAAGAATGCCTGCTCCCAGTGTAGAACAATTAGCATGTGTAATACGAAGGGTAATTCCCAGTGCTGCTCGCTCTGTACAAAGAAGAAAAGATCAAAAGAAACTATGCATGGTTTGCTGTAGGGACTTTTTTCTGGTTTCATACACTAGTTTGGAAGGGAAAATGTGCTGATCTGCCGTGAAGCATGGATATAAGATCCGGATTTGAGTTTCGATTTAAAAGAAATGCAGCTGAACAAGTGTCAGCTCTTGATCGCAAACAAATGGTTGCTCTCACAGTAAAGCTCCTGAGTCAGGGGCTACAAGGTAGCGTAGCGGTTAGCACAATGCTTTACAGAACCAGTCACCTGGGTTCAATTCCTAACGTTCTCCGTAAGGAGTTTGTACATTCTCCCCGTCACCACATGGAGAACTTGCATGGGTTTCCTCAATTTCCTCAAAGACTACTGGTTAGTAGATTAATTGGTCATTGTAAATTGTCCCATGATTAGGCTAGGGTTAAATCAAGGGATTGCTGGACAGTGCGACACAAAGGGTCAGGAGGGCCTGTTTAATGCTGTATCTCATTAAATAAATTAGCTGTAACATCTTGCTGCTCCAAAGCACATTCCCAACCCATGGAAATAGGGAGGAAATTCACACCACGCAAGTTGATAGGGTTGTTGATGGGTGTGTTCACCTTCATTGGTCGGGGGACTGAGTCCAGGAGCCATGAGGTGACATTGCAGCTCTATAAATTTCTGGTTAGCCCACACTAGGAATATTCTGTTCAGTTCTGGTCACCTCATTATAGGGAGGATATAGATGCTTTAGAGAAGGTGCAGAGGATGGTTACCTGGTTGCTGCCTGGATTAAAGAGAATGTCTTTTGAGGATAGGTTGAGCAACCTAGAGCTCTTCTCTTTGGAGAGAAGGAGGGTGAGAGGTGTCTTGATAGAGGTGTACAAGGTGATAAGAGGCATAGATCGCATGGATAGTCAGAGGCTTTCTCCCAGGGTGGAAGTGACTAATACCAGAGGGCATTCTTTTAAGGTGATTTGATGAAAATAGAGAGGGGATGTCAAATGTAAGGTTTTTTTTATATACAGAGCGTGGTGAGTGTGTGGAACACCCTGCCAGCAGTGGTGGTAAAGGCAGATACATTAGGGATGATTGGGAAGAGCTTAGATGGGAAGATAGATGACAAAAAAAATGGAAGGCTACATAGACGAGGAGAGAAGGAGTAGATTGATCTTAAGAGTAAATTAAATGATTGGCTCAACAGCGAGCCTGTACTGTGCTGTAGTGTTCTATGTTCTGTATTTTAAATTGGATCGCGTACCATCTGCTCTTTAGCACAAATGGTGAAAAACTGGTTTCTGCCTATTTGGGATGCAATTGTGCCCAAGGCAGAAGTTGAAAGAACATTTCCTTGACCATAAGACTGTAACACATAGGAGCAGAATCAGGCTGTTCAGCCCATCGATTCTGCCACACCATTCCATCATGCCTGATTTATTATCCCTCTCAACCCCATTCTTCTGACTTCTCCCTGTAACATTTGACCCCCTCTGGCTAATCGAGAAACATTCACCCTCTGCTTTAAATATACTCAAAGGCTTGCCTCCACAACCGTCTGTGGCAATGAATTTCGCAGATTCATCTCTCTTCTTGGTAAAGAAATTCCTCCTCATCTCTGTTCTGAAGGGATAACTCTGTATTCTGAGGCTTTGCCTGCTGGTCCTAGACTCCTCCACTATTGGAAGCATCCTATCCATGGCCACTTTATCTTGGCCTTTCAATATTCGGTAATTTCAATGAGATCCACCCCCCACCTTTCCAGAATCTTCCAAATTCCAGTGAGTACAGGCCCAGAGCCATTAAACAGTCTCATATGTTAACCCTTTGATTGGACATTTCCTTGATACTTCACTTTCAAAGCACTTCACTGCATTTGACTTTATGCTGGCAATAGGTATTTACCCAATACTCACCTGACTGAGGGAGCCTGCACTGCCGGACGTCTTCAGTGCTTAACGGTGCCCCGGGGCCAAGGGATCCTGAAAGCTACTTGTTAATAAATTGATTCTCCTTGGGAATGCTTGGGACATTTTAATGCTTTGACCTATTTTAATACCGGGTTCTGATAAGTTCCGTTTTAGTTCAAAGGGTAACTTATAGCATTGCTCAGATCTGATTCCAATCTCCAGCACTCCTGGCATCACAGGTAGACAGAGCAGTGAAGAAAGGTTTTGGCATGTTGCCCTTCATCAATCACAATTTGGGATATGCTGCGGTTGTATAAGATGCTGGTGAGGCAGAATTAGAAATAATGTGTTTAGTTCTGGTCATCATGCTGTAGGAAAGATGATAGTATAGAGGACATTTACGAGGATGTTGCCAGGACTCAGGGGACTCCGTCTGGAGAGAGGTTGAGTAGGTTAGGACTGTTTTCATTGCAGCCTAGGAGAATGAGGGGTGATCTTACTGAGATGCATGGTATAAAATGATGAGGGGGCTTAGATATGGTCAATGGGCCCAGTGTTTTGCCCAGGGTTGAAGAATGAAGAACTGGAAGTTTGACTTTTTCTAAATGGAATGAACTATCAGAGTAAGTGGTTGGGGCAGGTACATTAATAATATTGAAAAGGCAGTTGGATGGGTACATGGATAAGAAAGGTTTGGAAAGATACATGTCAAATGCAGGCAGATGAAATTGGTTTAAATGGGAATCTGGTTGGCGTTGAACACTGGGGCTGAGGGGGCCATTCCCATGCTCTAGAACTCTCATTCTCTGTAACTCAGTGACCATGTTTTCTGTGACACAACACTTGGGAAACCACTCTGGGAGTATTGTGTATAATATTGGACACCCTGTTGTGAGAAAGACATCATCAAACAGGAAAGGGTGTAGAAAAGAATTGACAGGGGTTGAGGGATTGAGTTACGGAGAGAGAGGTTGAGAGTTTGGGGCTGTTTTCATCACAGACTAGGAGAATAAGGATTGATTTTGTATAATGCACACTGCTTTTCTCCCCCAGGTTTGGGGAATTACAAGCTAGAGGGCATACGTTTGAGCGAAAAGTGAGAAATCTAACAGGAACTTTTTCATCAGACAGTGATCCAGGTATGGAATGCGCTGTCAGCGGAAGTAGTTGAGCGAAGAACATTAACGACATTTAAAAGATACTTGAGCAAACACATGGACAGGAAAATTTTAGAGAGGTATGGACCAAATGTGGGCAAATGGAAATCCTGATTGGCAGGGACCAGTGAGGCCAAAGAGGCTATGACTCTGTGACACTATACTCTCAAGGTTCAAAGTTCCAAGTAAACTTATTATCTAACTACATACACAACCCTGCAATTCATTTCCATGTGGGCATAATCAATAAGTACGTAACAGAATAATAACAATAATGGAATCAATGAACGACCACACCAACTTGGCCCTTCATCCAATGTGCAAAAGGCAACAAACTGAGCAGATACAAAAGAAAGAAAGAAATAATAATAGTAATAAATAAGCAATCAATATCGAGAACATGAATGGATCAATGTGCAGAATGTCAGTCAAATGGTAAGTTACCCTTGCGTTAATAAATTGGTTTGAATCTGACCATAAAAAAAAGTTACTAAAGATGTTCACACTGACATTCTTTTACTCACAACTTTTATATTGGCTTGATAATCAGATTGGAGTGAAGATACTTATTTTATCTGTCAACTGTTTTGAAGTGCTCATCCATACTTATCGAAGGACCCAACACATCAAACAATTAAGGTGAGAGGGCATAATTTCTAAGGGGACATGAGGGATGTTTTACCCCTCAACCATCAGGCTCTTGAACCAAAGGAGATAACGTCACTCAACTTCACTTGCCCCATCACTGAACTGTTCCCACAACCTATGGACTGACTTTCAAGGGCTTTTTAATCTCATTCTCCACATTTTTTTTTTTCTTTTTTGTATTGGCACAGTTTGTTGGCTTTTACACACTGGTTGTTTGTCTGGCTTGTGTGTGTTTTTTTTTTCTTGCATTTCCTGTGAAGAAAACAAATCTCATGGTTGTTTTTGCTGACACACATGTACTTTGATAATAAACTTACTTTGAGCTTTGAAGTATTTTTTTTACACTAGAAGTGGTGGGTGCCTGAAGTGGTGGTAGAGGCAGATACATAAGGAATATTTCAGAGACGTTTAGATAGACACATTAATGAGGGGTAATGGAAGGATGTGGGCATTGCATTGGCATAAGGGATTAGTTGAGCTGGCCACTTGATTACTAATTTATTTGGCTCAGCACAACGTTGTGGGCCAAAGAGCCTGTTCCTGGGCTGCACTGTTCTTTGCTCTAATTGGACCTGGCCCATCCTGTCATGGTTCACCCTTCATTTCCCCATTCTATTTCATGCATGCGATGATGTCATTAATATGAGCTGTGTAAATTTCTGATTTTCTGCGGAAACTAGATCTTAAAAGGTCATGAGCTGTTTCCTCCAACATTCACTCATGGTAGCAAAAGGAATACGCAGAGCATAGAACATAAAGCTAAGAATATAGAACAGTTACAGCATAGTATAGGCCCTTTGGCCTATAGTGCTGTGCCAACTTATATGAACCTATGCCACGATGAATCTAAACCTTCCCTCCTACACGGCCCATAACTCACCGTGTTCTTTAATCCATATAGAGTCATGGGAACAGGCCCTTTGACCCATCTAGTCCATGCCGAACCATTTACACTGTCCAGTCCCATCGACCTCCATCCAGACCATAGCCCTCCACACCCTGCAATCCATGTACCTATCCAAACTTCTCTTCAATGTTGAAATTGAGCTCTCGCATGCACCACTTGTGCTGGCAGCTCGTTCCACATTCTCACCAATCTCTGAGTGAAGAACTTTCCCCCTTATGTTCAACTTAAACATTTCACCTTTCACCCTTAACCCATGGCCTCCAGTTGTAGTCTCACACAACCACAGTGGAAAAATCCTGCCTGCACTACAGTTTTCCCCTCATAATTGTGTACACTTCTATCAAGTCTCCTTTCATCCTTCTACAGTCCATGGAATAAAGTTCTAACCTATTCAATCTTTCCTTACGACTCAGGTCCTCCAGTCCCAATCCCGATGTACCTATCTAACAGTCTTTTAAATATCCTGTTGTATCAACCTCTACAGCATCTCCAGCAGTGCATCCAACACACATAAGTGTAGTGGTTAGCCCATCGCTTTGCAGTACTAGCAATCAACGATTGGGGTTCAATTCCCGATGCTACCTGTAAAGTGTTTGCTTGTTGTCTCCATGACCGCATGGGTTTCCACAGGGTGCTCTGGTTCCCTCCCACATTCCAAAGACATATGATTAGTGTGAGAGTTAGGGAGTTATGAGCATGGTACGTTGGCACCAGAGACAAGGCGCCACTCATGGGCTGCAGTCAGCACAACCCTAGGACGGGGCTGGCCATAGATATAAAATGTTGCATTTCACTGTATGTTTTGATGTACACGTGACAGATTAAACTAACCCTTTTCATCTTTATCCCAAAGCAAGTCATGTGATCTGATGGAACCATGAAGATCACAGAGTCCAGGCCATTCCTGTGTGATCAAGTCCCAGGAAATGTGCCACCCAAACCATCCTTCTGCCCCAATATCTGACACCTGGTTCACTTGTATCCATGGCAACATATGGTCATTACAGAGAGGTCATTTTCACAGCACTGACCTTCTTCCCAGCAGGCTATATGTGAACTAGACAATAGCTGTGAGCTTCCCTCAGTGAACACAATTGCAAATGGAGGAAAGACCATGTTTATAATTTCTTGAAGTGAAAATATCTCAATTTGAATTTGTTATGGTCCCTGAATTAAGCATTAGGACAAAAATCACACACATATGATTCTCTAATAGACCTGTCAGTTGCACATCATTGCAATAAGACCATAAAAGATAGGAGTAGAATTAGGCTATTAGGCCCTTAGAATCTGCTCCACAATTCCATCAGAGCTGATTTATTACCCCTCTCAACCCCACTCTCCTGCCTTCTCTCCATAACCTTTGATGTCCTGACTAATCAAGAACTTACCAACCTCTGCTTTAAATATACCTAATGACTTTGCCTCTACAGCTGTCTATGGCAGAGTAACATGTACAACACGCTGGAGGAACTCAACCGGTCGGGCAGCATCCGTGGAAATGAGCAGTCAACGTTTTGGGCCGAGATCCTTCATCAGGACAGAGTAACACAGTTTCATCACCCTCCAGCTAAGAAATTTCTGTAGATTGCTCTAAAACTTCTGTAGAATAACTTCATTTAAAAAATCAAGGTAATTTAAACTACACTTAAGATTTTATTTTAACAGATTTGGTTTTTTTGCACTTTTCTCTGGTTAGACTGGACTTCCTGTTGCATTTGTTACATTGGTTGTGAATTGATCTGAAACATTGAGAGTGACAAAGGTGCTATATAAATATTAATCATGCATCTACACTGCACTGTAAACACTTTAAACCACTTTCTATAATGCCGTTTTGATTGTTATAGGCCGTGTTGTATGATGTAAGTGATCATGGTCTTTCCATGACCTTGATTGTTCTTGGCAAATTTTTCTACAGAAGTAGTTTGTCATTGCCTTCTTCTGGGCAGTGTCTTTACAAGACGGGTGACCCCAGCCATTATCAATACTCTTCAGAGATTGTCTGCCTGGCATCAGTGGTTGCCTAACCAGGACTTGCGATATGCACCGGCTGCTCATACAACCATCCACCACTGCTCCCACGGCTTCATGTGATCCCAATCCAAGGTGAGTGCTAAACAAGTGCTACACCTTGTGCAAGGGTGACCTGTAAGCTAGTAGACGTAAGGAGGGAATGCTGTTGATATTGTAAATACATGCTGGTATTCATGTATTTTTGCACATTTTGTTCCATATCCCAAGTTTATTTTCATATTATTCTTACAATAGTTGAATGTTGTTATTTTTGTTGTGCCTCGCACCAACACACCACAGTAAATTCCGGCATGTCAGTCCACAGCTTCCTCTACTGCTACGATGAGGCCACACTCAGGTTGGAGGACCAACACCTGATATTCTGTCTGGGTAGCCTCCAATCTGATGGCATGAACATTGATTTCTCAAACTTCCAGTAACGGCCCATTCTTGTTTCCCTCTCTCACCTTTTTCCTTTCCCGCCCATCACCTCCCTCTGGTGCTCCTTCTCCTTCCCGCTCCTTCCAGGTCTTCTACCCTCTCCAATCAGCTTTCCAACTTCTCTTTCACCAATCAACATCCCTACGCTTTAATTCAACCCCTCTCCCGGTTTCACCTATCTCTTGTACTATATCCATCCCTTCCCCCACTTTCTTGCTCTGACTTCTCAAGTTTTCCGGTCCTGGCGAAGGGTCTCATCCCGAAACATCAACTGTTTAATCTTTTCTATAGATGCTGCCTGGCTTGCTGAGTTCCTGCAGCATTTTGCACATGTTGCTTGGATTTCCAGCAACTGCAAATGTTTTCATGTTTGTGACAGCAAATCCCTAACATGTGTGATTGTATGCACTGAATAAAGTTGATCCTTGAACTTTGATGCAATGTGGGCATATGGGGGGTGGGGGGAGGTATAGAAATTAGTCTTCTCCCTCAAGAGTGAATTAAACAAAACATCCACATGTAACACTCCATTTCCAAGATACTGTACCATGGAACTGAATGACAAAAGCAGATATTTCATTTCACCAAATTTCATTTCATTTCTGTATATTTAGTGACTGGAAATGAGGGTAAATTCCTCATTTACACCAGTGTTTCACTGGTTGTAGACAGGAGTGCTGACAACATACACCAACTTGAAAACAAAGTTCTGAAACACAGATGACTCAGCCCAGCATATAACTCGTTTATTTTCTGTTCTCCCCTGACTACCATTCAATGTTGTTACTCCACACAGCCATATTAGCCACAAGCGCCAGCCATAAACCAAAATTTAAAACAGCGTGGAACTGAAACACAATTACTGTGGTATGAAATCTGACAGGTCAAGGAGTTTACAGGATTAAATACCCCACAACAACAGCATACACAGCTATGAGCATTCAGGAATGTTCTCTACAACTTTGACATCTTGACAACAGTTACTATGCTTCAGAGATCGCTCCTGTCTGTAAAGGAATTTGGGGCTTTTGAGAAATGCACTGCAGTTATGTGGCCACACATCACCTCGGCTCAAACACTGTGTCTGATGCACTGTTCAGTCTCTTATCATGGAAGTTCATCACAAAGACGTGACATTTCACAGGGATATTATTGTTACCCAGTTAATTAAAATTTTCTTCCAATTGTAACAAGATGACATTATTAATTTGAAATTTTTTAAAAATAAGACATAAATAAATTATTACCTCATGAGACAATAAGACATAGGAGCAGAATTAGGCCATTCGGCGCATTGAGCCTACACCACCATTCCATCACGGCTGATCCATTTCCCTCTCAGCCCCGTTTTTCCACCTTGTCCCTGTATCATTTCACACCCTGGCTAATCAAGAACCAAACAGCATCTGCCTTAAATACACCCAATAACCTATCTTCCACAGCCTTCTGTGGTAACAAATTACACTCATTCATCACCCTCTAGCTATAGAAATTCATCCTCATCTTTGTTTTAAATAGAAGTCCCTCTATTCTGAGGTTGTGCCCTCTGGCCCTAGACTCACCCACTAGGGAGAACATCTCTCCACATCTAGCCTATCTCAACCTTTTAACCTTCAATACGTTTTAATGAGATCCCTCCTCATTCTTCTAAATTCCAGCGAATAAGGCCCAGAGTCATTAAATGCTGCTCATATGACAATCCCAGGATCATTTTCATAAACCTCCTTTGAACCTTCTCAATGTCAGCACATCCTTTCTTAAATAAAGGGCCCAAAACTGGTCACAATTCTCCCAGTGAGCCCTCACCAGTGCTTTATAAAGTTTCAACAGTACAGCCTTGTTTTTTATATTCTAATCCTCTTGAAATGAATGCCAATATTGCATTTGCCTTTCTCACCACCAATTCTAATTGCAATTTAACCTTTTGTACAAGGACTCTCCTTTCACCCTTTGCACCTTGGATTTTTGTATTTTCTCCCCTTTTTGAAAACAGTCTATGTTTTCACTCCTTCTACCAAAGTGCATGACCGTACTTACACTTCCCAACACTGTATTCCATCTGCCACTTCTTTGCCCATTGTCCTAATCTGCCTAAGTCCTTCTGTAGCCTCTCTGCTTCCTCAACACTTCCTTCTCCTCCATCTGTCTTCACATCATCTGCAAACTCAGCTGTAGGTTATCAATTCCATCATCTAAATGGTTGACATATAACATAAAAAGAAGTTGTCCCTATACCGGCCCCTGCGGAACTTGTCACTGGCAACCAATCAGAATAGACTCCCTTTATTCCCACTCTTTGCCTCCTGCCAATCAGCCAATGTTCTGTCCATGCTAATATCTGTCCTTTAATACGATGGGCTCTTTTCTTGCTAAGCAGCCTCATGTGCAGCATCTTGTCAAAGGTCTTCTGAAACTCCAAGTACACAACATCTACACAACATATTTGTCCTGCCTGTTATTTCTTCAGGTAAGATTTGTCAGGCAAGATTTCCCCTTTAGAAAACCATGCTGATTTTGGCCCATTTTATCATGTGCCTCCAAGTACCCCAAAACCTCAATCTTAACAATCGACTCCAACAAATTTCCAACCACTGAGGTCAGGCTAACTGAGCTTAATTTCCTTTCTTCTCCCTTTCTCCCTTCTTGAAGAGTAAATTGACATTTGCAATCTTCCATTCCTCCAAACCATGCCAGAATCAATTGATTCTTGAAAGATCAATATTACTGCCTGCACAATCTCTTCAGCCACCTCTTTCGAACCCTCAGGTGTAGTACATCTGTTCTAGATGACTTATCTACCTTCCAACCTTTCATCTTCCCAAACACCATCTCCCGTGTAATAGCAACTAAACTCACTTCTGCCCCTGACATTCTCAAACTTCCAGCATACTGCTGGTGTCCTCCACAGACTGATGAAAAATACTTGTTCAGTTTGTCAGCTATTTCCTTGTCCCTCATTACTACCTCTCCAGCATCATTTCCCAGTGGTCAGATAGCTACAGTCACCCCTCTTTTACTCCATAAGACCATAAGACATAGGAGCATAATTAGGACATTTGGCCCATCAAGTCTGCTCCATCATTTCATCATGGCTGATCCATTTCCCTCTCAACCCCATTCTCCCCATAATATTTCACACCCAGACTGCCCAAGAACCTATCAATCTCCACCTTAAATGCACCCAGTGACCAGCCTCCACAGCCACCTGTGGCAATGAATTCTACAGATTCACCACCTTCTAGCTAAAGAAATACCAATACAAGTGTATGGGACATTGGAAAAAAGTTGGAATTTCCCCATGGGGATGAATAAAGTATCTATCTATCTATCTATCTATCTCTGTTGTAAATGGACGTCCCTCTATTTTGAGGCTGTGCCCTCTGGTCCTATTCTCTCTGACCAAAGGAAATATCCCCTTCACATCCATTCTATCTAGGCAGTTCCACATTTGATAGGATTCAATGAGATCACCCTCATTCTTCTAAATTCACTCCTGGACCTCCTTTCTTTTCCTTCCTATGGCATTGGTACAAATATATACAAAGACATCTGGCTACTCACCCTCCACCTTTATAATGTCATAGACATGACCAGACATATCCCTGACTCTGCCACCTGGGAGGCAACATACCACATGGGTCTGTCTATTGTGTCCACAGACTATCCTATCTACTACTCTAACTATGGAATTTCCTATCACCACTGCATTCCACCTCTGGCCCCTTCCCTTCTGAGCCACAGTGGAAGACTTAGTGCCAGAGACTTGGTATATTCTTTTTACCGTCTGAAAAAAGATTGGGTATCCTTTTTGACATTATTGGCTAGCTTACCTTCATATTTCATGTTTTCCTTCCTTATGGCTTTTTAGTTGCCTTCTGTTGGTTTTTAAAAGCTTTCCAATCCCCTAACTTCTCACTAATTTTTTCTCTATTATATGTCCTCCCTTTGGCTTGGACTTCCCTTGTCAGCCACGGTTGTGTCATTGTGCCTTCAGAATGCTTCTTCTATGGGATGTATCTGTCCTGCGTCTACCAAGGTGTTTACAGAAACTCTAGTCATTGCTGTTCTGCCATCATCCCTGCTGGTGTCCTGTCCAATCAACTTTAGCCAGCTCCTCTCTCGTGCCTCTGTAATTCCTTTTACTCCACTGTATTACAGATACATTTGACTTTAGCTTCTTTCCCTTTCAAATTGCAGGGTGAATTCTATCATATTATGATCACTGTTTATGAAAGGTTCCTTTACCTTAAGCTCCTGAATCAAATCTGGTTCATTACACAACACCCAAACCAGAATACAATTTCTCCAAGTGGGCTCAGCCACAAGCTGCTCTAAAGCCAATCCACAGGCATTCTACAAATCCTCTCCTTTAGGATTTAGCCCCAACCCGATTTTTCCAATCTACCTGCATATTGAAATCCCCCATAACTATCATAGCATTGCCCTTTTCAGATGCATTTTCTGTCTCCCATTGTAATTTGTAGCCCACATCTTGACAAATGTTCAGAGGCCTCTATACTACTCCCTTCGGGGTCTTTTTACCCTTGCAGTTCTATAACTCTACCCACAACTATTCTACATCTTCCAATCCTAGGTCACCTCTTTCTAGGGATTTGTTTTAATATTTCTTCTACCAACAGAGCCATACCACCGCCTCTGCCCACCTGCCTGTTCTTTCATTACAATGTGTATCCTTGGATGTTAAACTCCCAACTATCATCTTCTTTCAGCCATGACTCAGTGATGCCAAACTCCAAATGCGCTCCAGATTATCTGCCTTATTCTGTACACTGCGTGCATTCAAATACCTTTGGTCCCACATTAGTCACCCTTTTCAATTTTGTCCCCATTACACTGCAACTCATCCCACCGACTGCAATTTTGCCTGCTAATCTGCCTGCCCTTCCTCTGTCCATCAATGCGCTGCCTCTGCTTGTATACCAAATGCCCCATCCTGAGCCCTAACACTCTATTTCCCATTCCCCTGCCAAATTAATTTAAACCCTCCCAAACCTGCTGCCAGGGTATTGATCACCCTCGGGTTCAAATGTAACCCATCCCTTATCTGCCAACACAGATGCCTTGTGCAGGAAGGCACAGAGTCGACTGTACTTCCTTAGAAGGTTGGCGTCATTCAATGTCTGCAGTGAGATGCTGAAGATGTTCTATAGGTCAGTTGTTGAGAGCGCCCTCTTCTTTGTGGTGGCGTGTTGGGGAGGAAGCATTAAGAAGAAGGACGCCTCACGTCTTAATAAGCTGATAAGGAAGGCGGGCTCTGTCGTGGGCAAAGTACTGGAGAGTTTAACATCGGTAGCTGAGCGAAGGGCGCTGAGTAGGCTACGGTCAATTATGGAAAACCCTGAACATCCTCTACATAGCACCATCCAGAGACAGAGAAGCAGTTTCAGCGACAGGTTACTGTTGATGCAATGCTCCTCAGACAGGATGAAGAGGTCAATACTCCCCAATGCCATTAGGCTTTACAATTCAACTGCCAGGACTTAAGAACTTTTTTTTTTAAAGCTATTATTAATGCTTTTTGAGTTAGTGATTTAGATGCATATCATATTATTACTGAGTTAAGTATTGTATGTAATGAGTTTTTGCTACAACAAGTGTATGGGACATTGGAAAAAATGTTGAATTTCCCCATGGGGATGAATAAAGTATCTATCTATCTATCTATCTATCTATCTATCTTTCTCCAGAAGACACTTCAATGATGCAGAAATCGAAAGCCCTGCCCCCTGCAGCGGTTCCTCAGCCACGCATTCACTTGCAAAATCATCCTATTCTTATCCTCACTAGCGCATGGCACCGGCAGCAATCCAGAGATTACCACCCTGGAAGTCCTGTTTTCAGCTTTCTATCTAGCTCCCTGCATTCTCTCTTCAGGATCCCCTCCCATTTCCTACCTACGTCACTGGTGTCAATATGAACCCAGATTTCTGACTGCTCACCCTTCCCCTTTCGAATGCCATGGACCCGATTCGACGCGTCCCTGACCCTGGCACCTGGGAGGCAACATACCATCCATTTGGATCCCTATCACATCCAAACAATCTCATGCCTACTCCTCTAATTATGGAATCCCGTCACTACTGCAGTCCTCTTCTCCCCACTTTCCTTCTGAGTCACGGCATCAGACTCAGTGCCAGAGACCCGATCACTGTGACTTCCCCAGCAGTATCCAAAATGGTATACTTATTATTGAGTGGGAACGGCCAAAGGGGTACTCTGTATTGGCTTCCCATTTCCCTTCCCTCTCCTGACAATCAGCCAGGTTCCTGCCTCCTGCAACTTAGGGGTCACTATCTCTCTGTAGCTCCTATCTATCACCTCCTCAGTTTACCATATGAGGCAAAGGTCATCGAGCTGCAACTCCAGTTCCTCAACACGTTCTTTGAGGAGCTGCACCTGGTGCAGATGTGGTTATCCAAGAAGCTGGAGTTCTCCCAGGATTCCCACAACTCAAATAATGAGCACAACACAGCCTCTGGAGTCATTTTCACTGCTCTAACTATGTACTGACAGTTGAAGAATGAAGAAGAAACTTACCAGATATGTACTTCACCCAAGCCTGTTCTCACCAAAGCCTCCCCACTCTAACACTGGTCCACTCCAACAATGGCCTCTCCATTTGTCCCTGCTTTAAATATATTTGCCCTTGCTAATGAATCATGATTTGATTGGGTCACTGGAAAACACTGAATATCCATGAACACTCCTTTTTAAATCTTGCTCATAGACCTGTGGGTCAGTCACCTCCTCTCTCATTCCTGATTCAATTGGACCACTAGGAAATATCATAAATGTATCAGAGATTAATTGGACCAAAGGCTGTGCTGGAGCACAATAGCACAAAGTAAATGCATTATATCAATCTATTTTGCTGATTTTCATTGCTATATGTTTAACGTTGTCAGGCCTCTCCCTCTCTCCACACAATCATTCCATTGAACACCTCTGACTCTCTACCCATTTCTGTCTGGTGCCTTAACTACAGACTTCAGAAGTCCGCCTCTTGCAAGGACTGTGTATTTCTGACATAATGTCTAGATACATGAGGGCTGGAACTGCTGTCAGATGCACTCGCATTTATAATAGCCTGAAAACACCAGACACAACTAATTTCAAATGCACCATCAGATTAAAATTCAACCATGTTTATAGGAAGGCGAGGGCTGTGAGTGGGAAAGTGAGTGGGAAGTTGAATGATTGGGAAGTTTTTAAAACCCAACAAAAGGCAATTTAGAAAGCTATAAAAAGGGAAAAGATGAAATATGAGGGTAGGCCAGCCAATAATATAAAGCAGGATACCAAAAGTTTTTTCAGTTATATAAAGAGTAAAAGGGAGATGAGAGTTGCTATTGGACCACTGGAAAATGATGCTGGTGAGGTAGTAACGGGGGATCAAAGAAATAGCAGATAAACTTAATGGGTACTTTGCATCTACTTCATTGCGGAAGACACTAGCAGTGTGCCAGAGGTCCATGAGTGTCGGGGAGCAGGAGTGAGTGACATTGTTAATACAAAGGAAAAGTTGCTAGGTAATCTCAAAGGTCTTAAGGTGGATAGGTCACCTGGACCAGATGGACTACATCCCAGAGTCCTGAGAGAGGTTGCTGAAGAGATACTGGATGCATTGGTCATGATCTTTCAAGAACCACTTGATGTTGGCTTGGTCCCAGAGGACTGCAGGATTGCAAATGTCAGTCCACTCTTTAAGAAGGGAGTGGGTGGAGCTTAAGAGAAATGATGGCGCCTAACGGCGACTCCTTTGCTTGCAAATTCAGAAACAGCTCTATCTCTACCTTTAATATCTTTATTTTTTTCCTTTCTGAGTTCTTTTGAAGACCCTGACCTGGAGTTACAAGCAGGCTTCAGTTCTTTGCGGGAATGGGACCTGTTCTCGAGGTTCCACAACTGGCCGCTATTTGACATGCCTAGGGTTTGGCCTGAGAATTACAATTGTGTTCGGATGCCTAAGATCTCGGGGCTCTGGAGATGGGTGGGTTAAGGGTCGGTGTCGTGGCTGGAGATTCGTGTGTCGTCGGAGAGGCCGGAAAATCTTTTGCTGTGGGCCTAAAGACCCGAGTCTTTGCGATCTTTGATCACAGAGCTTGAAAAAAGTGATGAAACGAACTTTTAAGACTACAAACCAACAGGTTGTTGTTATGTCTCCTGCTCACTGTGAAAATGGGGACACCTCCCTCTCCTTTGCCAGGGAGAGAGAGAACTTCTGGGTTGTCGAATTTGGATGAAGTACGAAGCTTTTGGGGTGACTGCAAGGTCTGTGTCTTTGCTATCGCTTAGCGCACGCTTGGGCTCGGTGATTGTACTAATGAGTGTTTAATTTTGCTGGTGAGGAGAGGGGGGATCGTTGCTCGCTGCCACTTACGCATGGGAGGGGGGAGCTGGGGGAACTTCAGGGTTCTCACGTTTAACTGTTGTTCATTCTTTGGGGCACTTCTCTGTTTTCGTGGATGTTTTGCAAAGAAAAAGCATTTAAGGGTGTAGATTACATCAATTTCTCTGACATTAAACTTGACCTTTGAACCTTTGAAGGTAAAAGAGGAAATTATAGGTTAGATAGCCTAACCTCAGTGGTTGGGAAGATATTGAAGTCTATTATTAAGGATGAGGTTTCGAGGTACTTAAAGACCAATGATAAAATAAGTCAAAGTCAGCATGGTTTCTGTAAAGGGAAATCTTGCCTGACAAATCTGTTAGAGTTCTTCGATGAAGTAACAAGCAGGGTGGACCAAGGAAAGGCAGTGGATGTCATTTACTTGGATTTTCAGAAGGCATTTGATAAGGTGCCATACATGAGACTGCTTAACAAGATAAAATCCTATGGTGTTACAGAAAAGATACTGGCATGGATAGAGGAATAGCTGACAGGCAGGAGGCAGTGAGAGGGGGCTGCCGGTGACTAGTGGTGTTCCTCAGGGGTCAGTATTGGAACCGCTACTTTTCACATGGTTTGTCATTGATTTAGATAATGGAATTAATGGCTTTGTGGCAAAGTTTGCAGATGATACAAAGATAGGTGGAGGGGTAGGTAGTGTTGAGGAAGCAATACGATTGCAGCAGGACAGGCAAATTAGAAGAATGGGCAAAAAATTGGCAGATGGAATACAGTGCTGAGAAATGTATGATAATGCATTTTGGTAAAAGGAACAATAGTGCAGACTATTAACTAAATGAGGAGAAGGTTCAAACATCGGAGGTGCAGGGGAACTTGGGAGTCCTCGTGCAAGTCTCCCAGAAGATTAATTTACAGGTTGAGTCTGTAGTAAAGATGGCAAATCCAATGTTGACATTTATTTTAAGGGGATTAGAATATAAAAGCAAGGAGATAATGCTGAGCCTTTATAAGACACTGGCCTGGCCACACTTGGAGTACTGTTAACAGTTTTGGGTCCCATATCTCAGAAAGGATGTGTTGTCATTGGAGAGAGTCCAGAGGGAGTTAAATAGGATGATTCCAGGAATGAAAGGGTTAATATATGAGCAGTGTTTGGTATCTTTGGGCCTGTACTTGCTGGAATCTAGAAGAATGTGGGGGGATCTCACTGAAGTCTACTGTATGTTGAAAGGACTTGAAAGGGTGGACGTAGAGAGGATGGTTCCTATGGTGGTGGTATCCAGAACTAGAGGGCACAGCCTCAAAATTGAGGGGTGACCCTTTAGAATAGAGGTAAAGAAGAATTTCTCTTAGCCAAAGAGTACTGAATCTGTGGAATGCTCTGTCACAGGCTGTGGTGGAGGCCAAGTTCTTGGGTATACTTAAGGTGGAAGTTGATCGTTTCCTGATTGTTCAGGGCTTCAAAGGATATGTTGAGTGGGATCTGGGACCAGCCATGATGGAGTAGCGGAGCAGACTCGATGGGATGAATGGCCTAATTCTGCTCCTATGTCTTATGGACTGAGGGGGTCCTAATGTCAGAGAAACCTGTAAGTTCAACGTTTAATTCTTTTGGTCTCAGTTTCCTCATTGGCAACTAATCACTTGCAGAGATGGAAGAAGTGGGAATGGGAGAAATTAGAGCATGAATGGGAGACAAAAGCCAGGTTAGTGGAGGCAGAGGAGAAAATTTAAGAATATAGAGGAGGACAGAGACCAACAAACTGCGGGCAGGAGTTCAGCCTAGGAGTGAGGAGATAAAATTAGCTCAAAAAGCAAGGATAGGCAAACAGGTACTCAGTTAGAAGGCAATGGAAAAGAGTGCATGAGGAATGTGATGTATGCCAAAGTGGAAAATTGAGAATACAATAATTTCCCAGTTTTTAAAAAAATTACATAGTAGGAAACTAAACTGGTGAAGGAGCATGACTGGCCCATCTCAGAATCAGAAACAAGTTTACTCTCATTGGTAAACAGTATGTCATGAAATGTGTTGTTTTGTGGCAGCAGTACAGTTGAAGACATAAAAATTACTACGTTACAATAAATAAGTAAATAATGCAAAAGAGGAATGGCAAAATGGTGTTCATTTACAATTGTAAAGGTGTTGGTGTCAGCAACACACTCACCTTCGTATGAAGCTTTGAAATTTGCTTCTCATCGATATGTGCTTGCTTGTATACCCTTTTCTTGTAGCAAAACTGTAAAATATAAATATTTTCCTCAATTAATTTAGATCATTTAATTTCAATTAAGATATTTTTCATAAAATCACTCCTAGTTTGCTGACTCGACACCAGTTCAGTGAAATGTATAAAGAGTCGATGTTTCAAACAGAGATGTTCATCAGGACTGGAAAGGAGAGGGGAAGAAATTTTGTCTCCCTACCTTCCCAGTCCTGATGAAGGTGTCTCAGCTTGACATGTCAACTCTTTATTCCTTTCCATAGATGCTGTCTGACCTGCTGAGTTCCTCCGGCAATTTTGTGTGTGTTACTCTAGATCTCTTGAGATCAATGAAATTAACGGGCAGCATCAGTAAATCAAGAGTCAATGTGTTGGGTTCAAACTCCACTCCTGGAAGCCATGGACTCACTCTGTAGTGGAGAACTAACTAAAATTGGAGATGTGAAGCCCAGTGAAGTGGGTATAAGTGCAATGATGGGTTGGAGCATTTGTGAAACAGTACTGAGACGTACAGCCACATCAAATGAATTTCATGTGTACACTGCAAACTGGTCAGGTCAGAGAGCACATCTGTAAAGTCACCAGCCTGATTTAATGTAAGTTATTTCATGATACATCTTAAACAATACTCCCCTCATCCAACAACAGATTTGTTGAGTATCTGGTATTTTTGCAGTGCGAACTGAAATCTCCAAGGTTGATGATTGAGGTGTGGTGTGTACAGGCTGAATAGAGGTGATGGGGCTCAGGCCTGACAGCGGGGATCAAGCCAATGTTTGGCTGCTGGAGCAGACTTGGAGGCAATTTGAAATGGCAGAACCCAAGGTGTGGCAACAGGCCCGGACCCAAGAGTGAGGAACAAGTAGAGGTTTGACCAACTTAAGTGCGGGCTGAATAGTAAGTGTCAGGTGTGAGCTGAATCGAGGCGGAAGGTCCCAGGCCCGAGAGCATACCAAAGCAGCAGGGCCCGGGGCTGAGAGCGAGGATCAACCTGCTGTTTGGTCGATTTAAGTGCCGGGCAGGTTGAGGAGGTGATTGCATCGGGGCCAGAGGCAAGAGACAGGCCAGTGTTCAGCTCACTGCTCCGTGAGGTTTATTCCTCTCTGCACTGGACTAAGTTTGCAACTAATGGGATCCTGGATCGACTGCAGTGATCGTCTGTGGACTTACTTTAGTGAATTTCAGCTCCGAATGTTATTTGTTGACTTTTATTGTTTGCACAATTTGGTTTTTTTCTGCACATTGGGCGTTTAATGGTCTTTTTTTATATAATGGGTTCTATTGTGTTTCTTTGTTTTGTGGCTGTCTGTAAGGAGATGAATCTCAAGGTGGTATATAGTGTACATACTTTTATCATAAGCGTACTTTGAACATCATTGTTTTCCTTTGAGCACAGAATAATTGTGCTTCTTTTTCTTTCAGAAGGGAAAGTTCTATCAAGCCACCATAAGCTTTTTCAGATTATGAAAAGGTTTTGATAGAATGCTTGCAGGATGTTCCAAACCAGGAGGTTGTTTAAATTTGAGCGCAGTTCAAAATGAGAACTGGTCTGCTCGAGCTAGAACTCCGGAGGTTTGATTGAGGTTGGTGCTTCAGCAGAGTTCTAAGGGAGCATTGCTTTGTACTATTTTAAGGTGCCAATTTTCAGATAAAGCTTTCATCTGCTTTCAGAAATACATGATCTCAGGGAGGAACATCCCCCTAATTTCATAGTTATTTCCTGAAAAGTATAATTAAAGTAGATTACCCAGGCATTAACCTGCTTATTATTTGTGGGAAACTGGTTTACAATATGACGAGAATTACCTCATTTTGGGAAAGTTTCAAAGACTGTAAAATGTAAAGAGATTTCTAAAGACGATCTATAAAGCATATCAGTTTCCCAATTAATACATTTAGCCATAGTCGAGATTAAAGTGATCAAGACTTAGTGGGTACAACCCAGAATATTCTTGACTCTTTTGTAATTTGTTACCTCCAGGGAGGGGACTCCTTTGTTGATGGGCTGGGGGTATTCTTTGAGCAGACGCTCCTCATCCAAAAATTTGCCATCTCTTCCATTGCTGGCTGGTTGGAACAGGCCATAATTCAGCACGTCCTTCAGACTGTGGTTGAGGGTGCATAGGATGCGTTGCTTGGCCACCCACACTGTAGCATCAGGATCAAATCGCATACATTTCTGCAGGACAAAAGCAAAGTGAAATGGCACCAAGCAGCCTCCAACCAACCTGCTTCATGAATTCAGTGCACATGATTTTGACCTTTTATACAGAATTACAATCAAGGTTGCACTCGAGTCTTCAAAACACCTAAAGAACATCCACTCAACTTATTTTCTATTCACATTTATTTTCCAATGATAAAGAAGGTCATTCAGCCAATTTCAAATTTAATGTTAATTGTCATTCACAATACACATGTATACAGCTGAACAACAGCGTTCCTCTGGAAACAAGGTGCAAAACTCAGCACGTACCATCACAAACAGCACATCCAGTCACAAAAATAACATTAGCACAAGTCCTTGAATGGCATGGCCTGATGGTGCATGGGAGCCATGTTTTTCTTTCTGCCATTGAATCTTTGCCATCCATCCAGAGAATTCCATCCATCCATTTCACCATTTTCCTATCATCTATTTTCCCTCACAGCTCCTCACAAATACTTTACTTCTCCTCTTCATCCCCCTACCCACCAACCTTCTGCCACTGCCACAGATCTTCATTTTTGCTGTTACTTTGATTTACGCCCCCTCAAACATTAACACACACTCCCTCACTCAGGTCTGCACTCTCCTTCATTTCCTCACTCCAGTCTCCAGATTCTCTGATACCTTGTGATGACTATTAAATAGCTTCCTAGTTTGGTAAGATGGACTCTTGACCTCACAATCTACCTTGTTATGATCTTGCACCTCATTGTTTACCTGCACAGCACTTTCTCTGTGATGTTACACTTTGTGCCACATTCTTGTATTTTATCTAGAAATAGAGCACAGCAACATGCTCTCCCAGTCCAACGCATTCACACTGCCCAATGGCAACTATGTGACCAATTAACCTACTAACCCATACGTCTTTGGAATCCTGGAGGAAACCGGAGAATCGAAATGAAACCCATATGGTTACACAGAGAACGCACAAACTTTTTACAGACAACGGAGAGAACTGAACCCAGATCGGTGATTGCAGAAATAGCATTACACTAACCTCTATCATGCCATCCTGCTATTGTTTAACCTTGTTCTACGTCAGTGCACTGTGTAATGATCTGATCTGTATGAATAGTATGAAAGACAAGCTTTCCAATGTATCTTGGTATACCTGACAATAATAAACCTAATTCCATTCTGTTGTCCAGTCCAATAGCCCACTCTAAACAGCCTGAGCTGGGAAAACTTGCCCATTTGATGCTGCTGAAAACCCCCTCAGATCCTACCAGAAGACTATTTTTCCTTTGGCAACCAACCCACACCAAACGTCATCCACCGCCAGCCCCACTCCCACTGCCAAGCTTACTTCCATCTTACCATCTCAGCGACAGACTATTTTTTTGACACAGATGAAGAATATAATTTAAGTTTCTACCTCATTTCCTTGGGTATCTTCTTAATCTTTCAGAAATCATGTATTTGGTTGACAACTTCTAAGTTAATTGCTTGTTACGAACAACCACAAAAGCTACAGACTCGTAAAACAATCGTTTTGAGAGATGCAATCAACTCCTGTAGCTCCGTCAAAGAACTTTCAACGGGTTAAAAACTTGCCTCAGAAACATCCACTGCCACCAAGAAGCAGAGATGGTGTGCCTTGAACAGGTCTCTAATGGACACTGGAAGTTATACATTGCTCACGAAAACAGAGTTGTACTGTAGAGAAGCCAGTCCTGTGACACACTTAATCCAAGCCCATCTACACTAATCCCATTTTCCCACATTAGGTCCATATCTTTCTACACCTTGCCTATTTTAGTGTGACTGTATAGGCATCTGTTAGTCTCGAGAGACCATGGATTTGTGCCTTGGGCAGGGCTGTATGGGAGACCGGCAGTTGCCCATGCTGCAAGTCTCCCCTCTCCACACCACCGATGTTGTCCAAGGGAAGGGCATTAGGACCCATACAGTTTGGCACCGGTGTCGTCGCAGAGCAATGTGTGATTAAGTGCCTTGCTCAAGGACACAACATGCTGCCTCAGCTGAGGCTCGAACTAACTGCCTTCAGATCGCTAGTCCAATGCCTTAGTCACTTGGCCACGCGCCAACACACTGTCTCTAAATATCTCAAAAACATAGTAATTGCATCAGATTCCACCAGCTCCTCGGGCAGCTCATTCCAGATATCAACTATTCACTGCTTAAAGAAGTTATGTTCTCAGATCTTCTTTAAAATTCCTTTTGTGATGAGCTCTTCAGGCCTGTACTGGAGAGTGTTAGGCTCCCATGTTTTTCGAGCACCTTAATTGTTGTTTAACAATGGTCAATAATTGTTTAGATTTTGTTGTGTTATTTTCCAGTGACTCACTCTTCCTAACATGGTCTCCTGGTGCTTTCTGTTTAAGTTTGTCAAGTTGATTTTGATAGGCTCAGGGATTCTGTGTTACTTGATGACCTGATGGTCTGCATCCCAGGGTACTTAAAGAGGTGGCTCTAGAAATCATGGACGCATTGGTAATCATTTTCCAATGTTCTATAGATTCAGGAACAGTTCCTGCTGATTGGAGGGTGGCTAATGTTGTCCCACTTTTCAAGAAAGGATGGGAAGAGAAAACAGGGAATTATAGACCGGTTAGCCTGACATCAGTGGTGGGAAAGATGCTGGAGTCAATTATAAAAGAGGAAATTACGACACATTTGGATAGCAGTCGAAGGATCAGTCTGAGTCAGCATGGATTTATGAAGGGAAAATCATGCTTGACTAATCTTCTGGAGTTTTTTGAGAATGTAACTATGAAAATGGACAAGGGAGAGCCAGTGGATGTAGTGTACCTGGACTTCCAGAAAGCTTTTGATAAAGTCCCACATAGGAGATTAGTGGGCAAAATTAGGGCACATGGTATTGGGGGCAGAGTACTGACATGGATTGAAAATTGGCTGGCTGACAGGAAACAAAGAGTAGTGATTAACGGGTCCCTTTCAGAATGGCAGGCTGTGACCAGTGGGGTACCGCAAGGTTCGGTGCTGGGACCGCAGCTGTTTACAATATACATTAATGATTTAGATGAAGGGATTAAAAGTAACATTAGCAAATTTGCTGATGACACAAAGCTGGGTGGCAGTGTGAAATGTCAGGAGGATGTTATGAGAATGCAGGGTGACTTGGACAGGTTGGGTGAGTGGGCAAATGTATGGCAGATGCAATTTAATGTGGATAAATGTGAGGTTATCCACTTCAGTGGCAAGAACAGGAAGGCAGATTACTATCTAAATGGAGTCAAGTTAGGAAAAGGGGAAGTACAACGAGATCTAGGTGTTCTTGTACATCAGTCAATGTAAGCAAGCATGCAGGTACAGCAGGCAGTGAAGAAAGCTAATGGCATGCTGGCTTTTATAACAAGAGGAATTGAGTATAGGAGTAAAGAGATCCTTCTGCAGCTGTACAGGGCCCTGGTGAGACCCCACCTGGAGTATTGTGTGCAGTTTTGGTCTCCAAATTTGAGGAAGGACATTCTTGCTATTGAGGGAGTGCAGTGTAGGTTCACAAGATTAATTCCCGGAATGGCGGGACTGTCATATGTTGAAAGATTGGAGCGACTGGGCTTGTATACACTGGAATTTAGAAGGATGAGAGGGGATCTGATTGAAACATATAAGATTATTAAGGGATTGGACACACTGGAGGCAGGAAGCATGTTCCCGCTGATGGATGAGTCCAGAACCAGAGGCCACAGTTTAAGAATAAGGGGTAGGCCATTTAGAACAGAGATGCAGAAAAACTTTTTCACCCAGAGAGTGGTGGATATGTGGAATGCTCTGCCCCAGAAGGCAGTGGAGGCCAAGTCTCTGGATGCATTCAAGAGAGAGTTAGATAGAGCTCTTATAGATAACGAGGTCAAGGGATATGGGGAGAGGGCAGGAATGGGGTACTGATTGTGTATGATCAGCCATGATCACAGTGAATGGCGGTGCTGGCTAGAAGGGCTGAATGGTCTACTCCTGCACCTACCGTCTATTGTCTATTGTATTATTTAAGTACATAATTATTTAAGTGGATGCCCGATTAGCACTAATTGTGGGGTCCTGGTTTTGCAAATGTTACTTCTCACAGTGTCACTCAACTGAGTCACCGATGTTCTTCTGGAACTAATATGAATAAACTCTCGTCACCATCTCTACAACAGAGTCCTTCTTTCCTCTACACTTGGGTTCCAATATTGCCAGTGCACAACGCAAAGCCTTTCTTTAACCTCAAATCTATGCTTTCTTGTTCTTGATATGCCTACCGCAGGTAAAAAGATTTTGTCAATCTATGCTATTTATACCTCTCATAATCTTATATACTGATCACTTTCTGCACTCTCATATTCTTACATACTATTTCCCGTCTATCCCATTGCAGTGTTTGATGGCTCTCGGCCTGTACTCACTGGAGTTTAGAAGAATGAGTCAGGATCTCATTGAAACCTATTGAATATTTAAAGGTCTAGACAGAGTGGACACAGAGAGGATGTTTGTTATAATGAGGGAGTCTAGGGCCAAAGGGTACAGACTCAGAATAGAGGGATGTCCCTTGAGAATAGCAATGAGAAGGAATTTCTTGAGCCAGAGGATGGTGAATCAATGGAATTCATTGTCACGTTTGGCTGTGGCAGCCCAGTTATTGGGTATATTTAAAGTGGAGGTTGATAGGTTCTTGATTAGTAAGGCAGGCAAAGATTATGGAGAGATGGCAAGAGAATGGGGAGGAGAGAGAAAATAAATGAGCCATGATCGAAAGGCAGAGCAAATTCAATGGGTTTGGTCTAAGTTTGCTCTGATGTCTAATGGGCTTATCTATGCCTCTCATAATCTTATGCACTTCTATTGGCTGACCCCTCAGCCACTCATGACTGCGAGGAGCATCTGTGCTCTCTTCAAACAACAACCATTCCCAATTAGATTTCACATTGTGCCATCCAGTTGCTACTTACTCCGATTTGCATCATTACCTTTATCCCCGCCTGTCCTCCTTTGTGACGCCCATCACTTCGCAAGGACTGTGCGTTCCGGCAGCCCTCTTTAAACTTCCTTCTCCCTGCTGTACCAGGCAGCATCTGCCCAATTTTTTTCCTCTCCTTGCTGAATGAACTTGCCATGTGTCGCAGGCTGGGTCTGCCTGCACCTGTGTCAACCACCGCCCTTGGGATTCCTTCTCTGCCACCTGTCAGACTCCCCTGCACCTTCGTCATTCCCAACATCCTTTGTTCCTTCCAGATTTACAAACTCACTCTCTGCTCGACATTGGCAAACACAGTACAGAGCAAAAGTCTTACACACCCTAGCTACAAAAATGAGGAAGGTGGTACAGGAGCCTCAGGACCCACACCAGCAGGTTCAGGAAAAGTTACTATCCCTCAGCCATCAGGATCTTGAACCAAAGGGGATAACTTCACTCAACTTCACTTGCCCTGTCATTGAAATATTCCCACAATCTATGGACTCAATTTCTAGTATTTTTCATCTTATGTTCTTGATATTTATTGCTCATTTATTATTATTATTTCTTTCATTGTGTAGTTGCCTAGTTTGGTGTCTTTTGCAAACTGGTTGAATGCCCAAGTCTTTCAGTGATTGTGTTATGGTTATTATTCTGTAGATTTATTGAGTATGCCCACAAGAAAATTAATCACTTTACATGCCTGCTGCCTTTTATGCATTAGTAATTGATAATGGCTAGTGCACTTAAATTCGTGAGCTGGAATGTAAAGGGACTGAACCACCCTGTTAAAAGAAGGAAGGTATTCTCACATATCAAACAACTCAAAGCTGACATTGCTTTCCTTCAAGAAACTCATATTCATTGTTTTGATAACTCCCGGCTTCTGTCAAAGTGGGCGGGTCAGCATTTTCATTCATCCTTTGCCGCTAAAGCTAGGGGAGTTTCCATTCTTATTAATTCAAATATTCCTTTTGGACTCCATAATAAAATATCTGATACAAAAGGCCGTTTTATCATTGTTTCTGGTAAACTATATAACACTAAACTTGCACTGGCAAACCTGTATGCCCCCAACTTTGATGATGTTAACTTTTTTGAATGGTTTTTTTCCTCACTACCAGACTTAAACTCATACTCTCTTATATTGGGTGGTGATTTCAACTGTTGGTTGGATCCTAAACTGGACCGATTGTCCTCTGTTACCAGATCACCTACTAAATCTGCCTTAGCTATTCAATCGGTTCTTAATTCGGATCTAAAGATCCATAAGGTCTGGGGACCTTTTATCGAGTACTTTCATAACCTTCCTCTTGACTAGGGTTTTTTTTTTCTTTTTTTTTCTTTTCGGTCCCTTGCTTTCAGCTCCTTTTTTTTTCTGGTAGTAGGCATTATTATCCTCTGTTGCTAAGTGTATTCACAGTCTGGGAGTTTGACTGTCCGGACTTATACTCTTTATACTGTGTGGTGGTTGGTCTGGAGTTGTTGTTGTTTTTTTCTTGTGTTGTGGGGCTTGGGGAGGACGCTAAGCTCACTTGTCTTTAATTTAGGTGCTTTTTTTGTTAAATTCTCTTCCTTTGTAGCATATTGTTATTGTACGCTTAATCTTGCACTGTATTAATGCTCCTCATTGGGATTTGGGGTTTTTAATTTTGTAAAATGCTTTGAAAAACTAATTAAAAAAATTTTTTTAAAAATTAATCACAGGTTTGTATATGGTGACATACCCTCGTATATGTAAGTTGATAATAAATTACTTTGAGCTTTGAATAGGGTCTCTGACCTAACCTCAGGACTACATAGCCCTATATTGGAGAGGCCTGATGCGGGGCAATCACAACAAGCCTGACTCTATTGATGGAGTCTGGTGATGGGCAAGCTAACAGCCGGTATCACTTCTCAATCAGGACATCTTAGCCTTTCATATTCAAAAGCAAAATTCCAAGATTCAGTATTGATATTGGTTTATTACTGTCACATGTGCGAAGCTACAGTGAAAAGCTTGACTTGCATACTTTTCATATAGATCAAATCAAATCAATGGCAGAGAGAGCTCGTTGTTCTGATGGAAAGCACAGGACAAGATTTGCCTCAATACGCTTACATGACAAAAACACGTTGCAAATGTGTGACTACATTTTTATTAATACATTTTGCGTTGTACTGCTGCCGCATAACAATAAATTTCATGACATATGCCAGTGATATTAAACCTAATTCTGATAGTCAATGGGGATACAGTGGGCCAAAGAGCCAGTTTCTGTGCTCTATCACTTCCATAACATCACTGTAATTAGCAAAATTGCCCACTAGCAGCCTTACTTTTGGAGAAAAGGCATAGTTATTATAGCATTTAGTAACACCGGCAAGGGATGTGCTTCATGTACAGGCAGAAGAGATTAATTTGGTTTGGCATTGTGCTCAGCACAGATATTGTGGGCTGAAGGGCCTGTTCCTGTGCTGTACTGGTCTACAAGGAGAAAACTGGAATTAACCCAAGTCTGTTTTCATCTGGCATGGACATGATGGATAAGACAGCCTCATTTCCCCATCAAAAAATTTCTCTGATAACTGTTAAATATTTGCAGGGAGCTTACGCCTCAGGAATGCAATTTTTCAAAGGCTGTATAATGACGTCTGAAAATCCACATTTTGTTCTCCCTCAGTGCTCTGTCTTTTGTTCTGGAGTTGAATCTAATTTCCTTCAATAGAGGACAGGCAGCTCCCTGATGAGCTGCATTAATTGGGTTAATTTCACAATTTCCATTGATGCCCCTTTGGAATTCCCACTAATTGGGAAGGAAAGTAGGCACTGGAAATCACTACATTTTTAAAAAATTGCTAAGGTTTACATGTGTCTAAAGAACCAAAGATAGTGTCAAAGATTAACAGGGTATACCTGGCCACTCCTAAATACAAACCCCAATTGTTTTTTTATATCTCAGTTGCTCATTACCGTGTGGTAATACCAATGATTAAATACCAAGGGCCGATGGCAGTGATTGAGGGAGGGAGACAGTAGATGTGCAAGAGAGACGGACATCCAAAGACTGAGTGACAGACAACAGACTAAGGAGTGAGAGGCAGATAGTTGACAGAGGAGCCAACCAAGAAAGGATGAAAGAAACAAACAGTAAAACAGAGGGGGAAGAGTGGTCAGCATCAAGGGAACAGGAGAGAGATGGGAGGGAGGGAGAGAGCAATAAAGAGCAAGGAGCAAAAGAAGGATTGGGATCGGGAGAGGGATGAGATGGGAAGAGAAATGAAGAGAGATGGGAAAGGTTGGAGAAGGACAAGAAGGGAAAGAGAGAAGAGGGGTGGGAAGGGGAAAGAGGGAGAGGGAGAAGGGTTGAGGAGGGTAGAGAGATGGGCAGGAGGTTTAGAGAGAGTTTAGGAGGAGGAGAGATGGAGGAGCGAGAGATATTGATGAAGACAGCGGGAAGAATAACTGGGAGGACTTTTCATTGAACCTGTGCATATATGTGCCTGTGCATCCAACAATAAACTTTACTTTGACTCTTCTAACTTTGAAATACAATTGATTAGAATTCCCTAATGGCATCAGATATTAACACATGCCACAGTAAGACTATGAACTCAGTCTACTGAAGTCCTATCTTTCCTCCCATGGACTAGTCTCCTCTCCCATCAAATTCTTACTTCTTCAGCCCTTTACCCTTTCCTCCTATCACCTCCATGCTTTTTACTTCATCCCCCTCCTCTCCCCCCACCCCCACCTATCTTGCTTCTCACCAGTTTGTACTACTTCCCCCCTCCCCACCTTTTAATTCTGGTCCCTCTCTCCTTCCTT
The DNA here is from genome assembly GCF_048418815.1 of Hemitrygon akajei. NCBI lineage: Eukaryota > Metazoa > Chordata > Chondrichthyes > Myliobatiformes > Dasyatidae > Hemitrygon > Hemitrygon akajei. Next base: position 175,853,540 of record NC_133129.1, read on the forward strand.
TACATTACTGATGAAGGATTTTAGCCTGAAACATTGGCCCTTCATTTGTCTTTATAAATGTTGCCTGACCTGCTGAGTTCCTCCATCGTTTTGTGCGTGTTACTCTTTTTTCCTTCAGTGTTTTTAATGGTACAAGTTTCAGAGAAACTCGGAGGCCATCTGAGGATGTTCCATCATTCACTGATGCCATGGCTAACCTGTGGCCAGACTCAGTGTACACAAGGTTCCTTCCTCAGGCTCAAACTAAGAATGAATGTCGTCTTTGCAGAAGTTCCTTGAGACATGTCCAATGCTAAAACTCAGTGGAAATGCATTCATGGCTCACCATAACATCTCAGCTATCACATCAGAACTAATGTTCCAACATATAAAATCTCCAACGAAATACATGGAAATGTTTAACTGTTTTACTGAAACCAAGTGTTCAAAGATGCTTTGGATATAAACAAAGAGTAGTAGCCCATGAAATTATGAATTTGTGAAATACCATTCAACTGAGACAATCACTTGTGAAGTGTGAGGGATAATTCAATTGAAATTATCACTTGCAAATTCAAATGATAGAGTACAATGTTTAAAATTCTGACACCTCGCAACAGGATGGATGAGCTAGCAGGATACAGAGCACAGACAAATCATACAAGGATGTTGTCATGGTAATGAGGAGAGTCTGTCCAGACATGTATTGGCCGTTTCCACCCTTCTGGTTGTGCAACAATTTTGTTCCCTCCAGTTCACAAATACAGCCGATGCCGTTGGAAGATTCATTCAGGTGTAATACTCATATTGAGAAAAATATATACATCGACATTGCATATTAATTTTGTTTTTAATGTTTGTAAAAAAAAACTCCAATGTTGTGCTTCAATCTTACTGTGATGTGCAAAGGTCTTAGGCACATAGATAAAGTTAGAGTGCTTAAGACTTTTGCACAGTACTGTATTTGTCAACATAGAGCAGAGAGTGAGTTTGTAAATCTGGAGGGAGCAAAGAATGTTGGGAATGGTGAGGGTGGAGTGCCGTGGGAGGGGTGTGGGACAGGTAGCAGAGAAGGAGGGCCTTGGCCAGGGGGTGGCATGGTTGTACACACACCCACCCCTGAGACACCAGGCAAGGTCATTTCATTCCAAACAATTTTTTTTGTGGCAGCAGTACAGTGCAATATATAAAATTATTACAGTACTCTGCAAAAGTCTTGGGTGTCAAGCTCTGAATATGTGCCAAACACTTTTGTACGGTACTGTATGTTTCATTGGACGATGGCATGCTTGCCTTTACAAGTCAAAGCACTGAATTCAAAAGTCAGAAGTTGGAGAGGGTTCAGATTGGTTTAGAGGGCATGTGCTATAACAGGTGGTTGGACAAACTTGGGATGTTTTGTCTAGAGTGTCGCGGGCTAAGGGGAGATCTGACGGAGATTTATAAGATTATGAGAGGCACAGATAGAATGACAGACAGTATCTTTTTTCCAGGGTTGAAATGTCTAATACCAGAAGGCATGCATTTAGGGTGAGAGGGGGTCATTTCAAGAGATGTGAGGGGCAAGTTTTTTTACGCAGGGTGATGGGTGCCTGGAAATTGCAGGCTGCAGTGGTGGTAGAAGCAGATATATTAGGGATTTTAAAGAGACGTTTAGATAAGCACATGAATGTGAAGAAAATGGAAGGATATGGACATTGTGCAGGCAGAAGAAATTAACCTAGTTGACTGTTTGATTACTGATTTAATTGGCTTGGCACAAGATTGTGGGCTGAAGGGCCTGTTCCTGTGCTGTACTGTTCTCTGTACTGTAGGAACATGGATGTATGAGAAATGGAGGGTTGTGGTGCATGTGGGGTGTGTGCAGTAAGCATGGGGTTTCAGTGTGTGTGTGAGTTGTGGGGCGTGCAGCGTCTATGGTAAGCGCGGGGAGAACGGTGTGTATGGGGGTTGTGGTGTGCAGGCGACGATCGCTGTGTTGGGGAGGAGGTTGTGGTGTTTAAGAGGCTTTCAGATAGGCACAGAATTGGCAGGGTATGAAGGAAAATGGATCACGTACAGGCAGAGGATATTTAGTGTTTGGCATAGACATTGTGGACCAAAGGGTCTGTTTCTGAGCTCTTCTATGGTCTGTGTTCAAAGGTAAATTAAATATAATTTTTAAATTTTATGTTTAATTTTAATGTCGTGCTTAGAGATACAGCACAGATACCAGGCCCTTCTGGCTGAATGAGACCATACCACCCAATTATAGACAGCAATGGGAATTGAACCAAAGCTGCTGGCACTGTAATAGGATTGCACTAACTGTGCCATTCATTGGTTGATAATCAGTCGAAGTATTGATTCACAAGTTGTGTTAGAACTTGGCCTGGCAGGTTTTATTTTATTTATTTAAAGATACAGCTTGGAGCATGTCCTTCCGGCCTAATGAGCCACACTGTCCAGCAACCCATCTACTTAACACAAGCCTAATCACAGGACAATTGACCATGACCCATTAACCTTTTAACCGTTATGTCTTTGGAATGTGGGAGGAAACCAGAGTACCCACATGGTCATGGGGAGAACGTACAAAGCACCTTGCAAACAGCACCAGAATTAAATTCTGAACTCCAAACATCAGAGTTGTAATAGCATTCCATTAATCACTACGTGACCATGGCACCCTGAGATAAAAAATATATCTATTGATCAGGCCATTGATGAGCAATGAATGCTATAGTCTAGACTGGCATTTAATGTCCACCACTAATTTAATGGCTCACCAGGCCATCTCAGAGGGTAGTTAGACCATAAGATATAGGAACAGAATTAGGCCATTTGGCCCATCGCTTCTGCTGCACCATTTCATCATGGCTGATCCAATTTTCCTCTCGGTCCAATCTTCTACTTCCTCTTCATATCCTTCTATGACCTGACAATCAAGAATCTATCAACCTTTGCCTTAAGTATATATAAAGACTTGGCCTTCACAGCTGCCTGTGGGAAAGAATTCCACAGATTTAGCACTCTCTGGCTAAAGAAATTCCTGTTTATCTCTGTTCTAAAAGGATGCTCCTTTATTATCAGGCTGTGTTCTCTGGTTTTAGATTCTCCCACAGTGGGAAACATCCTCTCTATCAAACCCTTTCACCATTCGATATATTTCAATGAGGTCACTCCTCATGCTTCTGAATTCTAGTGAATACAGGCCCAGAGCCATCTAACGCTCTTCATATGACAAGCCATTCAATGCTGGAATCATTTTCGTGAACCTTCTTTGAACACTCGCCAGTTTCAGCACATCCTTTCTAAGATGAGAGGTCCAAAACTGCTCACAATACTCCAAGTGAGGCTTCAACAGTGCTTTGTAAAGTCTCAACATTTCATGCTTGCTTTTATATTCTAGTCCTCTTGAAATGAATGCTAATATTGCACTTGTCTTCCTCACCACAGACTCAACTTTCAAACTAACCTTTAGGGAATCTTGCACAAGGACTCGCAGGTCCCTTTGTGCCTCATATTTTTGTATTTTCTCTCTATTTTGGAAAGTCATCAACCCTTTCCTTTCTTCTACCAAAGTGCATGACCATACACTTCCCAACACTGTATTCCATCTACCATTTCTTTGCCCAGTCTCCTAATTTATCTGTCCTTCAGTAGCCCTTTGACTTCCTCAAAATTACCTGCCCTTCCACCTATCTTCATGTGTTCTGAAAACTTTGCAACGAAGCCTTCAATTAACGTAAAAAGAATCAGTCCCAACACAGACCCCTATGGAACACCACTAGTCACTGGCAGCCAACCTGAAAAGGCTCCCTTTATTCCCATTCTTTGCCTTTTACTAATCAGCCACTGCTTTATCCATGCTAGATGCTTTCCTGTAATACCGTGGCCTCGTAGCTTGTTAAGCAGCCTCATGTATGGCACCTTGTCAAAGGCCTTCTGAAAATCCAAGTACCGTACACAAGATCAACTGATTCTCCTTTGTCTATCCTGCTTGTTATTTCTTCAAAGTATTCCAACAGATTTATCAGGCAAGATTTTCCCTTGAGGAAACCATGTTGACGATGGCCTATTTTATCATGTGCCTCCAAGTACACTGAGACATTATCCTTAATAATTGATTCCAACATCTTCCCAACCATGGAATTCAAACTAACTTGCTTATAGTTCCCTCTCTCCCTTCTTGGAGTGACATTTGCAATTTTCCAGTCTTCCGGAAGAATTCCAGAATCTAGTGATTCTGGAAAGATCATGACTATTGCATCCACGATCTCCTCAGCCACCTCTTTCAGAACTCTGGGATGTACACCATCTGGTCCAGATGACTTCTCTACCTTCAGACCTTTCAGTTTCCCCAAGATTCTTCTCTCTATTTATGGTAACTTCACACACTTCATGACTCCTGACGCCTGGAACTTCCACTATACTACTAGTATCTTCCACAATGAACACTGATGAAATATACTTATTCAGTTCATCAGCCATTTCCTTGTCCCCCATTACTACCTCTCCTGCATCATTTTCCAGCAGTCCGATGTCCATTCTCACCTCTCTTTTACACTTATGCATCTAAAGAAACTTTTGGTATCCTCTTTAATATTAGTGGCTAGCTTACTTTTGTATCCTTTTTAACCTTCTAATGGCTTTTTAGGTGCCTTCTGTTGGTTTTTAAAAGTGTCCCAATCCTCTTACTTTCCACTATTTTTTGCTCTATTATATGCCCTCTCCTCGGCTTTTATGTTGGATTTGACTTCTCCTGTTATCTTTTCTTTAGAATACTTCTTCCTCTTTGGGATGTATATATACTGTGTCTTCCAAATTGCTTCCAGAAATTCCATCCATTGTTACTCTGCTGTCATCCCTGCCTGTGTTTTTTTTTTCCAGTCAATACTGGCCAACTTTTCTCTTAAGTCTCTGTAATTCTCTTTCCTCCACTGTAATACTGATATATTGGACTTTAGCTTCTCCTTCTCAAACTACAGGGTAAAATCAATCATATTATGATCAATTTCTCTAAGGGTTCTTTAACCTTAAGCTCTCTAATCAATTCTGGTGCATTGCACAACACAATCTAGAGTAGCGGATCCCCTCGCGGACTCAGCCATGTGCTGCTCTAAAACATCATCTTGTAGGCACTCCAGAAATTCCCTCTCCTATAGTCCACCACCAACCTGATTTTCCCAATCTCCTGCATATTGAGAATTGTATCTTCACCCTTTTGCCATGCAAGAGTAAATCATTGATTGAGTTTGACCTAGACCAGATAGGGATAGCAATTTCTTTTCCTGAAGGACATTGATGACAATGGTGACATTCATATCACCATTTAACTGCAAATGTATTTGATTTTTTGAATTTGTATATCTCAGCTGTTCAGTAGATTTGATAATTTAGGCTGTGATCTGATAGTTACATGTATTTAACTGTTTATTTAATTTTTCACCATTAAGGCACATGTATATGGCTAGGGTATCAAATACTTTTGCATGTACTGTAGTAATTTTACATACTGCACTGTACTGTTGACACAGGAGAAAAAAAAAACAATGAGTGAGTGATGATAAACCTGATTCTGATATGGGTCTCTGTAGTGGATTGAGAGTGAGAAGGGGGTAGAGAGAGGGGAATCATGGTTGGGAAGGGAGTGGGGAGAGGGAAGAGAGTGGGAAGCACCAGAAAGATATTCTGTAATAATCAATAAACCAATTGTTTGGAATCAAATGACCTTGCCTGGTATCTCAGGGTTGGGTGTGTCTGCACCCGTGCACCCCCTCTCACCCCTGGCTCTCCTTCTCTGTCACTTGTCCCACACCCTTTCCGTTGCACTCCACCCTCACAGACATGCTCTCTACTCCACGTTAACAAATAGAGAACTGTGCAAAAGTCTTAGGCACCCTAGGTATATATGTGCCTAAGATTTCTGCACAATACTGTAATCTACCACTCTCTGTCTATAAAAACTCCCGATTCCCTTAAAATTTCCCCACTTATCTTAAGTGGATGCCTTCCAGTATTTTGCATTTGGCACCGTAGAATTCCCAGTATGGCATTAGAAAGGATGTGCAAGGGAAGAAACATGTTGATATGTTTGTAATTTAACTTCTCTATTGATTTCCTGTCTTCGTGGTCCACAGAGTTTCAGTGAACGGAACCAAATGTCCAATTAAACATAAACTTTGTAATCCCTTGATACAGAAATCATTTCTGGGGAATTAAAGAATAGAGCCATTATGCAGGCATTGTTGTTGAGGATTAGCCACAAGGGTAACTGAAGGGTAATCCATATGGTCTACACTTGCTCTTATTCCCTATCTTCCTTAAGTACTGTTTTCCTCCATCACCGACAGGATATGTTTTTGGACTTGCTGCTTTGTTAGCTGGGTCTGGTGTCACATGAGGGCTGACAGGGATAGCAACTTCTTTCCACTACAGAATACAAACCAAGTCAACTTCATCACTTATTGCTCAGCAATCTTTCCATCCCAGGAATCTGTCAGCTGAATCTTCATTGTCCTCGCTCCAAAGAAGTGCATCCTTGGTAGGAAGGGGGACTAAAACTGCTCACAGTACTTCAGATGTAGTTTCACCAAGGCCCTGTATGACTGGAGTCCTGCTCAGGTGGAGGGACAAAAGGTTCAGTGAGGAGATAGCTGGGTGGATCTCCAGAACAGTGAAGCTTTGTTCAGATTTACAGAGCTTTGAAAGGCTTAGATAGAGTGGAGGTGCAGGGGATGTTTCCTATAGTGTGGGAGTCTAGGACCAGAGGGCACAGCCTCAGAGTACAAGGGCATTCCTTTAGAACAAAGATGAAGAGGAATTTCTTTATCCAGAGGGTGGTGAGACTGTAGAATTCGTCAGTGGAGGCCAAGTCATTAGATATACTTAAAGCAGAGGTTGATAGGTTCTGGATGAGTAAAGTATCAAAGGTTACAGGAGAAGGCAGGAGAATGGGGATAATAAATCAACCTTAATGAAATGGGGGAGCAGACTCGATGGGCCAAACAGCCTAATTCTACTTCAATATCTGATGGTCCTATGATGAACTCTCAAAGTGGTGAAAGCATTGTGATTAGTGAGCTGGTCTGAATTTGACGCTGTGGTGTAGCCGTTAGCATACCACTGTTAACAGTGCTGGCGACCTGAGTTCAATCCTGCTGCTGTCTGTAAGGAGCCTGAACATTTCTCCACCTGACCGCGTAGGCTTCCCCCAGGTGCAATCATCACTAAGGATAACACTTAATTCCAAATTCATTTGGACTGGAATTCCCCTGTGGTTTATTTAGGACACCCATTCTCTCAGAGGTTTAGAAACAGGCTGACCGGCCCATCATCCCCATACTGGCCTTTATGACTACCCACACAGATCCCATTTGCCTGCATGAGCAACATACCCTTCCATGCCTTGCTGATATTTTCTATAAAATCAGGTTAGCTTTGTCACATGCACCCCAAAATGTATCTTTTGCATCAACGACCACCATTCTGAAGATGTGCTGGGATAAGTGTCACCACACTCCCAACATCAACACGGCATGCCCACAACTTACTAATCTTCACCATACATCTTTGGAATGTGGGAGGAAACCAGAGCACCTGGAGGAAACCCATAGGGAGAATGTACAAACTTCTAATAAAGACATTGGTGGGCTTTGAACCCCAATCTTACAACTGGCACTATAAAGCGTTATGCTAATTGCTACGCTACTGGACCATTCTATATTAAAGTACTCTTAAACACAATATTGCATCTGACTTCACCACCTACACTAGCAACATTTTCCAGACAACAGCAACTTGTTGTATAAATCCACTTTAAAAGTCCTTCCTCTCACCTTGAACCTTTTTCCTCATGTTTTTGATCCTACTACTTTGAGTAAAAGATACCAATTGTCCTAATGAAGGAGAAGTCCAACATGTCAACTACTTATTCCTTTCTATAAATACTACCTGACCTTCTGAGTTCCTCCAGCACTTTGTGTGTGTTACTCTGGATTCCTCAGCAGCTGCAGAATCTCTTGTGTTAATTACCTACCCGGACTATGCCTCACTTTACCTTGTATATTTTGATCAGGTTACCCCTCAGCCACCTTCACTCCAGAGAAAACAACCTCAACCTATCCAATCTCTTCCCATAAGCTCCAATCCAGGCAACACCTTGGTGACTCTCTTCAGTGCAACCATTTCCATCTTGTAGTGCAGCAACCAGAACTGCATACAATACTCTCAAGTGCTCTAAATATATGAAGCTGTTGCACTAATAACTTTGAAGCACAATACTGGACATATCCTCTGGTGTTTCCTTTAGGTGCCGTGTTCTGAAACTAATTGGAAATGAAAGGTGAAGGATGAGATTCCTACCGTTTGCTGTAAGTCAGGGATGAGGACTCTGATGACCAGTGTGTTGCTCTGCATGTCTTCCATCTTGGTGATGGGTTTCTCTGCCGTTGCCCTGATGGTGTCATAGATTGTCTCTTCTTTAGAGCTGTCGGATTCAGATTCAACAGAATAATCAGAAATACTCTGTGCCATCTCATCTTCACTTGATGTTGGACTTCGCGGCATGCGGAGCTTATCTTATATTGTGGAGCTACCAGGACAGAATAAAAACAGAAATTATCGTATTGCTAAAATATTACAGAGAAGGTTCACATGGCAGGAGAGGAAAATGGAGATTATTAAAGGAAGACAGAAATGTATGGAAGGGAATGAACTTGGGTTTTTATCCAATATAATCTCTCCCAGGAGATAAAATAATTCCTTACTTATTATGACATCAAGCACTACATAAAAGAATGGGCTAGATATGAAAAACAGCTCTCTCTAATTTCACAGAAACAAGTTCAACATTACATACCTCTCCATCTTAGCCCTCCACCTTTTGAAGTGTGCATGTCACACTTTGCACAGTGGTGGCATTCCTGAGTACAATCAAAACATCACTGGTACAATGCCAGTCCAGATGCTTCACCAAGTGATTGCCCAACCCATGCTTGAGCACACTAATAAGACCATAATAAATAGGAGCAGAATCAAGCCATTTGGCTCATCAAGTCTGCTCCACCATTCCACTTTAGCTGACTTCTCAACCCCATTAGACTATAAGACATAGCAACAGAATTAGGCCATTCAGTTCATCAAGTCTGCTCTGCCATTCCATCATTGCTGATCCTGGATCGGCATATCCTTTGATGCCTTGACCGATCAACAAACCATCAGCTTCTGCCTTAAATATACCAATGGACCTAGCCTCCACCGCAAATTAAGGAGAGCATTTTCCTGTCTTCTCCCCATAACCTTTCATGCCTTTACTAATCAGGAACCAATTAACCTCTACTTTAAATAAGCCCACACTGCACTTTGCTCTTCCCACTACTTTACCTGAGATTATTTACCTTACATTAAAGAGATGGCAACCACTTCTGTAAAAAAAATTTGTCAGGAACAATCATGGTCGTAGATAAGACCATGAACGCCCACGTCATACAACACGGCTCATCATGATGATGATGACATTAAAGAGATTTATAGTTTAGCTTTATTTGTCATATGACCATAAAAACTTGCAGCAAAATTCATCCTTGCTTCAAATCAAATCAGCAAGGATGTTAAGTGGGCAGTCCACAAGTGTCGCCACACTTCTGGAGTCAACGTAACACGCCCACGTGATATACTCAAGTGCGAGCCATGCTTCATCTCTGATGACTTGTTTGGGAAAATCACCTAGGATGCATTTGTAGCATGCAAGGATTCAGAAAAAATCCATACAACTGTTTAACAAAGATTAAACTTTCAGTGCAGGTTAGTACCAACTATGTATATATGTTGTGAGGGGGGATTATACTGATCTTATATTGCTTTGAAAGGCTTTACAAGGCTTTACTGGGAATTAATGCTGAGGACACTCCATTGCACAAACATCAGAAGCATTGGTTGAACACAGAATGTAGATTTACCTGGGAAACCCCATTCAAATTGCTCCTGAATACTTCTAAGTGACATACCAATCAAAAGCATACAACAAGCTCATTATTATTTTCGGTTAAGCAGGGCATGTTTTACAGTGCATAGCAAGCACGACCTCAAGATATTAAGGAACAAGGATTCTTAAGATGTCTTTCTCTACCTCAGGGAATCTGTGGATATTTCAGTGCTCAGGAAGATTTTTGAATTCAAAGATTCAAATGTTTACTTATTATCAAAGTATGCATACAGTATACAACTGAGATTCTTCTTCTCCATATAGCCACGAAACAAAGCAAAACCATGGAATTCAGTTCAAAGTGAAACAGCAAACCCACCCTCCCCCTGCACAAAATAAGAATGGCAACATGATCATCAATGCCCCAAACCACCCCCCACTTCTCCACACAAAACACAACAAGAATATCGGCCCATAAAGACCCACCTCCCCGCAGAAAAAAAAACAAGGAACAAAGGGTGACAACGCAGGATACAAGAACCATAAGACAGAATAAGTCCATAGTCCAAATCCATAAACACAGAACCTTGGCAATATCCTGGTAGTTTGTGGCAACATCCCAGTCCATTGTGGTAACTTGCAACGTGAGGAAATACAGCAGTTCACATACATGACAAGATTCTACACGTACTGATGACAGATGGCCTGCCCAGGAGTTGGAGGCCTGTCTATCTGAGTGAGAGGTGGGTAATGGAGATGTTTCATTGTTGTCTTGTTTTGTTCTGTTGTTATTGCTGCTTGTGAAGTTCTGCTGAATACTGTGGGCATGTTATGTTGGTGCTGGAAAGTGTAACAACACTTGCAGGCTGCCCCCAGCACATACTTTGGGTGTGTTGGTTGTTAACACAAACAATATACTTATACCTTGTTTGAACACCTTGCTGTCCCTTCCCCCCAATTCACAGATACGCAGATCCTACATTAGTCACTTATCATCTTTTATTGCTGCTATTTCACATAATTACATGACTGCTTGCTTTATTATAATAGTGCCAGAAACATACTGTCTTACATAAACTGTGAGCGGTGAATCTATGGAGATCATTGCCACAGGTGGCTGGAGAGACCAAGTCATCGGGTATATTTAAGGCAGAGGTTGATAGGTTCTTGATTAGTCAGTGCAGGAAGGGTTACAGGGAGAAGGCAGGAGATTGGGGCTGAGAGTGAAATGGATCAGCCATGATGAAATGGTGGAGCAGACTCAATGGACCAAATAGCCTAATTCTGCTCCTATATCTTACAGACATAAACATGCACCTCACACTTTATGCTAGCAGTGATCTTCAGGCCATGACACTCAGGGACTGTGCTAATATTATTTGTGACTGCATGCACTAGATTATAACTATTTGTATGTACTGTGTTTTGCACCTTGGCCCAAGAGAAACAATCTTTAATTTAGCTGTATATGTGTGTATGCTTAAATGACAGTAAACCTGAACTTGAACTGCATGTTTTGATGTACATGTGATAAGTAAATCTGAGTCTAAATCTGACTTGTATCATCAAGTGATGCAGTAATGAACTGATGCTTGCCAATATTACATATGCCAATTTATCCTCAGAATGGTAGAATCAGAATCAGGTTTAGTATCACTGGCATATGTTGTGAAATTTGTTTTTTTTCAACAACATGGTAAAGTATACAAAGTATAGTTTGAACTATCATAATAAATATATTAAGAATTAATTAAGTAGTGCAAGAAGAGAGCAAAAATAGTGAGGTAGTGTTCAGGTCGTGTCTGTTCAGAAATCTGATGGAGGAGGTAAAAAGCTGACCCTAAAATGTTGAGTGTGTGCCTTCCAGCTCCGAACCCTCCTGCTTAATGGTAATAATGAGAACTGGGGATGTGGTGTGTGGTGGGGAAGCTTATGATGGATGACACCTTTTCAAGGCATCACCTTTGGAAGATTCCTCAACAGTGGGGAGGCTAGCACTCATGATGGTGCTGGGTGAGTTTAAAACCCTCTGCAACTTTTTCCGATCCTGTTCAGATGCTCCCTCACTCCAGATGCGACCAGTCAGAATGCTCTCCACGGTACATCCATAAAATTTGCCACAGTACTTGGTGACATACTAAATCTCCTCAATCTCCCGATGAGCTTGAGCTGCCACTGTGCCCGCTTCATAATTGCATCAATATGTTGGGCCCAGGAATACGTCTTCAGAGTTGCTGTCACCCAGGACAGATGATGTTTCACTCATGACAACAATTGAGATTTCCTCCCTTCAGTGTGTCTCCCACTGTCCAGCTCGCACTGTGAATTCTATTATACTCTTGTTGAAAAGTACACCATCTAGATTGCCCGCAGCATCCCTCCCCAGCAAGGCAATGATATTCTCGGGGAGAAAGCATTTTAAAATGAGAATGAAACAGTAAAATTAATAATTGTGATGAGGCATGAAGAAGATTTGCATTATAGAGCTTTCACTGCAAGTCCCAGAAAACTATAGAGTGTTCTTTTGTGATTTAATTCCTGCTGTGTTGATGGAAAATAACACAGCATGGTCCTGGGAAAAGCAATATGATCATGATCAAGCAATCTTATTCTTTTGTGAAATCAGGAACAGCATAAATAATGGGCAGGCTTCTAGGGAAAACTCATGATAATGTTGCCTTTAGTTAAAATGTTCAATTCAAGAGTCAGCAATTTATGTTACAGCTTCATAAAACTCTGGTTTAATGCTAAGGCTTTATAAGGCATTGGTCAGACAGCACTTGGAATATGGTGAGCAGATTTGGATCCCTTATCTAAGAAAGATCATGTTGGCATTGGAGAGGATCTAGAGGATGTTAACAAGAATGGTCCCGAGAATGAGAGAGTTAACATATGAGGAACGCTTGATGGCTCTGGGTCTGTACTCGCTGAAGTTTAGAAGATTAAAGTGGGGGTGGGGGGGAATCTAATTTAAATTTATTGAATATTGAAAGGCCTGGATAGAAAGGATGTGGAGAGTATGTTTCCAATAATGGGGGAGTTCAGGACTAGAAGCACAGGCACAAAATAGAAGGACATCCCTATAGAGCAGAGATGAGGAATTTGTTTAGCCAGATTGTGGTGAATCTGTGGAATTCATTGCCTCATTTGGTAGTGGAGGCCTAGTCATTGAGTATTTTTAAAGCAGAGGTTGATAGGTTCATGATTCATAAGAGTGTCAAAGGTTACAGGGAGAAGGCAGGAGAATTGGGTTGAGGGAGATAGTAAATCAGCCATGACAGAATGGTGGTGCATACCCGATGGGCCAGATGGCCTAATTCTGCTCCAATATCTTATTGTCTTATGGTTAGACTGCATCTGGAGTATTACATTCACTTCTCCATTATGGGAAGGGTGTGAAGACTGTGGCGAGGATGCTGAAGAGATTTACCACGGTGCTGCTTAGATTAGAGGGCATGTGCTATAAGGAGAGGTTAGACAAACTTTTGTTGTTTCCTCTGGAGTGGCAGAGACTGAGGGAAGACCTGATAGAAGTTTATAAGATCATCAGAGGCATTGATAGAGTACATAGACCATAAGTTATAGGGTTAGAATAGGCCATTTGGTCCATCAAGTCTGCTCTGGCATTTCACATGGCTGATCCGTTTTCCCTCTCAGCCCCAGTCTCCTGCCTTCTCCCCGTATCCCTTCATGCCCTGACTAATCAAGAATCTATCACCCTCTGCTTTAAATATACCCAATGACTCGGCCTCCACATCTGCCTGTGGTAATGAATTCCAAATTTGCCACCCTCTTGTTAAAGAAATAGCTCCTTATCTCCATTCTTAAAGGTCGCCCCTCTATTCTGAATTTGTGTCCCCTGGTTGTAGACTCCCCACCATAGAAGCATCCTCTCCATATCCATTCTATCAAGGCCTTTCAACGTTCAATAGGTTTCAATGAGGTCATCCCTCATACTTCTGAATTCCAGTGAGAACCAGAGCCACCAAACGCTCTTCATATGAAAAGCCTTTTAATCCCAGAAAAATTTTCATGAACCTCCTTTGAACCCTCTCCAATGTCAGCACAACCTTACTTAGATAAGGGGCCCAAAACTGCTCACGATACTTCAAATGAGACTTCACCAGTGCTTTATAAAGCCTCAACATTACATCTTTGCTTTTATATTCTAGTTCTCCCAAAATGAATGTGAACTTCCCATTTGTCCTCCTCACCACTGAATAAAACTGCAAATTAACCTTTAGGGAATCCTGCACAAGGATGTCAAGTCCCTTTGCAACTCAGATTTTTGCATTTTCTCTCCAATAAGAAAAATGTCTGCCCTTTTATTTCTTCTACCAAAGTTCATGATCCCCATACATTTCCTGACACTGTATTCCTTCTGACAATTCTTTGCCCATTCCCCTAATCTGTTTAAATCCTTCTGTAGCCTCTACTTCCTCAAAACTGTCTAGCCCTCCACCTATCTTCGTATTATCCGCAAACTTTGCCACAAAGCCATCAATTCCATCAACCAAGTCATTGACATATAACATAAAAAGAATCTGTCCCAACACAGATCCCTGTGGAACACTGCTAGTTACTGGCAGCCAACCAGGAAAGGCTCACTTTATTCCCAAGGTTCCATTTACTCCCACTCTCTGTCTCCTACCAATCAGCCACTGCTTTATCCATGGTAGAATCTTTCCTGTAATATCATTGGTTCTTAACTGATTAAGCAGCCTCATGTGTGGCACTGTGTCCTCCGGAACCATGCCAGAATCAATTGATTCTTGACAGCTCATTACTAATGCCTCCAAAATCTCTTCAGCCACCTCTTTCAGAACCCTGCGGAGTATACCAGCTGACCTATCTACCTTCTGACCTTTCACTTTCCAAAGAACCTTCTCCTTAGTAATGCAATTTCACAGCCGTCTGCCCCCCGACACTATCAAACATCCACCATACCACTAGTGTATTCCACAGTGAAGACTGATGCAAAATACTTACTCAGCTCGTCTGCCATTTCCTTATCCCCATTACTAGTTGTGCAAAAAGAGAGAATAATAATGAGATATTGTGAAAGATTCACAGTGGAGGAACATGCAGTAAAAAGAAGCACTATGAACTAATAAAATGATACCTAATCTCCTAGTTATCATTGCAAATCAGTTTCAACATTCAGCTGACTTCCCCCACAATCTCATTGATTTAATGAAGACAGGCAGATGAAATAAAAAAGAGGGATATTAACTAACAGGGTATTCTTGTGCACATTTCACAGAAGGCCCATCATCAGGTCCAGCAGGTGATTAGGAAAGGCATCAGAATGTTATTGCCTACTGCTGAGAAAACTGAACAGAAAAATAGGCAGATGATGCTTTAAATCTATAGCTCATTGGTGAGATCACAAATTAAGTAGTAGATCAGTTGTGATCTCTTTAAATTGCAGAATAGGCTTAAGGGACTGAATGGCCTATTCTTGCTCCTAATCTACATGTTCATCTGTAAAGTGTCAAAGTAGTGGAGAGATAACAATTTCTATCAATAGCAAAACAGCTACTTTCTTTCAACCATTCAATTCTTGAACAACCTGGCAAAACCCTAATCACCACTACATTGCAGAACTATGGCCACTCTGATCATCTGTTATGTGCCATGTCGTATGACATGGGCAATCATGGTCTTTCAATGACCATGATTGTTCTTGGCAAATGTTATTACAGAGGTGGTTTGCCATTGCCTTCTTCTGGGCAGGGTCATTACAAAACGGGTGACCTCAGCCGTTATCAATACTCTTCGGAGATTGTCTGCCTGGCAACCTGCAGCTCATACGATCATCCACCATCTGCTTTGCATGATCCTGATTGGGGGGCTAAGCGGGTGCTACACCTTGCCCAAGGGTGACCTGCAAGTGAGCAGCGAGAAGGAGCGCCTTCCACCTCCTTTGGTAGAGACCTGTCTCCACACCCCCCACTCTGAACACCTTACACTAAATTGGAATTTGTCATTTTCTGTTCTAATTGTGTTTCTTGTAAAAGTGACGTTTAATTTACACTTTTACTTGTGAGTGCTGCTTATATGACGCTATGTGCCTGTGAGGCTGCTGTACACAAGTTTCCTGTTGCTCCTATCATTACGTACCCGGTGGGTATCTCGTACCTGTCACGTGACCATGATGTAATTGAAGCTATGCTGGACATGAGGTAATGGGTCTTGTGATGGTGGAGTGACGTCATTTTCCCGCCAGTGAGAGGTCATGTAATAGTTTTTTTCAACCAGATATAAAAGGAGAACCACTCCCTGTGAGGTGGGGCAGTCCATGGTTGAATTCACCAGATACTCCCGTTTCGCTGCGTATTCGCTGCATACTTCGGCTGGGATCAGCAGTAACGTCGTGAAAGAGGATTTAATTCAAGGGAAGTCTCTCCTTTAAATAACTGTAAATCATTTTGGACTCTTTGCAATACTATTTTAAAGAACTGAGTTCGCATTTCTCACTTTAAGAACTGTTCGAGCTGCCGTATCACAGCTGACTTCCAGTTAAGTTAGTCATTTGTTTACTTTTGGGTTTTTTTTAGCAGTGTTTAATAAATGTTTTATTTGTTATAAAAAACCTGTCTCAGTTATATATTCATTGTTGCTGGACCGTAACATTATGCATACATATGACAAGTTCAAAGTAAATTTATTATCAAAGTACTGTACGTACATGTCACCATATACTACCCTGAGATTCATATCCTTGCAGGCATTCACAGTAGAACAAAGAAGTACAATAGAATCAATGACAAACTGCACACAAAGACTGACAAGCAACAAAGGTGCAAAAGACAACAAACCACAAGGACAAAGAATAATAAACAAAAATTAAATAAATAATACTGAGAACATGAGTTGAAGAGTCCTTGAAAGTGAGTCCATAGGCTGTGAAATGTTGAGGTGAGTGAAGTTATCCAAGCTGGTTCAGGAGCCTGATGGTTGAAGGGTAATAACTATTCCCGAGCTTTGTAGCGTGGAACCCAAGACTCCTGTACCTTCTTCACGAAGGCAGCAGCATAATGACAGCATGACCTGGATGGTGGGTAAAGGAAACTCAGCTTGACTGAAGACGGTGGGGAGAGGTATCCTTTTCCTCTGAACACCATGCATTGGCGCAGACACGCCATCATTCTCAATGTAACACACATTTCCCCAAGTCACCAGGGTACTTCACTCCCTGTCTTTTACTGCCAGCCTTCACCTGCACCCGACCGCACAAACTCACATGGAGATGAGATTGTCACCAGATGAAGCACGATGTCAGAAACAGTGAAGTCTTCCTCATTGGCAGAGGGCCTTCTCCTCTACTGGTTTTCATTAAAACTAATAGCTTTTATTCAAAATTCCAGATGACTAAGTGGATTTATATTCCACATCTGCTATTGTGGGATTTGAATTCAGATCTCTGGCACTTTCTCTGTAACTGCAACACTATTCTGCATTCTGGGCACTAGCTTGATGCACTGATGCGTTGAAATGATTTGCCTGAACAGCATGCAAAACAATGTTACATGTGACAATAATAAACAATTCACCAATCTATGTATTTATTGAGATACAGCGCCTCCCAGCAATCCCCTGATTTAACCCTAGCCTAATCACGGTATAGTTTACAATGACCAATTAACCTACCAACCGGTACAGCTTTGGACTGTGGGAGGAAACTGGAGGAAGCCCATGCAGTCACAGAGAGAGCATACAAGTTCTTTACAGGCTAGTCCAGAACTTTGAATTACTCCAATAACTTACCATTGTGCCTCCACTGTACTAATCTCCTAACTCTTGCTCTGGAGATTTGTATAAAGTTTAATACTGAGGCCCAGTCTATCTGTCTTGGGAATTGTCCCAAATTTAGTAATGGTGATGTGAACACGAGTCGAGAATGAATTTCTTCTATGGGGCTGTTATCAAGATATTAGGGTGGATTCCCTTAATGACGAACCTGCCGTTTATGTGTGTGACTTTGTTTAATGTAGGCTGGCTGATGCATGGGCAGCCACCATGCCGTCCTTGACAGATCAAGGTCAGGGTCCAGCGGCATGGAATACAAGACGACTGGGAACCCTTCACTCTGCAGCCTTCCTCCGCCATCACAGCCATTGTGATGTGTCAGTATCTTCCACCAGCTCCACTGTTGTGGACTTGGTTGGATCATTCTTTATATAGAACCCTCCCCCTCGACCTGCCACGGGTGACCCTACCAGGAGCTAAGCACCAGCACTAAACTCCAAAGGCTATTGCTCTTGGAATTCCAGATTTTTCCGAGTTTAACTTTAAACTTCCAAAATTTAGCATGACATCACCCTCAAATTAATTAACCCCTTCAACTGGTTTTAGGGTCAAATAGGGAGGGGAAAATGGATATTGAACAGCTTGAGTTCACACTGTAAGGCATCGGACCACAAGACCCTGCAGTGGATAGTGCAAATGATCACCAGGATCTTCCTGCCCTCGATTTGTGACATTTACTGGGAGTGTTGTAGATGAAGGGCGCAAAGCACTGTTGAGGACCCATCCCACAATTTCTTTGACCCACTACCATCAGGGAGGAGGTATAGGAGGATCAGGACTAGGGCTGCCAGAGTGGTTAACAGTTTCTTCCCTCAGGCTGTAAGACTAATGAATACCCTGCCACCACTGAGATCTCATCACTAGGACTGTTTTGGATTGCTTACTGTTTATCAGTGTTGCACACTACATGCAATTTGAACTATATTTTATCAACTTATTTATGGTAATATTTTGTTTACTGTGTTAATAGTATATGATACATGCTTTGTGGGTCCAGTGGAACATTGTTTCAATTGGTTGTACCGTAAATATGCTCAGTCAGGTGGCAATAATCTTGAACTTGAAGTAGGCTTCAAGAGGAAAACAAAACACACATTTGTTCTAAAAATACTCCAACAAAAATGAGGAGTCGTTTAGAAGTCAGAGCCTCCTATCAGGTCTGGGTAGTCTAGCCAAAGTATTGCTTTGACAAACAGTCATCGTTTATGACAGGCCACCGCAGTGTTTGGATGCATGTGGCCATCACTCTCAAAAGAAATAAGGAGACGGGTCTAGTCAGGCAGGACAACACCATCTTATCACTGTACTCACTCTACTGGCAGTGAGTTGGAGTGGTTCTCTTACACAGGTCACAAGCCCCCTCTCCCTAAGAGGAGTTTTCCATAGAGTGAGGGAGGAAGCATCCATCCATCCTCCATGCATGTGAAAGAAACCATTATCCTTCTAATTATTCATGATTCATTGGCAGCTGTAATATAATGTATGCAAGTTCTCGAAGGATTCTGCACTGAACGTTCCTAGCCTGGTTGCTATGTTGCTTTTGTTTACTGTACTGTGCAATAAAAATATTTCTCTCTGGGCAACCCAGGTGGCATTCCAGCAGTAACTCTGCCTTAGCTTTTCAGAACTGCTTTCTGTGCTCCCCTGTTGCTCTGGCTCGCCTCGATTGATCCCCTGAGGATTCCTTTACGTGTCTGTGTTCCTTGGGGTGCCTCTTTTCCTTATGTTGCCTTCCACTTTTGGCTTGCAGGAACTCCCAGTAAAGCTGCAGTTATTAATACCTTGTATGTGTTTCAGTGCAACTGTCAGAAAGCGGGTGACCAGTTTCTGGGAACTTGTAAAACACCTTGAATTATTATGTTGACAGTTCTGCCCCTTTTCACTACACTATGGGTTGGTCAAGGAACCAAGCAGAACAGCGAGAGGGCATTCAGCCCATCGTGTTTTCTGCAAGACTTTGAAAGGGTTTCCCCACTCCTCTGCTCTTTACCGTAACTGGCAAGTTATATGTTTAGCACCTTCTGCTGCTGTAGCCCATTCACTTCAAGTTTCGATGGGTTGTGCATTCAGAACCAGTCTAGCCATTCTCCTCTGACCTCTCTCATTAACAAGGTATTTTCAGCCACAGATCTGCCATTCACTGGATTTTTTTTTCTCGCACCATTCTCTATAAACTCTAGAGACTGTTGTGCGTGAAACTCCTAGATCATCTGTTTCTGAGATACTGAAACCACCCCGTCTAGCACCGACAATCATTCCACAGTCATCCTCACTTAGATTACATTTCTTCCCCATTCTGATGCTTGATCTGAACAACTGAACCTCTTGACCATGCCTGTATGCTTTCCTGCATTGAATTGCTGCCACATGATTGGCTGATTAGATATTTCCATTAACGAGCAGGTGTAGAGGTGTACCTAATAAAGTGGCCACTGAGTCGAGAACAACACAGCATAGAAAATGGCCTTCTGGCTTATGCCGCTGTGCCATTTAATTAAACTAATGATTATATGCTGAACCAAACTAATCCCTTCCTCCTAAACAACACCCTTGTCCCTTCTTCTCTGCCCATTTATATACCTTTTTAAGAAACTTATAAAAGACTTTTTCATATTTGGTTAGCACGATGCTATTACAGCTTGGGGCATCAGAATTTGGAGTTCAATTTCAGCATCTTCTGTGAGAAAGTTTGTACATTTTTCCCATGTGTGCATGGGTTTCCTCCCATAGTCCAAAGATATACTATTTAGTAGGTTCATTGGTCATTTTATATTGTCCAGTGATTCGGCTAGGGTTTATCAGTAGGTTGCTAGGCGGCGTGTCTCGATTGCTGGAGGGCCCCTATTCCACTTTGTATTGCTACATAAATAAATAAATTTGCCTCTACTACCACTCCTGGCATTATATTATAGGTGACCACCACTCTGCATTAAAAACTCTGAATGTATCCCTTTCTCACTTCAGAGCACATAGAACCTCTATTTATTTCTGGTCACCCCATCATACAAGGGATGTAGAAGCTTTGGAGAGGGTGCAGAAAATAAAACACTATATGCTGCATAGAGCACTCGGTCTACAATCAGTCGACACCTTAACCTACTCCAAGACCAACCTAACCCTTTGCTCTCACATAGTCTTCCATTTTTTTTTCATCCATGTGCCTTCAATGTGTGCCCTTTCATAGTAAACATTTTGACCATGGGAAAAAGATGCTGGCTATCTATCACATCTTTGCTTCTTTTAATCTTATAAGCTTTTATTAGGTCATTCGTTTGTCTCCACCACAGTAGAGAAAACATACCCTCGAATCCAGGCAAAATCCTGGTAAGCATCTCCTGCATCCTCTCCAAAGCTTCCACATCCTTCATATAATGAGGTGACCAGAATTGAATAGAAGTTAATGAGAAACCAAATGGATTAGAGTCCAGCACAACTGCAGACACTTCGGCCCATCTAGTCCATGCTGAATTATTAGTCCCATTGACCTGCCCGGGGACCATAGCCCTCTATACCCCTACCATCCATTTACCAATCCAAATTTTTCTTAAATGTTGAACCCTCTGAGTGAAGAGGTTCCTCCTCTTGTTCCCTCTAAACATTTTACCTTTCGCCCTTAATCCATGATCTCCAGTTGTAGTTTCATCCAGATTCAGTGTTAAAAGCTTGCTTGCATTTCTCCTATCTATCCTCATAATTGCATATATCTCTATCAAATATAGTATCCACTCAGTCTTCTACAGAGGTTCTTGCAAATTTCCTCTGCACTCCTTCAATCTCATTTACATCTTTTCTGCAGGTAGATGACCAGATGGCAATAAATACTCCAAATTAGACCAATGTCTTATACAATTTCAACATAACATACCAACTCCTGTACTCAGTATATTGATTTATGAAGGCCAATGTGCCAAAAGCTTTCTTTACAACACTATCCACCTGTGATGTTACTCTCAATGAATTATGGATCTGTATTCCCAGATCCCTCTGTTCTACCACACTTCCTCAGTGCCCTACCACTCACCACGTAAGATATACCCTGGTTAGTCTTCCCAAAGTACAACATTTCATTCCTGTATGCATTAAATTTCACACGTTCTTTTTCAGCTGGTCCAAATCCCACTGCAAGCTTTGATAGTCTTCCTCGCTGTGCACTACACCCCCAATCTTGATATCATCTGCAAATTTGCAGATCCACATTATCATCCAGATCATTGATATAGATGACAAACATCAACAGATCCAACAACAATTGCTGAAGCACTCCAATCGTCATAGGCCTCCAGTCAGAGAGGCAACCACCTACTACCACTCTCTGGCTTCTCCCACAAAGCCAATGTCTATTCCAATTTACTACATCATCTTGAATGCCAAGCCACTGAACCTTCTTCACCAGTCTCCATTGCGGGACCTTGCTAAAGCCCACACAGACAATGTCCACTTCCCTGGTATCTTCCTCGAAAAACTTGATAAAATTGGTTAGGCATTACCATGATGCACAAAGCCATGTTGACTACCCCTAACCAATCCCTGTCTATCCAAATATCCAGTCCCTTAGAATACTTTCCAATAACTTTCCCACATCCAACGTCATGCTCACTGGCATATAATCTCTTAGTTTATTCTTAGAGACTTTCTTAAGCAACACAACAACATTAGCAATCCTCCAATTGTCTGACACCTCACCAGTGACTAAGGATGTTTTAAATGCCTCTGATAGGATGTGTAAAGACCGTAACATAGAGGGATCTGGGGATACAGATAGAGTGCTACAACTGTGCAAAGCCTTCCTTCAGTGCTGATATTTTCTACTCTAACTGGCCCTTTGACTGAGTGGCTTGGGGAGTATTTCAAAGTATAGCTGTTTGGCAAGAAGTACCTAATTTAAGATTAGCTTAGCTCTATTTGTCACATGTACATTGAAGCATACAGTGAAGTGTGTTGTTTCTGTTAAATCATATCAATGAGGATAGTACTGGGTAGTCCACAAGTCTTCTGGCAGCAACACAGCTTGCCGACAATTCACTAACCCTAACCACGCGTCTTTGGATCATGGGAGGAGACCGGAGCACTGGAGGAAACCCACATGGTCATTGGGACAACATACAGTACAAACTCCTTACAGGCAGTGGCGGGAATCGAACCCTGATCGATGAGTGCTTGGTGCTGTAAAGTGATACGTGAACCACTATGCTGCCGTGCTGCTCCAATTTCCCCTGCTCTTAAAGCTCTTTTGCAGGAGGAGGTTTGTGTCCCAATGCAGGGCCTCAAACTAAAACATCATCTGTCTGCTTCCCTCCGCAAATGCTGCCTGACCCAGTTAGTCCCTCCAGTATTTACACCTCATTTCTGTACTTGGAATCTTAGGTAGCTATTGACTGGACTGACAGATTGGACATCAAACTGTGAGGCTTGTCTTGTCAAAATAAAGAGAGGCATGCACACTTAATAATTAGTTAAATTTAAACTGCACACCTGCTGTGCTGAACCAATGATTTACTGAGGTTTCTATTCTTGGAGCAGTTGTTCTAAAAGTGTGATAACGTACTGCTGTCTGCCTCGAAGCCACATGCAGTTCAGAATGGTCACATGGGAAGATCTCTTGTCAGTGATTCAGATGGCTGTCGCAACTCTGGTGCTTTCCAGCCAACCACCTCTGGAACTGTCCTTAACTTCCAGAAGAAATCAGCAGGAGAAGCACCAGCCACCCAGAGCCCAGCTCTCACACCCAACATCCCCATTCAGGTAGAATTGGCAAACCATTACAAGAGCATTTAAGGTCAGGGCTGTTTCTGCAGCCAGTATCTGTTTACTTCCTCAGACGTACTATCTAGAGGGAAGAAAATGCAGACCCGAGAGGGATTCCGTGGCTTCAACTTCCCTTGAAGATAGCTGGCAATGCCTGAATGTATCTTTGCAGAGAACAGATGATATAACCACCTGCTCCATTGGTGAAGATGCCACGTGACCCAAATAACAACAGCAGCCATGACCTCTGAACCTCAGAGTATCTCATAATCATAAACTAAAGAGATTCTGCAGATGCTGGAAATCTTCAGCAACACATACACACACACACAAAATGCTGGAGGAACTCTGCAAGTCAAGGAGCATTTACAGAGGAGAATAAACATCAACATAGAAAACCTACAGCACAATACAGGCCTTTCAGCCCACAAAGTTGTGCCAAGCATGTCCCTACCTTAAAAATTACCTAGGGTTACCCATAGCCCTCTATTTTTCTGAGCCCCATGTACCTATCCAAAAAGTCTCTTAAAAGACCCTATCGTATCCGCCTCCACCACCGTTGCCAGCAGCCCATTCCACGTACTCACCACTCTCCACGTAAAAAACTTACCCTTGACATCTCTGTGCCTACTCCCCAGCACCTTAAACCTGTGTTTAAGGACCAAGACCCTTTATTGTTGACTGTTTTTTTCCCTTCACAGACTCTGCCTGTCTGGCAGAGTTCATCCAGTATTGTCTGCATGTTGTGAGAGAACTTATGAGTGCACTGGCTGACAATCAATGCAGTATGTTTCTGGCAACTGTTGAAAAGAGATGATCATTTGGCTTGTCTCATGGCCTCCTGTTGAAAACAGTCTGTTAGTGAGTCTAATATGCACAAGCAGTGGCCACTTTATTAGGAACACCTGTACACCTGCTCATTAATGCAAATATCTAATCAGTTAATCATGTGGCAGCAACTCAATGCAAAAAAACAGGTAGACATTGTCAAGAGGTTCAGTTGTTGCCCAGTCCTGACATCAGAATGGGGAAGAAAGGTGATCCAAGTGACTTTGACTGTCATATGTTTTTTGGAGCTAGATGGGGTGGTTTGAGTATCTCAGAAACTGCTGAATTCTGGGGATTTTCACACACAACAGTGTCTGGGAGTTTATAGAGAAGAGTGTGAAAAACAAAAAAAAAAGAATCCAGTGATTGACGTTTCTGTAGGCGAATATAGCTTGTTAATGAGAGGTCAGAGGAGAATGGCCATCTATTCAAGTGGATAAGTAAAGGACAGTAACTCAAATAACCGCACTTCACAACAGTGGTGTGCAGAAGAGATCCCTAAATGCGCAACACCTCAAACCTTGAAGCAGATGGGCTCAGCAGCAGAAGACCATAAACATACACTCAGTGGCCACTTTATATTGCATTCAAGGCCTACCATCTTGATGCAGTCTTGTTTTCTCTCTTACTGCTCCCTCTCTAATCTCTGCTGCTCTCTGACCAGGTGATCACCTGCCAGCTTGTGCTCCGTCCCCTCATCCTACTGGCTTGTATCGGTTTCTGCCCCCTTCCTCGGCTTGAAACTACAACTCTTTGTTCCCCTCCATAGATGCTGCCTGACTTGCTGGGTTCCTCCAGCAATTTATCCATCTCATATCAACCTGCTATTCATCTCTCTTGCAGGAGATTCTTCTAGTCCAGATGAAGGGCCTGAAACATAGGTTGTCCATTTTCTTCTATAGGTTCTACCTGACCTACTGAGCATCTCCAGCAGCTCATTTATGCACTTAATTTCTCCAGTTGCCATTTTAAGAAGCTATTTGCTTTGAAATTCATTTCTGTTTAAGTCACCAGCAAAGTAAGTGGCTTGGATTCCATTCTAGCATTTAGCACTTTCAAGTTAGGTTTGAATTGATGGAGATCAGATCATTAGTCTAGGCTGGTGGTCTATGAATACAAATCTTGAATGATGATCAAAAAGAATACAGATGTTGGAAATCTGAAACAAAGACAAGAATTCTGAAATGCCCGCAAAACCCAGCTGGCCGGGAACTATCAGTGAGAAGATAGAGATAGAGTTAATGCTGCATCAGAGCCAAGAATTTTCAGCAATCTCTAGTTCCATTCACAAATTTCAGAAAACAGCTTCTGAGGAGGACTTAATGATCTGAAACTAACTCTGTTCCTCTCCCTAAATGTCAGGCAGCATATGTAAAAGGGTAATAGAGTTTATGTTTTATGTCAAGGATCCTCATCAGAAGTAAAGAGTCTTCAAACTGCAAGTTCCTTTTTAGCACTGAGTGTTTCTTGCATGATCTGGTTTTAAAGAAAACCTTGAGCAGTTAATGATTTAATGGTTACCCAAATCTCTTGGGAAACTCATGATTCCATCAGAATACTTGAGACAAGTGCAGTAGGCCATACAACCATTTGAACTTTCTCTGCCACATTATACAATGGCTGATCTGGTTATAACATCAACTCCACATTGCTGCCTGCTGGTGATGACCTTTCACTGCCTTGTGGGTCAAGAATCATTCTACTTCTGTCTACTCAAAGTTCAAAGAAAATTGTCAAAGTACATACATGTCACCATAAACAACCCTGAGATTCATTTTCTTGCAGGCATACTCAATAAATCCATAATGGAATAATAACCACAATAGAATCAATGAAAAACCACGCCTACTTGGGTCCAACCAGTGCAAAAGGCAATAGACTGTGCAAATAGGAAAAGGAAATACTAATAAATAAATAAATAAATAAATAAATAAATATCAAGAAAATTAGATGAAGACCTTGAAAATGAGTCCACAGGTTGTGGGAACATTTCAATCATGAAGTGAAGTTGAGTGAAGTTATCCGCTTTGGTTCAACAGCCTGATGGTTGAGTGGTAATAACTATTCCTAATCCTGGTGGCATGAGTCCTGAGACTCCTGCACCTTCTTTGTGCAGTCTTTCACTGATTCTATTGTGTTTCTTGGATTTTCTGTGTTTGCTCACAAGAAAACAAATCTCTGGGTTTTATATGGTGACACGCATGTACTTTGATAATACATTTAGTTTGAACTTTGAACAATCTCATTACATCACTTGGCCCATTATGATTCGTTGGAAGAGGCATCACAACTCTCCGGTTGACATCTCAGGGCACTGGACAATTGCCTGAGACTCTTCATGCTACAAGACAAAAGAGACCCACTATCCTGCAGACTATGTTCCCTCATGTGCTGATCCAAGCTTCTTTGCAAAGCCACCCAAGCAATTTTTCTTCCCTTATTGAACTAAATGGGCTTTTAAGTGGCAGTCTGGCAGTGTGAATTCACCATTAAAAATTAATCAAGTTTAAATTCTTCCAGCTACCATAGTAGGATTAAAACTCAATGCATCAGGCCTCTGGATGTTTGTCCAATATCTGTTATGCATCCCCACAGTGCATTTTGAACAACATGGCTGCATTTTGTACCCACATTATTATAGTAACTCTCCCTTTATGTATTTAATTTTCCAGTACAGGAACTTGCCTTTTCACCCATCTCATCTATGCTAAACAACATGCCCATCTAAACTAATCTCATTCACCACATACATCTAAACCTTTCCTATTCATGTACATTATAAATGTTGTTAACACACCATGCTCAACCATTTATCCTGGTTGCTCATTCCATCCTCTGGATGAAAATGTTGTCCCTCAGGTTCTTATTAAATCTCCCAAGCTCCAATGAAAATAGTCCCAACCTCTCAGCATCTCTCTCCATAACTCAGTCCCTCAAGATGACAACATCTTCGTAAATCTTTCCTGCACTCTTCCACTGATGTCTTTCTTACAACAGGGCGACCAAACTTATATATAATACTCCAAGTATATCACAAACACAAGAAAATCAGCAGATGCTGGAAATCCAAGGCAACACACACAAAATGCTGGTCAGACAGCAGACATGGAAAACAGTAAACAGTTGATGTTTCAGGCCGGGACCCTTCATCAGGACTGGAAAGTAAGCAGAAAAGTCAAAGTAAGAAACTAGGAGTTTTCCCAAGTGTTGTGTTATAGGAAACATGGACCTCGAGTTACAGAGCATGAGAGTTCCATAGCATGGATATAGTTCCTTCAGCCCAACTGGTCAACACCAACTAGGGGTCCCTTCTATATCAATCCCGTTTGGCTCAAACCTTTCCTATCCATGTACCTGTCCAAATACCTTTTCAATTTTTTTAATGCACCTGCCACAAACACTTCCTCCAATAGGTCATTCCATGTAGAAAAAAGTCAAATTTCAAGATTCAACTTTATATGTCGCATGGAAATGCAAAGTTCAAAGTTTGAAGTACATTTACTACCAAAGTATGAACACCACATACTACCCTGAGAGTCAACTCATTGCAGGCAGCCACAAAACAAAGACACACCATAGAATCCATGAGAAAAGCCCCACACAACAAAGACCATCAAATATCCAATGTGCGTGAGAAAAACAAATCGTGCAAACAATAAAAAACGTAATAAGCAATACACTGAACATGAACCACAGAATCTCCCAAAAGCGAGTCCACAGCCATGGAGTCAGTACAGCACCAGAGCCAGTCCAGGAGCCCGATGTCTGCAGGCCACAGCCGCAGAGACAGTGAGCACGGAGGCAAGAGCTGATGGCTGCAGGCATTAACAACCAACACACCAGAGGCTGCTGGTGGGGCTGGAACTTATTTTGAGGTGATTCATCCAGTCATTAAGCAGACTTGATTCTTTGAGATTACTGATTCTCTGAAAATACATGGCTCCTCCGTAGAGAGAGTTAAGTGCTCCTGGGAGTTCACATCATGGATGACCTTACCTGGTCCCTTAACATCACCTCCCTGAACAAAAAGGTACAGCAGCGTCTCCATTTCCTGAGGAGATTGAGGCAAGCAAGGCTCCCCTACCAGCCCCATCTTTGGCTCCAACATATGGATTGGTTAGTTAGTTATTCTTATAAGTTGCCCCTGGTGTGTGAGGGAGAATGGAATTTGGAGAGCATTCAAATGGGGAGAATGAAAAAAGAAATGAGTGTAACAGGGTGTTTAATGCTTGGTACGCCAAAGGATCTGTTTCCAATGCTATGACTCACTGTACACTGCATTACCAGAAGATGTTTCTTTAATATTCATGCGAATCTCACTTAGTATGCATTCATTTAGATTCTTCTTGATGTTTGATTCTTAATTAAAACTGTTTGTTAGTTTGCTGTCCCATTCTGTTAAAATCAAGGTTTAAAATGGTTAACATTTTATAGGTAAGGTAGTCAGATACTTGACATGGGGTGAAAAGTTGCTGAAGATAGACAAAAGTTGAGGTGAGAGGTCAGATTAGCCATGACCTCGCTGAAGGCTAGAGCAAACTTGAGTGCATGAATGACCAACTCCTGCTCCACGTTCACATGCTTATACGTATACTTGTGTGAATATCTGCCCCCTTGTTCTTTGTGGGATCCTGGCATGCACAGTTTCCTATGCATCAAAGCAGCCAACAGAATCAAGGGCACCAACACACCCTGGTCATTCTTCCTTCTGCCCTCTCACATCAGGGAGAAGATACAAAAGGCTGAGGGAATGTACCACCGGGCCCAAGGACAGCTTTTATCCCCTGTCATCAGTTGCTTGAATGGAACCCTCGTACGCAAAAAATTAAACCTTGATCTCCAAATCAATGTTGTTGTGGTCCTCACATTTTATTTGTCTCCATGCACTTCCTCGGCAAGGGTGACACTACTGTGTATTCTCCTTTCACTTTTCTTTTCACTACCTTGATCTACATATGTACGGAATGATCTCTCTGGATGGAATGAAACAAAAAAGTTTCACTGCATCTGGATAAATGCGATAAATACACACCTCACTTAAAATTACACTCACATGTTGGACTCCCGTGTTTTCCTTTCAATTAGTTTAATGTTTTGAAGTTACAAAACAAAATATTAGTGATGAGGTTTTTTTTAAAATAAACCCAAGATACACTACTGGCTTGTTGGAGTGCAGCAAGATGTTCGAGTAGAAAGAAAAGCACAGCAAAAAAACAGTGAATAAAAAAAAGTGCAGCACGTCCAGACACTGTCAAGTTTAAAATAGAAGACAGTAAACAGAAGAATTCATGGGTTCATAAAGAATGAGTACCAGGAGATTATAATCATTTAAAAAGGAGCAGAAATGGCTGGCTACATTGGAAAGATAGACAGGTTTGCTTATACAACAGATGTCTGGATTTTATATACTGAGCAAACTGAATAGTATCTTGAAGCAATTGAAATAACCAATGAGAAACAAGTACCAATTTTGCTGAGCGCATTGTGTTTAAAGGCATACAGTTTGCTCCAACCAAACCAGCAGAAATGAGCTTTGTTGATATTGTTAAAGGAACATTTAGAACCAAAGCCATTGTTGATGCAGAATGTTTTAGGTTTCATAAGCAGAATCAATAAGAAGGGAAGTCCATTTCAGTATATGTGATTGAATTGAAGAGATTGACTGAGCATTGTTAGTTCAGTAATGGGAGTAATGATACTCTGAGAGATTGTTTAATTTGTGGAATCATACAAGAAAGCATTAATAAATAGCTCTGAACCACAGCACAACTTACATATAAATAAGCCAGAAAATTCACTGTGTCAATAGAAACCACAGACCGAGGTGCAATTGAATTGCAGTCAGAAATGAAAGTGAGCATGAAAAAAATTGCAATGTCTAAACAGAAACCTGCTTGGTTGAATAAGTTTGTGTTACAGTTGTGGCAGGGGCTCACATTCACCAGATCAGTGCAGACTTAAAGGTGAAACTTGCAGAAAATACAACAAAGTAGAACACGTACAAAGAGCATGTCAGGCAGACAAAATTAAATAGACTGCACACAGAAGAGAAAAAGCCAAGTCGCAATTTCAAAAAGAGCATGAATCTACATGCTGTTGATGAAAAATCTAATAATGATGAGAGTGACAAAGGACTGTGCAGCCTTGCGATTTACAAAGTGAAAACTAACAATAGACAAGTCATATGGCTTACACCAGAAGTGAATTGCAAATTAATTAAAATGTAATTAGACACTAGATCAGCTGGTTCAGTCATTCCACAATATAAGTTTGAGATGCAATTCAAAAATTCAAAACTAAAGCCTACAGATATCCAACTAGGAACTTATACTGGAGAAAAGATAACTTCTGTGGTAAATACATTCGGAACAATGAAATACAACAACCAACAAGCCATATTGGGCTTGTATGTGATAAAGACAGGATGACCAGCAGTGTGGGGATGTAATTAACTGAGACAACTATAACTTGACTAGAGATCTATCCACAATTTTCATATCACATCCCCTGCAATGAAGCCATCTGAAAGAGAATTTAAAAAGGTACTGGATGATATCACAACTGTCTCCGTGCCATACACCATAAATCATTGCCCAACAGAGGTGTTAGTGTCAATGTCAGTGCCTCTGGTTCGAAAGCATATCAGACCAATGAAGCACCATGCTGATCAGAGGATCAGAGAAGTTGTGAAAGTGCCGAAAGCAGTGGTCCAGCTACCACAGCTTTTATAGATACAGTGCCTATGAAAAGAATTCATCCCCCTTGGAAGTTTTCATGTTTTATTGTTTTACAATATTGAATCACAGTGGATTTAATTTGCCTTTTGGACACCAATCAACAGAAAAGACTCTTTCGTGTCAAAGTGAAAACAAATTTCTACAAATTGGTCTAAATTTATTACAATTATTAAACACAAAATAATTGATTGCATTATTAATCACCCCGTTCAAGTCAGTACTTAGTAGATGCACCTTTGACAGCAATTACAGCCTTGAGTCTGTGTGGATAGGTCTCTATCATCTGGGCACTGCAATTTTTCCCCATTCTTCTTTACAAAACTGCATCAGTTTGCATGGGGATCATGAGTGAACAGCCCTTTTCAAATCCAGCCACAAATTCTCAATTGGATTGAGGTTTAGACTCTGACTTGGCCACTACAGGCCATTAACTTTGTTGTTCTTAAGCCATTCCTGTGCAGCTTTAAGCTCACTGGAAAACAAATTTTCTCCAACTCACAATTCTCTTGCCGTCTGCATCAGGTTTTCCACCAGGATTCCCCTGTATTTCGCTGCATCCATTTTACGCTCTACCTTCACAAGCTTTCTAGAGCTTGCTGCAGTGAAGCATCCCCACAGCATGATGCAGTCACACCATGCTTCACGGTAAGGATGGTGTGTTTTTGATGATGTGCAGTGTTTGGCTTATGCCAGACATAGGATTTAGTCTGATGGCCAGAAAGCTCAATCCTGGTTTCATCAGACCATAGAACCTTTTTCCAGCTGACTTCTTGTAAAAGTAGGTGCAAAGAGCAAAGCCCAGATGGATGAATGGAAGGCCAAAAAGAAAGAAGTCAATGGAGATATGAAAAGAGAATTCATCAGATGCCATGGATGAGAAAACCAAGAGGAGAGGTCAGATCTTAAAGGGAGCAATTGAAAGATTAATAAGAGAAAACTCCAATGAACTGAATGCATCTTCCCAAGATCAAGATGCACAAACTAGAAGGGAAAGGAAGGAGCAAAAACATGTTCAGAGCTGTCAGAACCACTTCCTGCAGTCTCACTCAATTTCTACAACCACCACAGAGGGGGGCCCAGAACCTAAGGTTGTTTACAGAGCCACAAGAGTAAGAAACTCTCCACAGATATGAAATCTTCAGGCCTGATAGGACAATACAAAATTTACTTTGCTGCAGATATCTGTATATCATAATTGTATTATATAGTATACTTTGTACGTAGGCGAGATGCACACTCTATTGAGCTGGAGTTTATAGTTAAGCAGAGATGAGTGTTGTGTATTTAATATTTCAGTAAGAGTCAAGTAATCTTGCATTAATATATTGGTTGATTAAGTATTATTTTTTGTTTAAATAATCTGTTACAGGTTATATGTAAAAAAATACATTATCATGCTATTATGTGATAGGTGACCACCTCACTTAAAGTAAGTAAGAAATTAAACTCATATTTCAGACTCCTGTGTCTTCTTTTGAATTATTTTAATGTTTTGAAGTGACGAAACAAAACAGAAATAATAAACCAATGCCAAGTAAGAGACTTTTTCAACAAAGATTGGATCCATTTGATGGCAAGTTAAGTTGAGGACGGTAAGTTTCTTTGCCAAAAACCGGAAAACTGGTTGTTTTTTTTAAAATAAATCATTCCAATCACTTTATGAAACCTTTATTTCCTGCTTTTTGTGAGAACTGGATTTTAATTTTAATGTCCAGTGAAACTCCAGTGCCCACACTGTTACACCAACTCTATAGAACATGGAACACTATGGCACAGTTCAGGCCCTTCAGCCCGCTATGTTATGCTGACCTTTTAACCTATCCTTTCCCTCCTCCTGTATAGCTCTCCGTTGCTCTATCATCCACGTGCTTATCTGAGGAATAGCGGAGATGAAACTGTCTGCTTACTCTGCAAGCCTGAAATGAACGCTTCAGCATCTCAAAATCCTCAAATGGCCTTTCAGGAACATGACATTCAAGAAGGGTAAAGGCACTATCAATGCCAGCTCATTAATCCTTGTCTAATGAGACTAACATTTCAGCAGGGGGCAGCTTAATTGAACCAGAGACATTTTCTGTGTACATCTTCTTCAAATTGACATGGCTCATGGCTCAACTTTTAACTTGTTGAAGCCAACTTGTGACCAGGATTCCGTCTAACTTTTCCTGGAAAACCTTCTCAATCCCACCCCAGTTTTACCACAGCTCGACAAGGTGCCCCCTTTCACTGAGCCTACCTTCATTTCAATGTTATTATTAATCATTAAGCGTGCAGCCTTTCCTTCCAACTCCTTCTCTACAATATGCTTCACTCCTTCCACACCTGATCTCTTATAAGTCCCTGAACTGATAACCGGGCCACCTTGAAAATGAATCATCAGCTTTTTATAGCTTCTCGCTTTCTCTCTCTCTCTCTCTCTCTCGAGTTCTCAGCGATGACATCTGTTGCTAAGTGGTAGCTTTCTGTGCCTGACATTCACTTCCTTGTCAGCTGAGATCCAAAAGCAAAACTGGATTCCAGAATCAGAATCAGGTCTAATATCACTGACATTCACTCAATGGCTACTGTGGTTCCAGTTTCAGATGGCACTGGTGAACCATAGCAACGACTTGCTGGCTACAAACAAAACTACTGACTATTTTATTATCACACTTTTTCTTGAAAATGACACTGCAATCAATAGCCTGTAACTTCCCTTTCGGAGTAGAGCTCTTGAACAACCTGGCAATTTTGCCGTCTGAACTGAAGTCTCAAAGGTGCAGGATGGTTGTGGCAGGGCATGTACGGGCCAAATCGAGGCAGCAGAGCACAGGCCAAGAGCGGGGAACAAGCCAATGGTTTGTCACTGCTGGAGCGGTCTTGGTGAAGATTCGAAGCGGCAGAGCTGAGATGAGGCGAGGTAGAGTTGAGGCAGCAGGTCCTGAACCAAAGAGTGAGGAACAAGCCGATGTTAGACAAATTGAAGTGCCGATCCAGATTGAAAAGGTCAGGTATGGGCTGAATCGAGGGGGCAGGTTCCAGATCCGAGAGCGTATTGAAGCAGCAAAGCCCAGGTCTGAGAACAAGGAACAAATCACTGTTTGGCCAACTTACGCGACAGGCTAGATTGAAAAGGTCAGGGTGTCAGGGTCGGAGGTGAGGGATGGGGCCGGTGTTTAGCATGCTGCTTGTGAAGTTTACTCCTCTCTGTGCTAACAGGCTCATGGATTGGCTGTGACTGGTTTTGTGGCTGTGGACTCACTTTCATGAACTTCAGTTCCGAATGTTATTTGCTTACATTTGTTGTTTGCATGATTTGTTTTTTTTCCTGCACATTGGTGATTAACGGTCTTTAATTTTAATGAGTTCAATTGGGTTTCTTTATTTTCTGGCTGCCTGTAAGGAAATGAATCTCAAGGTTGTATATAGTATACATACTTTGATAATAACTATACTTTGAACATGTACTACTGTACCTCCTGTTTCTAATAATAAGATTTTGGCATCACTTAATAAAATAGACACTGAGTATATATCATGAAATTTGATTTTTTTGCAGCAGCATTACAAGAGAATACATAAAAAATACAATAAATTATAATCAGTAATATATATTGAAAACTTAAATTAAATAGGTAGTGCTAACAGAGAGCAAAAATAGTGAGGTAGTGTTCATGGGTTGGTTCACTGTCCATTCAGAAATGTGATGGTGGAGGTGTAGAAGGGAAGGATTACACTGTTTATTTTGTTGCTGCATTGACTCTTCCTATCTGTATATCCCTGGTGTGAGTCTTTCTACTCTGTTTCTGCACTTCAATGTGTGCTTAGCCCACTACCTTACTTTCTCTACACCAAGGACTGTGTGGCTAGGCACAGCACAAATGCCATCTATAAATTTGCCAATGACGCATCTGTTGTCAGCATAGTCTCAGATGGTGACAAAGCGACATACAGGAGTGAGATAGATCAGCTGGTTGGGTGGTGTCGCAACAACAACCTTGCACTCAACATTAGCAAGACCAAGGAATTGATTGTGGACTTCAGGAAGGGGAAGTCGAGGGAACACACAGCAGGAGTTAGTGGTTCCTGGGTGCCAACAACTCTGAAGAACTATCCTGGGACTAATATATCAATGCAATTATGTAGAAGGTATGGCAGTGGCAATATTTCATTAGGAGTTTGAGGAGATTTGGTATGTCACCAAGGACTCCAGCAAATTTCCACACTGGTAGCATGAAGAGTAATTTAACTGGCTGCATCACCACTGGTATGGAGGAGGCACTGCACGGGATCGAAAAAAAGCTGCAGAGAGTTGTAAGCTCAGTCAGCTCCACCATGGCAATGAGTCTCTTCACCATTGAGGACATCTTCAAAAGGCAATGCCTCAAAGTTGGCCTCCATTATTAAGCACCCCCACCACCCAGGACATGCCCTCTTCTCATTATGACAAACAAGGTGGAGGTACAAGAGCCTGAAGTTACATATTCAATGCTTTAGGAGCAGCTCCTTCCCCTCTGCCATCAGATTTACGAAGACAATGAACCCATGAACACCACCAAACTACTTTTGCTCTCTTTTTGCACTACTTATCGAAATTTTTATGCATATTTCTTATAAGAACTTAAGAATTAGGAGCGGGTGTAGGCCATCTGGCCCATTGAGCCTGCTCCACCATTCAATAAGATCATGGATGGTCTCATCATGGACTCAGCTCCACGTACCTGCCTTTTCTCCACAACCCTCAATTCTCCCTACTATGCAAAAATCTATTCAACCTTGTCTTAAATATATTTACTGAGGTAGCCTCCACCACTTCATTGGGCAGAGAATTCCACAGATTCACCACTCTCTGGGAAAAGCTGTTTCCACCTAATCTCCAATCTAAATCTACTCCCCTGAACCTTGAGGCTATGTCCCCTAGCTCTAGTCTCACCTATTAGTGGAAACAACTTTTCTGCCTCTATCTTTCATAATTTTATATGTTTCAATAAGATCTCCTCTCATTCTTCTGATCTCCAGCGAGTACAGTCCCAGACAACTCAATCTCTTCTCATAGTCTAACCCCCTCATTTCTAAAATCAACCTGGTGAACCTCCTCTTCACCAGCTCCAAAGCCAGTATTTCCTTCCTCAAGTAAGGAGACCAGAACTGCATGCAATACTCCAAGTGCAGCCCCACCAGTACCTTGTACGATGTAGCATAACCTCCCTGCTCTTAAATTCAATCCTTCTAGCAAAGAAGGCCAACCTCCCATTTGCCTTCTTGATACCGTCCTACACCTGCAAACTAACCTTTTGTGATTCATGCACAAGCACACCCAAGTCCCTCTGCACAGCAGCATGCTGCAAGTTTTTATCATTTAAATAATAAACTTCTCTTCCATTTTTCCTCCCAAAGCGGACGACCTCACATTTACCAACATCGTACTCCACCTGCCAGACTCTTGCCCACCCACTTAATCTATCTATAACTCTCTGCAGATGCTCCATAGCTTCTACACAATTTACATTTCCATTCTATTTAGTATCATCAGCAAACTTAGATACACTAAACTCGATCCCCTCTTCCAGATGGTTAATGTATATCGTGAACAGTTGTGGGCTCAGTACCGACACCTGCAGCACACCGCTCACCACTGATTGCCAACCAGAGTAACACCCATGTATCCCAACTCTCTGCTTTCTATTGCTTAACCAATCCTCTCTCCATGCCAATACGTCACCCCGAACTCTATGGATCCTTATCTTATGGATAAGTCTTTTATGCAGCACCTTATCAAATGCCTTCTGGAAATCCAAGTAAATAACGTCCATCTGTTCCCCTCTATCCACTGCACTCATTATATCCTCAAAGAACTCCATTAAGTTTATCAATCAGGAACTGCTTTTGTCTGATGGAACCATTTCTTTCTAGATGCCTCACTTTTTCCTCTTTAATGATAACTTCAAGCATAT
Organism: Hemitrygon akajei; assembly: GCF_048418815.1. Classification (NCBI taxonomy): domain Eukaryota; kingdom Metazoa; phylum Chordata; class Chondrichthyes; order Myliobatiformes; family Dasyatidae; genus Hemitrygon; species Hemitrygon akajei. Next base: position 175,890,481 of record NC_133129.1, read on the forward strand.
TCCCAACTACAGATGTTAAACTAACCAGCCTATAGTTACCTGCCTTTTGCTTACATCCTTTTTTGAACAGTGCTGTGACATTCACCATCTTCCAATCCACCAGGACCTGCTGAAAGTCCAGAGAATTTTGGTAAATCACCACTAAAGCCTCTACTATAACTTCTGTCGTTTCTTTCAGTACCCTGGGATGCATTCCATCAGGACCAGGGGACTTATCTATCTTCAGGCCCACAAGTTTGCTCAGCACTACCTCTTTATTGTAATGTATGTTATATTTTATGTATTTATCTGTACTGCTGCTGCAAAACAACAAACTTCATGACAAATGTCAGTGATAATAAACCTGATTCTGATTCATTACCAAACATCACACTCATCCCCGCTCATCTGCTACTGAAGTCCCCCTTTATGTTGTCGGTTATCAGACTTACGGTGGTAACAAAGTTTCTTTGGCCAGCTTCCCTCGTTGTAGTATTGGCAAGCTTTGAATCATTTTAATCATTCCGTGAAAGGTGATGACAGGGGAGTCCCAGGACTGTTGGAGCTGGAATGCACCTGTTCCTCAGTCTATCAATCACCCTGTGCAATTTCGGTGCTGACTGTACTCGCCCAGTACAGAAATGTTCTTCCCAACACCAAACAGAATGATCCAGTGTTGAATGAAAGCAGAAGAATCATTACTAGCTGAATCAAAATCAGGTTTAATATCACTGGCATATGTTGAGCAAATTTGTTGTTTCGAGGCAGCAGTACATTGCAATACTAAATAATAAAAACAATAAATTACAATAATAATAATAATAAGTAGTGTAAAAAGAGTGGATAAAAATACTGAAGTGGTGTACGTGGGTTCATTGTCCATTCAGAAATCTGATGGTGGAGGGGAGGAAGCTGTTCCTGGAATGTTGAGAGTCAATGTTCCCGCTAATCTGTAATGACCAGTGTGCGCAAAATTCTTGTGCTGTGCAATTGTTTGCCCAGTGGCAGCAATATGTACACACTGATTTTTGCCGTCAGTAAGAATTTTGATCTCCTCTGGGTTTGATCGCTCTCACTGTCGCTCATCTGCACTCTCACAGAATACACACAGCAGACCTGTAGCGGGTATGTTTCTCGCCAGAGTTTTTGCACACCATCATATGAGATTTGCTTGCTAAATAGCATTTTTAAAGGACAAGTTTCCAAATATCACTCTGCTTCTTCCCACTTGCAGGATCTTCAGCAACTTTTGCACTGTAACAACATACACAAGGAATACCAATTTCTGTATTGTACATAAACATTTGTCATAGCTGCACGTTCCTGACTTCATGAGTTTTTGGTGTAACAGTTTCTACTGTTTCACTAAGCCATTCTGTTTTAAATGAACTGACAGTTCTTTGTGCTTCGTGTCCTTTGCTTCTTTGGAATTCGAGATAGGAATCAATAATAGAAACAGTATAAATACAGTGGCATGTAAATGTTTGGGCACCCCCATGAAAAAATTCTGTTACTGTGAATAGAAGTAAGTAGAAGATGAACTGATCTCCAAAAGTCATAAAATTAAAGATGAAACATTCTTTTCAACATTTTAAGCAAGATTAGTGTATTATTTTTGTGTTGTACAATTTTAGAGTGGAAAAAAAGGAAAGGAGCACCATGCAAAAGTTTGGGCACCCCAAGAGATTTGAGCTCTCAGATAACTTTTACCAAGGCCTCAGACCTTAATTAGCTTGTTAGGGCTATGGCTTGTTCACAGTCATCATTCAGAAAGGCCAGGAGATGCAAATTTCAAATCTTTATAAATACCCTGACTCCTCAAACCTTGTCCTAACAATCAGCAGCCATGGGCTCCTCTAAGTAGCTGCTTAACACTGAAAATTAAAATAAATGATGCCCACAAAGCAGAAGAAGGCTATAAGAAGATAGCAAAGCATTTTCAGGTAGCCATTTCTTCAGTTCATAATGTAATTAAGAAATGGCAGTTAACAGGAATGGTGGAGGTCAAGTTGAGGTCTGGAAGACCAAGAAAACTTTCTGAGAGAACTGCTCATAGAATTGCTAGAAAGGCAAATCAAAACCTCCGTTTGATTGCAAAAGACCTTCAGGAAGATTTAGCAGTCTCTGGATTGGTAGTGCATTGTTCTACTGTGCAGTAGCACCTCCACAAATATGACCTTCATGGAAGAGTCATCAGAAGAAAACCTTTCCTGTGTCACCACAAAAATTCAGCATCAGAAGTTTGCAAAGGAACATCTAAACAAGCCTGATGCATTTTGGAAACAAGTCCTGTGGACTGATGAAGTTAAAATAGAACTTTTTGGCCTCAAAGAGCAAAGGTATGTTTGGAGAAAAAAGAGTGCAGAATTTCACGAGAAGAACACTCTCCAATTGTTAAGCACTGGGGTGGATCGATCATGCTTTGGGCTTGTGTTGCAGCCAGTGGCATGGGGAACATTTCACTGGTAGAGGGAAGAATTAATTCAATTAAATATCAGAAAATTCTGGAAGCAAACATCACACCTTGTGTAAAAAAGCTGAAGATGGAAAGAGGATAGCTTCTTCAACAGGAAAATGATCCTAAACACACCTCAAAATCCACAATGGACTACCTCAAGAGGCGCAAGCTGAATGTTTTGCCATGGCCCTCACAGTCCCCTGACCTAAACATCATCAAAAGTCTGGATAGACCTCAAAAGAGCAGTGCATGCAATACAGCCCAAGAATCTCGCAGAACAAGAAGTCTTTTGCAAGGAAGAATGGGTGAAAATCCCCCAAACAAGAACTGAAAGACTCTTAGCTGGCTACAGAAAGCGTTTACAAGCTGTGATACTTGCCAAAGGGGGTGTTACTAAATACTGACCATGCAGGTGCCCAAACTTTTGCTTCAGGCCCTTTTCTCTTTTTGTTATTTTGAAACTGTAAAAGATGGAAATAAAGAAGTAAACTTGCTTAAAATTTTAAAGAAATGTGTCATCTTTAACTTTACGCCTTTTGGAAATTAGGTCATCTTTTACTCGCTTAGCTATTCACAGGAACATTGTCTACACATTGTCCGCATCAGAAACTGGAAAAGGAAATATGGTTGTGTACAATTGTGAAATATACTTAATATGTTTAACACAGGTTTAAGGTGATGGGGAGTAGGTACAGAGGAGATGTCAGGGGTAAGTTTTTTACTCAGAGAGTGGTGAGTGCATGGAATGGGCTGCCAGCAACAGTGGTGGAGACGGATATGATAGGGTCTTTTAAGAGACTCCTGGATAGGTACATGGAGCTTAGAAAAATAGAGGGCTATAGGTAAGCCTAGTAATTTCTAAGGTTTGAACATGTTCAGCACAACTTTGTGGACTGAAGGACCTGTATTGTGCTGTAGGTTTTCTATGTTTCTATGCCAACGAGGTAGAGGGTCGCAACCTTTTGTGCATGTTTAAATTCCCTTATGAACACACCTTAGAGGGAATGTTAAAGAAGACCATCAAATACCCATGTGAAGAGAGAGAAACAGGAAAAAATAAACTGTGCAAACAATAAAAGTAAGCGAATAGCTTGAGAACTGCAGTTTTACCATAAGACCATTAGACAAAGGAGCAGAAGTCGGCCATTCGGCCCATCGAGTCTGCTCCGCCATTTACAAAAGACATGAAGAAGCCAGGCACCTCTGCAGCAACAGCCACAGTTCACCACAAGGCCGAGTAAACGTTGCGAGACCGCAGACGTAAAGCCAGGCATTACTGCAGTTCAGCACAGAGCTGAGTAAACGTCACTGATCAGTGAGCAGAACCGGCCCTTGCTTCACCTCTGGCCTTTACAATCCAGCCCTGCGCTTAAAACATCCAAACATCAGGTCAGTGGTCATTGTCAGACAATTCTGGGGCCTGGATCCCACCGTCATAATTTGGTCCATACACGACCTTTCCAATTCGATTAGACATCACAACTTTCCCCGCTCTCAGGGATGCCATGACGCAGTCTTGACTCTGCTTCAGCAGCCACTCCTTTTCCCACGACCAGACCTACCTTCTCCTTCTGCTCGTTTCCACTTGCCGCGACCATGCCTTGCCAACACCTGCACATCCGCCTCCATCGCCGCAGTTATTTAATTTACTATTGCCTTCCATCAGCTTTTACCAGTCTGGCCATTCTCCTCTGACCTCTCTCATTAACAGGACATTTCCGTCCACAGAATTGCCACTCACAATGGATACTTTTGTTGTTTTTCCCATAATTCTCTGTAAACTCTAGAGACTATTGTGTGTGAAAATCCCAGGGAATCGGCAGTTACTGAGATATTCATTTTACAATCATTTTATGGTCAAAGTCACTTTGGTCACATTTCTTCCCCATTCTGTTGTTTAGTCTGAACAACAACTGAACCTTTTGACCACGTCTACATGCTTTTATGCATTAAATTGCAGTCGCATGATTGGCTGATCAGATATTTGCAATAGCGAACAGCTTCTTTGCTTCTGACATAAGATATCTAAATGGACAATGAATCCATGAGCAGCTCACTACTTTTTGCCCTCATTTGGCACTAATTTATTTTATATATTCTGTATATTCCTTATTGTAATTTATAGTATATTTTATGTCTTGCACGCTCCTGCTGTCACTAAACAACAAATTTCACAACATATGTCAGTGATAATAAACCTGATTCTGATTCACTACCAGAACCCACACACATCCCTGTGCATCTGCTACAGAAACCTTTCTTTATGCTGCTGGTTAGCAGACACACGGCTGTCACAAAGTTCTTTAGGCTGTCTTCCCTCATTGTACTCCCTGTGCGCCTGGAATAATTTCAATCATTCAGTGAAAGGTGATGGCATGGGAGTCCCAGAGCTGTTGGAGCTGCTCCTCTTCAGAACTCGCTTTCCCACTTATCTTTGTTTTGTCAGACAATCTTTCAACAAAGCACTTGGCCCTTCACTCATCATTAACATAGACTGCAAGTCTTAGAAGCCTCAGCACTAATCCTTCCAGCACCCCATCAGATGCAGTGTGCCAGTCTGAAAGTGATCCATTTACCCCAGCTCTCTGTTTTCTGTGAGCTTATGAATCTTCCATCCTGAAATGAGAGAGCTATGAACCTAAGTGTAGAGTAAGGACTAGAATTAACTCAGACTCAGACTCAAAATGAACATGATAGCACAAACAAAATCCAAAGGCAGAAACACAAACAGTAATACAAGAAATTGAACGCCTAAGCACTGAGTGCTCAGGACGAGGCATTTAAGCAGAGACTTTCCATGAATGAATGTGACAGGCAATAATTGGCCCATCTGAGTCTTAAAGGGGCAGCAGTAGCTAACCATACCCTGGAGAATAAGAACGCTGAAACTCGGATACCTGCCATTGTTCAGTTGCGATCATAACACATCCATGTTATTCCAATGTGCCCTTGAGCAATAATCCTTAATGCAGCATCTTACAAAATGTCCTTTAGAATTTAAATTATTCCACTTCAACGAATCCCCCTTAACCTTGTACAAAGTCAAAAATGAACACTTAATTTCAATGTGCTTTTGAAATACTCTTTCAACAATTATAAGAGAAAGTTTTGAACTTCACTCCCCTATTAGAGCGGCACAGGAGTGGAGCTGTTAGTGCAATCACTTTAGCAAGCCGGCTGTCACCGATTGGGGTTCAATTCCGGCCACTGTCTGAAAGGAGTTTGTACGTTCTCCCTGTGATTATGCAGGTTTCTTCTGTATGCTTCATTTTTTCCCACATTCCAAAGACACAAGGGTTAGAGTTGGTGAGTTGTGGACATGCTTTCTTGGCACTGTAAAGGTGATGACACTTGTAGGATGCCCCCAGCACACTCTCACTGATTTGATTTGACGCACTCCACTGTATGCTTCAATGTACATGTGATAAATAAATCTAACCTTTATCTTTGCTCCTTATGTTGACCACCATATCTACAGGTGCTATTGGGGTAATATCAGACACCATTAACCAGAGTTAAATTAGCTTAGTTATTCAGTCTATGGAGTTGTCAATAAACTGCACATCCAATGGAAAAACATTAGCACAGGAAGAACCATGAGAACCAAATGTAAGCAGATCCTGAAAGAACTTCACAGAGATGATGCTGAGTAAATATTAACCTTCATAGTGAGAATAAAGAATGAGGGGACATAATTTCAGAATGAAGGGGTCACCTCTTCAAAAGAGATAAGCAGGAATTTCTTCGCTCAGTCTCCAGGTTGGATTATTAAATACATTCAAGGCTCGAGTAGATAGAATTGTGGATCCGAGGAAACTAAGAAATCTTGCAGGAAAGTAAAGCTGAGAACAAAGATCAGATCATCTATCATCTTACTGAGCGGCAGACTAGACTTGAGAATCATAGAGTTCAAAGTAAATTTATTATCAAAATACATATACGTCACCATGTACAACCTATTTTCTTGCAGGCATATTCAATAAATCCATAATAGAACCAATGAAAGATCGCACCAACTTGGATATTCAAGCAGTGTGCAAAAGACAACAAACTGCAAGTACAAAAAGGAGGAAATATTAATCATAAATAAGCAAGAAATACCAAGAAAATAAGATGAAGAGTCCTTGAAACTGAGTCCGTCCATAGGTTGTGGGAGCATTTCAATGGCAGGTCAAGTGAAATTGAGTGAAGTTACCCCAAATAGCTCACAAGCCTGACAACTCAGGGGTAATAACTGTTCTTAAACCTGGTGTTGTGAATCCTGAGGCTCCTGTACCATCTTCCTATATATTCTTTGTAACCCAATATATACATGCAAATAACTTAAATCTGTCAGGGTTTGAATTTTGCAATATTAAAACTCAGGAGAACCTCAACCAAAACAACAATTTCTTTAGCCAGAGGGTGGTGAATCTGTGGAATTCATTACCACTGACGACTGTGGAAGCCAAGCCATTGGGTGTATTTAAAGCAGAGGTTGATAGGTTCTTGATTAGTAAGAATCAAAGGACATGTAAAGAAGGCAGAAGAATAAGGACGAGAAGGATAATAAATTAGCCATGGTTGAATGGTGGAACAGACTCAATGGGACGAATGGCCTAAATCAGCTCTAATGTCTTATGGTCTAACTGATCTGCTTGCAGTGAGGAAATGGAGAAGTGATTATAACATTTTTTGATTGATGAAAAGCAATTATTATTTCATATAGAGTGGCCATGAGATAGTCCAGATAAGGATGGAGTTCCTTACACTCTCTGCCTATCTCTGGAGATTCCATCGCTGTTGTGCATCTATCATTGGTGAATATTTTTGTTTCTTTTTCTCTTCTTCTGGCAAGTGGTAGCTGTCAATGGATTGCAAATGGTAACCCAGAAAAAAACATCTGCTCTGAAAACGATTGGGATCATTTGGAAATGTCAAGTTTGGCTTGCTGCTTTTCAAATGTCGACCCACAAAAAACAAATTATGGAAACCCACAAGAAGATCACAGCTCTAAAATGTCAAGTGATAAATTCTTCAGTGTTTCTGTGCTATACATACTGAGGGCTGCAATTATTGGAATTTTTTTTTGACATGGAGCTTACATACTGATTAAGCTATAATTTTTACAATGGAGTATAGACTGCAGCCTGCCCTAACAAGTTTCCATAGTAATGTAGGAAAATGAGTGGGTTATTAAGCAGAGGAGGCTTTCCTGCCATTCAATAAAATGAGGTTTGATCTGTAACTCAAATCTGTTGTGCTGCACTCATCACATAATGCCCTTCAGCACATGTCATCGTTGGTTTGACATCGGCAGAGCCACCAGTCAAGTGTGAATCTTACGGCCAAGTGTATAGAACTGTTGACATTAGTGCAAAATACACAAATGATCATATCTACAAACTGGGGTGAGATTCCTCAGAGCTGGCATTGACGATGAGCTCCGTCATCTAAAAACAAAAGTAAGAGTAGTCGGTTTATCTCATGTGAAATTGAGTCGGGTAGAAACTGGTGGTGAAAGTACCGACATATTAGACAAAAATAGAAAGTGCTCAAAAGTCTATGCGCCTATGGAAAGAGAAACACACCACACAGAAGCATGCCCTTCCACGCACCCAGTCTGTGCCAAAATGATCGATCCACACCTGGATCTATGTACTTATCTAAGCTTTTCTTAAATGTTGCAAATCAAACCTGCATCTACCTCTTCTGCTGGCCTATCGCCCCACACTCTCACCACCCTCTGAGTGAAGAAGATCCTCTCAGGTTCCCCTTCAACATTTCACCTTTCACCCTTAATGATATGTGGGTGGGTAGGATAATAATCTACTGTAAGTTACCCTTTGTGTAGATCAGGCTCGAGTGATCAGAGTTTATAGCTACACGAGTATAGATTCTGGGAAGTAAGTGGGGGAACTAAGCGTTGACATAGACTGGACAGGCCAAAAGGCCTCCTCTATCAGAAGGAAATAAAGAAGGAAGTGGAGAAGACAGAATACCCTGTGCAATGAGGACAGGAATTTAGATCATTCAATGATTACATTCAAAATGTAGTGTTTATCTGTCCACTAGAAGCCAATACTTATTTTTGATCCTGAAGTGAGCAGTTTCAAATCTCCTATCTTTACTGTGCAAATTCACAATAAGACCAGACTTATTAATGTCCAACAGGGTCTTCCAATTGCAAGAGAAACATCCAAGACAATCTCTCACAGTTAGACTACACACTGCCTTTGGGCACTGATTCCAATGTCTTCCTGTAGCAGGCAGTACACAGTCTAGACCAAGTCCAACTCCTCCAGCTCATCCGCATCAAGCAGCTCGCTGGTCGGGTAGACCTGAAGTACCTGAAGTTCCTAATATCCTGCGATCGTAGAAATGACATTTAAAAAAACAAAAACACCTTTAGTTGGCCGTCGAGAAGTGACTGCATCCAAATGAGCCACCATCTTTCCGGAAGGTGGGTATTGGTATTGATATTGATAATTCAAGATTCAAGGTTCAAGTATGCTGCTACATGCCTGTGATGCTGCTGCAAGTAAGTTTTTCATTGCACTTGTGTACGTGACAATAAACTGGACTTTGACTTTGGTCTTTTAGTCAGTTGGTGCTACAGCCTCCAATCTCAACTGAGTAGGGAAGAAACTCTCATTCACAAATGCAGCTCATTGAGGTGTTAACAGCTCATGTAAAGATTCAAAGTATGTCTGCAGTATACAACCCTGAGATTTGTCTTCCCACAGACAGCCACGAAACAAAGAAAAACCGTGGAACCCATTTAAAGAAAAGCCTCAAATCCCTCAATGCGCAAAAAAAAACAAATCACACAAACATCAAAAACAATGTAGTGAACAGCACAGAATATAAAGCACAACATCGAAAGATTCCAGGCGTCCTCAGTTCAACAGACTCTGGTGCTGTGCTGTTTGTTACCTGCAGGCCACCCCAATCAAAATCACCTAAACAGCACCAAAAAAAAGGAGAGACCAGGAACCAGAAACACATCACAACATGAACTACACGGTCCAGTCCGCAAACCACATCAATTAAACCTTGCCCAAGACCCAGGACTCCAGCAGAATCTTCTGGCAGCATTGAGTGAGAGGAAGAGAGAGATCACTCAAAAGCAGGGACCTACCTTCCCCTGGGAAGTTTGGTTGATACTTGCTCCTCAGAGCATAGCTGGCTTGTTAATTTATTAGTTGATTATTGTCACATGTACTAAGATACAGTGAAAAGCTTGCCTTGCATACTGTTCATACAGATCAAATCATTACACAGTGCACTGAGGTAGAACTAGATAAAACAATAACAATTCAGAATAAAGTATAAAAGCTACAGAAAAAATGAGTGTTGATATAGAATAAATCGCAAAATCAAAATGAGGAGTCCATGTTCAAAAGCCTGATAACAGTGGGATAGAAGCTTCCCTTGAACTTGGTGGTACATGTTCTCAGGCCTTTGCGTCTTCTGCCTCATGGGAGAAGTGAGAGGAGGGAATGTCCAGAGTGGGAGGGGTCTTTGGTTATGTTGGCTGTTTTACTGAGGCAGCAAAAAGTACAAGCAGAGCCCTTGGAGGGGAGGCTGGTTCCCGTGATGCACTGAGCTGTATCCACAAAACAGAAGATTGGCGACGAAGTATTTTTAAAACGAACCCAAGATGGCTATCGACCCGTTGAAGTGCAGTGAGTAAAAAACACAGCCTAGCATGAGCAAAGGCAGTATGATGCTTTGACCAAAATTGCCAAGGTTTGACATGAACTCCCAAAATTTCTTTATCTTCCTGAGGATTTAGAAGCATCGGTGAGCTTCCTTGGCCTTGACGTGACTGTGATTGATCTAGGAATATGCTCCCACCTCGGAACCTGAAGCTCTCAACCCTCCCAACTTCTGGGTTTTTTTAGTAACCAAATAGATTTGCACTTACTGTCACTGACTCTGGCCTTGTGTTAATCACTAATTTATTTAATTATTTAAATTTAAATTACACAATTGCCGCCACAAGACCTGAAAGTTTTGCCTCTGAATCAATGCTCCCGCTCCAGCTGCAAGTACAATGACTTAACCTTCTGTGCAGCTGCTGCTGGCTATGAATGGTGTTTCGAAAACAACAGGTGGGTTACTGGACCCACCTGCATGGATCTGTCTGCATATAATGGATGGGGGTGGCACAGTGGTATAGTGATTAGTGTAACACCATTACAAAGCCATGGGTTCAGTTCCACCGTGTCTATAAGGAGTTTGTATGTTCTTCCTGTAACCACATGGGTTTCCTCCAACAGTCCAAAGATTCATGGGTCAGTAGGTTAATTGGTCAATTGGGCAGTTGGGTATGTTGGACCAGTAGGGCCTGCATAAGTCTGTTGTAAGTCTGGATTTCTAAGTCCAAAATAACTTGCATGTAGTTAATGAACAATTGTAAATGGTTTAGCTCAGATACAAAGAAGGGATTGTACTAAGACTAACATCCCTCAAAAAACTCAGCTTTTGCCTCTGTGAAGGAAGACTCACGTTGCCTCAGAATGGTTACAAATAGTAAAATAATTTTTTGCATTGCACCTTTTTGAAATGCATTGATATAGGAAAGTCTGCAGTTAATTTTCCATGTTGAATGATCCCACCGACTGTGGGATAAAACATTTGCAAGATAACTCCTGCTCATCTTCTAAATTTTGGCAGGGAACCTTTTCCAGCCACTTGTAAGAGCAGACAGTGACATCAGTAAAAGATTCACTGAACGTTGGCATGCCTAACATTCAGCATTCTGCAGCGGGAGCTCCAGCCATGAAAATTGTGTTGAAACCCTGCAGTGGGATTTCAATCCACAACCTTCCAAGTTCTAAGTAAATTTATTATCAAAGCACACATATGTCACCAGATACAATTAATTTTCTTGCAGGCATTCATCACAGAAATACAATAGAATGTATCAAAAACTGCACATAAAGACTGCCAAACAATGAATGTGCAGAAAAGAGTAACTGTGCGAATGCAAAAAAAAGTTAATAGATGGATAAATAAATAACACTGAGAACATGAGTTGTAGAGTCCTTAAAAGTGAGTTTATAGGTTCAGTGTTGAGGTGAGTGAAATTATCCATGCTGGTTCACAAGCCTGATGGCTGAAGAATAATAACTGTTCCTCAGCCTGACCCAAGGCACGTGAAAGCACCCATAGATGGGTTGCAGGATCTGAACCAAACTTAGTAGAATGGGACCTAAGGCTGTACAGGCAGCAGCGAGAAGAGAACACGGCCTGGATTGTGGGGGTCACTGATGATAGATACTACTTTCTTCTGGCAGCGCTCCTTGCAGATGTCTCAGTAGTGGGGAAGGTTTTCCCCTCTCTGCCAGAGGCAAACACACTCTCAAATGCAGCTAGTCTCAGATTCTGGGGCTTCCTGCATATTTCCAGGAGTTGACTCTGGGGCTGCAGGAAGTGGTGCTGACATCTCTGGACACCTTCCTTCTCTAACAATTGACCCTTCTCTCCTCAACTGATCGATGTGTCATCTCCAGATGACATCAGACACAATCTCCACTGTGTAGGAGAGTGGTCTAGTTCTGTCCTTAATCATTCCAGGTGCTCACTTTTGATGACCTCGCAAGGATTGCTTTACCAGGAGTGAAACATTGAACCTCCTTATTTGTGGAGCCCTCAATTTGTCCCTCTGGAATTGAGTTTGCAGCTGTGGATGCAAGGGACAACCCAGGAAGAGCGTAGGTGGTGAGTTTCTGATTCAGTATCAGTGAGAGGATTTCCTGCTGACACTGCCCACAGTGCATTCTTTAGACTGAACCGTTCCAAGACGCCATTTGTAGCTGGGTGGTATGACGCAGATGTAATATGTCTTATCCATTCTTCTTCTGTAACAAACTGTGGTCCATTGTCACTGAGTGCCTGGAACACCAGTCCTTGAGAAGAGTCTTCTCAACACATCAGTCGTGTGCAAGGCTGTAGCAAAGGACATTGAGAACACTTCTGGCCTCTTTGTGGCTGTATCCACTACGAACAAGAAAGTTGTGCCCATGAATGGTCCAACAAAACCCACATTGAATCCTCTGCCAGGGCAATGCAGGCCACTCCCAGGGATGGAAAGGTACTGCACTTGCACCTTCTTTACGTGTTGGCATCCTGAACAGTGCACGGCAAGTGTTCATTCTACTGATCTATCCCAGGCCACCGGGCAAACCTGCGAGCCAATGCTGCCATTTTTATCATGACTAGATGACCAGCTCCTCCAACACGTTAGGTCTCAGCTTGGATGGTACAACAACTCTCGAACCCCAAGGCAACCCCCATCAAGGGCAAGTTAATCCCGGCTTTGGTAACTGGAAATTCTGCTGCACATTCCAGACATTTTGGGTGACCATGTAGACCTGAGACAGTGTGGGGGTCTCTTCTGGTTTCCCTTTGGATCATCTGTGATGCAACAGGGAGAATATGTCAAGGGGAGTGTCCTCCTTTGTAAATTTTTCAGGTATTTCCTTTCTCTAGGGTAAACGGGACAATCCAAGAGCACTTCCATGATTTGTCATCCTTTTGAATTCTATCTTATAATTGTGTCTTCCAAAAAACAGAGCCCATCTCTGCATTCATACCACTGCTGTTTCTAGAACACCCTTCTGTGGATTAAAAATAGACACTAGTGGTTGAGAATCGGTAATAAGGGTAAACTCTCTCCCATTTAAGTGCTGGTTGAAACGTTTTACACCCCAAACCAGACTCAAGGCCTCTCTATCAATCTGTGCGCTATTTTTCTCTGCAATGCTAAGGGAACAGGATGCCAAGGCAATGGAGAGCCCACTTCCATCACTCATAACATGTGACATGACTGCACCAATACCATAAGATGCGGTGTGACTGGCAAGTTTCTCTGGAAGATGTGGATCATAATATGTGAGTACAGTGTCTACTGTCACCATTTCCTTTACCTGTTTGAAGCCACGTCACACCTCTTTGTCCATTGTCAATTCTTCCTGATCTGTAGTAATAAGTTCAAGGGGTGAAGCACAACATCCAGGTTTGGTAGAAACCATCTATAGTTATTGACAAACTCTAAAAAGTACCATAACTGACACAACTTCTGGCCTTGGGGCATCTGCCTCTGCTTCAAGTTTCTCAAAATAGTTGTGAAACTCTTGTGCAACACTGGTTTGACCAAAGCATATGATGCTTGGTTAAAGAATTCACACTTGTTTCATTGTGCTCTGAGCTCAGAATCTTCTAATCTTTTTAATACTCTCTTGAGCTTTTGGAGATGTTCCTTGTCATCCCCACCAGTAACAATGATTCACCCAGGTAACACTGAGTGCCTGGGACGCCTTGCAGTACCTGGTCCAGAGCTTCCTGCCAGAATGCAGGTGCAGAAGCTACTCCAAAAACAAACCCATTACAGTAAAAAAGCCCTTTGTGCGAGCTTATGGTGAGAAATACTTTGGACTGTTCTTACAACTCCATCTGTAGCTCGGCCTCACCAAGTCCACTTTGCTGAAGTATTTCCCTCCAGAAATGCTCAGATATCCTGGCAGAGGGTATTGATCTTTCAGTACAGGGTTGTTAGTAATCTTAAAATCACCACAGATCCTGACAGACACATCCTTCTTGGCTACTGGGAACACTGGCATTACCGATGGGCTCCACTCTACCTTGAAAAGAATTCTTTCAGCCTCCATGCACTCTAGCTCACTGTCTACATTATCACGGATGGTAAAAGAAACCCGGTGGGATTTGTAAAACATGGTGTGACATTATCATTTAACACTATTTTACCATTGACATGTTTGTGTTTTCTAATGCCATCCTTAAACACATCCAGTACCTTTCTTAATTTGCTTTCAATTGACTCTATTGCAGGGGATGTGGCATGAAATTGATGGATGGATCGCCTATCAATTTATAGTTGTCTCAGCCAATCGTCACCCTACTATGTTGGCCTTCCTGTTTTAACCACATACAAACCAAGTGTGTCTTGTTGGTTGTTAGATTTCACTGTTATGAATGTCATTCGCACAGAATCTGGTGCAGGGGGCAGAGCTTCAGATTTCTGGATCATTGAGATCTCTACTGGGAAGGTATGACCTATATGAAAGGGAAGGGTTACACTGAGCCCAAGGGGGACTAATATCCTTGTGGGAAGGTTTGCTGGAGCTCTTGGAGAGGATTTAAACTGATTTCTCTGGGGGATGGGAACTAGAGTGATAGGGCTGAAGACTGGCCAGTTGGTATACAAGCAGAGGCAGTGTGTAGTGAGACTGTGAGGAAGGACAGGCAGATGATAGGGCAAAATTGCAGTCAGTGGGATGAGTTGCAGTGCAACAGAGACAAAATCAAAAACGGTGATGTATACAGGACTGAAGGTGTAAAATTTGAATGCAGGCAGTATATGCAATAAGGTAGATAATCTTGTAGCACAGTTAGAGATCAGCAGGCATGACGTTGTGGGTATCACTCAGTCGTGGCTGAAAGAAGATCATAATGGGGAGCTTATCATCCAAGGATACACATTGTATTGAAAGGACAGGCAGGTAGGCAGAGTGGGTGGCGTGGTTCTGTTGGTAAAAAATCAAATCAAATCCATAGGAAGAGGTGACATTAGATTGCAAGATATAGAATCATTGTGGGTAGAGTTAATAAACTGCAAAGGTGAAAAGACCCTGAATAGAGTGAAATACAGGCCTCCAACCAGGATGAGGGCTACAATTTACAATGGGTGATAGAAAGGAAATATAAAAGGGGCAATGCTACAATATGCAGGTAAATTGGGAAAATCAGGTTGATGCTATATTCCAAATTTGATTTGCAAGCTTAAGGTAAAGGAACCCTTAGGAGACAGTGATCATAATAGTATAGAATTCACCCAGCAATTTGAGAGGGAGCAGCTAAAGTCAAATGCATCAGTATTACAGGATAGGGAATTATAGAGGCATGAGAGGGGACCTCACCAAAGTTGATTTGAAGGGGATAAAAGCAGGGATAATGGCAGAACAACAATGGCTGCAGTTTCTGGGACCAATTCAGAAGACACACAATAGAAACATACCTAAGAAGAAGTATTCTAAAGGCAGGATGACACAACTCGGACTGACAAGGGAAGACAAAGACAACATAAAAGCCAGAGAGAGCATATTATAGTGCAAACATTAGTGGGAAGTTCAAGGTTTGTGAAGCTTTTAAAAACCAACAGAAAGCAAGTAAAAGACCATAAGTGGGAAAAAGATGAAATGTGAAGGCAAGCCAGCTAATAATACTAAAGACAATAACAAAAGATTTTTTCAGATATATTAAGTAGTAAGAGAGAGGTGAGAGTAGGTATCAGACTGCTGGAGAGGTAGTAATGAGGACAAGGAAATAGCAGAGGAAATTAATAAGTTTTATACATCAGTCTTCAATGTGGAAGACATCAGTATACTGCCAGATGTTTGAGAGTATCAGGGGGCAAAAGTGAGTGCAGTTGGTATTACTAGGCAGAAGGAGCTTGGGAGGCTGAAAGGTCAGAAGGTATACGAGTCAAGTGGACCACGTGGACTACACCCCAGGGTTCCGAAAGAAGTAGCTTAAGAGCTTGTAATGATTTTTCAAGAATCACTAGATTCTGGCATAGTTCTGGAGGATGGGAAAACTGCCAATGTCACTGCACTCTTCAAAAAGGAACGGAGGCAGAGAAATTAAATAAAATACCAGTTTGCCTGACATCAATAGTTGGGGAGATGTTGGAGTTAATTGTTAAGGATAAGGGTACTTGGAGGCACATGATAAAATAGACCAAGGTCAGCATGGTTTCCTTAAGGGAAAATTTTACCTGACAAATCTGTTGAATTCTTTGAGGAAACAACGAGCAGGATGGACAAAGGAGAATTGGTGGATGTTGCATACTTGGATTTTAAGAAGGCCTTTGACAAGATGTTGCGTACAAGGCTCCATAACAAGATAAGAGCCCATAGTTTTACAGGAAAGATAGGAGCATGGGTGACCGATTGTCTGATTGGCAGGAGGCAAAGAGTGGGAATAAAGGGAGCCTTTTCTGGTTGCCTGCCAGTGACCTGTGGTGTTCTGCGAGGGTCAGTGTTGGGACTGATTCTTTTCACGCTATATGTCAATGATTTGGATGACTGAATTGATGGGTTTGTGGCCAGGTTTGCAGATGAAAAGAAGATATGTGGAGGGGCAGGTAGTATTGAAGAAGAAAGGAGGTCAGACTAGGAGAATAGGAGAATGGGAGAATGGGCAAAGAAGTGGCAGATGGAAAACTGTTAGGAACTGTACAGTAATGCACTTTGATAAAAGGTAAAATGCATAGGCTATTTTATAAACGGGGAGAAAATCCAAAAATCCAAGATGCAGGACTTTAACTTACAGGTTGAGTCAGTGGTTAGAACAAAGCAAATGTAATGTTAGCACTTAGTTTGACAGGACTAGAATATAAAAACAAGGATGAAATTCTGAGTTTTTTAAAGCATTGGTGAGGCCTCACTTGGAGTATTGTGAGCAATTTTGGCTCCTTATTTAAGAAAGGATACACTGACATTGGAGAGACAATAGACAGTAGGTGCAGGAATAGGCCATTCCGCCCTTCTAGCCAGCACTACCATTCACTGTGATCATGGCTAATCATACACAATCAGTACCCCGTTCCTGCCCTCTCCCCATATCCCTTGACCCCGCTATCTATAAGAGTTCTATCTAATTCAGAGGGTTCAGAGGAGGTTCACAAGAATGATTCCAGTAATGAAAGGGTTATTGCATGAGGAGGCTCTACTTGTTGGAATTTAGAAGAATGGGGGAAACCTCAAAGAACATTGAAAGGCCTGGATAGAGCGGATGTGGAGTGGATGTCTAGGACCAGCGGGCAGAGCCTTGGAATAGAGAAACGTACTTATAGAATGGATAAACAGCAGGATTTCTTTACCCAAGAAAGTGGCGAATCTGTGGATTTCTTTGCCGCAGCCATCCGTGGAGACCAGGTTATTGGGTGTAGATAAGGTGGAGGTTGATAGGTTCCTGATTAGTCAGGGTGTGAAATTACAGGGAGAAGGCAGTAGAATGAGGTTGAGAGGTAAAATGGATCAGCTATGATGAAATAGTGAAGCAGACTCGATGGACTGAATGGCCTAATTCTCTATGCCATATGGTCTTATGATCTTACAGGAATTATCTTTTCTTTAGTATAAGTTCTAAGGTGGATATCTGCAGGTTTCAATTCAGTATCATTGAAATGCTGTTCAAACTCATTGTGTGGAATGATTTAAACACCTGAGCCAGTGTCCAGTTCCATTTTAATTAATTTGCCATTCACTTCTGATGTAAACCATATTGCTTGTCTCCTGTTAGTTTTCACATTGTGAATCTCAAGGCTACTCAGTGCAGTATCACTCTCATTATTATCAGATTTTTCATCAACAGCGTGTAGATTAGTGCTCTTTTTGAAACTACAACTTCACTTTTTATCTTTTTCTTTTCCCTGTACAGTCCAGTTATTTTCAGCTGCCTGACATGCTCTCTGTATGTGTCTTACTTTGTTGCATTTTTGCAAGTTTTGCCTTTAACCCTGCATTGGTCTGGTGTATGAGAGCCCCTACCACAATGGTAACACAGATTGTTCAGGAAGGTTTCTGTTTAGAAGTTGCAATTTTATTCATCCTCACTTTCATTGCTGACCGAAACTCAACTGCATCTCTTGCCGCTGTTTCCATTGATACAGTGATTTTAACTACTCTTCTAAATATGAGTGTGCTTCAGTCAGGAGCCATTTTTGAATGTTTTCTTGTAAGATTCCAGAAACTAAATGATCTCTCCTTGCACCATCAAGCCCACACTGAACTGACAATGCTCAGACAATTTCTTCAGTTCAGCCACATCAGTTGAAGTACACTACTGCCAATTTCCTTTTTTATTCCAGTTTTGAAACCTGAAGTATTCTGCAATCAACAATAGTTTTGGTTCTAAATGTTCCTGCATTATTTTCATGACATCAGCAAAGCTCATTTCAGCTGGTTTGTTTGGAGCAGTCACATTTCTGAGCAAACTGCATGTTTTTCCACCTATTCCATTCAGCAGTGCTGGCATTCACTTTTCATTGGTCTTTTCATTTGCTTCAAAGTACTGATCAATTCATTCAGTATACCTCACCTAGTTATCAGCTGTGCAATTAAACACCTCTATCATTGCAATGTAGCCAACCATTTCCGCCTCCTTTTATTTATTTACTTGTATTATCACCTAGTGCTCACTGTTTATGAACCTGTGGATTTGTCAATATTCTGCCATTTTTTTAAAAACACAAACATCTCTCTCCACTTCCAAAAAACGGGCTGTGCTTCAACAGGTAGGTAATTGTCTTGGGTTCACTTTAAATTTACCTCATCACCACTATATGTTTTGTAACTCTGAAAACTAATCAAAAGAAAAACACAGGAGCCCAAGAGTCCAGGAAATCATGTTCTCTTAGTTTTACTTTAGTGAGTCTCTCGCATATGACGCAGTGGAGTAATGATGTACGCCATCTACATACTTCATATATATAACCATAATGAATTACGTAAACAACAAAGAATACTGTATCAAACAATATATTTAACAATATTCCTCAAATTTTACTGAAATATTAAATGCACAACTGCAATATTACCTCATGGCTCTTGAACTAAACACCATAACTAATGAAAAGCAACACACCATACACCTTCTTAAACACCCTATCAACATGCACGACAACTTAGAGGGATCTATGGCCATGGGCCCCAAGATCCCTTGGTTCCTCCATGCTATTAGGAATTTTGGCATATTCCTTGTACTCTGCCTTCAAGCTTGACCTTCCAAAGTGAATTACTTCACACTTTTCTGAATTGAACTCAATCTACCACTTCTCAGCCCAGCTCTGCATCCTGTCAATGTCCAGTTGTAACCTACAACAACCTTCTATGCTATCCACAACACTAACTTCCTTCATGTCATCACCACCCTTCCACTACCTCATCCAAGCCAATTAAGAGTCAACCGTGCTGGTGGCCCAGAGTCAAATATAGACATGACAAGGTAAGGCTGAACCAGGTGGGTTTCCGAAAACCAAATGGTGTGTTCATTGAGTCTGACTGAAGGCCATTAATGCAGAAGCCTCTAGATACCAACTCATCCATAAATACAACTACTACTGCACAATATCATAATGGACTGACCCCCTTGGATTCTATCCAGTCATTGTTTCTCACATCTCCGACAGACTCTGAAACCCTAACTCAATTTCCCTCAACCAATCCCTACCGATGTGTTAAATATGCTCAGCAATCTTAGGTCCAAACGTGAACAGTGAGTTTCTGAAGTCTGTTCAGCTGTAAGAGCTTCATGCTCTAGATTATACTACCCTGCTCTAGTCCAAGTAAAAGCAGTGAAGTTTACTGTCATGTACACAATATGTGTCCACAGATGTGTCATGAAAACTGTACTTACACCATCATTATAGGTGCAAAGCATTAGAGGCACCAAGTTCAAAAGAAAAATCATAAATTATTCAAAGATTTAAGATTAGCTTTACTTGTCACATGTAGATTGAAATAGTGAAATCCGTTGTTGCGTCAAATCACATCGGCGAGGATTGTGTTGGGAAGACTATGTGTCACCATGCTTCTGACACCAACATAGCATGCCCACAACTCACTAACCCTATCTCATATGTCTTTGGAATGTCTATGGAGCCAACCAAAGGTGGTAGTGTCCTTTTTTAATGTATTTTTTATGATCACAAGACCATGCTGGACATTAAGAACTTAAAGTATTACAGGTCTACCCCATGAGCGAGTTGCTTGTTGGTAGAGAAACTGAAGGAGCCCGGACTTGGTGCGGCCTGCGACAGGGTGAGCAAAGGAGGTGTGCAGTTCAACAACGAGTGATCACCTTGGTCACTTTTCTTGTGACTGCAAGACCTCATTGGACATTGGTGGTATGAAATGCTGCAAGTCCAATGCATTGGTTTATTGGCAAACAGTGGGGGAGCTGCATGCCTTTGGTCATAGCAAAGATTAGGCCTCAAGCCGCGGTTTTGCCTGTTTGTAGCCACCCGGGGAGGCGTTGGAGTCAGGTGCTCTACCAGAGTGCATCAGGTGGTGTGGCGTGGCATCTATGCTGGAGTCTGTGCTGCCCCCTAGTTTTCACTCAACAGAAGATAAGCTATAGTGCCCATGATATCGCTGGAAGACTGCTGCAATGTTCATGAACTCAGGGACTTGGACTATGTATTTTTGTATGACTCTATTTTACTGCTATCTTATATGTGCTCAATGTGCCTTGTGCTATTTATTACTGATGGTACTGTGTTTTGCACCTTGGCCCTAGAGTAACGCTCTTTCGTTTGACTGTATTCATGTATGGTTGAACATAGAAACATAGAAAACCTACAGCACAATACAGACCTTTCTGCCCACAAAATTGTGCCGAACATGTCCCTACTTTAGAAATTACTAGGGTTACCCATAGCACTCTATTTTTCTGAGCTCCATGTACCTATCCAAAAGTCTCTTAAAAGACATCATTGTATCCGCCTCCACCACCGTTGCCGGCAGCCATTCCACACACTCAACACCCTCTGAGTAAAAAACTTACCCCTAACACCTCCTCTTTACCTACTCCCCAGCACCTTAAACCTGTGTCCTCTTGTGGCAGCCATTTCAGCCCTGGGAAAAAGCCTCTGACTATCCACACGATCAACGCCTCTCATCATCTTATACACCTCTATCATGTCACCTCTCACCCTCCGTCGCTCCAAGGAGAAAAGGCCGAGTTCACTCAACCTGTTTTCATAAAGTATGCTCCCCAATCCAGGAAACATCCTTGTAAATCTCCTCCTCTGCACCCTTTCTACGGTTTCCACATCAAATGAATGACAATTAAACTTGGACTTGAACAATGTGGTCATAGTGTTACTATAATGACATAGTGATTAAGGGTGTGCAGGTTGGTTTAAGAGTGAAATGGTTGAAGGGAAGTAGCTGTTCTTGAAACTGGTGTCTGGCCTGCTGAGTTCCTCCAGCATTTTGTGTGTGTTGCTTGAAACTGGGGGTGTGGGACTTCTGCCCGAAGGTAGCTGTGAGATGATGGCATGGCCAAGACGGTGGGGGTGGATTTGCCAGTGATGTTCCAGGCTTTGCTACCTACTTTCTGCATTTGAAATACTGTACCAGACCATGATTCAACTCATCAGGACACTTTCAACAGTACATCTGTCAAGGTTTGTGAGAGTGTTTGGTGACATAAATCAGAATCAAGCTTATTATCACTGGCATATGTTGTGAAATTTGTTGTTTTGCAGCAGCAGTACATTAAAAAGTTACGATAAAATGTATGAAAGAATTAGTGCAAAAAGAAAATAAAAATTGAGGCAGTGTTCATGGGTTCTATAGTCTGTTCCGAAATCTGAAGCTGTTCCTAAAATATTAAATGTGAGTCTTCAGGCTTCTGTACCTTGATGATAGCAATGAGAAAAGGGCATTTCCTAGATATCCTTAATGATGGATGCAGCTTTCTTGACAGAGTGCTATTAAAAATATCCTGGACAGTGGGGAGGCTAGTGCCTGTGATGGAGCTGGCTGCATTTGTCAAATCTCTCTGATCTTTCAAGAGACTAGAGGCATTGGTGGGCCTTCTTTGTGATGACAACTAAGGGGGAGCCAAGGATATGAAAAGGAAGGGCTATGTCCATTGTATTAGAGGAGAAAGGAGAGAAGGATGCCCAAGTGGAGCATAGATGCACACAGGGACCAGTTTGGTGAAAGGGCCTGTTCCTATGCTGGTTATTCTAGATTTATTTATTTATCTCAAGCTACACCACGATAACAGGCCCTTCCGGCCCAATGAGTCCTCACTGTCCAATCACCCTACTAACTCAAACATCTTTGGACTGTGGGAGAAAACTGAAGCACCCGGAGGAAGCCCATGGGTCATGGGGGAACGTACCAACTCAGCACAGGCAATAACGGAATTGAACCAGGGTCGCTGGTGGTGTGATAGCATTATGTAACCGCTACACAACTGTGCCATCCACTTTAATAATAATTCAATGTACGTACAAACAAATGTATTAGAAGCAGCTGTAGGCCAATCGGCCCCTTAATTTAATATTTTAAATGCCACCATTAAATTAATTTAATTTAATTTAATTCAATTTAAATGCCACCATTTAATAAATTCATGGCTGATCTGTTGTAATCTCCACCACCCAGTCTAAACCTTGTTTAACTTTTCACCCCACTGTTTATCAAGAATCCATTTGCCTCAGTCTTACGTTATTCAAAGGTGAATATTCAACCAACCTTGGAGGAAGGAAGTTCCAGTGCTCACAACGCTGAGAGAAATGAATTTACATTTCCCACCTGGAGTGTAAATAATGGGGAAGATTGCTAAATGATTCTGCAGAACATAGATCAGGTGGAAATGTGGGCAGGGAAAAGGCCGATGAATTTTAATCCAGACAAATGTGGGCATTTGCACTTCAGGAAGTGAAATGAAGCTATAGAAAAGTACAGCACAGAAACAGGCCCTTTGGCCCATCTAGTCCATGCTGTACCATTTAAACCACCTACTCCCATCGACCTGCACCAGGACCATAGCCCTCTCATACTCCTACCATCCCTGCATCTATCCAAACTTCTTTTAAACTTTGAAATCAAGCTCACATGCACCACCTGTGTTGGCAGCTCGTTCCACACTCTCATGACCCTCTGAGTGAAGAAGTTACCCCTCATGTTCCCCTTAAACTTTTCACCTTTCACAATTAACTCATGACCTCCAGTTGTGGTCCCACCCAATCTCAGTGCAAAAACCTGCTTGCATTTACCCTATCTATACTCCACATAATTCTGTATACCTCCATCAAATCTCCTCTCAATCGTCTACGTTCCAAGGAATGAAGTCTTAACCTATTCAATCTTTCCTTATAACCAGATCCTTCATATTTTCTCTGTACTCTTTCAACCTTGAAATGTAAGAGGAAAGTATACAGTATATAGCAGGACCCTTACAAATATTGGTCTACAGAGGGAACTTGGAGTGCAAGTTCATAATTCCCAGAAAGTGGTAAGGACAAGTGATAAAGAAGGGTTACAGTGTGCCTGCCTTCATCAGTTGGAGAGATTATATAGAAGTAAGAATGTTACATTGCAGTTGCATAACACTTTGGTTAGGCCATGTTATATGGTTTTGGTCACCATATTAATGAAGGATGTGGAGGCTTTGAAGAGGTTTACAAGGATGTTGCGTGGATTAGAAAGTGTTATCTAACAGAGAGCCTGGATGCACTTGAATTGTTTTCTTTGGAGCATCACAAGCTGACAGCAGGGGTGGTGTGGAGGAGGGTGGCTGGGATTTGGGAGTAACTTGGTGGACGTATATATAATTATTTGAGGATTAGATAGTTGGAGTCTTTTTCCTCAGGGCAGAAATAGAAATATCAAATACAGGAAGGCATAGTTTTAAGACGAGAGGGGGACAGTTTAAAAAAGATTTACAGTCAGTGGCCACTTTATTAGGTACAGGAGTGGAAGCCAGTGTGGTCTTCTGTAACTATGGCCCATCCGTTTCAAGCTTTGATGTGTTGTGCATTCAGAGATGCTCTTCTGCACATCACAGTTATAATGTGTTGTTATTTGAGTTACTGTCACCTTCCTGTCAGTTTGAACCAGCCTGGCCATTCTCCTCTGACCTCTCTCCTTAACAAGGCATTCTCACCCACAAAACAGCCACCCACTGGGTGTTTTATTTTTGTTCTCTGCACCATTCTCTGTGAACTCTGGAGACCGTTGTGCATGAAAACCCCAGGAGATCAGCAGTTTCTGAGATACGCAAAGTGCACTGTTAGGCACCAACAATCATTCCACGGTCAAAGTCACTTAGATCACATTTCTTCCCAATTCTGATGTTTGGTCTGAGCAAACTGAACCTCTTGTTTTCATGTTTTTTTATGCATTGAGCTGCTGCCATGTTTGGCTAATTCGATATTTGCATTTGAGCCACATCACAGGAAGAGCCTGTTCCTGTGCTGTACACTTCTATGCTCTATGCTCGTCCATGGAAGATCCTCTGTTCACAAGAATAAACATCAGGTTATTTTCAATGTTCAACGCTCTGCAGGTTACAACTTCTCAAGTGCTCATCCAAAATGCACTGAATGTTTCTGCTTCCTTTCAAGTACTGAGCTCTTGACTGTCAGCACAGTGTGAAAAAAAAAGCCTTCTCATCTCCCCTCTAACACTGTGCCTCCAGGTTACTGTTGACCAACTATCAGCCTGTTTTTCTTTAAATTCCGGCTTCCAACTTCAATGTGATTCTGAATTCTGACTCTGAGTGTTAACGGGAGGAATCAGTGTTCACGGTGACAAATCAGTGCTTACAGGAATTAACCCCTTCTCAGTTTACATTCAAGTGAAATCAACCAACAGGAACAGGCTCGATACATTTCTAAAACAAAATGGAAAAAATAGCTGTCATTCTCTGGAATGAACACTGTGACATCTCACTTACCCTAGGCCAAGAAATATCAAAATTCCAAATAGCAAAAAGAAGCTTCTTCTCTTCAGGTTTTGTACCTGTTTTCAGGTGTTTTCTAAGTTCTTGGAACATTGTTTCACAAGTAAGCGCCTGCCCATAATATCACGTAAGCAGGTTACAACATGAGGGGATGTGAGATCATTGAAAAAGAACAGCATGTATATTATGGTTGGAGAGGGAGTTTGTTGACACTGCTGCTAAGGAAACCTAACCCAAAAAACAATCCATGATAAAAAGTGAACCAACTCATCCCCTTGTCAAGGTAAAGGACTTTTCACCCAGCTAGTGGTTAGTGTTTGGATTACACAGCCAGGTTAGCAATCTTATAGAGTTACTTATAGAGTTCAAAAGGGAGCTGAGCCAGGGTGGAGGAAGCTGGGAACACCAATGTCTCTGAGTGGAAAATCCTACAAAAGATTGGCCCAGTACATCAGGGGGAAAACCCTCCCAACCACTGAGCAGATCTACTTGAAACATTGACGTAGAAAAGCAGCATTCTTCATCAAACACTCTCACCACCCAGGCCATACTCTTTTCTCGCTGCTGCATCAGGTAGAAGGTGCAAGTCATAGAGAAGGACAGGCCCTTTGGCCCATTTGGTCCATGCTGAAACCATTTAAACCATCTACTCCCATCAATCTGCACAGGGACCATAGCCCTCCATATCCCAACTATCCATGTACCTAGCCAAACTTCTCTTAAACACTGAAATCGAGCTTGCACGCACCATTTGTGTTGGCAGCTCATTCCACACTCTCACAGCCTTCTAGGTGAAGAAGTTTCCCTTCATGATCCCCTTAAACTTCTCACCTTTCACCCTTAACCCATGACTTCCGGTTGTAGTCCCGCCCACCCTCAGTGGAAAAAGCCCACTTGCATTTACCTTATCTATACCCCTCATAAATTTGAATACCTCCATCAAATCTCTTCTCAACCTTCTTCGTTCTAAGCAACGAGGTCCTAACCTATTCAATCTCTCCTTATAACTCAACTCCTCCAGACATGACAACACCTTACAACAATTTACTTTGCACTCTTTCAACCTTAGTTACAGCTTTCCTGTAGGAAGGTGACCAAAACTGCACACAAAACTCCAAATTAGGCCTCACCAACATTTTATACAACTTCAACATAACATCACATCTCCTGTACTCAATACATTGATTTATGAAGGCCATTGTGCCAAAAGCTTTCTTTATGACCTTATCTACCTGTGACACCACCTTCCATGAATTATGGACTTGTACTCCCAGTTTCCTTTGTTCAACCACACTCCTCAATGCCTTACCATTACTGTGCAAGGCCTACCCTGGTTGTTCCTACTGAAGTGCCAAACTTTGCACTTGTCTGCATTAAATTCCATCCACCATGTTTCAGCCCATTTTCCAGTTGATGCAGATCCCTCTGCAAACCATGATAGTCTTCCTCACTGTCCACTACACCCCCAATCCCGGTGTTCTCTGCAAATTTGCTGATCCAGTTAACCACATTATCATCTAGATCATTGATTTCAATGACAAACACACAGTGCCTCAGCACATACACCACTAGGTTCAAGAACAGTTACTACCCCTCAGCCTTCAGGCTCTTGAACAAAAGGAGATGACTAAACTCATTCTATTTCTGGTGTTCCCACAACCAATGGTCTTACTTTAAGGATTCTTTATTTTGCTATTTCATGCTCTTATTATTTATTGCTATTTATTTATATTTGCATTTGCACAGTTTGTAGTTCATTGACCCAGTTTACAGTTACCGTTCTATAGATTTGCTAAGTATGCCCACACGAAAAAGAATCTCAGAGTTGTATGTGGTGTCATGTATGTACTCCGATAATAAATCTTACTTTGAACTTTGAAGTTGTAGGAGTTTGAGGAGATTTGGTGTGTCACTAAAGACTTAGCAAATTTCTGCAGATGTACTGTGGGGAGCATTGTATCTGGTTGTATCACCATCTTGGTATGGAGGGGCCACTACACTGGATCGGAAGAAGCTGCAGGCATTTGTAAACACAGCCAACTCCATCATGGGCACTAGCTTCCCCAGCATCGAGGATATCTTCAAAAGACAATGCCTCAAAAAGGCGGCATCCATCATTAAGGATCCCCACAACTCAGGCCATGTCCTCTTCTTATTACAACCACCAGAGAGGAGGTACAGGAGACTGATAGAACACACTCAACATTTTAGGAACAGCTTCTTCCCCTCCACCATCAGGTTTATGAACAGACAGTGAACCAACCCATGAACAGTACTTCACTATTTTTCTTCTCTTTTTCCACTTCTTATATAATTTAATTTATATTTCTTCTGTAATTTACAGCATTTCTATGTATTGTACTGTACTGCTGCTGCCAAACAACAAATGTTATGACATATGTCAGTGATATTAAACCTGATTGAGATTCTGATTCTGCCTGGTAAGAACAGGATAACCTTATGTAGAGTGAAAATGGACTTGGCAGGTCACCATTACCTCCTGCTGTGTTGTAACCATTCTGTACTTCCCTGAAATGTGATCATGGGATAGTGTTATCACTGTAGGTTCTACCACAGCACAGCCTGAGGCATGTTGAATGGTGCTGGCTGCAGCCATGCCAATTCATCACCTCATCACACTAAGAAGGCGGGCCATGTTGCCAAGAAGCGAGGACTGGAAAGAGTACCGGTAAGGTCCAAGACATTGATAAAGTAGAGGAAGGAAGAACACATGTGTTCCTTCCAACTTTGACATCAACTTTTTCTCCCCTGGTTCAGTTCCATCCCAATTCCATGTCTGATCCTTCCCTAACGTTCATAGATTTCAATTCCCTGATCCCAACCGGCCCATCATTACCATGGATGTACATCTACTTCTCCATCTCACACCAGGGTGGTCTGAGGGCTCTCTTCCTCCAGCAATCCCCCTCCACCAACACCTCTGTATGCCTGACTGAATTTAGTCTCATTTTGAACAACTTCTCCATTAACTCTTCTCTATGTCAAGTGTGTCATTGTGGATGCTGTAATACAATCAATTTTTAAAAAAATTATTAAGATGCTGCATGGAATGGGACTTTCTGGCCCTTCAAGCCGCGCTGCCCAGCAATCCCCCAATTTAATCCCAACACAATCACAGAACAATTTACAATGACCAATTAACCTACCAACTGGTTCATCTTTGGACTGTGGGAGGAAGCTGGAGAACCTGGAGGAAATGCACATAGTCACGGGGTGAAAATACATAGTCCTTACAGGCAGGAATTGAACCCTGCATCATTGGTACTGTAAAGCATTGTGCTAACCACTATGCTACCATACAGCTACCAATGTGTAGCTGTAGATGTTAAGGTACGGAATTCATTCAGGCAAACTCTTGCTGTTGAAACCCTCCCACTCTACTAATCTCACTCTATCTTTTTTATTCTTCAGAAGAGATTCTGCAGGTTTTAGAAATGCAGAACAACCCACCAAATGCTAGTGGAAATGAGCAGATCAGTCAGCATCTATGGATGGAGAATAAGTAGTTGACTGATCGGGCCAAGTCCCTGCATCAGGATGCTGAAGATCGCGATGAAGCGCTTTCATCAATCTGAAAGGTTAACTGTTTATTCCCCTCCACAGACACCGCCTGACCTGTTGAGTTCCTCCAGCATTTTGTGTTTTTCTAATCTTTCCTCCCTCATATACTTTGTATCTCCCCTTAAAAGCTAAAAATCCAAAGTACTCCTTGCGACAGTGAGATTAATACCCACATTCTAATCATATTTGGAGCAATAGTTTTACCCTTGATTTCCTCACTGCTTTTGTTAACAATTTTCCTATGTTACATGGATGTCTGTGAAGTGTAAGGATTTCAGGTTGTATACTGTATACATTCCCTGATATTAAATTGAACCATTGAACCATTTAAACAACATAGTGGAAACACCTTGCTACCATCCACCCTAGTAAATCTCTTCAGAAACTCTAATTCTAAGAACCTCTATTAGATCAAACCTCACTTTCCCCTTTCTATGGAAATGAGCCACAACCCATGCAGTATTTTCCAAGAATTGATCCTTGCCTCTCAGCCATCGAATTTTTCTTGGAGATATGCCGGTGTAAAATGAAGCTGTGAATTACAATTTGGACAGTGGAATTCTGCAGAAACCCTAGTTAAACTGTACAGAAGAAAGTCAATTTAGCTGTCAAGCCTGTCAGAGTTCATTAATCCAGTGTTTAAGAGACAAACTATGCTTTTTAGAGTGATCATTGTTGCTTCAGCAAAATGACTTACAATATGATATCAGTAGACATATCTTTGTCTGCTAGGCAGTCAAATTAGAGTTCAAAGTTCAAAACACATTTATTATCGAAGTAGAGTGGAAATAGTGAAAGTTTGATAAAATAATAATGTTAGAACAGTTGAATGTCACACCGTAGAAACATGTCATAGAATCCTGCTGCCATGGCAACAGGCCCTTTTAGCTCATCAAGTGAACACCAACTATTAAACACCCATTCACACTAATTCCATTTTATTCTCCCCACATTCCCATCAATTCCCTCCAGATCTCTCAGCTACAGGCCAAGGGCCATTTACAGTTCACGCCTTTGTGATGCAGGAAGAAAGTAAAGAGGACCCAGGGAGAACCTCCAAACTTTACACAGACAGTACCTGAGATCAGAACTGAACCCGGGTCGCTGGAGCAGTGAGAGTGCAGCCTTACAGATTGTGTTTTTATCCTCTGCTGTTCTTCCCAATTGTAGATAGAAGCATTGAATAATACAATCTTACCTACATATAAAAGCTCGGCCCAAAATATTCTAATCATCTGAGTTTGTCCCCAAGAAGTATGTCCACCACTGTGATCTAAGAACAGTACATCTGATCTGCAAATAGCAAGATCCCACTGAATAATAATGACCAGGTCATCTATTATGATGAAAATAAATTCACCTCAATATGACTACTGTTTTTATTTACTTAAGAATCTACCATTTCTCCGTTGCGAGCTACCCCAGTTTTAATCCCCCTTCACAAATGAAACCTCTTTTTGAAGGCAGTCTGGACACTATCGTAATTACTGAAACATGGCTTTTAAAGAGGGAAAAACAAGGCAGAATAATGTTTCCAATTACAGGGTTTCCAAGGAGGCTAAAGAAGAAAGTGGCAGGCTACTTTCTCAGAGACAACCACACTGAGAAAATGGACCAATGCCCAGGAATGGAAAAGTCTACAGAAAGTGGTGGATACAACCCTGTCCATCACAGTCAAAGACCTTCCCATAATTGGGCACATTTACAAGGAGTCCTGCCATTAGAAAGAAGCATCCATCATCATGGACCACCACCACCCAGGCCATTCTTTCCTCTCGCTACTACTATCGGGCAGGAAGTATAGGGGACTTGGGTCCCACACCACCAGGTTCAGGAAGAGTTATTACCCTTCAACCATTAAGCTCCTGAACTGCCATTGATAACTTCACTTACTGCCTCTCTGAATTGATTCCACAACTAATGGACTCACTTTCATGGACTCTATAACTCATGTCTCAGTATTAGTAATTTATTTTTATGAATTGCACATTGGTTGTCAGTCCTTGGTTATGTATAGCTTTTCATAAATTGATTATATTTCTTCATTTTCCTGAAAATGCCTGCAAGAAAATGAATCTCAGGACAGTATATGGTGACATATACATACTTTGATAATAAATTTACTTTCAGTTTGACTTGACTTGAAATATCAGAAGGGTCACTAAATCAGGTATTAAGAGCTAAACTTAAGAAAAAAACAGAGACACGTGGCTAACAGTATACCAAAAACTCCATTTTGAGGGAGATTTAGAAGCAAACCTGTAGACAATGCCCAGATCAGGGCAGTCGATGCAGTTGAATCCATTTTAAAATAGTTATGGGAAGGGACAGAACAGATGCGCAGGCTCAAGTTCTATACTGAGGTAAGGTGAATCTTGATGATATGAACAGGAGCTAGCACAGGTTGATTGGAGTAGTTTGTTTGCGGGCAAAGCAGTCACAAGCAAGTGGGAGGCTTTTAAAAGTAAGATAGTAAGAGCTCAGGGTCTGCGCATTCCTGATAGAGTGAAGGGCAAGACTGGTTGGTGTAGACAACTCTGGGTGGGTGATCAGGGATATTGAGGTGCTAGCCAGGATGAAGGAGGCATGGGTCAGCTAGGATAAAGTGAATCTCTGGAGAAGTTTTAGGGATGCAGAAGTGTACTAAAAAAAAAGGCTAATCAATAAGCTTCAAGACCTGACCTCAATAACTCCTTATGCAATTGGACCTTCAATTTCCTCTCTTCCAGACCCCAGTCAGTTTGGATTGGCAACAACATCTCCTACACAATCTCCATCAGTACAGATGCACCACAAGGCTGTATAATTAGCCCCCTGCTCTACCTGCTTTACACTCATGACTGTGGCTAAGCACAGCTCCAATGCCATATTTAAGTTTGCTTTTGATACTGCTGTCACAGGCCGAATCAAAGGTGGTGGTGATACAGTGTAGAGGAAGGAGATTGAAAATCTGGTTGAGTGATGCCACATCAACAACCTCTTACTCAATGACAGCAATCCCAAGGAGCTGATTATTGGTTTCGGGAGGAGGAAAACAGAAGTTCATAAGCCATTCTTCACCAGGGGGTCAGTGGTGGAGAGAGTCGGCAACTTTAAATTTCTCAGTGTTATCATATTAGAACACCTGTTCTGGGCCAGGACTTAAGTGCAATTATAAAGAAAGTACGGCAGCACTTCTACTTCCTTAGAAGCTTGCGAAGATTTGGCATGACAACTAAAACTTTGACAAACTCCTATAGGTGTGCGGTGGAGAGTATATTGACTGACTGCGTCACAGCCTGGTATGGAAACACCAATGCCCTTGAATGGAAAATCCTACAAAAGGTAGTGGACACGGCCCAGTCCATCAGAGGTGAAGTCCTCCCCATCACTGAGCACAGCTACATAAAGCTTTGTTTCAGGAAAGCAATATCCATTATCAGGGACCCCTACCACATAGGTCATACTTTCTTCTTTCTGCTGTCATTGGGAAGAAGGCGCAGGAGCCTCAAGCTCCAGATTCAGGAATAGTTATTACCCCTCAACCATCAGGCTCTTGAACCAAAGGAGATAATTTCGCTCAACTTCAATTGCCCCATCATTGAAATGTTCCCATAACCTACAGACTCACTTTCAAGGACTCTTCATCTCATGTTCTCGAGATTTATTGCTTGCTTGCTTGCTTGCTTATTTATTTATTTATTTATTTATTTATTTATTATAAGAACATTTTTTTCTCTCAGCTGAAGCTGGTATAACCTCAGATACAGGCATTGGCAAGCACGCTCATTTCTCAATTGCTAGGAACTTTTGGACTATTCTTGTGGTGTTTAGTATTGTGGCTTTCTGGAGAGTTACACAGATATTGCTGTGTAGCCCTAATTATTTAATGCTATTGTGTAGTGAATTCCAGATGACACCAGTTGTAAATATTACTATCGGGACAATGTATACCCTGTTCGTGTTCTATAGTCTTTCAATTTCCTCTTTCAATTCAGCATATTCCTGGTGTTTTTCAGTTATTGATTTCTGTAAGTTTTATGAGTTTGGAATGGCTATATCTATTAAGTAAGCCATTCTTGCTGGTTTATCTTGTATTGCTATATCCGGACGGTTATTGTGGATTGTCCTATCTGTAATAGCTGATCAGTCATAAGGTAATTTGTGGTATTCTGACTCTAAAACTGGATCAAGCTTGTACTTTTAGTAAGGTATAATCTTGTATATTAAAGCAAGATTTTGGTGAATGATGTTTGTCACTTGATTGTACCTGGAGCGATGCCGTCTGGAGTTTAGCTCCAGATAGAGTCACCCGTGGTGGCAAGGTCAAGGGCAAAGAGCAATCCAGATCAAGACCTAAACGGCAGAGCTGGTGGAAGATGATGACACATCACAACTGCAGTGAGGGTGGAGGAAGGTGGCAGCAGTGAAAGACCTCCAGTCGATCTGCATTCCATGCCACTGGACCCTGACCCCGATCTGTCAAGGACTGTGTGGTAGTTGCCTATGCATCAGCCATCCCACATTAAACAAAGTCATGCACAGGCATTCTCCATTACGGGAATCCATACTAACATCCCAGATTAAGTTCCATAATGATCAGTGAAAGGCGAAGGAGGCAGGATTGAAAAGTATGGAAGCCCCTCACTAGAAAATTGTGGATTGGTGTTTACAGCCATGTGAAGACCTATCAATAGACAACCCCTTAGGAGAACTTCATACTCAACTCATGTATCACACTACACGACTACAGGCTACCTTCCCAATACAACCTCACTGATGGTTAGTATAGCATGAGGTGTTGCCTCTCAGATTGTATTCTGTCATTTCTTTATTTAAAACCGCTCCAGTTAATAAAAAAGCAATTTTTGCAGTGAGACCACATTATGTATGGTTCCCAAAGTCACAATGAGTCTTAGCACCCTGACTGTGAGAGTCAATGGAGAGATTTATGTCACAATGTGCATAAGTGTCAGGAATGAATGGCATTTTTTGCTCGTGCGGTATCAACAGCAATCTTAAATGGCAGAACCATTTATACCAGTCAAAGCAATTCTATCACCCTGTGAAATCAAAGAGATTCAGTGATGGTTTCATAGCCTGTGTGAATTTACAGCCAGGATGCTACATTGAAATTCAATATGCAGTTCATATGGATCATTGCCATGTTTCTTCATTGAAGCATCAACAATTAATGTGTCATCAAAGTTCTGTGATAGTGCTGTCACACATGACACAAAAGGGAAGTGGTTACAAGCCTCCCAATTGAGTGTAACATTTTTCACCTGTGTTTAACATATTTTCACTTAGATTCAAAGAGTCATAGAGCATTACAGCACAGAAACAGCCTCTTTGGCCCATCTAGTTCGTGTTGAACTATTATTCTGTCTAGTCCCATCGACCTGCATCCGGGCCATAGTACTCTAAACCCCTCCCATCCATGTACATATCCAAATTTCTCTTAAATGTTGAAGTTGAACCTGCATCCACTACTTCCACTGGCAGCTCATTCTATATTCTCACCACCCTCTGAGTGAAGTTCCCCCTCATGGTCCCATCAAACATTTCACCTTTCACCCTTAAACCATGACCTCTAGTTCTAGTCCCAACCTCAGTGCTTGTGTTTATCCTATCTATACCCCTCATAGTTTTGTATACCTCTATCAAATATCCCCTCATTCTCCAACATTGTAAGGAATAAAGTCCTAACTTATTCAACCTTTCCCTATAACTCAGGTACTCAAGTCCTGGCAACATCTTTGTAAGTTTTCTCTGCACTCTTTCAACCTTATTGATATCTGTCATTGCCTTCTGGCAGGTTAAATGAAGGTCATCTCAGCTGGATGTAGGAGCCTGCACAATGTCATCCACACAAACACTAAGAACATATCTCCAGGACTAGTGAATATTTGCTCACAATCGATAGCAGAATCAGAATCCGATTTATCTTCACTGACATACGTCATGAAATTTATTGCTTTGTGGCAGCAATAGAGATTAAAGATTAAAGAATTGTTTTATTTGGCACATGGACATCAAAACAACGTAAGCACATAGTGAAATGCATCGTTTGCGCTAATGACCAATGCAGACCATAAATGTTGCCACACTTCTGGTGCCAACATACTGTCGCATGCCCGCAATGTACTAACCCTAACCATGCATCTTCTGGAATGTGGGAGGAAACCAGAACAGCCAGAGGAAACCCCCACAGTCACGGGGAGAACAGACAAACAGTGGCAGGAATTGAACCCTGACTTTCCAATTACTGTTGCTGTAAAGCAATACGCTACCGTGCTGCCCCACAAGGTACAGTGCAAGACATGAAAAATTACTGTTACAATTTAATAAAGCAGACACGCAAATAGATAAATGGATGAATAGGTAGGTAGGTAGGTAGAGCAAAAGAGGAACAGTGAGGTAGTGTTCATGATCTGTTCAGAAATCTGATGGCGGAACTGTTCCTAAAACATTGAGTGATGATCTAACTGCAGTTATTTTGCATCTTGCTGTGTACAAAATAACAGCCAAGCCTCCCACATTACAACACTCATTTACAAAAAAAAAAACAGATTTGGCTACAGAGTGATTTGGAACATCCTGAGGTTTTCAAAGGCTTCAGATGCAAAGTTTTCATGTCTTTAATTTGCATTTCTACTAACAGTCATTTTGCTCTGCAGATATTTCCACTTCTCTAAAATTAATGCAATGGGAATTCCTGAATTACATCTGCACAAAGCACTGTCCCTCTATATAGTTATGTGTATCTTAGATATTTTGCTCCTGATATTGAAGGAAGAAGTGAAGGTGAATCCAGCTATTACTCTCCTCTGTCTTCTCTACTGCTAAGACTAACTTGTTTCCTCCATATCACTTCTGGTGATGGGTCTCGGTCCTGGAATATTCACTGAATTTCTTTCCATAGATGTCGTTTGAGCAGCTGAACTTTTTTTTTTAACAATTTCTGCTTTTTATTTCATAATACAGCAGTATCAACACCAGATAAACATAATTTCCAAATCATCTCAAAATGACCGGCCTGTCTTATCAGTGCTATCTTCCCACCATCTGGTTGGTTTCTATCACCTCAGCAACTCAGGGTGTCATAGTAGTGTAGTGGTTAGTACGATGCTATTGCAGCTCAAAGTTCAGTGTTCAATTCCAGCATCCTCTGTATGCACTTCTCATGAGAACGCAGGTCTCCTATTTCCTCTCACAGTTCAAAGTCTTCCAGTTAATAGGTTAATTGGTCTTTTTAAATTGCTCTGTGATTCTGTGATTTATTTCTTGGAACCTAGAAGGTTGAGGGGAGATTTGATAGAGGTATTCAAAATTATGAAGGGTATAGATTGGGTAAGTGCAAGCAAGCTTTTTCCACTGAGGTTGGGTGGGGCTACAACTAGGAGTCATGGGTCAAGGGTGAAAGGTGAAAGATTTAAGGGGAACATGAGGGGAAACTTCTTCACTCAGAGGGTCGTGAGAGTGTGGAACAATCTGCCAACACAAGTGGTAGATGCAAGCTCAATTTCAATGTCTAAGCAAAGTTTGGGCAGGTACATAGTTGGTAGGGGCATGGAGGCTACAGTCCAGGTGCAGGTCAATGGGACTAGGCAGCTTAAATGGTTCAGCATGGACTAGAAGGGCCAACAGGCCTGTTTCTGTGCTGTACTTTTCCATGGGAACTCTGTGAAGCTACAGTTAAGTAAATGGGTGGCTGAGCGATGTAGCTCATTGAGCTGAAGAAGCCTGTTATGCACAGCTTCTCTAAATAAATAAATAAACAAACAAACAAACTCAGAACAGAATTCCCAAGGTATTGATTTTGTATGTTTCATCTTTTTTAATGCTCTTTCATGAAACAAGGGAGACGAGGATGTTGAAGAGCAGGGAAGAATAGTGGTAATTCATACATTCTTTGGGTGGGATGACAGATATCCAGAATCGTACAGACTAAGTCTGTTCTCAAGTTGCAGAAGGCAAGAAGAAACTGACCCTCCTAAAGAACTCAAGTGCAGGTCGTCCCTGCATAACAAAGAGGTTCATTTTTATTTGCAAATGTTCCATAAGTCGATTTTGACCAGAAGTTGAAAAATACACAAAGATCATTCGATATGGTAACCATACCTTCACAGTTTTGAAATTAATGGCAAAAGCAGAATTAGGCCATTGAGTCTGGTCTACCACTCCATTATGGCTGATTTATTATTCCTCTCAACCACATTCTCCTGCCTCCTCCCCATAATCTTTTATGCCCTGACTAATCAAGAACTAATCACCATCTGCTTTAGATCTACCTAAAGATATGGTCTCCACAGCTATCTGTGGCAATGAATTCTATCAATTTACCACACTCTGCCTAAAGAAATTCCTCCTCATCTCTGTACTAAAGGGACATCTCTCTGTTCTGAGGCTGTGGCCTCTGGTCCTAGATCGCACCCTCCCCACCCACTATAGGAAAAATCTTCTCCACATCCACTCTTTGTTTCTATTTAAGGTAGAACTTCTTTTTAACTCAGGAATTCAGTTACAAATACCGGGTATCCAAATCAGTCAGGAAGTTATAGTAAATGAAAATTCAACAAAAAACAACTACAGATGCTGGAAATCTAAACTAAAGGAAAACCCTAACCCTGGAAAGTCTGCAGATGCTGGAAATCCAAAGCAACATACATAAAATGGTGGAGGAACACAGCAGGTCAGGCAGCATCTATGTAAAAGAATGAAGTCGACATTTTGAGCCAAAACATTTCTTCTGGACTGAGAAGGAGGAAAATGCCAGAAGAGAAAGGCCGGGGGGGAGGGGGAAGGAGGTGAGCTGGAAGGTGATTGGTGAAGCCAGGTGGATGGGAAAGGTCAAAGGCTGGAGAAGAAAGAACCGAATAGGAGAGAGGAGTGAACCATAGGAGAAAGGGAAGGCAGAGGGGACCCAGGGGAAGATTGTTGTTGAATTGTAATCCTGCATCATGACAATACCTCTGGGGTTGATGGTTTACCCATTGACTTGCTCTAACAGTGTTATTTTCTTATAGATTACAATATCACTGTATCTTGTGTCAGTCAGTCACCCAATGCCTACTGACCTAACGAAGTCCTGACGAAGGGTCTCGAGCCAAAACGTTGACAGCGCTTCTCCCTGTAGATGCTGCCTGACCTGCTGCGTTCCACCAGCATTTTGTGTGTGTGTTGCCCACTGACCTACCTGGTTTAGATATTAGATTACAGGCCATCTGTGTGTCATGAATGCCCAACTTATGAATACTTGTACATGCTAATGTGTGGCTGGGGCATTGGAGCAGGGGGCAGGGATTCAGATTTCTGGATTATTGGGACCTCTTTTGGGGCAGGTGTGACCTGTACAAAAAGGACAGGTTGCACTTGAATCTGAGGGGGACCAATATCCTGGCAGGGAGGTTTGCTAAGGCTGTTGGAGAGAGTTTAAACTAGAATTTCTGGAAGGTGGGAACAGAACTGTATAGATGGAGGAAGGGGTGGTTGGCTCACAAATAGAGAAAGCTTGTAGACAGTGCAAGAGGGAGGATAGGCAGGTGATAGAGAAGGGATGCGCTCAGACCGATGGTTTGAGATGTGTCTATTTTAATGCAAGGAGTATCATGAACAAAGCGGATGAGCTTAGAGCGTGGATCAGTATTTGGAGCTATAATGTTGTCGCCATTACAGAGACTTGGATGGCTCAAGGGCAGGAATGGTTACATCGAGTGGCAGACTTTAGATGTTTCAGAAAGGACAGAGAGGGAGGCAAAATAGGTGGGGGCATGGCACTGCTGATCAGAGATAGCGTCATGGCTGCAGAAAAGAAGGAAGTCATGGAGGGATTATCTACTGAGTCTCTGTGGGTGGAGGTTAGGAACAGGAAGGTGTTTTTTATAGGCCGCCCAATAGTAACAGGTACATCGAGGAGCGGATAGGGAGACAGATTCTGGAAAGGTGTAATAATAACAGGGTTGTTGTGGTGGGAGATTTTAGTTTCCCCAATATTGACTGACATCTCCCTAGAACAAGGGGTTTAGATGGGGTGAAGTTTGTTAGGTGTGTTCAGGAAGGTTTCCTAACACAATATGTAGATAAGCCTATGAGAGGAGAGGCTGTACTTGATCTGGTATTGGGAAATGAACCCAGTCAGGTGTCAGGTCTCTCAGTGGGAGAGCATTTTGGAGATAGTGATCACAATTCTATCTCCTTTACCATAGCGGTGGAGATGGATAGGAACAGACAAGTTAGGAAAGCATTTAATTGGAGTAAGGGGAAATATGATGCTATCAAGTATGAACTTGGAAGCATAAATTGGGAACAGATGTTCTCAGGGAAATGTACGGCAGAAATGTGGCAAATGTTCAGGGGATATTTGTGTGGAATTCTGCGTAGGTACGTTCCAATGAGACAGGGAAAGGATGGTAGGGTTCAGGAACTGTGGTGTACAAAGACTGTTGAAAATCTAGTCAAGAAGAAAAGCTTACAAAAGGTTCAAAAAATTAGTTGGAGATCTAGAAGATTATAAGTCTACCAGAAAGGAGCTTAAGAATTAAATTAGGATGATGGTAAAAGTGAGAAAAGGGTATGCCCTGGGTGCCGGAGGTCCTTAATAATGGACGCTGTCTTTCTGAAACATCGCTCCCTAAAGATGTCCTTTACTCTTTACACCCACTCTTTACTTCCTGCCAATCAGCCTATCTTCTACCAAGGCTAGCATCTTTCCTGTAATACCATGGGCTCTTTTCTTGTTTAGCAGCCTCATGCACAGCACCTTGTTAAAGGCCTTCTGAAAATCCAAGTAAACAACATTCAATCACTCTCCTTTGCCTATCTTGCTTATTATTTCCTCAAAGAATGCCAACAGATTTGTCAGGCAAGGAAACCATGGTGACTTTGGCCTATTTTATCATGTGCCCCGAATCCTCATCCTTAGTAATTATCTCCAACATCTTCCCAACTACTGAAGTCAGGTTAACTGGCTTCAAAAAAAAAATCTTTTTTTTCTGCTACTCTCCCTTCTTAGAGAGTAGAGTGACATCAAATGATTCATGATCATTACCAGTGCCTCCCAAAAGAGCAGAGAAATTCTCCGTGGTTTACTGGTCACCACCTTGAGTAACATCACTGAAAAAAATCTGTTCACTTTCAAGGCATACTGTGCACAAATTGGCTGCCACATTACCAGGCAATGAAAAGAGCACCTGGGGCTGTCAATGCCAGTGGGATATGAAATGTGATGTGTAGATAATAGTTTTTCATTCATAATGGGATTTTCTGCAATAATTTCTGCAAGTTTTGTTCAAATGAAAGATCGTCAACTGAAACAATGAAGTCAAAGTATGTATATGTCACCAGATTCTCTGAGATTCATTTTCTTGCAGGCATTTACGGGAAAATAAAGAAATACAATAGAATTTATGAAGAATTGTAAATGTCAAAAACTGACACCCAGTGTGCAAAAGAAGATTAATCGTGCAAATAATAAAAAAGTAAACAAATACTACTGAGAACATGAGTTGTAGAGTTCCTGACAATGCATAAATATGTTGTGGACTCAGTTCAGTGTTGAGGTGACATTATCCTTAATGGTTTAAGGATAACTACTCCTGTAGTCGGTAGTGTAGGACCCAAGGCTCCTGTACCCCCTGCCCGATGATAGTAGCGAGGAGAGAGGATGGTCTGGATGGTGAGGATCTCCAATGATCTTGTGGCAGCCCTCCTTGTCCACGTGTTCAATGGTGGGGCAGGCTTTGCCAGTGATGGACTGGGCTTTTTCCATTCCTGGTCATTGGTGCTTTCATACCAGGCCATGATGCAACCAGTCAGGATATTCACCACTGTGCAACTATAGAAGCTTGTCAAGGTTTTAGGTGACATGCCAAATCTATGCAAACTTTTAAGAAAGTCCAGGCACTATTATGCCTTCTTTATGATGGTGCTTATGTGCTTGTCCCAGGGCAGATCCTCTGATAGGCTAATGCCATGGAATTTAAAGTTACTG
Organism: Hemitrygon akajei; assembly: GCF_048418815.1. NCBI lineage: Eukaryota > Metazoa > Chordata > Chondrichthyes > Myliobatiformes > Dasyatidae > Hemitrygon > Hemitrygon akajei. The sequence continues at coordinate 175,930,965 of NC_133129.1, forward strand.
ACCCTCACCACCTCCAAACCTCTAATGAGGACTGGCCTTGACAGGAGACACTAGAGACTGCAGATGCTGGAAACTAGTGCAACAATGTGCTGGAAAAACCCACTGGTCAAGCAGTGGAAGGAAAAAGAATTGTCGACATTTTGGGTCCTGATGCATGGCTGCATCCCAGAACATCAACAATTCCTTTATTCCCAGAGATGTTGCTTGAACTGCTGAGTTCTTACAGATCGCTTATTGAAATGTTAACTCCATTTCTCTTTCTACAGATGCTACTCAGTGTTCTCCATTACTACTTTTTAGTTGAGAGACAGAATTAACAAAAGGATTTATTAAACAAATGACCACACACACAAACACACACACACACACACACACTCACAATCAGCAGTGGAAAGCTTGAGCATTTTCAAGTTCCTGGTAAGGAGTGCACTGCACAGGATCGAGAAAAGCTGCAGAGGGTTGCAAACTCAGCCAGCTCCATCATGGACACTAGTCTCCCCGCCACTGAGGACATCTTCAAAAAAAGGGATGCGTCAAAAAAAGGCAGCATCCATCATTAAGGACCCCCATTACTCAGGACATGCCCTCTTTCTGTTGCTACCATCAGGGAAGAGGTACAGAAGCCTGAAGACACACTCACTCAACACTTTAGGAACAGCTTCTTCCCCTCCGCCATCAGATTTATATCCATATAATATATAATACAATATATGCCAGTAATATTAAACCTGATTCAACAGGTCAGCCAGTAAACTGGGAACCTGCAATGCTCATGGGTTTTACCTGGCTCTGTAAATAAGCATCCTTCTGAGAGACTTATCCTTGAAGCACATTTGCTATTTTATAGTGGATGATTGTTTAATTTCCTTTACTTTATTCCTTCAGCACTAAAAGCTGAGACAAGCTGCATCCAATTAAGCTTCCACAGCAAAGCACCCTGACTTGTTACTATTTGCATTATGTAAATTAAAGCTCTGGCAACTAATTTTCATAATTGATTATTCTATTCATTTTAAACAACTAAGCATCTGTACAGAGACAGTAAAACATCACAGAAATTGTGGAGTCCATTAATTAGCTGTGAATTTTGAATCATTATTAATTAATCTGTTGACTAAAAGAGAAATTAGCTGGATGATTTACTTTTGGTTCCACTTTCATTCAGTCATGCCCATCAAATCGATTGTGGCTGAATTCAAAATGCATCGCAGTGCAAACTCTGCGGGGTCCTAATGCTCCTCCTTCCTTCTCTTTGCACTTGCTCCTCGATCCTGATCTCCTGGATTTGACAGTGGGGTTTGACTGTGCTTTAATTAATTTCACCTACCCTATTCTTTTGATCTCTGTTGATTAACTATGAAAATGGACAAGGGAGATGAGGTCAGAGTACTGACATGGATTGAAAATTGGCTGGCTGACAGGAAACAAAGAGTAGTGATTAAAGGGTCCCTTTCAGAATGGCAGGCTCTGACCAGTGGGGTACCGCAAGGTTCGGTGCTGGGACCGCAGCTGTTTACGATATACATTAATGATTTAGATGAAGGGATTAAAAGTAACATTAGCAAATTTGCTGATGACACAAAGCTGGGTGGCAGTGTGAAACGTCAGGAGGATGTTATGAGAATGCAGGGTGACTTGGACAGGTTGGGTGAGTGGGCAAGTGTTTGGCAGATGCAGTTTAATGTGGATAAGTGTGAGGTTATCCACTTTGGTGGCAAGAACAGGAAGGCAGATTACTATCTAAATGGAGTCAAGTTAGGAAAAGGGGAAGTACAACGAGATCTAGGTGTTCTTGTACATCAGTTAATGAAAGCAAGCCTGCAGGTACAGCAGGCAGTGAAGAAAGCTAATGGCATGATGGCTTTTATAACAAGAGGAATTGAGTATAGGAGTAAAGAGGTCCTTCTGCAGCTGTACAGGGCCCTAGTGAGACCCCACCTGGAGTATTGTGTGCAGTTTTGGTCTCCAAATTTGAGGAAGGATATTCTTGCTATTGAGGGAGTGCAGCGTAGGTTCATAAGGTTAATTCCCGGAATGGCAGGACTGTCATATGTTGAAAGATTGGAGCGACTGGGCTTGTATACACTGGAATTTAGAAGGATGAGAGGGGATCTGATTGAAACATATAAGATTATTAAGGGATTGGACACACTGGAGGCAGGAAGCATGTTCCTGCTGATGGGTGAGTCCAGAACTAGAGGCCAAAGTTTAAGAATAAGGGGTAGGCCATTTAGAACAGAGATGCGGAAAAACTTTTTCACCCAGAGAGTGGTGGATATGTGGAATGCTCTGCCCCAGAAGGCAATGGAGGCCAAGTCTCTGGATGCATTCAAGAGAGAATTAGATAGAGCTCTTATAGATAGCAGGGTCAAGGGATATGGGGAGAGGGCAGGAACGGGGTACTGATTGTGTATGATCAGCCATGATCACAGTGAATGGCGGTGCTGGCTAGAAGGGCCAAATGGCCTACTCCTGCACCTACTGTCCATTGTCTATTGTCTTAACTGATGGCCCAGTTTTAACCAAAGGCCACATTGTCTACTTAGGGAGTTTACTGTTGTGTTCATCAGTGCTGTCTACCTCACCCCTGCCCCCACTCCCAGCCATCCCAGAGGGCACTGGGAAAGCTTTACAGCATCAACACTATCTACAAAACAAGCAATTCAATCATGTTATTTATAGAGACTACTTTTTGTTGTCTTTTATTGTATTCTTTATGCTTATTATGTTTTTATGCAGCATCAGATCCAGAGAGAGAATCACTGTATTCTCCTTTACGCTTGAGTACTGAAGAATGACAATAAACAATCTTGAATCTAGAACTGACTTCTGCTGATCTTCAGATTAACCACCCATTATTGACCCACTATACTTCGATGGCTCCTTGTTGGATATCCTTCGCAAATCTTCTTCAAATCACTCCTGCACTGTATCTACTCTCTCTCTCTCTCTCTCTAGAAGTGGGTCCAAAGACCTTCAATAACCCTCTGCTCAACTTCTCAAATCACCAGCATCTGCCACATCTCCAAGTTCCATTCCTCTACAAGCATTTTCAGCTTATTCTATAACACACTGGTTGAGGGGGTGATAAAGACCATGGAAAGGTATGTCTGGGGGTTGGAGACACTGGCAAACTATCTGAAGGGGTGATGATACTGGAACACTGTGTCTGAAGGGGTGGGGTCACTGGAACACACTGTCTGAAGGGGTGCGGACACTGGAACACACTGTCTAAGTGGGTGACAGAGACACTGGAACTGTCTGAGGGTGTGGTATTAACACTGGAACACACTACCCTGATGGAGTGGCAGAGACTTTGGAAAACACTGTCCCTGAGCATGGTGGAGGGAGGGAACTTCACAACGTTTAGGAAGCTTCTATCAGAGGTGAGCAAGGGAGAGAAGATTGTAGACCATGTGCTTGTAAATGGGAGTGTGATGATCAGCACAGTGACAAAACACTAAGGGACCTGCTTCCTTGTTGGACCATTCCATAACCAGATCATCACCTGCCAGTTCCACGCCCAACTTCCTTTAACCTCTCTGATCATGCACAACTCGAGGCTGGAAATAGAACACAGACCAAAAGAGCACAGGAACAGGCCACAGTATTTTGCCATACCAATGAAATTTGTAATAGAATGTCAAACTAAATTAATCTTTTTGCCTACACAATCTCCATATCTCTCCATTTGCATCACATTCTAACATCAATTACAGGTCCCTCATGTTTCTGCCTCTACCACTACCCCAGACAGCACATTGCAGGCACCCACCACTCGCTGTGTAAAAACCTGCCCTTACATCTCCTTTGAAATTAATCAGATTCAGGTTTAATATCACCAGCATATGTTATCATTTGTTGTCTTTGCGGCAGCAGCACATTGCAATACATAACAACAGAGAAAAAAGTGAATTACTGTAAATATAATAGTTAAATTAAATAAGTAGTGCAAAAATAGAAATAAAAAATTAATGAGGTGGTTTTCATGCATTCAATCTCCATTCAGAAATCTGGTGGCAGAGGGGAAGAAGCTGTTCCTGAAAATATGAGTGTGTGCCTGCAGGCTCCTGTACCTCTTTCATGATGGTAGCAATGAGAAGAGGGCATTCCCTAGGTGATGGGGACCTTAATGATGGCTGCTGCCTTTTTGAGGCATCAGTTCTTGAAGATGTCCTGGATACTATGGAGACCAATGCTTTTGATGGAGCTGGCTGAGTTTACAACTCTCTGGAGCTTACTTCGGTGCAGCAGTTAAACTGCTCTCCACACTACCCCCACTCACCTCTGGTACTAGACACTTCAACCCAATAATCTAAACTGAACGTGACTGTGACTGGCGCTGTTTCCCTGCTCGTCTGGCCCATGCACTCTATAACAACTCGAATCACAGCACTGCCTTCCAACATCTCCCTGCAGCTCATTGCTCTGCCTCCATCAAATCCAGAGACAGTCCACAACGGCCCCGCCTTATGGCCAGCGAAGATCTGCCAGTATGGTCCCAGACAACACTGGGGGAGTTTCTCAAGGCACTATCCTCTGGCCAATTTTCATCACTTACTTCATCAATAACATTCCATAAATTCGGATTGTGGGTGTTTCACTGACGACTGCCAATGCCTTTCACATCTCCTCAGCAAATGAATCTGCCCAGTCCGCAGACAGCTCACCTAACCATTCACAATCAGAATCAGCTTTATTACATTCACCTGATACATTAGTCGTGAAATATGTTATTTTGCAGCAGAAGTGTATTGCACTGTGCTGTAAGTAAATATATAGTATAAGTAAATTATTGTCAAAAAATGCTATAAGTTACAATAAGAAATATAAAATATAAATAGGCAGTGCTAAAAGAGAGCATTTGAGCATCATGAGATGGTGTTATAAATCTGATAGTGGAGATGAAGAAGCTCTTCCTAAAACACTGAGTATGTGTCTTCAGTCTCCTGATGATAGTAAAAAGAAGAGAGCATGTTCTGATTATCTGGTAAGGACAAGTAACATACAGGCCATAAATGAAACAAATTACCATCTCCAGTAATAGAGAATTTAACCACCTACCCTAGACGAGTTTATTCAATGCTTCACACTCTCATCACACAGACAGCTCAGATTCTCTTTATTTACTCCAGTGAAATCTGTTCAGAGTTTGGACCACTATATTAAACCAGTTCCAAAAAAACACTCCATGTTTTCCCCTCAAATGAAAAGTAGTCTTTCCAGTTGAAGTTCTACTTCGAGTCCAGCTTTAAAGGTACTCGCCCTCATCTGAGTCAAGAAGCAAAACTCTGCAGATGCTGAAAAATCTGAAATAAAATCAGCAAATGTTTGAGACACTTACCATTTCCCTGATATGCCCTGGAATACGTTCCCGCAGGAAAGGAGCTGAATTGTTGCTCAAAGATTTTGTAAGTGGTTTCCAATATCCAACCAATTTGAAAATCTGAGTCAATATCAAATTACTTTCCCCATGTAAATTAGCAGTAAAGGCACAAGTAAACCTGATCTTCTGGTTTGTTCAGTTATAAGGCAGATCTGTTAGGCTATACTATTAAACTAGGCGCTACAGGCGAACGTCACTGCTCTGTCAATGAAGGCATTTCTGCAGATTGTAACTGACACCTACGAATTCTAAATCCAGGTACAGGAAGATGGATCTTTTACTTAACTAAAAAAATGTTTATTCATATTGTTAAAAATTATTTACAAGAATAAACCATGCAATGCCTTATTGCTACATTCATAGGCTATGCACCAAGTAGCATTCTATTGCATTTCTTAAAACTAATAGCACTGCCGCCACTTGCATGGCCCTTTGGGGTGGTACACTACTACAATAATCGAGGAGCTTACTCACCCAACCCATCCCCTCCCTCTCCCTGTCCAGTAATGGAAGGACACTATAATGTGGCCCCCCCCCCACACCCTGAGCCCTTGCTGTGGCTGCACCGAGCTTCTGTGCTTCCCTCAGCATGTACTCCTGCAGCCTGGAGCGTGCCAGTCGGCAGCGTTCCTCCGCAGACATCTCAATGTGCTGGCAGACCAACAAGTTTCCAGCAGATCGAAGGATGTCTTTCACCGAGCCGATCTCCCAGCAGCAAATGATGACAGTCTCTGGGTTTGTCCCTGGGAACAGCCCGCAAATCTATCACACGGCTGCAAATATGAGTCAGAGAAACAATCTTGCACTTCTGCTTGCTGAGGATAGGTTTGGACATGTACTTCATCATAAACAAGCACTGAAAACATCACATTAAATTTGCAATGCTGAAATTACATTTTAAGTCTCTTGGGTTCAGTTATCATTTGTCCCCTACACAGCAATTTTGAATCAGGTGGCTGAATAAAACAAATTAACATTAACGTCTCAGATACACGTATTGGTCAATCTCCCGTGATATTGCTTCCTATCCTGGCTGACCTATCCTCTGAGGGAGTGGTGGGTTAACTGCAGAGCTCACATATATCCAGAGTCTATCACATATCTGCCACAAGCCAGGCCACACAGATTTTAAGAGCTATGAAATAATTTTCGACTGACTGTGTCAATGTGTCAGGGGAGAAACGGTAGAAAACAGAGTGTTGAGAAAGCTAGTCAAGATATCAGTCAGGTATCTCTCACCCCGGATACCACATGATATCTAGAGTTAATAGCAAGGACAGCCAAGATAGTACAAAAGCAAGAACTGTTTTGTGAGTGGCACAGATTCCTTCTTGACCATAGCCAATATAGAACATAGAACATTACAGAACAGCACAGGCCCTTCAGCCCATGATTTGTGCTTACCCTTTAGCCTACTCTAAGATCAATCTAACCCTTCTCTCGAATATAACCCTCTATTTTTCTATCATCCATGTGCTGATCTAGACATTTTTTAAATGCCCCTAATGTATCTGACTCTACCACCACCCCTTGCAAGGCGCTCCATGCTCTCGCCACTTTCTATGTAAAAAAACTTACCTCTGATGTCTTATATTTTCTTCTAATCACCTTAAAATTATGCCCTTCGTATTAGCTATTTCCTCCCTGGGTACAAGTCTTTGGCTAGTCACTCAATCTACACCCAGTGGCCACTTTATTAGATACATATGCTCGTTAATGCAAATATCCAATCAGCAAATCATATGGCAGAAACTAAATGTATAAAAGTATGCAGACATGGTCAAGAGGTTGTTCAGACCAAACATCAGAATAGGAAGAGATGAGATCTAAGTGACTTTGGCCATGGAATGACTGTTTGTGCCAGACAGGGTGATCTCAGTATCTCAGAAACTGCTGACCTCCTGGGATTTTCATGCACAACGGTCTCTCAAGTTTACAGAGAATGGTGTTAAAAACAAAACAAAAAAATCTAGTGAGCAGCAGTTCTGTTAGCTCTGTGGGCAAAAACACTTTGTTAATGAGAAAGGTCAGAGGGGAATGGCCAGACTTTTCAAGCTGACAGGAAAGTGACAGTAACTCCAATGATCACGTGGCACAGTAGTGTACTGGTTAGCACAGCGCTTTACAGTACCAACGAGCTGGATTCAAATCTCACCACTGCCTATAAGGAGTTTGTATGTTCTCCCTATGACTAAGTAGGTTTCCTCTAGGTGCTCCAGTTTCCTGCCACAGTCTAAAGAAGTACTGACTGGTAGGTTAATCGGTTGTTGTAAATTGTCCCGTGATTAGGTTAAGATTAAATTGGGATTTGCTGGGCAGCGCAGCTCGAAGAGCTGGAAGGACCTATTCTGCTTGTATCTCAATAAATAAATAAAAAGAGGACCTCTGAACTGACAACACACTGAATAGGTGACAGCAGCAGAAGACCAGGAATATACAGAAGGTGCCTATTACAATGGCCACTCAGTTTATGCTTCTTATCATCTTGTACATCTCCATTGAATCACCTCTCATCAGACAGTAGTTGCCTGGTTAAATCTGCCTAAGTAAATAGCCACAGTTGTGTGTACATGTTTGATTGCAAGCAGCATGGTCTTACTGATGAAACAGAACCTGTCAGTCACAGTGTCTCATTGATTTCTTTTCACCAAGGCGGTTTGCTAATAGACATTGGAAACCATTTACAAAGTGTCTGGACAACAGAATCATGGGAGAACAATCCCTCGAACTGAAAACCCACGCAAAACCTTCATTTTCTTTTCATGTTACCGTGAATATTTTTGTTTTTGCAACTGACTTCCCCCCTCACTCTTTGACATTGCACACTACTGACCAGCCTGACCAACACATGGAAACATGTCGGTCTGTCTGTAGAAGCATTCTGAAGGAAAATGAAATGTAAATTCTGCATGGTTGGCCTTTTATTCCCAGTGTGAAAGGGGCAATAAAAAAAACAACTATTTTCATGAAAGCTTTTGGAGATGGTTTCAGTTTTGATTGGTTAAAACAGAAAAGTTAAAACTCTAATTAATCTCAATGCCTGAATGTTCTTCAGAGACACAATGCCAAAGTTTTGGAACTAACTAGATGACATGTCCCCTCAAGCAGGGTGATGGTGAATGGGAACACACCATCGGGAAAAGGAAACTGGGAGAACACATGCCAGTCCTCATCGTGGGACCAGCAGTGGAACGAGCGAGCAGCTTTGAGTCCCTTGGCATCAACATCACAGAAAATCGATCCCGGGCCCAGCACATCGATGCATTCAGAAAGAGTACACATTAGTTACTCTACTTCTTGAGGAATCTGAGGAAATTCGGTAAGTCACCAACAACTCTTGGAAGAAATGTGATCCAAGTGCCTTTGACCATGGAATGATTGTAGGTGCCAGATGAGGTGGTCTGAGTATCTCAGAAACTGCTGATCTTCTGGGATTTTCACACATACTAGTCTCTAGAGCTTATGGCGAATGGTGCAAAAAAACAAATAAAGATCCAGTGAGTGGCTGTCCTGTGGGCAAAATGCTTTGTTAATTAAAGAGGTCAGAGGAGAATGGCCAGACTGGTTCAAGCTGACAGTAACCCAAATAACCATGCATTATAGAGAAGAGCATCTCTGAACACACACGTCGAAACTTGAAGCAGCAGAAGACCATGAAGACGCCAGAATAAAAAGCTGGTGAGGGGAAGGGGATAGCTAGAAGCTGAAAGGTGAAGCCGGCCAGGTGGAAAGGTAAAGGGCTGGAGAAGAAGGAATCTGATAGGAGAGGAGAGTGGACCATAGGAGAAATGGAAGGTGGAGGGGACCCTGTGGGTGGCCTCATCGTGTCACAAGAGGCGGCCATGGACTGACATGTTGGAATGGGAATGGGAATCGGAATTAAAATGTTGGCCCACTGAAAGGTTCCGCTTTTGGTGGATGGAGCAGAAGTGACAATTTACATCAGGTCTCACCAATCTAGAGGAGCTCGCATCAGGAAAACCGGACACAACAGGCAGCTCCAGCAGATTTGCAGGTGAAGTGTCGCCTCACAAAAACTCCGGGCCTATAGAAATGATCATCTTCTTATTGTGGAGATAAAGGAGGATTCCAAGGAGGAGGAGGCCCTCTGTTGATGGGGGTTGACCATGGACGTTGCATCCCAGGTGTCCATGCCAGGGCAGTACGACATGGAGAGCAAGCAGTTGCCCATGTAGCAGGCTTCCCCTCTCCACACAGCTGATGCATCAAAGAGAATGCCAGAGACTGATACAATCTGGCACCAGCACTGTCGCAGGATTTACCAGTCAGTGTTGAACTCAAAGTAGGACTGCCTTAGGGATCCAGCTCCAGATTTTTCCTCAGGATTAACTCCTGAAGCCTTCCCCATGAGTTGAGTATGGCTGCAAGGCAGCAAAGATTTGAGACAGGAGCTTTCGTTCTCAAACCATCGCTGATGACCCCCATCTGCGCCAAGCGACCGGTTTTAATGCACCGGCAACCCGCCTTTGCCCCCTCTCCTGCCAGTGACAATGATTCCAGTGCAGTTAGTAGCTAAGCCACACAAGAAAGCCAGAAGTTGGACTTAGTTGTCAGAGATTATTTGAGATACACACCATTGGAAACATTTACTAGGTAATGGGAGCTTGCCCCCACTATTCCCCCCACCCTATCGCCGGTTATAATAACCTTAAAGGAGGATTAAAATCTAATAAAAAGGCAACAAAAAAACAATGTTCAGAATGGAATTAAATTCAAAGGAATATTTAAGGTTAAGCCAATAATGGGACTAAATACAAAATGCATTTTCTGCACTAGATAAGACACAACTCTGCAAACAAACCAGGTAACTAAACGCCAAAGAGAACTAACATAAACTAGGTTATTTGTTCAAGATGTTGACTGCATAACACCTTTACAATGCCAGCGACTCAGGTTCAAATCCAGCCGTTGTCTTCAATGTGTTTGCACATTATCCCCAACACCCTGTGGTTTCCTCCCACGTTCCAAAGACATACGGATTAGTAGGTTAATTGGTCATGTGGATGTCACTGGGTGGTGCCGGTTCACTGGGCCAGAAGATCCTATTACCATGCTGTTCAGTACTGTTCTAAAGTCTTAGGGACCCTTGACTTTTTAAATGGTTTCAGATGGCTTCCACAGAGCTCTGATCTCAACATCATCAAGGCTGTCTGGCATTACCTGGAAAGACAGAAGCAAGCAGGACAGCCAAAGAATATAGAACTGTACAGAAGCTGTGTCAAGATGCTTGGAACAACCTACCAACCGGTTTTCTTGTAAAGGTGCGTGAAGGTATAACTAAGGGAATTGATGCAGTTTTAAAGGCAAAGGGTGGGCACACCAAATATTGACTTGATTCAGGTTTTACTATTTACTGCACTTTATGGTAAATTTTTTGATATTTAGAGATGTTTCATTTCATTATTTTGAAAGCATCTTCATTTTACATATGTCTACGACCTTTGCACTGTACTGTATCTCTAAATAAAGTGTATTTTAATTCTGCAGCTACTAGAAAATTAATTAACAAATTATATATACAGTATATGAATTTATATGTGTGAATGTGTAATATATATACATACACACAGATTCATATTATATTTAAATGTGTATATAAATTCTCTCGTGGCTTCACTGTTGCTGAACAAATCACATGTGGAGAACAGTCAGAGTACAGGACCGTGATAGGATATTCGATTCCGTGGTGCAGCAACAACAACCTCTCACTCAATGTCAGTCAAACTAAAGAGCTGATTGTTGACTTCAGGAAGGGGAAGAAGTGCAAACATGTGAACGTGCATCAGTCTACCTGTAGGGGTTGGGGTCAACAGTGGAGAAAGTTAGCAGCTCCAAATTCCTGGGCGTTAACATATCAGATAAGCTGTCCTGGGCCCGGCAAATAGATGCAATCACAAGGAAGGTGTGCCAGTGTCTTTACCTTCTAAGGAGGTTTGGGTTGTCAATGACTGATTTCTGCTGAAGTCCTGTTGAAAGTGTCCTGACCAGTTGCAATCATGGTCTGGTATGACAATTCATAAGTGTAGCAATGTTGGCTGAGAGCTTCAAGTTTCTATGGATGAACATCACCAATAGCCGATTCTGTTCCAACTACATTGAGGTCGCAGCCAAGAATGCTCACCAGCTCCTCTCCTTCCTCAGGAAACTAAAGAAATTTGGCCTGTCCCTGTCAACTTTTACCAATTCTTATCAATGCACTATAGAGAGCATTCTGTATAGTTGCATAACAGCCTGGTAATGGCTGTCATAGGTGATGGCAAGTCATAGACACAGCTCAGCACATCACAGAAACCAACCTCCTGTCTCTTCTCTCTTCTCACCTCAAGCAGAAGATTTAAAAGCCTATACCATCAGGCTCAAAGACAGCTTCTGTCCTAGTGTTATCAAATTCCTGAATGGATCCCTTGTACAATACACTTTACACTGCACGCTGTCGGAGCAGCGCTGCCAGGATAATCAAGGACAAGACCCACCCAGCCAACACATTTTTTGTCCCACTTCCCTCCGGGAGAAGCTTCAGGAGCTTGAAGATTCGTACAGCCAGATTTGGGAACAGCTTCTTTCCTACTGTGATAAGACTGCTGAACAGATCCTGGCCTGGATCTGGACTTGATGCGCCATCAATAACTCTGGGAGACTGGAAGTGAACGATAGGCTTCTATTAACAGCGAAACGGGAGCACGACATGTTGAAGACTGAGGGAGGAGCAGTGCCCAAATCGCCTTTATACAGGGGTCTGTGGGAGGAGCCACAGGAGCAGTCAGCAGAGGGGTGTGTCCAGACAGGTATACATAGTTTACCACAGGACCGTACCTTCCAAATATCTGGACCTGACTTGCACTACCTTACTTTCCCATTTCTATTTTCTAATTATGATTTATAATTTAAATTTTTATTATATTTACTTTGATTTGTACTTAAGGGAGCATGAAGCGCAGAAACAAATATCACTGTGATGATTGTAGACTCTAGTATCAATTGTTTGGTGACAATAAAGTATAAAAGTAAAGTGTAAAACTATAATAAGGTGGCCTCTCCACCTCACAATCTATGTCAATATTATCTTGCAATTTATCATTTACCTGCACTGCATTTTCTCGGTAGCTTTTACACTTTATTCTTCTTTTTCATTTTTCAATATTTTTATTGATTTTCCAATAAAGAATATACAAATCAGAGGAGGAGTTTAGCAAACAGATAATATAAAAGACATATAAACAGCAATAATAAAAACAGGAAGTATATAATGTCAAAATCAAATAGGTAAAATATTATGCTGTTATATATACAATGGTCAAAAAAAACTACAACTCCTCATAGCAATCATAAAAAAAAGATTGGAAATTTTATTGATAAAAGAAAAAAAGACCCCACTAACTAAACTGAAACAAAAAAAAGAGAAAGAAAAAAAGAAAGAAAAAGAAAAAAGGAAAAGTAAGAAAGATTGGGCAGTCCAATTGAGGATAAAAAATTTTAAAAAGAGAGAGAACAAAAACATCCTTCCAGTCATCTCCAAACCTTCATGGACCTACACTTTATTCTGCATTGTTATTGTTTTACCCGATTCTAGCTCAATGCACTGTGTAATGATTTGATCTGTATGCGAACAGAATGCAAGACAAGTGCTGTATCTTGGTACCTGTGACAGTAATAATCCAATATCTATACTAACCTAAGAAGCTGCAGAGAGTCATTGACTCAGCACGATACAACATGGGCACATCCCTCCCTACCATCGGTAATTTTTATAGGTTGTTTCTGTGTGCCACACAGCGGCGACCACTTATATTTTTTCAAGTGGTTGTCTTGGACAGAAGATTCTCTGAGTGGTCGCCCACGTCCTTCTCACAGCGCAATATTTTTTTTACGAGGCCGGGTTGCAAGCTCGACACTCAACCCGGCACGGATGGAAAGCGTGTCCGGGAGCGGCCCGACTGGATTCAAACTCAGGAACCTTCGCTCCAGAGTCTGGCGCTGATGTTACTGTGCTGGTAGGCCAATATTTATAAGTAGTCGTGGTAAAAGGCAACAACCATGATCAAAGACCACCCCCACTATGCCATTTTCTCCAAGCTATCATCAGACAGTGGGTGGCCGGGTGGAGATACGTTTCCACTAAAGGAGGTGCAAGACACACCTTCCCTCCACTAGCCTGCAGGTCACCCTTGGGCAAGGTGTAGCACCTGCTTAGCTTCCCCCCTACCCCGATCAGGGTTCTGTGAAGCCACAGAAGCAGGTGGTGGATGTTCGTATGAACAGCTGTTGCATATCACCAGCCTGGTTGTGAGACCACTGCTCCACGCAGACAATCTCTGAAGAGTATTGATAATGGCTGGGGTCACCCGTCTTGCAGAGACACTGCCCAGAGGAAGGAAATGGCAAACAACTTCTGCAGAAAAATTTGCCAAGAGCAATTATGGCCATGGAAAGACCATGATCACCCACGTCATAAGACACGGCACATTATGAATGAACAAACCATCAAACAGGAAGTACAAAAGCTTGAAGCCCCTCACCACAACATTCAAGAACAGGTACCCTTCAATTCCTGAACCAACCAGCACGGCCCCAATTACAAGGGTTTAGCAACACCATGACCACTGAGAAATGGATTGCACTCATATTCTGTTCTAGAAGCATACTTTCCTTCAAAAATGGTGCTCAGTTTATGTTTTCCTTGTGAATGCTGGTTATCTGATGCTGCAGCATGTAAAATTTTTATTGCATCTGCGCACATCTACTTGTGCACATGACAATAAACTTGACTTTGACTTCAAATTCTGCAGCGACAACTCACAGTTATAGAACTAATTTGCCAGACCATTAACGTGACATTCTGTTAATACATGTATTTTTTTTCCACAGGATGCAGGAGCTGTCGACCAGACCAGCATTTATTGCCCATCAGTAATTTCCTTGAGCTAAGTTGCTTCTTGATCCATTTCAACATAACTTTTTAAAACCTCAACCATGTGACATAAGTACATAACCCAAGAGATGTTCCAAGTTCAAAGTAAAATTTATTATCAGAGTACAGTACATACATGTCACTACATTCAACCCTGAGATTCTTTTCCTGCAGGCATACTCAGCAAATCTATAGAAGAGTAACTGTAAACATCAGAAAATGTTATCTGTAAACAGTGCAAATACAGAAATGAGTAAATAGCAATACATAATGAGCATGAAATAACAAGATAAGAGAGTCTTTAAATGAGTGTAGCTATCGCCTTTTATTCAAGAGCCTGAAGGTTGAGGGGTAATAACTGTTCCTGAACCTGGTGGTGTGAGTCCTGAAGCTCCGGTACCATCTTCCTGATGGCAGCAGCGAGAAAAGAGCATGGCCAAGGTGGTGGTGAGGATCTTTGATGATGGATGCTGCTTTTCTACGGCAACATTTCATATAGATGTGCTCAGTCGTTGGGAGGGTTTTACCCGTGATGTACTGGGCTGAATTTGCTGCCTTTTGTAGGATTTTCTGCCCAAAGGCATTGGTGTTCCCATACCAGGAAGTAATGCAACCAGTCAGCACACTTTCCACCACACATCAATAGATGTTTGCCAAGGTTTCGATGACATGCCAAGTATCTGCAGGCTCCTGAGGAAGTAGAGGCACCATTGTGCTTCCTTCACAATAATATTTATATGATGGGCCCTGGACTGGTCCCCTGAGATACGGACACCCAGAAATTTCAAGTTACTGACCCTCTCCACCTCTGATCCACCAATGATTACTGGCTCAGGCACCTTTGGTTTCTCTCTCCTAAAGCTGAGAAACAGTTCCTTGGTTTTATTGACATTGAGTGCAAGGTTATTGTTATTGTATCAGTCAGCCGCTGTTATACACTAGCACAGTTTAGTTCAGAAAATCTGTTTCATAACTGAGAGTTTTGCTCTTCCTACAGGAGTTCCCCTCGTGCCTCCAGAGATGAAATGTTACTCTCGAGTAAACATCTTACTTACATTTGTTCACATTATCCTGTGGCATCCTGCTCTACCATTCAATAAAGTTTCATATTTCATAACAACATAGAAGCACGTAGAAAAGGACAGCACAGACCCTTCAGCCCACAGTATTGTGCTAACCCATAAAAACCAATTCCACAATCAATCCAACCCTTCCCTCCTACACAGACCAGAGCCCTCCATTTTCCTTTCACCCATGCACCTAAGAGTCTCTTAAAAGTCCCTAACGTATCTGTCTCTACCACCACCTCAGACAATGCATTCCAGGCACATACCCTGTGCAAAGGTTCAAGCTGAAGTTTAATTATCTTTCAACCAAACATGAAAACTGCCAAATGGAACAGCGTTGCTCCAGGGCCAAGGTGCAAAACACAGTACCAACAGTCATACACAGCACAAAGCACTTATAGGATAGCAGTAAAGACACAGTCACCCAAAAAAAATATATAGCCCAAGTCCCTGCGTGACATGTCCTGTAAATTAATGGTGCATGGCTGCTGTTGGCAAGAGCAAGCAGTTCTCAGCAGCAGGCAGGTGAACGTATGCACACATGTAATCCAGCTTGTCTTTCACTGAGTGAATACTAGAGGGCAGCACCAGTGGAAGAGGCCAGTCCCCAATTCAGCTTAGATGTCATATGCCACACCGCTGCCGGCGTCTCCCTTCCTAGACTGCTGCAACAGGCTTGAGGCCTAGACTTCATGCAACTCAGACCATGCAGGTCCCCCGCCATCAGTCTCCCCAATAAACCATTCAACTGAACCAGACTTACAATATATTAGATTACCAATGTCCAAAAGGGACTTACAACCATAAGAAAAATGTGCAAGATAATCATTTGCTCTGAGACTCTGTGCAATGACTCCAATGCCTCTCTGAAGGAGGCAGCAACGTGGTCTGCACCAATTCCAGCTCCTCCGCCAAACATGCAGCTTACAGATGGGGTAAACTTGCAGTATTTGATGTTTTTCATGTCCAGCCCTGTGTTGTGACCATAAAAAAGATGTTTAAAAATGACAAAGACACCTTTGGTTGGCCCCGGAGAGGGTTTTGCGTCTGAGCACCTCACCGCCTTACTGGAAGTCGGAAACAAAACCTACCTGTGATACCTCCACTCACCTTAAACAGGGGTTCCCAACTTCTTTAATGTCACAGAGCCATACCATTAACCAAAAGGTCCATGGACCTGAAGTTGGGGACCCCTGCTTTAAACAGATGTCTTTTGGTATTATAGACAATAGACAATAGGTGCAGAAGTAGACCATTCGGCCCTTCGAGCCATTCGAGAATGAGCCATCTCATTCTGAGATCATGACTGATCATCTACTATCAATACCCGGTTCCTGCCTTGTCCCCATATCCCTTGATTCCCCTATCCATAAGATACCGATCTAGCTCCTTCTTGAAAGCATCCAGAGAAATGGCCTCCACTACCTTCTGAGGCAGTGCATTCCAGACCCCCACAACTCTCTGGGAGAAGAAGTTTTTCCTTAACTCTGTCCTAAATGACCTACCCCTTATTCTCAAACCATGCCCTCTGGTACTGGACTCTCCCAGCATCTAGAACATATTTCCTGTCTCTATCTTGTCCAATCCCTTAATAATCTTATATGTTGCAATCAGATCCCCTCTCAATCTCCTTAATTCCAGCGTGTACAAGCCCAGTCTCTCTAACCTCTCTGCGTAAGACAGTCCGGACATCCCAGGAATTAACCTCGTGAATCTACGCTGCACTTCCTCTACAGCCAGGATGTCCTTCCTTAACCCTGGAGACCAAAACTGTACACAATACTCCAGGTGTGGTCTCACCAGGGCCCTGTACAAATGCAAAAGGATTTCCTTGCTCTTGTACTCAATTCCCTTTGTAATAAAGGCCAACATTCCATTAGCCTTCTTCACTGCCTGCTGCACTTGCTCATTCACCTTCAGTGACTGATGAACAAGGACTCCTAGATCTCTTTGTATTTCTCCCTTACTTAACTCTACACCGTTCAGATAATAATCTGCCTTCCTGTTCTTACTCCCAAAGTGGATAACCTCACACTTATTCACATTATTCACATATTGGCTATTGCTGGCCTGGGAAAGAAGGCACCGGCTGTCCACTCTTTCATAATCTTAAACGCCAACATAAGAGATCATTCAGCCTATCAAGTTCACACACAGCAATCCCATTTCCACACTAAATTTTCCCTACAACATACACTGCCCACACTTCTATCAATGAACCAGCCACTGCACTCCCACTTCCACCACTACCAGATCTGACTACTCCACCACCTAGCACAACAATGTAGAGGGGTCAATTTACTTGCAATACTCTGGGAGGAAATCAAAACATCTGGAGACATCTACACTGTCACGGGGAGCACATGAAACTGAACACAAATCATAGCAGAGGTTAGAAATGAAGATGTGTCACTGGAGCTGGCAGCAGCTCTACTAGACTGCACCACTTTGCCACCCAAACAACCTTCTCTTGCACTGCCCCTTACCTACCTGATCTCCATACACAGAGTTCCATTAATCTAAAAAACCTATTGATTTTAAGCTTTGATATGACTATCCTGATTTTTAGTTCTACTCTATCAAAGTTCTACTTTGAGGAGAATCTGTATGACTCTCAGAGTATATAGTAGTTTGATGATAAATTTACTTCGAACTTTGAACCAAAGGCTCTTGCAAAATTCTATAGATGTGCAATGGACTGGTTGTCCACTGGTTCCAGTGGACAAGATGACAAGAGGCTGCAGAAAGTTGTGGACTCAGCCAGCTCCATCATTTACAAGATGTTCAGATAGGCACAGGAATGTGAGGAAATGGAAGGATATAGATATTGTATAGGGAGAAGAGATTAATTTAGTTGGCCATTTGAGTACTCATTTGATAGATTCATCACAGCATTATGGGCCAAGGGACTATCCTCTATCTTCTATCACATTCACAACCACTCCCCACCCCCACCACCAAGGACACCTTCAAGTTGCAACGCCTCAAGAGGCCAGCATCCTTACATCCCGGACATGCACTCTTCTCATTACTACTATCAGAGAGGAGGTACAGGATCCTGAAGAACAACTTCTGTCCCTCCACCATCAGATTTCTGAAAGCCCATGAACATTACCCACTTATTCATGATAAAGGGTCTTGGCCCAAAATATCAACTGCTTATTCCTCTCCCTAGATGCTGTCTGGCCGATTTAGTTTCTCCATCATTTTATGTGTGTTACTCAGAATCTCTCATGCTCATTATTCCTTTTATATGCACAATTTATTTATTCAGCAGTTTTGGGGTGGCAGGGTGAAGATATGTCTCTATAAAAGGAGGTGTAAGGCGCTCCTTCCCTCCACTAGCCTGCAGGTCAACCATGAGCAAGGTGTAGCACCTGCTTAGCCTCCCACCCCTCCCCAATCAGGGTCATGCAAAGCCATGGGAGCAGGCGGTGGATGGTCATATGAGCAGCTGGTGCATATCGCAAGTCCTGGTTATGTGACCACTGATGCCAGGCAGACAATCTCTGAAGAATCGTGTTAATGTCTGGGGTCACCCGTCTTTTAAAGACTCTGCCCAGAAGGAGGCAATGGCAAACCATGTCTGTAGAAAAACTTGCGAAGAACAATCATGGTTGTAGAAAGACAATGATTGCACACGTCATATGACATGGCACATAACGAATGAACAGTAGCAATTTTATGTCTTGCATTGCACTGCTGCTGCAGAACAACAAATTTCACTTCATATAAGACAATGACAATAAACTGATTCTGACTCTGAATTCAATAATGCTAAGCAGCTTTAGACCTCTGTGATAATAACTCCAAAGATTTTGAAGCCTCTTCAATGGTCAATCCCTGGCCCTGATTTACAACTCGACAACCAGAAGACGTAGCCTCTCAGAATCATCTGTTGATGAACTGGCCTCTCATTTTACTAATCTCCAATGGATTTGGCCTCCTCACAATACCATCTTGTCATCCATAGTGTGGCAGGTCACAAAGAAGCCAATCTAGGTAAAGAGAGCAGATTAACATCCTTGAAGGTTATTAGTAAAGCCGGTGAACCCAGTGGCCTTACCTTGCCCGGTATTGGACAAGGCTAATGCGTCTACAAAATCCAATGCAGGGACAGCAGCAAATATTTTGTCAGCCAAACTGGGAGAGAACTATCCACAAGGACCCACCAACATCAACTGGCTGTTAAGCGGCATGAGCAACTCTCCCCAGCCTCTACCCATGAACCTCAAGAGGGGCACAATTTCGACTGGGCATCAGAAAGTCATGGTGCAAGTAAACACATGTCATACAAGAGAATTCCTAGAAGCATGGTTTTCTGCAAACAATTCTGTAAACAGATATATAGACCCTGATCCTATTGATGAGCCATTGGGGGCAAAATTCCAGACCACAATGCACGAAGTTCGCTACCCAACCGATCAGCGACAAGATTTCCTCCTCACGTCCGATCAGCTGCTTGATAAATACATAAAGGCCAAGCATTCGGAGGACACCACGATTAACAGAACACTGGTATGGTGATGAAACGTAAATTGACAAGATTGGAGAACAGCTTTGCTCAACCATTGACCACCCCAGCTACACATCTTCTGAATAATTTCCAGAACGCTGCTTCGTTTTGCACTATCTTTGGTATCACTTTGAGATATCAGCGGGAGGATATTGCATTGAAGATCCATGTGAATAATGGGGCACAACACCAGTCTTTGAAGAGTTCTGGGTTCAGGCCAGGCAAAATTGGCACATATAGTCATAGAATTATAGTGCACTACAGAACAGAAGGCGGCCATTCAGCCATCATTATCATGCTAAACGTCTCTTCCCCACAACTCCCAGCCGGGAGATACAAATTACATAGAAGAGGAATGGGATAGAATCATAGAACACTACAGCACAGAAAGAGGCCCTTTGGCCCATCTAGTCCATGCCAAACTGATATTCTGCTTATTCCCATATCCCTTAATACCAATCCCCATCCATGTACTTAGCCAAAATTCTCTTAAATGTTGCAATCAAAACTGCACCCAGCTCTGGCAGCTGATTCAGCACTCACACCACCTTCAGGTGAAGTCCCCCCCCCTCAGGTTCCCCTTAAATATTTCACCTTTCACCCTTATCCTATGACCTCTGGCTTTCATTTCACTCAACCTCAGTGGAAAAAGCCTGCTTGCGTTAACCCTCATAATTTAGTGTACAGGGCAAGGAATGGCAATGGTGAGGGGGGCATTGTCATGGCGTCTAATGGGTTATTATTTGTGTTGGCTGGGTCTATCAAGGTGTACAACACCTGCAAGATACCTTTGGGACCATAACCAGTGTTGGAAGCATGTTGCTGCTTCTGTCTGGAGCCTAAAGATCCAATTCCCTTCAGGGTGTGGCCCCATGGCTCTGTGGATGACCTGATTCCCGTCATCTGAAGCATCACGGTTGATTGGAACATTGAGACACAGTGTCCGCTGATATCACAATAAGTCACGTAGCAGACTGTAACATCGAAACAGCGAGCTGTTAGCCTCTCCTCTCGCTGTGGCAGGGTCAATACCTCTCTCTCCCTTGTTAAGGAGAGAGAGAGAGAGAGAGAGAGAGAGAGCCCGTGGGATGTCAATGGGCTGGGATGGAGTGTAGTTTTTGATTACCTCTAAATCAGGGTCTCTTTGGGGGCTTTGTTATTGCTTGCATGGCAGGTGGTGGGGGCTGATGCTTTTGCTGAGGCAGGTGGGGTGAGGAGAAGGGGGAGGGCTGATGCTTGTGCTTGGGAGAGAGGAGAGGGGCCTTGGGGTTCTAATGTTTTCTTGACATTCATTCTTTGGGTTTTTTTTCTGTTTCATGGAGGTCTGTGAGGAGCAAGAATTTCAGGTTCTATATACATTCTCTGACATTAAATTGAACCATTGAACCTCTTTAGGTCCACCAATCAAACTCAACAGCACTTTGGCCAAATATTTCCTCCAAATGATCTCCAACCATCCAGCACTCTCTCGGGACTCCAGTGCAGCATCAGCCCTGACTTCGTGTTCGGTCTTCAGGATTTAAGATTGATTATTGTCATTCTTCATTTCTCAAGTATATAGGAAAACAAATGGTTGTTAGTCCGGATCCAATGCAGCATAGAGAACACGATAAACATAAAGGACACAATAAAAACTAACAAAAAATGATAAATATAAGTATTTAAAAAATCCTATAAGACCAAATGTACACATATCTATTTGAATGTGGCCATATATACATAAAGTTAGCTTTTATACATAGATTGATTGTATGTCCATGAAGTAACACTAGGTGCAGGAGTATCTGTACATAAAGTGACTCTGACAGGAAATGATAAATTGACAAAGTGTCTCTTGGCAAGAGGAGCCTATCTAGGTAGCAGCGGGTATATGAAAACACATCAGGACAGTGACTGTTTCACTGCAGGTACGAGGTGAGGGATGTCAGCGTAAAGAGGCACTGCATGGGGGAATGAAAGATGCTGAGGGGCTGTGGATGATGTGGTGGTAGGGGTTGGTGGAATGGGCTTACGGTGAAGGTGTTGATCAACTTGACGCAAAAGGGGAAAAAACTGTTTTGGATCCGGTGGTCCCGGTGTGGATACTGTGTAGCCTATTCCCTGATGAGAATGGGAGCGGGACAGGTCAAAATTCAAAGTAAATTTATTATCAAAGTACATATATGACTGTATATAATCCTGAGATTCATTTTGTTGTGGGCATACTCAATAATAGCCATAATAGAAACAATGAAAGACTGCACCAACTGGGTGGTCAACCAGTGTGCAAAAGACTGTGCAATTGCAATGATAGCGATAATAATTAAGTAAACAGTACATATCGAGAACATGAGATGAAGAGTCCTTGAAAGTAAGTCTGTAGATTGTGGGAACATTTCAGTGATGGGGCAAGTAAAGTTGAGTGAAGTTATCCCCTCTGGTTCAAGAGCCTGATGGTTGAGGAGTAATAACTGTTCCTGAGTGTATTGGAGTGACTCCTGAGTCTCCTGAACGTCCACACAGGAGCTCAAAAATGCAACAGCACAACATGAATAAAGCAAAGCATCACCATGATAATTAAACTCCCTCCAGTCATGGGAAGAGCATTACTTCTGCAGTGGTACAGCACTTTTCAGCACTTTGATATATGGGCTCAAATCTTGGCATAATTGCCAGGCAGAGAGAAAGCAAAGAAATTCCCTCTGCTTCTTTTGTTCTGAATAAAGATTTATCATCTTCATTAAGTTGGATCAATTTGTCAAACCTTAAGACAGGTACTGAACAACAGTGTATATCATTCTTCCAACACTCGCCCCAAATTCCAATAGCCATTCAAGTAATTACAGGCAATCTCACCTTCATTATAATTTATTTATATATGATGTAAATATAACACAAAATTACAAATAATTAAGACACAACAGACTGATGAAGGGTCTCGGCCTGATGTGCTGACTGTCTATTCCTTTCTATAGACGCTGCCTGATTTGCTGAGTTCCTCCAGCATTCTGACCATGTTGCTCTGAATTTCCAGCATATGCAAATTCATTTGTGCATCTCATCTTCATCAGACTGGATCAACTTGTCAAATGTTAAGAAACAGACTGTTAGTGTACAACAGCGCAAATCATTCTTCCAAAACTTCCCTCAAATACCAACTGCTGTTCGAGGTTTGGCCACAATTCTCTGGTGATTCAAAGATTCGAAGTACATTTATTATCGAAGTGTGTCTGCAGTGTAAAACCCTGAGGATTGTCTTCCCACAGACAGCCACAAAACAAAGAAACACCATGGAAACCATTCAAAGAAAACATCAAACACCCAAAGCACAAAAAAATAGAACAAATCACACAAATGAGCAAGAACACAGAATATAAAGCGTCAAATCACAGAGTCCTTGAAACAGTCTGGAAATGGTCAGTTTAGTTCAGATCAGTTCAATTTAGCGCTATGTCATTCATTGACTACAGGCCACAGAGCAAGATCACCTTGATTAAAATTGCACAAAATACCAATTTTAAGAAGGGGTATCAAGAAACCAGATACACAGCATAACATGAACTAGAGTCCAATCCATAAACTTTGTCAATTAAACCTTGCCCAAAATACAAGACTCTGGCACCGTTCTCCAGCAGCATTGAGAGAGAGGGAGAGAGAAACCGGTCAAACACAAGCACCTTGCTGTGGGAGCAGCAAGCAAGAGAGAGGGAGCAGTCAAATGTAGGCTTCTACCTCTGGCAGCTGTGTGTGAGAGAACAGTCAAAGGCAGGCAGGTGGTGCTGAACATCTACTCACCTTCTGCTCTCGTCCTCCATGATTTCAATCATGCTCGATGCTTTCACCAGAAATTGAGTTGATCATGGGCCTGCAGCTTGTCTCCAGGTTTCCTGGCCTCAGGCTGCACACTCTGTTCGAAACCTCACTGAACTCCCTCAGAGAGAGCAAAGTGCCAAATCGCTCAATCAGCCTGATTGAGCATGTAAATATCAGATCACATTAACACAGAATTTCCAAATAATTAAGGCACAAGAGACTGATGAAGGGTCATGGCCTGAAACACTGACTGTCTATTTCTCTTAGATCCTCTCTAGCATTTTGTCTGAGTGCTCTGGATTTCTAGCATTGGCAGAATATATTGTGTATATCATTCAAGATCATTTTTTGTCATTCTTCAGACTGGATGTATTGGGGTGTATGGGCTGTCCAGGGAGGTGGAGCACCTCTGGTGAAGGGGCTTGTTGTGTCCATTACAGGGCAGCACACTCACCTTTGGCTTCCTCCTGACACTCAGCTCTCACCTGCGGTTCCAAGTATCTGTTTACACGTGACAGCAGCCACAGCCCAGTACACCACTTCGATAGGTGGGCTAAACCAGGCAAGGGTAGCCAGAGGCCTCATTCCCTAGTGAGAGAGGGACGTGCCTGTCCTGGCATGCAAAGTCAGCTCCAGCAGACTAGGTAGATCAGATCCACAGTGGCCAGGAAGATGGTACTGCAATGCTCCATGGAGAGTGAGGGGCATGACAAGGCACAGAAGACATATTGATCATCCACTGCACTGAGGAAGACCTCGCTTTGTGACGCTTGATCGTACCTCTGGACCCAAATTTCTGAGGTCGGGACAGTGGAACTGCCCCAGTGCAGTGGCTTTTCTACTTTAAAAACTCTCCCGCACAGATTTCCTGTCATCGTCAGACACGATGGACAACCACCACAGACTGGACCAATTTGTCTAAAAGACAGGTACTCTATATACCAATATAAATCTTCAAACACTCACCTCAAATTTTAACTGCTGCTCAAGAAGTTCTCTGGTAATTGCAGGTAGCCTCACTTTCATTATGATTTTATTTATATGTCATGTAAATACAAGATAACATTAACACAAAACTTCAAACAATGAAGACACAAGAGACAGTAGATACTAGAATTTGGAGTGACAAGCAATCTGTTGTAGGAACCGGCTGAGCAGCATCTATGTGAGGAAAGAAATTGTCAACATTTCAGACGGAAACCCTGAATCAGGACCAAGAGTCCTGACTCAAGCTTTTAACTGGAAACGTCTTCAATTCCTTTCTTCTCATAGATGCTGCTAGAAACACTGCGCTTCTCCAGCAGGTTGTTTGTAACTGCAGTAATTAATTTTACACACATAATAGCTGTGCATAGTGAGGAACTAGCGTAATATCACAGGTTCCATCTTGAAAGCAAGAAGTTAAACCCTAGCCTTCCACTCCAAGATAAATGCAGAAGGGTCCATGGAGTTATTAAAGAAGATCTGGGGAGCTTCACCACAGTTCCAGCTCATGGTTATCCCTCGTCTCTATCTGCATGAATTGATATGTCAGGGAACAATCTTAAAGCTCCAGCAATTAAAAGGTTCAACACTGACCTCTGGTGCTATCACTCTAGAGTTTGCTTGTTCTCCCTGTGTTTGGCTGGGTATTCCACCCCACAACTACCAGACATGCCAAAGAGGATGTCATCCACTATTCATGACACTTCTTTCTGTCAAACAACATCTTTGTTTTATTTTGCCATTTCCTATTCCCCAATCTTAGTCTTTAAAGAACCCAAATTAACTTTATGACTATCTAACTGATCAGCTCCCAGCTTCTAATATCATCCCCCTTCCCCCACCCACCAACTTTCCCCCCTCACCTCGTCTCACCTACCAGCTTGTACTCCTCACCCACCACCCACTTCTCCCCATTTCCTTTCCTGGTCTGATGAGTTTCAGCCCAAAACATCAGCTGTTTATCTGAGATGCTGCCTGACCTGCTTGCTGAGTTCCTCCAGTATTCTGTGTGTGTTGCTCAGGATTTCCAGCACCTGCAGAACCTCTTCTATCCCAAATTAACTCCTGTTACTCTTTTTCCTTTTCCACATCTTTACAAATGAATCTCAAGTTAGTTCAGTACTATGCAAAAGTTTTCGGCATATATACATAGCTGGGGTGCCTAAAACTTTTGCACTGTACTGTAGTAATTTTATATATTGCACTGTACTGCTACAGCAAAATAAAAAGAATTTCATGATATATGTGAGTGATGATAACCCTGATTCCGATATCAGTTTCTATTGTGGACTGAGAGTGAGAAGGGAGCGCAGAGAAGGGTTGGGGGAGGGGAGGGAGTGGGAAGAACCAGAGTGACATTTTGTAGTGATCAATAAACCAATTGTTTGGAATTAGGTGACCTTGCTTTGTATCCGTGTCACCCGCTCCTCCCCCCACCCCAGTACTCCTTCTCTGCCTCCTGTCTCAGAGGCCTCCCATGGCACCCCACCCTCGCCATTCCCAACATCCTTCGCTCCTGCCAGATTTACAAACTCACCTTCTACTCCACATTGACAAATACAGTACTGTGCAGAAGTACATATAGCTGGGCTGCCTAAGACTTCTGCACAGTACTGTATACGGAAACATATATGTACTTTGATAATAAATTTACTTTGAACTTTGACTTGCAATGGAAATCAACAAGTGACATTGTTCCTATACACTTGTTTTTCTCGGCTCTAGAGCTTGTGGGTTTGAGAAGTGCTGCTAAAATTACCTAGGCAAGTAACTGCATCCTATTGTAGATCATAAGATGTAGGAGCAAAATCTGGCCCATCAAGTCTGATTTACCATTCCATCATGGCAGATTTATTTTCCCTCTCAACCCAATTCTTTTGTCTTCTCCCCATAACCTTTGATACACTTAATCATCAAGAATCCATCAAGCTCTGCTTTAAAAATACCCATGAGTTGACATCCAAAACCATCTGTAGCAATGATTTCCACAGATTCACCACCATCTGGCTAGATAAATTCCTCCTCATCTTTCTTCCAATGGGACATTCATTAGAGCATGTTCTGGAGTTAGGGTATATAGCAAATATTAATTTCAACAGCAACCAGTCTTCAGATTTGAATGTGGATTGTAGATTGAATTTAAAATGCTGCCCAGAATATTGGTCTTCTTGGAGCTGCAGACTGGGGTTGATTGCAAACAAGGAAACCACCCACTGACCTGAGATATCTGCATATGCATGCAGCTAAAAGACAGGGGTGATTAATGTTCAGTCTAGGGTGTCTAGAATGTTGGTGTGAAGATGTAGATGTTTGAAAATTATATGTAACTCAAAGGAAGCATTGTTGGTGCAAAGTATTGAAGAAAACAATGTCATTATAACTATTGAACCTGTTTTGAGTTATCATTGATCTTCAGGGTATAAAAATGTGATGTACTTTGAGTTTGTGAGCCTCTTCTTCCAAAAGTGTCTCCAGTAAGATGACTGCCTGTTTTGCTGAATAAAGATTTCTACATTCACCAGTGTCAGTGTGTTTCCGGTGACTTTATTCACAGTCACAACAACATCCTTGTATTCTGAGGTTGTGCTGAGACCAGACACCCCCACCACCACTAGGTTGCGCTATTGATGGAGGGAATAAGTATCTAGTACAGTGTCCCTTGCGGATACACTGTCCTGTCCTGAATGGCGTCAGGCTTCTGAAAGGTTTTTGGCCACACGTGATGGCAGCACAGCTCACACATATTTCATCCAGTCTTGTCTTTTCAACAGTATCAGCACTCATTCAACCATTGTGAAAGCTCATTGGGTGATAAGATCTTCCTGGCAACTAGCCCCTGTGCTTCCTTTATTAAATATTTCTAGTACTTCAATGACTGCAAACTCCTATGGAACGGATATGAAAGGAACTATATGAATTTAACTCTTTGCTTGTGCAGAATTTATAGCAGAGATGGGTCATTTGGATCAGTTTTTGACTGCACTATTCTATTGGTCTGTATTGTCTGCAAGCTTCATTCATGTAAGGAACTCACTTGCAGCCTGGTGCGTACTGTATGCCTTTACAGACAATATGGCGCCAAGCGATGTCTGTCCAGCTCATGGCTCAGCTGGTTTTTTAGGTCTTTAGGGATGGTTTTGGGGGTAGCTTGGGGAGTTAGGGGGACAGGTTAGGGTTGAGGGACAGGGATGAGAGGGGAATCAAGATCAAGGGCAGTAAGGGAAGAGTCAGGGGTAGGAGCTAGAGTCAGTTGATGGGTGCTGAAAAGAAGGCCCAGTGATCCCTGTGGTCACTGACTGAGGTCAGTGAATCGTGTGGATGATGTTTGGTGACACCCGCTCAAGTCTGTGAGTTCCAGGAGCTAAATTCCTTCCGGATAGGAGGCACAAAGGGCAGTAACCATCACTAAGCCCCCACCCCCCCCCCCCACCCAGGTTGGCAAATCCTGTGGTTGTGGAGATCTATACAAGTCCGGAGTTCAAAGCCCTGTTATCAGCAAGGCCTGGGGACAATACTAAAGGCCCTTAGATTGGCATTTCCAAACGTCGAAGGCCTAATGTCTGCAAATTTGAGAGTCCAGGCCAGGGATGACCACACCCCTGCAGGTCGATGAGTCCTGGAATCAGATGCCCACTCAAGTTCAGGTTTGAGGCCTGGAGTTCAAAGTTCCATGATCGGCGAGTCACGGAATCAAGACCAAAGATCGCAGACTTAAATCTGTAAGTCCAGAAGTCGGATACCTGGTTGTCTGCATGTCTGGCCTACAGACTGGAGATTGGAAGCCTGGATGTAGGGGGGTGTGTGTGTGTGTGTGTGTGTGTGTGTGTGTGTGTGTGTGTGTGTGTGTGTGTGTGTGTGTGTGTGTGTGTGTGTGTGTGTGTGTGTGTGTGTGTGTGTGTGTGTGTGTGTGTGTGTGTGTGTGTGTGTGTGTCTGTGTCTGTGTGTGTGTGTGTGTGTGTGTGAGAAAGAGAGAGAGAGACAGAGAGGGAGGGAGAGGGAGAGAGAGGTGGGTGAATGGTTGGGGGAGAGCACTAAAGAGACGTTTTGCTGTTGCTTTGTCACTGTTTTCATCGTCATTGTTGTTATTGCCTGTGTTACTCTGCCAAACATCGTATGTTGGCACCAGAATGTATGGTGGCACTTTTGGGCTGCCCTCAGCACATCCTTCAGTAGTGTTGGGCGTTAACACATTTCACTGGACGTTTCGATGTCCATGTGAAACCTAAAGGTATCTGAACCTGACAGTTAAATAATTCCGATTCTGAAACTCAGCTGACTCCCAGTTCTCTTCATTTCCACTGTGGTGAACTACATATACCTGTCTGGACACGCCCCCTGCTGACTGCTCCTGTGGCTCCTCCCCCAGACCCTGGTATAAAGGCGATTGAGGTCTGAGCCCGGCCTCTCTGTCTCCAGGATGTAGTATGGTAGTCAACTACTGCTTGTTCCTTCTTCCAGTCAATAAAAGCCGATATCTCGCCTTTACATCTCAGAGAGAGTTATTGATGGTGCATCATCCACTTTCATACGTAGGTGGCAGCTTGCAACCTTTTCCTGTGTGGTGTCAAGATGCAACAGTAACACCAAACACCAACCTGCTGAACAGTTAAATAAACTGACCCAACACAGCAGTGGAACAGGATGAACTGTTGCAGCACCACTGAGATGCTGGGACTTATTAAGGTGACAATAGCAGGCTGGAAGTTTTGCAGCATTCACTAACCAAGTAGTTAGTTCCAAGCTATTGTTTATGTGCTGGAATGTCCCAGATATAGTTAAGTGGGGCAGGATTAATAGGAAAAGGCAGTTAATCAGTGAATGCTTCACTGAAACACCTATTGATTGTCAACATCCTTAAATCGGTCCTAATGAGTTAACGTAATGGGGACAATTTGATAGATGGGAATTTCACTTCAGTTGATGTATAAAAACTAAGAAGCTTTGGCTACCAATTTAAAGCTACTATACAAAGAAGTCCTTTGAGCCTTACTTAGCTCCTCAGGATGTCAGATAACGATCAGTTGGATTTAGCAACAGTCAAAGTCATAGTAAATTTGTTATCAAAGTATAGGTCACCATGGCATGTAGCATAGTGGTCAGCACAATGCTTTATAGCACCGGCAACCCAGGTTCAATCCCACCTTTGCCTGTGAAGAGTTTGTATGTTCTCCCCATGACCGCATGGGTTCCCTCCACGTACTCTGTGGTTGGAAGGTTAATTGGCCATTGTCTATTGTCCCGTGATTAGGCTAGGATTAAATCGGGGGATTGCTGGAAGGCGTGTCTTGGATGTTTGGAAGAGGTTACTTTGCACTGT
This sequence comes from Hemitrygon akajei, assembly GCF_048418815.1. Lineage (NCBI taxonomy): Eukaryota > Metazoa > Chordata > Chondrichthyes > Myliobatiformes > Dasyatidae > Hemitrygon > Hemitrygon akajei. Next base: position 175,960,956 of record NC_133129.1, read on the forward strand.
TCCTTACTAAGTAAGTAAATATATACTACTTTGAGATTCATTTTCTTGCAGGTGTTTACAGGAAAAATATAATACAATAGAATCTCTGAAAAACATACATAAACAGAGCCAACCCATGTGCAATAGATCAATACAGAAGAAATCAAAAGATCAAAGCAAGTGGAACCATAGGGAAGAGTGGGTGAACACTAATACTAAGGATTCAACAACTCATCTTCTCGGTATTATTTTTTCATTTGTAGAGTTTGTCTTCTTTTGCACATTGGTTATTTGTTGGTCTTAGTTTATCTACAGTTTTTCGTGAATTCTATTGTATTTCTTCATGTTTATGTCATCTTCACGGATCACGGATGCTGTCTGGCCTGCCAGCACTTCAGTATCTGCATTGCTTTGCTCTTTTGGCTCTCCTGCTGTTACCTCTGCAATTCCCAGGGCCCAGGGTCCATCAAGGGGCTCCTCCTACTTCCCATCTACACACCGGTCCTCAGCAACAGGGTCCGGGTTTGTTGCGAAAAGGTGTGAACGAAGGTGTTGCATAAATCAAGCCTTTCTTCAAAAGTATATCTGGTTTCCAACCACTACAAAATGAATGGTCCATGAAAGTATGTCCATTGGTTGTTGGAAACAGGTCAGTGTAAGGCAAATGAATTTGAATATTTCCACAAGATCATAATACCAAACAACAGAGAGTAGAATTAGGCCATTCAGCCCATTGAATAATTTCCACCATCCCATCATGGCTAATTTTTTGTCCCTCTCAACCTCATTCTCCTGCCTTCTCCTCATAACCTTTGCTGCCCTAAATATACCCAATGACCTGGCCTCCACAGTCACCCATGACAACTAATTCCATAGATTAACAACACACTAGCTAGAGGAATTCCTCCTCATCTCTGTTCTAAACAGATGTCCTGCTATTCTGAGGCTGTGCCCTCTGGTACTAGAATGTAATAATTCTTGTGAAACTCTTCTGGACCCTCTGTAGCACATCTTTTCCTGGATATGGGGCCCACAACTCCAAGTGCAGTCTGACCGATGCCTTATAGAGCCTCAACATTGCATCCTTGCTCTTGTACTCTAGTCCTCTCAAAATTAATGCCAACATTGCATTTGCCTTCCTTACCATTGACTCAACCTGCTAGTTAGAAAATCCTGCACAAGGACTCCCAAGTCCCTTTGAACATCTGATTTTTGAATTTTCTCTTCATTTAGAAAATAATCTTTGCCTTCATTCATTGTACCAAAGTGTATGACCATACACTTCCCTCACTATATCCATCTGCCTATTCTTTGCCTATTTTCCCAATCTGTGTAAGTCCTTCTGCAGACTCTCTGCTTCCTCTACACTACCTGCCCCTCCACCTATCTTCATTTCATCTTCAGACTTAGCTACACAGCCATGAATTCCGTCATCCAAATCATTGACATATATTGCGAAAAGAAACGGTCCCAACACCAACACTTGCAGAACACCACTAGCTACCAGCAGCCAATCATCTATCCATGCTAGTGTCTTTCTTGGAATACCATGAGCTCTTATCACATGTGTGCCAACTTGTCAAAGGACTTATGAAAATCCAAGTAAATAACATCCATTAACTCTCATTTGTCTATCTTGCCTGTTATTTCCTCAAAGAATTCCAACAGATTTGTTTGGCAAGATTGCTCCTTAAAAAAAAAACATGCTGAATTTGACCTACTTTATCATGCTTCCAAATCTCCTGAAACCTCATCCTTAATAATGGACTCCAACATCTTCCCAACCACTGTCAGGCTAACTAGCCTATAATTTCCCTTTTTTTCTGTCCCCCCCCCCTTTCTTAAAGAGTGTAATGACATTTGCATTTTCCAGTCCTCCAGAATCATTCCAACATCCAGTGATTCTTTAAAGATCATTCCTAATGCCTCCACAATCTCTTTGCCACCTCTTTCAACCTTGGGGTGTAGCCTATCTGGTCCAGGATGCTACAGACCTTTCTGGTTTCCAAGCATCTTCTCCTTAGTAATGGCAACTACACTCACTTCTGCCCTCTGACATTCTCGAATTTCTGTCATACTGCTACTATCTCTCACAGTGAAGACTGATGCTTATTAACTTTGTCAGCCATTTCTCTGTACCCTATTACTACCTCTCCAGCACCATTTTCCAGTGGTCTAATATCCACTCTTGCCTTCTCTTTATATATCTGAAAACAAAACTTTTGGCATCCTCTTTAATATTATCAGAGCAGACGCAATGTGTCAAATGGCCTACTTCTGCTCCTAAATCTTATGGTTTATTGATTAGCTTACCTTCATATTTCATCTTTACTCTCCTTATGGCTTTTATAAGTTGTCTTCTGTTGGTTTTTAAACCCGTCCAATCCTCTAACTTCCCACAAAATGTTGCTATATTATATATCCTCTGTTTTCCTTTCATGCTGTCTCCGACTACTCTTGTCAGCCACAGTTGCCTCATTTTCCCTTTGGAATACTTCATCTTTGAGATGTATCTACCCTGCACCTTCTGAATTGCCCCCAAAAGCTTCACCCATCACTGTTCTGCCATAATCCCCTTCCAATCAACAACAGCCAGCTGCTCTCTCATGCCTCAATAAATCCCTTTCCTCCACTGTAATAACGATACATCTGACTGTATCTTCTCTCTCTTACTGCAGGGTGAATTATATCATATTATGATCACTGCCTCCTACAGATTCCTTTACCTTGAGCTCCCTAATCAAATCTGGTTCGTTTTAGGATGAGATTGTGCTGGCAGTCAGAGAATCATTCCTCTTGTGCTTCTTGATCTCATCACTGGAGGTTCGGTGTTAATGCAACCCTGCCACCTGTCAGGTCACTGGAGCAGGGATCCAATCGCAGACCCAGTACTGTGCACACGGTGATATTAATTGAGTAACAAATACCAACATGCAAATAAAGTCAGCGTCAAAGTTCAGGCAGAGTCAATATTCCGAGGGACGGAGTACAGATACGGATGCTGGAAAGACTCAGGAAAATTCACTGGCACAATCTGGCAACAACCAGGTGAGAACACAGGACTGAAATACACTGAGCAATAAACAGAGAGGCAGATGACAGGTGGAGCACAATGAGACACAGGCGGCAGCAATACAGGTAATTATGAGAAGCAGATGAGAGACGGAGTACTCAGTGATACAGGGGCCGGAGTAGAGCAGGAGCGGGGACAGGAGCACATGGCAATACAAAACCACAGACTGATGGCTAGAGAGAAACACATACAAAGACAGAGAGGTACTGACACCACCTTAATCTGGCCCACGCCTTCATTACCCAGGTTCAGAACTTGCCTTTATTGGGATTTTCCTTCTACTTTCACAAGTCATCTGTTTTGTGGCAGTGTTATCAGGGTTAATCAGGGTGCTGTTAGGGTTAGTGGAGGGGTGTGGCTCCCTTGGACTTTAAGATTAGGTTTGAGGGTAGGACTGGAGGTTTATGGTTAGGGTTAGGTCATTAGGTCTAGGGCTAAAGTTATCAACCTCCTCTTTAAAGATATCCAATGACTTGTTTTCCACACCCTTCTGTGACAATGAATTCCATAGATTCTCTACCCTCTGGTTTGAGAAATTCCTCCTTATCTCCAATCTAAAGGAATGCCCTCTGTTAATCTCCCTCTCTGAGATGACACCAGAACAAACGGTACCATATTCACGGTTTTGTTCTCCACCTTACCAAAGACATTGTTTTTTCCACTCCTCCCAACTGCTGAAACTTAAAGCACATTTCACTCGATTTCCCTCCCTACAGACATGGCTTGTCCTGCAGAGTACCTCCTGCATCTTTTATTTTTATTATTGATGAGCATGCAAAAGATTGAATTTGTCAATTCTTATCTTTGTACTTCCACTGCGGGAGATGACATGAAGGGAAGTGAGTGTGATTCATCATGTAGAACTTGATACACACTGCACTGATAAACAGACTAAAGCCTTTGTTTGGGCTGCTCCCAATACAGAATGACATCTGGCATTGGAGGCTCAGTGTAGATAAAGTTATCATGTAAAACATTTTTTTGTCTTGTCATCCTTTCTGACAGAAAAAAATCAGAATCAGATTTACTGTAATATCACTGATGTGTCGTGAAATGTATTGTTTTGTGGCAATAGTACAGTGCAAGATATTAAAAATTTACTGAAAGTTACAATAAAGATGTAAGACCATAAGACATGGGAGCCCATCGAGTCTGCTCTGCCATTTCATCATGGCTGATCCATTTTCCTCTGAACCCCACTCTCCTGCCTTCTCCCCATAACCTTTCACACCCTGACTAATCAAGAACCTATGAAACTGTGCCTTAAGTGCACCCAGTGACCTGGCCTGTACAGCTGCCTGTGGCAAAGAATTCCACAGACTCACCACCCTCTGGCTAAAGATATTCGTCCTGATCTCTTTTCTAAATACACATCCCTCTATTTTGGGGCTGTGTCTTCTGGTCCTAGACACCCCCACCAAAGGAAACATTCTTTTAATATCCACTCTTTCTAGGCCTTTCAACATTTGATTGGTTTCAATAAGATCCCCCTCTCATTATTCTAAATTCCAGTGAGTACAGACCCAGAGCCATCAAGCACTGCTCATATGATAACCATTTCATTCCTGGGATCATTCTCATGAAGCTCCTCTGAACCCTCTCCAATATCAGCATGGTACTCCAAGTGAGGCTTCACCAATGCTTTATACAGCATCAGCATTACATCCTTGCTTTTGTATTCTTAGTCCTCTTGGAGTAAATGTTAACATTGCATTCGCCTTCCCCACCACCAAAATAGAGTGTACACAAGTTTGGTCCATACAGATCACTTCATTACAACAGTTAATTGTAGTAGTACAAGGCAGAAGCATAACGGATTGCAAAATAAAGTGTTACAATTACAGAGAAAGTGCAGTACAGACAGACAATGAAGTACAAAGCTTTGCAATGTGGTGGATTGCAAAGTCAGGAGTTCATCTTATTGTACAAGGGGACTATACGATGACCTAAGACCTGTAGGATAGACAATGCCCTTGAGACTGATGGTACCCTCTTTCAGACCTTTGTACCTTCTGCCTGATGGAGGGAAGGGAGAAGAGAAAATATCTGGGGTAGATGGGACATTAATCATTCACTTGAAAACATATTTTGACATGCCTATCCAGTAATTCTCAATTCAGTTTACGTGGGCATTGGAAAAAGAATCCACTGTCAACCATAAGCTTAGCTTAAACATGAAGAATAATTTAGTTTTAGTTTGATTGTATTTTAATATCAGTGTTGGCGCGTGGCCTAGTGGGCAAGGCATCAGACTAGTAACCTGAAGGTCACTGGTTCGAGCCTCAGCTGAGGCAGCGTGTTTGTGTCCTTGAGCAAGGCACCTAACAACACACTGCTCTGTGACGTCACCAGTGCCAAGCTGCATGGGTCCTGGTGTCCTTCCCTTGGACAACATCGGTGTCGTGGAGAGGGGAAGGCCTGCAGCTTGGGCAACTGTCGGTCTCCCATACAACCCTGCCCAGGCCTGCGCCCTGGAAACTCCAGGCACAGATCCATGGTCTCTCGAGACCAACGGATGCCACCACCATTCATTTTAATATGAACCAGTTGGTAGTACTGGCTGAAGACTAGAGTATTGAGACACTAATGAATATACAGGGTGCAAGAGTCAGGAGTGTTTATTGTCATTCATCAGTACTCGAGTGTAAAGGAGAATGAAATGGTTGTTACTTAGGATCCGATGCAGCATAAATAAAATCACAATAAGCATAAGGGACACAAAAATAAAATGATAAACATAAATTCATAAGACTGGCTTATATACATAGACTGATTATATGTACATAAAGTGAGGCTTTACGCTTCAGAACTAGAGGGGCAGATATTTTCCTGTGGTCATTCAAGGCAAACCTGCGCAGAAGTACTGGCCAAGGTCTGAACCTCCACACATTTGTTCCCACTCAGTCAATATGGGAAAATGTGTGAAATAAACACAGCTGCCAATCATTACTCATGAAGACTATAGTTTCAAGGTCCAAAGACAAATGTCTCCCTATTATAGTACTGCCTTCATCTGAATATTTCCCCCTGGGAATCATAAAGTCCAAATAGCTCCAAGGTCCATAGACAAATGACTCTCTATGACAGCACGACCTTCACCTGAACATTTCTGCCTGGGAACCACAAGATCCAAACATCTTTGAAACAAAGGAACATCAGAACAGGAAAAAAAACTTCAACCCTTTGAGACTGATTCAACTTTCAAAGAGATCCCCACTGATTTATAACTGTAATTCATATCCCTTTCCTTCCTTACATCCTTTGATATTTAGAAAAATATCTAGGAAATCAAAAGATCAATGATTGAAACTGTGTGATTGATCTTGGATCAATTTCCATTTGCAGAAGAGCTAGAAGCTGTCATTGCCTGCTGTTTGTCAAATTTGTTTGGTTACTTCATTCTGGAGAGATTGCCTTCCAATTCTCCGGCAAAAGTCCCTCAATTTATGTTCCACAAGTGGTGGAAATCCTACTCTGCGCTATATCGCAATAAAAATAAATAAATAATAAGATTTGATCAAACCTTTAACCTTCCGAAGTCCAGACAAGTAGATCCTTTTCATTAAATGTTTTTCTGTGATTTATCTGTTGGTTTGAGTAAATTCTGATAGTCTGCTATCCAACTATTCAGAAATCCTGATATTCTTGTACCCAGATCACCAGGTGATATTTCCTGCATTCCCCTGAATTTGACTGGAGTTTATTCCTTGTGCTCCCTTAAAACTGACCCAGACCCCACTTCCCAGATCCCCTTGAAATGCACCAGAGCCCCAGTTGCTGCACATCCCTAAAATCATTGCAACCCCAGTTTCCACGCACACTTCAAACTCTCCGGGGCTAATGTTCCTGCACACTTTTGGCACTTGTCAGATGTCACTGGAAAATTCATCATAGATACTGTGCTACATCTAAAAAAAACTAGGTAAGTGTACAAACACAAGAGATTCTGCAGATGCTGGATATCTTGAGGAACATGCCCAAAATGCTCAGGAACTCAGCAGCCCGAAAGGTCGACTGCTTATTCTCCTCCATAGTTGCCGGCTGACTTTCTGAGTTCCTCCAGCATTTTGTGTGTACTAATTAAAAGTGTACTGGGATATTAAAAGGGAATAGCATGCAACAGTCTGGAAAAATGAGCCAGTCAAAGTACTGTGGGTGTGTGACAGCTTATTGCAGTTGTGTCTCCTTCTCATGAAAGGACATCCGAAAGTGCCTCAGGAGAAGAGGTTTGCTACTGTAGGGGAGTCTAAGATCAGAGGGCACAGCCTCAGAATGGAGGAGTGCCCTTTCAGAACGGAGATGAGGAAAGATTTCTTTGGCCAAAGAGTGGTGAATCTGTGGAGTTCATTGCCACAGGAAGCTGTGGAAGCCAAGTCAGTTGCTATACTTAAAGCAGAGGTTGACAGATTTCTTGATTAGTAAGGGCATGAAAGGGTATGGGGAGAAGGTAGGAGATTGGTGCTAAGAGGAAAAATGGATTAGCTTTGACGAAATGGTGGAGCGAACTTGATGGGCCAAATAGCCGATTCTGATCCTATATCTTATGGTGTTAACAGGTTAGTTAGCATCTGTAGAGGCAGGGGGGTAGTGGACATTTCGGGTCAAGACCCTGAAACAATCAGAATGCAGGGTCTTGACCTGAAACGTACACTGTCCCTCTGCTTCGACAGATGCATGACCCATTACGTTCATCCGGCATTTTGCTCCAGAATCCAGCATTTGTTGTCCCTTGTGCCTCCTTTTGTTAATCATTTGATAGGCATTAGTTGGAATATTTTGCCTTTCTGGTGGCTGCACTTAGGAAGGACATCAGGAGTACAGAAAGGATGCAGAGGCACTTTGGAAATTTATTTATTTATTGAGATAGAGCATGGAATAGGCCCTTCTGGCCCTTTGAGCCTCACTGTCCAACAACCCCAATTTAACCCTAGCCTAATTACAGGACGATTTACAATGACCAACTAACCTACCGACTGGTACGTCTTTGGACTGCAAGAGGAAACTGGAGCACCCATGGTCACGGGGAGAACGTATAAACTCCTTACTTGTTGCAGCGGGAAATGAACCTGGGTCTCTGGTACTCTAAAGTGTTGTGCTGACCACTATACTACCGTGCCACCCCAACAATAATAGCATCTGACACAAAGGCCCGTTATCTGGAGAGCTGCTGAAACTGGACTGCTGTGAGGGAGAACTTAACAGCTGCTTTAAGAATTGTTAAGATTTCCAACTGGGCAAATGAGGAGAAAACTTTTACATTTTTAGAGATGGAATATTGACCACAGGGGTCAGATTTAAGATAACTGACAAAAGAACCATAAGAGAGATGAGGAACCATAATTCGTGCATGAGTTAATGTGAAATAAAGCCCTCTACCTGAATGGGTGACAGAGGCAGATTGAGCAATAACTTTCAAAAGGAATTTAGATAAGAGCTTCAAAGAGAAAACTGAAGACTAAGGTGAAAGAGCAGCAGGATGGTACCAACTGGATCATTTTGCAAAGACCTCCTTCTGTGCTCTATCTACTAAAGAATTTATGGGCTTCACTTAACAATAGTTTGTGGTAAGGAATTACACATTCTAATCACTTGCTTGAAAAATACATTTTTTATCTGGACTTTCCTTTATTCTTACAGTCATGCCAGTCACCAGAAATAATAATGCCTCACTACTGACCTTCACTCCATTATAAAGTCAGAGTTTACATTTACCCAGGGTTATAGTGCAAATAACAGTTCCTCAGATAGTGAAGCAAAGCCTCTCCATGTGTAGCAAGACCTAGCACAGGTTTTTAATTCTTTATTCATGGTATGTGTTGAGACTGGCATTTAACACCTGCACTTAATTTTTCCTGAACTCAGCAAGGAGCTGAATCAGACAACGATCTATCTGATGGAGCAGGGGTTTCCAACCTGGGGTCCACAGAAGCCTTGCTTAATGGCAGATAAACATTTGGGAACCCTGTGCTAGAGGAAATCAGCAGGTCAAGTAGCACTTATAGGAAGGAAGGAACTATTGACCTTCCAGGTCTAAATTATTTTGGGAATGAAAGAAAGAGTTAACATATGAGGAGTGTTTGATTTCTCTGGGCTGTACTTGCTGGAGTTTAGAAGAATTGGTGGTGGTGGGGGGGGGGGGGGGAATTCACATTGAAACCTACTGAATGTTGAAAGGCCTACATAGAGTGGACGTGGAGAAGATGTTTCCTATTGTGGAGGAGACCACTGACTTAGAACAGAATCAGAAACAGGTTTAATATCACCAGCATATGTCATGAAATTTGTTAACTAATTTCAGCAGTACAATGAAATACATAATATAGGGAAAACAGTCAATTACAGTAAGCATATGTATATTAAGAAGCTAAATTAAAAATAATGCAAAAACAGAAATAATAAAAGTGAGGTAGTGTTCGTGGGTTCAATGTCCATTTAGAAATCAGGTGGCAGAAGGACAACCTTTCAGAACAGAGATGAGGAGGAATTTCTTTAGCCAGAGGGTGGTGAATCTGAGGGATTCATTGCCGCAGATGGATGTGGAGGACAAGTCATAGGGTATATCTAAAGAAGAGGTTGATGGGTTATTAATGAATAAGGGTATCAAAGTTTATGGGGAGAAGGCAGGAAAATAGGGTAGAGAGGGATAATTAGTCAGCCATGATCAAATGGTGTAGAAGACTCCATGAACCAAATGGATTAATACTGCTTCTATGTCTTAAGGTGTTCTGAACACCCTTGATCAGTTGAATCAGAAGTTGGTGAGATATTACTTAAGAGTACTGTGTACAGTTTTGGTTGCATTGTTATAGGAAAGACATCATTACACTGGAAAGAGTGAAGAGAACATTTACGAGGATGCTACCAGGTCTCAACAGTTATAGATGGATGGCTAGGCTAGATCTCTTGAAGTGTAGGAAATTGAGGGGTGATCCATAAAATCATTAGCATAGATTAGGTAATAAGGTTATACTTCCCAAGACGTACTAAATCATAAGAGACAAAAGGTTCTTCCAAGAGGACCACATCCTCACTTGCCCCATCATTAAAATGTTCCTACAAACAATGATCTCACTTTAAGGACTCTTTACCTTCTTATTTTATGTTCTCGTTATTTATTGCTATTTATTTATATTTGCAGTTGCACAGTTTGTTGTCTTATGCACTCTGATTGATCTTGTTATAGCTACTATTCTATGGATTTGCTGAGTATATTCACAAGAAAATGAATCTCAGGGCTATATATGGTAACATATGTGTACTTTGATAATAAAATTTACTTCAAACTTTGAACCTTGTCATGGTTGGAGACTTGCCTGCCTCAATAACCCAGAGAGCAAAGTTGGCTGGAGTCAGGGCTTTATGCTTTGGCTGTTAGTAGGGTCACCCATGCCAACCAGGTCAAAGGGCAGAGGCCAGACCAAGAGTGGTCCACTGGTCCTCTGGGTTCAGGGTTCAGCATAGGTCTAACTGCCCTGACTGGTAAAACAAAACTGTTACAGAAAGAGCAATGAAGAATCCTCCAACATCTAGAACTCATCGGGGAGTGTTCAAGATTCTTGGGGAGGGTGGTTGGTAAGTGGCATACTAACTTGAGGCATGAGACCTAACCAACCGTTAGTAGAGCAGGCACTTCTGAAAAAAAGGATGAGGCTTTGAAACACAGGAAGAACCATTGCTCTACAGGTGGAAAGCACACATCATCGCAACATGACTGAAACTCGGTAATCCGACCTTACCAACCAAACAGACATTATTGGGGATGTACAAATTTGTAACCAGGGTGCTCAACAGCTCTCTTGACTCGTGGCGCTGGACGAGTTCATGCAACTTAACAGTTGGTAAGTCAAGTACACCCTTTCAACTTTGTCAACGGATCTATGGAAAGTAGGTCGAGCAACCATACAGTGCTGGCCAGAACCAAACAGTGAAATAGAGCCTCTTGAGGTGTTCGTAGTGATTTCGGCTACATATGTGCAGTTTACAACTATCTTTGAAGATTACTCAATTCCAGAAGATGAAAGAAGCATTTGAAAAGCATTGCACACTCAAGTAATTTGCCAAGAAAGCTAAAAATGACCTTGATAGTGGTCTCATTGCTTCTTATTTCCAAAATGATAGCAAAGTGTGCAGAATATACAACTGGTGGAAGATTAATAATTCCTGCTGTATCAGAAGTGCTCAGCACTGTTCTCAAAATGGATACCAGTATTTTAAAGTCAATTCCCCTGAGGATTAACTCTGTAGCTCGTTGTATTGATGAAATGAGTGAAGACATTGAGTATTAACTACACACAGAGCTACAAACACAAAATTTAGGATACAACTGGATGAGTTAATTGTGCGAGACAATGAGGCATTGCTAATGGCATATGTACGGTTTATCAGAAATGGAAAAATTTATGAAGAGATTCTCTTTTGTAAATATCAATGGAGAATCAATCTACGATAAGCTCAAAATGCATATTGAGCATAAAAGTATTCCGATTAGGAACAAGATTTCTTATGCAACAGATGGAGCACCATGTATAACAGGTCACCATGCTGGTTTAGTGGCATTTATGAAAAAAAGCAGTTCCAAGTCTGTTTGCAAACCATTATGTAATTCATCATCAACATCTCACAGCCAAAAACCTCAGCCAATGACTTTTTTCAAGCATGATTCTTGGAATACCTGCTATCAACAAAATTAAAGTTTATCCATTAAATAGCAGAATATTTCGTCAGTTATGCCAAGATAATGATGAAGAGTTTGAACACTTACTTCACACTGAAGTGTGTCGGCTGCCAAAAGGTTGTTGCTTTAAATGTTTCTTTTATCTTTTTGACAGCGTGGTTGAATTTTTGCTCAAAGTTGACAAGAGCTTAGGAAACAAGATTGAACTTCTACAAAGTGAACATTCTAAATAGAATCTGCAGAGAGAGAATTTCACATTTAATCCAGATAAAAAGTACAGTACACACAAAATGCTAGTGGAACACAGCAGGCCAGGCAGCACCTATAGGGAGAAGCACTGTCGACATTTTGGGCCGAGACCTATCTATTTTTATTGGTTAATTGTAAATATATAAGCAAAACATGGGAGAAGAAGGTTTTCACAGTTTCCCTACATGGAAAGTATGGCACTTTTTCACAGACGGTGATTTGCAAGAGTACTGCTTACACCTGCAGTCACTGAAGAAGAATGTTCAGAAAAGATTCAAGGATTTGCACGATCTGAAAATTCTGGACTGGGTAATTAACACATTTCTTTGCAAGGTGGAAGAACATGAAGAAAACTTACAAGAAGAAATTATTGAAATTCAGAGTGATGAAATAACTTGACTTCAAGTCAAGTTTATTGTCATTTTAACTACATGCATGTATATAAGGTATATAGAAATGAGATAACTTTTCTTCGAATCACAGTGTAAAGCACATAACACGTGATAACTTCTAAAGGCAAGGATAAAATCTACAGATGAATAATAAACTAAAGTGCATTAATATTAAATATTTTAAGGTACAGAACAGATTAGCCAGTGACACTTCAAACACATTGCGGCTGGGAGTTCAGAAACCTGATGGCCGGGGGAAGAAACTGTTTCCCATCCTGACCATTCTTTCTACACTGTAGTCCCCTGGCTTATGGTAGAAAGTCAAAGAGGATGCCGGATGGATGGGTGGGATCCATAATAATACTAAAGGGCCTGTGTATGTAACACTCCTGATAAATGAGCAAGCAAACTTGATTTTCAAAAATGTCAGCTTTTGGGGTATATGGCTCCACTGTCATATGAAGCTTCCTGATCTTTGGAGAAGAGCCAAACTGCTCTTCATTGCATTTCCATCCCTCAACCTTCTTGAAAGAGGCACCAGTGCAGTGAACCACATACTCAAAAAAAAACCAGAAACCGCTTGGACATTATTACATGTGGGGACTTGAGGCTTTTGCTATCACAACTTGAACCAAATATGCTAAAAACCATCAAGCTCAAGGATCACATTGATATCAAAGCTGTTGTACAGCACACAGGTACTGTGTAAGCTACAGTGCCTATAAGAAGTACTCACCCCCATTGTTTTATTGTCTAACAACATTAAATCACAGTGGATTTAATTTGGCTTTTATGTTACACTGATCAACAGAAATAGACTCTTTTGTGTCAAAGTGAAAACAGATCTCTACAACGTGATCAAAATTAATTATAAATACAATACAGAAAATAACTGATTGCATAAGTATTCACTCCCTTCAACTCAGTATTTAGTAGATGCACCTTTGGCAGCAGTTACAGCCATGAGTTTGTGTGGATAGGTCTCTATCAAGTTTTGCAAATCTGGACTCTGCAATTTTCCCCTATTCTTTACAAAACTGCCCAACCTCTGTCAGATTGCATGGGTATCGTGAGTGAACAGCCCTTTTCAAATCCAGCCACAAATTCTCAATTGGATTGAGGTCTGGACTCTGACCTGGCCACTCCAGGACATTAACTTTGTTGTTTTTAAGCTATTCCTGTTTAGCTTTGGCTTTATACTTGGGGTCATTGTCTCGCTGGAAAACAGATCTTCTTCCAAGTCACAGTTCTCTTGCAGACTGCATCAGGTTTTCCTCCAGGATTTCCCTGTATTTTGCTACATTCATTTTACCCTCTACCTTCACAACCCTTCCAGGGCCTGTTGCAGTGAAGCATCCCCACAGCATTATACAGTCACCACCATGCTTCACGGTAGGGATGGTGTGTTTTTGATGCTGTGCAGTGTTTGGCTTATGCCATACATAGCATTTAGTCTGATGGCCAAAAAGCTCAAATTTGGTTTCATCAGACCATAGAACCTTCTTCCAGCTGACTTCAGAGCCTCCCACATGCCTTCTGGCAAACTCTAGCTGAGATTGTCTTGCCTTGACGTAATGCTTTTCAATAACCGTTTTGCAGAGTTGCTTGGAGTGTTCTTTTGTCTTCATGGTGCAGTTTTTGCCAGGATACTGACTCACCAGCAGTTGGACCTTCCAGATACAGGTGTATTTTTACTACAATCGAAACCCTGCACCAGCGATGATTTAGAGTGTCATATTAAAAGGGGTGAATACTTAAGCAGTCAATTATTTTGTGTTTTATATTTTTAATTAATTTAGATCACTTTGTACAGGTTTGTTTTCACTTTGCCATGAAAGAGTCTTTTTCTTTTGATCAGTGACAAAAAAGCAAAATTAAATCCACTGTGATTCAATGTTGTAAAACAATAAAACATGAAAACCTCCTAGAGGATGACTACTTTTTACAGGCACAGTAGGTTTAAAGACAAATAAAAAATTAAATCAGAATCATTTTCCTATGTTAGCACATGGTAGACATGTTTTCACACTACTGGGGAACTGGAAAGTACATTTTGCCTAATAAGTGTGAAGGTGCTTTAAGGGGGTGTTGGCAAGTATGGAAGTGCTTTAGAGGGGTGTTGGGCTAAAGAAGGTTGGGAAACACTGGTTTAAATAAAAAGTGAAAGGTTTAAAAGGGACTTGATGGACAGCTTCTTCACACAGAGGTTGATGCATATATGGAAAGAGCTGCCAGAAAAAGTGGTGGACGCAGGCATAATAGCAACATTTAAAGGGCCTTTGGATAAGTTCTGTATGTGGATAGGAGGGGTTTGGAAAGATTTTGTAAAATGGGATGAGCTTAGTAGACACTAGGTCAGAAGGTCGCGTATTCATCCTACGTTATTCCATAACCACAGTTGTAGATCCAGAATCACATAAAAGTCAGACTAAGGACAGCAGATTATCGTCCCTTAAGAATACTTATGAAACAGGCAGGTTTCTGTAATGACTTGGAAGCCCTGTGGTATCAACACCGGATTAATTCCAGATTTATTTAATTATGGAGTTTAAATCTGACAGCTGGCATCATGGGATTTGACTTTGTATTTTTGGATACATGGTACAGAAATCTTGTTGTTTGTACAAGAGGTAAAGACGATCAACACAGAGTGTTTTGAAATACTTTGCCTTGGCATTAGAATCAGAATTAGGTTTAATATCACTGGCATATGTCATGAAATTTGTACTTTTGTGACAGAAATTTATTGCAATAATAAAAACTATAAATTACAATAAGAATTGTGTACAAGAAAGAAAATTAAATTAAATAAGTAGTACAAAATGAGAGGAAATAATGCAGAGATAGTATTCATGGGTTCATTATCTATTCAAAAATCGATGGCAGAGGGGAAGAAATTGTTCCTGAAATATTCAGTATAAGTCTTCAAGCTCCTGTATGTCCTCCCTGATGGTAGCAGTGAGAAGAGGACATGTCCTGGAAGATGGATGTTCTTAATGATGGATGCTGCCTTTTTGTGGCATTGCCTTTTGAAAATATCCTAGATGGTGGGGAGGCTAGTTCCCATGATGGAACTAGCTGAGTTTACAACTTTTTCCAGCTTTTTCCAATCCTGTGCAGAGGCTCCTCCATACCAGATGGTGATGCAACCATTTAGAACGCTCTCCACAGTACATCTGTAGAAATTTGTGAGTGTCTTTGGTGACATACCAAATCTCCTCAAACTCCTAATGAAAATACAGCCATTGCCATGCCTTCTTTGGAATTGGATCAATATGTTGTCCCAGGATAGACTCTCAAGATATGTTGACACTCAGTAACGTGAAACTGCTCACCCTTTCTACTTCTGATCACTCAACGAGGACTGATTTATGTTCCTTGGCTTCCTCTTCCTGAAGTTCACAATCAATTGCTTGGTTTTAGTGACATTAAGAGCAAAGTTGTTGCAGCAACACCACTCAACCAGCTGATCTACCTCACTCTTAGGAAGGCAGGGTGAACGGAAGGAGTACAAGCTGGGAAAGAGTCAGAGAACAGCAGATGTCACAGAGGGAAACAAGTGAGTGAGGTTCTCACTGAACTCTTGCAGTAGCTTCAACATGTGGCATTTAATCCTTCACTTGCACACTCTATCTCAGATAGTATTTCATTTATCACACTCCTTATTCAGAAGCATTGGTGTTCTTTGCTTAGAGTTCAAACTGTGATCTTGTATCGGAGGTTGGATTATTTCCTTTGCCACTCTTAGAAATCTGAGAGGAAAATCTTCGTCACTTTCAGTGATATTGGCAACAGGACTGAACACTATTATCCCACTGAAATTCCCCAGAGAATTAACTCCGGTATTTTCACTGTACGGTAGAGTCAGTGTGTTTATACTCTGCTTCAGATTCATTCCTTTGCAATCAGTAGAAATTAATTCAGGAAGCAGACACACTGTGGAGGCCGTAATATTTTGCATTTTATATTGACATTGGAGAGGTCCTAGAGGGGGTTCATGAGAATGATTCTGGGAACGTAAGTGAAGGGCTAGAAAGTCCTATTCCACAAATGTATCTCAATAAATAACGAAATTAAAAGTTGCACAGGCTCCACTTTCTGGCAAAATCTGCACAGAACATTAGAGCAGAACACTGCACTTGTGATAATTTGCTAAATGAGAAATAATCTGCATAATTTTGGTCCACATTCACTTATGTGCATGTCAAGCACAAATAACCAAAGATTAATCTCTTCTCCCCAGTGCGTCCTGTAACATGAGTGGGAGATCATCAGCCTTATGCCACGGGCTATGTATTTATACTGTGAAAGTATCTGTCTATGGTTGTAAAAGGCAACCCTGAGATGCATACTATCTGGCCATCTATCAGAATTCTGCTTTGGGGATCCTGTTAAATCAAATGTGGCTGCAGCATTTTTCCACAGTAAAGTGGTGACTACATTTCCAAGACTTGTTAATATGCTTTGGGACTCCTGAATTCATAGCAGGAGCAGTACAGTATTCAAGCTGTAATTCTTCAAATCCCTCTGTGAACTGCAGCAGAGTACAAATGATAATCAGAATAAGTGCATTTTGTTGATCTACTGATTCTGAATTTCTGTGTGATGACCAATTCCTTACTGACCTGCACATCTAATATTCACAAATACCATTCTCCCCAAAAATATTACTTGTAATAGGAAATACATGTTCAGAAAGTGAAATATGCATTCAGTGCCACTTTATATGCTTGTACATCTGCTCATTAATGCAAATATCTAATCACAAGTCATAGAAAAGTACAGCACAGAAACAGGTCCTGCAGCCCATCTAGCCCGTGCTGAACCATTTAAGCTGCCTAGTCCTATTGACCTGCCCCGGGACCAAAGCCCATCTGAATCCCTACCATCCATCTACCTATCCCAGCTTTTCATAAATGCTGAAATCAATCTCGCATGCACCACTTGTGCTGGCAGCTCACTCTCACAACCTTCTGAGTGAAGAAGTTTCCCCTCGTGTTTCCCCTTAAAATTTTCACCTTTCACCCTTGACCTATGACCTCTAGTTATAGTCCCGCCCAACCTCACTGGAAAGCGCCTGCTTGCATTTACCCTATCTACACCTCCCATAATTTTACATAACTCTATCAATCTCCTCTCAATCTTCCATGTTCCAAGGAATAAAGTCCTAACCTATTCAACCTTTCCTCATAACTCAGGCTCTCTTGTCCCAGCAACATCTTTGTAAATTTCTCTGTAATCAGCCAATCATGTGGTGGCAACTCAACACATTAAAGCATGCAGACATGGTCAAGAGGTTCAATTGTTGTCCAGATCAAATATCAGAACGGAGAAGAAATGTGATCTAGGTGACCTTACTGTGGAATGATCATTGGTGCCAGATAGGGCAGTTTGAGTATCTCAGAAACCGCTGATCTCCTGGGATTTTCACACACAACAGTCTCTGGTGTGAATAATGTTAAAAAAAACAAAAAGAAAAATCTAGTGAGCAAAACTGCCTTGTTAATGAAAGAGATCAGAGGAGAATGGCCAGACTGGTTCAAGCTGACAGGAAGGTGACTGTAACTCAAATAACCACTAGTTACAACAGTGGCATGCAGGAGATCATGAACACACAGTCAGTGGCCACTTCATTAGGTACAGGAGACACCACCTGTATTAAAAAGTATCTTTTGTACCTATAAAGAGGCCACTGATTATACATGGACAGTTAATATGTACACAAAGTGACACTAGGTACAGGAATATTTGCCTGTAAGGTGACTGACAGGAAATGATAAAGTTAGTGGTAGCTAGAGATGTGGTGGGGTGAGTTGATGAGTGGAAGTTCTGATCAGCGTTACTGCTTGGAGAAAGTAATTGTTTTTAAGGCTGGTGGTCCTGGCATGGATGCTGTGTAGCCTGCTCCCTGATGGGAGTGGGACAACAGTCCATAAGGTGGGTGGGTGAGATTTTCCATGATATTGCCGGATATACTGCAAGTCCTTGATGGAAGGTAGGCTGGTGCCGGTGATGGACTGGGCAGTTTTAGCTACGGGGTGTAGAGTCCTCCTATCTGCTGCATTGCAATTTCTGATCTACGCAGTGATGGAGCATGTTCATTGCTTGTGTCGGGAATGTGTTGGGGCAGCCTGGAAGTGTTGCCACACATCCGACACCGAAGGAGCATGCTCACAGCTTACTAACTCTGACATCTTTGGAATGTGTGAGGAAAGCAGAACTTCCAGAGAAAACTCACATAATCACAGGAAGAACATACAAACTGCTTAGAGACAGCAGTGGGAATCGAACTCAGATCTTACAGCTGGCACTGTAAAGCACTGCTCCAACCCAGTAAGGTACCGTTGATGCCCCTAATTACATGGACCATCTTAATTTATAAGTATATTGCTGTGAGGTGAGGGGGGGATGTTTAAAGATGATGCATAGGGCTAGGTTTTTTAAAAATTATTTGTCACATGTACATCAAAACATTCAGTGAAATGCATTATTTGCAACAAATTAAATCAGTGGGAATTGTACTGGGCAGTACACAAGTGTCACCATGCTTCCAGCACCAACATTACATGCCCACAACTTATTAACCCTACCCATGCAGTCACAGAGAAAATGTACTAACTCCTTACTGATAGTGGCAGGAATTGAACACCAATCACACCTTGCTATGCTTCTGTTCTGCCCACTGAGGGGTGGGTTCCTCAAACATCTGTTTCCACAACTGTC
Organism: Hemitrygon akajei; assembly: GCF_048418815.1. NCBI lineage: Eukaryota > Metazoa > Chordata > Chondrichthyes > Myliobatiformes > Dasyatidae > Hemitrygon > Hemitrygon akajei. The sequence continues at coordinate 175,980,046 of NC_133129.1, forward strand.
CCAAGCAGCATGTGATAATATTTATGGGGCTTTTAGACAAGTACATAAGCAAATTAGGAATGGTGGGGGGGGGGGGGGGTGATATGGGTCATAGGTGGGCAGATAGATTTAAATTACTATAACATCTGGATCAGCACAGATATTGTGGGCTGAAGGGCCTGTTCATGTGCTCTACTGTTCTATGTTCAACGCTCAGTGACCAATTTATTCGGTATACCTGTACACCTGCTCGTTAATGTAAATATCTAATCAGCCAATCATGTGGCAGCAACTCAATATATAAAAGCATGTGGACATGGTCAAGAGGTTCAATTCAAACAAAGAAATGTGATCTAAGTGACCTTGACCATGGAATGATTATTGGTGCCAGATGGGATGGCTTGAGTATCTCATAAACTGCTGAGCAGAAGACAATGAATATGCACCCAGTGGTCACTTTGTTAGATACAGGAGGTATTGAGCCATTGAGTGTATGTACTCATAAGCAGGTCTGACTGTGACAGCAACACCTAAGGAAAATCTCAGATTGAAATTGCTTTTAACTTCCAGGTGATTGCTTTAGTTTTCCCTTCAAAATAGGATGCTCTGACATCTAATACATTGGCCATGAACTTTATCTTTGCTTCAAATTTGCCGATCTTTGACATAAATGCCAAATTTCCCTATCAGCCTGCAGATGCTGGAATCTGGAGCCACAAACGATACACTGAAGGAATTTAGTGAGTTAAGCAGCACCTCTGTGGTGAACGGTATTGTCAATGTTTTGGGTCAAAATCCTACATAAGAACCAAATAGTGCAATGCAATTACAGCACCAGCGAAACAAGTTCAATTCTGCCACTGTCTGGAAGGAGTTTAAACATTCTCCCCATGATCACATGGGCCTCCGGGTGCTCTGGTTTCCTCCCACATTCCAAAGATGTACAGGGTAGTAGGTTAATTGGTCAAGTGAGTGTAATTGGTCGCCGCAGGCTCATTGGGCTAGAATTGTCTGTTACAGTGCTGTATCTCTAAATAAGAGGATGGTTTAAAAATGATAACAGGTAAACAAAATAACAAGTGGTTATGACAAATGATAACAAGCAGTCCTGAAGAAGTGTTTCAGCCCAAAACATTGACTGTCTTTTTCTTTCTACAGATGCTGCCTGACCTGCTGTGTTCCTCCACCGCTTTGTGTCTATTACAAGCTAACAATGAAAATATTCAAACAATAACTTGATAAAAGAGGTAAGTTTTAGCAAAGGAAAAGAAAGGGAAGAGCAATGTCAGAGACTTGAGATTAAATTGGTGAAGACAATGACCTCTAGCATAAAGCCAAAGCTACACAGGAATCAACAAAGTTAATGTCCTGGAGTGCCCAAGTCAGAGTCCAGACCTCAATCCAATTGAGAATTTGTGGGTGGATTTGAAAAGAGCTGTTCACTCATGATCTTCATGCAATCTGACAGAGCTTGAGCAGTTCTGTAAAGAAGAATGGGGAAAAATTGCAGTGTCCAGATGTGGAAAGCTGATAGAGACCTATCCACACAGATTCAAGGCTGTAATTGCTGCCAAAGGTCCACTTACTAAATGCTGACTTGATGGGGGTGAATACTTATGCAATCAATTATTTTGTGTTTTATATTTGTAATTAATTTAGATCATTTTGTAGAGATTTGTTTTCACTTTGACACAAAAGAGTCTTCAGGGTCAAAACAAGCCAAATCAAATCCAAACATGAGGAAATCTGCAGATGCTGGAAATTCAAGCAACACACACAAAATGCTAGTGGAACGCAGCAGGTCAGGCAGCATCTATAGGGAGAATGGACGTCAAGTCCATTGGGGTTGAATGTTGTAAGACAATAAAACATGAAAACTTCCAAGGGGGTGAATACATTTTATAGCTCCTGTATATACTATCTTGAGATACACTTCCTTGCAGGCATTTACAGGATCATAATGAAATGCATTAGAATTGGAGGGTTATGGGGTAATGTGGGTTTAGTATTTTTTTTAAGGCTTATATGGGTCGGCAGAACATGGAGGGCTGAAGGGCCTGAACTGTGCCGTAGTGTTCTATGGTTCTAATTTGTGAAAAACTATACATAAATAAAGACTGACAGTGTACAAAACTGTGCAAATAATTTAAAAAAACAGATGTAAAATACATATATTGCAAAATTTACTTGACCTTGCTTCCTGCCACTATATATAACTAATACTGAGAACATGAGTTGCAGAGTCTTGAAAGTGAGTATTGCATGTTGAAATGGAGAAGAAGTAGTACACATCAGGATCCAAATATTATCAAATTTTATAAAAAAAAACTATGCATAAACAGACAAAGATTGGCAAATGACAAACAACACTGGAGGAACGTATAATTTCTCAAAGAGTGAGAGGGTTTAATGGAGGTCTAGAGATATTACAAAATGAAAGTAATTAGTGACTTTAAATAAAGGAAGATAACTTTTTTTAACCAGGTTTCTTAGGTTCTTGAGTTGCTGAACTTATCAGCACAATTTAAAACATAACGTATGGACGAGTAAAGTACTTTAGACCAAGAGACAACAAACAAATGGAGACCTTTAATTGTTTTGTTTCATACTGTGACTCTATTGAATGACCCAATTTCTCTGACTCCATTTTGGATAGGTGCATGGATCATGGGTATATGTAGGGCTATAGTCCTGGTGCAGGTCAATGGGAGTAGACAGAAATACAGATTGGTATGGACTAGATGGACCAAAGGGCCTGGTTCTGTGCTGAACTTCTCTATGACTTTATAAATTCAATTGTTCATCATTCCCTTCTATATAAAAAAAGAATTTTCTTTAATATCAAGAACCTGGGAGGACGTGCAATAGTGGAGTAATTGCAAAATTTGCTCGTACTTACTTCCTGCTGGTTTCAGAAGAACTTGTTTAAGTTACAAAGTAAAAAATGGAATCAAGACCTGTTATGCAAAGGTTTATTCCTTGTGCTCATCTCTGCTGCAGTGACAGACATCAAATACTGATTGATTAAAAGCTGTGAACTATCTTCTTGATGGATTTTCTCCCTTTGACAGCTGCAGGAAGCATTCCATTTGCATATGAACCAAGTATACAAAGGTACACTTCACCAGGAATAGATCCAATCGTTATTCCAATTACCATGCGGGTTCAACTTCAGCACTTACAAGAAATTTGGTTAAGTACTGGATGTGGATGGGAGGGGCGTGGAGGTCTATGGTCCAGGTGAAAGTAGAAGGGAACAGGAAGAATAACTGTCTTGCATAAATAGACCAAAGGACCTGTTTCCATGCTGTAGTGCTTTATGATTCCATTTTCTAATGAACACCAACTTTTCATAAAAATTAGCACTGGGTTAACAACCCTGAGTGGATGAACAAAAATTGTTATGGAAACTGCAATGAAGAATCCTTCTATCTCTGAGTGCGACAGTAATCCAGAGAATCCACAGTAGTGAACAGACAGTAGTGAAAAGCGAGAGGAAGCTACTGGCATGATGAAGGAAGCTTTGAATACCACCAGGACCAAAAGCGTCCCGGAGAACTATACCTGGGGCACCAGAAAGAAGATGGCCAAGGACAGACAGAGATGAGAACCTTCACTGTTGCTCTAAATGCTAATAGTGTAACAGGAAATTGATGATGATGATGATGATGATTCATAAAATTGATTTAACATCCAACGAAGAGTCCCCAACTATTTTTCCCATCATTTGAGTGGAAATAGTGCATAGAATGGGAATATCATTCCAATTTACTGCATTATACCATTCTTCCTCACCCCTTCCAGCCCCTTTGAAATGCTTGTCAGCCGACTCCTCGTTCATCGCCTACATGCAATGAACATAGAACGGTACAGCACAGGAACAAACCATTCAGCCCATGGTGTTGTACCAAACCAATTAAATTAGTAATCAAATGGCCAACCAAACTAATCCCTTCCGCCTGCACAATGTCGCATACCCTTCCATTTCTCTCAGTCATGTACCTATCTAAATGTCTCATAAAAGCCCCTAGTGTATCTGCCTCTACCACCACCCCAGGCTGTGTATTCCAAGCACCCAACCAGTCTCTGTGCACAAAACCTGCCCCTCACATCTCCTTTGTAATTACCCCCTCTCACCTTAAAAGCTTGCCCTCTGGTATGAGACATTTCAACCCTTGGACAAGGATACTGTCAACTCTTTCTATGCTTCTCATAATCTTATAAACCTCTATCACATCTCCACTCAGCCTCTGCCACTCCATAGAAAACAACCCAAGTTTGTCCAAACTCTTATTATAGCACATGCCCTCTAATCCCGGCAGCATCCTGGTAAACCTCTTCTGCACCCTCTCCAAAGCCACAACATCCTTTCTATAATGGGTGACCAGAACTATATGCAATACTCTGGATATGGACATAACTAGAGTTATATAAAGCTGCAAAATAACATCCTGATTTTTGAACTCAGTGCCTTGATTAATAAAGGCCAGCATGTAATATGCCTTCTTAACTATCCTCTCAACCTGTGTAGCCACTTTCAGGGAGCTATGAACTTGGACCCCAAGATCCCTCTGCTCATCAATGCTTTTAAGGGTCTGCATTTAACAGTGTACTGTACTGTCTTTTTACATTTGACCTACCAAGGTGCAACATTTCAACAGGACAAACTCCATCTGCCATTTCTCCCCCCCCCCCCCCACCCCACATGCAACTGATCTATATCTTGCTGTATTCTTTGCCCTGCACAACTCCTTGCCAGCTCTCCCTATTTAGGCCAATGGTTTCCAAATGCTCATAAAACCTATCCCGAAAAATTCTCTCCAGTAACTTCCCTGCCACTGACATGACACTCACCAGTCTGTAGTTTCCAGGATTATCCCTGGTTCCCTTCTTAAATAATGGAACAACATTAGCTACTCGCCAATCCTCCGAGACCTTTCCTCTAGCTAGAGAGGAAACAAAGATATTGGTCAAGGCCCCAGCAATCTCTCCTCCTGCCTCTTACAATAACCTGGGGTATATCTGATAAGTCACTGCGGACTTTCCACCTGAATGCCTTTAAGAAACCTAATACTACCTCTTCCTTTACCTGAAAATGCCTGAGCATATCAATAGCACAGCTCCCCCTTATCCTCCACATCCTTCTCCTGAGTAAATACAGATGTAGAGCACTCACTGAGGACCTCACCAACATCCTCCACATCCAAAAAGATATTCCCCCCATTATCATTAAGTGGTCCTATCCTCTGGCTCTTGATATACAGTGCCTATAAAAAGTATTCACCCCCTCTTGGTAGTTTTCATGTCTTATTGTTTTATAATATTGAATCACAGTGGATTTAATTTGGCTTTTTTACACTGATCAACAGAAAAAGACTCTTTTGTGTCACAGTGAATACAGATCTCTACAAAGTGGTCAAAATTAATTACAAATATAAAGCACAACTAACTGGTTGCATAAGTCTTCACCCCCTTCAAGTCAATATTTAGTAGATGCAACTTTGGCAGCAATTACAGTCTTGAGTCTGCATAAAAAGGTCTCTATCAGCTTTGCACATCTGGACACAACAATTTTTCCCCTTCCTTCTTTAAAAAACCTGCTCATGCTCTATCAGATTGCATGGAGATCATGAGTGAACAGCCCTTCTCAAGTCCTGCTACAAATTCTCTGTTGGATTGAGGAATGGACTCTGACTTGGCCACTCCAGGACATAAAACTTGTTTGTTTTTAAGCCATTCCTGTGTAGCTTTGGCTTTATGCTTGGGGTCATTGGCTTGCTGGAAAACAAATCATTACTCAAGTCGCAGTTCTCTTGCAGTCTGCATCAGGTTTTCCTCCAGGATTTCCCTGTATTTTACTGCATTCATTTTACCCTCTTAACTTCACAGGCCTCTAGGACCTGCTGCAGTGAAGCATCCCCATAACATGATGGAGCCACCATCATGCTTCATGGTAGTGATGGTGTGTTTTTGTTGATGTGCAGTGTTTGGCTAATGTCAAACATAGTATTTAGTCTGATGGCCAAAGAGCTGAATTTTGATTTCATCAGACCAAAGAGCCTTCTTCAGGCTGACTTCAGAGTCCCCCATACGCATCTCAGCAAACTCTAGTTGAGATTTCATGTTAGGTTTTTCCAACATTGGCTTTCCCTTTGCCACTCTCCCATAAAGCTGTGACTGGTGAAGCACCTGTTGCTATATGCACAGTCTCTCCCACCTCAGCCACTGAAGCTTGTAACTCCTCCAGAGTTGTCATAGGTCTCTTGATGGCCTTCCTCACTAGTCCCCTTCTTGCATGGTCACTCCGTTTTTGAGGATAGCCTCCTCTACGTAAATTTACAGCTGTGTCGTATTCTTCCCATTTCTTGATGATTGACTTAACTGTATTCCAAGGGATTCTCAGTGACGTGACTTGGATATTTTCATGTATCCATCTCCTGACTTGCATTTTCAACAACCTTTTTCACAGAGTTGCTCAGTGTGTTCTTTTATCTTCGTGGTGTAATTTTTGACGGGATACTGACTCACCAGCAGTTGGACCTTTTACTACAATCAATTGAAACACCTTGACTGCATGCAACTCTCCGAAAACAGATCTCCATTTAACTAATTATGTGACTTCTAAAAGCAATTGGCTGCACCAGTGATGATTTGTGGTGTCATATCAAAGGGGGGGGGGGGGGTGAAAACTTATGCAATCAATTATTTTGTGTTTTATATCTGTAGTTAATTTAGATCTGTGTTCACTTGGACATGAAAGGAGTCTTTTTCTGTTGATCAGAATCAAAATAAAGCAAATTAAATTCACTGTGATTAAAATGATGTAAAACAATAAAACATGAAAACTTCGAAGGGTGGTGGGTAAAACACTTTTTACAGGCACTGTATGTATCTTGGGATTCTCTTTAATTCTACCTGCCAAGGACTTTTCATGGCCCCTCCTGGCTTTCCCAATTCCCTTCCTGAGTTCTTTTCTTTATAATCTTCAAGGGCTCTGGTTGATTCTAATTTCCTAACCCTTTACATGCTTTTCCCCTTGAATAAATTCATCACCTCTCTCCACATCCAAGATTCTCTTTCCTTGCCATCCCTGTCCTTCCTTCTGACGGGAACATCCCTGTCCTGTACTCTGTGCAGTTGGTCTTTAAACACCCTCCACATGTCAGATATGGGCTTTCCCAAAAACAGCTGTTCCCAATTAACTCTCCCTAGTTCCTGCCTATGGCTTTCATAAATTGCTCTGCTTCAATTTTATACTCTCCTGCAAGGTCTATACTAATCCTTACCTATAGTTACCTTAAAACTAATGGAGTTGTGGTTAGTGTTTCCCAACTGCTTCACCCACTGCAAGGTCAGTCACATGGCCAGGCTCATTACCCAACACCAGGTCCAGTACAGTCCCTCCTCTTATTGGACTAGCTACATATTGGTTTAAGCAAACCTCCTGGATGCACCTAACCAATTCTACCTCTTGCACTAAGACAGCCTAGTTTATATTAGGGAAGTTGAAATCCCCGATTCCATGTCTTCAGTGCCTTTGCCCACAGTTAATTGAGGCTCTGTTGGTGCCATTCTTGCTGTCAAGTTCCACTCATAGAGCTGCTGTTACCCTTTGGTTGAGTTGTTAACCCGCAGCTTACAATGTAAATAAAATCTCATCGAACCAACTTAAAGATTATTGGTATTGACATGGGGTCTTGGCTGTTAGTTTTGCCTCAGTCCCAAATGAGCCATGATCAAATGGCTGCGCAAACTTGATGGGCTAATTCTGCACCTATCTTTTGGTCCATTATTGGCACTTCATTACCCTACTTATTTATGTGAGATTTCTGTAAACAAGTAGTCTTCTGGGAGTGGTGAATCTCATGGAGTTCTCTGGAGTCAGAGTCATTCAGCCCATCTAGTCAATGCCAACCAAGATGTTAACCTGAGATAATTCTATTTCTTCACTTTTGGCCCATATCCATCTAAACCAGGGACTTTATGCCATGGAACCCTACCATTAATGTGATTCCTGGGTTAGGAACCTCTGAAACCTTTCCTATTGATGCGCCTGTCCAAGTACCTTTTAAACACCTGTCTCAACCACATCTTCTGGCAGCTTATTCCTCATAAGGACTACTTTTCTGAAGAAATATTTCATCCTCACGTTCCTATTAAATCACTCTCCTCTCACTTTAAACATGTGCCCTCTAGTTCTTGATTCCCAACTTTAGAGAAAAACCACAGACATTTCTGGATTTTAAACAATTGTGAGAATTTAAAGAGTTGATGAATTTCTGAAAGAGCAGAGAAGTGAGGGTTTTGAGGAACTGTCACAGGAGAGAAGATGATTCAGATTCTGATTTACTTATCACGTGTATTGTACATCGAAACATATAGTGAAATTCATCATTTGCTTAAACTACAAATACGCCCAAGGATGTGCTGGGGCAGCTCACAGTGTCACCACATATTTCAGTGCCAACAATGTTCAGCAGATGAACCCTGAGCAGATCTACCCCTGAATGGTGAGTGACTGAGTAGCCGATCCAACTGTTGTTTTCCTGTGTCCTCAAGTTCTCCACTACAACAATGACCACACTTCAAATCTGCTTCTACTTTTACAAAGTGCTCCTGGACGTGTTGATTAAAATTCATGGTTCTTCCTCTACTATTTAAAGCAAAGCCACAAACAGTCACAGGTTCTCTCACAGGATGGCGTAAGTGTGGAATGAGCATCCAGCAGAATCAAAGTTAGAATCAGAACCAGGTTTAACATCACTGGCATACGTCACCAAATATATTGTTAAGTGGCAGCAGTACATTGCAGTACATATAATTAAAACTGTTAACTACAGTAAGATATATATACTAAAAGAGTTAAATTAAGTAAGTAGTGCAAAAAAGAAAAAAGTGAAGTAGTGATATAGTGTTCAAGGGTTCAATGTCCATTCAGAAATCTGATGGCAGAGGGGTAGAAGCTTTGCCTGAATCATTGAATGTGCCTTTAGGATGCTGTACCTCATCCCAGATGGTAGCAATGAGATAGGTTTTGTCCTGGGTGATGGGGATCCTTAATGATGGATGCTGCGTTTTTGAGGCATTGCTCCTTGAAGTCCTGGATGCTGGGGAGGCCAGTGCCCATGATGAAGCTGACTGGGTTTTCAACTCTCTGCAGCTTATTTCTATTTTGAGCAGTGCCCCCCACCCCCCACCCCCCCCCCACCATACCGAACAGTAATGCGGACAGTTAGAATGCTCTCCTCGGTACATCTGTAGAAATTTGCAAGTCCTTGGAAGTGGGGTTTGCAAGTTCATTCACAAAATCCGGGTAAGTACATGGACAGGAGAGGTATGGAGGGCTATGGTGTGGGTGCAGGTTGACAGGACTAAGCAGGAGTCATGCTTCCAGTGCCAGCAACCTTTTGTACTCATTCACCTCTCACTGGGCTGCTGAAGGTTACTAGTGTAACTGCTCTGTAATGTTACAATTAAAACAATAAGGCAATTTCTTTTACTACTTTCAACTTTGCTCACAGTTCTCTAAACATTTTAAAACACTTACTGTTGGCAAACCACTGGAGCAAATAAATTTGAAAAGTGACAAACAATTGAACTTCCAGTATAAAATTAATATAGCGAAGTGTTCCTTGCATGAGTGCCAACATTTTAAGCGTGCCATTCCTCTGTTGATTATCCCAAGACAGGAATTGACAATTTTATTTTAAATGAGGTTAATCGCCTCTGCTAAAAATATAAATTGCAGAAGTATCAGCCAAATGTACTAATTGCCTGTGCAGCTAGAAGCAATTTCCACCCTTAGGTGTGCAGTGTAAGATAATGATAGATCAATGTCAGCAAACCCAAATGACAACTCAACTAAGAGACAACAATACTAAAAGGTGGCATCTAGATGAATTAGGAAATGAACAAAGAAGTGATATATGAAATACAGTATAGCAAAGTGTATGGCCATGTAACTTGGTTGAAGGAGTGTAGTCTGTTTTGTCATATGCTTTTGTGATATCATTCTCGGGGAACGTTGTCTCATTTTTTAACTACATGGCATTTGTGGTTTCTAAATGACAATAAACTGAATCTGAATCTGAATTTTCTAAGCAGGGAGAAAATTCAGAAATTGGAGCTGCAAGGGACTTTGTAACCCTGGTGCAGGATTCCCTAAAGGTTAACTTGTAGAGTAAGTAATCGATAAAGAAAACAAATACAATGTTAGCAATTATTTCGAGAGGATTAGAATATAAATGCAAGGATGTATTATTGAGACATTACAAGGTGCTGGTCAGTCTACATTGGGAGTATTATGTGCAGTTTTGGGCCCCTTATCCAAGAACAAATATACTGACATTGGAGAGGTCTGGATGAGGTTTATCAGGAGGATTTACATATGAGGAGCGCAAGATGGCTCTGGGCATGTACTCGCTGGTGTTTAGAAAAATAAGGGGGGATCTTATTGAAAACTACCGCATATTGAAAGGCCTAGATAGAGGGGAGGTGCAGAGGATTATTTCAATAGTGAAATGAAGAACCAGAGGGCACAGACTCAGAATAGAGGGACATCTATTTAGAACAGAGATGATGAGAAATTTCTTAAGCAAATCTGTGGGATTCATTGCCACAGGCTGCTATGTAGATCAAGTCATTGGGTATGTTTAAAGAGGAGATAGATTCCTGATTAGTAAGGGCATCCAAGCTTATGGAAAAAAATCACGAGAACGGGATTGAGAGGGAAATAAGTCATGATCAAATGGTGGAGCAGACTTGATGGGCCAAGTGGCCTCATTCTGTTCCTATAGTTAATGGTCAACAGAGATCTTGCTAGTTAACTCCATGCAATCGATGGAATTTAATTGAGTGAAATAATGCTGTAGATTCATTGATTTGTGCATGATCCCTGGCGGCAGTTCCAAGTAACAAAACCCCCAATATGATAAACTGTATAATTTACTTCTAAGATGTATTGTCTGTATTCAAATAAAGTAGGTTACTTTCTTATTTTATTCACTGCTCAAGTATCAGACATCAAATCAATTTCACAAAATTGGAAGCATTGGTCTGTGCTGGGAATTCCCTTGGCTGTGAATAGCCAGAAGGGACACCCTGTTAAATGCATGAACGCCTCATTCTAATAAAGTTCTCTAAACCAAACCTGAATGAGTTACATATAAAATGTTCATTGAGGAATCGGGTATAAGTGACAATGAAGTACTGGGTATGCTGACTGTAACAGTATCTGGAATAATGTTGAAGAGTAGTGGTCTTCAAAATGCCAAAATAAGTTATTCATAAATGATCTTCTCAAATCAAGGTACTGAGTATAGGAGATGGGATGTTATGTTGAAATTGTATAAGACATTGGTGAAGCCTAATTGGGAGTATTGTGTGCAGTTTCATCTTTCCTACCTGCAGGAAAGATGAAAAAAGTACAGAGAAAGTTTACAAGTATGTTGCTGGGCCCAGACCACCTGAGTTATAAGGAAAGATTGAATAGATTAGAACTTCATTCCTTGGGACATAGAAGATTGAGAGGCAATATGATACAGGTATACAAAATAATGAGAAGAATAGATTAGGTAAATGTAAGCAGACTTTTTCCACCAAGGTTGGGTGGGACGACAACCAGAGATCATGGGTATGTGTGAAAGGTGAAAAGTTTAAGGAGAACATAAGGGGAAAGTTCTTCACTCAGAGGGTAATGAGAGTGTGGAATGAGCTGCCAGCACAAATGGTCCATGCAAGCTCGATTTCAATGTTTAAGAGTTTGGATAGGTACATGGATGGTAGGGATATGGAGGGCTGTGATCACAGTGCAGGTCAATGGGAGTAGACAGTTTAAACAGTTCAGCATGGACTAGATGGTCTGAGGGACTTGTTTCTGTGCTGCACTTTTCTATAACTCGATGACTCAAAGAATTCAACTCTGTCTCATGTCAAACCATGTGAGTTATGTAGCAGTCAATGTTGTGTACTTAATATTTCAGTAATATTTGATTAATAGCATAAATATATTGTTTGGTTTAGCATTCTTTGTTTACATAATTCATTATGGGCTATACGTAAAAATATGTGCATGGCATATGTCATCACATCACCATGTCATATGCACATGCCCCACTATCAGTAAAAACAAAACTAGGCGCCTTATCTCTGGGCTCCTGTCTTTTTCTTTTGATTAGCTTCACATTTTGAAAAACATGACAGTGGCATCAAGGAACTTCTAAAAGAACCCAAGATGACTACCTACCTGTTGGATGGCAGCAAAAAGTTCAAGTTTTAAAAAAATGCAGCACATAGTTGTTCAGGAATGGACAGAGATGTTTGAGTTTTCAAACAAAAGGCAGAAAACTGACAAATTCATTGGTTCCTTAATGGTGAGTACCAGGTAATAATATTTTTTAAAAATGGAAATGGCTGGCTACTTCTACATTCTACAGGGGTTGTATTGAGAGCATATTGAGCAGCTGCATCACTGCCTGGTTTGGGAATTGCACCATCTCGGATCGCAAGACCCTGCAGCAGATAGTGAGGTCAGCTGAGAAGATCATCGGGGTCTCTCTTCCCGCCATTATGAACATTGACACTACACGCTGCATCCGCAAAGCAACAGCATTATGAAGGACACCATGAACCCCTCATACAATCTCTTCTCCCTCCTGCCATCTGAGAAAAGGTACCCACAACCAGACTATGTAACAGTTTCTTCCCCCAAGCTATCAGACTCCTCAATACCCAGAGCCTGGACTGACACCTTACTACCCTATTGTCTTATTATTTATTGTAATACCTGCACTGTTTTGTGCACTTTATGCAGTGCTGGGTAGGACTGTAGTCTAGAGTAGTTTTTTAATGTGTTGTTTTTTACATAGTTCAGTCTAGTTTTTGTACTGTGTCATGTAACACCATGGTTCTGAAAAAAACGTTGTCTGATTTTTACTATGTATTGTACCAGCAGTTATGGTCAAAATGACAATAAAAAGTAACTCGACTTGACTTGACTTTGTAAAGTGAGACGTATTTGATTGCACAAGAGATAACTGGATATCGTATACTGAGAGAATTGAGTAGTGTTTTGAAGTTAACAAAATAGCCAATGACAAATGAATGCCAGTTTTGCTGAGTGCACTGGATTTAAAGGCATACAGTTTGCTTAGAAAATTAATTGTTCCAACCAAACCAATCAAAATTAGTCTTGCTGATATCATGAAATTAATGCAGGAACATTTAGAACTGAAACCATTGTTGCTTCATGAACAATTTAGGTTTCCTAAGTGTAATCAAAAGGAAGGGGAATGCATTTCAACTTACGAGGCTGCATTGAAGAAGTTGTCTGAACATTGGCAGTTCAGTGATGGGCTTAATACACACTGAGAGATCATTTAGATTGCGGAATCTTACATTCTAAGCATTCAAAAATGGCTTCTAACTGAAACACAGCTTACATTTAAAAGAACAGTTAAAATAGCTGTATCTATGGAAGCAGCAGACAAGTGAGTTGCAGTCAGTAATGAAAGCAAATGTGAACAAAATTGCAAAACAGAATCTGGCCTGGTCAAACAAATACGGGGTAAGGGTGGATATCAGGGAAATGGGAGAGACGTAGGTGAAGGCAGCAGCAATGGTGGAGGAAGGAAAAACCCATTCTTCAAAGGAGGAGGACGTCTCTGATGTTTTGGAAAGGAAAACCTCAGCCTGGGAACAGATGCTTGTGGCAGATACAAAAAACTGAGGAAAGGAAATAGCATTTTATCAGTTAGCTAGATCACATGGAAGTTGAAGGAATTCTTTCAAAGGTTGAGTGGAGTCCATGGGCAATACCAGCAGAACCAGTAGCCAAAAAAATTAGGTCTGTCAGGATCTGTGGTGATTTTAAGGCCACCATTAACCTAGTGCAGAAAGTAGACCAATATCTTCTGAAGAGGACAGAGGTCATCTTTGCAAACCTTTCTGGAGGAAAATACTTCAGCAAAGTGGACTTAGTGAAGTCTTATGGAATAAAAATTCTGAATAAAGGGTTAAAATATCTGAGTTGTTAATACCCTGTACCTTCCTTTAATTAGCGTAACATAGCTGCGTAAACAAGATGAAGACAGTGAAGGTCATAAATTGTAGGAAGGACCCAGTGGGCTGTCAAATTTTTGACAATTAAAAAGTGTGTCTGGATTTCATTCACAGGTCAGGTACGAACATATAAAACAAATTATACTTTTGTACTTTAATGACTTACTGGATCTAAGGATTTAATGAACCTTCTATGTATCATGAATAAAGATTCACCATTCGGCCTAGGTTTTCAGCATGTTTGCAATAATTTACCATAGTTTCAAGGATATTTGACAACTTATCTCTGTGTTGTGGACAGAAAATAGACTGTCTCTGGAATTTTCATGGGAATTAATAAGACAAACAGGATTGACTTTCTTTTAAACTTTGACAGATGTAATTGACTTTCTGTGTGCACGTATAAAAAAGGATATGACTATTGTTCTTTGGAAGACTTGACGATCGCACCATTAGCAAGTTATTCTTGCTTTATTCATCAATAAATGTATTCTCCAGTCACTTTGAAGTCTATATCCAATTTATAAGTGGCCAACTTTAATTGAATTTCCTGAGTATATTTATTTCCCTAACAGGCTTGCCTACAATGGAGATAGAAGAAGAGTCCAAAGTGTTTCTCGCCATCAACACTCACAAAGGGCTTTATTGCTATGATGGGATTATTTTTGGAGTAGCACCTGCACTCTGGCAGAAAGCTATGGACCAGGTACTGCAAGTCTGTACAGGAACTCAGTGTTACCTGGATGATAAGGGAACATCTCCAAAATCTCAAGACAGTGTTAAAAAGATTAGAAGATTATGGGCTCAGAACATGAAATGATAAGTATGAATTCTTTAAATGAAGCATCACTTACTGTGGTCACACCATTGATGCACAAACATTACACGAGTGTGTTGAGGAAATTCAAGCAGTGGTGGATGCCACAAGGCCAAAGGACATGTCACAATTGCAGTCCATTTTAGGATTTGTCAATTACAATAACAAGTTCCTGCCAAACCTGGCTACTGTGCTCTACCTCTTGAAGTCATTACTACAGATCGGGAAGAAATGACAGTGGACAAAGCAGTAAGAGGTGATTTTCAAAAAACAGAGGAAATGGTGACGTTAGACACTGTAGTCACATATTATGATCTACATTGTCCAGTGAAGCTTGCCTGTGATGCCTCACCCTATGGTATAGATTTAGTCATGTCATATTATGCGTGATGGAAGTGAACGCCCCATTGCCTTTGCATCATGTTCTTTTAGTGCTGCAGAGCAAAATTACGCACAGATTGACAGAAAGGCCTTGAGCCTGGTTTGGACTGTAAAACGCTTCAACCAGTACTTGTATTGGAGAAAGTTTACACTCGTTACTGATAATCAACCACTAATGCCCAATTTCAATCCACAGAAGGGTGTTCCACTAACAGCAGCAGTATGTATGCAGTGATGGGTTCTGTTTCTTCAGGACACTATTACAAAATTGATTTGAAGAGGACAATTAATCATTGAAATCATGATGGATTGTCCTGTTTACCCTTGGAAAAGAAAATATCCAGAAAATTTACAAAAGAGGACACTCCTCTTGACATATTCTCTTCATGCAAATCAAAAGTCTCCCTATTACAACAGAGATGATCCAAAGAGAAACCAGAAAAGCCCTTGGAATGGTTGGAATGTGCAACAGGAATCCTTGTTTCCTTATTTTTACCAGAGCCAGGATGAACTTGCCCTTAACAGGGATTGCCTTTTGTGAGGTTTGAGATTTGTTGTATCATCCAAGCTGAGAGATGAAGTGTTGGAGGAGCTACATGCCATTCATTTAGGCATGGTCAAAGTGAAAACATTGGCTCAAAGCCTTGTTTGGTGGCCTGAGGTAGATCAGCAGATCAAGCAGCCTGCCATGCACTGTTCAGGATGCCAACATGTCCAGAAGATGCCAAGAGCATCTTGGAGAAGTAAAAAGAAAGGAGAAGATCAGAGAGATCAGAACCACATCCTGCAGTCCCATATCCAACTCCTACCACTGCGAGGGGCCAGAAACTGAGGTTGTTTTACAGCCACGTCTCACCTGCCAAGCAGAATGATCTCCCTTGTCAGAAAAGATGTTATCCAACAAGAGGGAAAAAGAACCTCCACATCAATTGAATCTTTAGATCTGAATGGGCCAATTTAAAATTCACGATGCTGTGGATGTCTTAATAGTGGTTGTATTCCATGGTATGCTGCATATATAGTTGAGATGCATTCTACATTGAGTTGGAGTTTATAGCCAAGCAGGAAGGTGTGTTGTATGTTTAGTATTTCTGTAATATTTGAGTAATTTTGTAAATATACTTTGATTACATAAGTCATTATATGTAAAAGTACGTGAAATACATACGCCATCATGCCACAGCATCATATGCACACACCTTGCTGAAAGTAAAAACTAAACTAAACACATTATCTTCAGGCGCCCATCTTTTACTTTCACTTAGTTTTATGTTTTGGAATTACAAAACATAAAAGTCCACTGCTTATGGTAAGAGAGAGTACACCTGAAAAAGGAAAACTGGAAGCAACCATACTTTCTATGGCCATGTCCATAAGCCAGTATCTGGGCACTTATGTCATCATTTCTCCAGGAAACAGATTGAAAAGGGCAGAAAGGGCTGGAATCGTAACGTACTACAGGTCCTTTAGTCATTCAAGTCTATGCTGACCTGCACTGAACAAGGAAGTTTGAATTGTGCTTTATTCTCCATCAAATTTTGTGTGCTCACCACACAATTATGTATCATTCAAATCATACAATTAATTTGAATGATTGTAGTCTGCCTCAAAGCCCAATTATTGCAGAACAATCATCCCAGCGTGTTAATACAATCTATCACAATGGACTAATTGAACAGAGAATACCTTCCAATATACTGTACAATCAGATAGAGTCATGCTGACTGCACAACAATGACCAAAGCTCATCGCTGGCAAGTTGTCTGGCTTCAGATGATTAATCTTGACTTCCATCCATGCAGCTGCTTATGAACCTGAGCCTTTAATATCTGCAACCCATTGCTTTTGCCCCTTCAAATGGCAAGTACCCAGCAGTCAAGCAGAATTTCAGTTCAATGACTATTTTTCCAGTGATCAGAAACACAAATATTAAAAATGAAGAAAACAAATTGTTTAAATTGTAAGGAATAACCTTCAGAATACTATTTTTAAACTTTAGAAATTCTTTTATGCAACAAAACACATACACGATAGACCATAAGCCCATAACACACAGGAACAGAATTAGGTCACTTGGCCCATCGAGTCTGCTCCACCATGCCATCATGGCTAATTTATTATCTCTCTCAATCCCAGCCTCCTGCCTTCTCTGTAACCTTGGATGTTCTTACTAACAAAGAACCTATCAACCTCTGCATTAAATATACTCAATGACTTGGACTGTACAGCCGTCAGTGGCAAAGAATTCCACAGATTCATTACCCTCTGCCTAAAGAATTCTTTCTTATCTCTATTCTAAATGAATATTCATAAGATCATCAAAGTAAGTTTTTGAAGAACATGTGACATTATCATTAGTTCATTGTTCTGAAGTTTGACAATATAATGCCTCAATTCTATTTCCATAGATATAGAGGCAAAACATATGGATATGCAAGCCAACTTATTAGCAATTGTATTTCAACTCAACGTCCATCACACTATATGCTAACGATTAAAGATTCGATTTGTTTGTCACATGTACATCAAAATATCAAAGTGCATTATTTGCATCAAATCAAATCAGCAAAGCTGAGGCTGGGCAGTCCAGAATCATCACCACACTTCCACAGCATGTCCACAACTCACTAACCCTAACCCATACGTATTTGAAATGCGGGAGGATATCACAACCCTCGGAGGAAATCCAGGGGGTCATGGGGAAAACATACAAACTCCTTACAAACAGCGGCAGGAATCGAACCCTGACCTTAAAGCTGGTGCCGGGCAGTGATGTGTTAACCACTACACTGCCAACGCCATCCTGATAACCACAGTCAGATAAGTAACTTCAGATATCAGGAGTAACTATCTTTTCGAGGAACTCAGCAGCTCGAGCGGTATCTGTGGGAGGAAGGAAACTGTCAAGTGTTCTGGGTGGAAACCCTGCATCAGGAAGATAACGACAGGTATCATCTCAGGAATTGAATTAATCACCTCTGCCTCACTTACACATTTCTGAAACCTTGTCAAGCGTGTATATTGGAGCAAATGAGTCTAGCTAATTACACCATTAGTTTTATACAAGGGAGGAATAAGAACATTAGTTATCGGAAAAAGTCACAGGGACCTTCATACCTGATCAACATCGAGTAAGGTCAACGCTATTCCTCTACCTCTCGTTCACTTTCTTCCCTGATCTCCAAATACCCTGATTCCCTAACAGTCCAAAAAGTTATCACTAAATCTCTCACTTACTCAATGACTAGGCAAGGATTACCTTCAGGAATTAAGGCTAATTTGGATTTAAATACGTAGATTTCTCTTCCCCTCATTCATAAATCGCTAGCTCCATAGTCCTATATCTCTCTTTCTTAATGAAAGTCATAGAGTCATAGGGCACGCAGCATGTATACAGGCGCTTTGGCCCATCCAGTATCTGGCAACCTATTTTTCTGTCTAGTTTCATCTGCTTGCACCCAGTCCAGGCAGCATCTGGGTAAATCTCCTCCCTCAAGCTTTGCATCCTTCCTATAATCAGCCAACCAGACGTGAACATAATATTCCAATAATCAAAATTCCAGTGAAACTGCTATTGGAATTGGGTCATCATTGTCACATGTACCAAGAGACAGCAAAAAGTTTGTCTTGCATACTGTTTCCACAAGTCTTTTAACAGTGTATTGAGCTAGAATAAGTTAAAGCAATAACAACACAGATTAAAGTGTAAAAGCTACAAAAATTGCAGTGCAGGTAAACGATAAAGTACAAGATCATAACAAACCTTCTCATCCATGTACCCATTCAAACTTAAGTGTTGAACTTTAACCTGCATCCACCACTTCCATTTTGGCACCTCATTCCGGACACCATCCCCTCAGTGCAAGTTTCCTCCTCGGGTTCCCCTTAAATATTTCACCTTTCACCCTAAACCGATGACCTCCCCAATTTCAGTCTCATCCAACTTCAGGGGAACAAACCGTATATATTTTCCCTATCAATACCCCTTATTATTCTGTACACCTCTATGAGATTTCCCTTATTGTTAGGTATAAATTCCTAACCTATTCAACCTTTCCCATAACTCAGGTCCTTAAGGCCCAGCAACATCCTTGTAAATTTTCTCTGCACTCTTTCAAGCTAATTTATATATTTCCCATAGATACGTAATCAAAACTGCACATAATACTCCAATATCAGCCTCACCGATCTCTTGTACAATTTCAACATAACATCCCAACTCCTGTACTCATTACTTTGATTTATGAAGGTCAATATGCCAAAAGCTCTATTGATAACCCTATCTACCTGTGAAGCTACTTCCAAGGAATTATAGATCTGTATTCCCAGATCCCTTTGTGCCCTACTATCACAGTACAAGCCTCTACCCTGTCTATCAGACAGAGTATCCTGGAGTTCACCACTGAATCTTTTCTCAGTCTTCTGAACACAAGTGACCACAAGTAGTTCTATTAAACTTCTTATCACAAGCCAGACCCCAACCTGTTCATTTTAACAATTAATTTCCTTATATTTTGCTAAAACAAAGTTCAGACCACTTGTGACTCCAGAACCATAGAAATTCAGTAACTCCCAACTGCTCTCTGCAAAGACTGAGAAAGCCAGTTGGGCCAGAGTAATAAATCCCTACAGTCCCATCCTCATGAACGAGCAGAGGACATAGAACATTACAGCAGAGTAGAGGACCTTTGGTCCACGATGAGTGCCAACTGTTTAACATACTCTTAAGATCAATCTAACCTTCCCTCATATACAGCCCTCCATCTTTCTATCATCCACGTGCCTAACTAAGAGCAATATACCTGTCTCTACCACCAATTCTCCTGACGTACACTCACCATTCTCTAGAAAAACAACTAACCCTGACATCCCCTTACAGTTTCCTCCAATCAACTTAACATTATGCCCTCTTGTCTTAACTATTTCCACCCTGGGAAAAGTCTCTGGCTATCCACGTTATCAAAGCCTATCATCCTGATTACCTTTATCAAGTCACATCTCATCTTCCTTCTCTCTAAAGAGATAAGCCCTACTTACTCAACCTTCACAAGACATGCCCTCTCCTCCAGGAAGCACCCTGGTAAATCTCCTCTGCACCCTCTCTAAAGCTTCCACATCCTTCCTATAATAAGGTGACCAGAACTGAGCACAATATTGTAATAGTCAATATTCCAATGAAACTGCTATTGGAATTGGCTCATTATTTCCACATGTACCAAGATTCAGTGAGAAACCTGACTTGCATCCTGTTTATACAGATCAAATCATTACACAGTGCATTGAGATAGAATAAGGTAAGAAGAATAAAAATGCAAAATAAAGAGAAAAGGCTACAGAAAAAGTGAAATGCGGGAAAATGATACAGTGCAAGATCATTACGAGGTAGATTGTGAGGCTATGATCTCCGGGAACGTTGAATCCTCTCCCTCTATTGTGGTTGGTATTTTTAAAGCTCTCCCACATTATATAACCACTGCATAAATGCAGGTGTACATCTTCAGACTCTGGAGGTTCTGTTGTCAGCAACAGAGTTGCAGCATTGTTTCTAGAAGTTTCCTTGCACATGTTATACTGCACACTCCTGTTGGAACGGTGTCAAAGAGAGGCAGG
This sequence comes from Hemitrygon akajei, assembly GCF_048418815.1. NCBI lineage: Eukaryota > Metazoa > Chordata > Chondrichthyes > Myliobatiformes > Dasyatidae > Hemitrygon > Hemitrygon akajei. The sequence goes on from NC_133129.1 coordinate 176,000,891, forward strand.
GTAACTCCACATAAATTAGCACATTATGACAATTCATTTTAATGATCACATTTTGAGCATGACACTACAATTACTGCAAATGCTTTGCCAAGGCATCTGTTATCGCTGATCATGTTTGCTGCAGTTTATGTTTAAAAGGTGTTGCAGGAGCAAAGGACTGGTATGTAAAACTGCTACTCCACCAGCTTTACACCAGCCTTCTGATAGGGGTGGCATGGATTTGCCTGTATGGTAGATACAAACCTGGCTGGCTCCAGAATGCTAAATTCAAGTCCAAGCCCTAGCCTAACTTTCCTATCCTGGGACCAAGATATTGATGCAATTACGAAGAGGGCACACCACCAGTTATATTTCATGACGAGTTTAGGGAAATTCTGTATGTCACCAAAGACTCACGCAAATTTCTACAGTGATGCATCACCATCTGGTCACTGCACAGGATCAGAAAAGCCCGCAGAGGGTTGTAAACTCAACCAGCTCCATCGTGGGCACCAGCCTCCCCAGCGTCAAGGACACCTTCAAAAGACGATACCTCCAAAAGGCAGCATCCATCATTAAGGACCCCCATCACCCAGGACATGCCCCCTTCTCATTGCTACTAGCAGGAAGGAGGCACAGGAGACTGAAGATGCACACTCAACAGCTTCTTCCCCTCCGCCATCAGATTTCTAAATGGACAATGAACCCATGAACACCACCACACTAATATTGCACTACTTATTTAATTTTTCTATATATACAGTATGTTTAGTATAATTTCTAGTCTATTTTTACTGTACTGCTGCTGCAAAACAACAAACTTCATAACATATGTCAGTGTTGATAAACCTGGTTCTAATTCCTTTCATAATATCATGTTTTCCCTCCCTGGAGAAGAGGGATGTATAAGTTAGACTGCTTTTCGTAGACTACAGTTCAGCATTCAACACCATAATTCCCTCCAGACTTGACAGGAAGCTCAGAGACCTCAGTCTGCACCCCGCCTTGTGCAGCTGGATCCTAGACTTCCTATCGGATCACCGACAGGTGGCAAGGATGGGCTCCCTCACCTCTGCCCCTCTGACCCTCAACACAGGTGCCCCCCAGAGTTGTGTTCTGAGTCCCCTTCTCTTCTCCGTTTACACCCACTTCTGTACTGCCACACACATCTCCAATCTGCTCATCAAGCTTGCAGATGACAAGACATTGATTGGCCTTATTTCTAGTGGTGACCAGGCAGCCTACAGAGGAGAGGTTAACACCCTGACACAGTGGTGCCAAGACAACAACCTCTCCCTCAATGTCCATTGATTACAGGAGGAACGGACACAGGCTCACCCCAATCAACATCAAAGGGTCTGCAGTTGAGGGAGAGTCGTTTCAAGTTCCTCAGTATAAACATGACCGAATATCTCAACTGGACTGGACGCACCGGCGGTATGGCACAAACAGCACAATGGCGTCTCTTCCATCTCAGGCAACAGAAGTAGTTCAGCAAGAGCCCCCAAATCCTCAAGACCTTCTATAGGGGTGCCACTGATAGCATCCTGACTGGCTGTATCACCGCCTGGCACTGGAACTACACCAACCTTGATCGCTGGGCACTGCAGCGAGTGGTAGGGACAGCCCAGCGCATCTGTGGGCATGAACTTCCCTCCATTGAGGAAATTTCAGCAGGTGCAGAAAGAAGGCCCGGAAGATCATCGGGGACACAGGTCACCCCAACCATAAACTGTTTCAGCTGCTTCCGTCTGACAAACCGTACCAGGACCAACCGACTACGATACAGCTTCTTTCTACAAGCCATTAGACTTAAGAATTCACATGTCAGTACATTGCAACAAGTCATAACTCAAAGATTTTTACTCCCTCACATTCTGGGATGGATGTACGATTTAAATAAATTCAAATTCATATTGTAGTCACTGTCCAACCATCTCTCTGGCAATGAAAAATTACTATTATAAGAGTAGGGTCTTGTTTTGATTATGAGAATTAGTTTAATTAAAATTTTAAGCTAAACTTTTTTTAGTTGCATTCTATGTTCCACTTTTCTCTCCTTTAATCCAGTCCATCATTCTTTCTCTTCTCACTGTATCTGAAAACATTCATAAATAAATGTAACACACAGGACAATCCCAAAGAAGGGGCTCAACCCAAAATGCCGACAGTTTATTCTGCTCCATGGATGCTGCCTGACTTGCCAAGTTCCTCTAGCATTACATGTGTGTTGTTCAGGATCTCCACCATCTGTAGAACCTCTGGCGTTAGGAATTGTAAGTTGAGTGGCTGAAGATAATGTTTATTTCTCAATCCTTCACTCTGTTTGGTTGAAACTGCATATGCTGAATTTTCTACTTCGCACAGCTCTCAAACTCTAGTTTCTTTTTGATGCACTATTATTAACACTCAATTTTCATAACAAACTGTGGCAATAGACAGTAGACAGTAGGTGCAGGAGTAGGCCATTCGGCCCTTCTCGCCAGCACCACCATTCACTGTGATCATGGCTGATCATACACAATCAGTACCCTGTTCCTGCCCTCTCCCCATATCCTTTGACTCCGCTATCTATAAGAGCTCTATCTAACTCTCTCTTGAATGCATCCAGAGACTTGGCCTCCACTGCCTTCTGGGGCAGAGCATTCCACATATTTAACATTAACATTTAACAAAATATAAACAAAAAAAATACATACATCTAACCAAAGTCAATACCATTATATATCAAAAAGCCATAGAAACAGGCCCATTGGCCCATCTACTCCATACCAAACTGCTATTCTCCCTAGTCCCATCTACTTGCAACCAGACCATAGCCCTCTATACTCCTCCCATCCATCCAGCTATCCAAACTTCTCTTAAATGTTGAAATTGAACACGAATCCACCACTTCCACTGGCAGCTCATCCCACACTAGCACAACCCTCTGAATGAAGAAGTTCCCCTTAAACTTTTAACCTTTCACCCTTAACCCATGCCCTGTAGTTCTAATGTTACCCCAACTCAATTGAGAAAGTCTGCTCACAGTTGCCAAGTCTATACCTGTCATACTTTTGTGTGCCTCTATCAAATCTCCCCTCCATCTCCTGCACTCCAGGGATAATATCCTAACCTGTTCAACCTTGCTCTATAACTCGGGTTCCCTGTTCCCTATATCCTCACACCATCAAAGGAGACCCTCTGGTTGCCAACAACACACAAAGAAGAAGGTCTAAGACTAGGTAGAGCATACACTAAGCAAAATTTCCATGACAGACTTACAATAATTAATCAGATCTAAATCTGCATAATTCAATGAGTGACATATATACATTACTGTCATGCTAAACTTAATAAAGAAATTAAAGTTTCTATCAATATCTAAGCACAAAGTTCAAAGTACAACGTAAATTTATTATCTGAGTACTGATATGTCACCATGTGCTACACTGAGATCCATTTTCTTGCAGGCATTCACAGTAGAACAAAGAAATACAATAGTATCGATGATAAACTACACACAAGCTCAGACTGACAGGCAAACTACAAATAATAATAAATACACTATTGCTCAAGTTTTAGGCACACAGACTTTTACACTGTACTGTAGTAATTTTACAAAGTTCATGATATGTGTGAGTGAAGATAAACCTGATTCTGATCTGGGTCTCTATTGTGGACTGAGAGTGGGAAGGGGGCAAGGAGAGGGGAATCATGGTTTGGAAAAAGGGAAGGGAGAGGGGAGGGAGTGAGAAATACCAGAGGGACAATTGTTTGGAATCAAATGACCTTGCCTGGTGTCTCAGGGCTGGATGTGTCTGTACCCCTGCCATCCCCGCCCCGGCACTCCTTCTCTGCCACATGTCCCACACCCCTCCTATGGTGCTCCATCCTTGACATTCCCAACATCCTTTGCTCCCCCCAAATTTAAAAATTTGCTCTCCAGTCCACATTGATAAATACAATACTGTGCAAAAGTCTGAGGCACCCTAGCTATATATATATATATGTGTGTGTGTGTGTGTGTGTGTGTGTGTGTGTGTGTGTGTGTGTGTGTGTGTGTGTGTGTGTCTCTGTGTTTAAGACTTTTGCACAGTACTGTACGTAAATACTGAGAACATGAGTTGCAGGGTCCTTGAAAGTGAATCCCATGGGTTGTGCAATCAGTTCAGAGCTGTAGTGAGTGAAGCTATCCACATTCTGATTGTTCAGGAGTCAGATGGTTGAGGGGTAATATTTGATTGATTGAAGGGTAAGAAGCTGCCATTACCCACATCAGTCCTGTTCAGAAAAAGCCAACATCGAACAGCACAGGAACCGACCCTTCAGCCCATGAGCTCTGTGCTGAGTTGGGATCTGGCTCTGTGAAGCCAGTTGTAATTGACTGCAAGGGTTATTCCAAACAGTTACCTCACAATAAGAGATTACCAGCATGAACTTTTCAGGAGAACTATTTGGGATAGGCTATGGAGCTCATTCAGTGGAAATAGAGCTGAATCAGTGGCATTGGGTATTTCTTCAGCAAGCTGTGAATTTGTGTTTGTTCATGCTGCTATACTTTCAACCCAAAAGCATAAAAGTAACTTTTCTCAGCAATGTGCATTAATATCGCAACATTACAAAACACCACCAGAAGCTTCGAGATTTAAGAGCAGGACTGTCAATTGAAGGTTGTTTTTATTGTCATTCTTCAATACCAAGTGTAAATGAGAAGGAAATTATTGTTACTCTGGATCCAGTGCAGCAAAGAACAACACATAAATCATAAAAAACACAATAAACCTAAATATAAAAGCAACCCCATAAAACACAATGTACAAGTGACTGTTGAGCATTACCGTATATACATCGGATTAGTTTACAAACATAGACTGATAAAGGGGCACTAGGTACAGGAGTGGCTGACTGGTGGCTGATGTGGACGTAGTGGTGATGGGGCTGGGGCATGCCTGGTGGGTTGGGTTAATGGATGAAGTTGTTGATCAGCCTGATGGTTCTCCTAACATGATAGTACCATGAGAAACATCAGAAGAGTGCCTTCTGTAAAAACCTGATGCTAGGCCACATAAGGATTTAGAAAGGGTTCCTAGAGACATTACCAAGACTGGAGGGCTCAAGATGAAAGGAGAGGCTGTATTGGTCAGGAAAGTTCTCTTTGAAACTGAAGTGCTTGAGACAAAAGGAGAGATGGTATTGGCTAGGAAAGTTCTCCTTGAGACTGGAGGGCTTGAGATAAAAGGAGGGACTGGATTGGCCAGGACTGTTCTTCTTGAGACAGGAGTGCTTGAGATGAAAGGAGAGATTGTATTGGCCAGGACTGTTCTCCCTGAGACAGGAGTGCTTGAGATAAAAGGAGAGACTGTATTGGCCAGGACTGTTCTCCCTGACACTGGAGTGCATGAGATGGAAGGAGAGATTGCATTGGCCAGAACTGTCCTCACAAAGATTGGAGGGTTTGAGATGAAATGAGAGACAGTATTGGCCAGGGCTGTAGTCCCTAAGGCATGGGAGCCCAAAAGATGATCTAATGGAATCATGAGTACAGGTCAGTGGGACTAGAAGGGCCAAGATGGCCTGTTTCCATGCTGTAATTGTTATATGGCTATATGGAAGTATATAATATCATCGGGGCAGAGATAAGGGGAATGGTCACCATCTTTTTCCCAAAGTAAGGAGTCCAAAACTAGAAAACATAGGTTTTAGATGAGAGGGTAAAAAGTTAAAGAGATTAGATTAGATTAATTTAAGACATATACACCGAAACATACAGTGAAATGCATTTTTTGTGTTAACAAGCAAAGGTTGTGTTAATGGCAGCCCACTAGTGTCACCACACATTCTGGCACCAACAAAGCATGCCCACAGTGAGGGCCGAGGACAACACCATCAGAGAGAGTTCCACATAAGTGAAATGAGCTACCAGAGGAAATGAAAGAGGCAAGTACAACTAAAATATTTCAAACACACTTGGACAGGTGCATGAATAGGAAAGGTTTAGAGAAACGCGAGCCAAAGCAGGCAAATAGGACTAGCTCAAAGGTTCATTTTATTATCAAAGTATGTATGCAGAATACAACCCTGGAATTTGTTGGAGTCTCTGAAATTTCTTAGGAAGGCAACTTGGTTGGCATGGAAGAACTGAGACAGAGGACCTGTTTCTGTCCCATTGGATGCTCTGTCTCTACGAGGAGGCTCAATAGCCAACAGCTTGCAGAAATTTTAAGGAGAATCCCAAAGAAGAGGAGGATAGACCATTTACAAAGTGAGTTCCAGAGCTTGGAACTTGGTCATTGGAAGTGTGATAGCTGATGAGGGAGTACATAAAGCACGTAGACCAAACAGTGCAGAAACCGCACAAGGCTGTAGGACAGGAAGGTCCAAGGCTGGGGCACTCATTCAATATACAATATTATTGATTACAGTTAATGATTCAACACAGTATCAGCAGCTCACATCAAAAAATTATTGCCAAAACTATTCAGAAGTTTTAATGCACCTTCACTCACCCAAAGTCTGAACTGATTTCACAACCTATGGACTGACTTTCAAGGACTCTACAACTCATGTTCTCAGAATTACTTATTACTTTTCTATTATTATTATTATTATTATTATTTTATTTGTCTTTATATATTTGCACAATTTGTCATCTTTTTCACTTTGGTGGTTTGTCCATCTTCGTTTGTGTGTCATTTACCATTGATTCTATTGTGTCTTTTTGTATTTATTTATTGACTGAGCAAGCCTTCCCTGCTCTTTGACCCACACCGTCCAACAACTCATGATTTAACTCTAGCCTAAACAAGGGACAATTGACAACGATCAATTAACTTACCAACTGGAAGGTCCTTGGACTGTGGGAGGAAACTGGTACACCCAAAGGAAACCCACACGGTCATGGGGAGAATGTGCAAGCTCCTTACAGACAGCCACGGGAATTGAATCTAGGTTGCTGGTACTGCAAAGCGTTGTGCTAACCTCTATGCTACCCTGCCGCCCCCTGTGAATCCCTACAAGAAAATAAATCTCAGGGTACTATATAGTGACATACAGTATATGTACTTTGATAATAAAATTACTTGGATCTTCTCATCACTGGTATTGTGGTGCTCCAGTGTTTAAATTAACAGACCAGTCACCATCATTATGTGCCCTGCTGAATGACATGGGTGATCGTGGTCTATGACCATAATTGTTCTTTGCAGATTCTACAGAAGTGGTTTGCCATTGTCTTCTTCTGTATTTCGTTACATTTATTAGGAGTTTGAGAAGATTTGGCATGCCACCAAAAACACGCAAAAAATTTTACAGATGTACCGTGGAGAACATTCTAACTGGCTGTATCACCATCTGGTATGGGGGTGGGGGGGGGTCTATTGCACAGGATCAAAATAAGCTGCAGAGAGTTTTAAACTTAGTCAGCTCCATCATGAGCACTGGCTTCCATAGTAACCAGGACAGCTTCAAGCAGCAATGCCTCAAAAAGGAGGAGTCCATCATTAAGGACCCCCATCACCCAGGTCATGCCTTGTTCTCATTGCTACCATTAGGAAGGAGGTGCAGAGAACTGAAGGCACACACTCAATTGTTCAGGAAAAGCTTCTTTCCCTCTGTCATCAGATTTCTGAATGGACATTGGACCCATGAACACTACCTCACTACTTTTTTTTATTTCTATTTTTGCACCACTTATTTAACTATTTTATGTGGGTAAAGGTATTTATATATACATACACACATACATACTGTGACTCACATTAATTTTCTCTATTATCGTGTATTTCTGCCACAAAGTCAACAAATTTCACAACATGTGCCAGCGATATTAAACACGATTCTGATTCTGATTCTGGGCAATGTCTTTACAGGGTGGGTGACCCCAGCCATTATCAATACTCTACAAAGACTGTCTTGCCTGACGTCAGCAGTCACACAACCAAAACTTATGATATGGACAGTGCACATTTCTGGTAGAGAACTTGGAAGCTTGGGGCAACCATCCAGAGACGTGATTCAACTCTCAGATGGCAACAGCAGAATTAAAATTCAGGAAAAATAATCTGCATTTATTTAAATGGTCTTTGTAATGGTGAACATGAAATAAATGGGTGTCATAAAAACCTCTCTGGCTCACCCATATCATTCAGGGACAGAAATCTGTTGACCTTACCCAGACTAGCCTTAATTTGACTCTGGACCTGCACTAATGAAGTTGATACTTTGGAGAGGGTTCAAAGGAGGTTCACAACATTGGAGAGGGTTCAAAGGAGGGTCACAACATTGGAGAGGGTTCAAAGGAGGTTCACAACATTGGAGAGGGTTCAAAGGAGGGTCACAACTGGAGAGGGTTTAAAGGTTCACAACATTGGAGAGGGTTTAGAGGGTCACAACATTGGAGAGGGTTTAAAGGAGGTTCACAACATTGGAGAGGATTTAAAGGAGGTTCACAACATTGGAGAGGGTTTAAAGGAGGGTCACAACATTGGAGAGGGTTCAAAGGAGGGTCACAACATTGGAGAGGGTTTAAAGGAGGGTTACAACATTGGAGAGGGTTTAAAGGAGATTCACAACATTGGAGAGGGTTTAAATGAGGGTCACAACATTGGAGAGTGTTTAAAGGAGGTTCACAACATTGGAGAGGGTTTAAAGGAGGGTCACAACTGGAGAGGGTTTAAAGGAGGGTTACAACATTGGAGAGGGTTTAAAGGAGATTCACAACATTGGAGAGGGTTTAAATGAGGGTCACAACATTGGAGAGTGTTTAAAGGAGGTTCACAACATTGGAGAGGGTTTAAAGGAGGGTCACAACTGGAGAGGGTTTAAAGGAGGTTCACAACATTGGAGAGGGTTCAAAGGAGGGTCACAACATTGGAGAGGGTTCAAAGGAGGGTCACAACATTGGAGAGGGTTCAAAGCTGGTTCACAACATTGGAGAGGGTTCAAAGGAGGGTCACAACATTGGAGAGGGTTTAAAGGAGGTTCATAACTTTGAAGAGGGTTCAAAGGAGGGTCACAACATTGGAGAGGGTTCAAAGCTGGTTCACAACATTGGAGAGGGTTCAAAGGAGGGTCACAACATTGGAGAGGGTTCAAAGGAGGTTCACAACATTGGAGAGGGTTCAAAGGAGGTTCACAACATTGGAGAGGGTTCAAAGGAGGGTCACAACATTGGAGAGGGTTCAAAGGAGGGTCACAACATTGGAGAGGGTTCAAAGCTGGTTCACAAAAATGGTTCTGGGATTGAAAGGCTTGCCTCATGTGAGGACTATTTGATGGCTCTGGGCACGTGTTCACTGGAATTCAGAAGAATGAGGGGTAACTTCATTGAAACCCATCGAATGTTGTAAGGCCTCGATAGAGTGGATGTGAAGAGGATGTTTCCTATGGTGGGGTAGTATAGGACTAGAGAACACAGCCTCAAAATCCTTCTACAATGGAGATGAGCAGGAATTTCTTTAGCCAGAGGGTGGTGAATCTGTGAAATTCGTTGCTGTGGAGGCCAAGTCATTGGGTATTTTTAAAGCAGAGGTTGATGGACTCTCGATTGGTCAGGACATGAAGGGATACAGGGAGAAGGCAGGAGACTGGGGCCAAGGGGAAAATGGTTCAGCCACGATGAAACGGTGGGGCAGACTTGAATGGGCCAAATTGCCTAATTCTACTGCTATATCTTATGGTTTTATAGATACTTTAAAGACCCAGGAAGCTAGTCAGTTGTGCTATGACCACTATAGCAGTGGACTGCAGCAGCTTAGGATGGCAATTCACTGGCATCTCTTCCAAGGGCAATTAAGCATGGGCAATAAATGCTGGCATTGCCAGAGATGCCCACTTTCTTAAAAATGAATCCATTCTATTTATTAACCTTGAGGTCATGGGTTGAGGGTGAAATATTTAAGGGGGACCTGAGGGGAAACTTCTTCACTCAGCGGGAAGTGCAAGTGTGGAATGAGCTGCCAGCAGAAGTGGTGGGTGCAGGTTCGATTTCAACATTAAGAGAAGTTTGGATAAGTTTTGATGGGAGGGGTATGGAGGGCTATGGTCTAGGTGCAGGTCGATGGCACTGGGTGGATTAACAGTTCAGCACAGACTGGATGGGCCTGTTTCGATGCTGCAGTGCTTTATGGCTCCATTGTTTCTCAACCTGCCTTTGAACACATAGTATTGCCATCACAGAAATAACTAAAACAAAATTAAACAGTTCCAGTGTGAAATAGCTCAATATATCCACAGACTTACCTACATTATACTACAAATGATCAAAATAAGGTTTACCTTCCTAAGCCTCGGTTTATTGAAACTCAAATTTGATTTTAACCTTGCCAGCCTTCCTGGTTTGTACCATTGCGACCTTAATCTCCCACTCAGGTTCTGAATTTGCTTCTAATGAATTGTCCAATGATTTAGTCAGCATGAGAGGAAGGCTGCATCTTTTATTTCTCACGGGACTACTCTTCGCCCTAATTGCTCGCTGTGAGCATGAATATCGCTGACAAAGCCAGTCGCTGTTTGAATATCTTTGGTTGCATCAGCTTAATCTACTCTGATCCAAAAGCCAAATTTATTTCTCATCGGCCGGGCACTTCTCTGAAGATGACTCCAGCCTCGGTCGATCCCCAAGTGGAAATGTGATCTTCTGAAATAATTTCAGTAATACATCAAAGTTGCAACTCTGACATAAACCACTCAGACAATATGGGCAGTGTAAAATACTTGTGACCATACCTTTTTGGGACCAGTGCCACCCTTCAACTAGCCATCCAATCTAATCATTATAAACTGGTGTGTAATGCACACAAAAAGGTGGAGGAACTCAGCAGGTCAGGCATCATCGCTGGAGAGGAATAAGCAGTCAACAGCTTGGGCCGAGACCCTTCTTCAGGGCTTGAAAGGAAAGGGGAAGAAGCCAGGATAAGAAAGTGGGGGAAGGGACAGAGTACAAGCTGGCAAGCGATAGGCGAGACCAGGTGAGGGGGAAGATAGGTGGGTGGGGGAGTGGCAGAACAATATGATCTTGTTTCTGCTGCAGTCACTAACCCACCAACAGGTACCTTTCAGTGTCTTGGAAATTCAAGGTTGTTTAATGTCATTTCCAATAACAAGTGTACAGGAGAACAAAATACTTGTTACTTTGGATCCAATGTAGCACAAAAAAAACAACAAATATAAATACATAAGATAACCTAAAAACATAGTTTGATTCAACGTCCATAAAGTGATGCTATACATGGAAATATCTAAGGTGGCCCATATCACCGTTTTATTTCCTTAACATAGTGCAGTTCTATCCCTGCATCAACTTATCTGCTTCTAACTACGTTGGCTTTAGAAAGACCATAACTGTTTTAGAAATATCTATGCTTTGATAATTCCTGCCTCTTTGTTATCCCCAATTTTACCAGCTCCACCACTGGTATCTGTGTGTACAACCACAAAAGTTCTCTAAACTCTGAAATTCCTTCTGAACTTCTGCATTGCACGAGAGGAATAAAGAAACCGTGCTTAAGGCTCAGCTGTCTGGCCATTTACCTCTTTTCTTCCTTAGCTGATCCATAACACTCGTGTGTTTGATAATATTCCAATGCAGTACCTTCACAGGTTCTACTGTTTCACTGTCTCTACGGTTGAGAGATTGTGGGGAAAAAAAAAGCTGAGTGGCCACTTTATAAGGTACATAAGCTTCTGCTGTAGCCCATCCAGTTCAAGGTTCAACATGTTGTGCACTCAGAGATGCTCTTCTGCACACTGCTGTTACAACGCATGGTTAATTGAGTTCCTGTCAACTTCCTGTCAGCTTGAACCAGTCCGGCCATTCTCCTCTGACCTCGTTCATTAACAAAGCATTTCCGCCCATAGAACTGCTGCTCATTGGAAATGTTTGCACCAATCTCTGTAAACTCAACAGTCTATTGTGCGCGAAAATTTCAGGAGATCAGCAATTTCTGAGATACTCAAACCTCCCTGTCTGGCACCAACGGTTAAAGTCACTTAGATCACATATCCTTCCCATTCTAATGTTCTGAACAAATGAATCTCTTGACCATGTCTGCAAGCTTTTATGCATTGAGTTGTTGCCACATGATTGGCTAATTAGATATTTGCATCAGATTCATATTAGGTCTGCCATCAGATTTCTGAATGGACATTGAACCCAAGAACACTATTTCACTACCTTTTTTTCTCTTTTTTCACTAATTTTAGAAATGTTACTGTAATTTACAACATTTATTATGTATTGCAATGTATTGCTGCTGCATAACAACAAATTTCATGACATATGCCAGTGATACTAAACCTAATTCTGATTAACGTAGAGGTGTACCTAATAAAATAGAACTGAGTATGTGTAGCACTTAAAAGAATATGGTTTCAATTTGCCATTGGCTTTGGAAACAAATGCCTTTTTCCAACAAACTAGATCTTAGTGTATGGAGGGCCAATGGGTCCATAAATTCTATACTAGTGCTTTTGAACAGCATTCTAGCATGGCTATTTCCCATAAAAATGAGACTTTTCAGAACTTAAAAGGACTTCCCTGGGACTTGAGGACCTGAGTTATAAGGAAAGCTTGAATAGAACATGGAATAGTACAGCACATTACAGGCCCTTCGGCCCACAATATTGTGCCGACCCTCAAACCCTTCCTCCCATATAACCCCCCACCTTAAATTCCTCCATATACTTATCTAGTAGTCTCTTAAACTTCACTAGTGTGTCTGCCTTCACCACTGACTCAGGCAGTGCATTCCACGCACCAACCACTCTCTGAATGAAAAACCTTCCTCTAATATCCCCCTTGAACTTCCCTCCCCTTAACTTAAAGCCATGTCCTCTTGTACTGAGCAGTGGTGCCCTGGGGAAGAGGCACTGGCTGTCCACTCTGTCTATTCCTCTTAATATCTTGTACACCTCTATCATGTCTCCTTTCATCCTCCTTCTCTCCAAAGAGTAAAGCCCTAGCTCCCTTAATCTCTGATCATAATCCATACTCTCTAAACCAGGCAGCACCCTGGTAAATCTCCTCTGTACCCTTTCCAATGCTTCCACATCCTTCCTATAGTGAGGCGACCAGAGCTGAACACAGTTCTCCAAGTGTGGCCTAACTAGAGTTTTATAGAGCTGCATCATTACATCGTGTCTCTTAAATTCTATCCCTCAACTTATGAAAGCTAACACCCCATAAGCTTTCTTAACTACCCTATCTACCTGTGAGGCAACTTTCAGGGATCTATGGACATGTACCCCCAGATCTCTCTACTCCTCCACACTCCCAAGTATCCTGCCATGCCTTCCTGCCATCCTTGGATACCAAGTATCCAAGAGTAGGTTAAGACTTTATTCCCTAGAGTGTAGGAGAATGAGGAGGGATTTGGTAGAGGTATACAAGGTTATGAAGGGTACAGATAGGGTAAATGCAAGCAGGTTTTTTCCCCACTGAGGTGGGGCGAGACTGGAGCTGGAGATCTTATGTTAAGAGTGAAAGATTTTTTTAAGGGGAATCTGAGGGTAACTTCTCCACTCAGAGGGTGGTGAGAGTGGAAAGAGCTGCCAGTGGAAGTGGCTTAATTTCAATATTTAAGAAAAGTTTGGATAAATACATGGATGGGAGGGGTATGGAGGGCTATGGTCCAGGTGCAGATCAATTGGACTAGGCAGAATAATAGCTCAGTATAGACAAGACGTGCCAAGGGCCTATTCAATGACTATCCCAATCCTCTTTTTGAGTTTCTATGGAATTTGTATCCTCCCAGCTGGAAGGATTTTCCATGACTGAGTTGTGGAAGAGAGGCTTTTAGAATGATAATAATTTTTAAATGTGAGAAACCAATAATTATATTTTTACTTCAACAATTTTTGGAACAACTAAGTTGAATTAGTAACTCACTTTAATGGACTGTGAAGGCTGGAGCAGCTGTAATCATTGGGACATAAGGTTATGTTCGATGCAGCATATAATTTTCCATAAATTCTCTGTGTAACACATCAACTGGTATCTAATACCCACAACATCTTACGATAATGGATTCAATCTCAAAGTGCCAATAGTGCATCCACTCCATCCAAATCTAGAGATCATTACTGACCTGAGCAAAGATGATGAATTCCATGTGGATGGCTTTGATTAATAATTGCCAATTGTTGTGCACTATATTGACACAACGATATCGTTATGAAAATCAGATGATAGAAATGATCAGGAATCACAATGACAGGAGCTTCACACCTTCTCTTCTCTCCGAGACAGTGTGTGAGGAATACTCAGTTCAGAACAGTGAATGGTCATCCTGGTATCCTCAAAATATTCAATGAGACATGGAAGGACTTATCAGGACAGGGGAATGGGTAATAGAGAATCAATATGCTCCTTCTCCCATTATGGCCAAACAGCTTCTTCCCCTCTGCCATCAGATTTCTCAGTGGTGCACAAACACTATTTTACTATTACATTTTGCACTATTTATTTATTGTAACTTATAGTAAGTTTTTTGGGTGGTGGGGTGGAGATACGGCTCTACCAAAGGAGGTGCAAGGTGCTCCTTCCCTCCACTAGCCTGCAGGTCACCCTTGGGCAAGATGTAGCGCCTGCTTAGAACCCTCGCCAGGCTCACATGAACCATGCCGGTGCATATCACAAGTCCTGGTTATGCAAACACTGATGCCAGACAAACAATCTCTGAAGAGTATTGATAATGGCTTAGGTCACTCGACTTGTAAAGACACTGCCCAGAAGAAGGCAAGGCAAACTACTTCTGTCGAAAAATTTGCCAAGAACAATCGCAGTCAAGACCATGATCACACGACACAGCACCTGATCATGATGACATTAAGTTCTATGTCTTGAACTATACTGCTGCTGCAAATAACAAATCTCATAATATTCTGTATGCCAGTGATGATAAACCTGATTCTGATACTGACCTTGACTCTCTAGTGGAGGCTGAAAGGTCCAATCCAACTGGTAGCTAATTAGAGGTGAGGAGGTGAGGACATGTAATACAGTGTCAAGAGCGATTGAGAAAATATTAGGGCACAACACAGATTTACTCTATCATATCCTGTATGGGGACTGGATCAGAATCACAGCTTTCATGCCATCACGTGACGACCAACAACTGGAGATGGACTTCTCAGCAAAGTCACAACGAAGAATAATTCACCGCAGTACACTTTAATTCAGAGACCAAACTTTTGTAAGGTCAGCGAAGGCTGCAGATATGGTGGCACAGCTTCCCGGAATTGGCACATTGTGAGAGATCACATCTAAATTAACAGCATCTATCTGTATACCACCATCCAGGACATACCCTCTTCTCATTACCACCGTCAGGGAGGAGGCACTTAAGCCTGGAGATCCATAGTCAATACTTTAGGAACAGCTGCTTCTCCTTTGCCATCAGATTTCCATAAGTCCATAAACTTCTGAATACTACCTCATTATTCCTTTATTATTTATTACATTGTTCATCATTTGCTATGGCCATCGTCACAAGACAAATTTCACAACTTACGTCAATGACAATAAACCTGATTGTGTTTCTGTAAATGTGAGAACAGCTTTTTGGCTCCATGGGAGAGGGAAGTGACCAAGGAGGACCCTGGTGATGACCTTCCTATGGCTGATTCCTCTATAATTACCATTATCAGACTGCCTCCTTTCCTGAAGATGTGCACAACTGTGGGATCTCCAAGGGCACCTCGGATGTCCTCCCTTCCCAGCTGGAGGAAATACAGTTGTTGTGTTGGATGTATCTCAGTCACTAGTTAAGAACTCCAAAGGGGTAGTCTCGTGCCATGTAGTACAATACGATGATGCTTTGAATTAAGCAATTCTCCTCTATTTAACAATCAATTCCTTCCCATAAATCCTCCTCTAGAAACCTATGATCCTATCATTCCTTGCCCTTTCCTGTTATGATCAAATTGGTTTCTAACTGGGTGTCACCTTGCTAACATGGAATCACATCCACACTCATATTAATCATATCAGGATCCAGTAGTCTCATCTCACTGGCTCTCGGCACCTCAGGCTCCAGGGAAGGGGGAGGCACTGAGGGGGAGTCTAGGAACCGTTGAATCACCCCACCTGCCAAATTAGTGTGTGGGGATGCCCAAACAATCCTTCCCATTGTGGATCACCCCCGTTGTTCCCAGCTCAGCCACCAGTAAAAGGATTTTTAATAGCTTTTAATTCAGTGACATTTAAAAAAATGAATATAATTTATAAAATGCGAACTGAAAACAACTAGAAATTTGAAATTATTAAAATCATTGAACCAAGCAGCAATAATTCAAGAGCTTATGTTGCCTTTTGCCTCCTGATCCATAGCCTACAATCTCATGAAAATTAATGGCATCCTGCACCATGCTTTCACTACCTCTGCAATCATGTGGGGAATCCAATGTCTTTAGACTTTACCTCAAAGTCTGCACCCTTTCCATCCGCCACCAGAGTTCATTTGATTGCCTGCAAACTCAGCAGCCGACATAATGTAAAACTATGTACTGACAAAGAAAATCTGCTTCAACTTGTGTGATAGGGGTCAAAGTTCAAAGTAAATTTATCATATGTCATCCTGAGGTTCATTTTCCGGTCGGCATTCACGTAGATACGAAGAAATACAATGGAATCAATGACAAACAACACACAAAGATGAACGACCAATGAGCAAAAAACAACAAACTGTGCAATACAAAAATAATAATAATTAATAAATAAATTGTTGTAGAGTCCTTGAAAGTGGTCAACTCTGCTGGGACTGTGGATGCAGTGGCACTAGTATTCCACTCTGCTTTGGATCATCTAGACAACCCCAAGACGTACGTCAGCCTACTATTTATCAATTACAGCTCAGGATTCAATATCATCATCCCCTTAATACTAATTCATAAGCTTCAAAGCTTGGGTCTTGGTTCCTCCCTCTGTAATTGTATCTTCATTTTTCTTATCAGGAGACCACTGTCAGTGTGGAAGTTAATCACATGTTTTACTTACTGTCTATCAACAAATTCACACCTCAAGGATGTGCACTTAGTGCCCACTACTCTTTTCCCTCTACGCTCATGACTGTATGGTTATGCATGGCTCAAACGCCATCTCAAAATTCATTGATGACACCCACTGAATCTCAGATAGCAATGAGGCGATGTATAGGAGTGCAATGAATCAGCTGGTTGAGAGGTGTCGTTACAACAACCTCATGCTCAACATCAGCAAAACCAAGGAACTGATAATGGACATTAGGAAGGGGAAATTGGGAGAACTCGCACTGATCCTCATTAAGGGGTCAGTAGTGAAAAGAGCATCAACAACTCAGAGGACCTATCCTCAACCCACCAGCATCTCCACTTCATTGGAGTTTAAGGAGATTTGATATGTCCTCAAAGTCTTACAAATTTCTAAAGGTTGCATAATGGACAGCCGACTGGGTGCATTCACAGCCTAGTATTTAGGCTCCAATGCAGAAGATCACAAGAGACTGCAGAGGGATACAGACTCATCTAGCTGAGATTTTATGAGGCATTGGTCAGACCACACTTGGAGTATCATGGGAAACCTATCTAAGATTGGGTGTGTTAGCATTGGAGAGTGTTGGCGAGGGATCATAAGAATGATCCCGGGAGTGAAAGGGTTAATGGTATGTGGAACATTTGATGGCTCTCAGCCTGTACCCGCTGAAGTTTAGAAAAATGAAGGGGAATCTCACTGAAACCGATCAAATATTGAAAGGCCTGATCAGAGGGGAGTTGAGAAGATGTTTCCTCTGGAGGATGAGTCTAGGGCCAGAGGGTATAGCCTCAAAATACAAAGATGTCTCATTACAACAGAAATGAGGAGGAATTTCTTTAACCAAAGGGTGGTGAATCTGTGGAATTCATTGCCACAGACGGCTGTGGAGGTCAAGTCATTGGGTAAATTTATAATGTAGGTTGATAGGTTTCTGATTAGTAGGGGTATCAAAATATACGGGGAGAGGACAGGAGAACAGAGGTGAGAGAGATAATAAATCAGCCATGGTGGACTCGTAGAACAGACTCAAAGGACCAAATGGCCTAATTCTGCTCCTATATCTTATGGACTTAGCTGTATCACTGGCATAACCATTCCCATCATCGAGGACGCCTTCAAGAGGCAGTGCCTCGAGAAGCTGTCATCCGTCTTTAAGGACCTTCACCATCTGGGACATGCCCTCTTCTCATTACTACCATCAGGAAGGAGGTACAGGAGCCTGAAGACCCACATTCAATGCCATTTCAACAGCTTCTTCCCCTCCACCACCATATTTCTAAATGGACATTGGACCCATGAAAATTATCTCATTCCTTTTCTTTATTCTATTTAATTTTGTAATTTATTGCAAATTTTATGCCTTTGCACTGTTCTGCTGCTGCAAAATGACATATTTCACATCATATGAAATATTGGTGGGATGACAGCGTGGCGGTTAGCATAGCGCTACTGAAGTACTAACCCAGCCGGTGGTGTAGTGACATCCACGAGAGGTCCCAGGTTCAATTTCATCTGGCTCCTTGCACACTTTCCATCAGTGGTGGGTTGAGCACTGAGCCAGCAACTTGGCCTCTTAAAAAAACAGACAAATGCTTAAGAAGCAGCAAGATTGCCGTCGGATTTGTCACAGGGCGTGAAGAGGATCAACAACAACAATAGTGACTTGGGTTCAATTTGTGCCACTATCTGTGAGGATGCCATGTTGTATGTTTTCCCTGTGACAGTGTGGATTTCCTGGAGGTGCTCCAGTTTCCCCCCACATTCCAAAGACATACAGGTTTGTAGGTTAATTAGTTACATGAGTGCAATTGGGTGGTGCAAGCTCGTTGGGCTGGAATGGCTTGTGACCGTGCTGTATCTCCAAATTTAAAAACATGTCAGATTCTATGTCAGTCCACTTGCTGGTAAAGCCCACACATGCTTCAGCCACTTCAGCCTCCACTGTTCCAATCATCTCCTGAACAGCTTCCTATATTTCATAAACTACAGCTCAACCACATCTTTCCTATTCATATTCAGTTCCAAAAATCCATCATACCTTTACTAGCTGACCTACATTGTGAAGTGCCTCAGGCTATGTTTCTGTAATAGAGGTGCTTTATATAATTCAAGTAGGAGTTGTTAATAGAATCTGCCTCCACATTCACGGTAACACATGGAACAGAGTAATAAAAGAAAGAGATTCATGCATTTCTATCAGGCCTTTCACAACTCTTTCAAAGCTTTAAAGACAATGAAGCACATTTGAACTGTATTCACTTTAGCAATGCAGTCTACACACAGCAAATTCCTACAAATCGGAACGTGGTAATACCTAAATAATCTGTTTTAATGATGTTCATTGAGAGGTAATTATTGACCTCAGACTCAAGGGAAAACTTCACTGCTCTTTATCTTAACTTAAGGGTCAAGCAGATGGTAAACTCAATGGTTTATCACATCATTAACCCAAAAGCATTTCTCATGCTTGACCCTAAATCTCTGAGTGGTTAAGCTTAAGAGTCTACTGGATCCTTAATTGCGTACCATTTCTTTAATGAAATTCAAATACTGCAGAAGTGGCATAATTCATGGCAGACTCAGTGACTCACTATGTTAATTTACCTTTGTTGTACAGTACACCCGTTGAATTTTTCTCAATTTGTGTTAGAGCAGGATAGATCCAAGTACTGATGTATACCTTACGAATAAACATTTGATTGTTTCTGGAGGAGTTAAAATGTGAATTTCCTTGTACCCACACTCTCTTACAACCTTTTCTTTCCACCTGATCTAAACTAGGGGTGGCAAACCTTTGGCATGCGCAAACATTGTATTGGCACGCAAGATGCAGAGCCACTCCTTGGTTCCTTAAACCCCACCCATAATAAAGAGAGGCCGGCCGGTGGTATAGTGGCATTTGCACCGGACTCAAGTCGAGTGGTCCCCGGTTTGAATCCGGAAGGTTTCTTGCACACTTTCCATCCGTGCTGGGTTGAGTGTCGAGCTAGCAACTCGGCCTCATTAAAAACCAACAAAAATGGTAAAGAAATGGTTGCCACCCGATGCACCACAAGGCGCTAAAAAGAACAACAATAACAAAAAGATAGATAATGATTATCTTTATTGCCAAATGGAGCAGGGAATTTTCTTTTTACAGCCCAAGAGCAGTGCGATGTCTTCACAGGAAACACCTCACGCTGGCTTGGCGCCAGTTGGATGGTTGTGAGAACACGTGACATTGGATGATATATTTTGAAATCCTCACAGACCTGGTGTACACATCAGTATTTCAGCAGCAACTGGGTACAATAACAATACAATTTAGATACGATGTAATTTTTCAATTGTGTTTTTAAAGATTAATATTAATAATTTGTAAAGGTTTTCTAAAATGCTTCATTTAATTCAATGTATGTAACTTGTATTAATAGCAAAAGAACAAATACACGTAAAGAAGCAACAGACGGCATGGTAGCATAGTTGTTAGCACAGTGCTTTACGGTACCATTGATCAGGGTTCAATTCCCACTACTGCTTGTAAAGAGTTTGTACGTTCTCCCCGTGACCGTGTGGGCTTCCCCTGGGTGCTCTGGTTTCATCCCACAGTCCAGTGAAAAGACGTACCAGTTGGTAGGTTAATTGGTCATTGTAAATTGACCCGTGATGAAGCTAGGGTTAAATTGGGGGTTGCTAGGCAGTGCAGCTTGAAGGGCCAGAAGGGCCTATTCTGGCCTGTATCAACAAATAAATAAATTTCATTTAAAAAGTCCATAATTATTGTTACTAATTCATTAATCATTGATAATCTCTGCTCAAAATTAACATATCAACCAAGAGAATTTTTTAAAAGACATTCATGTCTGAATGTCTGAGCGTAATTCAGACATACGCTCTCAAAAAGATTCACCACCCCTGATCCAAACTAACACTGCTGCATTGCACTGAGGGAGCACTGTCAAAGATAGAAGGCTTCAGGTGAGAGCTGGGCTCATCCCAGAAGTGGTTTCAAGTCTAAGACCATACCAGTTGTTATTTTAACCTTGACAGGTGTTAATCGAGTTGAATATAATCCAATGTGTGTGACGAGATTCAGGATGTCTCTGGTGAATGCGATAAGGTGACACTCATTCACTGTAGGGGAGGCTCAGTCAGAAGATTTATTTCTGTTTCCTCTAGTTCATTGACAGGACAAGGGCACTGTTAGGAATTTGCTGCAAAATAGCACGTTTCACTGTGTTTCGACATACATGCGAAAGTAAAGCGAATCTTTAGTCCAGGAAGGCCAGAATTTCTTGTCCTTGCTGCATAAAGCTAAGTTTTATGTCATTTATACCCGATTTATTTATGCCTACAATAAGAAGAAACATACTCTTGAACTTCATGCCCTAGAGAAGGTTAAGGTTGCACCCTATGTTGTGAAGATGCTCCTGTGAAGATTATCAATGGCAGTTGTGAGACTGACAAAGGAACTCTTTCAATTAGGGATGGTGTGTGACTAGGAGGTGGACTGTGCTGATCTTTGAATATTTAATTCCTCTGAAAACAATGGACGAGTCCACTGCTTATGGACCCTACAAACCTACCTACACCTCACGTCTTTGGGTGCAGAGAGCTGATCTCACCTACCCTCGCACATAGCACAGGGTGACAAGGACAAGTATTCCTGTATCTTGAGTCAGAAAACTATTTAGGGCAAATTTCAGAATTTGAACTAGTTATCTAAGCCATCAGCCAGGCATAGGGCAGAAGCAATAATTCATTTGTAACACACAATAAATGCTGGAGGAACTCATCAGGCCAAGCAGCATCTATGGAAAAGAGTGACCCTTCATCAGGATTGGAAAAAAAGATGAGAAGTTAGACCAAGAAGGTGGGGGGATGGGAGGAAGAAGTACAAGGTGGCAAGTAATAGGGGAAATGGGGAGAGTGGGAGGGGTGAAGTAAAGAGCTGGGAAGCTGATAGGTGAAAGAGATAAAAGGACTGGAGAAGGGGGAATCTGTTAGGAGAAGACAGAAGACCATGGAAGAAAGGGAAGCGGGAGGAGCACCAGAGGGAGGTGATGAGAAGGTAAGGAGATGAGGTGTGTGTGTGTGTGTGTGTGTGTGTGTGTGTGTGTGTGTGTGTGTGTGTGTGTGTGTGTGTGTGTGTGTGTGTGTGTGTGTGTGTGTGTGTGTGTGTGTGTGTGTGTGTGTGTGTGTGTGTGTGTGTGTGTGTGAGAGAGAGAGAGAGAGAGAGAGAGAGAGAGAAAGAAATATGGGAATGCTGAAGAGTAGGAAATTACCGCAGGTTCAAGAAATCAATCTTCATGCCATCAGGTTGGAGGATACCCAGATGAAATATAAGGTATTGCTCTTCCAACCTGAGTGTGGTCTCATCGTGGCAGTAGAGGAGGCCATGGACTGACATGTCAGACTGGGAATGGGAAGTAGAATTGAAGTGGGTGGCCACCAGGAGATACCTGGTTTTTTGGCAGACAAAATGGTCTCCCAATTTACGTCGGGTCTTACCAATATACAGGATGCCACAGCGAAAGCACCAGACACAGCATATGACCCCAAAAGACTCACAGGTGAAATGTGGCCTCGCCAGGAGGGACTGTTTAGGGCCCTGAATGGTACTGAGGAAGGAGGTGTAAGGGCAGGTGTAACACTTGTACTGCTTGCAAGGCTAAGTACCAGGAAGGAGATCAGTGGGGAGGGATGATTGGACAAGGGATTCATGTAGGGAGTGATTCCTGAGGAAAGCATAAAGGTGAGGGAGAGGGAAAGATGTATGTCTGCCCGCACCTCATCTTCCTGCCACCCCACCAGGGAGAGGGTTTCTCTTGTCCCCTACCATCCCAGTAGCCTCCACATCCAGCACATAATTCTCCATAACTTCCGCCATTTCCAATGGGATCCCACCACCAAATGTATCTTTCCCTCCCTCCCACTTTCCAGTTTCCCCAGGGATCACCCCTATGCAACTCCCTTATCCATTCTTCACTCCCCCCCCCCCCACCACCACCCCACTGATCTCCCACCTGGTACTTATCCTTGCAAGCAGAACAAGGGCTACACCTATCCCTACACCTCCTCCCTCACTACCATTCAGGGCCCCAAACAGACTTTGCAGGTGAGGCGATATTTCACCTGCAAGTCATCTACTGTACCTGGTGCTCCTAATGTGCCCCCCTGTATATTGGTGAGACCCGACATGGATTGGGAGACCGCTATACCAAGCACCTGCATTCCGTCTGCCAGACAAAACAGATCTCTCAATGGCCACCCACTTCAGTTCTACTTCCCATTCTTATTCCGACATGTCAGTCCATGGCCTCCTCTACTGCCATGATGAGGCCACACTCAGGTTGGAGGAGCAACACCTTATAGTCCGTCTGGGTAGCCTCCAACCTGATGGCATGAACATCGATTTCTCAAACTTCCAGTAAATGCCCCCTCCCTGCTTTCAACATTCCCATTCCCCTCTCATCTTCTCTCCTTACCTGCTCATCACCTCCCTCCAGTGCTCCTCCCCTTCCCATGGTCTTCTGACCTCTCCTATCAGATTCCCCCTTCTCCAACCCTTTATCTCTCTTACCAGTCGACTTCTCAGCTCCTTACTTCATCCATCTCCCTTTCCCAGTTTCACCTATCACCTACCACCTGGTACTTCTTTCTCCTCTCTGCCCTCCTTCTTGCTCTATTTTTCCAGTCCTGATGAAGGGTCTCAGCCTGATACATTGACTGTTTACTCTTTTCCAAAGATGCTGCCTGGCCTGCTGAGTTCCTCCAGCATTTTGTTGTGTGTTGCTTGGATTTCCAGCATCTGCAGATCTTCTTGTTAATAATTCATTAGTCCTGTCTTCTAAGCAATTAACTGGTTCCAAAATGCAGAAGTCCATAAAAATGCTATTTAATATATGGATGAGTCCAGGACAGGAGGTCACAGTCTCAGAATTAGAGGGTACCCATTTAAAACAGAGATGAGGAGAAATTTTTTCAGCAAGAGGATCGTGGATTTATGGAATTCGTTGCCACATACAGCTGTGGAGGCCCAATCATGGAGGGTTTTTAAGGAGGAGATTGACAGGTATCTAATTAGTCAGAGTATCAAGGGATATGGGGAAAAAGCCGGAAATTGGAACTAGACGGGAGAATAGTTTAGCTCATGGTGGAGTGACGAAGCAGATTCGATGGGCCGAATGGCCTACTTCTGCTCCTTTGTCTTGTGATCTTGTGATCTCCAAATAACTCCATCTGAGTTACTCATGAAAATGGCTATCACCAACAACTAAAACACCAGTCAATGAGAGACATGGCTGATAACAGGCCTCTCATCAGATGTACCATCTTCAGGATCTGTGAGGGAATCATCACAGTTCCTACTGTTCTCTCTGATCTATACTAGATTCATTCTCCAGTGTAAAACCTTTGACAATCTCTGAAGATTCAGATAAACAATAGTTAATTTCAACAATTAACCCAATCAAAGAATCCAAAAATGTGAGCAAGATGTGTGCTCGGCTCCAAGATTCTTTGTAAGGGATCAGTGATGAGACCCTCTCTATCGTGACAATTAGGAAAACTATTATGGGAAATCAGCACAGACAATGGTAAAACCACTGGTAACATATACATAAATCAAAGTTCAAAGTAAATTTATTATTAGAATCCATATATGTCACCATATACAACCCTGAGGTTCATTTTACTGCGAGCATACTCAATAAATCCAATAACCATTATAGAATCACTGAAAGACCATACCAATACCAGTGTGCAAAAGACAACAAACTGTGCAAATACAAAAAGAAAATAATAATAATAATAAATAAGCAAAAAATATCAAGAACATTCGGTGAAGAGAGCTTGAAAGTGAGTCTATAGGCTGTGGGAACTTAAGTTATCCCAACTGCTTTAAGAGCCTGACGGTTGAGGGGGTAATAACTGCTCCTGAACCTGGTGGTTTGGGTCCTGAGGTTCCTGTACCTTCTTCCTGATGGGCAGCAGTGAGAAGAGAGCATGCCCTGGGTGGTGGAGGTTCCTGATAATGGATGGATGCTGCTTTCCTGCAACCACATTTCATGCGGATGTGCTCAATGTTTAGGAGGGCTTTACTCATGATGGACTGGGCCATATCCATCACTAACGATTGTCTATTCAAGGGCAATGGTGTTTCCATATCAGACTGTGATGCAGCCAGTCAACATATTGGCTGCATCAAGGTATACTCTCCACCACACATCTATAGAAGTTTGTCAAGGTATCAGATGTCATGCCAAATTGACTTCTAGTTCTTGCTGACATTAGGTAAGAAGTTGTTATTGTGGCACCACTCAGCCAGATTTTCAATCTCCCCCCAATATGCTGCTTCATCATCACCTTTGATTCAGCCAACGACAGTGATGTCATCAGCAAACTTAAATATAGCATTGGAGGTAAGTGTAAAGCAAGTAGGGCAGTGGGTTAAGAACACAGCCTTGTACTACACCTGCGCTGACAGAGATTGTGCAGAAGGTTTGCAGTGAGGAAATTGAGGATCCAATTGCACGAGGAGCTATTGAGACCAAGGTCTTGAAGCTAATTGATTAGTTTTGAGGGGATAACAGTACTGAATGCCAAGGTGTAGTCAATAAAGAACAACCTGCTGCATGCACCTTTGCTGACCAGATGTTCCAGGGTTGAATGAAATGGCATTTGCTGTGGACCTGATGTGCTGGTAGACAATTTGGAGCAGACCCAATCTGCTTCTCAGGCAGGACTTGACATGTTTCATCATCAACCCCTCAAAACAATTCATCACTGTGGATGAAAGTACTACTGGGTGATAGTCACTGAGGAAGGTTACTACATTCTTCTCAGGTACTGATATAATTGAAGCCTGCTTGAAGCAAGTGGGTATCTCAGACTGCTGAAGCAAGAGGTAGAAAATCTCAGTGGACACTCCAGTCAGTTGATCATTACAGCTCTTTAGTACTCAGCCTGATACACCATCTGGGCCAGATATTTGCTGTGGATGCTCTCAGGTCGGCTTCAGAGACTAAAATCACAGGGTCAGCAGAGGCTGTGGGAGTTCATGATGGCTTCTTCATGTTTTGATGGTCAAAGTTAGCATTGAAGACATTGAGCTGATCTGGATATGAAGCTCTGTTGTCACCTACATCACTTGATTTCACTTTGTTGGAGGTGATAGCAGTCAAGCCCTGCCACAGCTGTCGAACATCCTTCATTGATTCAAGTTTAGACTGGAATAGCCACTTCACCTGTGAGATGACTTTCTGGAGATCGTACCTGAACCTCCTGAGGCTTTCTTGATTGTAAAACTTAAATGTCTCTGACCTAGCCCTTAGAAGATTGTGGGTCTCATGGTTCATCCAGGGCTTCTGGTTGGGGAAGACACTGAATGATTTTGTGAGAACACACTCATCTGCAAATGGTTTTATAAATTCTGTGACAACCATGGTGTATTCATTCAGATCCACAGATGAGTCCTTGAACACAAGCCAGTCCACTACTTCAACACAATCCCATTGCCACTCCTCTGCCTTGCCCGACCACCTCTTTGTTATCCTAATCCCTCTGCAGCCTTGTTCTTTTGCCTCTGCCTGTATGCCGGTGGGAAAAGGACAGCCAGGTGATCAGATTTCCTGAAATACTGTCTGGGCATGGAATGGTAGGCATTCCTTATCTTAGTATAGCAATGGGCCAGTGTGTTAGGACCTCTGGCGAGACAGGTTATATCCTGATGGTAACTAGGCAGGAATTTCTTCAAACAAGCCTGATTGAAATCCCAACTATGAGATGAAATATGCTGGGGTGGACTGTTTCTTTTTTGGTGATTATGCAGTATCTCAAGCACTTAATTACACTATAGCACAGCACAAATCATTCAACCTTCAATGTTTTGCAGACCTTTTACCAACACTAAGATCGATCTAACCTTTCCATCCCACATAGTCCTCCATTTTTCTTTTATCCATCTGCTATCTAAGAGTTTCTTAAATATCCCTGATGTATCTGCCTCTTCCACCAATGCCAGCAATGCATTCCATGCACCCACCACCACCCTATCTCTGACATCCCCCAATACTTTCCTCTAATCATCTTAAAATTAATTGCCTCAATTAGCTATTTCTGCCCTGGGAAAAAGTCTCTGGCTGTCCACTCAATCTATGCCTCTTATCATTTTATGCACCTCTATTGAGTCACCTCTCATCCAACTTCATTCCAAAGAGAAAAGTCCTAGCTCAGTCAAAAAATCCTCATTAGACATGTTCCCCAGTACAGGCAGATTCTTGGTAAATCTCCTCTGCACTCTCTCTAAAGCTTCAACATCCTTCATTAATGAGGTGACCAGAACGGAATGCAATACTCCAAGTGTGGTCTAACTAGGGTTTTACAGAGCTGCAACATTACCTCACAGCTCTTGAGCAAATTTCCCCAACTAATAAAGGACAATGTGTCATACACTTACTTTACCACCCAATCAAATTGCATGGCAACTTTGTGGTTCCAAAATCCCTCTGCTCCTCCACACTGCTAAGAATCCTAGCACTAAACATGCACTTTACCTTCAGATTTGACCTTCCAAAGTGAATTACTTCACACTTTTCAGGACTGAAGTATATCTACCACTTCTCAGCCCAGCTCTCCATCCCGACGATGTCCATATGCAAGCAACTGATGTACCAATGGCCAGTACTGAACCAATCAGTATAAAGTTCCCTGGCTCTGGCATTGTCCTTTATGGACGGTGTATATTCACTATATTAAGCTACCGTACCTTACCGCAATTAAGTTGCTTCAGAACTGTAGACCTCGCTTCCCATTGACAGTGTGTCCGTTTTGGATTAGTTTCACAATTGCTGACTCAGTTGGTGAACAACCTCCGGAGATGTCCAGGAAACATCTGCAATGGAAAGAACAGAATATGTACTACTCATTGTTTAAGAATACTAGAGCAAATCAGAGAATTACATGATCTATTTACTGTGATCAGTGCAGGTTTGCAAAGCATTGAATATCAGGTTTTTTATCACTAACATGCATTGCGAAATATGTTATCTTGTGGCAGCAGTCCAGTACAATGGATAAAACATTACTACCAAAAAAAATGTATCAAAGAAGGATTGTGAGGTAGCGTTCATGGGTTCATGGATCATTCAAAAATCTGATGTGGAGACCAGGAAGCTGTTGCTAAAGTATTAAGTGTCTGTATTCAGGTTCCTGTACTTGCTACCTGATGATAGTTACGAGAAGAGGGCATGTCCCAGATGGTGAGGGCTTAAAAGATGGATGCCAGCTTCTTGAGGAATTGCCTCTTGAGAATGTCCTCACTGGTGGGGAGGGCTTTGCTGTGAGGGAACGGGCTGAGTCTACAACCTTTTGCAGCCTCTTGCAATCCTGTGCTTTGGAGCCTCCATACCAGACAGTGAGGCATTCCTCCCCATGGTACATCTGTAGAAATTTTGGGGACCAAAGCATGCATCTCTGGATTAGAGAGCATATCTCCTCTAACTCCTAATGAAGTAGGTAGGAATGCCACCGGCTTCTTCATTTCCAACCCGCACAGGCAGTTTTACAGTCAGCAGAAGTTCAGAGTTTGCATGTATATTCTACCATCATCCTGTGCCAATCGGCATTCTTCAGCCAAATGTCTAAACAGGGCAGGGAGAGAAATGGTCTGAACCACTGGCAAGCTGAATTGGTCATTGATATGGAAACCTTCCCACGAGGGTGAGAAGCAAACACAATTAAGTGACCCAGATATCTAGCTTCCCTGTCCAGCTAACCAGAAACAGCAAGTCTGTCAGTAAAGAGACTCATTGATAATCAGATTTTTTCTCCTGTTCTCACAATCAGAGAACAATTATGAATGAGGCAGTGACAAAAGTGTCTGTGCTAATAAGAAAGGATGTACATTGCAGCACCAGTTGTCTTCCCCCCTCAAGTGTCAAGCTTGCAACTCAACTTTTGAATCTATCTCCTGTCAGACATTCATACAACAGTCCATCTCCCCAATGACTTCATTAGTTCCATTTCAGCATTGACAAAGAAATGCCAGGATACGTCTGTGACAGTATCATATCCTGCAGCAAAAGCCACCAATGTAAACCTGGCCAACATGCCTCAGCATTAACACTCAACAACATCAGAATATCTGAAATGAAGCAGAAACAATTCAACTATTATGGTAACTCAGAATCACTTCCAGATTCATATATATTTAATACATATTAGAGAAGGTGCAGAGAAGATTCACCAGGATGCTGCCTGGATTGGAGAGCATGTCTCTAATCTTTAATGACTTGTAAAAATGTACTTAACAATAAAGGAGGTAATGTTCAAAGTTCAAAGTAAATTCATTACCAAAGTACATATATGAAACCATATACAGCCCTGAGATTAATTTTCTTGCAAACATACTCAGTAACGGCAAATGGTATAAAATATTTAGGTATAAGAGTCGATAATGATATAAAGAACATATACAAATTAAATTATTTACCACTATTGAAAAAAATTCAAGAAGATCTTGATAAATGGATGGTATTACCAATAACATTAGTAGGTAGAGTAAATACCATAAAAATGAATATATTCCCTAGATTACAATACTTATTTCAATCACTACCAATACAATTACCCCAGAAGTTTTTTCAAGAGCTGAATAAGTATGTGAGGAAGTTTCTTTGGAAAGGTAAGATGTCAAGAATATCGTTGGAAAAATTGACATGGAAATTTGAGCTAGGAGGGTTACAACTTCCAAATTTTAAGAATTATTATAAAGCAAATCAACTTAGATTTATTGCATCCTTTTTTGAGAAAGACAAACCGGCGTGGATCAGAATAGAACTAGATAAAATAGGAGAAAACATACCAGAAGACTTTATATATAAATGGGAATCTAAATGGATACGGGAAAAGAAAGAATCTCCTATATTAAAACATTTGATTGATTTATGGAATAAGATAAATGTTGACGATGAGACAAAGAAATCCTTATTAGCAAAGAGATCTTTAATCCAAAATAGACTTATTCCTTTTACAATGGATAATCAACTTTTATATAATTGGTTTCAAAAAGGGATTAGATATATAGGAGATTGTTTTGAAGGAGGTATATTAATGTCATTTGATCAATTAAAGAATAAATATAAAGTATCAAACAACACTCTTTTTTGTTACTTTCAACTAAGGGCTTATTTAAGAGAAAAGCTAGGTCAAACAATGTTACTACCGAAACCCAATGAAATAGAAACTTTAATTCAAAAAGGAAAGATTAAAAAATTTATCTCTTGTATGTATAATTTGATTCAAAAACAGGCAATTAAACAAGGAGTCCATAAGTCAAGACAAAAATGGGAAAGTGATTTGAATATTAAAATTGAAGAAAAAAACTGGTCAAGACTATGTCTTGAGAGTATGACAAATACAATAAACGTTCGATTAAGATTAGTGCAATACAATTTTTTACATCAACTATACATTACACCACAAAAAATAAACAAATTAAACCCAAATCTATCTGATCAGTGTTTTCGATGTAACCAAGAAATTGGTACTTTTTTACATTCTACTTGGTCTTGCTCTAAAATTCAACCTTTTTGGACAAATTTAAGAGTTTTACTGGAACAAATCATTGGAATACAACTTCCACACAACCCAACATTACTTTTACTAGGTAATATTGAAGGGATAAAACCGATATCCAGATTGAATAAATATCAGAAAGAATTTATAAAAATTGCATTGGCAGTAGCCAAAAAAGCTATTGCAGTGACTTGGAAATCGGATACATACCTAAGTATAGATCGTTGGAAGAACGAAATTTATGGCTGTATTCCACTTGAAAAAATCACTTACAATTTAAGAGATAAATATGAAACATTTTTGAAAATTTGGCGCCCTTATTTACAAAAGACAGGATTAAATATATAGGTGCTCCGAAGATGAAATAATTGGTTACTTGGGGAAAGAAATAAATGCATACACTAAAGTTATTACGAACTCCGTGGAGCGTGTGGGGATCTTCCAATATCCAGGCATTCCCTTTTTTTTTTTCTCTTTCTTTTTTTTTAGGGATGTTAGGGGGGAGGGGTTAAGGGGAGGGGGGCTGGGTAACATTTTTTTTTTTCTTATACACTTTTATTCTGTAACTATTTGAAAACAATAAAAAAAGTTTTAAAAAAAAAAAAACATACTCAGTAAATCCATAAAACATAATGGAATTAATGAAAGAGCATTCACAAGAGGATGGACAACCAATGTGCAAAAATAAACAACCTGTGCCAATACAAAAGGAAAATAATAATAATAATAATAATAATAATAATAAAAAATAAGCTATAAGTATTGAGAACATGGAACATGAAATGAGGAGTCCCATAGATTGTGGGAACAGTTCAGTAATGGGGCAAGTGAAGTTGAGTGAAGTTATCCACACTGGTTCAAGAGCCTGATTGCTGAGGGATACTAACTGTTCTTGAACTTAGTGGTGTGAGTCCTGAGGCTCCTGTACCTTCTTCCTGATGACAGCAACAAGAAGTGAGTAGTGGGAGTTCTGGATGATAGATGTTGCTTTCCCGAGACAGTGCTCCTTTTAGATGTACTTAATGGTGGGGAGTTCTTTACACATGATGGACTGGGTCATATCCACTACTTTTTGTATGATTTTCCATTTAAGGGCATTGTTTTTTCCATCCAGGTCATGATGCAACTAGTCAAAATACTCTTTGCTGCACATCTATAGAAACTTGTCAGTTTTAGATGTTATGCCAATTCTTTGCAAACCTCTACAAATTAGAGGCGCTACAGTGCTTTCTTCACAATTGCACTTACTTACTGGGCCCTAATCCTCTAAAGATATAACACTGAGAAAATTAAAGTTACTGATCCTCTCCATTTCTGATCCCCCAAGAGGACTGGCTCATGGACCTCTGGTCTCCTCCTCCTGAAGTGGACAATCAGCTCCTTGGTCTTGCTGACATTGAGTGAAAGTTTGCTGTTGTGGCAACTCTTAGCCAGATTGTCAGTCTCCCTCTTATGTGCTCCTAATGTTACAGCTCTATAAAACTGTGGTTAGACCACACTTGGAACATTGTGTTCTGTTCTGGTCATCTCGTACAGGAAGGTTGTAGAAGCTTTAGAGATGGTGCAGGGGAGATTTACCAGGATGTTGCCTTGATTAGAGAGCACGTCTTATGAGGATAGGTTGATCGAGTGCGGGTTTTTCTCTTCAGAATGAAGAAGGATGAGAGGTGACTTGACAAAAACGTACAAGATGGTAAGAAGCATAGATCAAGTGGATAGCCAGAGAATATTCCCCAGGATAAAAGTGACTAATACTGGGAGTTATAATTTTAAGGTGATTGCAGGAAAGTGTGGGGAGATGTCAGAGATAGTTTTTTTTTGACACAGAGAGCAGTGGTTTTGTGAAATACCCAAGCAGGGGTGTAGTAGAGGCTGATACATTAGGGGCATTGAAGAAACTCTTAGATAAGCACATGGATAATAGAAATCTGGAGGGCTATGTGGGAGGGGAGGGTTAGATTAATCTGAGAGTCGCTTAAGAGGTCAGTACAACATCATGGGCCAAAGGACCTGAATTGCGCTGTAGTGTCCTATGCTCTACGAACATTGAAACCTACAACAAAATGCTTTGTTCGTGTTAACAACCAACACAACCCAAGGATGTGCTGGGGAGAGCCGGCAAGCATCGTCGCACATTCCGGTGCCAACACAGAGTGCCAACCATGTTTAGCAGAACAGCACAAGCAAAAGCAACCACAGAACAATTGCAACAATACCAAAACAAACCCTTTTCCTCCCACCACCCACTTACACACATAGACAGTCCTCCAGCCCCAGAACAGGTCACCTCCAGGCCTCCAGCAGGCTCGCAGCCACTGGGCCTCTGACTTTGCTGATCTAAAGCCACTCATTCATCATTGTTAACAATTAAAAAAAGTCAGGCTCCTAATTGTTTAACTGAACACAGGAAAATTTATTGCCTGACGTCTGTGAACTCCAATAACTAGCTTCCACTTCTAGCTTTTAACTAAAATTCATCAAACTCTACCCTTTAACTCTTACATATTACATGAAGTACATAGTTCAAAGTAAATCAGAGTAAATTTTATTATCAGAGTACATATATATCATCACAGACAACCTGAGATTCATGAGCATACTCAGCAAATCTATAGATTAGCAACTACATCAGGATCAGTGAAAGATCAACCAGAATGCAGAAGTCAGCAAACTGTGCAAATGTAAATATAAATAAATAGCAATAAATAATGGGAGCATGAAATAACAAGATAAAGCGTCCTCAAAGTGAGATTATTGGTTGCGGGAACATCTCAGTGAATGGCCGAGTGGGTGTAGTTATCCACTTTGGTTCAAGAGCCTGATTGTTGATGGGTAGTAACTGTTCTTGAACCTGGTGGTGTGAGTCCTGAGCCTCTTGTATCTTCTACCTGATGGCAGCAGCGAGAAGAGAGCATGGCCTGGGTGGTGAGGATCTCTGATGATGGATGCTGCTTTCCTCTGACAGCATTTCCTAAAGATGCACTCAATGGTTGGGAGGGTTTTATCCATGACACAGTGGGCTGAATCCACTACCATTTGTAGCATTTTCTGCTCAGAGGCATTGGTGTTTCCATACCAGGCCAAGATGCAGCCAGTACACTCTCCACTACACATAGAATTTCTATTCTCTTTCATCACATCTTTATCTTAGTCAGGACAGGTTAGCAATCAATATCCATGACAGACCAACAGCTACTACCACCATCTTGACTACACTACCTCCCATCCTGCTCTTTGTAATAACTCCACTGCACATTCTCAGTTATCAGAAAGGATGAGACTTTCCACACCAAAGCCTCTGAGATGTCTTTGTGTATCATGAACCACGGCATTCCTCTTTACCATAGCTAACAGAATTTTCAGTTATGTCTTCTCTATTTCCCTCAATTTATAGTGCCAACTGCAAGATTGTGAGGCTGCACCCAGCATATTATCAATGCAAACAATGCATTTCACTGTATGTTTCAATGTGCACATGACATATGAAGCCGATTTTTATAATCTTTATCATTTCCTAGAGAGAGCAAGAATAAGGTCCTCCTTGTTTTCCCATCAGTGTTCATATTCAACACATCAGGTTCCTTAACTTCCACTATTTTTCATTAGACTCCATTCACCAGGCACATCTTCTCCTGCCCTGCCAGCATTCCCAAAGGACTATTCCTTTCATTGGTCCATGGTTCACTCTCCCATCTCCGTCAACCACTCACCTTCTCACAACACTTGTCCACACAATCACAGCAGATGCAACAACAACCCTTTTACCTCATCCCTTCCCAGCACCAGCGACACACAAACCAGGTGAAGGAGACAATGACTTGCACCTTTTCCAATCTGCTGCATTGTATTCAGCTCTCACCGTGTGATTCTCTTCACATTAGTGAAACCGTGCGGATTAGGAGACAACTTTGCAGAACATCCCACTTAATGTCCTATATCTACTGATGACACCACTGTTGTTGGCTGAATCAAAGGTGGTGACAGATCAGTACATAGGAGTGAGATTGGAAATCTGGTTGTAAGGTGCCACAACAACAACCTCTCACTCAATGTCAGCAAAATCAAACAGCTGATTGTTGACTACAGGAGGAGGAAATTGGAGCTCCATGAGCCAGTCCTCATCAGGGGATCAGAGGTGGAGAGGGTCAGTGGCTTTAAAAATTCCTTGGCATTATATTATCTGACCTGTGACCAACAAATAATTCACAAAGAAGGCATAACAACATTTCTACTTTCTTAGAAGTTTGTGTAGATTCAACATGTCACCTAAAGCATTTCACAAGCTCTTATAGATACACAGTGGTGAGTATCCTAACTGGATGCATCACAAACTGATATATTTTAAAAAAAACTAATGTCCAGGAACTGAAAAGTCTAGAGAATGTGGTGGACACAGTCCAATACAGGCAAAGCCCTCCTTGAGCATATCTACAAGGAGCTCTGCCACAAGAAAGCAATATCCATTATCAAGCACCTTCACCATCCAGGCCATGTTCTCTTCTCACTACTATCATTAGGTAGGAGGTACAGTACTCTGAAAGGCATAGGAGGATATTCAATTATATCTGATGGACCCCCACAATTCAGGCCATGCCCTCTTCTCACTACAGCTATCAAGCAAGAGGCAGGGAAGCCTTAGGTCCCACACCACCAGATTCAGGAAAAATTATAACTCTACAGCCATCAGGCTCTTGAATCAATGTGGATAACTACACTCACACAACAGTGAACTGATTGTACAAACTACAGATTCATTTTCAAGGACTCTACAACTCATTTTCTCTGTATTTCTTTAATTTATTTGAACAATTTATCTTCTTTTGCATATTGGCTATTTGTTCATCTTTGTTTATGTGTAGTTATTTCATAAATTC
This sequence comes from Hemitrygon akajei, assembly GCF_048418815.1. Classification (NCBI taxonomy): domain Eukaryota; kingdom Metazoa; phylum Chordata; class Chondrichthyes; order Myliobatiformes; family Dasyatidae; genus Hemitrygon; species Hemitrygon akajei. The sequence continues at coordinate 176,036,291 of NC_133129.1, forward strand.
TGTTGTATTTCATTTTTCTGTAAGTGCCTGCAAAACAATGAATTTCAGTGTAGTATATGGTAACAGATACTGTATGCACTTTGATAGTAAATTTGACTTTGACTCTGAGTTTCCAATTCTACACTCACACCTACTCCAATACTTGTGTCTTTGGCCTCTTGAAGTGAGCCTACAAAAACCAATGCAAGGTTGAAGAACAGCACGTCATTCATCCTTCCAGCAGGCATGTTGCACCCATCAGGACTCAATAGTAAATCTCAGATAACCAGCCTTTCTTGTCTGTGACAAAATTAATCAGTTATGAAGTAAGGACATTCCTCTGCAACTTTCACTCAGTGGTCCAGGCTCCACTAGTTATTCCTGGCCCTCTCCTCAGTTCTGGATTCACTACCACTGCTGCTTTCTGAATCCATATCTCATTGTTCTTACTTACAGCCCATTACACTGCTGGCGTTAAGGCAGAAATGAAGGACTTCCATCTCTGATGGTGTTTCCTTCATCATGTCAGTAGCTTCCTCTCAGTTTTCGCTACAGTCAATCATGTAAGTCCCAGGTGGAAACTCAGGAATATCATCGGACTCAGATGTTAAAATCTTTCAGTGCTGTATTCCTTCAGTTTTTCTTTATCAGTCAGAGTTATTAGCCTAAACTGAACCTCCAAGCTTGGAGGACTGGTGGATCACTCTTAGTCTGGCCTCTACCCTTTGACCTGTTTGGCATAAGTGACCCTACCAAGAGTCAAAGCATAAATCCCTGACTCCAGCCAGCATAGCTCTCTGGGTCATTGAAGCACATAGGCAAGGTCGTGGTCCTCTTGGAGGGTCTCATTGTTCTAGCACCTTTATTCCTCCCTCTAACTGTCTTTGGGGTGATGGGGTAGAGATACAACTCTACCAAAGGAGGTGTAAGATGCTCCTTCCCTCCTCTGCTAGCCCACAGATCATCTTTGGGCAAGGTATAACACCTACTTAGCCCCCTCCCCCTGACCAGTCAGGGTCACATGAAGCCATGAGAGCAGGACATTGCTGGTCATTTAGCAGCTGGAGCATATCAGAAGTCCTGATTATATGATCACTGATGCCAGGTAGACAATCTCTGAAGAGCACTGATAATGGCTGGAGTCACCTGTCTTGTAAAGAGACTGTCCAGAAGAAGAGAATGGTAAATCACTTCTGTAGAAAGATATGCCAAGAACAATCACGGTCATGAAAAGATCATACATTTTGGTAGGAATAATCAAAATAGGACATACATGGTAAATGGTAGGGCATTGAAGAATGCAGTAGAACAGAATGATCTGGGAATAATGGTGCATAGCTCCCTGAAGATGGAATCTCATGTGGATAGGGTGGTGAAGAAAGCTTTTGGTATGCTGGCCTTTATAAATCAGAGCATTGAGTATAGGAGTTGGGATGTAATGTTAAAATTGTACAAGGCATTGGTGAGGCCAAATTTAAAGTATTGTGTACAGTTCTGGTCACCGAATTATAGGAAAGATGTCAACAAAAGAGAGAGAGTACAGGGAAGATTTACTAGAATGTTACCTGGGTTTCAGCACCTAAATTACAGAGAAAGGTTGAACAAGTTAGGTCTTTATTCTTTGGAGCATAGAAGGTTGGGGGGGATTTGATCGAGGTATTTAAAATTATGAGGGGGATAGATAGAGTTGACGTGGATAGGCTTTTTCCATTGAGAGTAGGGGAGATTCAAACAAGAAGACATAAGTTGAGAGTTAAGGGGCAAAAGTTTAGGGGTAACACGAGGGGGAACTTCTTTACTCAGAGAGTGGTAGCTGTGTGGAATGAGCTTCCAGTAGAAGTGATAGAGGCAGGTTCGATATTGTCATTTAAAGTAAAATTGGATAGGTATATGGACAGGAAAGGAATGGAGAGTTATGGGCTGAGTGCAGGTTGGTGGGACTAGGTGAGAGTAAGTGTCCGGCATGGACTAGAAGGGCTGAGATGGCCTGTTTCCGTGCTGTAATTGTTATATGGTTATTAGGCCTCACCAATGTCTCATACAACTTCCACATAACATCCTATCTCCTATACTCAATACATTGACTTTTGAAGGCCAAAGTGCCAGATGTTTTCTTTACAACCCTATCTTCCTGTGATGCCACTTCAACAAATTTGGGACCTGTAGTCCCAGATCCTTTTGTTCCAAATTGCCTCTCTTTCTTTCCCCTCAGATGCTGGCTGCCCTGTTGACTGTTCCAGCACAATCGTTTTTACTTATGTACAAAGATACCTCTGACACTGTAAGTTTCTGATTCTTCAGAAAAAAATTCCGGAGGTTCCAGAAAAGTAATAGAATTTAAAAAATTGCTGCCTCCAATCTGGATCGACTGAGGTCTCCCAGTCAGGAAGTCTAGGATCCAGTTACAGAGGGAGGTGTTCAGGCCCAGTAGGCTCAGCTTTCCAATCAGTTTCTGAGGAATGATTGTGTTGAATGCTGAACTGAAGTCTATGAACAGCATTCGAATGTACGTGTCTTTTTTGTCCAGGTGGGTTAGGGCCAGGTGGAGGGTGATGGCAATGGCGTCATCTGTTAAGCGGATGGGACGGTACGCAAACTGCAGGGGGTCCAGTGAGGGGGGCAGCAGGGTCTTGATATGCCTCATGATGAGCCTCTCGAAACACTTCATGATGATGGATGTGAGTGCAATGGGACAGTAGTCACTGAGGCAGGATACTGAAGACTTCTTTGGCACAGGGATGATGGTGGCAACCTTGAAGCATGTTGGAACGACAGCGCTGCTCAGGCAAATGTTGAAGATGTCAGTGAGAACATCTGCTAGCTGGTCTGCACATCCTCTACGCACTTAGATAGGAGAGGCCATGATTTTTGTAAAGGATATACACTTAGTGACTATTTTATTAGATACACCTGCTTGTTAATGCAAATATCTAATCAGCCAATCATGTGACAGCAACTCAATTCACCTTCACCTGTACCTAATAAAGTGGCTACTGAAAGTAAGTTTCATTGAATTCTAAAATGAGTTTCTTTCTAAATACATCAAATAAACTTCACTGATAAAAGACATTGTGATGCGTAGTTCAAAGATAGTCGTTTCAACATCAAACTAATTGGAGAATTAAAATTTGGCACCTATTTTGTAAACGGTTATCCCATGACTGAAAGTGTACAAAATATATGTTAATAGCCAAATAAAACTACTTGCTTTTTGTTAAAACATCACCACTAAAATTGGAACAAGTGTACAGTTAAATAGGACAAAGGTTTCCTCTCTTTAAACAGACGCCTCAGAGACCATCAGTTATAACCCATTTATAACATAAAAATCGCCTTAATGCTGATGCTACAGAAAGGTGACTTCTGCTTTATTGCATGCACTTCTAGAACATTCATAATAACCCTGCTTATGCTGATGGCGCAGGAAGTGAAATGTTTAGTGCAGCGTATGTTGTGCCAATCGAAGTTTATTTTTCCTTGAATGGTGTTGAGCTTCTTGAGTGTTACACGTGTCCAGGTCAGTGGAAAGTGTTCTGTCACACTCCTGACTTGGGCATAGTGCACTCAGTGGCCATTTTATTAGTACGCCTGCTTCTAAATATGAATATCTAATCAGCCAATCTTGTGGCAGCAACACAATGTATAAAAGCATGCAGACATGGTCAACAGATTCAGTTTGTTCAGATTAAACATCAGAATAGTGAAAAAATGTGATCTAATTGACTTTGACCTTGGAATGATTGTTGGTGCCAGACAGGGTGATTTGAGTATCTCAGAAACTGCTGATTTCCTGGGATTTTCATGCAAAACTGTTTCTAGAGTTTACAGAGAATGGTGAGATAAACAAAAAAAACTTCCAGTGAGCAGTGGGTGAAAACAGTTCGTTAATGAGAAAGGTCAGAGGAGAATGGCCAGACTGGTTCAAGCTGACTGGAAGGCGACAGTAACTTAAATAACCACACATTACAACAGTGGTGTGCAGAAGAGCATCTCTGAATGCACAACACGTCAAATCTTGAAGGGAATGGGCAACAGCAGCAGAAGACCATGAACATACACTCAGAGACCTCTTTATTAGGTACAGGTGGCCACTGAGTGTATATAATAGTAAGCTTTTGGAAAGTCAGGAAAGTTATTCACCACTTACTACAGGACACATAGCCTTTGACCTACCTTTCTAAGATTCTCAACTGTGTTGGCCCCAGGAGTTTCATCATTTTACAAGCCAATAAATAAGCATTCCTCATATAAATAACCTTGTATAATTTGAGCTACTACAGGCATCTTAGGAACATGAGAGATGTTTTGATCTCCTCACAGGATTGGCAAATTGCCATGAAATTTGTCATGGACCCACATTTGAAACACGCCACTCTAATACACAAAAAGTTTCAAAGTTGCAGGTCAACCACTCGTCCAATTTTCTGTAGATGTACAGTGGAGATCTCCTTGACTGGTTGTATTACAGCCTGGTATAAAAGGTCTGATACACAGAATGACAAGAGGCTACAGAGAATTGTAGACTCAGTCATCTCCATCACTGACAGCTTCAAGAGTCAGTGTATCAAGAAGGCTATATACATCACCAAGGACCTTCACCATCCAGGACAGACTCCGCAACTCCTCCACGCCGACTCCTCTATGACTTGTTCACTCCAACTTCATCTCCACCTCAAACATGCTGCAACCTCACTCCAAACACCTCTCCTCAAACATGCCATGATCTGAATTTGCATCACACCCGCACTCTTCGATCCTCGAGTCAGCCTTACCTTCACTCCCCTCTTCTTTGTGCTGATGGTTTGCCACAATTTACCACAGACAAAGTGTTATTCATAAAGTCTTTTGTCATATTTCTTGCTTTAGGAACCATGAGTAAGCTGTCACTCAACTTCAGAAGCGCCATCTTAAACCAGCTGTTCGGCATAAATCCTTAGGGAAGCATTGTACCCAACTAAACCCATTTTAAACATTCTGGCACTGAGTGGATAGAGTCATGCAGCACAAATCAGACCCTTTGACCCAATTAGTTCAAAGTTCAAAGGAAATCTATTATCAAAGTACGTATAAGTCACCATATATAGTATTGTGCAAATGTCTTAGGCACTTATATAAATACATACATACATACATACACACTGTATATAGCTAGGGTGCCTAAGACCTTTGCACAGTACCTAAGTAATATTGTGTATTGCACAGTACTGTTGCTGCAATACAACAGATTTCATGACATACACTACTGTGCAAAAGTCTTAGGCACATATATATATAGCTAGAAAGCCTAAGCCTTTTGCACAGGATTCGTATTTGTCTATGTAGAATGGAGAGTGAGTTTGTAAATCTGACAGGGGCAAAGGATGTTCTGAATGGCAAGGGAGGAGTGCCACGGGAGGAGTGTGGGACAGGTGGCAAAGAAGGAGTGCCAGGGACGGTGGGTGGCAAGGGTGCAGACACACCAAGCCATAAGACTCCAGGCAAGGTCATTTGATTCCAACAAGTGGTTTATTGATCATTACAGAATGTCTCCCTGGTACTTCCAACTCCCACTCCTCTCCCCAACCATGATTCCCCTCTCCCTGCCTCCCTCCTACTCTCCATTGGAATCAGGTTTATCATCACTAACATATGTCATGAAATTTGTTTTTTGCAGCAGCAGCAGTACAGTGGAATACATAAAATTATTACAGTACTGTGCAAAAGTCTTAAGCGCACTAGCTGTATTTGCACAGTATTATACTATCCTGAGATTAATTTTCTTGTGGGCATTCACAGTTGACACAAAGAAATACAATAGAATTGATGAAAAACTACACACAAAGATGGACAAACAACGATAGTGCAAAAGACAAACTGTTTAAATACAAAAAAAGTGAATAATAATAATAATAATAATAGATAGAAAATAATAAATAATATTGAGGACAGGAGTTGTAGAGTCCTTGAAGGTGGGTCTACGGGCTGTGGAATCAGTTCAGTGTTGAGCCAGAGTGAAGTTATCCAAGCTAATTCAGGAGAGTGATGGTTGAAGGGTAATAACTGTTCCTGAATCGGTGGTGTGGGACCACCACCTCCTTCCAAAATTCCCATCTGAACTAACACCATTTGGATGCATAAAAGTATAAAGCACACCTTATAGATCCACAGCTGAATGGCACAGAGCTGCCATCTTTGACTGATAGGTAAATTAGATAGTGGCGGGATTACACTTGTAATAAAAATTCTGGTGTCTTCCCCCTTCCTTTACAGTCCTGAAGAAGGGTCTTGGCCTGAAACATCGACTGTTTATTCATATCCATAGATGCTGCCTGAACTGCTAAATCCCAAAAGACCACAAGATATAGGAGCAGAATTAGGCTACTTAGCCCATCGAGCCTGCACCACCATTTCATCATGATCCATTTTACCTCTCCACTCCAATCTCCTGCCTTCTCCCCCATATCCTTTCGTGCCCTGACTGATCAAAAATCTATCAACCTCTGCCTTAAATATACCCAATGACCTGGCCTCCACAGCCACCTGTGGCAACGAATTCCACAGATTCACCACTCTCTAGCTAAAGAAATTCTTCCTCATCTCAGTTTTATAAGGACATCCCCCTCTATTCTGAGGTTGTGTCCTTTGGTCTTAGAACTCCCCACTAGAGGAAACATCTTCTTCACATCCATTCTATTGAAGCCTTTCAACATTTGATAGGTTTCAATGAGGTCACCCCTCAATCTTCTGAATTCCCTGTAAGATTTCCTACAGCATTTTGTGTGCATTGCTTTGGGTTTCTTGCACCTGCAGACTTTCTCTTGTTCATAACAATTGTGATAGGATTGGAAGCATAAATCTATATTGAGTGCACCCAACAATTACGCAATCCCTCCTTTCACCATTAGCATGTAATAGGGCTCAGAGCCAGGCTATCACTAACAATAAACGACACAGAGGCATAACAGTTATTGCTGCTACTGCAAAGTTCCAACAAACAAAAAAATTCTCCACATCAACATCTTCTCCAAATTAAATCACTGTTTTCTGCTTCTGCATTGAACTCTATTTCTCCAGTGAAATGTCTCAACGAAAGTTCTAAGACAGGGAAAGCTCGTTTACTTGTCAAAATAGATCAATCATTCATACAGCTAAGATTTTCCAACTCGGGTTGTCTCTGTGATACTGTGGAAAATGAATCTCTGATATTTTAGAATTTCAAAGGGCACTTGTATGGTGTATTTAATATTACAGTAATATTTGTGAAATATTGTAAATAGATTGTTTGATTAAGCATTCATTTACATAATACGTTATGGATATATGTAAGAGGTACGTGAATGGCATGCGTACAGTTATGCCATGTTATATTTGAGCGCCTCGCTAAAGAAAAGAAACTAAGTTGGCATGTTTTTCTTTCGATTAGTTTCTGGAATCACAAAGCATAACAACTTGAACCAAGTCAGGTTTATTATCAGCAACATATGTTAATATAGAACATAGAAATTTACAGCACATTACAGGCCCTTCAGCCCACAATGTTGTGCCAACCATGTAACCTCCTCTAGAAACTGACTAGTATTTCCCTACCACATGGCCCTCTATTTTTCTCAGCTCCATGTACCTATCTAAGAGTCTCTTAAAAGACCCTATTGTATCTGCTTCTATCACCGTCACCAGCAGTGCATTCCATTCACCCACCACTCTCTGTGTGAAAAACTTGCCCCTGACACCCATGATCGCCATCATTTTCAATTTTTTCGATATGGCTGAGAGGCTCAACGTATAGGATGGTCCAGCAGTCCACTTTATTTACAGCTCCACATGGTCCTAATACACACTTGGTTAGCATTCTAATGCTGATTAGTTTGGTGAATGGGACTTCATTAGAATGATTCAATCATGTGGTAAGTCAGCATCAACCCCAGGACTCACTGATGATGATCAAAGGGGACCCTGGATAGGGACACTGAGCTCTAAAGGCACTGATAATGGGACACAGAACACTAGGCCTCAAACTCCAGTCTCGCCAATTTATGTAACTAGGGGGCCACCATCGTTCATGCCTCTTGCTCGCATGGAACTCCAATCCTGGAATCCACTGGGCTGGGAGCTCGATGCAGGCAAGAGACACAAAGGATAGTTTTATCTCTCAATTTTTTTTCTTTCAGTCTCTTACCCCACTGTGATTACCAAACCCAATCAGTTCCCTCACCTGCTCATTCCAAATATTAAACAGTCTCCTTCCATCCTAACTTCCATAGCTTCAGCCAAAGAGCAAAGTGCAGTAAACACCATCGTTACTGCTGCCACCTCTGCTCCACTTTGCACCAGTAAGGAGTAAATCAAGTGTAGAATGATGTCCTAATGGCTCAATCCCCATCCACCATCTGGACTCTCTGGAAAGCTCATTCTAAACTGTGCACTGAAAGGCTTTGCACAGGAGGTCACTGCAAGCAGTGCTCCAGAATTTAATTATAATAATTGGCTGACAAACTACAGATGTAAAAATTGCCACAATTCTGCAAACAAACATTTTTTATGAACTGGAATTAGTAACAGTCCATTCAAACACTTATATATCCAGTCCCTTAGAATACCTTCCAATAACTTTCCCACAACTGATGTCAGACTCACCAGCCTATAATTCCCTGGTTTATGTTTAGAGCTTTCTTTTGAACAGTGGAACAACATTGGCTATCCTCCAATTCCCCCAGTACCTCTCCTGTTGCTCAGAATGTTTTAAATATTTCTGCCAGGGCCACAGAAATTTCTGTACTTGCCCCCTGTAGGGTCTGAGGAAATATCTAGTCAGGCACTGGGGACTTATCCACCCAGATTTGCCATAAGATCATAAGATCATAAGATATAGGAGCAGAAGTAGGCCATTCGGCCCATCGAGTCACTCCACCATTCAATCGTGGGCTTATCCAATTCTTCCAGTCATCCCCACTCCCCTGCTTTCACCCCATACCCTTTGATGCCCTGGATAATCAAGAACCTATCTATTTCTGCCTTAAATACGCCCAGTGACATGGCCTCCACAGCTGTTGGTGACAACAAATTCCACAGATTTTACCACCTTCTGACTGCAGTAATTTCTCTGCATCTCAATTCTAAAAGGACATTCTTCAATCCTGAAGTCGTGCCTTCTTGTCCTAGAATCTCCTACCATGGGAAATAACTTGGCCATATCTAATCTGTTCAGGCCTTTTGACATTCAGAATGTTTCTTTGAGATCCCCCCCCCCCCCTCATTCTCGTGAACTCCAGGGAATACAGCCCAAGAGCTACCAGATGTTCCTCATACAGTAACCCTTTCATTCCTGGAATCATTCTTGTGAATCTTTTCTGAACCCTATCCAATGTCAGTATATCCTTTCTAAAATAAGGAGCCCAAAACTGCACACAATACTCCAAGTGTGGTCTCATGAGTGCCTTATAGAGCCTCAACATCATATCCCTGCTCTTATATTCTATACCTCCGGCAATTAATCCCAACATTGCATTCGCCTTCTTCACAACCGACTCAGCCTAAAGGATAACCTTTAGGGTATCCTGCACAAGGACTTCCAAGTCCGTTTGCATCTTTGCATTTTGAATTCTCTCCCCATCTAAATAATAGTCTGCCCGTTTATTTTTTCCACCAAAATGCATAACCATACACTTTCAAACATGGTATTTTATTTCCCACGTCTTCGCCCATTCCCCTAAACTATCTAAGTCTCTCTGCAGGCTCCCTATTTCCTCAACACAACCCACTCCTCCACTTATCTTTGTATCATCAGCAAAGTTAGCCACAAATCCATTAATACCATAGTCCAAATCATTGACATACATTGTAAAAAGCAGTGGTCCTAACACCGACCCCTGTGGGACTCCACTGGTAACCAGCGGCCAGCCAGACTGGGATCCCTTTATTCCCACTCTCTGTTTTCTGCTGACCAGCCAATGCTCCACCCATGCTAGTAACTCCCCTGTAATTCTATGTGCCCTTATCTTGCTAAGCAGCCTCATGTGTGGCACCTTGTCAAAGGCCTTCTGAAAATCCAATGACACAACATCTACTGCATCTCCTTTGTCTACCCTACTTGTAGTTTCCTCAAAGAATTGCAGTAGGTTTGTCGGGCAGGATTTTCCTTTCAGGAAACCATGCTGGCTTTGGCCTATCTTGTCATGTGCCTCCAGGTACTCCGTAATCTCATCCCTAACAATCGATTCCAACAACTTCCCAGCCAGTGATTCAGGCTAACAGTTCAATAGTTTCCTTTCTGCTGCCTCCCAGCCTTCTTAAAAAGCAGAGTAACATTTGCAATCTTCCAGTCATCTGGTACAATGCCAGAATCTATCAATTCTTGAAAGATCATTGTTAATGCCTCCATAATCTCTCCAGCCACTCCCTTCAGAACCCGAGGGTGCATTCCATCAGGTCCAGGAGATTTATCCACCCTCAGACCATTAAGCTTCCTGAGTACCTTCTCAGGCATAATTTTCACTGCACATACTTCACTTCCCTGACACTCTTGAATGTCCGATATACTGCAGACATCTTCCACTGCGAAGACTGATGCAAAATACGCATTCAGTTCCTTTGCCGTCTCTGCGTCTCTCATTACAATATCTCCAGCGTCATTTTCTATTGGTCCTGTATCTACCCTCGACTCTCTTTTACCCTTTATATACTTAACAAAACTTTTAGTATCTTCTTTGATATTAGTCACCAGCTTCCTCTCATAATTTATCTTTTCCTTCTGAATGACCTTTTTAGTTTCCTTCTGCAAATTTTTAAAAGCTCCCCAATCCTCTATCTTCCCACTAGCTCTGGCTTCCTTGTATGCCCTATCTTTTGCTTTTCAGCCACAGTAGTGTCCCTCTTCGCTTTGAAAATGTCTTCTTATTTGGAATATATCTGTCTTGTACTTCCTTCATTTTTTGCAGGAACTTTCTCTGGACATCAATCACCACCTCCTCTATAAACTGCATGGGGTCCATGAAATCAATGCCACTCTGTGTCACTTCTACAGACTCTGTGTCTGTTTCCTGAGTAAATACAGAAGTGAAAACATTTCATTGAAGATTTCCCCATCTGTTTTGGCTCCACACATGATCTTCCAGAGGACCAATTTTGTCCCTTCCAATCCTTTTGCTCTTAGTATATCTGCAGAATCCCTTAGGATTCCCCTTCACCTAGTCTGCAAGGGCAACCTTATGCCTTCTTTTTGCCTTCCACTCTCTTACATTTCTTATACTCCATAAGCATCCCATTTGCTTCTACCTGCCTATACCTGCTATACACCTTTTTTTTCTTAACTAGCTTCTCGCTATCGCTTGAAAACCAAGGTTCCCTACACCTGTTATCATTACATTTTATACTGACAGGCACATACAAGCTTTGTACTCTCAAAATTTTACTTTTAAAGGCCTTACCAAGTACACTTTTGCCAGAAAACAGCCTATTTCAATCCACACTTGCCAGACCCTTTCTGATACCATAAAAATTGCCCTTTGTCCAATTTAGAATCTCAACATGTGGATCAGACCTATCTATTGTACACTTACTTTAAAACTAATTGGATTGTGATCACTAGGTGCAAAGTGAGCAACGTCAGCAGAGCATACCAGACTAACACTGAACCAGAGGCCTGCTGATTTTTTCCTTGCATACCACAATGCAGTACACTCCACAACCCAACAACTCACCAGCTATGCTGTTCCTGGTCATCCCTTGTGCTCATGCTTACAGCTCCTCAAACCCAAGGCAAATTGAGCGTTCCTCAAACAAGGAGGTCTGATGTTTCACTCCTGGACCAGCAGCCCTGGCGAGGGACAACAGAGGGACAAAGTGGATATTTTGAAAGATTAAGGACTGAACGGGCCCATCTTCCTTCACAGAGAAGACTGTTTCTGATGTCACCTGGAACAACACTTTAATCGGTTGAGGAGGGCAGAGTCAATTGTTGAAGAAGAAATGAGTCCAGAGCTGTCAGAACAACTCCCTGCAGTCCCAGAGTCAACCCATATAACCTTCTGGAAGAGGCCCCTGAACCTGAGGTAGTTTCACCACCACAATTCTCACCCGCCAAGCAGAGTGACCCCTCTTGCTAGGAAATGTGTTACTCACAAGCGTAAGAAATCATTTACAGTGATTAAATCTTTAGGCCTGAACGGGACAATTTAAAATTTACCATGCTGTGGATGTCTATATACTAGTGGTGTTGACTAGAGAACAATACATTACCTATTTGACTTGTGAAGTATTCTTTATTGAGTTGGAGTTTATAGCTAAACAGGAAGGAGTGTAGCGTATTTAACATTTTAGTACTATTTGAGTAACATTGTAAATATATTATTTGATTAAGCATTATCTGTTTGTTTAAATAATTTATCACAGGTTATATGTAAAAGTCCATGAATGGCATATGTCATTATATTACCACGTCATATGTGTGCCCCTCATTAAAGAAAAACTAAGTAGACGCATTCTCCAGGGCTCCTTTGTGTTTCATTTGATTAGCTTCAGGAGTTACAAAACTTAACAAGAATATCAACTGTTTATTCTTATAGCTTCTGCCTGACTTCCTGGGTTCCTCTATCATCTTATCTGTGTGTTACTCAGCATACCCATCAAAGATGGGTACAACATAATTGAATGTGAAATCATGTATTTTTAATTTCTGGCAATATTACATGCTGCTTTGTCATCAGAGATTTTAATTTCATGATACGCCACATCCATTAGTTTGAATGGTCCCATGACTGTATTTTGATGCTAACTAGTTTAATTAGTTGCACCCAAGAGCTTCATGGCAAATTGCAAACTTGCTTCAGCTGTCTGCCTCATTTGAATTATCCCAATTGTTACAGGTGCCCAGAGTGAACATGCTTACATGGAAGGAAACCAATATCCAATTTTTTTTTTTTAATCACTTGTGTTCTCTCGTATTTATCCAATGTTAAAGTGAATTATCTTTTCCTTATTCCATCAACTTTCTCCCAAGCAACTGCTCTAAACATTTCCAATCTGCAATCATTACTAATAGTTAAATGCATTGAGCTTCCATTGCTACATCCATACCTCCATGAAGACTTCCCATTTTAACCAGCTCTTCTCCTTCCTTGGCTCAGCTGATGAAACTATTATCCACATTTTTGCCATCTCTGGAATTTATTGTTAAAGTATGATTCATCTAAACTCTTTTATTCCAATGTTCGATAGCCAAATCTCTAATCTCTCCAATTCTTTCCCTAAAGCTTCTGTAAAGCTTTCCCTAGAGCTTGGAACCTGCTTTTCTGAACATGCACTTGGTCATCCATCCTGTTATTTCTCAGTTTCAAATTTTGAAAGATTAGTTTAATTTTTACATGTATAATGAAGCATACAGTGAAATGCAAAGTTTGCATCAAATCAAATCACCAAGGAATGTGCTGGGCAGCCCACAAGTCATGCCGTCAGTTCACTAACCCTAACCCACATGTCTATGGAACGTGGCAAGAAACCAGAGCACGCAGAGGAAATCCACACAGGCATGGATATAAAAATCCTTACAGACAGAGCTGAGAATCAAACTGGGATTGATTTTACATTTGGCACTGTAAAGCATTACGCTACTGTGTCACTTCCATAAAATTTTCTTTAACTTTTCATAAAATATTCTTTAAATATTCTCCTGTGAAGTGCTTTGGAATTATTTTTACAGTATATCTGTTCCATTAATGCTATATCACATAAAGATTTTGTTTTAAAGAATATATCTAATCATTTAAGGGTTCTGTCAAATTTACCCTGTTCCCATTTTATGTTGTTTCTGCTTTCAGTCTCCTTCATGTGTTTTATTTCTTACTTCAGTATTCAGTGATTTGCCTTTCTATTTATGTATGGGGACTTGCCTGTCAAACTCAACAGTTTGGGCTCTTACGAAGAAAATATACAGTGCAGCCCACTTGACCCACAATGGTGCACCAAACTTTTAACCCATTCTAAGATCATCTACCCACATAGCCCTCCATTTTTCTTTCATCCATGTCTAAGCATCCTTTAAATCTAACTAATGTACTTGCCTCTACCACCACAACTAATGACACAACCGATTGACAGATGACACAATAGCCACAGCTCTACACACCGTCCTTACACATCTGGAGAAGAAGGATGCTTATGTGAGAATGCTGTTCTTGGACTACAGTTCAGCATTCAACACCATAATTCCCCCCCCAAGCTCAGCAAGAAGCTCAGAGACCTCGGCCTTCACCCTGCCTTGTGTAGCTGGATCCTGGACTTCCTGTCAGATCGCCAACAGGTGGTAAGAGTGGGCTCCCTCACCTCTGCTCCTCTGACCCTCAACACCAGTGCCCCTCAGAGCTGTGTATTACGCCCCTTCCTTTACTCTCTGTATAACCATGACTGTGTCACCACCTACAGCTCCAATTTGCTAATTCAATTTGCTAATTAAATTTGCTGACGACACTACACTGATTGGCCTAATCTCAAATAATAATGAGGCAGCCTACAGAGGAGAAGTCATCACCCTGACACAGTGGTGTCAAGAAAACAACCTCTCCTTCAATGTTGCAAAAACAAAGGAGCTGGTTGTGGACTAAGGAGGAATGGAGACAGGCTAACCCATAGTGACATCACTGGATCTGGCATTGAGAAGATGAACAGCTTTAAGTTCCTCAGCATAAAAATCACCCAAGGATTGTGGTGAAAAAGGCACAACAGAACCCCTTTCACATCAGGTGGTTGAAGAAATTTGATATGAGTGCCCAAAAATTCTAAGAACTTTCTACAGGGGCACAATTGAGAGCATCCTGACTGGCTGCATCACTGCCTGGAATGGGAACTGTACCTCCCTTAATCGCAGGACTCTGCAGAGAGTGGTGTGGACAGCCCATCGCATCTGTAGATGTGAACTTCCCACTATTCAGGACATTTACAGAGTCAGGTGTGTAAAAAGGGCCCGAAGGACCATTGGGGATCCAATTCACCCCAACCACAAACTGTTCCAGCTGCTACCATCCGGGAAACGGTACCGCAGCATAAAAGCCAGGACCAACAGGCTCTGGGACAGCTTCTTCCACCAGGCCAACAGACTGATTAATTCATGCTGACACAACTGTATTTCTATGTTATATTGACTGTCCTGTTGTACATACTATTTATTATAAATTACTATAAATTGCACATGGCACATTTAGATGGGGACGTAACGTAAAGATTTTTACTCCTCATGTATATGAAGGATGTAAGCAATAAAGTCAGACCAATTCAATTCACCCAGAAGTGCATTCCATGCAATAACCACTTTCTGTGTAGAAAACTTACCTCTATTCCATAGCACGTTCTACCTTTCTTTGCAGGACATGCTCTCAACTCCAGGCAGCATCCTGCTAAATCTCCTCTGCACCCACTCTAAAGCTTCCACATTCTGACCAGACCTGAACGTGTCTTGAACTTGCCTGATGGAGCGTCACATAACAACTATCTCAGAGTAAAATCAATGTTCAAAGTGTAAAGTACATTTATTATCAGAGTATCTATGTCACCATATACTATCCTGACATTTATTTTCTTGCAGATATTCACAGTAAAACAAGGAAATACAATAGAATCAGTGGAAAACTACAAAGACTGACAAACAACCAAAGAACAAATGTTTTATTAAAGCAAATAATAAATAAATAAAGATAGATAGATAGATAGATAAATAGATAGATAAATAATGTTGAAGATATGTGTTATATAGTCCTTGCAAGTGAATCCATAGGTTGTAGCTGTTCAGTGTTGATAGGAGTGAAGTTTATGTTCCTTTATTTCTGGCAATCAACTTTCCAAATGAGCGGAAGGTTGGTGCATACAATGATACACCATTTAAGCAGCCGACACAGTTTAGGCTGATAGCAATCCCATCAACAATCAGACTGAATTCATGAGTCAGAGAGCGGTGCATCTGAGGAATCCATCACCACAGATGGCTGTGGACACCAGGTCATTGGGTACTTAAAGCAAAGGTTGATAGGTTCTTGATTCGTAAGGGTGTCAAAAGTTACAGAGAGAAGGCAACAGAATGGAGTTTAAAGGAGGTAATAAATGAGCCATGATAGAATGGCAGAGCAGACTCGGTGGGCTGAATGGCCTAATTCTGCACCATGTCTTATGGAATAGATAGCAGGCACGTGTCACAAGGAAGAAACAATCTGCAGATGCTGCAAAGCCAAATAAGGCGCACAAAATGCTGAAGGAACTCAGCAGGCCAGGCAGCACCTAAGCAAAAGAATACAGTTGACGTTTCGGGCTGAGAACCTTCATTAGGACCACCAAAGGATCTCGGCCCAAAACGTCGACTATATCCTTACCATAGATGCTGCCTGGCCTGCTGAGTTCCTCCTGTGTGTTGCTAGCACAATAATGAACCCAGGTGTGTAATTATGTTTAGGATAATTAGGAATTAATTTTGATAGAGAGTGAAGTTAATATATTTATCCGTGAGTGGACCTCAGAAACTCCGGAAATGATCTGTACTGTTAGATCATTAGCATCCACTATTCCAGCAAAACCATCTTCAATTATACAGTGGCATGCAAAAGTTTGGGCACCCCTGGTCAAAATTTTTGTTCCTGTGAATAGCTAAGCGAGTAAAAGATGACCTAATTTCCAAAAGGCATAAAGTTAAAGATGATACATTTCTTTAATATTTTAAGCAAGATTACTTTTTTTAATTCCATCTTTTACAGTTACAAAATAACAAAAAAAAGTAAAGGGCCCGAAGCAAAAGTTTGGGCACCCTGCATGGTCAGTACTTAGTAACCCCCGCTTTGGCAAGTATCACAGCTCGTAAACACTTTCTGTAGCCAGCTAAGGATCTTTCAGTTCTTGTTTGGAGGATTTTCACCCATCTTCCTTGCAAATGTTCTGTGAGATTCTTGGGCTGTCTTGCATGCACTATTCTTTTGAGGTGTATCCACAGATTTCCGATGATGTTTAGGTCGGGGGACTGTGAGGGCCATGGCAAAACCTTCAGCTTGTGCCTCTTGAGGTAGTCCATTGTGGATTTTGAGGTGTGTTTAGGATCATTATCCTGTTGTAGAAGCCATCCTCTTTCCATCGTCAGCTTTTTTACAGATGGTACGATGTTTGCTTCCAGAATTTGTTGGTATTTAATTGAATTCATTCTTCCCTCTACCAGTAAAATGTTCCCCGTGCCACTGGCTGCAACACAAATCCAAAACATGATTGATCCACTCCCGTGCTTAACAGTTCTTTTCATGAAATTCTGCACCCTTTTTTTTCCAAACAGACCTTTGCTCATTGAGGCCAGAAAGTTCTATTTTAACTTCGTCAGTCCACAGGACATGTTCCCAAAATGCATCAGGCTTGTTTAGATGTTCCTTTGCAAACTTCTGACACTGAATTTTGTGGTGCGGACGCAGGAAAGGTTTTCTTCTGATGACTCTTCCATGAAGGTCATATTTGTGTAGGTGTCACTGCACAGTAGAACAGTGCATCACCATTCCAGAGTCTGCTAAATCCTCCTGAAGGTCTTTTGCAGTCAGATGGAGGTTTTGATTTGCCTTTCTTGCAATCCTACGAGCAGTTCTCTCGGAAAGTTTTCTTGGTCTTCCAGACCTTAACTTGACCTCCACCGTTCCTGTTAACTGCCATTTCTTAATTGCGTTACGAACCGAGGAAAGCGCTACATGCAAAATGCTTTGCTATCTTCTTATAGCTTTCTCCTGCTTTGTGAGCATCATTTATTTTAATTTTCAGAGTGCTAGGCAGCTGCTTTGAGGAGCCCATAGCTGCTGATTGTTGGGACAAGATTTGAGGAGTCAGGGTATTTATAAAGCTTTGAAATTTGCATCACCTGGCTTTTCTGAACAATGAATGTGAACAAGCCATAGACCTAACAAGCTAATTAAGGTCTGAGACTTTGATAAAAGTTATTTGAGAGCTCAAACCTCTTAGAGTGCCCAAACTTTTGCATGGTGCTCCTTTACTTCTTTTCCACTCCAAAATTGTACAAAACAAAAATAATACACTAATCTTGCTTAAAATGTTGAAAAGAATGTTTCATCTTTAATGTTATGACTTTTGGAGATCAGTTCATCTTCTACTCACTTAACTATTCACAGTAACAGAAATTTTGACCATGGGTGCCCAACCTTTTGCATGCCACTGTAACTTTATTTAAAAGATATGTGTGTGAGATTATCACCAAATTCTCTTCCAATTACAAGCTTCCTAATAGCCTTGACTATACACTTCATTTATCTCTGAAGAAATTATACTTAATGCGCGTCAACTTGACACACTGTACAAAGAGCACAATTTAGGTGTCTATTTCCCATTTTAATCTATTAATGTTAATAAAAAATTCATTCCAGTGTCACCAATCATATTCATATTGACCTTAGTCATCAGTTGTTTTACAGATCTAAAATGTACCCTGGAAGTTGCCGTGCAAGTTGATAGGGTGGCTAAGAAGGCATAAGGTGTGTTGGCCTTTATTAGTTGGAGTATTGAGTTCATCAGCCATAAGACCTTGAAACATAAGGTCAATAGAGCAGAATTAGGTCATTTGGCCCATTGACTCCGCTCCACCATTCGTTCATGGCCAATTTATTTTCCCTCTTCCACAAATTCACTTCCACGAGACATTTGAAGTGTGATTATTCTTGGAAACAGTGCAACCAATTTGCTCAGCGAACTTCCACAAACAGCAATGTGATAACAGTATGGATAGATAACTGATGGACACAGCCGGTTCTTCAAATCTTCCCACCCAGGCTTGCGCCCTGAAGAGGACACAGTCCACCAGAGGCCCAAACCCATGATCCCCTGGGATCGGTGGCTGCCTACTGAGTCATAGAGTGTCAGATCACAATAGCACAGAAACAAGCCTACTAATCTTCCTCTTCCCATCACCTGCATCTGGACTATAGCCCTCTGTACCCCTCCCATCTATGAATCTAACCAAACTTCTCTTAGGTGACGAAATCAAACCCACATCCACCACTTCTTCAGGCAGCTTGCTCCACACTATCACCACCCTCTGAGGAAAACCCTCCTCAGATGCCACTTAAACATTTCACCTTTCACCTTTAATCAATGACCTCCAGTACTAGTCCCACCAACTTCAGTGGAAAATGCCTGCTTTCATTTGCCTTCTATACCCCACATAATTTAGTATACCTCTATCAAATATCTCCTCATTCTCCTATGCACCAGAGAATAAAGTCCTAACCTATTCGATGTTTCCCTCTAACTCGGGTTCTCAAATTCTGGTGTAGGATTTTGTGAATAAAACATGCGAGAGTTGTCTTACGTGCTTAACAAATGCCACAGCCCTTTACTTCCATTAAGTCAAAACCAAAAGCAGTCGCCTTACACTGAACCCATTACGTGAAACATTGTCTATTAAAGTGAACACAACACTCAATGACAATGTTTGTAAATTATGTAAAACAGTTTTGATTCTGAACAATATGTCATCTGTCAATCATTACATTACCCAACACTGGCGACATCCTCTTAAATTTCCTCTTCATTCTTTCAAGCTTCTTGACATCTTTCCTACAGGTCAATGACGAGGATGGCACACAATATTCCAAATTAGGCCTCACCAACATCTTACACAACTTCAACATTACATCCCTGTACTCAATACTTTGATATTGAAAGGATGCCAGGGTTAAATATCCTTCTCAAAATAGTGACAAAACCTCTTTTACATCCACCTGAGAAAGCGCAGAGGGCTTTAACTTTGCATCCTCTTTGAAAAGGTGGAACCACTGGCAATACTGAAAGAGTAAAAGACATACTGTACTTCTGAACTGTAACCGCTGCAGTCTCCAGCCTATAATTTCCCTTTTATGTATGTTCCTTTGAACCAGCTAAATGATCTGGTGCTTTTGCGATCTTCTGGGGGATTTTACAAACTAGACTCTTGAGAATGGAGATATAGCTGGAGTGGCCATCGCCAGGAGCGGTCTCTGCGTCGAAGCCCAATGGCGGAAGACGAACCCATGGCTGGCTCCAATACTCAGCGCTGATTAAAGTGTCAAGTAAGATTAAAATTGAGGAGGAGAGCAGAAAATGTACAGGTGTTCAGTACTATCTGCCTGCATATGGCCCGTCTCCCTCCCTTCATGGTACTACTGTTGGGCAGGAGGTGCAGGAGCTCCTGAACGCTGCCAGGTTCAGGAGCAGCTGTTGCCATCGGGCTCCTCAATGGGCTTCACTCACCTCACCGCTGAACAGGCTCCGCGGCTCTGAACTCTGCAGTTCGTGTTCCATGTGTTTCTATTTCCTTTTTTTACTATTTGCATAATTTGATCAATGTGTCAAGGCCAAGGGCGAAGGATGAGCCAGTATTCAGCTCACTCCTCCATGAGGTTTACTCACTTCGTCGCTGAACTGATTCTACAGCAAACGTCGGCACTCACCCCTGCACTGAACTGGTTCCATGGCTGTGGCCTGCAAATGTCGGACTCCTGTACGGGCTTCGCTCACCCCTGCACTGAACTGGTTCCATGGCTGTGGCCTGCAGATGTCGGACTCCTGTACGGGCTTCGCTCACCCCTGCACTGAACTGGTTCCATGGCTGTGGCCTGCAGATGTCGGACTCCTGTACGGGCTTCGCTCACCCCTGCACTGAACTGGTTCCATGGCTGTGGCCTGCAGATGTCGGACTCCTGTACGGGCTTCGCTCACCCCTGCACTGAACTGGTTCCATGGCTGTGGCCTGCAGATGTCGGACTCCTGTACGGGCTTCGCTCACCCCTGCACTGAACTGGTTCCATGGCTGTGGCCTGCAGATGTCGGACTCCTGTACGGGCTTCGCTCACCCCTGCACTGAACTGGTTCCATGGCTGTGGCCTGCAGATGTCGGACTCCTGTACGGGCTTCGCTCACCCCTGCACTGAACTGGTTCCATGGCTGTGGCCTGCAGATGTCGGACTCCTGTACGGGCTTCGCTCACCCCTGCACTGAACTGGTTCCATGGCTGTGGACTCACTTTCAGGGCTCTGCATACTCTGTGTATTATTTGTTTACATTTTTATCATTTGCACAATTTGTTCTTTTGTTCGCACTTTGAGTGTTTGACGGTCTTTGTTGTGGGGTTTTTTAATGGGTTCTATTGTATTTCTTTGTTTTGTGATTGTAAGTAGATGAATCTCAAGGTTGTAAACAGTATACATACTTCAATAACAAATGTACTTTGAACGCTGCAGTGATCTTCAATCTGTTCCTCAGAATAGTGAACAGACACCAGGTGCTGGTAAGATTAGAATAATTAAGCATGTGATTGGGAACAATGTTCGAAAAAATAGCAATGACTTCAAAATGGAAGATAAAACATCAGAGCACAGTCCAGGCTGTTCAGCCCATGATGTTGTGCAGGCCTTTTAACCTACCCCACGATCAATCTAACCCTTCCTTCCCTCATAGCCCTCCATTTTTCCATCATCCATGTGCGCACCTCAGAGTTTCTTAAATGACCCTAATGCATCTGGCTCAATCACCACTGGCAGAGCATTCCGCACACCTATTCTCTGTGTAAAGATCTTACCTCTGACATACAGTACTGTGCAAATTCCTAGGCACATATATATAGCTCGGGTGCCTAAGACTTTTACACAGTATTGTACTTATTAACGTGGAGTGGAGAGTGAGTTGGTAAATCTGGCAGGGACAGGATGTTGGGAATGGTGAGAGTGGAGCGCTGAGGGAGGGGTGTGGGACAGGTGGCAGAGAAGGAGTACCAGGGGTGGAGTGGGGGAGTGACATGGGTACAGACACTCCCAGCACTGAAGGCACCAGGCAAGATCATTTGATTCCAAACAATTGGTTTATTGATCATTACAGAATGTCTCTCTGGTGCTTCCCACTCCCTCCCCTCTCCCTTTCTCTTTTCCCAACTTTGATTCCCCTTTCCCTGCCCCCTTCCCACTCTCAGTCCACAATAGAGACCCATATCAGAATCAGGTTTATCATCACTCACCTATGTCATGAAATTAGTTTTGTTTAGTGGCAGCAGTACAGTGCAATACATAAGTTACTACAGTATTGTGCAAGTCTTAGGCACCCCAGCTATATATATTTATGTGCCTAAGACTTTTGCACAATACTGTACCAAAAACATGAAAGATTAACTTGCATGCCAGTCCAAACCCATTTCCGACCCACTAGTCGCTGATTGGCCCATTCAAAGGATGTGGCTCTCTCCCACTGGGTGGCTTTTGTGCCATGCAGTTTCAGGAACCACGGGGGTATAAGAAAAGTGAGTGCAAGATGCATTCCCTCTATTCATTAGGGACTCCCATTCAGACTGGGTCGCATCCCGAGCTGAAGGATTATTGGGCAAGTGTGCTGCAGAAAGGAGGGACCACATGCATGTTTAGATAAGTACCTGTTTGCTGAATGTTTAGGGTTATAGGTGTGTCACCTGGAGGGACTTTAGGGACCTGTTGAGTTAGAAGTGACATTGATTGTTCATTTTTTTATTTATTGAGATGCAGCACAGAATAGGCCCTTCCAGCCCTTCAAACCACCCAGCCCAGCAACCTATAGTTTAACCTGAGCCTACACACGGGACAACTTACAATGACCAATTAACTAACCAGCTGGTATGTCTTTGGACTGTGGGAGGAAACCGGAGCACCTGGAGGAAACTCACACGGTTACGGGGAGAACATACAAATTCCTTGCAGGCAGTGACAGGATCTGAACCTGGGTTGTTGGCACTGCAAACCACCAGCAAACCACTATGCTACCATGTCACTCTGTTGTCTTATAAATTAGGGGGCTTAGATGCTTGGTTGAGTGTTGCACTGTTTATAAATAAACAGTTAACTACCTTACTCAGAATCAGTATCATCTGTCCCACTTACCAAACCTGGGAATCTGCTTCTGCATAACAATACCCCTCTACAATCACCTTAACATTTAGCCCCCTTATGTTATCCATTTCCAAATATTTTTTTAAAACTGATTTACTTTAAAGCAACGCACCGAAAATGTTGGAGGAACTCAGCAGGTCAGGCAGCATCTGTGGAAATTAATGAACAGTCAACTTTTCGGGCCAAAACACTTCTCCGTGAGTGGAAAGGAAGGGGGAAGATGCCAGAATAAAAATATGAGAGGAGGGAAAGGTGACAGATGAAACCAGGAGGGGGAGAAAGGTAAAGGGTTGGAGTAAAAGGAATCTGAATGGCCTGGACTGTGCTGTGATGTTTAATGTTCCATTTTGAAGGGCATGGAACTTAGACGATGGTGCCTAACGGTGACTCCGTTGTTTGCATCTTCGGAAACAGCTCTATTTCTATCTCTAATATCTCTACCTTTCCCTTTCAGAGTTCTTTTGAAGACCCTGACCTGGAGCTACCTACGCTGACTTCGGTTCTTTGCGGGAATGGGACCCGCTCTCGGGGTCTCACGAATGGCTGCTGTTCGATACGCCAAGAATGCAGTTTAAGAAATTAGCTCGCCTTCAGAGTTCTGGGCTCTTGTGGTCTGGAGACAGGCGGACTGAAGGTGGGTATCCCTGCAGGAATCCGGTGTGTTGTGGGAGACGGAAGATCGGAAGCAGTGAGCTGGCTGCTGGCTGTGTACCCAGAGACCCGAGTTCTTTGGGCACGGAGCTCGGAAAAAGCAACGCAGTGGAATTTTAACATTGTAAATCATGAAGTTGTTTGTTATGTCTTCTCTCTCACTGTGAAACGGAGACACATCTTTTTCCCTTATCAGGAAGAGAAGGAGCCTGTGGCATGTCGAATTACCGGGTGAACGAGTAGTCTTTGGGGTACTGCAAGTCTGTGTCTTTGCTGCACACTTGAGTGCTTGGTGGCGGGTGCCGATGCTTTTTTTGCTGGTGGGGGGGATCGTTGCTTTGCTGCTGCTTACACGTGGGAGGGAAGAGAGCTGGGGGGCTTTGGGGTTCTAATATTTATCTGTCATTCATTCTTTGGGGGCACTTCTCTGTTTTGTGGATGGTTGCAAAGAAAAAGCACTTCAGGATGTATATTGTAAACATTTCTCTGACACTGAAACCTTTGAAACCTAATAGGAAAGGAGATTGGACCATAGGAGAAGGGGTAGGAGGAGGGGACCGTATCCACTGCCTCTCTGAGTCTTTGAACAGTCTTTCTATTTCAATGACAAGCATAGTAGATAATATGCGCTTATGTGTTAGAAAGTTATGTGTTCATCTCCGAATCCAGGAATGCAAGGACAAAACTAAGGCATCATCTCTTGGAGAAGATGTTAACTTAAATCTCCATCTACTTTTGCAGGTGGACATATGTTGTTGAGACATTATTTTGAAGAGCAATAGAAGAATGAATTCTGCTGTTCTAGCCAATTTTTAACCCTCAGGCAATAATATCGGAAAAATAAATATTCTGTTCGTCATAAGCACAAGGGATTCTGCAGATGCTGGAAATCCAGAGCAATACACACAGAGTGGTGGAAGAAATCAACAGATCAGGCAGCAGCTATGGAGAGGAACAAATAGTCAATGTTTCGTGCCGAGACCCTTCATCAGGACTGGAAAGGAAGAGGGAAGAAGCTAGAATAAGAAGGTGGAGGGGGGGAGGTGAAGTAGTGCCAGTTGGAAGGCGATAGGAGAAACCAGGTAAGAGGGAATGTGGGATGAAGTGAAAGGCTGGGAGGTGATAGGTAGAAGAGGTAAAGGACTAAAGAAGAAAGAGTCTGATAGGAGAGGAGAAAGAGAAAGAGGAAGGGCACCAGAAGGAGATTATGGTCAGGTGAGGAGAAGAATCAAAATCAGGTTTAATATCACCCACATGTGTTGTGAAATTTATTAACTTTGTGGTAGCAGTTCAATACAATACAGGATAGAAAATAAAACTGAACTACAGTAAGTATATGTATGTATATGTGTATTAAATAGTTAAGTTAAAATAAGTAGTGCAAAAGCAGAAATAAATACGAAATATTAGTGAAGTGGTGTTCATGGGTTCAATGTCCAATTAGAAATCAGATGGCAGAGAGGAAGCTGTTCCTGAATCACTGAGTGTGTTCCTCCAGGCTTCTATACCTCCTTTCTGATGGCAACAATGAGAAGAGGGCATGTCCTGAGTAGTGGGGGTCCATAATGATGCCAGCTTCCTAAGGCACTGCTCCTTGAAGGGAAAGAAAGGGGTAAGAGGAGAGCCCAGCTGGGGAGTGGAAAGAGAGAGAATGGGGAGGGGGAGAAATTACCAGAGATCAATGGTCATGCCATCAGGTTGGAGGCTACTCAGACAGAATGTGAAATGGTGCTCATCCGTCCTGAAGGAGACTTCATTGTGACCACAGAGGAGGCCATAGGACAATATGTTGGAATGGGAATGAGAAATGGAATTAAAATGGGTAGCCATCGGGAAATCAACCATTTTGAATAGAACAGATCGAAGGTAATTGACAAATCAGTCACCCTCTGTCAGTCATGTTACTGTCTGTGTGGCTTTGCCACATACAAGTTGATTTGTATGATTCCAAAAGGACAAAATTCAATGCATTTTGAAAATACTTGATTAGTTGTCCAGAGATAATGGGGCAAAACAAAAGGCTCAATGATTGAATATTTCTCCAAATATCAATTTGATAAATAAGGATGATGAATATCTGCACCAATCAGATAACAACCCAGTTTCAGTGTTGACTAACAGGAATTATGAGATTCCATAAATCATAATTTTCAATGATAACAGATAAACAGGAAAGTACACCAAGGTTACAAAAGGTGCTGTATTGAACTCTGGCTGCAGGAAAAGTGTGATGGAAATGAGGTGGGAAGGCTGAGCCCACGCCTTACATTGTATGACATAAACCAGGAATTACATTCCTCTTTCTCATCATGCTTTGAGAGCCAAGAGTTGGAAAGCACTGAACACAGAGCAGTGAACTGTGAAAAGCAGTACAGAGTCAGTAGGTCTGCTCACCAGCAGTGTTTGCGTAGCTAAAGATCTATCCTCGATAACACTTGTCTGTTAGGTGTACAAGATGTTACAAGGCACAGACTGAGTGGATTACCAGAAACATTTTCCCTATAATGGAAATGCTAATATAAATGGGCCATAATTTGAAGGTGAATGGAGGGAAGTATGGGGGGGGGGGGGGTGGAATGTCAGATGTAAATTCTTTACACAGAGAGTGGTGGGTGTGTGGAATGCCCTGCCAGGGGGTGGTGGTAGGGGCAGATACATTAGGGACATTTAAGAAACTCTTAGATAGGAGAATGTATGATAGAAAAATGGAGGATTATGCAGGAGAAAAGGTCAGCTTGATCGAGGAGTAGGTTAAAAAGTCGGCACACATTTGTGGATCAAAGGGCCTGTACTGTGCTGTTCTATGCTCTACGCTAAGAAAGGTTCCTTGTACATGAGTACATGACTGGGCTTTGTCTTAAAAGCTTCCAGTAATATTGATGTCAGCAAGCCTATTTCAAAAGTGTTTGAAATCCCGCAGAGGTTTTTGCACATTAAGTATTCCCCTGTTGTAAATGTACAATTCCTTGGAGACACTCATTCACACTGGGAGCACAGAAGTGACACACTGTAACTACTGAAATTACATTTGATAAGAATTAAGATAAGCTTTATTTGTCACAGGTGTATCAAAACATAGCGTGAAGTGCATCGCTGGCATCAACAACCAACACAGACCAGATATCTGCTGAAGGCAGCCTGCAAGTGTCGCTGTGCTTCCAGTGCCCACAATTTACTAACAATAACCCAAACCCATACATCTTTGGAACTTGGGAGGAAACCAGAGAATCCAGAGGAAACACACACAGTTATGGGGAAGAAGTGCAAACTCCTTACAGACAGCGGTGGGAATTGAACTCTGATCTTAAAACTAGCGCTGTAAAGCATTATACTAACCACTAGGCAACTGTGCCATCCCACCCATATAGATATAGATATATATAGGTAGATAGATAGAGTGCCTAAGACTTTTGCACAGCTCTGTTTATTAGGTCTTTCCAGTTACCAAATAACACTTAACATTACTGAGGCAATAGGAAGATAAGTACTCTCATTTCTTTTTCCCAGCCAATTTACTATTGTAATCAATATACAGAACTGTGCGAAGGTCTGAGGCATCTTGCCTATATATATATGTGCCTAAGACTTTTACACAGTATTGTATAACATTATAGTGCTAAAACTGTAACCACAGCTGAGAGAGAGAAAGAAGAAAAATAAACTTAACAATTATTAGCCATGGAAACAGTACAAATCAGGGTAACGCTGCTACTTCTGTTGTTGAAGTGGGATATTATTTTAAAATTAGTACCTCACAGCCACAATGACACTGCAGTCAGGACAAGGGAATGAGTCACTCTCCATGAGACAACTACGGGGGATCACTGAGGCAGAGAGAAGTAGCTTTCCTTGGTGTCGTTTCTCATTGGCAAATTGACTATTAGAATGTGAGTGTGGTTTACCTTGTGGCAAGGAGTGGGAGAGAGGGAAGTGTGGGATTCCTGTGTCAGAGTGGGACAGTAATGCTGCCAATAGAGTCACAGGCTCACAGCAAAACCCAGTTCAATCCTGATCTTCAACGCTGTCCGTGTGAAGCTTGAATGTTCTCCCTGTGGCCATGTGCGTTCTCACAACGTACTCGTTTCCTCCCACAGGTTTCGATTTTGGTTTTGATTTACTATTATCACATGTACCGAGATACAATGAAAAGCTTGTCTTGCATAACGTTCAAACATACAAGAGAGGGCATATAATAGAACAAAAATTAGTGGGAATTTAAAGGATTGGGAAGCTTTCAAATAGCAACAGAAAGCAACTAAAAAGGCTATTAAGAAGGTAAAGATGGAATACGAAAGTAAGCTAGCCAATAATATTAAAGAGGATACCAAAAGTTTCTTCAGTTACATAAAGTGTAAAAGGGAGGCAAGAGTGGATATCGGACCACTGGAAAATGATGGCGGAGAGGTAGTAATGGGGGCCAATGAAATGCAGGAACAACTGAATAAGTATTTTGTATCAGTCTTCACTGTGGAAGACACTAGCAGTATGGTGGAAGTTCCAGGTGTCAGAGGTCATGAAGTGTGTGAAGTTACCATAACCAGAGAGAAGGTTCTTGGGAAACTGAAAGATCTGAAAGTAGATAAGTCACCTGGACCAGATTGTGTACATCCCGGAGTTCTGAAAGAGGTGGCTGAAGAAACTGTGGAGGCATTAGTAATAATCTTTCATGAATCAATAGATTCCAGAATAGTTCCAGAAGATGGGAAAATTGCAAATGTCACTCCACTGTTCAAGAAGGGACAGAGACAGAAGAAAGGAAACTATAGACCAATTAGTCTGTCCTCAGTGGTTGGGAAGATGTTGGAGTTGATTATTAAGGATGAGGTCTCAGGGTACTTGGAAGCACATGATAAAATGGGCCATAGTCAGCTTAGTTTCCTCAAGGGAAAATCTTGCCCCGACAAATCTGTGGGAACTCTTTTAAGAAATAACAAGCAGAATAAATAAAGGAAAATCAGTTGATATTGTGTACTTGGATTTCAGAAGGCCTTTGACAAGGTGCCACACGTGAGGCTGCTTAACAAGCTATGAGCCCATGGTATTACAGGAAGATTCTTGCATGGATAAAGCTATGGCTGATTGGCAGGAGGCAAAGAGTGGGAATAAAGCCTTTACTGGTTGGCTATTGGTGCTTGTCTGTACTCTGCTGCAACATTCATGAACTCAGTGTCTTGGACTATATTCTTTATTGTGTGACTATATTTTACTGATACATGTGCTTACAGTATGTGCTATAATGTGCCTTGTGCTGTGTGTGACTATTGGTACTGTGTTTTGCAGCTTGGCCTCAGAGTAACACTGTTTCATTTAGCTGTATTCATGAATGGTTGAATGACAATTAAACTTGAACTCGAACCAAAGATTAATCCCACTAGAAATCAGTCCTCTGCCACTGAGCAACCAGTGCAGTACCATTGTGGTTGTGTATTGTATTCAGTTTACAAACTCAGTCGCATTAACTTAACAAAAACAAAATCTTGGAAGCCCATGCAATAACTAAGTGTGCGCTTGGTCCCCTGCTCTAGGACTGTGAGGCCAAGACCAGCAACAATGCCATGTTTAACTTTACTAATCACACCACTCTTCTTGCTCAGATCAAAGGAGGTGAGAAATCAGCATATAGGAAGGAGACTGGAAATCTGGCTGAGTGGTGCCTCTCACTCAACGTCAGCAAAACCAAAGAACTGATTATTGACTTCAAGAAGAAGAAACCAGAGGTCGATGTGCAAGGAGATCAGAGGTGGAGTGGATCAGTAATTTTAAATTTATCATTTCGCAGGATCTATCTTAGGACCAGCACCTGGATGCTATTACAAAGAAGGCACAACAGTGCCTTTACTTTCTTAGAAGTTTGTGCAGATTTGGCAGGTCATCTAAAACTTTGACAAACTTCTATAGATGTACAGTGGAGAGCATCACAACCTGGTATGGAAACACTGATGTCCAAGAATGGAAAAGCCTACAAAAAGTGTTGGATGCAGCCCAGTCGATCACAGGAAAAGCCTTCTCCACCATTGAGCATATCTACAAGGAATGCAACCACAAGATCCATCATCAAGGATCCCCACGATCCAAGTCATGCTCTCTTCTTGCTGCTGCCATCAGGAAGGAGGTAGAGCAACCTTAGGTCCCACATAACCCAGTTCAGTACTATTTATTTATTTGTTTTATTTTTGTAATTACATAGATTGCTTTTTTTGCACCTTGGTTGTTTCTCAGTCTTTGTGTGTAGTTTTTCGTTGATTTGATTGAATTTCTTTGTTGTATTGTGAATGACCGCAAGGAAATGTATCTCAAGATTGTATATGGTGGCATATGCGTACTTTGATAATAAATTTACTCTGAATTTTGAACTAAGTTAGGGTCAGTGTCATTAAACAAGGATGAAATCTTTGGGTCTCTTAGTAGACAATAATGGAAGTAACTTGCAGCAGGCATCAAACAGAAGGCTTCCTTCATTAAATATTGCAGGAACACTCAATCAGAACTTCCAGATTTGAATAATGGATAAGTAATTAAGTCAACAGGAATTTGTGTGGGAACAGGAAATGTCAATTCTGAATTATAATGATGTGGTAATTTTATTCAGTACTCTGTTCGGATTGAGCACAAATACCCAAACTCATTTTTGTACACCTCATGGAAGGTGCAAGCTCAACCCTCTCCTGTGTCTCATTATTGAAGAAACTCTCCGTCACAGAGTTACATTACTGTCCGATTCCTGAATCTTAAAAATGGAAACTGCTACTTCCACAAAGACCATAAGACACAGGAGTAGAAGTAGACCATTTGGCCCATCAAGTCAGCTTCATCATTCCATCACGACTAA
Organism: Hemitrygon akajei; assembly: GCF_048418815.1. Lineage (NCBI taxonomy): Eukaryota > Metazoa > Chordata > Chondrichthyes > Myliobatiformes > Dasyatidae > Hemitrygon > Hemitrygon akajei. The sequence continues at coordinate 176,066,624 of NC_133129.1, forward strand.
TTTACTACCCCTCTAAATCCCATTCTCCTGCGTTCTTCTCATAACCTTTGACACCCTTACTAATCAAGAACCTATCAACCTCCGCTTTAAATAAACCCAGTGACTTGGCTGTCACAGTCATCTGTGGCATTTTTTCCACAGATTCACCGATCTCTGGTTAAAGAACTTCCTCCTTATTTCTGGTCTGAAGGGATGTCTTTCCATTCTGAGGCTGTGCCCTCTAGTTTTAGACTCCCCCACTGTAGGAAATTTCCTCTCCATGTCCACTCTATTTAGGCTTTGCAATATTCAATAAGATTTGATAAGATCCCACCCTCATACTTCCAAATTCCAGTGAGTACAACCCCTGAGTCATCAAACACTCCTCATACATTGATCCTTCTACAACATGTCAGTGATAATAAACCTGCTTCTGACTTTGACACAGCAGCCTGCTTGAAAGGTACCTCATTCACAACATCATTCCACCTCTGACACACAGCAGTCAGTACAACCTACAAGATGTCCTGCAGCAACTCTTTAGACAATTCCTTCCAAACTCACAAACACTACCAGCTAGAAAGGACAAGACAGCAAAGGAAGCATAGTGAGAATGAATATCAGAAAGAAAGTTCTGTGGAAATGAATAAACAGTTGACATTTCAGGCTTAGATCCTTCTTCAGGACTGGAAAGAAAGAAAGAAAAACACAAGAATAGAAAAGTGAGGTAGGGGAAGAAGAATAGCTGGAAGGCAATAGGTGAAGACAGGTGGGTGAAAATGTTAAAGGTCTGGAGAGGAAGGAATCTGAAAGGAGAGGAGAGTGGACCATAGGAGAAAGGGAAGGAGGAGGGGCACCAGGGGGAGTTGATAGGCAGGTTAGAAGAGGCCAGAGTAGGGAATAGAAGAAGGAAGGGGTTGGAGTCTACCCAGACAGAATACAAAGTGTTCCTCCTCCACCCCGAGGGTGACCTCATTACAGCACAAGAGGAGGCCTTGGACTGACATGTCAAAATGGGAATGGGAATCAGAATTAAAATTTAAGGCCATTGGGAAATTCCTCTTTGGAGGATGGAGTGGAGGTGCTCAAAGAAGTGGTCCCCCAATTTATGACAGGTCTTACCAATGTAGAGGAAGCTGCGTCAGGAGCACCAGACTCAATAGACGACCATCAGCAGATTTGCTGGTGAAGTGTTGTCTCACCTGGAAGAACTGTTTGCGGCCCTGAAAGGAGATGTATGGGCAGGTGCAGCCCTTTAACTGCTTGCAGGGATAAATGCGGTAGGGAGATTAATGGGGAGGGCCAAATGGACAAGAGGATCACAGAGGGAGTGATCCCTGTGGAAAGCGAAGAGTGGGGGGAGGAGGAGATAAAGATATGTTTGGTGGTAGGATCACTTTGGAGATGGTGGAAGTTGCGGAGAATGATGTGTTGGATACGGAGGCTCATGGGAGGTAGGTAAGGACAAGAGGAACTCTAACACTATTTAGGTGGTGGGAAAATGGGGAAAGCAGGGATCTCTGGGGAATGGAGGAGATGTGGGTGAGGGCAGTATCAATGTTGGAGGAAGGGAAACCCCATTCTTTGAAGAAGGAGGACATCTCTGATGTCCTGGAAAGGAAAGCTTCAACCTGGGAACAGACGTGGCAAGAACGAAGAAACTGAGAAAAAACATTTTCACAGGAAGAGTTGTAGTCAATATAGCCTTGGGAATTGGTAGGCTTATAAAAGCTGGCAGTGGGTAGTTTGTCTCCAGAAATGGAGAAAGAAAGATCAAGAAAGGCAGGGAAGGTGTCAGAAGTGAATTTAAGGGCAGGGTGGAAGTTGATGAAATTGCTGAGCTCAGCAAGGGTGCAGAATTTCTTGTGCTTGAGGCCATTTCACGTTGACATAACGTGCACAATGACAACAGAAAAGCACAATGTCGAGAGGTGATGAGTGTACCTGTCAGTACAGCCTGCCCATAATGATCTCTAAGCTTGAGGAATCTTTTCAGCTACAACAAGGCTGATAATGGTGGCAAATATAGCCTATGTTTCCATGTTTCCATTAATGGAGAATAACTTAAACAAGTTGGGGAAGTTAATGAAATGGATGACATTTTTCAGAAAGGTGCAGTAGTTGGCCCAGATAAATTAAAATTGGAAGGATTAAGAATATTAATAAACTATTTTGGCAATTTTTTCTTGTGTAAGACGCATTAGGGATGCTGTCAACATTCAGCTGTAGATATAAATACCAGAATCAGAATCAGGTTTATTAGTACTAATGTGTCATGAAATTCAGACAAGGTTCCAGCTCCCTTAGTTTCTCAGCCTGATAAACACAGAAGCAAGAAGTGAGATTCGATGCATCCTAGCTGAGAAACTAAGGGAGCTGGAACCTTGTCTGAGTTCAGAAAATACCATGGAACAACAGTGGACTTATATCAGCTCTGCACTCTTTTAGGCAGCAGCCCAATCCATCGGCCATAAGAGCAGGAAACACCAAGACTGGTTTGAAGATAACTCAGATACCATCCACAACTTTATTAAGGACATGCACAAAGCACACCGGGCAACTTTAGATAACCCTTCATCCATCAGCATCAGGCAGCATTGGGGAAGGCAGCTTGGAGGAAAGTGCAAAAGGCAATACGGGCCATACAAAATGAGTGGTGGACTGAAAAGGCACATGAAATCCAGTCCTTTGCCAATAATAATGACATGCATAAGTTTTACAATGCTGTCAAAACCATCTGCAGCTCAATAAATCGATGCATAACTCCCCTGAAAACAGCAGATGGTCTAACACTTCTGAAGAACCAGAATACCATTCTGCTGAGGTGGGCTGAGCATTTTAACACCCTGCTTAATCAGGATTCTGACGCAGACCCCACCATCCTGGACAAACTGCCTGAACTTCCTCCTATCCACAACCTCAGTCTACCACCAACCTTCTAGGAGGTTCTATCAGCTGCCCATTCCTTTAAGAACAAGTCCCCTGGCACTGACAATATCCCTGCTGAGTTACTGAAGAACGGAGGGTACATGTGTATGCACACCCTCTACCAGTACATTACCAAGGCCTGGACAGACGAGAACATCTCACAGCAATGGAGAAATGCAAACATCGTTGTCATTTATAAGAACAAGGGTGACAAGGCCATCTGTGGCAATAGTAGGGGCATCTCACTCCTTTCTGTTGCTGGAAAGGTCCTGGCTAAGGTGATTCTTCAGAGGCTCATCAGCAACATCACCGAGTCAATGCTGCCTGAATCGCAGTGTGGATTTAGGAAGAAAAGGAACACGATCAACATAACTTTCACAGCCCGGCAGCTTCAGGAAACGTGCCAGGAGCAACATCAGGACCTGTTTATGGCCTTTGTCGACCTCTCCAAAGCATTTGATACTGTGCAAAGAGACCTCTTATGGGATGTCCTCCTTCAGGTTTGGCTGTCCCAATAAATTTGTTAACATCCTCCGCCAGTTCCACGATTGGATGACCATCGGAGGACAAGAGTCTGAGCCCTTCCTTATACGCTCAGGGGTGAGGCAGGGGTGTGTGCTAGCACCAGTGCTCTTCAACATCTTCCTCTTGTGTGACAAGCTTCTCCACAACAAGATTGAGGACAGCAGTGGTGTGGCAGTGGACATCAGATTAGATGGCAACCTCTTTGATATCAGAGGGCTCCACACAACCACTAAACTCCATAGAGAGCAGGATCTGGAGCTGCAGTGTGCAGACGACTGTGCTCTTGTGGCCCATACTCTGGAGGATCTTCAGACTGTCCTTGCTGTGGCGGTGAGAGCGTACAGCAGGATGGGGCTGACCATCAATATCACAAAGACAGAAGTGGTTTGCCGATGGAGTGCCAGTGTCCCACCCACCCTACCTGCATTCACTGTTGGTGCTGGAAAGCTGTCAGTAGTGCCATCTTTCAAATGTCTGGGGAGCATTCTCTCTGAGGATGGCGGCATTGACAACGATATCCAGAGCCGCATTAAACAGGCATCAGCTGCCTTTGGGAGACTTCAGCATAGAGTCTTTCAGAACAGGAGTCTTCGTCCCTCCACAAAGGTCATCGTATACCAAGCGGTCTGTGTCACCACCCTCTTTTATGGCTGTGAAGCTTGGGTAATCTACAGCCGTCACATCAAGTCCTTGGAGCGCTTCCAGATAACCTGCCTTCAGCGCATCCTGGGAATTACTTGGTGTGAGCGGGTGCCTCACACTGAAATACTTATAAAGACCAACTGCAGAAGTATTGAGGCCATGATCACCCAGCGTCAGCTGCAGTGGCTGGGGCACGTGATAAGGATGCCCCCATGTCGGCTACTCCGCAGAGTGTTCTACGGCCAGCCACATCATGGTCGACGCTCAGCTGGAGGGCTACATTTTGCAGCTCTAATGAAGGTCATAAAGATATAGAAAAGTACAGCACAGAAACAGGCTCTTCGACCCATCGAGTCTATGCTGAACCACTTAAACTGCCTACTCCCATCAACCTGCACTTGGACCATCGTCTTCCATACTCCTACTATCCATTTTCCTATCCAAAGTTTTCTCTTAAGTTGAAATCTCATGGCAGCTCATTCCGCACTCTCACACCCCTCTGAGTGAAGAAGTTTCCCCTCATGTTCCCCTTAATTGTTTCACTGTTCCCCCTTAACCCATGACTTCTAGTTATAGTCCCACCCAACCTCAGTAGAAAAGGCCTGCTTGCATTTACCCTATCTATAACCCTCATAATTTTGTATACCTCAAATAAAATTTCCCACAGTCCTGTTGGTTCCAAGGAATCAAGTCCTAACCTATTCAATCTTCCCTTATATCTCAGGTCCATCAACATCATTGTAAACTTTCTCTGTACTCTTTCAATGTATTGACATCTGTCCTGTAGGTAGGTGACCAAATCTGTACATAATACTCCAAATTAGGCCTCAACAATGGCGCCTAACAGCGACTCATTTGCTTGCATTTTCGGAAACAGCTCTATTTCCATCTTTAATATTTCTATTTTACCCGCTCAGGGTTCTTTTGAAGACCCTGACCTGGAGTTACGCATTGACTTCAGTTCTTTGCGGGAATGGAACCCGCTCTCGGGGTTTCACAACTGCAAGTTACTCAACGTGGCAAGGGCGCGGCCTAAGAGCTCTGCTCACCTTCAGAGGGCCGAGGTTTCATGGCTCTGAAGACAGGCAGATAGAAGGTTCATGTCCCAGCAGGAAATCAGTGTGTCATGGAAGTCAGTCTCAGTTTTTTGGGCCCAGAGACCTGAGACCTTTGGGCACAGAGCTCAGGAAAAACGACGCAATGGACTTGTAACATCGTAAACCAGCGAGTTGCTTGCTATGTCACCCCCTCACTGTGAAATGGAGACATCTCTTTCTCCCTTATCAGAGAGAGAGCGAGCCTATGGTATGTCCAATACCGGTTAACAGGTAGCCTTTGGGGTACTGCAAGTCTGTGTCTTTGCTGTTGCTTTTCTGCACACTTGAGTACTCGGTGGTGAGTGGGGTTTTTTTTGCTAGTGGGGGGAGAGGGGGATCATTGCTTGCTGCCGCTTACGTGTGGGAGGGAGGGGAGCTGGGGGGTATTTGGGGTTCTCACATTTAGCTGTCATTCATTCTTTGGGGGCACTCCTCTGTTTTCATGGATGGTTGTGAAGAAAAGCATTCCAGGATGTATATTGTATACATTTCTCTGACATTAAATGTACCTTTGAAACCACTGTCTTACACAATTTCAACTTAACATCCCATTTCCTGTACTCAGTACTTGAATTTATGAAGGCCAATGTGCCAAAAGCTTTATGTCCCTATCTACCTCTAAAGCCACTTTCAATGAATTATGGACCTGTATTCCCAGATTCTTTTGTTCCACTGTGCTCTACTGCTCTCTGTGTTCGGTTGTAATGAGCATACTATGTCAGGAACAAAGCACAAAAGAACAAATTTGGCTTTTGTCTTTGTCAGCTTGATTCTGGTTGGCAGTTCATAAACAAGTTGAAGATTCACAACTGGAGAGATATAAACCAGGTGCACGCAAATGGAATTAGTTACCTTGGAACAGAGATTGTGGGCCAAAGGGCCTATTCCCTTTGTACTGTTCAATGGTCTATGTTCTACTTTAGCATTCAAGTTCTGCGGCACAAGCCAACAATTTCCATCAGTTCCAATATAAATCAGGGTGACCCATTATCAACAATTTTATTTAACCCTGTAAACAGAAGAGAGTCTGCAGATGCTGAAAATCCAGAGTAACGCACACATTGGAGATGGTCCTGAGGAGGTCCACGAGAATGATTCTGGCAATGAAAGGCTGAGGAGTGTTTGATGAGTTTGGGCTTGTACTCGCTGGAGTTTAGAAGAATGAGGGGGATCTCACTGAACCTATCAAATACTGAAAAGACAAATAGAGTGAATGCAAAGAGGATGTTTCCTATAGCAGGGCTGTATCGAATGAGGGAGTATCAGCCTCAGAATAGAGAGATATCCTTTTAGAAAGAAGATGAGGAGGAATTCCTTTACCCAGAGGGTGGTGAATCCGTGGAATTAACTGCCACAGATGGCTCAGAAGACCAAGTCATTGGATATATTTAAAGTAGAAGCTGATAGGTTCTTGTTTAGTTAGGTCACCAAAGGTTACAGGAAGAAGGCAAGAAATGGGGCTGAGAGGAATAATAAATCAGCCATGATTTATCAGCCAGACTCAATGGGTCAAATTGCCTAACTTGATCCTATACGTCATGGTCTACAAAATGCGGTCAGGCCCTATCTATGGAGCAGAATTAAGAATAGACTAAGATTTTGTTGCCAATCCAGATGAAGGGTTTCAGCCTGAAACATCAATTCTCTATAGATGTTGCCTGACCTGCTGAGTTCCTCCAGGATTTTGTGTGTGTTATTTAACCATGTGCTGGACTCCTTTCATTAGAGAGCAAAGGGTCTGGTTTTCATTCTGATGATGGGGAAATTAAGTACACATTTTAAACCACACACTTCATAAAATACAAAATGCAAACTAGAGAATTGTTTCTTGTTTAACTATTTGGAGAAACAGCAGTTTAATAACAGGCATTTGGATTTTATAGAAATTAGCAAAATCAAAAAATATTGGAATGAGCAGATTGATCTGTGCATCAGCTATATTGGAAACAAATGGATTGAAAGCATAGATAACTGGGTTAGTATGTAATTGGGTTAAATGTAAATTATAGCTACATTAGTCACTAATGTTACTGAGGCTTCAAAAAAGTAACTAAAATATTATTTAAAAATACTATTGAAATATTTTATACTCATTCCACATTTTATATTCAAAAACAAGGGTTAGGGCAAGTGTATTCCTGAAAATGAAAGCTCAGATCCCAAATATTTTCATTAAGAAATTCACTTTTGCAAGTAATATTTGAATGTGCTGGAATCCAAGATTTAAAGCAGATAAGTAAATGTAGGAATCTCAAGTGCTTGAGGGAGATTAGGAATTTCAGGCAATATGAGAATTATGAAATAAGTTTGTGGAGGTTACTCCATGAAAACAGGCCTTTCTGCCCAATTTTCCTATTCTGACCAAGGCGGCTACATTTGCTAGTCCCATTTGCCTGTGTTTGGCCCATATCCCTCTAAATCTTTCCTATCCATATACTTATCAAAATTTCCTTTAAATATCAATTTTGTATACACTCCTACAATCTTGCATACCTCCTGGACCTAAATAAAGTAGCTACTGAGGCATATTCATGGTCTTCTGCTGCTGTAGTCCATCCACTTCAAGGTTCAATGTGTTGTGCATTCAGAGATGTTCTTCTGCACACCACTGTTGTAACATGTGGTTATTGAGTTACTGTCACATTCTCCTCTGGTCTCCCTCGTTGATGAAGTGTTTTTGCCCACAGAACTGTCGCTCTCTGGACTTTTTTTGGTTTTCGTACTGTTCTCTGTAAACTCTAGAAACTGCTGTGCAGGAATATCCCAGGAGATTAGCAGATTCTGAGATACTCAAACCATCCTGTCTGGCACCAGTAATCGTTCCGTGGTCAATCATTTAGATCTCATTTCTTCCCCACTCTGATGTTTGGTCTGAACAACATCTGAACATTTTGTAATACACACAAGATACTGGAGGAACACAGCAGGCCAGGCAGCATCTATGGAAAAGAGTACAGTCAACACTTCGGGCCGAGACCTTTCAGCAGGACTGGAGAAAAAAAGAAGAAAAGGTTAAAAGGTGGGGAGAGGGGAGGGGAAGCAGAAACATAAGGTGGTAGGTGAAATTGGGAGGGGGAGGGGTGAAGTAAAGAGCCAGGAAGTTGATTGGTGAAAGGGATACAGGACTGGAGAAGGGAGAGCCTGACTGGAGAGGACAGAAGGCCGTGGAAGAAAGAAAAGGAAGGAGGAGCACCAGAGGGAGGTGATAGGCAGGCAAGGAGATAGGGTGGGAGAGGGGAAAGGGAATGGGGAATGGTGAGGAGGGGGGCATTCCTGGAAGTTCAAGCAGTCAACGCTCGTGCTATCAGTTTGGAGGCTACCCAGACGGAATATAAGGTGTTGTTCCTCGAACCTGAGTGTGGCCTCATCGCTACAGTAGAGGCGGCCATGGATTACATATTGGAATGGGAATGGGAAGTAGAATTAAAATGTGTGGCGACTGGGAGATCCCACTTCTTCTGGTGGACGGAGCACAGAGGCTCGGCGAAACGGTCTCCCAGTCTAGGTCGGGTCTCACCAATACACAGGAGGCCACACCAGGAGCACCAAACACATTATATGACCTCAACAGACTCAGCTATTATTGAAGTATTAAATACACAACACTCCTCCCTGCCTAGCTATAAACTCCAACTCAATATAGAATGCATTTCTCTATATATATACACAGTGGTATGCAAAAGTTTGGGCACCCGGTCAAAATTTCTGTTACTGTGAATAGCTAAACAAGTAAAAGATGTCCTGATTTCCAAAAGGCATAAAGTTAAAGATGACACATTTCTTTAATATTTTAAGCAAGATTACTTTTTTATTTCCATCTTTTACAGTTTCAAAATAACAAAAAGGGAAAAGGGCCCAATGTAAAAATTTGGGCACCTGCATGGTCAGTACTTAGTAACACCCCCTTTGGCATGTATCACAGCTTGTAAATGCTTTCTGTAGCCAGCTAAGAGTCTTTCAATTCTTGTTTGGGGGATTTTCACCCTTTCTTCCTTGCAAAACGCTTCTAGTTCTGTGAGATTATTGGGCCGTTTTGTTGCACTGATCTTTTGAGGTCTATCCACAGATTTTTGATGATGTTTAGGTCGGGGGACTGTGAGGGCCCTGGTAATACCTTCAGCTTGTGCCTCTTGAGGTAGTCCATTGTGGATTTTGAGGTGTGTTTAGGATCATTATCCTGTTGTAGAAGCCATCCTCTTTACATCTTCAGCTTTTTTACAGGTGGTACGATGTTTGCTTCCAGAATTTGTTGGTATTTAATTGAATTAATTCTTCCCTCTACCAGTGAAATGTTCCCCGTGCCACTGGCTGCAACACAAGCCCAAAGCATGATCGATCCACTCCCGTGCTTAACAGTTAGAGAGGTGTTCTTTTCATGAAATTCTGCACCCTTTTTTCTCCAAACATACCTTTGCTCACTGCGATCAAAAAGTTCTATTTTAACTTCATCAGTCCACAGGACTTGTTTCCGAATGCATCAGGCTTGTTTAGATGTTCCTTTGCAAACTTCTGATGCTGAGGACGCAGGAAAGGTTTTCTTCTGATGACTCTTTCATGAAGGTCTTATTTGTGTAGGTGTCACTGCACAGTAGAACAGTGCACCACCACTCCAGAGTCTGCTAAATCTTCCTGAAGGTCTTTTGCAGTCAAACAGGGGTTTTGATTTGCCTTTCTATCAATCCTGCGAGCAGTACTTTCGGAAAGTTTTCTTGGTCTTCCAGACCTCAACTTGACCTCCACCATTCCTGTTAACTGCCATTTCTTAATCGCATTACGAACTGAGGAAACGGCTACCTGAAAACGCTTTGGTATCTTCTTATAGCCTTCTCCTGCTTTGTGGGCATCATTTATTTTAATTTTCAGAGTGCTAGGCAACTGCTTAGAGGAGCCCATGGCTGCTGATTGTTGGGACAAGGTTTGAGGAGTGAGGGTATTTATAAAACTTTGAAATTTGCATCATCTGGCCTTTCCTATCGATGATTGTGAACAAGCCATAGCCCTAACAAGCTATTTAAGGTCTGAAATCTTGGTAAAAGTTATCTGAGAGCTCAAATCTCTTGGAGTTCCCAAACACTTGCATGGTGCTCCTTTCCCTTTTTTCACTCTAAAATTGTACAAAGCAAAAATAATAGACTAATCTTGCTTAAAATGTTGAAAAGAATGTTTCATCTTTAACTTCATGACTTTTGGAGATCAGTTCATCTTCTACTCACTTAACTATTCACAGTAACAGAAATTTTGACCGGGGTGCCCAAACTTTTGCATGCCACTGTATATTCTGCTTCCAATTCCTATGTCACGTTATCCTGGGTGGTGATGTCGCCCATTGAAGAATTTAGCTTTCTAGTGCTAGTTGCTATGATACTATGGTTTCAAAATCTGCCGGATGGTATTTACAAACTTAGTTGAGCTACGATAAAACTTGAGAGAGGGTGCAAACATACGTTGCATTTTATGAAGAGTGTGGGTTGGGCGATGGAGTTTTCTTTCATTCTAATCCTGGTTGTTTCACGACATTAACTGGAACTGGCTTCAATTTGGCACACACAACAGCATTCCAATCTGTCCGCTCTGCATTCGTATATCTGGCATTCCAGAACACTGCATGCCTTGCTGTCCCTTCCAGCATGGTGAGGGGAATGACATACACTACCATCGACTCCATATCAACTGCACCAACACTCAAAACAGCACTCGCTCTGTCACTGAATTTTGTAGCAGTCTAAATTAGGAAATCTGAAGATTTTGTTCACATCCTCTTTGTGGTCTCACCCCTGCTGGTTTTCCAGAAAATGAAAACTCCCCTTTAAATGTGGTAACTGAGCATGTGCACTTCCTCTTCCAGTCAAAATGGCACCAACTTCCAGTCTCCAAAGAGACTGTAGCTCTGACAAAGCAGGGTTTTTTTTTAATGTTCCTGGGGACAGTTTTTGGGAGAGAGGAAAGTTAGGGATCAAGTTAGAGTTCAGTGACAGAGATGTGGAGGATTTAGAGGTCAAGCCTCCACTCTATGCTCGAAGTCCAATGCTGTGAACATGAGGATAAAGGGCATCTAGAGTCCAGGCCTCCTCCACTCCATACTTGAAGGTTATCAACATGGACGGGTGACAAAGGACATCCATGGAGGTCGAGCTGTCCCAGGTCACTGAGTCCCGGGATTGGATGTCCATACAAGCGGAAGTCTCAAGGAGGCACGAGGGCCAGTCAAATGTCGAGCCTAGAGTTTGGACCCAAATTTCAGGGTCCCATGATCCACTAGTATAGGGATCGATGTGGAAGATAGAAGCCCATAATTCAACTGGAAGTCCAGGATGCAAAGCCCAGTGGCTGAAGCCTGGAAGTTGGAAGACTGTCCTGGAGTTAAAGGACTATCCATATGTACAGGTGGGAAGAAAGGGTCTAGAGTTGCTGCTGATGTTTTGTTGCTTGTTGTGTTCTATGTTGTTTTGCTGAGTATTGTAGGCATGGTCTGCTGGTGCCAAAATGTATGGCAGCACTTGCTGGCTGCCTCCAGCACATCCTTGGGTGTGTTGGATGTTAATACTAAAGACACATTTCACTGTGCTTCCAAATACAAGTGAAAAATAAATCTTAATCTGAGATATCAAGTTAACCTTAATTGTTGTGTGATTTCCTCTGCAACATAGAAGGGCAGCCACAATGTGCAAACGCTTCAGAAAATGTCTAGAAACTAAAACCATGCAGGTAGAGATCAGAGCTTGATAGTGCAGGGCAGGGCACGATCCCAACCCAAAATAGGCAAGCCTGACACTCGAGTGAAACGCTGCCTCTCGTCTCAGTTACTTGATACAACTGAGTTTGGACATCACCGTTCTTCCTGCAGCAAAGCTGGAAGTGACACCAGAACGTACAGCGTGGAAACCAGTTTTAGGTTCCAGAGTCCACGCCAGCCATCAGACCGAGTGACCTATTTCCACTAACTCCACACAAATTCCATTTTAATATTTATTATTTATTATTATTATTTAGAGATTCAGCACGTAATAGGTCCTTCCAGCCGCACCACACCGTAACCCCAAATTTATCCTCTAACCTAATCACGGGACAATTTACAATGACCAGTTAACCTACTAACCGGTATGTCTTTTGGACTTTGGGAGGAAACTAGATGACCCAGAGACAACCTATGCATTCTATGGGAAGGATGTACAGACTACTTGCAGATGATGCCAGAATTGAACTCTGAACTCTGACCCCGAGCTGTAATACCATCACCCCCCACAGTATCAACAACCACATTTATCATGGACGTGGAGACGATTGGTCCTAGACGCCCCCACTGTAGCACACAAGGGCAAAGCCTCAGGATGGAGGGACCTCCATTTAGAACAGAGATGAGGAGGAGTTTCTTTAGCCACAGGGTGGTGAATCTGTGGAACTTTTTGCCACAGACAGTTTTGGATCTTAACTCATTGGGTATATTTAAACTGGAGATTGATAGGTTCTTGATCAGTAAGGGCATCAAAGGTTATGTGGAGAAAGCGGGGTTGAGAGGGGTGATAGATCAGCCATGATGGAGTGCAGGAGCAGACTCGATGGGCCGAATGGCCGAATTCTGCTCCGACTGTTTTTATGATCCAACTTCCTCCAGTTTCTACCTCTGACCTACATATGGGGGGGGGGGGCAACTTCCCAGGGGCCAATTAACCCACTAAATTACAGTGGCAGGTCATTGGGATGAGGAGGAAAATGGAGAACCTAGAAGTAATTCATGCTGCCCCACACACACAAAATGCTGGAGGAACTCAGCAAGTCAGGCAGCATCTACGGAAGGGAATAAACAATGTTTTAGACTAAGACCCTTCATCAAGGCTTGAAAGCTCCATTTTGTTTCCATATTTGGCCAGGCAGCATCTATAGGAAGAAGTACAGTCGACGTTTCAGGCCGAGACCCTTCGTCAGTTCTGGCCCGAAAGGTCGACTGTACTTCTTCCTATAGATGCTGCCTGGCCTGCTGCGCTCCACCAGCATTTTGTGTGTGTTGCTTGAATTTCCAGCATCTGCAGATTTCCTCGTGTTTTTGTTTCCATACTTCATGGTTTGGCAGTGTAGTTGCTGACAGAGTTTTGCAAAATGTCAAATCAATCTCCAGGCAAAAACCCTGAAGATTCCAGTCCGAACATTACAACCCTGTTCTCCAAACCCAACCAGCTACGCTGCATGCAGGGGGTCTAGGACGGGGACGCAGCCTCAAAATATAAGGACATCCCTTTAGAACAGAGATGAGGAAAAATTTCTTAAGCAAGAGGGTGGTGAGTCTGTGGAATTCATTGCCACAGATGGCTGAGGAGGCCAAGTCACTGGGTATATTTAAAGCAGAAGTTGATAGATTCTTGATCAGTCAGGATGTAAAAGATTATGGGGAGAAGGCAGGAGAAAGGGGTTGAGAGAGATAATAAATCAACCATGATCGAATAGCAGACCAGCTTCAGTGAACTGAATGGCCTAATTCTGCTCCAATGTCTTCTGGCTTATTAGTTATCTACATCTAGCCTTATTCTCTCAACCTCCTAATGAGTTCTAAAACAGGTATTCAATCAGCTCGGATACTATCATTTAATACAGAGGTATCAAATTCCCCTTTCAGTTGTGGTAATGGAAATCTTCTGAGATAAATGGGCCAGCATTTATCTTAAATAGCTCCTACACTGTGAGCAAATGCTGCACTTTGAAAGCACATTGGCTGGGATTGAGAAAAGTGCTATTTGATAGGCAGTTCCTTCTTTTTATTAAAATAATTCAGCTAGTCAGAGTTCAAAGCAAATTCATTATCAAAATTGTATACAGTATATTGCTACATACTATCTTGAGATTCATTTTCTTATAGACATTGACAGGGAAAAGATACAATATAATTTACAAGTAAACTATACAGAAACAAAGACTGACAAACAACATGCAAAAGACAAAATGTACAAATTTTTTAAAAATACTGAAAACAATGGTTGTATAGAGTTCTTAAAAGTGAGTCTGCAGGATGGAGTCATAGAGTCGTAGAACACGACAGCACAGAAACAGGCCCTTCTGCCCATCTACTCTGTCCAGACCATTTAAACTGCTTAGTCCCATCGACCTACACCCAGACCATAGCCTTCTATACCTCTTCCTTCCGTGTAGCTATCAAAACTTCCCTTAAGTGCTCAAATCAAAATTGCATCCACCAGTAGCATTAGCAGCTCATTCCACTCTCTTACCACCCTCTGAGTGAAGTTTCCTCCCATGTACCCATTTAACCCTTTCACCCATCAATGACCTTCAACTGTAGTCTCACCCAACCTCAGTGAAAAAAAGCCCATTTGAATTTACTTTAACTATACCCCATCTATAGCCCCCATAACTTTGTATACCTTCATCAAATCTCTCTTCAATCTTCTATGTTCTTGGAAATAAAGTTCTAACCTATTCAATCTTTCTCTATAACTCAGGACATCCAGTCCCGACAACATCCTTGTAATTTTTCTCAGTACTCTTTAAATCTTATTTGCATCTTTCCTGGGGTAGGTGACCAAAACTACACACAATTCTCCAAATTGCACCTCACCAATGTTTTATACAGCTGCAGAATGTAAAATCAGCTCGGAGTTGTGGTCATTGAAGTTATCAGACCCCGATGTTGCCAGGGAATAGCTAGTTCCTGAAACCAGGGGTGCGGAACCGAAAGGCTCTCATACCTCCTGCCCAATGGTAGTACCAAGAAGCCGGCATGGCCTGCATGGTTGGGGGAAGGGGGGGGTCCATCAGATATGGTAGAACTGAGTGGCTTCCTAGGCCTTTCAGCGTACAAATAAGAGTTAACCATAGTGGTGAATCTGGAGTCACATATAGGCTAGACTCTTCAAGGGAACCAGATTACTTCCTGAAGACCATTAAGAAAAGAGGGTGTTATTCATCAATTCAGTCATCTCATTACCGACAATATCAATAAGTAAATCATTTTCTCCTTTGTTTTAAATAGAAGACTGCCCAGTGGACCACTCCATAGAAAAGCAGCATGGTCACAGTCAAGGCAACGAATACTGGGCTACAAGTCCGTTGGTCCAATTATCCTGAGTATTTGATCACCATAATGGATACCAACATTTTGTTAACAACTAATATCAAGTTAACCGGGCTATCCTACCTTATTTTCACTTTCCCTCCTTTCCGGAACAAAACTGTCATACTTGCCACCTTCAGAATCCAAGAAAATTTGGAAAACTATCAAAAGCATTCACTAACTCCCATTCACCTCTTTTAGAATAACAACCACTTAGTTTCTCTAGTATTACTGAATTCAACTATTTACATTCTTCAATGCTATTAGACATTTGCTCCTCAACAATCTTCACATCACGCTGACGATTAGTGCATGAAGATTTAAAGAAAAACCACAGATGCTGGAAATCTGAAATAAAGTCAGAAAATGAGTAAGATGGAAATAAACGACAGAAATTGTTAATTAATCCACCCTTAAGTCTTAATACTAAAACTTAATGTTGTTGGTAATATTTCGAATATTGTGTTCAGTTCTGGTCAGCTCATTAGAGGAAAGATGTGGAAGCTTTAGCGAGAGTGAAGAGGAGATTGACCAGGATGCTGCCTGAATTAGAGAGCATGTCTTATGAAGATAGGTTCAATGAGCTAGGGCTTTTCTCTTTGGAGCAAAGGAAGATGCGAGGATGAGACTTGCCAGATGCGTACAAGATGATAAAAGACATAGATCAAGTGGACAGGCAGAGACTTTACCCTAGGTGGAAATGACAGACACAAGGGGGATTGGAGGAAAGTACAGGAGGGATGTCAGAGCTAAGTTTTTTTTTTACACAGAGTGAGGTTGGTACACGGAGTGTGCTGCCAGGGGTCATAGTAGAGGCAGATAAATTAGGGATATTAAAGAGAAGCTTAGATGACCGAAATATGAAAGGCTGCTTTGGAGAAAAGGATCAGATTGATCTTAAAGTAGATTAAAACGCCAGCGCAGCATCATAAGCCAAAGGGCCTGTACTATGTTGTAATGTTCGAGCTTCTAAATTTTCCTTAATGGATGAGACATTAAAAGTCAGACACAAGGATACAGGCCAGGTCAGCTAACAATGTCAGTTTGCCTGTACTGAAGGACCAGATTCTTGAGCAAAATCTCATAGCTTCATAGTCTGTTACCGAAGTGAGGTTTTTTTTATATAACTACTTAAATTTAAATTCAGCAGGTAGCTGCTATGGTGGATTCAAACTCAAGCCTCTGTGTTTATGGCCCTGAAGTCTTGCTGAGAACAAAACAATTACCACACTATTATAAGCAAAAGATACGATAGAAGAATTGAAGAGAGACATCAAATTAAAAGAAGAAAATAACTTTACGCCATATGGTAGCACAATCACTTTACAGTGCTGATCAGGGCTTGAAACCCGCCACTATTTCCAAGATGCTTATATGTTTTACCCATGACTGGGTGGGTTTCTTCCTGGTGCTCCAGTTTCTGCCCACATTCCTAAGACCTTAGTGTAGACACACGCTATGATGGCGCCGCAAGTATGGCAACACTCGCGGGCTTCCTCAGCACAATCGTCGGACCGTGTTGTTCATTGACGCAAAGGTAACATATTTCACTATATGTTTCAATATGTATGCACCAAATAAAGCTAACCCTTGATCATCTTTATATAAATAGGGATGAAAGCTCGAGCAACAGTTAAAAATAGTTTTATAGCAAGGGCTGACAAAATAGAGAAAAACAAACTAAAACTTACATTTCTAATTGCATCTTTTATAACTCAATGTCAGCAAGCACTGTTTAGCCAATAAAATACATTTGAAGTGTAGTCATTGTTATAATATCGGAAATGCAAGCTGCCAATTTGCTTATAGCAAGTTCCAAAAACTTGCAATGTGATAATTAGTTTTATTCTGTTTAAATCATATAGGATGAGACAATCATCAGTCAGTTCCTTAAAGTTGTTCTAGCTGGGGATAGTAACAGGAGAGTAGCTCCTACTACCCTGTAAGTGCTCCCTATGAGTCTCAAATACCCTCTGTCAACTAAGTCCGGTTCCTGACCTTCAGGTGTGCCTTTCCATTCTTTAGTCTTTGCCATTTCTTTAGATTCATCACCTGCATGGAGAAGGGAGCCTGCTGCATGGACAACATATAAGACTGCCCTGCGTATGCTGGGATGCAACATGCAGGGCCTACCCAGACCAACGGAGGGCTTCAATCACCGTGGATAAATCCATTGTTTTTTTCCAAAGAACCGCCCTGGAATTATTTATTATTTTTATTTATTTAGAGGTACAGCACGATAATAGTCCTTTTGTAGTTCAATGAGCCCATGCTGTCCAATTCCACCGACTAACCCATTTCTTTGGAAATGCCTCATTTGCATGTAAGAACAAAACAGATCAAGGATGTGATGGGACACCCCTCAAGAATCACCATGCGTCTGGCACTAACCCAGCAACTTACGAATACTGACCCTAGTCTGTAAAGTGGGAAGAAACCAGAGCACCCGGAGGAAACCAACACATTTAAAGGGAGAACATGCAAACACCTTACAGGCAGCAACGTGAATTAAACTTGGGTTTTTTGCAACTATCTCAGAGAGCTGACAGGGACTCTGCTGAATGCTGTGTGAAAAAGCAATTCTGACCATACAGCTCTCCTTCAGAGCTGCACTGGAAGGGTTGGCTGCCCTTCTGTGCTCAAAGTCCTAGAGACAAGGTTCTAACTCACAAGACAAGCAATATCATGAAGGATCCCACCCACCCAGCTCATGAACTGTTCCACACTCATCAGGGAAGAGGCTACACAGCATCCACGATGGGACCACTAGGCTCATAAACAGTTACTTCCTCCAAGCTGTCAGACTGATCAACACCACCACCCAAAAACCCACCCCATCACCACCCACAATCACTACATGCACATCACCCAGCATCACTTCATGTACATACAATTAGTCTGTGTATATAAGTTTACAGTCCTGTATTTATACTTATTGTGGCTTTTTTGATTTTATTATTGTGCTCTTGATGCTTATTGTGTATTTTTTGTATTTCAGAATCGGAATCAGGTTTATTATCACCGGCATGTGACGTGAAATTTGTTAACTTAGCGGCAGAAGTTCAATGCAATACATTACAGAAAAAATGATAAATGAAATAAAAATAATAAATAAATAATCAATTACAGTATATGAATATTGAACAGATTAAAAAACATTCAAAAAACTGAAATACTGTATATTAAAAAAGTGAGGTAGTGTCCAAGGGTTCAATGTCCAATTAGGAATCGGATGGCAGAAGGGAAGAAACTGTTCCTGAATCGCTGAGTGTGTGCCTTCAGGTTTCTGTATCTCCTACCTGATGGTACCAGTGAGAAAAGGGCATGCCCAGGGTGCTGGAGGTCCTTAATAATGGACACTGCCTTTCTGAGACACTACTCCTTGAAGATGTCCTGGGTACTTTTTAGGCGAGTACCCAAGATGGAGCTCACTCTCTTTAAAGACAGCCCAACATCGGCCTTTGAGACAGAGATCACAAGGTCATCAGGGATCTTCACAGCTGTAGTTGTGTTCTCCCTTTCAAAGTGGGTATAGAAGGTGTTGAGTTCATCTGGTAGTGAAGCATCACTGCCATTCATGCTATTGGGTTTCGCTTTGTAGAAAGTAATGTCTTGCGAACCCTGCCAGAGTTGCCGTGCATCCGATGTTGCCTCCAACCTCGTTCGAAATTGTCTCTTCACCCTTGAGATGACCCTCCGCAAATCATACCTGGTTTTCTGGTACAGACCTCGGTTGCCAGCCTTGAATGCCACAGATCTAGCCTTTGGCAGACGATGCACCTCCTGGTTCATCCACGGCTTTTGGTTTGGGAATGTACAGTAAGTCTTTGTGGGCACACACTCATCCACACAGGTTTTAATGAAATTGTTAACAACTGCAGCATACTCATCCAGGTTCGAAGATGAATCCCTGTATACAGTCCAGTCCACCGATTCAAAGCAGTCCTGTAGGCATTCCTGAGCTTCCCTTGTCCATTCCTTCTTGATTCTCACTACCGGTGCTGCAGTCTTCAATCTCTGCCTATTCTCAGGGAGTAGAAGTACAGCCAGGTGATCAGACTTCCCGAAGTGAGGACATGGGATAGCACAGTAGGGATTCTTGATAGTGGTGTAGCAATAGTCCAGTGTGTTGTTTCCTCTGGTATTGCAAGTGATCTGTTGATGGTAATTGCTTAGTGATTTTTTCGGATTGGCCTGGTTAAAATCTCCCAAAAGGATGGTGAAGGCGTTAGGGTGTGCTGTTTCATGTATGTTGATCCCATCGCTCAGATCATCTAAAGCCTGATTGACATTGGCCTGAGGTGGAATGTATACTGCTACCAAAGTGACCCTGGAGAATTCCCGGGATAGGTAAAAAAGACCAGAGTAATGCATTGGATCAGAGTAACAATCACTTCATTCTCCTTTACACTCATGTACTGAAGAATGACAATAAGCAATCATGAATCTTGAACCTTGTGAATAAATAATAGTACATCACCCTAGTTAAGATGGAGACAACTGAGACAGAACGATACTCTCAATTTTCCAAACAAGTGCATCATCATGCTGTGTTTTTTTCCTTGTTAATGGTTTTAGATGTAAACCATAAGACATGCGAGCAGAATTAGGCCATTCCATCCTGGCTGATTTATTATCCCTCTCAACCCTGCCTTCTCCCTGTAACTTCTGACGCCCTTCAATAATCAGGAACCTATCAACCTTCACATTAAGTATACCAAATGAATTCCACCAACTTCAGGCTAAAGAACTTTCTCCTGATCTCTGTTCTAAGGAGACATCCTTGCACTCTGAGTCTGTGACCTCTGGTTCTAGACTTTCCCACAATTGAAAACATCCTCTCCATGTCCACTCCATCTAGGCCCAGTTCCATCACAGATAAGGCCCTCCCCACCACTGACTATATCTATAAGGCGTGCTGTCACAGGAAAGCAGTATCCATCATCAAGTCATGCTGAGTTCTGCCGAAGGGTTTTGGCCCAAAACGTCTACTTTACGTTTTTGTATAGATGCTATCTGGTCTGCTGAGTTCCTCCAGCATTTTGTATGTGTTGTTCATTCCTATGCCATATTTAAGATTGCTGAAGACATCATTGTCATTGACAGATCAGAGGTGGTGATGAATCAGCAGATAGAAGGAAAACTGAAAATCTGGTTGAGTGGTGCCAAAACAACAACCTCTCACTCAATATCAGCAAGACCAAGGAGCTGATTCTTGAGTTCAGGAGGAGGAAACCCGAGGTTCATGAGCCAGTCCTCATCAGGGTATCAGAGGTGGAGAGGGTCAACAAGTTTAAATTCCTTGGAGTTATCATTTCAGAGAATGTATTCTGGGTCCAGCGTGCAAGTCCCAATGCGAAGAAAGCATGGCAGCACCTCTACTTCCTTAGAAGTTTGTGAAGATTCAGCATGACATCTAAAACTTTGACAAACTTCTATAGATGTGTGGTGGAGAGTATATTGACTGGTTGAATCATTGCCTGGTATGGAAACACCAACCTCCTTGAATAGAAAATCTTACAAAAGGTAGTGAATAGGGCTTGGTTCATCATGGGTAAAGCCCACCCCACTAGTGAGCACATCTACATAGAGCAGGAAAGCACATCCATCATCAAGGACCTCTACCATCCAAGCCATGGTCTCTTCTTGCTGCTGCCATCAAAAAGGTGGTATAGGAGCCTCAGGACTTTCACCAGCAGTTTCAGAAACAGTTATTACCCCTCAGCCATCTTGAACCAATGGGGATAACTTCACTTATCCCAGCACTGAACTACTACCACAACCTACAGACAAGAGAAAATCTGCAATTGCTGGAAATCTGAGCAACACACACACAAAATGCTGGAGGAACGCAGCAGGCCAGGCAACATCTTTTTCCCATAGATGCTGCCTGGCCTGCTGTGATCCTCCAGCATTTTGTGTGTGTTGACCACAACCTATAGAATCTCTTTCAAGGGCTCTTCATCTCATGTTTTAGATTTTTTTGTTATTATCTCTTTTTTATTTTATACTTGCACAGTTTGTTGTCTTTTGCACACTCATTGTTTGTCCATCCTGTTTGGGTAGAGACTTTCATTGATTCGACTGGGGTCCTGAATTTACTGAGAATGCCTGCAAGTAAACAAATCTCAGGTTGTATATGGTGGCACACATGTACTTAGATAATAAATGTATTTTGAACTTTCAAAATTTGATTCTTCTAAACTCAAGTAAGTTCAGGCCCATAGCCATCAAATGCTCCTCATACATTAACCCTTTCATTTCTGGAATCATTCTTTTGAACTCCTCTGGACCTTTTCCAATACGATCACATCCTTTCTCAGATAAGGGACCCAAAACTGCTCACAATACTCCAAACGCGGTCTGACCAATGCCTCACAAAGCCTCAACATTACATCCTTGTTTTTGTATTCTAGTCCTCGCAAAATAAATGCTACCATTGCTTTTGCCTTCCTTACCACTGACTCAACCTGTGAATGAAACTTTAGGTTTAGTCCCATTGCACCTCTGACTTCTGCAGTTATAGTTGAAATTATTGCAGCTGATTTTCAAAATATGCCAAAGACCCACAAACTTCAAGTTCAAGGATATTGGCATTCAACAGTATACCTGTCTACCGCCAATGTTCCTCTGCTCGAAAGGCACAACACAGTGCATGTAACTCACACACAACACAAAGTAATATACCACAAATACATTAACAAATAAAATATATTCCAGATGATTGACATTTAGCATAAGGTGCATTATGTCACAAGTTAAAAAGTAAACAGTATAATGCTAATGGAATTTCATAAGTGAGGAGACCCAGGTGGAGGCAGGGATTCAATAGTCTCATAGCCTGATGGTAAGGCATCAAAAAGGTTGTGGGATACATTAACAATGCTAAGGGCCCACCATATATACAGCTCTTGGTAAATATATCAGATGGGTGAAAGGGAGACTCAGTGCTCAAAATGCAAGTTGTGTGTAGAGACAGGGTCTTTGCACTCCAACTAAAGTTCATTTCACGTTTTTTTTTAGGGAGCAGAAAATGTGTCTGCTTTCAAAATAAGCCACTTTTTGACACAAACTTTCAAAGCAGTAAATAAAGGATGCATTTATGGAATGACAGAATCATACATGGATTTTCTCCAGGTGTTCCAGTTTCCTCCCACAGTCCAAAATCCTACCGGTTAGTAGGTTAATTACTCATTGTAAACTGTCCCACGATTAGACTAGGGTTAATTGAAAGGTTGCAAGGCGATGCAGCTCGGTGGGCCAGATAAACCTATCCCCCACTTTATCTCAATAAAATAAAAATTTGCTTTGAACATTAATCATTGGTTTTATAAATATTAAACGATCCTTTAAGGAAAAATTTGAAAGACTCATGACAGTCCAAAGGAAGCACAGATTTACTGGGATATTGCCTGGGTTAAAGGACTTGAGTTATGGGGAGAGATTGAAGAGGCTGGGTTTGTCTTTCCTGATCTGAAGAAAGCTGGCAAGAGAGAATGAAATAAGATTTCAAGTGGCGTGATTAGGGTAGACAGCCAGAATATTTTCTTCCAGAATAGGGTAATAAAAATAAGAGGAGATAGGTTTAAGGTGAGAAAAAGGAGTTTTAAAGGGGATTTGAAGAGTAATTGTTTTTTTAACAGAGAGGTTTGTATCTGGAACATACTGACAGAGAAGGTGCAGGAATCAGATACAATTGAAATGTATAAGCGGAATTTTGATAGATCGGTACATAAGCCAGGCAAAGACGAATACAGTCCTAATGATGGGCATGCTGTGTTGAAGGTGCATATCACAAATCCTGCTTATGAAACCACTGACAATCTCGAAAGATTATTGGTAATGGCAGGAGTCACCCGTCTTGTAAAGACACTGCTCAGATAAAGACAATGGCAAACCACTTTGGTAGAAAAAATTGCCAAGAACAATCATGGTCAAGACCACGATTGCCATGTCATATGACACAGCACATAATGAATGAGTGCTACATTGGTACTGGATTGTGTGAAGACACTTGCGTGCTGCACCCAGCGCATCCTTGGGATTGCTGGTTGCCAATACAAACAACAGATTTTACTGTATGATTCAATGTACGTGTGATAACTAAATCTGATTCTGAATCTGAATTCCAATAAGGACAAGTGAGATTAGTGTAGGCAGGCATAAACATCGTGGGCTGAAAGGCCTGTTTCTATTCTGAACAACACTGATGCTAACTTGTAAGAAAGAAAGATTTGCACATTTACACTCAACGGCCACTTTATTAGGTACACCTGTACACCTGCTCATTATTGCAAATATCTGATTAGCCAATCACATGGCAGCAACTCAATGCAGAAGAGCATGCAGACATGGTCAAGTAATTCAGTTGTTGTTTAGACCAAATGTCAAAATAGAAAAGAAATGTGATCAGCGACTTTGACCGCGGAATAATTATTGGTGCCAGGCGGAGTGGATTGAGTATCTCACAAACTGCTGATCTCCCGGGATCTTCAGCACAAGAGACTCTGGTGTTTACAGAGAACAAAAAACACCCAGGGAGCAGCAGTTCTGTGGGCAAAAATGCCTTGTTAATGAGAGAGGTCAGAGGAGAATGGCCAGACTGGTTCAAGCTGACAGGAAGGTGACAGTAACTCAAATACCCACATTTTATAACAGTGGCGTATAGAAGAGCATCTCTGAAATTACAACTTGTCAAACTGAATGCACAAGTCATCAAACCTTATAAGGTACAGGAGGTACCTAATAAAGTGGCCACTTGGTGTACATAGAACTGTTCAAAAACTCGATTTCCCAGAATTCTATGCTTCAGCGTTGCAATGGCTATAATGTCATTGCTGTAATGCAGAAAACACAGAACAGTTTACACTCAGCGAGTTTGACGTAAAAAAAATCACAGATGTTGCAAATCTGAAATAGAAAATGCTGGACAGAACAATTTGTCAAAGTGCCTCAGACCTGAAACAAAGAGATTCTGCAGATGCTGTAAATCCAGAGTATTGGATTTACCTATTCAATTTTTACCTATTCATAGTATTTACCTATTCAATTTTTCCTTACAACTCAAACATTAGTGTAATTCAGTACAGAAAAAATATTATAAGTTACAATAAGAAATACAAAAAAAAGTACAAAATCAAAGCAAAATATCGAGGTAGTGTTCATGGACCATTAAGAAATCTGGTAGTGGTGGGGAAGAAGCCATTCCTAAAACATTGAGTGTGGGTCTTCAGGCTCCTGTACCTTCTTCCTGGTGGCAGTAATGAGAAAAGGGTCATGGGAGGCTATGGTCAAGATGCAGGTCAATGGGACTATGTGTAATAACAGTCCAGCACAGACTAGATGGGCCGAAGAGGCTGTTTCTGTGCTGTAGGGCTCTATATCTCTATGACTCAAAGAAGACATGTACTGGGAGATGGGGTGGGGGGTGTTCTTTATGATGGATCCCACCTTCTTGAGCCATCACATTTTGAAGATTAAAAATAAATTACAATGAGCAGGACTCCAGGGAGACGTGTCCAGACCTAAAGAGGAACAGCACATGAGGCCAGCTAAACCTCTCCTAAACATGTGCCCTCAGGGGGATCCTCTTCACTCAAAGGGTGGTGAGAGAGTGGAACGAGCTGCCACAGTGTGAAAGTGGTGAATGTGGGTTTGATTTCAACATTTGAGAGGAGTGTGGATAAGTACAAGGAAATAAGGTGCAGGTCAATGGGAAATACAGCTTGGCAAGGATTAGATGGGCCAAAGGGCCTGTTTTCATGCTGTAGTCCTCTATTACTATCTCATCTAGAAAATAATACTCCCTGAACTCCCATAGCTCTGTATCAGCCAACAGCTTTGAGTAGGATTCCCAAGTTCCTGCAGAGCCAACCCCATTATTGACTGAAACCTTAGTAAAGGTGGAGTGAGCGTGTGTGGCAATCATTTTCCATCCCCCGTTGTCTGATTATAAGCATTGAATGGAGTTAATGACCTTTGCAGAAGTGTTTTCTTCATTAGATGCTGACAACAGTTTTGTCCCCTCTGCTGTGGAACAGTCCGCAGCAAACTAACAGGTGACAGTCTGGATTCCCGCCAAGCTCAGCATTAGACATGAATGATTTCACAACAATTAAAATGACCAGTGGAAAACACACAGCACATTACACATTGGTTGTTTGTCAGTCGTTGCATAGGTATTGCTTTTTGTAAATTTTATTGTTTTTGTCTAATTTTCCTGTAAAAATCTGCAAGAGGTTGAATCTCAGTTGTGCATGGTGACGTTCATTCAGTGGCCACATTCTTAGATACACCTGCTCGTTAATGCAAATACATAATCATGTGGCAGCACCTCAAAGCATAAAAGCACACAGACAAGGCTTAGAAGGTCAGTTGGTGTTCAGAACAAATTTCAGAAAGGGAAAGACGTGTAATCTAAGAGACTTTGACTGTGGAATGATTGATTGTTGGTGCCAGTCTAGGTGGTTTGAGCATCTCAGAAACTGAACATCTTCTGGGATTTTCATGCACAACAGTCTTTAGAGTTTACAGAGAATGGCGCAAGAAACAAAAAAAAACATGCAGTGAGCAGCAGTTCTGAGGGCGAAGACACCTTTTTAATGAGAGAGGTCAGAGGAGAAAGGCCAGACTGGTTCATGCTAACAGGAAGGAGACAGAAGCTCAAATAACCACGTATTACAACAGTGGTGTGCAAAAGATCATCTCTGAATGCACAGCATGTCGAACCTTGCAGTGGATGGGTTACAGCAGCAGTAGACCACAGTACAGCAGAAGACTCCAGTACTCAATAAAATGGCTACTGAGTGTAGATTTCAATTTGATTGGTGAATGTTTAAGAGGAAATCCTAATTTCATTAAGAGATGGGG
This sequence comes from Hemitrygon akajei, assembly GCF_048418815.1. NCBI lineage: Eukaryota > Metazoa > Chordata > Chondrichthyes > Myliobatiformes > Dasyatidae > Hemitrygon > Hemitrygon akajei. Next base: position 176,092,721 of record NC_133129.1, read on the forward strand.
GCTTATGGCCTGCTGGCTGAAAGACTGGTGGGGATAAAAAGCATCCCAGGATGAACACTTACTAAGCAAGAGCTATAACTTACAAAACTACAGAAGGACTTGTGGTAACTGGACTAACTTTCATTGCTTCATAGTTGCATTTGGAAAGGATTTTTTTCACAGTGGGTGTTCTAGGACCAGAGGCAGGGGTTCCCAACCTGTTTTATGCCCTTGACCCTTAGCATTAAGTGAGGGGTCCCATAGACACCAGGTTAAGGACCCATGGAGTAGAGGGATGTCTCTTAGAACAGAGATGAGGAGGAATTTCTTTAGCCAGAGAATGGTGAATCTGTGGAATTCATTGCCGCAGATGGCTGTGGAGGCCAAGTCATTAGATATACTTAAAGCAGAGATTAATAGGTTCTTGATTGGTCGAAGCATCAAATTTATGAGAAGGCAGGAGAATGGGATTGAGCGGGATAATAAATCAGCCAAGACATGATGTTAGAACAGACTTGCTGGCCTGAATGGCCTAATTCTGCTCCTATGCCTTATGGCTTCAATTCTGATTCGCATGGTCACAGTGGGCCAGACTGCCACCTCCTGCGGAGAAGATATGTATAGTGATTTTGCTCAGCAGAATTTCAGTGCTAAAGCTTGGATTTTACTGATGTTCCCAAAAGGGATGTTTTGGATCTGTTAGCTCTTTGCTTATTATAAATAACCTAGACTTGGGTGTACGACTACATTATGAAGTTTGTGAATGATGCAAATCTTGGCAGTAGATGAGGATAGCTGTAATCTTCAGAGAGATCGAGAGAAAATGGTGAGATATAGAGCAGATGGAGTTCGAAGCAGAGAAATGTGAGGTGTTGCACTTGGGAGGACTATAGTGGAAAGCAGAATGGACGCAATTTTGGATAATATACTATAGCTATGTAGAGCAACACTGGTACCCAGTTATGTGTAGACCCTAAAGGGCAGTAACATTTATTGTAAAGAGGTATAAAATATTTACCGATTAATTAAAAAATGATCTTTTGCTTAGAGTCATAGAGCATTACAGCACAAAAACAAACACATTGGCCCCTCTAGTTCATGCTGAACTGTTATTCTGCCTAACCCATTGTCCTGCAAATGAACTATAGTCACAATACCCCTTCCATCATGTACTTAACCAAATTTCTACTGCTTCCATTGGCAGCTCATTCCACAGTCTGAGTGAAGAATTCCCCCCCTCCCCCAGGTTACCCTTAAACATTTCACCTTTCACCCTTAACCTATGACTTTAGTTGTCTTCTCACCCAACCTTGGTGAAAAAAGCCTGCTTGCATTTACCCTCATAATTTTGTATACCTCTATCAAATTTCCCCTCATTCTCCTACACTCCAGAGAATAAAGTTCTAACCTATTCAAACTTTCTATATAACAAGTCCTTGAGACCTGACAACATCCTTGTAAATTAAGTGGAATATTGCATATAATAGATATAGCAGGGATTGATAGAGAGATATAGGATAGATATTACACGTCTCTGCGCTGAACTTCAACTCGTTACTCCGCGGGGTTTCCTCATCTCTGCACCGAACTGCGGCCGTGATCTGCAACTATCACAATGTGTACTCACTTTAGTGAACTTCAGTTCAGAATGCTGTTTGCTTATTTTATTGTTTGCACAGTTTCTTTTTCCTTTTTTCACTGCACATTGGGTGTTTGACGGTCTTTTTGTTTTAATGGGTTTTATTGGGTTTCTTTATTGTGTGCCTGCCTGTAAGATGACGAATCTCAAGGTTGTATAAAGTATGCATTCTTTGATAATAAATGTACTTTGACTTTGAGTTACTGAGATATTTCCACTAATTATGGGCTTAAGTAAAGGGGAGAGTTTATTTATCTTTTGAGCACAGTGTTAAGTTCCCAATATTACTTTTTTTGTATTTGCAGTTTGTCTTATTTTGCACATTGATTATTTGTCTGTGTGTGTAGATTTTTACCGATTCTATGGTGTTTCATTGAATCAATTGTAAGTGCTCACAAGAAAATGAAAATGAGTATGCAGTGACATTTAAGTACTTCGATAATAAATTTACTTTGAACTTTAAAGAGGTCACTGAATAGAGATGTTCAAGATGATGGGGGAGAGAGAGCAGATGGAGATGGATCCTGGTGAGTGAATTCATAGCCAAGTGAGAGGAGAGAGATGTGGGAAAAGACTTTTGTTGGGAGCTGAAACCCTGAGAAGGTACAAGAATCTGAATTCAAAAGAATGAGGGGATGGGAGAAGCTTCTAAAGGAGCCATAGAGAAGTACAGCACAGAAACAGGCTATTTGGCCCATCTAGTCTACATCAAAAACTATTTAAACTGCCTACTCCCATCAACCTGCACGAGGCCCATAGCCCTCCATACCCCTACCATCTATGTACCTATCCAAACTTCACTTAAACACTGAAATCGAGCTTGCATGCACCACTTGTACTGGCAGTTCATTCCACACTCTCACATCCCTCTGAGTGAAGAAGTTCCCCCTCATATTCCCCTTAAATTTCTCACCTTTCACCCTTAACCCATGACCTCTGGTTGTAGTCCCACCCAATCTCTGTGGAAAAAGCCTGCTTGCATTTACTATCTATACCCCTCATAATTTTATATGTCACTATCAAATCTCCTCTCAATTTTCTATGTTCCAAGGAATTTTGAAGTGAAGAATTTATGAGTTAAAAATAATACAATTTAAATAGGTGAGCCTTAGTGTCAGAAATCTCTGTAATTGCAAAATGGGATTTCAGAACATCAAACAGGGGAACAGGCCCTTCAGCCCGCAGTGCCTGTGCTGTACACAATGCCAAATTAAAGAAAATCTTCTCTGCCCAATGTGATCTATATTCCCTGTACATTCATGTCTGTCTAACAGCCTCTTAAATGCCACTGTCATATCTGCTTCCATCACTACCCCTGGCAGCCCATTCTGTGTGTGTAAAAAAAAAATTGCTTCCTTTACACCTAATAATTGACACCTGAACCCTGGGAAAAAGATTCTGACTGTCTACTTTTAACAATTTTATAAATTTCTGTCAAGCTCCTCCACCGCTTCCAAGGTTCCACAGAAAAGAAGTAAGTTTATCCAACCTCTCCTGAAACTATCTATCACACTATCAAATCCAGGCAACATTCTGGAAAAACTCTTCCACATCCTTTCCAAAGCCCCTTTATCCTTCCTGGATTAGAGTAAACAGAACTGCATCCAATACTCAAAGTTCAGCCCAAACAAAGTTTTCGGTAACCTTATTTTCTAAGTTCAAAGTAATTATCAACACTGAGTTTCAGTTTCTAGCAGGCATTCACCGTAGACCAAAAAAATACAATAGTATCAATTAAAAAGATGCAAAAGGCAAATTGCGCAAATACAAAAATAAGCAAATAAATAATACTGAGAAGATAAGCTGTAGAGTTCTTGAAAGTAAATCCTCAGGTTGTGGAATCAGTTCAGAGTTGAGGATGGTGAAGTTATTCATGTTGGTTCAGGCAAATGATGGCTGATGCTTGATGGTTTCACACAAAGGTTGGGACAAAGGTCATCCTCCCACAGCTCCAACTTAAAGTCAAAGTAAAATTTATTATTAAAGTATAATAATAAATTTTATGAACTACCTCCTGTACTGCATAAAGTAGCCTCTGAGTGTACGTTTGTGGTCTTCTGCTGCTGTAGCCCATCAACTTCAAGGTTTGTTATGTTGTGCTCTACTGCACACCACTGGTGTAATGCACGGTTACTTGAGTAACTGTCGCCTTCCTATCAGCTTGAACCAGACTAGCTATTCTCCTCTGACAACTGAACCTCTTGACCATATCTGCAGGCTTTTATGCATTGAGTTGCTGCCTCATGATTGGCCGATTAGATATTTGCATTAACAAGCGGATGTACCAAATAAAGTGGCCACTGAGTGCGTGCCCCTAGGTTACCGACCTGTTTGCCAAGGAAAACAGGTGTTCTGGTTCACACTCCATAGGCCTCTTATCAGTTTGCACATTTTGTCAAATTACTTCTAAAGAGTTATATATACAGCCCCCCTCCCCCACTACAGTACCTTGGTTAATTTATCCTGCCTTCTCACATATTCAAATCAAGTTCCTCAGATGAGATTTCTCTTCAACAAACTCATACATTCCATTTGAATAATCAACACCCTCTCAAATAAATGCTTAATTCAAACAGGTAAATGGTTCATTGTCAATGGTAAGATTCCACAGATGCTCGAAATCCAGAACAACACACGCCAAATGCTGGAGGAACTCGGCAGGTCAGGGATAGATGCTGCCTGACCAGAATCAGAATGGGTGGTGGGGGTGGGGTATTTAATGATGGATGCCACCTTTTTGGGGCATCTCTCCTTGAAGGTGCCTTGGATGCTAATGCCCACGATGGAGATTATTGCTGAGTTCCTCCAGCATCTTGTATTTGTTGTACTGGTTGCTTTGTAGCACACAAAATGCTGGATGAACTCAGCAGGCCAGGCAGCGTCTAGGAAAAGCACAGAGTCGATGTTTTGGGCCGAAACCCTTCGGCAGACTGTACTCTTTTCCTTGGAGCTCACTGACCTGCTGAGTTCCTCCAGCATTTTGTGTGTCTTGCTCAGATTCCCAGCATCTGCAGATTTTCTCTTGTTTATGATTGGTTATTTTGTAATTGTTTTATTATTCAAAGTAAACTTATTATCAAAGGACATGTATGTCACCATATACATTTTCTTATGGGCATTCACAGTAGAACAAAGAAATACAAGAGAATGAATGATTCGACTGTCATATGTACCAAGGTACCATGAAAAAACTTTGTTCTGCACGCCATCCACACAGATCATTTCACTATGTCAGTACATCGAGGTGGTACAAACCAATTACAGGATGCAGAATATGGTGTTACAGTGGCAGAAACTACAGTGCAGCAAGCAATAAGGTGCAAGGTCATGGCGAGGTAGATTATGAGATCAAGAGTCCATAATAAATTACAATACTTCCATTGCACAAGGTTTAAACTGAGTGGCTTGTGGATTAAAAACCTTGTTCTCTCCACCTCCCATTTGTTGATAGAATATCAGGAGATCTGGCTCTCAGGGGTCCTCTATCCAACTAAAGTCTGTGACTAACATGCCAACCTTAGCCTTCTTTCAACATAACCTCTGCCCTGCATGTGCTCTGAGATCAGGGCCACCTACGCCAAGAATCTCAAGGAATTAGACAGATGCCACCAACAATAGGGTGGCACGGCTGTGTAATCACTTTAAAGTGCCAGCGCTCTCCAATCGGGTCTGGATTCCCATTGTTGTGTGTAAGGAGTTTGACTGTTTTCCCCATGCCTGCAGGGGTTTCCTCCGGGTGCTCTGGTTTCCTCACACATTCCAAAGATGCACAGGTTAGGGTTAATAAATGTGGGCATGCTACGTCAGAGCTGGAAGTACAGTGGCACTTGTAGGCTGCCGTCCAGCACAATTCTTGGACTGCGTTGGGTGTAGACACAAATGATGCATTTCACCCTGTATGTCAATGTTTCGATGCACACATGACAAATTAAGCTAATCTTTATATTTAATCTTTTACTTCATCTCCACAAAATCCTCCAAGTTCACTGGAAGGATACACAAGCCAAAATCAGTGTTCTCTCCCAAGACAATATCCACAATGTTGAAGCTTTCGTTACAGTTAGACAGCTTCTCTGGACAGAACATGTTGCTTTCATACCCAACATCAAACTCTCAAAACAAGCTTTCTCTTCTGAGTTCTGCCATGGGAAGAGATTGCCAATTGCATAGAGGAAAAGATTCAAAGACGTGCTCAAAGCCATTGAAGAGACGCGACATCCCCACAGTCTCCTGGAATCTCTGGTCCACGATGCGATTCAAAGTGGAGATGGAAGCATTCAGAATAAAATGGAGAATGGTGCCAGCTACACAGAGTAGCACGATAATTACCCATTCATCCACCCCTCCGCCTCCTGCCTCACCTGTAGAAGAGAGTATCATTCCAACATTGACTTCAAAGATCAAAGTAAATGTATGTAACACCCTGGGAAAGGTTTCACTGCTAACGTACTGGTCTTTCTGTAGAAGCAGTGTTTGGGTTACTGCTTTGGAATGTGAGCCATCCAATGAAGGGAACGTGTTTTCATGTTGTGTGCCTGACACCAGGGTGTGCTGGGTTTTTTGTTCAGCTGGAGATGAAGGGAGAAAACACCAGAGAGAAGAGGTCGTAGGATTTGACTGGGGTAGAGCCATGATTCGACGAAGCCCGGGGAGATCGAAGGAGGATCGGTGACGGGGGAAACCGTAAGCTCCACCTTGTGCATATTAGACCGTTTCATTAAAATGGGCCCTTTTCTGTTTTTTTGCTTTTTCTTTACTAATCCTTTAGTCAAATTAAGAATTATAAAGCCAGATCATTTAATTGTATGTGGTGCAGTGTCTGTTATTTTGTGGTACTTATTTGTAACAGGAGAACAGATCACACAGCATCCACACAAATGGGGTTTCGGGGTGGGCTCACACCTCAGTCTCCCACATTTGGCAGACCCAGAGATTGTCTTCCCTAGACTTACACAGCCGACGGAACCAGAGCGTTTCATAGAATATAGAATAGTACAGCACAGTACAGGCCCTTCGGCCCACAATGTTGTGCCAACCCTCAAACCCTGCCTCCCATATACCCCCCTGCCTTAAATTCCTCCATATACCTGTCTAACAGTCTCTTAAACTTCACTAGTGTATCTGCTTCCACCACTGACTCAGGCAGTGCATTCCACGCACCAACCACTCTCTGAGTGAAAAACCTTCCTCTAATATCCCCCTTGAACTTCCCTCCCCTTACCTTAAAGCCATGTCCTCTTGTACTGAGCAGTGGTGCCCTGGGGAAGAGGCGCTTGCTGTCCACTCTATCTATTCCTCTTAATATCTTGTACACCTCTATCATGTCTCCTCTCATCCTTCTTCTCTCCAAAGAGTAAAGCCCTAGCTCCCTTAATCTCTGATCATAATGCATACTCTCTAAACCAGGCAGCATCCTGGTAAATCTCCTCTGTACCCTTTCCAATGCTTCCACATCCTTCCTATAGTGAGGCGACCAGAACTGAACACAGTTCTCCAAGTGTGGCCTAACCAGAGTTTTATAGAGCTGCATCATTACATCGCGTCTCTTAAACTCTATCCCTCGACTTATTAAAGCTTTCTTAACTATCCTATCTACCTGTGAGGCAACTTTCAGGGATCTGTGGACATGTACCCCCAGATCCCTCTGCTCCTCCACACTACCAAGTATCCTGCCATTTACTTTGTACTCTGCCTTGGAGTTTGTCCTTCCAAAGTGTACCACCTCACACTTCTCTGGGTTGAACTCCATCTGCCACTTCTCAGCCCACTTCTGCCCACATCAATGTCTCTCTGCAATCTTCGACAATCCTCTACACCATCTACAACACCACCAACCTTTGTGTCCTCTGCAAACTTGCCAACCCACCCTTCTACCCCCACATCCAGGTCGTTAATAAAAATCACAAAAAGTAGAGGTCCCAGAACAGATCCTTGTGGGACACCACTAGTCACAACCCTCCAATCTGAATGTACTCCCTCCACCATGATCCTCTGCCTTCTGCAGGCAAGCCAATTCTGAATCCACCTGGCCAAACTTCCCTGGATCCCATGCCTTCTGACTTTCTGAATAAGCCCTCCGTGTGCAACCTTGTAAAATGCCTTACTAAAATCCATGTAGATCACATCCACTGCACCACCCTCATCTATATGCCTGGTCACCTCCTCAAAGAACTCTATCAGGCTTGTTAGGCATGACTGTCCCTGATCAGACCATGATTCTCTAAATGCCCATAGATCCTATCTCTAAGAATCTTTTCCAACAGTTTTCCCACCACAGACGTAAGGCTCACTGGTCTATATTTACCTGGACTATCCCTACTACCTTTTTTGAACAAGGGGACAACATTCACCTCCCTCCAGTCCTCCGGTACCATTCCCACGGACAATGAGGACATAAAGATCCTAGCCAGAGGTTCAGCAATCTCTTCCCTCACCTCGTGGAGCAGCCTGGGGAATATTCCATCAGGCCCCGGTCTCCTTCCCTGTCCTAACATTCCATCTATATTAAGAAGATCAGAATCAACTATCACAATTTTACTTCTATTTACTTTTGTTCTGGCTTTTTTCCCCCTTCCTTTCCAGTCCTGATGAAGGTTCTTGACCAGAAATATTGATTGTTTTTTCCTCTCCATAGATGCTGACTTCCTCCATCATTTTGTGTGTTTCCCTTTGACATTTCAAAGTTTCAAATAAAATTAATAATCAAACTATGTATATGCCCTATTTACAACCTTGAGATTCTTTTTTAGCAGGCAGTTACAGGAAAATTAAGAAATACAATAGCATTTATGAAAACTACACATAAACAAAGATTTTAATCAATGTACAAAAGATGACCAATTATATATATAAAAGTAAATAAATAATACTGAGAACATGAGTTGTAGAGTCCTCAAAAGTGAGTCTGTGAGTTGTGGAATCAGGTCAGAGTTTACTAATAGATTTGCTCATTTTACTTTTTCTCATATTTTTTAGAGATACCTTCTAGTAACAGGCCATGCCACCCAATTTCACCCATGTGGCCCTTGAACCTCCTAACCTGTACATCTCTGAATGAAAATGGAGTACCTGGAGGAAACTCAAGTGGTCATAGGAAGAGCATACAAACTCCTTGCAGACGGTGGCAGAATTGCACAGTACAGTACACAGTAAACAGCTCACTGTCTTAGTGATGAGATCTCAATGGTGGTAGGATATTCAGTAGTCTCACAGCCTGATGGAAGAACCTATCACCCAGCCCTAGTCCTGATGCTCCTGCATCTCCCTCCTGACAGTCATGGGTCAAACAGATTGTGGGATGGGTGGAAGGGATCCTCAACATTGATTCAGGCCCTTCGTCTGCAATGCTCTCAGTGAATGTCGCAAATCAGGGAGGGAGAGAGACCCCAGTGATCCCCTCGGTGGTTTTTACTGTCCTCTGTTTTTATAGGTGGAACAGGACGGAGTGGAGGACAGAGGCTATGGTATTATCAGTAGACTGGTTTGAGTGGTAGGCAAATTGGAAAGGGTCCAATGTAGCTGGGAAGTGAGTTTTTATATGATCCATTACCAACATTTCACCTTTCACCCTTAACCCATGACCTCTAGCTATACTCTCACCAAACATCAGTGGAAAAGACCTGCTTGCATTTACCCTATCTATACTCCTCATGATTTTGTATACATCAATCGAGTCTCCCCTCATTCTCCTACACTCTAGAGAATAAAGTCCTAATCTATTTGACCTTTCCCTATAAGTCAGGATCTGGTAACATCTTTGTAAAATTTCTTTGAACTCTGACTCTTATTGACATTTTTCCTATAGATAGGTGACCAAAACTGCACGCAATACTCCAAATTATGCCTCACCAATGTCTTACATAGTTTCAACATAACATCCCAACTCCTGTACTCAATACATTGATTTATGAAGGCCAATGTGCCAAAAGCTTTCTTTATGACCATATCTACCAGTGATGCCACTTTCAATGAATTAAGGACACGTACCCCCAGATCTTCTGTTCTGCCCTAATGCTCACTGTTTTATGTCCTACCCAGGTTTGTCCTCCTAAAGTGCAACACCTCACACTTGTCTGCTTTAAATTCCATCTGCAATTTTTCAGCTCATTTTTCCAGCTGACCCAGATCCCTCTGCAAACTTTGATAGCCTTCCTCACATCCATTACATCCCAAATCTTGGTGTCATCAGCAAATTTGCAAGTCCAGTTAACCACATTATCATCCAGATTGTTGATAGAAATGACCATTTAGAATGTCACCAAGTCCTGTGGCACTCCACTCATCACAGACCTCCAGTCAGAGAGGCCACCACCTACTACTATTCTTTGGCTTTTCCCGTAAAGCCAATGTCTAATCCAATATACCGCATCTTGAATGGCAAGCATCTGAACCTTCTTAACCAACCTCCCATGTAGGACCTTGTCAGAATCCTTGCTGAAGTCCATGTAGGCAACATTTACTGCCTTGCCTTCGTCAACTTTCCTAGTAACATACTCAAGAAAACCCTATAGGATTGGTTTGACAAAACCTACCACACACAGAGATACATTCACTATCTCTAATCAGTCCCTGTCTATACAAATATTTATATTTCTAGTCTCTTAGAATGCCTTCCAGTAACTTTCTCAACCTGCCATTTTCTACACCGCCCTCCCTCAGGATCTGAAGGAAGACCTAGTCAGGCCTGGGGATTTGTCCACCTTAATTTGCCTCAAGACAGCAAACATCTCCTCCTCTATAATCTGTATACAGTCCATGACCTCATTGCTGCTTTGCCTCACTTCTATAGACTCTGTGTCCAGCCCCCAAGATAGATAGATAGATAGATAGATAGATACTTTATTCATCCCCATGGGGAAATTCAACATTTTTTTCCAATGTCCCATACATTTGTTTTAGCAAAACTAATTACATACAATACTTAACTCAGTAAAAATATGATATGCATCTAAATCACTCTCTCAAAAAGCATTAATAATAGCTTTTAAAAAGTTCTTAAGTAGTTTACTTAGATACATTAAATACAATCAACCCCGGCACTTTAACATATCTTACTCCTGGCGGTTGAATTGTAAAGCCTAATGGCATTGGGGAGTATTGACCTCTTCATCCTGTCTGAGGAGCATTGCATCGATAGCAACCTGTCGCTGAAACTGCTTCTCTGTCTCTGGATGGTGCTATGTAGAGGATGTTCAGGGTTTTCCATAATTGACCGTAGCCTACTCAGCGCCCTTCGCTCAGCTACCGATGTTATACTCTCCAGTACTTTGCCCACGACAGAGCCCGCCTTCCTTACCAGCTTATTAAGACGTGAGGCGTCCCTCTTCTTAATGCTGCCTCCCCAACACGCCACCACAAAGAGGGCGCTCTCCACAACTGACCTATAGAACATCTTCAGCATCTCACTACAAACATTGAATGTCGCCAACCTTCTAAGGAAGTACAGTCGACTCTGTGCCTTCCTGCACAAGGCATCTGTGTTGGCAGTCCAGTCTAGCTTCTCGTCTAACTGTACTCCCAGATACTTGTAGGTCTTAACCTGCTCCACACATTCTCCATTAATGATCACTGGCTCCATATGAGGCCTAGGTCTCCTAAAGTCCACCACCATCTCCTTGGTCTTGGTGATATTGAGACGCAGGTAACACATATACAAAAATATCCATTTAAGATCTTCCCCTTCAAAGCTTCTATGTATGAAAGCTAATACGATGTATTTATCTTTATTGTGCTTTTTAATACAAAGCAAACAATGTAATACAAAGGCTTTATAAGGCATTGGTCAGACTGTCCTTGAAGTGTTGTAAGCATTGTAACCCTTATCTAAGAAAAACTTTTCTGGCATTTGAGAAAGTCCAGAGGAGATTCATGAGAATTATCTCAGGAATGAAAGGGTTAATATATGTGGAGTGTTTGATGGCACTAGGGTTTTGAAGAATGAGGGGGGATCTCATTGAAACTGATTGAATATTGAAAGGTCTGGTTAGAACAGATATGCAGAGGATGTTTCCTATAGTGAGGGGAATCTAGGAGCAGAGCACACAGTCTCAGAATTGAAGGACAGCCACTTAAAACAGAGATGAGGAAAAATTTATTTAGCTAGAGGATGGTAAATCTGTGGAATTCTTTCCAACAGGCAGCTGTGCAGGCCAAAGTTATTGGGTATATTTAAGGGAGAGGTCGGTAGACTCTTGATTAATCGGAGGTCAAAGGGTACAGGAAGAAAGCAGGAGAATGGGGTTGAGAGGGATAATAAATCAGCCATGATGAAATGGCGGAGAAGACTCAATGGGCCCAATGGCCTAATTCTGCTCCTAGGTCTTGTAGGTTTTAATTGTGTTCTTTATGCTTATTGTGTTTTTTTAATGCTGCTTCCGATCCAGAGTAACAGTCATTTTGTTCTCTTTTACACTTGTGGACAGAAGAATGACAATAAACAATCTTGAATCCTGAATCTCATGTTGTTGTAAATGTTTTATTAATTAACTATAGATATTAATTCAACAAATGAAGTGGAAATAACCTCTCCAATTTTCATCCTGATCTATAGGTTTCCCCTTCATAGGAATGGAGACTCCATGAGCTGGTGTAGGACCAGAGAGGTGAATATTACTCCAGCAGCCTGTCCATCACTCAGCACAGTCCACTTTCATTGCAGCTTTTTGCAAGTCAGCGACACAATTACCTACAAGGAGCTATATGTTACAGTCATACAGTCATGGAACATTACAGCACAGAAACATTCCATCCATGGTTTGCTGTGTAGGCTCATCTTCCTACATCCAGACCATAGCCCTCCATACTCCTCCCATCCAAACTTCTTTACATGTTATAACTAAACCCACATCTACCACTTTCACTGGCAGCTCATCCAACACTCACATCAGCCTCTGAGTGAAGAAGTTCCCCCTCACATTCCCCTCAAATATTTCACCTTTCAACCTTAACCTATGACCTCTGATTCTCGTCTCACCCAACCTGAGGGGAAAGAGCCTGCAAGCATTCCCCCTATTTCTGTCCCTCATAAAAATGCTTACCAAAATTAATCTCAGGGTTCAATAACAGTTTCTTCCCCACTTCTACAGTTTCACAAACAAACCTGCTAGAGGTATACAAAAGTATGAGTGGTACAGACAGAGTATAAGCAAGCAGGCATTTTTCCACTGAGGTTGGATGGGACTACAACTAGAGGTCAAGGATTAAGAATGAAAAGTGAAAAGTTTAAGAGGAACTTGAGGGGAAACTTCTTCAGAGAATCATAAGAGTGTGGCACGAGCTGCAGGCACAAGTGAGCTCAATTTCAACATATAAGAGAAGTTTGGAAAGGTACATGGATGGTAGGGGTATGGAGAGCTATTGTCTCAATGCAGGTCGATAGGATTAGGCAATCTAAATGGTTTGGCATAGACTAGATGGGCTGAAGGGCCAGTTTCTGTGCTGTACTTTTCTCTGAGACTATGACCTGAAAAACCCTCTCAAGTTGCACCTGTGTTATTATGGACAATTTAATGTAAGTTTATGTGAACTCATGTTTGTCACGTTTGGAATGCACTCTGCTCCTGCAAAAGCTTGTTTTCATTGCCTTCATACCCTGTGTATGTAACCCTGTCCATGACAATAAACTCAAAATTGTGGTTCCCTCTTGAACAGTTGGTCACAGTCAGCTCAGTTCAGCCTGTTACAGGAATTTGGAATTTGATAAGATGCCACATCAAAGACTCTTGTTAAAAATAGAGGCTCACAGTGTAGGAGGGAAGCATATTGGAACTGTTGGAAGACTGGCTGGCAAACAGAAGGCAGAAAAGGGTCTTTATTTGACAAAATGAAACAAGTGGCATCACACATGGGTCGGTGTGGAGCCTCAACTTTTTACAAATGATACAAATGACTTGGATGAAGTGCCAAAGAGATGGTTGCCAATTTGTGATGGCAGAAATAGCCATTGGAAAGTAAGCTCTGAAGAGGACCCGAGGAGATTAGAAGGTGTGGATAGGTTAAACGTGTTGGCAAAACTGAGGCAAATAGAGAATAATGTGGGAAGGTGTTAAATTGTCCATTTTGGCAGGGAAATGAAAACACAATCCATTATCTGAATGGTGAGAACTTGTTGGAGTTTATTAGAATACAATTTGAATACAGGAGCAAGAATAATATAAAATCATTGATCCTGGAAATCTGAAATTCAAAAAAAAAGCTGGAAACATTCAGTGGCTCAGTGGTGAGAAAACCAAAGTTAGCGTTTCAGGTTGAAGACTGATTGAGATGCAGCACGGGATAGGCCCTTATGGCCCTTTGAGCCTCGGCACCCACCAATCCCCCGATTTAATCTGAGCCTAATCATGGGATAATTTACAATGGCCAAGTAACCTACCAACTGGTATGTCTTTGGACTGTGGGAGGAAATCCACATAGCCAAGGGGAGAATGTACAGCTCCTTACAGGCAACAGCAGGATCCTTCATCAGAATTGGGAAAGAGAGAAAGCAGGTTCACATTAAGTAGATTTGTTTACTTATTACTGGATTTGCACAGTTTATCTTCTTTTGCACACTAGTTGTTTATAGTTTTCTATTGATTCTATTGTATTTCTTTGTTCTGCTATGAATGTCTACAAGAAAACAAATCTCAGGGCTGTATATGGTGACACATAGGTACTTTGATAATAAATCTACTTTGAATTTTGATGAGGTGGGAACAATAGACTCTTCGAACAGATGAGGCAGGAGAAGGAGTGGGAAGTGGCTAGTTACAGTACTTCCGTGAATCTGGCACATTTCTCCTGTCACCCTGAATGCTTCCGTTTCCACTCTGAACCGTCATGGAACAGAGATTCTCAGGAAGCAGTGAGGCTGTTGCTTTCCTTTAAGTACATCCTTGAACTTTTTCCTCTGTTCGCCTGGTGATCTCTCCTCATGACAAAACCCAGAAGAAAAATCTTGGAGGGAAATCTATGTTTGGTATGTGAACAACAAGTCCTGTCCACTATTTCTAAGTATTATTTATTTTATTTTAGATGTTATTTATTTATTTAGTATTTGCTGTTTTGTCTTCTCTTGCACATTGGCTGTTAGTCAGTCTTTGCGTATAGTTTTTCAGTGATTCTATTGCACTTCTTTGTTCTACCATGAATGCCTGTAAGAAAATGAATCTTAGCGTATTAAATGGTGACAATATACAGACTTGGACAATAAACTTACTTCGAACTTTGAGGAAAAATTACAGGGATTGCTTAGGACAAAGTTACTGTCTCTGATCTAGTGAGGTCACGGTTGCCTTGGTGATAAAGTTTTTATGAAGTCATCTCCTAAAAGGTTACTGAAGGAAGCAGAGCACAAATGAGAGCGAGGAACGCTTAGTGTAATTATGTAGGGACTTGGTGAGGCTGTGCCTGGAGTACTGTGCACAATTTCTTGTTTCCTTACCAAAGAATAATATACCTGTCATGGAGGGAGGGCATAAAATAATCGCTAGACTGCTTCCAGGATTTGTGCACTTACTCTATCAGGGGAGAGAGATGGCAAATTGGGATTATGTGTTCCTGAAGGAGACGAATGAAACCAGATCTCATCAGAGATCTTCTTACAGAGAAAGTTTTTATAGAACTTGACAAAGCTGGGTGTGGGGAGGAGGATATCCTGACAGAGGAGTGTAAAAACAAGGTGCATAACCTCATAACATAGGGTCTCACACACACAAAATGCTGATGGAACTCAGCAGGTCAGGCAGAATCTATGGTAAGGAATAAAAAGTCAACATTTTGGTACCCAAGATGAACATGGTAACCTGCCTCAATGACTTGTCCAGCAGCACTTACATATACTGTGATGAAGTGCTTTGATAAGTTAGAAATGAAGCACATCACCTTTTGCCTGAAGAGCAACTTGGATCCGCTCCCATTTGTCTACCATCACAACAGGTCAATAGCAGAATCCACTCAACCCTGGAATATCCAGATTGTGAAGATGCATATTTCAGGAAACTCTTTACTGACTAGAGCTCTACATTCAACATGATCATCCTTCAAAATTAATCAATAAGCTCCAAGACCTAGGCTTCAACATCTCATTGTGCAATTGTATTCTCGATTTCCTCACTTGCAGACCCCAGTCAATTTGGATTGGCAACATCTCCTCCGCAATCTCCATCAGCACATTGCACCACAAGGCTATTAGGTTAGCCTCCTGCTCTACTCACTTTGTATTTATGACTGTGAGGCTACGCACAGCTCCAATGTGCATATTTAAATTTGCTGACGGCACCATTGTTGCAGGCCGAATCAAAGATGGTGAAGAATCAGCATTTATGAGGGAGATTGAAAATCTGGGTGAGTGGTACCACAGCAACAACCTCTGACTCAATGATAACAAAACCCAAAAGCTGATTATTGACTTCAGGAGGAGGAAACCAAAGGTTCATGAGCCAGTTCTCATCAGAGGGTCAAAAACGGAGAGGGTCAGCAACATTAAATTCCACAGCGTTATCATTTCAGAGGATCTGTCCTGAGTCCAGCACATAAGTGCCATGACAAAGAAAGCATGGCAGTGCCTCTACTGTGCAGATTCAGCATGTCATCTAAAACAATGACAAATTTCTTATAGATATGTGATGGAGGATACATTGGCTGGCTGCATGGGCCTGGTATGAAAATATCAATGCCCTAGAGTGGAAAAAAAAAACTACAAAAGGTCTCAGATACAGCCCAGTCCATCACAGGCAAAGCCTTCCCCACCAGTGAGCACATCTACACAGAGTCATAGGAAAGCAGCATCCATCATCAAGCACCCCCACCACCCAGGCCATGCCCTCTTCTTGGTGTTGCCATCAGGAAGGAGTTACAGGAGCCTCAGGACACACACCACCAGGTTCAGGAACAGTTACTACCCCTCAATTATCAGGCTCTTAAACCAGTGTGGATAACTTCACTCACCCCAACAATGAACTAAATCCACATCCTATGGACTCACTTTCAAGGACTCAATATCTCATGTTCTTGATATTTAGTGCTTATTTATTAATTATTATTATTATTATCATCTTCATATTTGCACAGTTTGTTGCCTTTTGTAAATTGTTTGTCCACTTCTGTTGTGTACGGTTTTCCGTTGTTTCTATTGTGCTTCTTTGTATTCGCTGTGATTGTCCACAAGTAAATGAATCACAGGGTCCTATACGATGACGTATATGCACTTTGATAATAAGTTTGCTTTGAATTTACTTTGAACTTTAAAAGCCAGTCCAAATATTTTTATGATGGGGTGGGGGTTGATAGATTCTTATCAATTGAGGAGTAAACATTTACTGTTCACACTCAGACTGATGGTGATCTTAACAAGCTGTAGAACAGAGTCAAAAAGTCTTTTCATGCGCCAAATTCGTACACTCGTTGCTAATTTCTTCACTTGGAAATGTTCATATATGCACAGATTTTTGAGTGAAGTTTTATACCCTGCATTTTATAGTCAAAGATAATCATCACCAGCCCCAAAAGATCTTTGGAATCTAGGTTTCCTCTCTCTCATTACTAATGTTGTCCGCTCAACAGGACTTCTGCCATCTTATAACTGTGATGTAAACAAACACTAATCAATAATCAATAGGTTACTATTGATGCAATGCTCCTCAGACAGGATGAAGAGGTCAATACTCCCCAATGCCATTAGGCTTTACAATTCTACCGCCAGGACTTAAGAACTTTTTAAAAGCTATTATTAATGCTTTTTGAGATAGTGATTTAGATGCATATCATATTCTTTACTGAGTTAAGTATTGTATGTAATTAGTTTTGCTACAACAAGTGTATGGGACATTGGAAAAAAGTTGAATTTCCCCATGGGGATGAATAAAGTATCTATCTATCTATCTATCTAAACAATTCTCAAATAGCAAAAAAGTGAACAATAGTTTTAAAGCATTTAACTAAAAATACACTAAGACTGGAACATATAAACGCCATGCATTTTGATAGTTTTATTTATCGATGAGGGTAAAACTAATTTTATATGTACTGATTGTTAAAGTCTGAAAGGTTTGTTAATCAGTACTAATGACTTGGTAGGTTGTGAAAATTCATTCATACCTCAGAAAGGTGTCAGAAAAAGGCTAGTAACATCATGAAGGATCCCACCCACCCTGCTCATTGACTCTTTGTCCCACTCCCATCAGGAAAGTGTCTTATGTAGCATCCATGCCATGATGACCAGACTCACAAAACAGTTACATTCTCCAAGCAGTAAGGCTGATCAACACCTCCACCCACTATCCTACCCTACCACCACTACTTTATCATTTTCTGTCATTGTCACCTTATGTACAAACTCCTGAGCCTAGCGTCATTTTATGGGCACACAATCAATCAATATACAATCTACAAGCTATCTTAAGTATTTATATTTACTGTTTTATTTTAGTGTGTTATCTTCTTGTGCTTTTTTTAGTGCTGCTTCAGATCCGGAGTAACAATTACTTCGCCTCCTTTACACTTGTGCACTGGAAATGACATTAAACAATCTTGAAATGAGACATTATAGCAAAAGTAAATACAAGAGATTCTGCAGATGCTGGAAATCCATTCAACCCACACAAAATGCTGGAAGAACTCAGCAACTCAGGCAGCATCTATGGAGGGGAATAAACAATCGATGTTTCGGGCCAAAACTCTTCATCACCCTTCATCCTGCTGAGCATGGTCCTAAATTAAGCTAATCCCCTCCTCCTGCACATGATCCAGATAAAAGTCGAAATCAAGTTTACCCTCATACGCACAGGTGCAATGAAAACCTTACTTGCAGGAGCATTACAGGCACATAGCATCAAATACGCAACTTTCACAAGAAAAACATCAATTATATAAAAATTACACATGATAAAACACAATTAGAACAGAATAAACAAAGTCCATTGTAGGGTAGGTAGAACATCTACCTGGTATCTGGTATCCCTCTACTCCCTGTATATTCACATGGCCTTTTAAACACCAATATTGTATCTGCTTCCAACAACAATAGTTGCACACTCTCTGGGTAAAACAAAAACTTGCTCCTTTAAACTTGGTCCCTCTCATCTTAAAACTTTCCCTTTCATATTCAAGATTCTGGCACTCTTCCCTGTCCATGCGTCACACAATTTTATACCTGTCCATTCAGCTTTCCCTCAGCTTCCGATGCTCCAGAGAAAATAATACATGGTTGTCCAATCTGTCCTTAAGGTTAATACCCTCTAACACAGGCAGCATTGTGGTGAACTTCTTTTCCACCCTCTCCAGTGCTCCGATGTGCTTCCTATAACGGGAGGCCAAAATTGCACACAAAACAGCAAGTGTAACCATACCAAAGTTTTATACAGTTGTAATATAAATGTGGAGTATTGATCCATATAACAATATAACAATTAAAGCACGGAAACAGGCCATCTCGGCCCTTCTAGTCCGTGCCGAACGCTTACTCTCACCTAGTCCCGCCGACCTGCAGTCAGTCCATAAACCTCAATTCCTTTCCTGTCCATATACCTATCCAATTTTTTTTTAAATGACAATATCGAACCTGCCTCTACCACTTCTACTGGAAGCTCATCCCACACAGCTACCACTCTCTGAGTAAAGAAGTTCCCCCTTGTGTTACCCCTAAACTTTTGCCCCCTAACTCTCAACTCATGTCCTCTTGTTTGAATCTCCCCTACTCTCAATGGAAAAAGCCTATCCACGTCAACTCTATCTATCCCCCTCATAATTTTAAATACCTTTATCAAGTCCTCCCTCAACCTTCTATGCTCCAAAGAATAATGATCCGTGGCCAAGAAAGTGACTTTCATCTTTCCTGTAATGAGGAGAACAGTATTGCATCCAATACTCCAATTGCCAACTCACCTAAGTTTAATATAACTGCATGATGAACTTTTGACTCTTATACTGGATGGTAGGGCTACCAGGGTGGCAGGGCGGCGATACATCTCTACCACAGGAGGTAAATGCACTGCTTCCCTCCGCTGGCCTGCAGCTCACCCCTGGGCAAGGTGTAGCACCTGCTTAGCCCATCAATCAGCGTCACGTGAAGCCATGGGAGCAGGTGGTGGGTGATCATATGAGCAGCTGGTGCAGATCACAACTCCTGATTATCCAACCACTGATGCCAGGCAGACAATCTCTGAAGAGTATCGATTAACGGCTGGGGCCACCTGTCCAGAAGAAGGAAATGGCAAACCACTTCTGTAGAAAAATTTGCCAAAAACAATCATGGTCAAGGAAAGATCATGATCGCTCATGTCATACAACATGGTATATCACAAACAACACTCAATGATCCTATCAATAAAGGCTGCCATACCCTACACCATTTTAACAGTATCTACTTGTGTCACCACTGTCAAAGTTCAAATAATATAGATCCAGAACATGAGTTGTAGAGTGAGTCCATGGGCTGTGGAATCAGTTCAATATTAGGGTAAATAAAGTTACATACATTAATTTAGGAGCCTAATGGTTGAAATAGACTTGCGCCTATTTCAGGGAGAAAAAGATTTGGATCCAAGCTCCCTCTGTGGATCAACGCTTTGAATGCTGCAATATTCTCCTTCATCAAGACCTTTCCTCCAAGTTCTTCCAAATACCCAGAGTTGTTGTTAGTTCAGCAGTTCCTGCAGATTATGCTGGATAAAGCTCCCTGGTGGCTGGAAGGAATTGCTTAGAGACAAGACTACTGTATAGCAAATTTCTACAGATGTACCAAGGAGAGCATTCTGACTGGTTACATCGCCATCTGGTATGGAAGGGCCACTGCACAGGATTGGAAAATAGCTATAGAAGGTTACAAACCCAGCCAAATATACCCTGGGTACTAGCCTTCCCTACATTGAGGACATATTTGGGTGACCCCATCGCCCAGGACATACTCTCTTATTACTACTATCAGAGAGGAGGTGCCTGAATGCATGCAATTAATGTTTTAAAAACAGTTTTTCCCCCTCTGCTATCAGATTTCTGAACAGACAATGAACCAACCCATGAATACCACCTCACCTTCTGTAGTACTTACTTATTTTTTAAACAATATTTTTATTGTAAATTATAGTATTTATGTATTGCATTGTACTGCTGCCATAAAACAACAAATTTAATGACATACGTCAGTGATTCTAAACCTCCCCTATTACCTCTTATAGATAGATAGATAGATACTTTATTCATCCCCATGGGGAAATTCAACATTTTTTCCAATGTCCCATACACTTATTGTAGCAAAACTAATTACATACAATACTTAACTCAGTAAAAATATGATATGCATCTAAAATCACCCTCTCAAAAAGCATTAATAATAGCTTTTAAAAAGTTCTTAAGTAGTTTACTTAAATACATTGAGTCCTAACCCCGGCACTTTAACATATCTTACTCCTGGCGGTTGAATTGTAAAGTCGAATGGCATTGGGGAGTATTGATCTCTTCATCCTGTCTGAGGAGCATTGCATCGATAGCAACCTGTCGCTGAAACTGCTTCTCTGTCTCTGGATTGTGCTATGTAGAGGATGTTCAGGGTTTTCCATAATTGACCATAGCCTACTCAGCGCCCTTCGCTCTGCTACCGATGTTAAACTCTCCAGTACTTTGCCCACGACAGAGCCCGCCTTCCTTACCAGCTTATTAAGACGTGAGGCGTCCCTCTTCTTATCTTCTCCTCACCTGCTTCTCACCTCCCTCTGCTGCCCCTCCTCCTTCCCTTTCTTCTGTGGTCCACTCTCCTCAACTATAAGATTCCTTCCTCTTACCAAGTCCACCCATCACCTCCCAGCTTCTTACTTGACCCCCCTCACCTGGCTTCACCTATCACCTTCTAGCTTGACCTCCTTCTCCTCACCCCTCCTCTTCTTTTTTTGGCTTCTTGCCCCTTCCTTCCCAGTCCTGATGAAGGGTCTCAGCCTATAACGACGACTCTTTATTCCTTCCCATTGAAGCTGCCTGAGCATTTTGTGTGTGTTGCTCTGGATTTCCAGCATCTGCAGAACCTCTTGTGCTTATGATATTGAACCTGATTCTGATTCAGTTTTTGAAGAACCGCATCCAACTGCACCCGTTGCATATTCCAGAGAAGCTGGCAGTATTCCACCATTGTAACAGTAAACACTGACAATCTCACCATTACTCATTTCAAATTCCAAGCCACTTATGTGCGATTGTTACATCAGAACAAGAAAGAACACACATTGGCAATCATCCCAGTGACTGGAGAAGTGACCTTGTCCACAGCACCAGAATAGTTAATAATAAATCACCTGTTGACATTCATTCTTTGCCTAATTTTAGGGATTCTTCAGCTTTTACAGTGTGGGAGGTCTGCAAATATTAACATGGAAGCTCTCTGGAACATTTTCAACTTCCCAAAAGCAGTTGTCAGCTACATTAAAGAAAACCATGGTTACTAAACAAAATATGCATTTTATTTGTTAGAATGAATTAGAAATAACGATAACCAAGGAGTACACACAGTAACAGAATTTACAGTACATTAAACAGAGTGCTGCACCCATCTCGTCTATGACGCCATCTGCAGTCACCTCCTCCCCCTTTTATATAACCCTTTTTGGCAAGTCAGAATCTGTAAAGGGCACTCATAAGAGGACCATGTGAATGCCTAATGTCCTCTGCTCAGGAAGTCCATGGTATCTTTTCTTTTTGTCTCCTATGAAGTGCTACATTTTGGTAGGACTAATCAAACTAGGACATACAAGGTAAATGGTAGGGCATTGAGGAATGCAGTAGAACAGAGTGATCTGGGAATAATGGTGCATAGTTCCCTGAAGGTGGAATCTCATGTGGATAGGGTGGTGAAGAAAGCTTTTGGTATGCTGGCCTTTATAAATCAGAGCATTGAGTGTAGGAGTTGGGATGTAATGTTAAAATTGTACAAGGCATTGGTGAGACCAAATTTGGAGTATTGTGTACAGTTCTGGTCACTGAATTATAGGAAAGATGTCAACAAAATAGAGAGAGTACAGAGGAGATTTACTAGAATGTTACCTGGGTTTCAGCACCTAAGTTACAGAGAAAGGTTGAACAAGTTAGGTCTTTATTCTTTGGAGCGTAGAAGGTTGAGAAGGGGACTTGATCGAGGTATTTAAAATTATGAGGGGGACAGATAGAGTTGACATGGATAGTTTTTTTCCATTGAGAGTAGGGGAGATTCAAACAAGAGGACACGAGTTGAGAGTTAGGGGGCAGAAGTTTAGGGATAACACAAGGGGGAACTACTTTACTCAGAGAGTGGTAGCTGTGTGGGACGAGCTTCCAGTAGAAGTGGTAGAGGCAGGTTCGATATTGTCATTTTTTAAAAAAACTGGATAGGTATATGGACAGGAAAGGAATTGAGAGTTATGGGCTGAGTGCAGGTCGGTGGGACTAGGTGAGAGTAAGCGTTCAGCATGGACTAGAAGGGCCGAGATGGCCTGTTTCTGTGCTGTAATTGTTATATGTTATATGGTTATAAGTGTATAGGCCAAGCACAGGCAAATGGAACTGGTTTGGACGGGCAACACACCAAGATGCTGGAGGAACTCAGCACCTATGGAGAGCAATAAGGAGACAACTTTTCGGGTTGAGATCCTTCATCTGGACTGGAAAGGGAGGTGGAGGAAGGCAGAATAAGAATGCGGAGGTGGGGGGGGAGGAGTACAAGTTGGCAGGTGTTGCTGAGAACAGGTGAGGAGGGTAAGTGATGGATGGGAGGGGGGATTGAAGTAAGAGCAAAGCACACAAAGTGCCTGAGGAACTTTGGAAGTCAGACAGCGACCATGAAGAGAAATAAACAGGGAATATTTCGTTAGGATTTGACAGTTGTTTGTTCTGTCTCTCCTCTTGCTGTGAAACAGGGACCCCCTTTTTCCCTTATTAGGGAGAGAGAGTGAGCCTGTGGTATGTGAATGAGTAGCCTTTGGGGTACTGCAAATCTGTGTCTTTATTGATGCTTTGCTGCACACCTGAGTGCTCGGTGGGAGGTGCCAGTGTTTTTTTGCTGGTGGGGGGGTCACTGACTTGCTGCTCTTGTGTGTGGGAGGGGGGAGCTAGGGGGGGCTTTGGGGTTCTAACACTTAACTGTCATTTATTCTACGGGGCAATTCTCTGTTATTATGGAAGTTTGCAAAGAAAAAGTTCAACTCAGATAAGTGTGAGGTGGTTCATTTTGGTAGGTCAAATATGATGGCAGAATATAGTAATGGTAAGACTCTTGGTAGTGTGGGGGATCAGAGGGATCTTGAGATCCGAGTCCATAGGACACAGGTTGACTCTGGTCAAGAAGGCATACAGTGCATTGGGCTTCATCAATCGTAGGATTGAGTTTAAGAGCCGAGAGGTAATGTTGCAGCTATATAGGACCCTGGTCAGACCCCACTTAGAGTACTGCGCTCAATTCTGGTCGCCTCACCACAGGAAGGACATAGAAACATAGAAAGGATGCAGAGGAGATTTACAAGGATGTTGCCTGGATTGGGGAGCATGCCTTATGAGAATAGGTTGAGTGAACTCAGCCTTTTCTCCTTGGAGCGACGGAGGATGAGAGGTGACCTGATAGAGGTGTACAAGATAATGAGAAGCATGGGTCATGTGGATAGCCAGGGCTGAAATGGCTAGCACTAGAGGACATAGTTTGAAGGTGCTTGGAAGTAGGTACAGAGGAGATGTCAGGGATAAATTTTTATTTATTTATTTGTTTGTTTGTTTGTTTTTACGCAGAGAGTGGTGAGTGCGTGGAATGGGCTGCCGGCGGCAGCGGTGGAAGCGGAAACGAGAGGGGAGACTCCTGGATGGCTGAATGGAGCTTAGAAAAATAGAGGGCTACGGGTAAAGCCTAGGTAGTTCTAAGGTAGGGACATGTTCGGCACAGCTTTGTGGGCCGAAGGGCCTGTATTGTGCTGTAGGTTTTCTATGTTTCTATGTTTTTAAAAAGAATTTCGGGATGTATATTGTATACATTTCTCAGACATTAAATGTACCGATTGAAACTTATGGAAACCTATTGAACCTATTGAAAGTGGAAGTAGCCAGAATAAGAAGATGGGATGGGATGATAGAATACAAGCTAGCAGGTGATAGGTGATACCAGATGAAAGAAAAGATGGGCGGGAGAGCAGAGGTGAAACAAGAAGCTGCAAGATAATAGGTGGAAGAGGTGAAGGGCTGAAGAGAAAGGAATATGATAGGAGAGGGTAGTGGACAGTGGAAGACAGGGAAGGAGGAGGAGCACCAGATGGAAGAGATGGGCCGGTGAGGAAAGAGAAAGGACTGACAGTGGAACCAGAATTGGGAATGGAAAAAGAGAAGGAAGGGGTAATTACTGTAATTTGGAGATGTTCATGGACCAGGTTGGAGGCTACCCAGATGGAACTGGAGGTATTGGTCCTCCAACCTGAGTGTGGTCTCTCTGTGGCAGTAAAGAAAGCCATAGCCTACAAAGTTGGTCAGCATGGACCAGTTGAGTCAAAAGCCCAGCATCTGTGACTCTCTAACCTACATCCCACCCCAAGTTCAGTCAGCTTAACACTTGCCTCAAATGGATAAGATCAGATAACAATTGTGGGAAGAGAACCAGAAGTAGCACTGAACTGCATCCACAACCAGTGGACTCATTTCAAGGACTCTTCATCTCATGTTGTTGATATTTATTGCTAATTCATTTATTATTATTATTATTCATTTTTTCTTTCTTTTTGTATTTGCAGTTACTATTTTTTTGCACCTTGTCCATCCAGTTGGATCGGCCTTTGATTCTATTGTGTTACTTGTATTTACCATGAATGGTCACAGAAGACTGAATCACATACATGTACTTGGATAACAAACTTACTCTGAACTTTGCACTTTGAGTTGGCACTGCAGGTCTGTTTCCCTACCACTGACCTACTGAATACCTCCAGCATTTTCTATGTGTGTGTGTGTTTCTTTTATTTGACTCCACTGAGGTCATGGCTCAGACTTAGTTGTGTTTTAAGTTTATAGGGATAGCTTTGGGGACAGAGTTGGAATACGAGTTCAGAAACAGTGCTGTGTGGGAGTTAAGATGTCCGATTAGGGTTTAGGGACAGGGATGTGTGGGAGTTAAGATGTCCGATTAGGGTTTAGGGACAGGGATGTGTGGGAGTTAAGATGTCCAATTAGGGATAAGGGACAGGGATGTGTGGGAGTTAAGATGTCCGATTAGGGTTTAGGGACAGGGATGGTGAGAAGTTGGCAGTCAAGCCTCCACTTCACATTCAAGGTCCAGAGACAAGAACAGATGACGAAGGACACCCGGCGTTGAGGCCTCCGCTCCGTGCACGAAAGCCAGCCGCGATCTGATGCCTGCGCAAGCAGGAGGCACAAGGGCCAGTCAGTCAGCACACCTGGAGTTCGGTGTCCTGTCATCGGCTAGTCGATACCAAAGATCAGAGCCTGAAGGTCAAGCAGAAGTCCAGAAGTTGAAACGAGATATGCCAAAGCCTGGAGGCCAGTCCTGGAGTTGGAGGTGGGAGTAAGCAGCTTGTTTTGTCCGTGTACGTGGGCAGGCAGGAGGGAGTCAGCGGCTTGTTGTGTTCTGTAATGCTCTGCCAAACATTGCAAGCATGCTATGTTGGAACCAGGATGTGTGGCAACACTTGTGGGCTGCCTCCGGCACATCCTCAGGTTGTGTTAGTTGTTAACACAAATGATGCATTTCACTGAACATCTCGATGTACATGTGATAAATAAATCTGAATCTCAGGCTTGAGGGTTCCAGCATCCGCAGTTTATTTTTATTCAGAAGATCCGACTTCAAATTCCTCTCCGGCAACTAAAGCTAAAACCACGAGAGAGCTTGTGCTGCAATATGAGAAATGCTGGGTGCCCAAGTTCAAGTGAAACATTAAGTCCCTGTAAGGATTTATTTATTATTTACTGAGATACAGCACAGAATAGGCCCTTCCGGCCCTTTGAGCTGTTCCACCCAGCGACCCTCCAATTTAACCCTAGCCTAATCAAGGGACCAATCAATCTCCTGACCAGTACGTCTTGACTGTGGGAGGAAACCGGAGCACGCGGAGGAAACGCACGCAGACACGGGGAGAACGCACAAACACCTTACAGGCAGCAGCAAGAATTGAAGCCAGGGTGCCTGGAATGTAAAGCATGGTGCTGACCATTACACTACCATG
Organism: Hemitrygon akajei; assembly: GCF_048418815.1. Taxonomy (NCBI): domain Eukaryota; kingdom Metazoa; phylum Chordata; class Chondrichthyes; order Myliobatiformes; family Dasyatidae; genus Hemitrygon; species Hemitrygon akajei. The sequence continues at coordinate 176,119,487 of NC_133129.1, forward strand.
CCACCCCAAAGACAAGCTAGAAGGGGGCATGAGAAGGCCTTGACAATTAGGATTAAGGAAAACTCCAAGGCCCTCTATGTATATATGAAGAACAGAATGACTGGAGTGAGGGTACGACTGATCAGGGATAGAAGAGAAACTTGTACCTGGAGTAGGACGTGGTGAGGGAGGTCCTCATTGTGGGCTGAATGGCCTGTATTGTGCTGTGGCTTGTTATTTAGTAATACACCATGGTAACAAGCCCTTCTTTCCCAACCAGCCCTTGTATTCACCTGGGTACCCTCCAACCGGATGGCATGAATATCGACTTTTCCTTCCTGTAAATAAATTCCATTCCCCCCCTTCCTCTATTTCCCACACTTACCTTTCACTTCTCATCTGCCTATTACTGCCCCCCCATGTCCCCCTCCTTCTTCCCTTTTTCCTATGCTCCACTCTCCTCTCCGATCAGATTGTTTCCACTGCAGCTCTTGACCTTTCCCACCTACCTGGCTTCACCTATCACCTTCCAGCTAGCCTCTTTCCCCTTCCATGACCTTTTAATTCTGGCATCTTCATCCCTTCTTGTCAGTCCTGAAGTAGGGTCTCTGCCTGAAACGTCGACTGTATTCATTTCCATAAAGGCTGCCTGACCTGCTGAATCGGAACTAAAATATTTGGCCACCGGGAAGTTCCGGTTTTGGCGGATGGAGTCGCGGTGCTCAATGAAGCAGTCCCCAATTTACGACGGGTCTCACCAATGTAGAGGATGCTTCATCAGGAGCACCAGACACAATAGACGACCCCAGCAGATTTGCAGGTGAAGTGTTGCCTCACCTGTAAGGATTGTTTGGGGCCCTGAATGGAGGTGAGGGAGGTGGTGAGTGGGAAGGTCTAGCACTTTGGCCACGTGTTGAGGTAAGTACTGGAGAGAGGTACACGTCACCTTAAGATTCTTTTTCTTGCAGGCATTTACAGGAAAGTAAAATACAACAGAATTTATGAAAAACTGTACAAAAATACAGAATGGCAAACAACCAACGTGCAAAAGATGACAAATTGGGCAAATAAATACCGAGAACACGAGCTGTAACATCTTTAACAGCAGGTCCATAGGTCATGGAATCAGTTCAGCGTTGAGGTGGATGAAATTATCCATGCTGGTTCAGCAGCTTGATACTGTAGGGTAATAACTGTTCCCTATTCTGGTGGGACCCAAGGCTCCTGTACCTCCTGCCCGATGATAGTAGCAAAAAGAGATCATGGTCTGGATGGTGAATGGCCATATACTCACTCTGGGACTGATCCTTGCTCTAGGTCCCTCAACTACTGGAAACATCCTCCCTACATCAAAGGCTATCAAGTCCTGCAAATTCTTGTAAGTTCATGGAATCGCACAGCAACATTTTTCATTAGATTTCAGAGAGACTGCGACCTTCTCTTATCAAGCTACTGACAACCGATCTCTCAACTTTCATTAGTGCCGTTATGTTTATTCTGTTGTTTGTGTGCAAGTGTATGTATGATTTATGTTAATTTATGTTCATTTATGTGACGCGTGTAATGTGCCTCTACTGCACAAAACTTCCATAGCATGAAGAAAGCTTGAATTTGATTACCTGTGCATCAGTCTACACACTCCCCATTGATATTGTCAGAGGCTGAGAACTCACAAAGCACACACAATTTATACAGCACTTTGAGAAACTGTCACCAAACAAAACAAGCATTTAAAGCAGTTTAGAAGCTTGAGGGTGTAAACCGGGATAACTGAGCACTTGCAATTAATTGGACACTACATCAGGTAAAGCCATTAAAACAAAATGGGAGCAGACCTTCTTCTGAGGGTGATGACCAATCTCTCCATGGACCATACTCTGCCTTCCAATATGGCTTCTACTTGCAATCCTCCAGCATGAGACCAGTCCAACTCTAGTCACCATCTCAGCCCAACATACATGGGCCCAGGGACTAGCCTGGAGCATTGAAAGGAAGACTGACACTGCATGGTCCTGGCCCATGTGTCATGTTCAAGGTTAATCATCATTCAACCACGCACAAACATACCCAAACAAAACAGCATTCCTATGGGGCCAAGGTGCAAAACATATTACTAACAGCACATATGGTTACAATTTCACAAGTACATCCAGTCACAAAAAAACATATAGCCCAAGTCCTTGAGTGGCATGACTGTAGATTGTCCTGGTCCAGCTTGTCCTTTACTGAGTGAACACTGGAGGGCAGCACTGACAGGAGGTGTCAGCCCCCCCCCCCCCCCCCCCCCAGCCCAGCATGATTTCAGCAGAAGCCTTGCTCTCTCCCCAGGCAGCTACAACAGGCCATTGTGTCCAAGGTGACCCTGTGGCTGAGGCCTAGTCTTTGCCATGATCAGCTCCCTGTAGCTCCCCCACTGTCGGTCTTGCCAATGAACAGGCTTGGAAGATTGTATGATACCAATGCCCAACAGGGTTTTGGGATCTGAATGAAAGCATCCAAGGTAATCACTCATTCCATTTGTTGGATCGTGCACCAAGACTCCCTCTAATTTGTAATGATTAGTGCACACAAAAATCTTGTGCTGTGCAATTTTTTGCCCAGTGACAACAATGTGTGCACTGAAATTTTAAGAGGAAGTAAACCTGAAGCTGTTCGAAGGATAAAACTCTACTGAGTCCAGCTTTCGGTGCAGCAGTTTCTACTATTCTATTTAGCCATTCTACTTTCAATGAACTGGTAATTCTTCTGCAGTTCATGCGCTTTGCTTCTTCGAATTCGACAAGTGAATCAGTAATTTCTTCTAGAAAACATAACTACAGCAGTTCTAAAAAGGAAATGTGACCACGTACAATCATGAAATATACTTAACATGCCATTGAGGTGGAGGGTGACAACCTTTTGTGCGCAGTTTAAATTCTTTTGTGTGCTAGTAGCAAAAGATGTGGACGTGGGCACCTGGGAACACTGTCATGCACCGTCTCACCACGACGTTACACAACAAACCCAGGTGACAACATCACAACGGTACACAGTAAGTCCAGCTCCATCGCTATCGGGCAACTCACTGTTGGGATAGTTCTGCAGTACTTGATGTTCTTAGTATCCAGCAGATACTTGCGATCATGAACAAAAGACGTACAAGACAAACAAATACACCTTTGGTTTGACTCTGACGCCCGCTGCCACCCTACCAGAAGTCACCGGAAGTTTACCAGCTGCTTTGGGAAATTACTCCAAAACACCCAGGTGTGAACAAACTGCTGGAGGAACTCACTGGGTCAGGAAGCATCTGTAAGGGGAAATGCACAGCTGACATTGTGTGTGGAGGTCCTCCTAGAGGAGGAATATTTCTTCAAAAATTGGTTCATTATTGTCATGTGCTCCAAGGTATAGTGAAAAACTTGGACGTTAATGGATTAACTGTCCATTTCCCTCCACAGATGCTGCCTGACCTGATGAGTTCTTCCAATTTCTTGGAGACACAAGATGCTGGAGTCTGGTGCCAAAACCTAAAGGTTGGAGGAATTCAGCAGGTCAAAGAGGGCATCTGTTGGGCCAGACAGTCCAACCTTTGGGTGGAGACCCTTGTTCGGACTGAGACAGGTGTCGAGCCATGACGTCGACTGTCCATTTACTCACACAGATGCTGCTCGACCAGCTGAGTTTCTCGGGCAGTTTTTTTTGCCCTTGTTCTTGTTTGTTGGACCAGATTCCAGCATCGACAATCTCTTCTGTCCCGGGAATGTAATTAGCATTAAAAGCAAACTTTCTCATACTGAAAGGCAATTATCTAACATTTTTTTTAAAAAAAAGTCTACTTGCCTTTCTTCTTTACCGACGTCAGCGGCGCGGGCGAAGTTGGGGGAAGGTGCGGTGTGGCGCTCGGGACTGAATGCTTAACAGGCGGCGGGGAGAGAAGCAGATGCCCGCGCTGGCGCTGGACTTTGGGACCTGAACCAGGACGCGCGTCAAAAGTCGGGCAGGGGACTCGTCCAGAGCGGCTGACAAAGGACCGCCGATCGTCGACAAGCCTTTGAAAACTCGGGCGACGTAGAGAGTTCCCTTTAGAATTAACTCACGGGATTAAAGTCGTGTAATAATGGAAGGATAAATTTACTTTCCGCCTTCTGCAAGATCGAGGTGAACGTAGGAGCGGAAACTACAAAGAGGTTTTGTGCAAACTGAAAGCGGCTCGATACTGGAACTTGCCGGTGCTTTGGTGCCACAGGTGACTCGCATCTGGCGTGGATAAAGGAGTCAGCCGCTTTTCCCGTTAGACCTCTTGGTGCTGAAAGTAATCTTGCAGATTCAAATGGTCCCTGTTCTGCAGGTCACAGCCCAGCTCTTTAATCAGCTGCCCCTCACTCGACTGAAAGTGACTTAAGAACACAAGAACTGAACATCCGACTTCTTTGTAAAGTAAATAATTAACGCTCAGACCAAGATGACCCTCACAGAACTGTTGAGCTCAAGTGAACTCTATTTCAGGTCAGACAAAAGCAAATAATTATGTAATCACATCTTCCAGAGGGTGGCCCATGCGCAATATTCTGACCTACTTGAAGGAACAAGGTCAAAATGTCATGGGAGCGGGCAGCAATCTCACTCAGCCCACCCCCAGACTTGAGTACACAATTCTCACCTGCCACTTCAGTGTCAAGAAAGAAATAGTTAATGGTTCAGGTTGCAGACTCTTCATCAGAAATAATAAAGAGGCACAAAAGTGTTTGATAAACTACAGGGAGAGTGTCTCTGATATGGTCAATTCTCAAAAACAGAGAATGCTAGAAACCCTGCTTAAGTCACTTTACACTTATGACAGTGTGGCTAAGCACGACTCCAATGCCACACTTAAGTGTGCTGAAGACACCACTGTCATTGGCGTAATCAAAGGTGGTGATGAATCAGCATATAGGAGGGAGACTGATAACCTGGCTGAGTGGCGCCACAACAACCTCTCGCTCCACGTCAGCAAGACCGAGGAACTAATCATTGGGCTCAGGAGGAGGAAACCAGAGGTCCATGAGCCTGTCCTCGTCAGGAGATCAGAGGTGCAGTGGGTCAGCAATTTTGAATTCCTTGAAGTTATCATTTCAGAAGATCTGTCCTGGGTCCAGCACACAAGCGTCACTACAAAGAAAGCATGGTTGCACCTCTACTTCCTTAGAAGCAAGCAAAGATCCAGCATAAGTACAGAAGCTTTATGACTGGTCATCAAATCCAGCCATACTATCCTTGGGACTTAACAGTCACACACTTGCCGATACTGATTGCCGATCCTTATGTACGCTCCCAAGTGAGCAGGGCAGGAAAAGGGCTTAATGCTCGATCCTGATTGGCTGTATCTACATTGTTTATTCCTGATTGTTAGTTTGAATTGGCCTTGAATTAGTTTGAATTGGTCGATTTGTTAGGCCAAACCTTCTTTAGTAATGTGTGGACTCAGACTGCAGCTATCTCTATACTCTTAGAACCTACATTTAGGTCACTCACATTCTCCATCTCTAGTGATACCCTAATCTTTCTCTTGTAGGCATTGTCTTTCTTGCCAACAATGCTGACCTCATCAGACCTTGGTCTACATGAGCATGATAGACAGTGTTCAGCGATCCCACTTTGTTCTGCTCCCAAGTTTTTTAAACCTCTTATATTCTGCTATCCTGGTCTTGAATGACCTTCCAGTCTCACCAATATATACTTCTGGCATGGTGATAGAGATATGGAGTACACATCCTTTAGGTCTTTTAGGTGCCACTTTGCTTAGCTTTTTCCTAATTTGCTTTGCTATTAACTGGACACCATATTTTTGGCAAGTTCATCTTAGCTTTTCAGTTAAGCTGCCACAATATGATACAATAACCTTTCAATCTGGACACACACAAAATGCTGGTGGAACACAGCAGGCCAGGCAGCATCTATAAGGAGAAACACTGTCGGCATTTCGAGCCGAGATCCTTTGTCAGGACGAAGGGTCTCAGCCCGAAATGTCGACAGTGCTTCTCCTTATAGATGCTGCCTGGCCTGCTGTGTTCCACCAGCATTTTGTGTGTGTTGTTTGAATTTCCAGCATCTGCAGATTTCCTCGTGTTTGCTTTCTATCTGGAGATTGTCTTTGCTGTGGTGTTGTGTTGCCCTTGATTCCTTTCTCAATTATGTGCATTGTGTGGCCATTTTTTCCTGAAAGCCTCTCAGATCTTCTTGCACTCTTCCTCCTTTGAAGGTCTAATTGTGCATGTTATTTGCTCTTAGTGCCATGCTTTGAATAATGCCAAGCATTGTCTTCTTTGAACGATTTGACTGGAGGTTCAGGAACTGGTCTCTGTGAGTCTTCTTCCTGTAAGCACTCAACTCCAGCTTGTCTACCATCCGTTTTACCATAACATCTAAAAAATGGCAGAGCACCCTCACTTTCTACTTCCATGGTAAACTGTATGGCCTAGATCTGATCATTTAAATGTGTTTAAAATACCCCTAATACTTCCTGACCATGTTTCCACAGGATAAAAAAGTCATCCACATAGCACAGTCATAAGTCTGGCTTTTTAGTTGTTGTCACCAAGGCTTTTGTTTCAAGGCTGTCCACAAATAAATTGCATTGTACAGGAGATAGAGGAGAGCCTATGGCCATTCCAACAATCGGTTTTACCATTAACATGTTGCAATCAGTATGTGTGAGTATGTGAATGTTAGGGCCAAAGGACAGTATGGATAGAAGATTTAGCATGACAGCTAAAACTCTGACAAACTTCTATAGATGTGTGGTGGAGAGTATATTGACTGGTTGCATCATTGTCTGGTATGGAAGCACCAACCTCCTTGAATGGAAAATCCAACAAAAAGTAATTAATACAGCTTGGTCCATCACAGGTAAAGCTCTGCCCACTACTGAGCACATCCACACAGAGCACTGTCGCAGGAAAACAGCATCCATCATCAAGGACTTCTACCATCCAGCCCGTGGTCTCTTCTTGCTGCTGCCATCGGGAAGAAGGTGCAAGAGCCTCAGGACTCACCCCACCGGGTTCAGGAACAGTTATTACCCCTCAACCATCAGGGTCTTGAACGAGAGCGGATAACTTCACTCACCTTCATTCATCTCATCACTGAACTGTTCTCACAACCTATGGACTCACTTTCAAGGACTCTTCCTCTTATGTCCTCATTATTATTTTGCTCTTTTTTCATTTGTATTTGCACAGTTTGTTGTCTTTTGTACGTTGGTTGTTGACTGTCCTGTTGGGTGCAGTCTTTCATTGATTCTATTAATGTTTCTTGAATTTACTGTGTATGCCCGCAAGAAAATGGATCTCAGGATTTTTTTAAATAGTGACAAATATATACTTTGATATTAAATTTACTTTGAGCTTTAAAACACTCAGCAGGTCAGACAGTATCAATGGAAAGCAGAAATATTAACATTTCATGTCAGGAAGCCTTTGACATTTTCAAAGATCAACATTATTCACCATATATATTTACACAGATTAGGAATTTGTGTGTGTTAGAATGATATGCATCAAAAAATAACATTCTACATTTGTAAAGCATTATACAAAATAAAATTAGAAGTATGGATATGGAATAAAATGTGCAAAATAAATAAATAATGCATGTATTTACAACATAAACAATATTATAAAAAGTGGTTTCAAGCAGAGGTTCCCAGCATGGAGTCCACAAATTTCTTGTTTAATGGTATTGGTCTATAACATAAAAAAGGTGTGGAAGCCCTGGTTTAAAGTGTTAACAGTACAGTGCAGCAATAAGGGTAATAGATAGAGGGGGTCGGGGCTAACTGTAATGATTGATCAGATTAAATGCCCAGGGGAAGTTTTTGTTTTAATAGCCCAAGATGCATCTTCTCTCAAATAAAACAAAACAGAAAATGATTTCAAACCATTTTAATTCCCCGCCTCATTCCCACGCTGATGTATCTGTTCTAGACCTCCTCTCTACTGCCAGAATGAGGTCAAATGCAGTCTGGAGAAAGAGCACTTCATATGCCATCTGGATAGTCTACAACCCAGTGGCATGAGTATTGAGTTCTCCAATTTCAGATAACCTGCTCCCACTAAAGTTGGAACTCAAAAGTCAAAGTAAAATTATTATCTAAGCACGTGTACTACACATTATCATAGACTAGGGTGGGAGGGGAAGAAATAAGAAGCTGGGAGGGGAGCTCCTTCCCCTCCCACTATTTTCTTATTCTAGGTTCTGCCCCCTTCCTTTCCAGTCATGATGAATGGTCTCAACCTGTTTACACCTTTCCATAAATGCTGAGATCCTCCAGAATTCTGTGTGTGTTGCTCAAGACTTCCAGCATCTACAGATTATCTTGTATTAGTTGGACACGAGTTTTTACAGCAAGTTATGAGTGATTATAACTGACTCCTACATGTTTCAAGTAGAAGCCCAGATTTATTGAATAACTGTATTCATGTTCCAGTGTGGTCATGTGGGATTTGAACTTCTGTTGCTGGATCCTTAATCTTGATCCTTGAGTTGTTAATCCAGTAACACTCATGATCTTATCATATCTGTACTTAACACTCTCACTCACAGAATTTCAGAATGGTTACCATTGCATCCACGTTGACATTGTACCAGAATAATTGGGACTTTTGATATAATGAGCTTAAGCCTGATACCACCTGGTCCTCCTTCAACAAGGAAAAGGCAAGGTAGGGAGGAAGGGATGGAGGAGGGGGGACAACGGAAAATGAGGGAGTAAACAGTGTTAGGTGGGTAGAAGCAAGGGAAGTGAAGCAGTATTCATTCACAAATAAATTGCAAGTTTTGTAGAGTTCCCAAGAGACTTTGAACTAATTTTACACACAAAACTCCAACCTTTGTTTGAACTTGGGGAGGATTCCAAAGTTCCTGACAGGGTGAATGTAAGCAGGGCATTTTGGGGAATTTAGACCTAGGAGGCACTGATTAAAAATAACGATTTGCCCAGTTAAGCAGATGAAGCAAGGGCAATTTCTCTCAGCGACAGTGACTTCATGGAAACACCCGAATCAAGGAGACAACATTTAACTACGTTGTGGGTGAAAAGCTTGATGCAAAAAAACACAGCTCTCCTGCACCTTTAAGTAATAATTCTGACATGCTAACCAGAGCAACCAGACTGAGTGAGCAATGTAGATGAGCAGAGATTTCTCTTGACAAAATATAAGATTACATGCAGATCCTAGTGGTGTTACTCACATTAAGTTGGACCACATGCTAGTCTATAATGAATGGTGTAGGTTAGCATATAATTTGCAATTAGTACATTGCTGTGAAGATGTTTCTGCATCCTTTTAGGTCCATGTGGTATGTCTGCTAAATAAGCAAAGGGTAAGTTCGCCCACTTTTATTAGTAAGACCAGCAGAGATTGCAATTTTTATATTAGTGCTTGGCTAGCCTGAAGGGAAACTTTATACTTTAAAGAAAGATTAGCTTTATTTTGTCACATGTACATTGAAACCATACAATAAAATGCGTCCTTTGTGTCATTGTCATTGTATGTAATGTGCTGGGGGCAGCCGCAAGTGCTCCTGGCACCTACACAGTATACCCACAGCTTACTAACCCTGACCTGTGCATCTTTCAGCAATGTGTGTGGGAACCAGAGTATCCAGAGGAAACTCACAGTCACAGGGAGAACACACAAACTCCTTACAGACAGCAGTGGGAATTTAACCCAGATCTTATACCGCTGGATTTTTTTGTGCATGTTAAAGAGTTTGATATTGTACCTATCCTCTGTAGCAATTGCTGTGTTTGTTGGCAGTAACTGGGAATCTCTGGTGCAATTGGCTGTTCCTGACAAGCACACATCTCATCACCTTATTCCTTTGTTCTTTAATGTCTTTATTTTCTAGATGGGATGGGCATAAAACCATAAGATATAGGAACAGAATTAGGTCATTCAGCCCATGGAGATGTATGTGTGTGGTTCTGGAGTTGGGCAGACTTGGAATTTGAGGACATTAAGAAGAGTTCTCTGTGCTTAACATACGAAGTGCATCTGATGTCTCTTCGCCTGTATTCATTGGAGCTCAGAGGGATAAGACGGTGGGGGGAGGGTGGTTCTCATTGAACCCTACTGGATACTGGAAGGCCTGGAATGGGTGGATATGCAGAGGATGTTTCCATTAGTAGGAGAGTCTATAATCCAAGGGCACAGCCTCAGAATAAAGAGGATTCCCTTTAAATCTGTGATGAGGATGAAGTTCTGCAGCCAGAGGGTGGTTAATCTGTGGAATTTGTTGTTACAGAGGGCAGTGGGGACCAAGTCATTGGGTGGATTTAAGGCAGAGATTGATAGGTTCTTAATTGGTAGGGGAGTTAAGGGCTACAGAGAGAAGATGGTTAAATTATTAAAATCAGCAGATTGAATGGCAGAACAGACTTGATGGGTTGAATGGCTAATTCTGTTCCTGTATCTAACGGTCTTGTGGTTTCATAATTCTGCTCTCTCAGTTGAATATGGAGCAGTTGTCTCTGATGTATTACTGACACCTGTAGGCAAAGACAGGAAAGCAAAGGCACATGTCCAACTACACCAGGGCAAGGTTCAGGGTGGAATAGATGATGGGTAAACAGAAGGGAACATATGAATTTTGCAGCAGGTGTAAGCCACTTAATAACTTATAGATGATCTGATTGTAATTTCAGCTCTATATTCCCGTCTATAGACCACAAAACATTGCAGCAGTATTAGGCATTTGTCCCATTGAGTCTGCTCCGCTATTCCTTTCCTTCTTTGGGACTATCCTGGTAGATCTCTCTGAAGTTAGGTGCCCACTGCCATAGGCAGCATTTTAACAGCCATCCCATTATGGTGAGGTGCCCTAATACTGGGCAGTGAGCCTGTGGAAGTTTTATAGTGGATGCTGAGAAGATTTACCTGGGTGCTGCCTCGATTAGACAGCATGTCTTAATAGGAAAGGTTGAGTGAACAAGGAAGGAGAATGAGAGGTGATTTGATAGAAAAGCATAAGATAATAAGAGGCATAGATAAAGGACATGGCCAGCAACTTTTCCCCCAGGGTGGAAATGGCTAATACAGGAATGCATAATTTTAAGGTGGTTGGAGGGAAGTATAAGGGGGAAGTCAATGATAGATTTTCATACACAAAGAGTGGTGGGTGCGTGGAACACACTGACAGGGGTAGTGACAGAGGCAGCTACATTATGGGCATTTAAGAGACTCTTAAATAGGCATATGGATGAAATAAAAATGGAAGGCTTTGTGGGATACTAGCATTAGAATTAACTTGGAGTTTGTTAAAGGGTCAGCAGAACATTGTGGGCCAAAGGGCCTGTACTGAGCTATACAGTTCCAAGGTCTACATTATTCCTATTTTCTTTACCCTCCCTATAATCTTATCAACTCCTCCAAGATTCTACACCGGACCTACTTACAAAGGGAAATTTGCAATTGACAATTGATTTTTGATTAATATATAATTAACCTACTGACCAGTACTTCTTTGGGATATGGGAATAAACTCTGCCACCCAAAAGAAGCACATGCTAGTGAGAACATGCAAACTCCACGCAGGCAGCAGGATTGAACCCAGGTCTCTGGAACTGTGAGGGGCAGCGTCTCAGCCAGCAGTGCCACTGTGCCGCCTCTATCCAATGTGACTGCCACAAGCTGCAGATAATAAACTAACTTCACACACAGTTGTGTGTTTGGAAGAATTTTGTTAGTGAGAAGCGAGCCAATATCTTGTCCAAGCAGACAAGACCAAGAAAAAGACCCTACACATCAGCTACCATATCCTAGAAGAGGATAACAAATATTTTTCAGCACCTTGCACCAACATACCAACAGATGGGTAGAATAATAAACAACATCCAATAGCTCACCCCATCCCATTCATTAATAGATACTTTTCTTTAATTTATCATATTTACATTGAAATAGCAATGCTCAAGATTGGAACAGCTTGCAAAACAAAATTGGTGGACCCAGCCCAGCCCAGCCCATCCCAGGAAAGCACTCACCAGCATTGAGCACATCTACAAGGAGCATGGCCACGAGAAAGCAGCATCCATCATGAAGCCTACCATCCAGGCCATGCTCTCTTCTCACTTCTGCCATTGGGAAGGAGGAGCCTCAAGTCCCACACCACTAAGTTCAGGAACAGTTATTACCCACAACCATCAGGCTCCTGAATCAGTGTGGATAATAAAATTACTTTGCTTTGAATTACTGTAAATGCGTTGTTTGTGTTAACGACTAACACAACCGAAGGATGTGCTTGGGGCAGCCCACACAATGCTCAGTAGAACAAAATAAATCACAAGCAACAAATCAACAATAGCAAAGCACATCCCATTCCTCCCTCCCACACACCCACTCACATTCACAGTCCTCCAACCCCAAGACAGGTCATCTGAGGCCTCCAGCGGACTCACAGATCCGCGGACACCGGTTTCAGCTTTCCTTAGTGGCCTCACAGACTCAGGGCTCTGGCTATCGGGGCTCGGCTTCCAATTGAACTTCAGGCTTCGATCTTCGGGATTGATCCCAGGACTCGCCGCCACTGACGAATGAGGAACCTTCCAGCTCACACCAGTCTGAGTTCACATGGCGGCACGTGGCTGGGGTTCCTGAAGCTAGGAATTATTCCTGCAACTCTTGACTGTATCTTCTCTATCATATCACTCATCGTGTGGGGAGTTAGGCCGGAATGATGGTAGGGCACTCCCTCCAACCAGTGGTATAAATATTGCTAACAGAAGCACTTACTGCTACAAGCTCATTCTCCATTTCTGAGTCAGCAAATATGTTGTGCTATAAGTTCCCACTGGAGAACTTCATTTATATTTTAAAACCTCTTGATAAAGCACCTTTTATTCAAAAAGGGAAACGATATTACTATGGATTTTAATAATACTTTCTAAATGAAGGGAAAAGATGCCTTAAGAACCTTTTACTACTAAAGGAAAATAATATTACTATAGATCTTAATAATATATTCTAAATAATGGGCAAGATGTTTTGTATCGACATTGTTTTCATTATTTGATCTCTCCTGTCCTCAGAGACCTTTCATTCTGTTCTATCCTGTCCCCTCCCTTCCTACCTTTCCCCTTCCACCCTCTCCGCCGCTTTCTTAGCAACATGAAACATTGATTTCTTGAACTTCTGGCGATGCCCTCCACCCTCTTCACTATTTCCCACCCCCTTTTCCCTCTCCCACTTTATCTCCTTGCCCACCCATTGCCTCCCTCTTGTGCTTCTTCCTCCTTTCTTTCTTCCCCCTTTCTGTCTCTTTCATCAATTTACTTTGCAGCTCTTTACTTCACCCCTCCCCCTCCAGGTTTCACCTATCACCTTGTGTTTCTCTCTCCCTTCCCTCCTCCTTTTAAATCTACTCCTCAGCTTTTTCTCTCCAGTCCTGCCAAAGGGTTTCGGCCTGAAACCAACTGTACTCTTCTCCTAGATGCTGCTTGGCCTGCTGAGTTCCTGCAGCATTTTGTGTGTGTTGCACTTGTTCATTTGTAACACCTTTTCTCTCACTTTCTCTGCTTTTAACCGTTTCATCTTTCAAAGTTCATATACCATATACTTGAGAAACAACACAAAATGCTGGAGGAACTCATCGGACCAGGCAAAATGTCTTCATCATCACCATGTGCCATGTTGTATGACATGGGTGTTCATGGTCTTTAACTCTGATTATTCTTGGCAAATTTTTCTACAGAAGTGGTTTGGCATTACCTTCTTCTGGGCAGTGTCTTTACAAGATGGGTGATCCCAGCCGTTATCAATACTCTCCAAAGATTGTCTGCCTGGTGTCAGTGGTCGCATACCAAGGACCTGTGATATGCACCGGCTGCTCATACAACCATGGCAACCTGCTCCCATGGCTTCTCGTGACCCTGATCAAGGGGCTAAGCAGGTGCTACACTTTGCCCAAGGGTGACCTGCAGGCTAGTGGAGGTACGCCTTACACCTCCTTTGGTAGAGATGCAGCTCAACCCCACCACCAAATATTTATGGAGAGGAATGAACAGTTGACCTTTCAAGCCGAGATGCTTCATCAGAACCGATTATATATGGTATACTTCCCTTCATTGCTCAGGGATTGAGTATAAGTGAGTATGAAAGGATCATGTTTAAGTCATGTTGTAGTTCTATAAAACTTTGGTTAGGCTGCAGTTGGAATACTGTATATAATTCTGGTCACCTCATTACCAGAAGGATGTGGAAGCTTTGGAAAGGATACAGAAGTGGTTTATAATGAATCTAACTGGATTAGAGGGTAACAACTTTCATTGGACAAGTTGGGTTGTTTTCAATTGAGCATCAGAGATGGTGGGGAAATGTGAGAGGAGTTTATAAAATCATGAGAGACACAGAAAGGGCAGAAATGTCAAATAGTACAGAACAAGCAGTTAAAGTGAGAACTGGAAATGTTAAAGGAGATGTGTGCTGCAAGTTTTTTTAAGGAGAGAAGAAGCTGTCTGAACAGGATGTCAGAGGTAGTGGCGAAAGCAGCTGTGATGGTGACATTTAAGAGATTTGTAGACAGGCACAGGGAATGGAAGGACAGAGGATAGACATGATCAGGCAGAAGAGGTTTAGTATAATTTGGTATCATGTTCAGCACAGTTAATATGGGCTGAAGGGCCTATTCCTATGCTGTACTGTTCTATGTTTAACTTTCTGTATTCCAAGATAGATAGCACAAATCTGTGTAATCCCTCCTCATAATCCTTTCAATGAAGATATCATGCTGTTAGATCTTGCAGTTCTCTCTCTAAAGCTGGTATATCCTCTCCCTGAAATGCTTCCTGTTCTCCAAGTATAATCTAACCAGGATTTGTTATGGCTAGTGTAACATCTATCCTTTTGTCTTCCAGGTAGACAGTGAATAAGCAGAGAAGTGGTTGAGCCCCACAGTCACTCAGCCAATGAATGGCATTGCAGGCTCTTTGCCATATAATATACACTCAGAGGCCACTGAATTAGGTACTTCCTGTATCTAATAAAGTGGCCACTGAGTTTACGTTTGTGGCTTTCTGTTGCTGTAGCCCATCAGCATCAAGGTTCGACTTGATGTGTGTTCAGTGATGCTCTTCTGCACACCGCAGTTGTAATGTGTGGTTATTTGAGTTATTGTCACATTCCATCAGTCCAGCTATTGTGAATTTATTCCTCAAGCATTTAACACACTGGCATTCGACGATATACTGCCTTTGAAAATAGCGTAGAGGAAGTTCACCAAGCTGATTCCAGAGATGAGGAGTTTACCTATAGGGAGAGATTGAGTCACCTCAGACTGTACTCACTAGAATTAGAAAGAATGAGAGGGGTCAGATAGAAACATTTAAATTATAAAACAGATCAGATAGAGGCAGGAAAATTGTTTCCACTGGTAAGTAAGACTAGAACTGGGGACATAGCCTCAAGATTCAGTGGAATTGATTTAGGATGGAGGTAAGGGGAAAATGAATCTCAAGGTAATATATGGTGACATATACCTACTTGGATAACAAATTTACTTCGAGCTTTGAACCTCAGTGAATCTGAGTTAGCCTGATTTTTGTATAGCAATGGAATTAAAGGCTTTGAGGGAAAGGCAGGTAGATGGAGCTGAGTTTACGGACAGATCAGCCATGATCTTATTGAATGGCAGAGCAGGCTCGATGGGCCAGATGGCCGACTCCTGCTCCTATTTCTTATGTTCTAATGTATAGGACTATTTCATTATAAGGTCATGTGTGTGTAGACAAGCAAAAGGCAGTGCAGAGAAGCCCAGGACAAAACAATTAACTCCATTGCAGTCTCCATCCTCTTATATTCACCCCAGAAGAAATCTCAAGCAAAGACACTCAGTCCATAAGACCATAACACTGCAAGACACAGGAGTAGAATTAGGCCATTTGGCCATTGCGTCTTCTACACCATCCCTCTATGGCTGGTTTATCATCCCTCTCACCCACTCTCCTTCATACTGCCTGTAACCTTTTATGCCCTTACTAATCAAGAACATATCAACCTTTACTTTAAATGTACCAAATGATTTGACCTTCACAGCCATCTGTGGCAATGAATTCCACAGATTCACCACTCTGGCTAAAGAAATTTCCCCTCATCTCTGTTCTAAAAGGGATGTCCTTGTATTCTGAGGCTGTGCCCACTGAACCTGGACTCCCTCATTATAGGAAACATCATCTCTACATCCATTCTATCAAAGCCTTTCAATATTTAATAGAATTCAGTGAGATCCTCCCTCATTCTTCTAAACTCCAGTGAGTAAAGGTCAAAGGCCATCAAATGCTGCTCCTTTATTCCTGCGATCATTCTCATGAACGTCCTCTGGACCCTCTTCAATGCCAGTCTAAACAACTTCTTCCACCAGTTACTTTGAGTCAGTAACTTAATGTGATACTCTTCTGGCAGTTCTGCTTGCTTCCAAGAGTTAATTATCTCCAATCCTTGTCTGATTTTTACTGAGTTTCATTTTAAACAATACCAAATGCCGCCACATTGATCAGCCTCATTGGGAGTCAATTAATCAATCAGCAAATGACAGAAATAACCTGAATCCAATCTCCAGTCTCGCCTGGGGCCTACTAATTATGGCACTCATGCCTGCACTCTCTGTTCAATCTAATAATATGCTTAAATGTACATTATCTAGGCTGCTCTTCATCGCAAATCCTGGCACATGTCTGCTCTTAATCCTCTTCACGCCAATTAAAAAAAGCTCAGTTTCACAATCTAAAGGCTTACTTTGAGCTTTTCAGCAGTTCAAGAGTGCATTTACATTGGAGGTGCAAAGCATTTTTACTCTGTACAACAAATACGATTACCATATAATCCAGGGATGGGGGAGTGGGGGAGTGGGGGAGTTGGGTGGCAGTATAGTTAATCCTGGAGGAAAGTGAATGTACTTTTTTTTCTTCATTGAAACCTGTGGGATATTAAAAGACATAGATTGAGTAGATGTCAAGAGGATGTTTCCTATAGTGGGGGAGACTGGGACCAGAGTGCACAGCCTCAGAATAAAAGGATATCCCTATAGAACAAAGATGAAGAGGAATTTTTTTTTTAAGCTAGATGGTGGTGAATCTGTGGAATTTATTTTCACAGGCACCTGTGGTGACCAAAGCATTGGGTATATTTAAAGCAGATTGGGAGGTTCTTGATTGGTAAGGGCATCAAAGGTCACAGGGAGAAAGTAGGAGAATAGTTTGAAAGAGATATTAAATCAGCCATGATGAAATGGTGGAGCAGATTTGATGGGCCAAATAGCATAATTCTGCTCCTATATCTTATGGTCTTATAGTCTTTTTAGGAAATGGAAGACTCATTCTACAAGTCGTGGCAACTCCAAATTCACACTAACTTTTTAACATCAGTTGATGCTGAAACTAGTGGTATAGTTGTATCTCAAATCTGCCCTGAGCCTTAACCCAACCAGCTCCCCTCTTCTAACACTCTCCTCCAGCTAGCCAAACTTGTTCCCATCCTAAAACACTCCTTGTTCCTATATTCCTTGGTTTCATAAATCAGTGAGACTGGAGTTCGAGGCCCCATGTTCAGGGTCCCTTCTTCGGCGAGTCCAGAATTTGGGGCCTTGTGTTTGGTTATCGGTGTGTCCTAGACTTGATGCTGAGGATTGAGGCCTGGCGGGGTGGGGGGGGGGGGGGGGGTGCGGGGGGGATGTTGATCAGAGGTACGGAAGTCAAAGCGTCAAAGCTCAATGTCCAAAGCCCCTAGACTGAAAGTCTCTGCAAGTCCAGTGGGGAGATTGAAGCCCAATATCTGTTGCCGAGTCCACTAGAGGTAGGAGACGGAAGGTGGGCTGCCTGCCTTGTATGTGTGTGGGTGAGAGGGAAGCGCTAGGCTTATTTTGCTGTTGATGTTTTGTTCATCTTGGTGTGTTCTGTGTGGTTTTGCTGAGCGTTGCAAGCATGCTACATGCTCATTATCCTGATGAAGAGTCTGGGCCCGAAAGGTTGACCATTTGCTCTTTTCCATAGATGCAGCCTGGCCTGCTGAGCTCCTCCAGCATTTTGTGTGTGTTGCTGTGAGCGTGCTATGTTGGCACTGGAATATGTGGTGATAGTTTGCAGGCTGCTCTCAACACATCCTTAGGTGTGTTGTTGTTAACACAAACGATGCAATTCACTGTACGTTTCCATGTACGTGTGACAAGTAAACTTGAATCCTAAACCTTTGGTTCCTTCTACTTACTACATATCAAAGGCGCAGCCATGGGCACTCCCATGGACCCTTGCTGCACTTGCCTTTTCATTGTCTAGGTAGGATAGTCCTTGTTTCCAATCTCCTCTGACACCAATCTGCTGTACCCATGTGGAACTTTATCATTCATTCATTATGTGCCGTGTTGAATTCAACAGTAACTCAAATAACCACATGTTACAACAGTTGTGTGCAGAAGAGCATCTCTGAACACACAACACATTTTACCTTGAAGTGGATGGTCTAAAGCAGCAGAGGACCATGAATATGCCTCAATAAAGTAGTTGCCTCAGTAACTACTTTACTTAGGTCCAGAAGGTATGCAACATTGCTATTTAAAAGATATTTTGTTAAGTATATGGATAGGAAAGATTTAGAGGGATAGGGGCCAAACACAGACAAATAGGGCTAGCAAATGTGGACACCTAGGTCAGAATGGGAAAGTTGGGCAGATGGGCCTGTTTCCATGCTGTATAATCCCAGTTACTGGAAGTAACCTTCACAAATTTATTTCATAATCCTCACATTGCCTGAAATTCCTAATCTCCCTCATGTATATCCATGTACTATACTTTTTAAATGGGTGCAAAAATGGAGAAGTCTCGGGATGTTTTGTGCATGTTCTGAAAATACACAAGAAGCAACAAATAAGGCTTGTAGTAAATGAACAGAAAGAGGCAGCTATACTATGCCTATATAAAACACAAATTTGACCTCAGCTAGAGCATCGTGTTCATTACTCCACCCACACGTTGGGAAGGACATCACTGTTTTGGAGAGTATAGAGAAAAGATTTCATTGAATGGCTCCGGAGTGAAAATGAACTCTTCACCCCACGATCTACCTCATTATGGTCTTGCACCTTATTGTCTCCCTGCACTGCATTTTCTCTGTGACACTTCATCCTGCATTCTGTTCTTTGTACTACTTCAGTGCACTGTTATAATGTATTGATCTGCATGGACGGCATGCAAAGCAAGTTTTTCACTGTACATGTGACAATAATAAACCAATTTACCAATTTTAAAAATCTTTAATTTTGTGGATCCTCTTTAGAGAAAGGGAGCCAAGAGATGGAAATTTAATAAAGGTGTTTCTAAACATGAGGTGTTTCAAGGGAGGCTGCTTCCAGCGATTGAAAGGCTGATAATGAGAGAGCAGAGGTTAAAAGGTGCTTGTCCGAAGAACCAGGGATATATTCTCCTATTAAGTAATTCGGATTTGAAATGGACTGTCTTATGGTTAATGGAAAGAGATTTGATGGGCATGTTCAAAAGAAGCTGGCTTTACAAGACTACAATCCTATGGGAGGGAAGGGTTAGATTGATCTTAAACTAGGTTAACAAGTCAGCACATCGGGGGCCGAAGGGACTAAACTTTGCTGTAGTGTTCTATGATCTGTGTTCTAATCCATGATATAAGACCTGAGAAGCAAGTTGCTCTTCATAGGAGTTAACACTGACTCAATGGACCAAATATTTTCTTTCTGTGTCGTACTAGAATGATTTACACCCATAATAATATTCAAATAAAATTGCTTTTGGTACCTCTAGGGGAATATGGAAGAAACTCTTAGAATCAAAAGATGATTCAAGTAATAGCGATTGGCAATAATATCATTTATGATGTTCCCTCTAAGGAACACACTTTAAAGAGGTGATTTGTTTAATAATGTTTTATTCTCATATCGGTAAATGAGAGCATCAGATAATATTTTTATTATTTTTCTGACAGGGTGCCAGGCAGGCCGGGAGTATTGCAAGAGCAGCAGGCTGGTTTCTCTCAGAGCAAGCCAATTAGCTGCTCCGTGTTTGGATGTCACCACCTTGTGACCTTCAGCCTGGCCTGCCGGGCGGAGAAAGGGATCTGGATCACAGTCGCTGAATCCAAAAGATGAGATCGAATGGGGGTGGGGGTGACACCTGGTGTTGCATTGGTACTGAGAACCGCCAAAATGAGATTTGTGGCATGTACATGTTGTGGGGGGAGTGAGTCCCACTGAAATCCACGTTGGTATGGGAATTAGCCTGTATAGTGAGCTTAGGCTGAACATAAAATCAAGTTGGGGGGGGATGGAGGTGGGGCATGGGATCAATCTCCTCTGTCCAAGTTGCATGAAAAGTTGATTTATTATTAACACAACCAATTAGTGTACAGTCCTCGTAAACTCACTAAGCAGCAATAGCTAGCAGCCACTAAGCACGGCGGGGGGGTGGAGTTCAACCATTCCAGTTGGCGCCACCAACCACCTCCCTCTGACTATTACCTCCATCACTACACTGCACTGTAAACACTTTAAAATACTTTTTATAATACTGTTTACATTGTAAATGCATTCTGGTATTTTTGTACTTATGCACAATTTCAAAAGGTTTCAATAGGTACATTTAATATCAGAGAAATGTATACAATATACATTCTGAAATTCTTTTTCTTTGCAATTATCAGTGGAGAGCCATATTCCATATCAATTCTTTGACCACTAACTTTATTTTTTATATATTTTTTGTAATTATTGAATGTTTTTTTTTGTTGCATATCATGCTCTGACCAACACACCACAGCAAATTCTTAATACAATGGATTCCAGTTAATTAGGCCATCAGTTAATCGGGGCACTGCTTATTTGGGAAAACTCTTAAAGAACAAAAATAAATCGAGAAAATAGCCAGGATTCCCTTCATTTATTTGGGACACTGTATCACTGAAGTGGATCAGCAGACTGTTACCAAACATTTTCTATCTAGTGTCAGTCGCGTGTACGTCATGAGGTCATTAGACACTACACCAGTGCTTAGAGCAAATAATTTTTAAAAAGCGTCATTTGTGTGCTTGTGTTCAAAAGCAGCAATTTTTGTCACTCATAGTTGGCGAGTAATAAACAATAAGACACTTCAGATCACTTTTACTCAGTGCAGTTTCAAACACTCAGGCTTGGAAATGCCAGAAATGGCTGGGAGAGAAAATGAAATGATTTCACTCGTTCAACAAGTCAGACACTATGAAGAATTTGAAGGTATAGACAATCATCTTGAATGTTACAATGAAGATGAAGATTTGGGGGATGCATTCATCAAAAGGGTTATATGAACAAAGTCTATGCTGACTTATAGTTAATCGGCAGCATACACTGGATGAATTCCTCTGTTGGTTACTATTAAGAAATAATACAGCTTTATAGAACTAATAGCTTTTAAGAGCATAATTCGTTACTCAATTAAATGGTAATTTGTCTTCTTTATATCTTTTTAACTAGTTGCATGAAACTTTGGCTAGTTGGGGCAGCTGCTTAATTGGGTCAAAAGGTACTGGTCATGATGTGTCCCAATTAACTGGAATCCACTGTATATGGAAAAGTATATAGCAAACAAACTGAAGCAAAGGTGATAGAAAAATGGTGGGTTATGTAGGAGGAAAGCATTAGATTGATCTTAGTAGGTTAAAAAGGTGGAACATTGTGGGCAAAAGGGCCTGTATTGTGCTGTAGTGTTCTATATTCTACGTTCTAAAGTTGATCTTTGATCCTATTCACCTTGTAGTTGCTAGTTGTTATCCTTTGGTAGCTACAATGACTCTCAGAGCTGTTGGTAGCTTTGAAAGTTGCTCCAAGTTGTATGTCTCTAAAATATTGTGGCAGATATTTTTTGCTCAGCTCAAGACTTCTTCACCAATCATCCATACTCCAAACTATGGTTCAGTAGTAGATATCAGTCTCAGAATACAGAGACACAGAAATGCCCAGCATCGGGTGTTAGTTTTGATTTGGACGTGTGGACCTGCTTGGTGGGTTCTATCTGTTGCTGCACTGAAGAGTTTAAGGGAGTTGAACAGCAAAATAGCACTGTTGATAGAAAATCAAACTCGTATTCTGTTCACACTGAAAGGACTGATTCCACGGTACCCCCATCCGGACCTGACCTTATGTTCAGCCGAAGTTTTGTTTATGGGCTCTACCCACACCAGCATGGTGATCAGTGTGACTCATTCCCCTCAATATTTACATGCCACAGATTTTCCTTTCAAAGTTCAAAGTAAATTTATTATCAAAGTATATATATGTCATCATATTTGAACCAAAACAGAATCAATTAAAGACCACACCCAACAGGACAGACAAACAACCAATGCGCACAAGCTGTGCAAATAATAATAATGAATAATGAAGCAATAATTATCGAGAATGTGAGATGATGAGTCTTTGAAAGTGAGTCCATAGGTTATGGGAACAGTTCAGTGATGAGGCAAGTGAAGTTATCCCCACTCATTTAAGAGCCTGATGACTGAGGGGGTAATGACTGTTTCTGAACCTGGCAGTGTTGGGTCCTGAGGCTCCTGTACCACTTTCCCGATGCCAGCAGTGGAAAGGGAACATGAACAAGGCGAGTGTCCTTGATAATGGATGCTGCTTTCCTGCAACAGTGATCCATATAGATGTGCTCAATAGGAGGGAGGACTTTACCCATGATGGACTGGGCCTTTACTTTTTGTAGGATTTTCACTTCAAGGGTATTGGTGTTTCCATACCAGGCTGTGATGCAACCAATCAATATACTCTTCACCAACACACCTAAAGAAGTTTGTCGAAGTTTTAGATGTCAGTCCAAATCTTCACAAACTTCTCAGGAAGCAGAGGTGCTGCTGTGCTTTATTCATAATTGCACTTCCATGCTGGGCCCAGGACAGATCCTCTGAAATACTAACACCAAGAAATTTAAATGCTGACCATCTCCACCGATGATTTTGGTGTTCTGCTTACAACTCCTGCACCAGGTTTCAACCCATTCAGTCTCGCCTTAAGACATAGGACCAGAATTAGACCATTCAGCCCATTGAGTCTGTTCTACTGTTCCATCATTGCTGATTTATTATCTTCTCAACCCCATTCTCCTGCCTTCTCTCGATAACCTTTGATGCCCTCGCTAACCAAGAACATATCAACCTCCACTTTAAATATACCCAGTGACTTGGCCTCCACAGTTGTCTATGGCAATGAATTCCACAGATGTGGATTTAAAAAGTGATCCTGAATGATCCTTTTTTCACTTCCACCCTGGAGGCCTGACTGAAGTCACAGGGTGGTAACATCCAAACGCAATGCAGGTAATTGCTTCATTCTTAGAGAAACCAGCTTGAAGACATTGCTAATTGTTCTGCAGTTCTCCTTGTTGGCCGTGCAGTAAATCAGAAAAATGATAAGAAAGAAATCTGATGTTACCATTTACCTGTATGATCATAAAATGTTATTAAACAAACCATTTTTTACTGTAAATGTGTTCCTTCAAGGGAACATCTATACACATTATTACAAATAGTTATTATTTCAACAATCTTTGGTTACCTAAAGGAGTTACTTTCAAATTCCCCTTGAGCTGCCAAAAGGAATTTGAATAGAATATTACTATGAGTATAGATCATAACAGTTAAGGAATGGAATCATAGAATAGTACGGCACAGAGGAAACCATTTGGCCCATTGCATCTGTGCTAGAAAAGGGACAGGTGCAGGGATATGAGCCAAATGCAGGTACATGAGACTTGCTCCTATGGACAACTTGGTCAGCACGGATCTGGATGATACAGAGATCTGGAGATTGTTACATGCATCTGGAGGGGGACAACAGAGAAATGGAAGGGGTGACAGAGATCCACAGGGGACTACAAGGATCCAGGAGGGGGCCGCGGTGATCTGGAGAGGACTACAGAGATTAGGAGGAGTACTCTGGAGATCAGAAGGAGGGCTACGGAGATCAGGAGGTGCGAGGCTGAATGAGATTACACGAGCCATGGGTTCGGAGATATTGAGGAATATGGATGGGAATTTTAAAATCAGACTGCTAACATGTCAATCCTACAGACAATATACAACACATACATGACACCGCAATAGAACTGAAACAGATTACAGTGAAATAACGGACTCGCGGTCACAGTGCCCCATCACGTTGAAACAGCTGGAAGATCTAATTCAGTGAATT
Source organism: Hemitrygon akajei (assembly GCF_048418815.1). Lineage (NCBI taxonomy): Eukaryota > Metazoa > Chordata > Chondrichthyes > Myliobatiformes > Dasyatidae > Hemitrygon > Hemitrygon akajei. The sequence goes on from NC_133129.1 coordinate 176,143,664, forward strand.
ACTGGTGAAGAGGCAGTACATTATATTCTAAAACTAAATTCAGTTGTCGACATTAAGAGCCCTGTGGCGGTTATGTACAACTGTTTATATTCATTGTGTACATGCTATTACAATAGTCTTCGCTGCCAGGACCGAAAATTCTAAAAATTAATTTTCTTTTGAGAGCCTTCTAGTGGCGATTTGTATTAAAACTAAACTTCCGAGCCTTCCGGGCAAACGCCAGATTCAATTGAACATAGAAGATAGAACAATACAGCACAAGGCAGGCCTTTCGGCCCAGCGATGTCATGCCGACTCTTTAACCTACTCTAAGGTCAATCTAACCCTTCCCTCCTACATAACTCTCCATTTTTCTATCATCCATATGCCTATCTAAGAGTTCTTAAATGCCCCCCAATGTTTCTGCTGCCGGCAGGGCGTTCCACGCACCCACCAATGTGTGAAAAATAAACTTACCTCTGACAACCTCGCTATACTTCCCTTCAATCACTTTAAAACTGCACCCTCGAATTAGCCATTTCTGTCTAGGGAAAAAAAGTCTCTGGCTCTCCACTCGATCTAAACCTCTCGTCCACGTCTATCAAGTCACCACTTATCCTCCTTCGCTTCAGAGAAAAGCCCTAGATCGCGCAACCTATCAAATTGTCCTAACCTGCACAGTGGAAAGAGTGCATTTTAATACATTGATATTAAAACTCTCCATAGTTAAAACTGATGACTAATGTTCTCTCTTCACAGAGCCGGGGAGGGTGCTACCAACCACACTGAAGTAAAGAACAAACAATGAAACCGAGATGTTCAGCGGGACACAACACTCAAACAGCCCAGTCCGGGAACATCGCTCAAGCACTTGAAATGTTCAGAGCTGGAACTGCCAATGGGCGCATGTGACATCAGCGTGGGTCTGTAACTGTACAGCGATAGCTTTGCCTTGGCACTAGCCTCGGGCGGGTTGAGTTACATTAGCAGGAAACCGGTGACTCGCATCTTACACCAATCACCAGTACACACAGTGTTGAGACCGACTATAACTTCCTTTATATCGGCGCGTACCCGTTCACCGGGAACCAATATCACTATTTTCCACATTGAAAAGCAAATAGAAAATTCTTTGCATAAAATGACTTCGCGTAAAACAGACATTCAGCAAGCGAGTTGTTCGCCCTATTCCCGATTAAGCAAAACCTGACTTACCCTCAGTGCAAACCAGCACCTTACAACGCTCGCCGGCTGTGCAAGCACTTTGCAGACAAGTTAAACGCTGACGTCTTGGGTGGCACGGTCGCTACGAACTCCCCTTAAATCCACCTCGAAGTTCCCCAGCCTGCCCAGGATCGACTGAATCAATCAACCTTTCTCAGAGTGAACAAGGAAGCGAGAGATTCTCGCCTCCCTGTGGAGATAATTCTCCCCAGGAGGCAGGGGACGAGCCTGGGTCGGGACGGAGAGCGAATCTCCCCGGCTGTGACAATTTGTATGGCCGGAAAACGTTCCCCAGTCCAACACTCAGTGTGGCGAGTGCGGACTGACGAGTGTAGCTTCAGTATTCGCCATTCTTGCGTGAAACAGCTTGTCCAATGCTCACGGTAATCCTATAATGGTCCTTAACTGTAACCCAATCCCAACGTTTTTAACTCTTTGCTGAACTAGCGGCGAACTTCACACCTGGGGTATGGTGCAGTTCCCAGGAGGATCCTTTAGGGCTCACAACAGCACAGACGCCTGCTCTCTGTGGCGAGGTGACAGCTTTAAAGTAGGGTGTGAGATCTCTTTATAACAAAAATTGCAGGGAATTGCGCTAAATTCTTCAAAATTTAGAGTAACGCAATTTTAAAGGTCACTGCTTTGAATATAAGCAGCAAGACGGGTGAATGTGTGTCAATGTGATGCTCTGTCACTCTTAGAGCAATAACATAGGCAGTCCTGGCATTAATAACGGGAGTCAATTCGCAGGGGCGCCTTAGTTCCTGCTCGCACGGGCGCGAACTCCTGAGCCGCACTGCACATTGGCGATGGTGAAGTACCGATTTCCTACGGTGTATCAGTGGGCGAGATTCCCACCGACTGTATCGCTGCATATTACCCCGAATGAATCAGAAAATCGTCCCCCTCTTCCCCCTCCCACCAGCACCCCCACCCACATGGCACAGTGCAACTGAAGGTGCTCTGCGAGCATAAACACGCAGGAAACGACGGACTCTGCAGCCCAACATCTCGCCTATTCCGTGAACGTGTAGTTGGCGGAGGTTGGGAGTAGATGAGGTCGGGAACCGCGCTCTTCGTGTTGTTATGCCTAACACAGCCATGGAGTAATACGGCACGGTGCAGGCCCTTCGGCCCGACTCATCCATGCCGACCAAGATACCCATCTAAGCTAGTCCCATTTTCCAGCGTTTGGCCCATATCCTTCTAAACCACGGATTCCCAACCTTTTTATGCCATGGACCAATACCATTAAGCAAGGTTGGGAACCCCAGTTCCAGACCTTTCCTATCCATAGACTTATCCAAATGTCTTTTAAGTTATTATACCGGACTCAACTACGTTCTCTTGCAGCTTGCTGCTTGTGCGCTTCCACCTTCTGTATGATGAAGTCGCCCTTCGGGTTCGTTTGAAAATCTTTCTCCTCTCAGCTTGAATCTATACCCGCAAATCTTTGGTTCCCTTTTCCTGTGTACATTCTATCTAGGCCGATCATTATCATATAGCCTTCTATAAGAACATAGAACTATACAGTATAGCGCTGTATAGTGTTTTACAGCACAATATCAACTCGTGGGTCCACAGCGTTGTGCCGACCTATTAACCTACTCTGAGATCAATCTAATCCTTCCCTCCTACATTAACCCCAATTTTTTTATAATCCATGTGCCGTCTAAGAGTCTCTTAAATGTCGCTAATGTATCTAGCTCTATCACCTCTCCTGGCAAGACATTCCACACGTTCATTACTCTCTGTGTACGACTTTGCCTGTGACCTCCACCCTATACTTTCTTGCAATCTCCTTAAAGTTCTCCCCCCCCCCCCCCGCCCGCACTCATATTAGCCATTTCCACCCTAGGGGAAAGAATTTGGCTATCCACAGGATCTATGCCTCCTGTCATCTTGGAAACCTCTATCAATTCTCTCATCTTCCTTCTCTCTAGAACAGAGCCTCAGCTCACTCAACTTCACTTCTTAAGTCTGGCAGCATCCTGGTAATCCTCTTCTGGACCCTCTCCAGTGCCTCCACATCCTTCCTATAATGAGGTGACCAGCACTGAACACTATACTCCAAGTGAGGTCTAACCTCAATCTCCTTTGTTCTGGTCAGTGAATTTTTAATGGAGACACTGCACTAAAATTGACTCTTTTTTGATTCAATTCTGTTTTCTTGTAAAAATTGTGTACAAGTTTTATTTTCATATGAACCTTGCTTATTTAATGTTAAGTGTCTGTGATGGTGTTGCAATAAGTTTCATTGCACTGAGGCATATATGTACTTGTGCATTCGACAATAAACTTAACTTCAATTTTCAATTTTGATAAGAAAAAGGATTGTCCATACACCATAGGAATCCTTTGTCCTGTTGTCTTTCTTTAGCACCTACCAGGTCTTCTATTTATACTGCTGCCCAACCCCCCTCCCCCACCCCCGACCCCTTGGTTCAATATAGAGTTGGCAGGACCACACCTGAAGTATTGTGCATGCAGTTCTGATCACCAGCTGTAGGAAAGGTGTCATTAAGGTGGAAAGGGATTGGTAGTCTGCAGGTCGAGGCTCAACGGCTGAAGCTTGGAGTCTGGAGGCCCGAAGACCTTTCCTGGAGTTTGAGGACTGTTTGAGAGAGGCAAAAGTACTTGTTTTTCTGTTGTTCAGTTGCTTGTGTTCTGTGTTGTTCTGCTGAGCACTGTGGGCATGCTATGTTGGTACCAGAATGTGTGGCAACACGTTCAGGCTGCCCCCTTGGTTGTCGAAGCAAACGGGCCTGACAAGGTGTTCCCTCAGACCTACGGAAGGCAAGTGCAGAAATGGCCGGGGTCCTAGCAGAGATCTTTAAACCATCTTTAGTGACAGGAGAGCTATCAGAGGATTGGAGGTTAGTCAATTTTGTTCCACTGTTTAAGAAAGGCTCTGAACATAAACCAGGAGATTGCAGGCTGGTGAGTCTGACACCAGTTGTGGGAAAGTTATTGGAAGGCATTCTAAGGACCGGATATATAAATATTTGGATAGACATGGATGGATTAAGGGTAGTAAGCATAGTTTCGTGCATGGTAGGTCATACCTAACCAAACTTCTAGAGTTTTTTGAGGAAGTTACCAGGGAAATGCATGAAGGCAAGGTGGTGGATGTTGTCTACGTGGACTTTAGTAAGGCATTTGAAAAGGTCCCATACGGGAAGTTGGTCAAGAAGGTTCAGTCACTCAGCATTCAAGAGGAGGTAGTAAGTTGGCTTTGTGGGAGAAGCCAGAGAGCAGTAGTCAATGTCTGGAGGTCTGTGACTATTGGTGTGCTGCAGGGATCAGTGCTGGGTCCTTTGTTGTTTGTCATCTGTATCAATGAAATGGATGACAATGTGGTTAACTGGACACCAAAACTGGGATGTAGTGGGATGAAGGTTATCAAGGGTTGCAGAGGGATCTGGATTAGCTGGGAAAATGGGTTGAAAATGGCAGATGGAATTTAATGAAGACAGTTACAAGGCGTTGTACTTTGGTAGGACCAACCAGGTTAGGTCTTACACAGTGAGCAGTAGGGCACTGAGAAGTGCAGTAGAACAAAGGGATCTGGGAATACAGGTCCATAATTCATTGAAAGTGGCATCACAGGTAGATAGGGGCGTAAAGAAAGCTTTTGGCACATTAGCCTTCATAAATCAAAGTATTGAGTACAGGAGATGGGATGTTATGTTGAAGTTGGTGAGGCCTAATTTGGAGTATTGTGTGCAGTTTTGGTCACCTACATACAGGAAAAATATAAACAAAGTTGAAAGAGTATAGAGAAAATTTACAAGGATGTTGCCAGGTTTTGTGGACCTGAGTTATAAGGAAAGATTGAATAGGTCAGGACTTTATTCCTTAGAACATAGAATATTGAGAGATTTGATAGAGGTATACAAAGTTATGAGGGGCATAGATAGGCTAAATGCAAGCAGGCTTTCTCCACCGAGGTTGGGTGGGACTACAACCAGAGGTCATGGGTTAAAAATGAAAGGTGAAAAGTTTAAGGGGAATATGAGGGGAAACCTCTTCTCTCAGAGGATCATGTGACTGTGCAATGAGCTGCCAGTACAAGTGGTGCATGCGAGCTCGATTTCAATGTTTAAGTGAAGTTTGGATAGGCACATGGATGGTAGGGATACGGAGGGCTATGGTTCCTGTGCAGGTCAGTGGGAGTAGGCGGCTTAAATGGTTTCAGCATGAACTAGATGGGCGATAGGGCCTGCTTCAGTGCTGCACTTTTCTATGACTCTATGACTCATTTCACTTAGTTTCAATGTACATGTGATAAACAAATCTGAATCTGAATTGGAATTGGAAAAGTTTCATCAGGATGTAACTGGGACTTAAGGCTTTGAATTATAAGGAGATGCTGGACAGGCTGGAACATTATTTCCCTGGAGCACAGGAAGGTGAGGAGTGAGCACATGAAGGACGTTGTAAATAAGGTTGTCACACTACTTTCCCTGGCTGTAAGTGATCTGGTACCTAGGATTACCCACAGCCCTCTATTTTTCTGAGCTGAATATACCTGTCCAGGAGTCTCTTAAAAGACCCTATCGTACCCACCTCCACCATCGCTGGCAGCCCATTCCACACACTCACCACTCTCTGAATAAAAAACTTACCCCTGATATCTCATCGGTACCTACTTCCAAGAACCTTAAAATTGTGCCCTCTCGTGCTAGCCAATTCAGCCCTGGGAAAAAGCCTCTGACTATCCACATGATCAATGCCTCTCATCATCGTATACACCTCTATCAGGTCACCTCTCATCCTCCATCACTCCAAGGGAAAAAGGCTGAGTTCACTCAACCTATTCTCTTAAGGCGTGCTCCCCAATCCAGGCAACATCCTTGTAAATCTCCTCTGCACCCTTTCTATCATTTCCACATCCTTCCTATAGTGAGGCGACCAGAAATGAGCACAGTACTCCAAGTGGGGTCTGACCAGGATCCTATATAGCTGCAACATTACCTCCTAAATTTAATTCCATGATTGATGAAGGCCAATACACCGTAAGCCGTCATAACCACAGAGTCAACTTGTGCAGCAGCCTTGAGCATCCTATGGACTTGGACCCCAAGATCCCTCTGATCCCCCACACTGCCAAGAGTCTTACCATTAATACTATATTCTGTCATCATATTTGACCTACCAAAATATACCTAATCAATACATCAAATCAATCAAGCTCATCCTTCATTATAGTCAATAAATGAGCATCCATGGCCTTTGAGACAAGAAATTCTAAGTGATTACATATCTGTGAATGAAGAAATTTTTCCTCACCTCAGACTTAAATGGCCGATCCCTCATCCTGATAGACTACCCACCAGTTCTGGATTCTTCAGGCTAAAGTGCAGCCTCTCAGCGACTGCACTGCCAGCCCGCTCAGAATTTTGTATGTATCTCCTCTTGTTCTTTAACACCCCAGTGTCTGTTGTCCAGTGGTAAGTAAAGATCTGCCCAATGTTTCAGGAATTCACCTTTATTATCTGACCTGTAAGTCAAGTCTATACTCAGATACAGAGACAAAAACTGCAGCCAGTGCTCTATGTGTGCTCTCTGATGCTCAAATTACAGCAACTCTCCATCTCCTTTGCAATAAAGTTCGATATTCCACAAGGCTTCCCAACTGCTCACTGGAGCTCTATTTTAATCTTGCGCACAGGAAACAAATGAGGAGATTCACCTGTGGATGGAGATTAGGTACAAAGTAAAAGAACAAAATGGATACTTTTCATTTGAAGATGAAACTACAGACGATGCTGCAGAAATATAACCATCCACCATTTCCAAACCCACCTTGTACACCACAGCACTTCACCCCAAACATTTTCAGGTTTGAGAGGTCCACAACAAAGCCCGGAGATTGATCAGCATTCCAGAACAAATCCTGAAGATTGGTTGGGAGCCTGGAAGTCGAGGCCCGATAACTGGAGCCCCGATCAGTGTTCAGTGTTCTCTGTGAGTCCATTGAGGAAGTCGACAGCACAATGCCTGCAAATCCACAAGTCCACTGGAGACCGGAGACTGAAGATGGCCTGTCCTGGGGTTAGAGGATGTTATACGTGTGCGGGTGGGTGGGAGGAACGGGCTTTGTTTGGCTGTTGTTGTTTTCTCACTTGGTATGTTCAGTTTTGTTGTGTTCTGTGTTGTTCTAATACACATGGTGGGCATACTGTGTTAGTACTGGAATGTGTGGTTATTAATGAAAACAATGTACTTCTTTGTATGGGTTCATGTACATGTGAGAAATAGATCTGAACCCTAATCAGAAAGCAAACTTCAAAGTACAATTTCAACACAAAATTATGGGGAAAAATCTGAACTTCTGGCAGTTTATTAAACAAAGTTTGCAAAAATATATATATTTATTATTTGCTGTATTCACTGTAACATGAGAACATTGCAGCACATTAAGTAGCATTATCAACATAATTAGGACTGTCAAATGATTAAAACATTAATTGTGATTAATAGTGTGATTATAAAAATAATTGTGAGCTAATTGTGGTTTTAATTGCATTGTGAGACAAGAATGGAATATACTTGAATAGTGCAAGAGGAAAATGCTTTGTCATCCCCCTCTGGCACAGTCCACCATCCAATACCAACTGGGGAAATTACATGATTAATTTTTAGGCTTTTTTCTAGTCAACTTCACCCTGCTGCTTCTAAGTGGTTGCTTTACACTATTCAGGACAACCTGAGAAAATACTTCATAACTATGACACTTATTGCTTTGCTTTCTCACACAGATCAGTGCCTTGAATACAATGAGATACAAACAGAACACAGTTGGATTATTGTGCTCTGTTCTGGTCACCTCATTATAGGAAGGATGTGGAAGCTTTAGAGAATGTGCAGAGAAGATTTACTAGGATGCTGTCTGGATTAGAGGGCATGTTTTATGAGGATAGGTTGAGTGAGATAGAGCTTTTCTCTTGGGAGTAAAGCAAGACAGAAGTGTACAAGATGATAGGGGGCTTAGATTGGTTGTACAGCCAGTGACTTCCTTCCAGGGTGGAAATGGTTAATACAAAGAGATATCATTTTAAGGCGATTAGAGGAAATTATACAGAGATGTCAGAGGTAGGTTCTTTACACAGAGAGTGGTGGGTGCGTAGAATGCCATGCCAGGGGCAGTGGTAGAGGCAGATATATTAGGGGCATTTAAAATACTCCCGGATAAGCACATGGACGATAGAAGCAAAGGGGGTTATGAAGGAGTGGATGGTTTGTCTGATTTGGAGTAGGTTAAAAGGGTGGCTCAACATCATGGGCCAAAAGGCCTGTATTGTGCTATTGTGCTCTATGTTCTATGAGATGCTCCTTGATGCATCTCAGTATATTTAAGACACTGCTTTAATTGAAAGGAACTTGGGCTCAGACTGAGACAACCACAGGATATCCCAAAGCAAACTGGAGCTACTGGAGTTCAAATGAAATGAGTGTATGCAAAGCATTATCCCACCATAGCTATGTAATAATGATTAGAGAATATACTCAGTGGCCACTTTGTTACATACACCTGTACACCTGCTTGAAAATGCAAATATCTAATTAACCAATCATGCAGCAGCCACTCAACACATAAAAGCATGAGGTTCAGTTGTCGTCCAGAGTAAACATCAGAGTGGGAAAGAAATGTGATCGCAGTGACTTTGTCAATGGAATGATTGTTGGTGCTGGATGGGGTGGTTTGAGTATCTTAGAAACTGTTGATCTTTTGGGATTTTCACACACAACAATCTCCAGGGTTTACAGAGGATGGTGTGAAAAACAAAAAAAAAAAATCCTGTGAGTGGCAGTTCTGCAGGTGAAAACACCTTGTGAATGAGAGAGGTCAGAGGAGAATGGCCAGACTGGTTCAAGCTGACAGGAAGGCAACAGTAAAACATAGAACATAGAAATCTACAGCACATTACAGGCCTTTCGGCCCACAATGCTCTGCCGACCATGTAACCTATTCTAGAGGTAAACACTCTTTGCAGATGCTGGAAACCCAAGTAACACACACAAAATTCTGGAGGAATTCAGCAGGCCAGGCAGCAAGAGTATAGTCAATGTTTTGGATGAAGACCTTTCACCAGGACTGGAGAAAAAAAGATGAGAAGTTAGAGTTAGAAGGTGGGGGGAGGGGAGAAAGAAACACAAGGTGATAGGCGAAACCTGGTTGAGGGGGACAGGGGAGTGGTGAAGTTGATTGGTGAAATAGTTACAGAGCTGGAGAAAGGGGAATCTGGTAGGAGAGGACAGAAGGCCATGGAAGAAAGGGAAGGAGAAGGAGCACCAGAGGGAGGTGATGAGTAGGTAAGGAGATAAGGTGAGAAGGGGAATTGGAATGGAGAATGGTGAAGGGGTTCATTACTGGAAGTTTGAGAAATCGATGTTCACGTCATCAGGTTGGAGATTACCCAGACAGAATATAAGGTGTTGTACCTCCATTCTGAAAGTGGCCTCATCACAATAGTAGAGGAAGCTATGGACTGACATGTCTGTAACTCAGACAACCACGTGTTACAACAGTGGTGTGCAGAAGAGCATCATTGAATGCACAACTTGTTGAACTTGAATTGGTTGGGCTACAGCAGCAGAAGACCGCAGAAATGCACTCAGTGGCCACTTTATTCGGTAGAGGAGGTACCCAATAAAGTAGCTGCTGATTGTACATTGACTGAGGTTAGAGGCTGGCCCAAGATAACAAGATAATCCCGCAGCTCCTTTCTCCACTAGTTCCTTGGGATCTGGCATGTCCAACCAAAGGCCTCGGTTTATTGCCTGGTGGTAGGGCTGGGCTGGGACTACTCGAAAGAGTGCCAATGGCAAGGCAAATTTACAAAGGAGCTCAATTGGTTTATCCTTCTCCTTCAATTGGCAGAGTGGAAAAAATTGCCTTGCATACTAATCATACAGATCAAATCATTACACAGTGCATTCGCCAAGTTCAAGGTACAACAATAGCAGAGTGCGAACTAAAGCAACACAGTTTTAGAAAGAGTGAAGTGTAGGTAGATAATAAGCTGTGAGGTAGATTGAGAGGTTGTGAGTACATTTTAACATACTAGGGAACCATTTAATACTTATATAACACTGAGGCAGACAGTGCTCTTGAGCCTATGCTATATTCCTTTAGGCTTTGTTTTTCCTTTCTTCTTCAACCCTTTGCCTTTTCCACCTATCACCTCCCAGCTCACTTCACTCCCCATCTCCCATCCACTCATCTCTCCCCCTCACCTCGCCTCACCTATCACCTGCCAGCTTGTACTCCTTCCCCTCCCTCCCACTGTTTTACTCTGGCTTCTTCCCACCTTCTTTCCAGACCTGATGAAATGTTTTGGTCCGAAACATCGACTGTTTATTCCTCTCCATAAATGCTGCCTGACCTGCTGAGCTCCTCCAGAATTGTGTGTGTGTGTGTGTGTGTGTGTGTGTGTGTGTGTGTGTGTGTGTGTGTGTGTGTGTGTGTGTGTGTGTGTGTGTGTGTGTGTGTGTTGTTCTGGCTTCTGTTCCTTGATGGGAGGCGGGAGAAGACAGAATGTACTAAGAGTCTGGGGTCTTGGATTACGCTCTATCGAGATGGTAAGAAATGTAGAGAGAGTCCCCGGAGGAGATGCTGGTTTCTGTAATGTGTTGAGCTGAGACCACTACTCTTTGCAGCTTCTTGTGGTCACAGGCAGAGCGGAATCCAGACAGGGAGAACAGCAGAAATCGGAGTCATAAAATCAAGCAAGGCGAAGACCAACTATGAAGGTGCATGTGATGATGGAGCAGAAATGGAGGTAAAAGATGATCCTGGGGTCCAGTGGAGCATCAAACTGCTGGTCAATCACTGAATGTCCGGCATGGTTATTTTGAGGTAATTGACTAGAAGTGTGATGGGCACTTTGTACGTGCGACACATTTCAAGTGCATTACTTTCAGGTTATGTGGTTTACACGATCGCTCCACCTAACTGATGAATGGACTCTCGGCCAGTTTGATAGATGAGTTTATGTAAATGAGTGCAACAGGGCAGACAGTAATTGCTGGTTTATTTCCTATCTGAATGTCTGTGAGCATTGGGGATGGGAAATGCATACACCAGAAAATAAGAATACATTAAGCTTTTGAATTGTGTTAGTGCCATGTGCTTTTTTAATATAGCAGCTGTGTTTTGTATAATAGGAATTTTATCTGAAGGAGGATAATGAGACTCTCTAGGCAGTGCTTCCCTCCCACCACACTAGGGAAGTATTTGGCAATGAATTCCTGGAATTAATCATCTGCTTTGACCAGCTCCTGGCCTGGGATTGAACTCATGGTCCCAGAACTCATTCTCCACAGTCAAGAAAGCTCACCAACGCCTTTACTTTCTGAGGAGGCTGAAGAGAACCAGACTGCGCACATCGACACTCATGACCTTCCTAACATGCTGCATCACTGTGTGATTCGGATGCTGCACTGTGGCGGAGAGGCGAGTTCTACAATGGGTGACTAAAGTTGCCCAACGCATCACCGGCACCAGCCTACCCGCCATCAAGGACACGTGTACAGAAAGGTGCTGGGAAAAGGCCAGCTGTACCATGAAGGATCCCACCCACCCTAAAGGTGGACTGTTCATCCCAATCCCATCCAGGAGGAGGTTATGTAGATCCATGCCAGGAACACCAGAATGAAAAACAGTTACTTCCCCCAAACTCTCAGGCTGATCAACACCTCCACTCACTAACCCACCCCTCCACCATGACGTTATCATTTCCAGTCAGTCACCTTATGTATCTTGCAGCACTCTATGTACATCCAATCAGTCTATTTCTATAAGATGATCCTATGTATTTATATTTATTGTGCTTTTGCATTCTTTATACTTATTGTGTTTTTTACACTGCGTCAGATCCACAGTAACAATCATTTCATTCTCTATAACATTTGTGTACCGAAGAATGACAATAAGCAATCCTGAATTTTGAACTGGAGAAACACTAGAGATGCGTTGCACTCTGTGCAAGTAATCTGGGGCATCGTATTACAGGGCTAGTTTAAGTTGTTGTTTTCCAGGTCACACCAGAAGCTCTGAGCTAAAATGTTTATTACACAATGCTACCGGTCCTCTGGCCTCTCTGTGTGATAACAATTCAATGTCTGTATACAGAAGCCTTTTGTTAGCCACAGGTGAGGTGCTAGAACTGGAGGACAGCTAATACTTAAGAAATGCAGCAGGTAACCAGAGGCCTCACATCAGTGGTAAGGAAAGTATTGGAGAAAACTCCAAGGGATAGCATTTACATACATTTGGGAAGACAGGGTTAATTAGGGATAGTCTGCATGGCTTTGAATGGGAGAAAGGCTGCCTCACTAATTTGACTTTTTTTTGAGGAAACATACGTAGGGTGAGGTATTGTTCACAGGTCCATGAACCCATGAATACTACCTCACTATTTAACTCTTGTTTTACACTTTTTATTTATTTTTCATGTATTTATTATTGTAACTTATAATTTATTGTAATTTACTGTAACTCTGTAACTGCAAGTCAACAAATTTCACAATGTATATGCAAAGATTTACCAGGTTATGATAGATAGATAGATAGATAGATAGATAGATAGATACTTTATTCATCCCCATGGGGAAATTCAACATTTTTTCCAATGTCCCATACACTTGTTGTAGCAAAAACTCCTTACATACAATATTTAACTCAGTAATAATATGATATGCATCTAAATCACTAACTCAAAAAGCATTAATAATAGCTTTAAAAAAAAAAAAGTTCTTAAGTCCTGGCAGTTGAATTGTAAAGCCTAATGGCATTGGGGAGTATTGACCTCTTCATCCTGTCTGAGGAGCATTGCATCGACAGTAACCTGTCGCTGAAACTGCTTCTCTGTCTCTGGATGGTGCTATGTAGAGGATGTTCAGGGTTTTCCATAATTGACCGTAGCCTACTCAGCGCCCTTCGCTCAGCTACCGATGTTAAACTCTCCAGTACTCTGCCCACGACAGAGCCCGCCTTCCTTATCAGCTTATTAAGACGTGAGGCGTCCTTCTTCTTAATGCTTCCTCCCCAACACGCCACCACAAAGAAGAGGGCGCTCTCAACAACTGACCTATAGAACATCATCAGCATCTCACTGCAGACATTGAATGACGCCAACCTTCTAAGGAAGTACAGTCGACTCTGTGCCTTCCTGCACAAGGCATCTGTGTTGGCAGTCCAGTCTAGCTTCTCGTCCAACTGTACTCCCAGATACTTGTAGGTCTTAACCTGCTCCACACATTCTCCATTAATGATCACTGGCTCCATATGAGGCCTAGATCTCCTAAAGTCCACCACCATCTCCTTGGTCTTGGTGACATTGAGACGCAGGTTATTGCCTGGATCAGAGATCTTGTCTTATTAAGATAGGTTGAGCGACCTCGGGTTTTTCTCTCTGGAGCAAAGGAAGATGAGAGGACACTTGATAGAGATGTGCAAGATGATATGTGGCATAGATCAAGTGGACAGGCAGTCTTTTTCCAAGGGCATAAATGGTTAATACAATGGGGAATAATTTTACAGTGATTGGAGGGAAGTATAGGGGAAGATGTCAGAGGCAAGTGTTTTTATACAGACTGGTAAGTGAGTGGAACGTGCTGCCAGGGGTGGTGGTAGAGGTAGACAGATTAGAGGCATTTAAGAAACTCTTAGATAGGCACAATGATGACAGAGAAATGGAGTGCTATGTAGGACGGAAGGATAGATTGATCTTACAGTAGGTTAAAAGGTTGGCATAACCTCGTGGGCCGAAGGGCCTGTATTGTGCCGTAGTGTTCTATGTTCCATGTTATATCACATTGCCAGTACGTGCCATGTTGAATGATGTAGGCGATCATGGTCTATCGATGACCATGATTGTTCTTGGCAAATTTTTCTACAAAAGTGGTTTGCCATTGCCTTCTTCTGAGCTACATGATAATAAACCTGATTCTGAATAATTGAGCTAGAAGAAGATAAACCAAAACAATTCAGAATAAAGTGTAAAAGCTACAGAAAAAGTGCAGAGAGCAGGTAAGCAAAGTGCAAGATTGTAATGAGGTAGATTATAAGATCGATAAACCATTATAACAGGGAACCATTTAATAGTCTTGTTATAAAAGGGTAGAAAATGTCCTAAAGCCTGGTGGTACTTGCTTTCAAGCTTTCATATCTTCTGCCCAATGGATAAGGAGACGAGAATATCCTGGATGGTTGGGGTCTTTGATAATGTCGGCTACTTTACTGAGGCAGCAAGACATATTGATATAATGTTTCTACGATGTGCCGAGCTGGGTTCACAACTCTTTGTAGTCTCCTACAGTTCATCCTGATTGATCAAAGACAAACCCCAGTAAACCAACCAAACTCCCATTTCAAAAGCAACAAATACCAGCAATGCTGTTCATCAGCAAGTGACAGATTCAGCTAGTTTCCTCACACAGTGCCATTGGCTGGTTGTTAAGTAAAGATCAGATTTATAGCAGTACAGTAATCACTCACTACCATTTTCCAGCGTCTGCAGTCTCTTGCCTCTCCATTTTGCAGAAGTAATCTCCATTTAATTAGAGCTTTATGTTCTCATAAGAATCCAAATGCTGGAACTCATCAAGGAAAATTTGACACTAAACTATAAAAGAAGATAATGCCTCAAAGCTTCATTAAAGGGTATTTATTAACGATGTGATTGCACATCCTTACATAATTATTAAATAAGGCAAGCGTGCTGAGGAAACTCACCAGGATGTTTCCTGAGATGCCATGTCTTAGTTATGTGCAGAGATTGGATAGTGCACCTGATAGAGATATATAAAATTATCAGGAGCAGAGTAAGAAACTTCTCCCCACAGCAGAGGTGGCTATAACCAGGGGACATTGGTTTTAATTAATAAATAAATAAATAAATAAATAAATAAATAAATAAATAAATAAATAAATAAATGGATAGATAAATAAATAAATAGAAAAGTCTAATGTACATTAACTTTACACTGGCTAAAATCATCTAACACATCTTCAATTCTGTTTCTAGCTCTATTTTTGTATTTATCGGTAAAATACCAAAGATTATTATTTACGTTGAGGTTATTTTTTTAAAATCTGTCAGATTTTCCTTTCTGAAGCTCTGCATGCAGTGCTGATAGATAACATTGATTGTAAACTGGCTAAAAATGACAATCATGTTGCAAATTCTATTTCTGGCAATATTTTTACTAAATAGTAATAACTTGTAAAAAAAAAGATAGGGAAGAAAAGGTTGAAAGGGGATTAAAAAATGAATTTTATTTCACCCCCAATGGCCATAAGGCATAGGAGCAGAACCGGGCCATTCAGCCCATCGAGTCTGTCTGCTATTCCATCATGGCTGATTTATTATCCCTCTCAACCCCATTCTCCTGCATTCTCTCTGTAACCTTTGATACCCTTAATAATCAAGAACCTATCAACCTCCACTTTAAATATACCCAATGATTTGGCCTCTACAGGCATCCATGGCAATAAATTCCATAGATTCACCACCCTCTGGCTAAAGAAATACTTCCTCACCTCTGTTCTAAAAGGACATCTTTCTATTCTGAAGCTGTGCCCTCTAGTCCTGGACTCTCCCACCGTAGGAAACATTCATTCTATCTAGGTCTTTCAATATTCAATAGGTTTCATTGAGATACCCCCTCATTCTTCTAAACTCCAGTCAGTACAGGCCCCAAGCCATCAAACGCTCCTCATACGTTAAACCGTTCATCGCCAGAATCATTCTCATGAGCCTCCTCTGGACCTTCTCCAATGCCAGCACATCCTTTCTTAGATGGCCTTCTTAGAAGCTAGACTGGACTGCCAACACAGATGCCTTGTGCAGGAAGGCACAGAGTCGACTGTACTTCCTAAGAAGGTTGGCGTCATTCAATGTCTGTAGTGAGATGCTGAAGATGTTCTATAGGTCAGTTGTGGAGAGCGCCCTCTTCTTTGTGGTGGCGTGTTGGGGAGGAAGCATTAAGAAGAGGGACGCCTCACGTCTTAATAAGCTGGTAAGGAAGGCGGGCTCTGTCGTGGGCAAAGTACTGGAGAGTTTAACATCGGTAGCTGAGCGAAGGGCGCTGAGTAGGCTACGGTCAATTGGCGCTGAGTAGGCTACGGTCAATTATGGATAACTCTGAACATCCTCTACATAGCACCATCCAGAGACAGAGAAGCAGTTTCAGCGACAGGTTACTATCGATGCAATGCTCCTCAGACAGGATGAAGAGGTCAATACTCCCCAATGCCATTAGGCTTTACAATTCTACCGCCAGGACTTAAGAACTTTTTAAAAGCTATTATTAATGCTTTTTGAGATAGTGTTTTAGATGCATATCATATTTTTTACTGAGTTAAGTATTGTATGTAATTAGTTTTGCTACAACAAGTGTATGGGACATTGGAAAAAAAAAGTTGAATTTCCCCATGGGGATGAATAAAGTATCTATCTATCTATCTATCTATCTACCTTGTTATGAACTTTCTGTTTATCATTTATCTGCACTGCATTTCTCCGTTAGCTTTTACACTCGATTCCGCATTCCTATTGCTTTGCCTTATTCTACCTCAATGTGCTGTGTGATGATCTAATCTGATCTACTGAAACAGTTGCAAGACAAGCTCTTCTTGATACATGAGACAACCCAATACCAGTACCAGTATAACATCGGTAGCAGAGCGAAGGGTGCTGAGTAGGCTACGGTCAATTATGGAAAACCCTGAACATCCTCTACATAGCACCATCCAGAGACAGAGAAGCAGTTTCAGCGACAGGTTGCTATCGATGCAATGCTCCTCAGACAGGATGAAGAGATCAATACTCCCCAATGCCATTCGGCTTTACAATTCAACCGCCAGGAGTAAGATATGTTAAAGTGCCGGGGTTAGGACTCAATGTATTTAAGTAAACTACTTAAGAACTTTTTAAAAGCTATTATTAATGCTTTTTGAGAGGGTGATTTTAGATGCATATCATATTTTTACTGAGTTAAGTATTGTATGTAATTAGTTTTGCTACAATAAGCGTATGGGACATTGGAAAAAATGTTGAATTTCCCCATGGGGATGAATAAAGTATCTATCTATCTATCTATCTATCTATCTGTCTATCTATCAATGGTGGTTGGAGTTAGGACCGTTCTGCCTAACAGAGTACTAGAAGCAGAGACTCTCACGATATTTAAGAAGAGCACATGGATCGTAGAAGGATATGAAGCAAGTTCTGGTAAATGGGATCAGTATAAAAACAGGGTTTCCCAATATTTTTTATGCCATGGACCAATACCATTAAGCAAGGGGTTCATAGACCCCAGGTATAGATAGGTACCTGATAGTTGCCACACACAGGTGAACTTGAAGGGCTTGCTTCTGTTCTTATGACTCTATAAAATAGATTTAGAGAAGTTTAAGGAGGGAATTGTATAAACAGTATGTAAGACAAGCTTTTCATTGAATCGCAGTACATGTGGCAGTAATAATTCAATAAACCAATAATCCAGCCACACTGTGATGAACAAGTGACAACCAAACCTAAATATTATGAAACACCTTTGTTTCCTTGGCTGTGTAAGTCTAGGGAAGACAACCTCTGGCCCCGCCAAACTCGTGAGATTGAGGCACGTTTGGTTCCACCCCAAACCTCGGTTTGTGTGGATGCTGTGTCATTTGCTACCCTTCTACAAATTAATGCCATGAAATAACAGAGAGTACACTGCATACGATTAAAGGAATTATATTTATGAATTTTAACTAAAGGGTTAGTAAAGAAGAACAAAAAGAAAAGGGCTCATTCTAATTAAACAGTCAAACGTGCACAAGTTGGAGCTCATCTTGAATTTCTCTGTCACTCACGCGCTGGGCCCTCGGTCAATGTGAAAGCACACACCACCTTCCAAACGTCACTTGCAATCCATCTCGAACAAACGGCTCTCCCACTGGATTGTATGCTACGACCAGTTCTCCCCAGTGTCTTCTCTCTTCATCTCCTCTTGAACAAAAGCTCCAAGCCCAACCTTAGTGTCCCTCACCTGAGAAACCTCCCCTTAATCCGACCATCCTAACTGGATGGCACACATTTCTCCTCTCTCTTATCTTCAACAGTCACCCAAACAAGCATGAAAATAGAGCAGACTGCTCTTACAGAACTGCCAAAATGAAATACATACATCATAACAGTAAAAATATGAACTAGGCATTGCAATGAGTTTACATGAGCTGTTAACAACTTAATGAACTGCATTTGTGAATCTGAGTTTCTGACTAAAAGACCAAAGTCAAAGTCAAGTTTATTGTCTTCTGTACAAGTATGTGTCTACACAGGTAGAACGAAAACTTACTTGCAGTGGCATTACAAACACTTAGTGTCATATAAGCAATATTCACAAGTGGCAGATACATTAGAGGCATTTACCAAAGCATTATTTAGGCACTGGGCGAAAGAAAAACTGAGGGCTACAGTGATCTTTCATCACCAACCTCTCAAATCACTTCATCACCTTGGATCTAAGTGCTACTGGACGATAATCACTGAGGCAGTTTGCCATATTCTTCCTAAGCACTGGTAAAAGTGAAGTGATAGACAGGACATACAGGGAGGTAGTTACAACCAAGGTCTAGGTTTCTAGCATTGAGTCTGGCTCTGTGGCACAGAAGGGAAAGGGGAGAAGAGGTAAGCTGTAGTGGTAGGGGATTAGTTGGTTCAGGGATCAGAAAGGAGGTTCTGTGGATAAAAATTAGGTTCCCGGATGGTAGGCTGCCTCTTGGGTGTCAGGGTCAGGGGCATCTCAGATCGAGTCCACACCATTCTTAAGTGGGAGGGTGAGCAGCCAGGGGCCATGGTCTATGTCGGTACCAATAACATGGGTAGAAGGGGTCCTGCAAAGTGAGTTCAGGGAGTTTGGTGCTAAGTTAAAGGATAGGACCTCCAAGGTTGTCATCTCAGAACTGTAATCCATGCCACGTGCTAATGAGCCCAGAAATAGGAAGATCATACGCATGGTTAAGGAGATGGTGCAGCAAGGAGGTCTTCAAATCTTTGTATCATTGGGCTCTGTTCCTAAGAAGATGTTACTTGTAGAAGGGACAGTTTTCACCTGAACTGGACAGGGATTAATATCCTAATGGGAAGGTTTGCTGGTGCTGCACCGGGATGGAGACTGAAGTTTAAACTAGAGTTGCGGGGGGATGGGAACCAGAGCACCAGAACAGATCATGGAGTAAACACAAAGTACACTGCAGATGCTATGGTCAAAGCAACACATTCAACATGCTGGAGGAACTCAGCAGGTCGAGCAGCATCCACGATCCATCAGATCATGGAGTAGTTGTGGAGAAAGATGTTGTTAAGCCTACATAGAAAGTCAGGAATCAACTGGTCTAGCATGGTGGGATTAATGTTCTGAGCTGTATATATTTCAATGCAAGGAGTATTATAGGAAGGACAGATAAGTTTAGGGGATGGAATTTTGACACTGTAGCTACTAGTGAGACTTGGTTGCAGGAGGGACTGGACTGACAGCTCAAAGTTCCGGGGTTCAATTGTTTAGATGTGATGGAGTGGGAGGGATTAAACAGGAAGGGGTTGTATCACTAGTCAGGGTATATGTCATAATAGTGCTCAGTCAGGATAGACTGGAGGGCTTGTCTAGTGAGGCTCATTTGTAGAACCAAGGAATACGAAAGGTATGACTACATTATTGGTATTATATTATAGACCACTCAAAAGTCTATGGGATTTAGAGGATCAAATTTGTAGAGAGATTGCAGACTGTTGCAAGAAACATACGGTTGTGGTAGTAGATGATTTTACCTTTCCACATATTGACCTAAACTCCCATACTGTAAAAGGACTGGATGGGATCAAGTCTGTCAAATGCATTCAAGAAAATTCCCTTCATCAGTACTAGAGAGAGTGTGATACTAGATATCCTACCATGGAATGAGGCAGGGCAGGTGATAGACATTTGTGCAGGGGAACACCTTGAATCTAGTGATCATAATGTCATTTGTTTCATGGTAGTTATGGAAAAAGATAGGTCTGATCCTTGGGTTAAGATTCTAAATTGAAGAAAGGCCAGTTTTGATGGTATCAGAAAGGATCTGGCAAGTGTGGATTCGGGTAGGCTGTTTTCTGGCAAAGGTGTACTTGGTAAGGGGAAAGCCTTCAAAAGTGAAAATTCTGGGAATACAGAGTTTGTATGTTCCTATCAGAATTAAAGGCAAGTATAACAGGTTTAGGGAACCTTGAATATTGAGGCCCTGGTTAAGAAAATGAAGGAGGTGCAATTGCAGATTTAGGCAGGTAGGATCAAATGAAGTCCTTGAGTAGTATAAGAAATGCAAGAGCACACTTAAAAATGAAATCAGGAGGGCTAAAAGAAGACATGAAGTTGTTATAGTAGACAAGGTGGAGGAAAATCCTAAGGGCTTCTACAGATACAATGCTGTGCAAAAATCTTTGGCACATATATATATAGCTAGAGTGCCCAAGACATTTGCACAGTACTGTGGTAATTATATATATTGCACTGTACAAATGCCACAAAAAAACAACAAATTTCATGACATATGTGAATGACGATAAACCTGGTCCTGATATGGGTCTCTATTGTAGACTGAGAGTGGGAAGGGGGCAGGGAGAGGGGAATCATGGTTGGGAGAAGGAGAAGGGAGAGGGGAGGGAGTGGGAAGCACCAGAAAGACATTCTGTAATGATCAATAAACCAATTGTTTGGAATCAAGAGACCTTATCTGGTGTCTCAGGGTTGGGTGTGTCTGCAACCCTCCGTGGTGCTGCACCCTCACCATTCCCAACATCCTTTGCTCACTCCAGATTTAGAAACTCGCTCTCCAAACCATGGTGACAAATACAGTACTGTGCAAAAGTCTTAGGCACCCTAGCTATATATATGTGCCCAAGACCTTTCCACACCACTGTACATTAAGAGCAAAATGATAGCAAGCGACAAAGTCGGTCCTCTGGAAGATCACAGTGGTTATCTGTCCATGGAGCCAAAAGAAATGGGGAGATTTTAAATGGATTTTTTGTATCTGTATTTATTGGGGAGATGGACATGGAGTCTATAGAAGTGAGGAAATGTAACAGTGAGGTCATGGACCCTATACAGTTACAAATGAAGAGGCATTTGCTATCTTGAGGTAAATTAGGATGGATAAATCCCCAGGGCCTGACAAGGTGTACCCTCAGACCCTGTGGTTACAAGTGCAGAAACAGTAGAGACCCGAGCAGAGATATGTAAAAAATCATTAGCCATGGGTGAAATGCTGGAGTGTTGGAGAAGAACAAATGTTATTCCGTTGTTTAAGAAAAGCTCCAAGAATAAGCCAGATAATTACAGGCCAGTGAGCCTCACACTAGTTGTGGGAATGTCACTGGAAGGTATTCTAAGCGACTGGTTATGTAAGTATTTGGATATACAGGGACAGATTAGGAAAAGTCAGCATGGCTTTGTGCGTGGTAAGTCATGTCTAACCAATCCTCTAGAGCTCTTCTGTCATACGCCCTCCAGACCTCTGCAACTTGCTATAGAATGTTGACCTTCTAGGTTTCTCAAGCACCTGTATTTGCTAACTGGGATCTTAACAAGAGATGTTAAGCCCCTGTGCTTTCAGGTTAATCTTGTCAAGTTAATTGTGACTGGCATGTGTTTCCTGCACTCTATGATTATTTAAAGAGGACTCTCATTTCGTGCCTTAGTGGAGTCATTGTGTTGGAGAGAACGATCTATCTCATGGTGCTGCTTGGTCGTTCCTCCGAGGCTCTCTGTTATCCCTATGTCTAATCTCTTGTTTCTGTCTCTTCCTGGGGAATCTGCTGCCCTCTGCTCCTGAGGTAGAGACGTTGTCAGCACTTCCCATGACTGAGGCTGCCTTCTGCCACACTTGGGTTGAGTCTGTCAGTGACTACTGTGACAGAGAGAGCCTGCTGACTCCGCACTTGGGTCCAGTCCTATGAGCAGAGTAGATGAAGTCAAGGCAGTGTTTGATCATGTATAATAATGAATGTTTGATCATTGGACATACATAAGGTGGAGGCTGAAATTCTTTTAGAAAGATTGACTATTAAAGAACTATAGGGAACAGGCTCTGAAGAGCAGTTGTGATAAGCATGATCATTTTGAATGGCAGAACAGTTTTGAGAGGCACAAGCTCGACTCCTGCTCCTATTTTGTTTTGATCAAGGCTCCTTTTGGTTGTTGCTTACAGAATAACACTCTGGCATGATCAGTGCACACCCCCTCACACCAAGGCACAGAAAGATCAAGTACAGAAAAGTCAAGTACCAATTAAATTGTTAACAGAAATATGAAAACAGAGTTCAGTCAATTACAAAAAGCAAGTGATTAGGTAGAGTAAGCTTGTTCTTCAAGGATCGTCACTTTGTCATGGTGGAGAGGCTAGTGAGTTTGTGAAATCCCAAGAGTGATGCCGCCAGATGTTTAGCTCCTGGTAGGGTCACCCATGGTGGTAATGTCAAGGGGGAGGTTCCAGACAGAGTGATTCAACCAAGACCTCATTGGCAGAGCTGGTGGAAGATGATGGCACATCACAATGGCAGTGAATGTGGAGGAAGGCTGCAGCAGTAAAGGAACCCCAGTCATCCTGCATTCCATGCCACTGGACCCTGATCCTGATCTGTCAAGGACCATGTGGTGTCTGCCCGTGCATCAGCCTTCCCACATTTTTTTTTTAAAAGCCATGCACCAGCATTCTCCATTAAGAGAATAAATATTTGAAACCCCAATCAGCCTTTACAGCCACCTGAGTACCCATCAATGGACAACTCATTTGGAGAACATCGTACTCAACTCGAATGATCACACTACTATAGCACAAGACTTCTGTCATTTTTTTTTTGTTCGGATATCTTTATAAAAATTACCATCTCTAGACCCCCCCCCACCCCTCCGTCTTGGTTTTAACCTCAAGAAACCATCTAAAAGTCATCCCTCATAACGTTGGCCTTTCAGACTGAGTTAAATGATCATAAAGTTTTTTGTTAAACTTATCCCAAGTCTTGGGCCAATAATGATTCCAAGCATACTCTACCATAAAGTGATGAACTAGGACATTATCAGGTTGCTGTGCACAAGGTGTCTGCTCTATACTCCAAGTTACTTCCAGTAAGATGGTGGTCACAATGGCCTCTCTAGATCCAGTTAATGGTGTGATTGTCCGTCCTTTGCGTCTTTCTTACAATCTCAAGACACTGCTGGATATTTCTGCTGCAATATCAAGTACAGCCAATATCACCTAACACCAATTACTGCAGGTAAGTTGCTTTTCAGTGGTGGAGCTCAACATGAGCTCATTGTGTACCATGTCATCGCCGGCTGCAGCTATCCAGGGAAGAAGGCATCCAAGGTGGTGCACTGAGGCGGAACATATTCCGACAAACAATGCAAGTATTGTCTCAGGTGGTTTTCTTGTGATCGCAAGACCTTTTGGACATTGTAGAAAACTGCAAATTTGGTTCACTGGTGAGAGCAACAGCGTAGGAGCTCCATGACCTTTGTGATGGACTAAGGCCCTCAAGATGCAGCATCCCCTGTTACAACCACCCAGGAGGGGAGACGCTGGAGGCAGTGTGGGAGTGAGCAGAGGCACAGGGTCTGCACTGGGTTGGGGGCTGGGTTGACTCCTCCTATTGGTGCTGCTCTCCAGCGTTTGCCAGTGCATGATGAGGAACTGCTGCATGCTTGTCCTTGCAGAAACATGGCTCCAGGACATCGCATGCACTATCAATCTTCATGCCATGACACTCAGGGACCTGTGCTGTGTGACTGTTGGTATTGTGTCTTGCACCTTGTCCCTGGTGGAACATTGTTTCGTTTGACTGCAGTCATATGTATGGTTGAATGGCAGTTGAACTTGAACTTCTCATCAAAAGAACTTAATTGTCTCAACATACACATAATGCTGGAGGAACTCAGCAGGCCAGGCAGCATCTAGGAAAGGAAAACAGTTGACATTTTGGGCCAAAACCCTTTGGCAGGACTGGAGAAAAAAAGCTGAGGGGTAGATTAAAAGGTGGGGGGGAGGGGAAAGAGAACCACCAGGTGATAGGTGAAACCTGGAGGGGGAGGGATGAAGTAAAGAGCTGGGAAATAAATTGATGAAAGTGACAGAAGACCATGGAAGAAAGAAAAGGGGAGAGGAGAACCAGAGGGAGATGATGGGTGGATAAGATGAGAGAGGAAAGGGGGATGGGAAATGGTAAAGGAGAGAGGGGGATGGAGGGCATTACCAGAAGCTTGGGGAATCAATGTTCATGCCATCAGGTAGGAGGCTACCCAAACAGAATATAAGATATTGTTCCTCCAACCTGGGTGTGGCCTCATCACGACAGTGGAGGAGGCCATGGATAGACATATCAAAATGGGAAAATGAAGTGGAAATAAAATGGGTAGCCACTGGGAGATCCTGCCTTTTCTGGCGGATGGGCTGTAGGTGCTTCGTGAAGTGGTCTCCCAATCTATATCGGGTCTCACTGATGTACAGGAGGCCACACTGAGAGCACCGGACACAGTATATGACCCCAACAGACTCACAGGTGAAGGGTCACCTCACCTGGAAGGACAGTTTAGGGCCCCAAATGATAGTGAGGGAGGAGGTGTAGGGGCTGGTGTAGCATGTGTTCCGCTTGGAAGGATAAGTGCCAGCAGGGAGATCAGTGGGGAAGGATGAATGGACAAGGAAGTCGCGTAGGGAGCGATCCCTGCACACCTCCCTGCAGATCCCCCTTTTCTTTCTTCTATGGCCTTCTGTCTCTTTCGCAAGTTTACTTCCCAGCTCTTTACTTCAACCCTCCCTCTTCAGGTTTCACCTATCACCTTGTGTTTCTCTCTCCCCTCCCCCCACCTTTTAAATCTACTTCTCAACTTTGTTTCTCCAATCCCACCGAAGGGTTTCGGCCCAAAATGTTGACTGTACTCTTTTCCATAGATGCTGCCTGGCCTGCAAACCCAGGATCCACATAATCTGGGGTGTTAGGGTGGATTCTCTTAATGGAGAATGCCCTTGTGCTACTTTAACGTGGGGAGACTGACCCACAGGTAGCCATCACATGGTCCTTGACAGATTAGGCTCAGTGTCCAGGGACATTGAATGCAAGATGACTGGGGATCCTTCACTGCTTCGCCCTTCCTCCGCTTCACTGCGATTGTGATGTGGTCGTCATCTTCTGCCAACTCCATTATTGAGGTCTTGGTTGGATCGTTCTTTGTACAGAACATCCCCTTTGACCTTACTGCCATGGGTGACCTACTAGGAGCCAAGCGCCAGACAGCATTGCCCTCGGGATCTCAGGAGCTCTTCACCATGACAAGGTTTCGATCCTCAGAGAAGATGGCAATGACTGATAGCTCAGCCAAACTGAAATGGGAGACACCGACGCACAGTACAGGGGATGCCATCACTAAACACTCACTTCTGACATGAAGCCCATTCAACACTGTACATCACTGTCATTTGCACCACTTAATTTACCCAAGGCTGTCATTTATATTATCATCAAAGTAGCGGGATGAATAGGTTTTAATCGAGTGACTCATTAATATCATAAGCTGATTATTCTTGTACTTTATAACTGTATCTGATCTCTTGGCTAAATCACTATATAGAACAATGAACAGAATGAAGGAAACATATAATTTGACACCAAATGATTCTGTATCTCTTGAATTACAACCAGTGATACAGATGTTTTCTGTCAAGTTATTTTGGGAACGGTGAATGCCTTGAACAAAATGAGTTTTATTTTCTCACTTTCAAAAGTTCTGTTTTTTTGCACATTAATTCACTTTCTAATTTAAAAGCTCCATTAATATCTGCTAGAGATTATTCATACATTGCCCTAGTTTAATGTATTTTAATTTCTCTTTACAGTTATAATGCAAACTGTTGTTTTCACTGGAATATCAGAAGCAGATCTTACAGCACTGGTGGTCACGGATTGGGGTTCAACTCCCAAAACTGTTTTTAAGGAGTTTGTACGTTCTCTCTGTGAACTTGTGGATTTCCTCTGGGTGCTTTGGTTTCCTCCCAAATTCCAAAGGGAGGGTTACTGAGTTGCGGGGATGCTGTGCTGGCACCAGAAGTGTAGCGACACTTGCAGGGTACACCCAGCACAATCCCCAGACCATGTTGTTCCTTGACGCAAAAAATCCGACACACTTCTCTGTATGTTTAGATGTACTTGTGACAAATAAAGTTAATCTTCAAAAATCATTATTTTCTTTACAGCTGGCCAATTCACAGTAGGTTTACCTCTTTACTCTGTTTCACTGCTGCGGCACAAAGAACTCACGTTAATATCTGTGAACCAGTTCAGTCAAGTTAGTTATATGGTATGACCTACTTGGATTCCCCAGTTACCACGCGAACATTTCTTGAACTAACAAGTCCATTATAAAAATGTTGTAACAGTGAGCATTAACTTAATAATTTAACTTCTCTATTTACAGGCTTAATCCATTATTTGCATCATTCCAGTGCACACAGTCTACTCAGAGCAGTACTTAAGCTTGTAATGAAATGGAACACAGGGGATACGTTGCCACTGTACAATCTTATGTGGCTGCTCTGCATTATCTCACAGTGATATAAATCCTGCCCAATCCAGCATGGCAATCTGTAATGTGTGCCAATATACAAATAACAGCCTCATTTAGCTCAAACAGCTGCATAGTCCCCAACAATAATTTAAGCCACTCCACTTTCTCAGTAGCTCTTACTCCTTACCGTTTTACCTTATTCTGCCTCAATGCACTGTGATCTGTATGAGCAGTATGCAAGGCAAGCTTTTCACTCTATCTCAGTACATGTGACAATAATAAACCAATAAACCAAGCCACCCTCTGAGGAACAAGTGACAGTCAAAGTTCACATGAGCTGCCTTCACATGCCTTCAAGAAGGGCGGGAAGCTGAAGAAAGGAAATTATAGGCCAGTTACCGTGGCCTCAGTTGTTGGGAAGACATTGGAAATGATGTGGTTTTGGGGTACCTGGAGGCACATGATAAAATTGGCCAAAGTCATTGGGGTTTCCTTAAGAGAAATCTTACCTGACAAATCTTGGAATTCTTTGAGGAAATAACAAGAAAGCCAGACAAAGGAGAAACAGTGGATGTTGTGTACTTGGATTTTCAGAAGGCCTTTGACAAGTTGCCATACAAGAGTCTATTTAACAAGTGAGATTTCATGTATTACAGGTAAGATTCTAGCATGGATAAAGCAGTGGCTGATTGGCAAGAGGCAAAGAGTGGGAATAAAGAAGGTCTTTTCTGATGGCTGCCAGTTACTAATGGTAACCACAGGGGTCTGTTTTGGGAGAGCTTCTTTTTACACCATCTGCCAGTGATTTGGATGCCCGAATATTAGCTTTGTGGGCAAGTATGCAGACGATACAAAGATAGATTCAAGGACAGGTAGTGTTGAGGAAGCAGGGAGGCTACAAAAGGACTTGGACAGTTTAGGAGAATGGATAATAAATTGGCAAATGGAATAAAGTGTTAGGAAGTGTATGGTCATGCACTTTGGTAGAAGGAATAAATGCATAGACTCTTTACTAAAGGGGA
Organism: Hemitrygon akajei; assembly: GCF_048418815.1. Taxonomy (NCBI): domain Eukaryota; kingdom Metazoa; phylum Chordata; class Chondrichthyes; order Myliobatiformes; family Dasyatidae; genus Hemitrygon; species Hemitrygon akajei. Next base: position 176,171,482 of record NC_133129.1, read on the forward strand.
GAATATTCAAAAATCAAGGTACCAAGGGACATGCGAATCCTCATGAAGAATTCCCTAAAGATTAATTTACAGTTTGAGTTGGTGATGAGGAAAGCAAATGCAATGTTAGCATTAATTTCGAGAGGATTAGAATATAAAAGCAAGGATGTAATGTTGGGGTTGTATATGGCACTGGTGAGGCCACACTTGGAGTATTGTGAGCAGTTTTGGGCCCCTTATTTAAGAAAGGATGTGCTGACATTGGAGAGGGTTCAGAGGAGGTTCACAAGAATGATACCAGGTATGAAAGGTTTATTGTATGAGGAGCAATTGATGGCTCTGGGCCTGTACTCGCTGGAATTTAGAAAAATGAGGAGGAACTCATTGAAATATATCGAATGTTGAAAGGCCTAGTTGTAGTCAACGTGAAGAGGATGTTTCGCGTAGTGGGGGAGTCCAGGACCAGAGGACAGACTCAGAATAGAGGAACATCCATTGAGAACTGAGATGTGTAGGAATTTCTTTAGTCAGAGGGCAGTGAATCTGTGGAATTCACTGTCACATGTGCAGCTGTGGAGGCCACATCACTGGGTGTATTTAAGACAGAAGTTCTTGATTAGCCAGGACATGAAAGATTACAGGGAGAATGCAGAAGAATGGGGTTGAGAGGGAAATGGATCAGCCATGATGAAATGAAGGAGCAGATTTGATGGAGTGAATGGCCTAATTCTGCTCCTGTCTTATGGTCTAATGAACTGCATTTGTGAACCTGAGTCTCTGCTATACTCAGTTGAGATTGACTGCAGGCTGTAGCACCAACTGACTCAAAGACCAAAGTCAAAATCAAGTTTATAGTCATGCGCACAAGCATATGCAGGCACACATGCAATGTAAAACCTACTTACATCACAGGCACATTCTGTGTAATCATTTAAGAATATAAGACATATAAATGTTAGAAAGCTTTTGGCATATTGGCTTTGTATTGAGTACAGGAGATGGAATGTTGTGTTGAAGTTGTATAAGATGTTGGCGAGGCCTAATTTGGAGTATTGTGTGTAGTTTTGGTCACCTACCTACAGGAAAGATGTAAACAAGGTTGAAAGAGTACAGAGACAATTTACAATAATGTTATCGGGTCTGGAGACCCTGATTTATAAGGAAAAATTGAATAGGTCAGGACTATGAGAAGAGATTTGATAGAGGTATACAAAATTATGAGGGGTATAGATAGGGTAAATGCAAGCAGACTTTTTCAACTGAGATTTGGTGGGACTACAACAAGAAGTCATGGGTTAAGGGTGAAAGATGAAACATTTAAGGGGAACATGAGGGAAAACTTCTTCACTCAGAGGGCTGTGAATGTGTGGAATGAGCTGCCAGCACAAGTGGTGCATGTGAGCTCGATTTCAATGTTTAAGAGAAGAGGTTTGGATAGGTATGTGGATTGCAGGGGTGTGGAGGGCTTTGGTCCTGGCGCAGGTCGATGGGAATAGGTAATTTAAATAGTTTCAGTATGGATTAAATGGGCTGAAGGGCCTGTTGCTGTGCTGTAATTCTCTATGATTCTATGACATTAGGGAGATTTAAGAACATCTTTGATGGGCACATGGATGACAGGAAAATGAGGGACTATGTAGGAAGAAAAGGTTAGATTGATCTTAAGGTAGGTTAAAAGATTGGCACAACATCATGAGCCAAGGGCCTGTACTGTGCTATAATGTTCTATGTTCTAAAGCATAAATTAGTCATAAATTATACACAACTTTTACAGGAAAATACAATTAGAACAAAAAGAGTCAATGTTAGTGCAAGGTGGTCAAAGTGGTCAGAATGTCACTAAACTGTAGTGATTAGGGTCATGCCACTTGATTCAAGAACCAAATCGTTGAAGGGAAGGAGCTTTTATTGAACCTGGTGGTGTGGGACTTGAGCTGCTGTACCTCCTGCCTGATGGGAGTTGTGAAAAGATCTCATGGCCCGGATGGTGGGGATCTTTGGAGATGGATGCTGCCTTTTTGAGATATTGCAAAAAGTCCTGAACGTTCAGCTGCAGTTCTCTAATCAGGCACCAACGATGTCTCAGACTGGGCCTCAGTTAATAAAACATTAGTTTTGGCAGGTTGATATACAGGATGCTGGTAATTCCAGCTGAATAAGGAGCACATGAAAATCCATGCTGGGTTGGGTCTGCCCCTCCCATTGGTGCTGCTCTCCAGTGTTCACTCCCTGGAAACCAAGCTGGATTGACTGTGGCTGACCCAGCACGAGACAAGTTGATTTGCCTTTGTCCGTGGCAATTCCCCGTGTGAGATGAGGAACTGCTATGTGCTTGTTCTTCCAGTAACATGGTTCTAGGACAACGTCCCATGCACTATCAATCTTCAAGCCATGGCACTCAGGGAGTGCTAATATTATTTTTAGTGACTGTACATACTATCATATCTATATGTGCGATCAGCTCTGATTTTTGCACCTTGGCCCCGTAGCAATGTTGTTTCATTTAACTGTATACATGTGTATGGTTAAACTTGAACTTGAATTTGAGCAGAGCTCCTCATGGTGCAGACAAAAGTTCACTTGCCTGGTATTTTTAAATATTGTGTAAGATTTCAATTTGGGATCCTTGCAGCTAAACCTAATATGTTATGTTTCAGAAAGGATGGGGATGAGCACTAGAGGCAACTTTAGCCAGATTCAATAAAATTGCAGCTATTTCCAGTGTCTGTTTAGTGTCAATAATACAAGAATTAGTCAATTATATTAATTTAGTTATTGTTTACCATTGTTTTTTCAGGATCTGAGCATTGTGGGCAAAACCAGCTTTTATTGCCCGTCCCTAACAGTCCCTGTGAAGAAGGCAAACACAAGAGAGACTGAAAATGCTGGAAATCTTGAACAACGCACATGCAAAATGCTGAAGCAACTTGGCAGGTCAGGTAGCATCTGTGGAAGAGAATTCACCATCTGTGAAGATAATGATGGGCCATCTTGACTCACCATTCTCCTTCTGGTGAAATGCTGCCACTGTGCTGTTGGAAAGGGAATTGCAGGACTTTGAGATATTTTCAAAAGCACCTCACAGGAGAGCCTGTCGATGGGGTGCCAAATTACCTTGCCTTTCTTGGTAATGGTTATTGTGTCACAGACTCAAATACCTCCTCTATCCTGTAGATATCAGGCTCTTGAACAGACTTCTTTTACATTAACAATGAATGCTTATGAATTTCTACAGATGTACCATGGAGAACATTCTAGATGATTGCATCAGAATGCAGAGGATCACAGAAGGCTGCAGACTCAGACAGCTCTATCATTGGCAATAATCCACAATTATTCCCAATTCCAAGCAAGAAACATCGACTGTCTATTTCCCTCCATAAATGCTGCCTGGCCCAGCGAGTTCCTCCAGTAGCTTTTAGAATCACAGAGTCATAGAACACTACAGCACAGAAACAGGCCCTTTGGCCCATCTGGTTCATTCTGAATTATTATTCTGCTTAGTCCCATCAACCTGCACCTGAACCATACCCCTCCCATCCATGTATCTATTCAAATTTCGCTTAAATGTTGAAATCAAACCCACATCCACCATCTCCACTGGTAGCTCATTTCTTACACTCACCACCCTCTGAGTGAAGAAGTTCCCCCTCATGTTCTCCTTTCAGCTTTCACCCTTAACTCATGATCTCTACTTCTAGTCTCACCCAACCCCAGTGGATAAAGCCTGCTTGCTCTTACCCCATCTATACACCTCATAATGTTGTATTTATTTATTCATACATATGTGGCATGTCGTATGATCATGGTCTTTGACCTTGACTGTTCTAGGCAAATTTTTTCTACAGAAGTGGTTTGCCATTGTCTTCTTCTAGGCAGTGTCTTTATAAGATGTGTGATTCCAGCCATTATCAATGCTCTCCAGACATAGTCTGCCTGGCGTCAAACGTTGCTTAACCAGGACTTGTGATAACCAGCTCCTCATACAACCATCCACCACCGGCTCCTATGGCTTCACATGACCCTGATTTGGAGGTTATGGAGGTGCTACATCTTGCCCAAGGGTAACCTACCAGCTAGCAGAGGCAAGGAGCACCTTACACCTCCTTTGGTAGAGACGAATCTCCACCCTGCCACCCACAACTTTTTTTTGTATACATATTAAATCTCCCCTCATTCTCCTGTGCTCGAGGGAATTAAGTCCTAAGCTAATCAACCTTTCCCTATAACTCAGGTCCTCAAGAACTGGCAACGTCCTTCTGCTCCAAATTGCAGCATCTGGAGTTTCTTGTTTATCCAGCTTCATTTTCATTATTATCGGTACTAACTTTTAATTCCAAATTATTTAATCAACTCAATTTAAAATCTCCAGCTGCTGTGGATTTGAGTGTGAGTCAGTAAATCAGGGCTCGGGTTTTGAATTGTAGTACAAACAACCTAACCATAATGTCAATGCAAAATGCCAAGAACCTGATTACTCCATTTCCTCAAACAGCTCATCGTAGAAAACTACAGCACAGGAACAGGGCTTTCAGCCCATCCAGTCCATACCAACCCGTTAATCTGCCTAGTCCCTTCGACCTGCACCTGGATCATAGCCCTCCGTACCCCTTTCATTCATCTACCTATCCAAGTTTCTCTTCAATGGAGGGTGGAGCTTAGGAGGGTTAATGACGCCTAACGGTGACTCCTTTGCTTGCATCTTTGGAAACAGCTCTATTTCCATCTTTAATATCTCTAGTTTTTCAGGGTTCTTTTGAAGACCCTGACCTGGAGTTACATGCTGACTATGGTTCTTTGCAGGAATGAACACACACTCAGGGATTCATATCTGGCCATTGTTTGGCACGCCAAAGGCTCGGCCTAAGAGTCAAGCCCGAATTCATAAGCCTAGGATCTCGGGGCTCTGGAGACCGGTGGATCGAGGGTCGGTGTCACAACAGGAGACCCGTGTGTCATGGATAAATCAGGATATCTGCTGTGTGCCTGGACACCCGGGATCTTTGTGATCTTCAGGCACAGAGCTCAAGAAAAGTGACGTAACGGAATTTTAACATTGTAAACCAGCGAGTTGTTTGTTGTGTCTCCCCGCTCGCTGGGAAAATGGAGGCACCTCTTTCTCCCTTATTACAGAGAGAGAGAACCTGAGAAATGTCAAATACCGGGTGAAACGCAAAGTCTTTGGGGTAACTGCAAGTCTATGTCTTTGTTCACGCTTGAGTGCTCGGTGGTGGTGCTGATGCTTTTTTTTGCCGGTGGGGGGGGAATGTGGAGCTGCTGTTCACACACAGGAAGGGGGAGCTGGGGGGGACTTTGGGATTCTAACATTTAACTGTCATTCATTCTTTGAGGCACTCCTCTCTTTTTGTGGATAGTTGCAAAGAAAAACCATTCCAGGATATATATTGTATACACTTCTCTGACATTAAATTGTACCTTTGCACCTTTGAACCTTTGAAATGTTGAAATCAAACTCACATCTGCTCCTTCCACTGGCAGCTCGTTCCACACTCTCACCACCCTCTGAGTGAAGAAGTTCACCCTCATGTTTCCCTTAATCATTTCATCTTGCACACTTAACCTCTGATTTAGTCTCACCCATCCTCTGTGGGAAAAGCCTGCTTGCATTTACCCTAAAATATGTACCCCTCATAATTTTGTATACCTCTTTCAAATCTCCCCTCATTATCCTACACTCCAGAGAAGAAGATGGCACCATGAACAACGCTACCAAAGACGATGGGTCATGAAGCAATTCCTTTACTTCTTTTTAATTTGGGGGGTGGGGTTGATGTTTGTTTTTCTTTGAATAGGTTGGTTCCATGGTTTTTCTTTGTTTCATGACTGTCTGTGGGGAAGACAAATTTCAGGGTTGTATACTTTTATTTGATAATAAAAGTACTCTGAACTTTGAATAAAGCCCTAACTTATTCAACCTTTCCCTCTAACTCAGGTCTTCAAATCCTGGCAAAATCCTTCTAAAGTTTCCCTGCACTCTTTCAATCTTACTGATGTTTTCCCTGCAGGTAAGTGCTCGCAATACTCCAAGGCAGGCCTCACCAATGTCTTATACAACTACCTTCCTGAGACAGAGGATACAAAAAGAAAAGTAAGCGAAATGTGCAAAACTAGAATCACAATAAGAAAATCAAGATGGAGCTGAAACAAAAAAAATAATTAGTATTAAACAGCAGGAACGAAAGCCCAGCAAATGAAATGAGAATGAGGAAATTTACAAAGCAGTGTGGTTTCTTCCTTTTGGAATTGACAAGTATAGACAAGAAATGACTAGAATTCAAAATGCCTACTTCAGAACCTCTTAAAATTCAAAGTACAATTCAAAGTAAATTTATAATCAAACTATGTATATGCCACCATATAGTAGCTACAAAGTGTTGTGTATTTAATATTTCAGTAACACTTCAGTAATCTTGTAAGTATATTGTTCGATTGAGCATTCTTATTTGTTTCAATAATTCATCGCAAATAATATATATAAATATGTGTCCTCGTGCTACAACGTGATATGAGCACGCCGCGCTTAAAGTAAACACAAAGTTAGACAACATTTCAGATTCCCGTGTTTAAAGTTAGACTGCATTTCGGACTCACGTGTTTCCCTTTGAATTAGTTTAATGTTTTGAAATTACAAAACAGAATACAAATGAATACAATGGAATCAATGAGAAATTACAGACAGACAAACAACCAATGTGCAAAAGAAGACACTGTGCAAATGCATACGTACATAGAGAGAGAGAGAAAGAAAGACAGCATTAGTTGTAGAGTCCTTGAAAGTGAGTCTATAGGTTGTGGAATCAGGTCTGATTTTGAGCTAAATGAACTTACAGCCACTGGTTGAACTTGAGCCTGATGGTTGAAGGGGAATATCTGATCCTGAACCTGGTGGTGTGGGACCCAAAGCTCCTCTGCCTCCTTTCCATTAGTAGCAGTGAGAAGAGAACATGGTATTGATGGTAGTGACCTTAACGATGGATGCTGCCTCTTCTGCCAGTGATCCTTGCAGATGTGCTCAGTGGTAGGGAGACCTTTTCCTGTGTGACTTGTTTTTGTGGTAGGTCAGTGTGACAATCATGAACATTTATCTAAGCCTAACAACTGCCAACAAATCAATACAGCGTCCCTGCAGACAGCTCTATTAGCCTGCCGATGCCTCTTGTCTCTGCAAATATATTTGAATGTCAAGTGTTTCAGAAGCTAAGCACTCCTGCTGTCTTCCGTGTGATGCTGAGCAAGAATTCAATATCATCACTTGCTAAACTTCACTTCTTCTCACTCCTTTACAGGGTGGCCGTCGTGTCGTGTAGCGTGCCAACTGTGAGATCAGGATTCAATTCCTGTCACAGTCTGTAAGGAGTTCTATGTTAGCTTCCCCCAGCACATCACCAAGGCATTTCACTATATGTTTTGATGTTTTGATGCACAAATGACAAGTAAGACTAATCTTTATCTTTAGTCTTTAACAACCTCTCAGGGATTTAGAACCCCTTTATTAAATACAAAGTTGAGCCATTGCAATTTCACTACACTCATTCACTTGGTCCTCTCTGTGTCATTTACATTTATTTTTATTTAGTTATTTATTTATTTAGAGAAGCAGGACGATAACAGGTTCTTCCAGCCAATTAGCGTGTGGCACCCAATACATCCAAGTGTCCAATTAACTTACTGACCTGTAATTCTTTGGGATGTGGCAGGAAAATGAAGGAAACCCATACAGTTACTGGGAGAACGTACAAATTTCTTACATACAGAAGCGTGAATTGAACCCTGGTCGCTGGCACTTTAAAGCATTATGCAAACCACTATGGTAACATGCTGCCCCATGGTAAATTCCTGTGTCTACATTTATGTGAAAACCAATATTATGCAAAGAAAGATTATGCCCGAAGTGTGGCCAGTTATCTTTCTGAATCAAGATTTCCAATGTATTTGGTGAAATTCTTTTTAGCCTTGTTAAAATTATGAAAAGCTTCAATATGATATGATGTTGTGAATGTGTTCCAAACTACGGGGACTCCAGAGCAAATGGAATGAACACAATATAATTACCAATAGGAAATGCTGGAATCAAACACTGTATAATGTGGAGCTTGCTATCACAGGGAGTCGCTTTGGCAAATAGAGTGACACTTTTAGGGGAAAGCAAAATAAAAATATGGGACAGAGAGTGAAAGAGAGCATCAAAAGTTGTGCTGGTTGGGATGAAGGAGAGCCAGGTGGAGTTTAAGTACCAGCAGTGAGACAATGACTAATTTTTGTGCTGTGAATTGTATGCAAAATAATTTTGTAGTGTTCAAAATAAGGCTATAAATTAAACTAAAATGGTATCAAACATATTATGATTTACAAAAGATTTTCAAAAATATCCTTTAAGTTATTTTCATATACAGTACTGTGTAAAAATCTTAGGCACATAAATAGAGCTGGGGTGCCTAAGACTTCTGCACGGCAATGTATCTACTAAATGTTAAACTTACAGACTCATAGATATCGTTGTTTCAAGGTAAATAAAGAGAGGGTGGAGGTGGATGTCTTTCCACCATGTGCTTCAAATCAAATCCAAATTAACCCAAGCAGGAAATGATATAAAAACAGCTGACAGTACTATGCAAAAGTTTTAGGCACACTTGCTATATATTTCTGCCTAAGACATTTGCGCAGTAGTGTAAATGAAGTTTTTATTTGAAGTTCCAGCCTTTGCCAGAAATGTGGCCATCAATACCACATAACGTGCTCAGGTTCTACAGTCTGAGCATGTGCAATGTGCCTCATTTCATAGATTCATCAACAAGGTTGAGTCATCTGTACTAATGGAATATCACTCTCGGGATCCTTTGCTGAATATATTTTAAAAGCATTATTTTCAAAATAGCTTCCAAGGAGAGTAATCCTTTTATTGTGTACAGTCCATCTCTGCATGCAACAAGACAAACAAAATGTTAAGGCACCTGTTGATCAGTACAGTGTGACACTCACTCCGTCGACAGTCCATTCAATGACAGACTGACCAGTACTGTGTAACACTCACACTGTCGATGGTCCAGTCAGTGACAGACTGACCAGTACAGTGTAACACTCACACCGTCGACAGTCCATTTAATGACAGACTGACCAGTACAGTGTGACACTCACACCGTCGACGGTCCAGTCAGTGACAGACTGACCAGTACAGTGTGACACTCACACTGTCGACGGTCCAGTCAGTGACAGACTGACCAGTACAGTGTGACACTCACACTGTTGATGGTCCAGTCAGTGACAGACTGACCAGTACAGTGTGACCCTCACACTGTTGATGGTCCAGTCAGTGACAGACTGACCAGTACAGTGTGACACTCACACTGTTGATGGTCCAGTCAGTGACAGACTGACCAGTACAGTGTGACACTCACACCGTCGACGGTCCAGTCAGTAACAGACTGACCAGTACAGTGTGACACTCACACCATCGACGGTCCAGTCAGTGACAGACTGATCAGTAGTGTAAATGAAGATTGATAAGTACTGTGTAACACTCTGTTACAAGGACCTACCCCTTAGTATTAATGTTCAGAGAGGCACAGAGAGAAATTGTAATTACTGTCGAGTACCTTTACTTCCTCAATGGAAGAGCTCGTGAATTTACACAACCAAGTATCTGTGTGCACAATGAAGGTATCCTGACCCTCCATGAACAAGACCCTCCAAGAATTGAAAATGTAATAGCCAGGAAAGGAGTCTATGCTGGCCATGTGCTGCTTAGGATCTTGATCTAATCTCCATGTGTAAATGAAGTATTCCACATTCACGATGGTTGATCTCTGGAGAGTTGTCACTGCTTTGCATTCAAAGTCTCTGCTTTTATCTTCATTCCTTACCAGTTCAAATTTTGCATTTCATTGTCATTGGCTTTGGGTCATCTGACTGACCTATGACACCCTCCCAATGGATGTAGTCCAAAGGGTGCACAACTTCATGCCTGAGGTAACATCTTTTGTTCTCTTTGACTCTGGTTCAAACTAATAGACAGCTTATCTGAGAATAATGTCAGGTTTAGCCCGTCAATGGTAGAAACTCGTGTGTCCATGTTCAATTGCTCTGATTAGATTATCCCAGAACAAGAATCAATTGTCAAACAGTTCACAAGCTGGAGGTTACAGAGCAGCTTCACAAAATGGCAGCTTCCATCTCTTTCAAGCACATGGCAAGAACCAAGACAATTGGTTTGTCTACTTCCCCTGTCCTTGATTCATTCAAATTCACTGATTAGTAGACTGTAGTTCTTTTTGGCCAACAACTCACACTGCCAATAAGAGAGGATCTAACTACCTAAGCTTGCCTTTCAGTTCAATCATCCTCACATCCCAAACCATCAGCATTCTGTGTGTTTAATATTAACAGTAAACCCAAATGTGTGTGCTTCAATATTACAAAATAAGCAGGTGTAGCATGCCTCATTTACTAGGTCCACCAAGCAAGGTTAATGCATCTGTGCTACCAGAGAATTACTCCGTAGATCATTTGCGGAATGGATTTTAAAAAGCATTGAAAGAAAAGCTGGGAAAAAAATCACAATGCTCTACTCAGAGTAACAGATACAAACTGCTGGAGGAACTCAGCAGGACAGGCCACCTCTATGGAAAGGAATAAACAGTTAATGTTTCAGGCCGAGATCCTTTCCTAATAAAGAGTCATGACCTGCTGAGCTCCTCTAGCATTTTGCATGTGCTGCTTTGGATTTCTAGCATCTGCAGAATCTCTTGTGTTGAGTCTCTGATCAGAGGATGCTTAATTAAAATGTGTTTGATATAGATCGCTAAACAGAGAGAATACGTGTATGAGCAGAAGAGAGAAAATGAAATAAAAATGGAAGTGGAAAGAGGGAAGGCTGGAAGTGACACGGCAAATACTCCAAAACATCATAATAAAGAGTAGCAGAGAATATGCAGGATGTTGGTAACAGTGATAGGAATTTGATCAGATCAGGATAAGGTGAAGCTGTATAATTAACACTTACATTGTCCAATTTGCATCTGTGCAATCAACGAGCAAAGCAAATTGCCTTCAACCCCTTTAGACAGCTGACAGAAGTCACAGAGTATCACAACATGGAAACAGGCCCTTTATCCATGCCAACCAAGATGGCCACATAAACTCATCCCACTTGCCTGCATTTGGCCCAACTCTCTCCAAATCTTATCTCTCTGTGTATTTATTCAAATGTCTTTTAAATGTTATTGTGCCAGCCTAAACTACTTTCTCCACAACCTTGTCATGGTTTGGAGACTCGCATGCCTCAAAGATCCAGAGAGCTATGTTGCCTAGAGTCAGGGCTTTATGCTTTGGCTCTTGGTAGGGTCATCTATGCCAAACAGGTCAAATGGCAGAGGCCAGACTAAGAGTGGTCCACCGGTCCTAAAGGTTTGGAGGTTTGGCTCAGGGCTAACAACGCTGACAGGTCAAACAAAATTGTTACGGAAACGGCAATGGAGAATCCCTCTACATCTGAGTCCAATGGTATTCCTGAGTCTTCACCCAGAACTAGAAACTACTGACACGATGACAGAAGCACTGAACACCACCAGGGATGAAGGACCTTCAATCCTGCCCTAAACACCAGCAGCATAACGACAGAAGAGAAACAATGTTCTCTGTCAGTTTGTTCAATATACACACCACACTCTGTATGAAGAAATTACCCCTCAGGTCCCTTTCAAATCTCTTCCCTCTCACATTAAATCTATGACCCCATTTTTTATTTTTTTATTTATTTAGGCATACTGCACAATCAGGCCCAGCAATCCACTTATTTAACCCTAGCCTAATCACTAACTGGTACATACTTGGAGTGTGGAAAAAATTGTAAATTGTTCTGTGATTAGGCTAGTGTTAAATCGGGGGGTTTGTTAGGCTGGAAGGGCCTGTTGCATGCTGTGTCTCTAAATAACATGAAATAAAGTAAATAAAACGATTTTAGTTTTGCTGCACTGTTTAATTGATATAACTTTCTGTCTCTTTCCCCTTTATGCTTTCTCTTTCCCTGTATGGTGACAGAAAGAGACACTCTAGCCCACTACAGGACAAGGTCAGCTACAGTTTGGATAAGACTCTCCTGCTCTGCTGCTGTCTGTAAGGAGTTCAAAGTCAATTTATTATCTAGGTACATATATGTCACCATATACAACACTGAGATTCATTGTGTTGTGGGCATACTCAATATATCTATAGAATAATAACCATAACAGAGTCAATGAAAGACCACACCAACTTGGGTGCTTAACTAGTGTGCAAAAGACAACAAACTGTGAAAATACAAAAAGAAAGAAATAATAACAACAAATAAATAATCAGTTTGCGTATAAGGAGAAGGTGGGAGTGGAGGATGTTATCACGTATTTGCTGCACAAATCCGTCTCTCACCTAGATGGGGTCAGTGGTGCTGTGAGGATTACATTCCTGGACTTCTCTAGTGCCTTTAACACCATCCAGCCCAAGATCTTAAGGCACAAACTAACGGAGATGGGAGTAGACTCTCACATGGTGGATTGGATAGTGGACTACTTGACAGATAGACCTCAGTATGTGCGGTTGGGAGACTGTAGGTCTGACACGGTGGTCAGCAGCACAGGAGCGCCGCAGGGGACCATGCTCTCTCCGGTCCTGTTCACCCTGTACACATCTGACTTCCAATATAACTCGGAGTCCTGCCATGTGCAGAAGTTCGCTGATGACACGGCCATAGTGGGGTGTGTCAGGAATGGACAGGAGGAGGAGTATAGGAAACTGATACAGGACTTTGTGATATGGTGCAACTCAAACTACCTGCGTCTCAATATCACCAAGACCAAGGAGATGGTGGTGGACTTTAGGGGATCTAGGCCTCATATGGAGCCAGTGATCATTAATGGAGAATGTGTGGAGCAGGTTAAGACCTACAAGTATCTGGGAGTACAGTTAGACGAGAAGCTAGACTGGACTGCCAACACAGATGCCTTGTGCAGGAAGGCACAGAGTCGACTGTACTTCCTTAGAAGGTTGGCGTCATTCAATGTCTGCAGTGAGATGCTGAAGATGTTCTATAGGTCAGTTGTGGAGAGCGCCCTCTTCTTTGTGGTGGCGTGTTGGGGAGGCAGCATTAAGAAGAGGGACGCCTCACGTCTTAATAAGCTGGTAAGGAAGGCGGGCTCTGTCGTGGGCAAAGTACTGGAGAGTATAACATCGGTAGCTGAGCGAAGGGCGCTGAGTAGGCTACGGTCAATTATGGAAAACCCTGAACATCCTCTACATAGCACCATCCAGAGACAAAGAAGCAGTTTCAGCGACAGGTTGCTATCGATGCAATGCTCCTCAGACAGGATGAAGAGGTCAATACTCCCCAATGCCATTAGGCTTTACAATTCAACCGCCAGGAGTAAGATATGTTAAAGTGCCGGGGTTGATTGTATTTAATGTATTTAAGTAAACTACTTAAGAACTTTTTAAAAGCTATTATTAATGCTTTTATTAAAACTTTATTAAAGTTTTGCTACAACAAGTGTATGGGACATTGGAAAAAATGTTGAATTTCCCCATGGGGATGAATAAAGTATCTATCTATCTATCTATCTAAATAAGCAATAAATATCGAGAACATGAGACGAAGAATCCTTGAAAGTGAGTCTGTAGTTTGCGGGAACATTTCAATGATGAGTCAAGTCTCCGAGCGGAGACACCTCTTTCTTCCCTGTGAGGGAGAGAGAGAGAGCCTGTGGTATGTCAAATGCCGGGTGAACAATGTAGTCTTTGGGGTAATTGCAAGTCTGTGTCTTTACTGCTGTTTTGCTCATGCTTGCGTGCTCGGTGGTGGTAGGGGGGACTGTTGCTTGCTGCCACTTATGTGCGGGAGGGGGGAGCTGGGAGGGGGAGCTTTGGGGTTCTAACATTTGACTGTAATTCATTCTTTCAGGCACTCCTCTGTTTTTGTCGAGAGTTGCGAAGAAAAAGCATTTCAGGATGTATGTTGTATACATTTTTCTGACATTAAATTGTACCTTTGAAGTAAAGTCAAGTGAAGTTATCCCCTTTGGTTCAAAGGTCTGATGGTTGAGGGGTAATAACTGTTCCTAAACCTGGTGGTGTGACTCCTGAAGCTTCAGTACCTTCTTCCTGATGGCAGCAGTGAGAAAAGAGCACGTGTAGGGTGGTGGGGTCCTGATGATAGATGCTGCTTTCCTGAGTTAACACTTTATGCAGATGTGCTCAATGTTGGGGAGGGCTTTACCCGTCATAGACTAGGCCATATCCACTACTTCTTGTACAATTTTCCATTCAAGGGCAATGGTGTTTCCATACCAGGCTGTAATGCAACTGATCAATGTACTCGCCACTACACATCTATAAAAGTTGGTCAAAGTTTTGGATGTCATGCTGAATCTTCACAAACTCTGATGTAGAGAGGCCCAGGATAGGTCCTCCGAAATAATAACACTGAGGGATTTAAAGTTGCTGACCCTCTCCACCTCTGATACTCTGGTGAGGAACAGCTCATGGACCTCTAGGTTTGCTTCTCCTGAACTCAGTAATTAGCTGCTTGGTCTTGCTGACATTGAGCAGTTTGTGTGTTCTCCCCATGACAGCACTGGTTTCCTTCAGGCGTTCCAATTTCCTCCCATATTCCAGAAACTTTAAGAGTTAATATTAGTAAATTGTGGGCGTGCTACATTGGTGTAAGAAGCATCTGGACATTTGTGGTCTATCCCAGCCCACCCTTGACATAAGAAACACATTTGCTTTGATGGTTCATGTGACAAATAAATCTAACCTTAACTTTGACTTTAGTCTGAAATGGACGCACATGAACTATATTTCCTGGATGTGGAGTGTCTACAATGTCAAGTTCAAAGTTTGTAGTAAGTTGAAAGTATATAATATATCATCATGTATTACCCCGTGCTTTATTTCCTTGTGGACATTCACAGTCGAAGAAGGTTATACATTAGAATCAATGAAAACATAGAAAATAGATAATTCTGGGATTGAAAGGCTTGTCATATGAAGAGTGTTCGATGGCTCTGGCCTGTACTCATTGGAATTCAGGAGAATGAGGGGAGATCTCATTGAAACCTATCAAATGGTGAAAGGCCCAAAAGAGTAGATTTGGAGAGGATGTTTATTCTGGTGGTAGTGTCTAAGACCAGAGGGCACAGCCTCTGAATAGAGGAATGTCCATTTAGAATGGAGATGAGGGGGAAATTGGGGAAGATGGTAGCGCAATATTAATACACAGCAGCCTCTCCGGACTCTGGATTGCCAAATGTTATGTGGATTTTCTGGTGTAGTCTGTTTTGTCATGTGCTTTTGTGATATCATTCTGGAGGAACGTTGTCTCATTTTTTAATTGCATTGCATTTGTGGTTTCTAAATGACAATAAACTGAAATTCAATTCAATTCAATTTCTTCAGCCGGAGGGTGGTGAATCTGTGGAATTCATTGCCACAGGTGGCTGTGGAGGCCAAGTCATTGGTAATATTTAAGGTTGACGGATTCTTGATTAGTCAGGGAACAGAGGGATACGTGGAGAAGGCGGGAGATTGGGGCTGAGAGGGAAATGGAGCAGCCCTCATGAAATGGTGGACCAGACTTGATGGGCCAAATGGCCTAATTCTGCTCCTATATCTTATGGTCTTATGAAATGAACACATATGCTAAAAGCATTAGATTGGTAAAAGTGGATAATCTATACCCATTGTTGGAATGAATGCTGAAAGAATCCTTTGCCAACTCATATTTTCAACAATTTGCACAGGGTTAAATAAATTGAGTTTATCAAATCCTTATAACATCGTAGGGGGCCATTTGGCCGATTCAGTGTATCCTATCCCACAGTGAAGCAATTCTATTCCCTTCTTAATTCCCTGCATACAATTTTCCATCACCCTTTAATTCCTTTTGAGATCTGATGAAGGATTTTGGCCCGAAACATGAACATGAACATCAACTGTTCATCAACATCATCTGTCTTGCTGAGTTCCTCCAGCATTTTGTGTGTGTTATTCCGGATTCCCAGCATCTGCAGAACCTCTTGTGCCTCTATCATTCCTTGAGTCCTTTAAGTAGTGACGTACAGTGGCCAATTAGTCTATCAGTGTATCTCTGGTACATGGGAGGAAGTTGCAGCAGTAGGGGAAAACCCATACAATTCTGTTCCGTGCTAACACTCCCAGGATCAAACTCAGGTCCGTGGGGTTGTGAGGCAATAGAACCAACTGCTGCACCCGCCAGACAAAGGGGTGAATGAGGAAATTCAATTCTGGGCCGTACTTTAATTCTGGAGTCACTTCCCCTGTAGCAAATGTGAACAAGACTTTTCTTTCCAACTGCAGAAGCAACTCGTATTTCACCTTGGACATGGATAAATGTTGCAAGACTCTTTGCATCTATCATGGGCACTAGCCTCCCCTGCATCAAGGACATCTTCAAAAGGTGATGCCCCAAAAAGGTGATGTCCATCATTAAGGACCCCCACCACCCAGGAAATGCCCTCTTCTCATTACTACCATCAGAGTGGAGGGACAGGAGCCTGATGACTCACACTCAACTGTTTAGGAACATCTTCTGCCCCTTTGCTATCAGATGTCTGAAAGGTCCATAAACCCATGAACACTACCTCAATACTTTTGCTCTTTTCGCACTAACTTATTTATATATATAAATATAAATCAGTGACATATGCCAGTGATATAAAACCTGATCTGATACCGATTCAATTTTAGGAACTTTCATTTAAATAAATTAAATAAGAAATGAATGTGTTAGAAAAAGCTTCTTCCCTTCCACCATCAGGTTTATGAATAGTCCATGAACCCATGAACACCATCTCAATATTTTGCTCTCTTTTTACAGTATTATTTATTATATATATTGCATATTTTAATGTGGTATATTTTATGTATGGACAGCACTGCTGCTGCAAAACAACAGATTTCACGACATACATGCAGGTATGTTTGTCAGTGATAATAAATCTGTTACGGATTCTGAGATGCATTCGGAGAAAAGCATAACTACATGAGGAGGTACAAAGGCAGATGATTTGATGATTTCAGTCCTAGCTAAATGCTAATCCGACACTTCAAACACAACCTGCACACAGTTAAATTATTTAAGGTATTTATACACTGCTGCTCTGTTATCTTCCCCTAGAGGGAAATTCAAAACGATTTCAAATGCTGGTGAATGGAGTTCAAGTATGATTGATTAGTGCCTCTAGACTGTCATCTGGGATTAATTAATAAAATTATTTTAATTCCAGCTGATCGAAGTGCTTGGGGAAAAAAAGCATCTAGATTATACTCAGCCCCTTTAGAACAACCCAAACTTTTTTTTTGTCAATAATGGAATGGTTTTGAAATCTCTGTTGTTTTGTGGTGGCACATGACGTGATGAGTTGCTGGTGGGGTGAGTCAAAGAGTGGCAAGTTGGTCAAAACACCAAGAAAATTTCTATAAGGAATGTCATGGGGTCCTTGACTTCAACCAGTTGAATCCAATCTGGCCTCTCAGCCAGAAGGTTGTGGCTTCGAGCTCCTACTTTACAGACTTTGAACTCAAATTGTGGCTGATGTTGAGCCATACTGTTAGAGGTGTCTTCTTGCACAAAAAAAGGAAAAACGGAGCCTCATCTCTCCTCCAAGCTGCTGAGAGAAGATCTCATCGTATTATTTTAAGAATTAGGTTGCTTGAACATACTTATTACCCACCCAATATGTAGCAATTCTCTCTTCATGGACCATCACCTGGTCACGGTGGAGAGGCTTGTGAGTTCCTGAGATCCTGAGAGTGATGCTGTCTGGAGTTTCACCATCTGGTGCTATGTTCCTGTATGGTGGCAAGGTTAAGGGGGTGCTTCCAGACAAAGAGCGATCCAACCAAGTAGAGCTGGTGGAAGATCATGCCACATCACAGTGGTAGTGAAATTAGAGGAAGGCTGTAGCAGTGAAGGGTCCCCAGATGTCTTGCCATGGGGCCCCGACCACAAACTGTCAAGGACCCATGCATCAGCTTCTCCACATTAAACTAAGTCACCAAGAAGCAACCTACAGCGATCCCAGATCGGCTTCTACAGTCACCTGAAGACCCACCGATAGACAACCTTTAGGAGAACATCATACTCCAGTGATCGCAGTACTTGCTGTGATTATCACTGTGATGTTTATGAGATTCTGGTATTAGTAACTAGGCAGTCACATTACATACATTACAATGTTATGGAGTATTTCATTGGATGTGGGATTTCACGAGGCAGAGAAAGATGATACAGAAAGGAAAGCCCTTTCCTTTGTACTTGATCAAGTGGAGGTGAGGCTGGTGTGGGCGTTGCTGCAAAGTTCAAAGTAAATTCAATATAAAAGTTTGTATATGTCATCATTTACTACACTGAGATTCATTTTATTGCAGGCATTCACAGTAGACTTGCTGGAAGGCTGTGGACAAAGGGCTGGCTTATTGTCACAGCAAAAGAGAACAGGATGGAACCTATTGATCACTAATTATGGTTTGAGAAAGGCAGAATTAGGCTGACTAGGCAGGATTAGGGTGAGGGTTCCAACCTCATCTCAGTGTTACACTGCCACCATCAGTAAGGAGGTACAGGGGCCTTAGGGCCCATAACACTGGGTTCAGGATACCTTACTACCCTTCAACCATCAGGTTCCTGAACCAGAGTGAACAACTTCACTCACTTCAACTCTGAACTGACTCCTTAACTTATGGGCTCACTTCAGGGACTCTACAACTCTTGTTCTCCATCTCATTTATTTGCTTATTTATTCATCTATCTATTTATCTGGCTATTTATTTATTTGGTTATTTGTTTATTTTTTGTACTTACACACTTTGTCTTCCTTAGCACATTGCTGGTTTTTCAGACTGTGTTTACATGTAGTTTTTCATTGATTCTATTGTATTCTACTGTGAATGTCTGCAAGAAAATGCATCTCAGAGTTGTATATGGTGACATGTACATATTTTTATAATGAATTTACTTTGAACAAACTGGCATTTCCATCACATGGGACAAAACCTCACAATAGCGTTCCAAAACAAAGTAACAAAGTAACAAAGTGGCAAATAAACTCCAAGTGCGGAGATTTTTGGATTCAGAACCCTGCATGTTTGGTCGGGCATTAGAAGGTTGCCATGTCCTCTTTGACTCTCACTAATTTTTATCGAAGCACCATAGAAAACATTCCATCCAGATGCATCAAAGTTTGGTATGGAAACTGCTCTACTGGTGACCGCAAGAAATCACAGGGAGTTGTGGACCATAGCTCAGCACATCACAGAAACCAGCCTCCCCTCAACAGAAACACTATCTTCGGAAAGCAGCCAACATCACCCTCTCTGAACATTCGCTCTTCTCTTACCTCCCAATGGGTAGAAGAAACACACGTGTGAAAGCACGTAACACCGGGTTCAAGGACAGTTTCAATGCTTCTGTTGTAAAACTATTCGCTATTTATCTAGCACTCTATTTCTATGTTCTGTGTTGTACGCAGGGCTTTTAGCATTGTCAAGGATCTCTCACAATCTCTTTGACCTGCCCTCCCACACCCCCACCATCAGGCAGGAGGTACCATAGCAACAGGACAAAACTGCTAGAATGGGAAACAGCTCCTTCCCCCAGGCCGTGAGACTACTGAACTCCTTGCTACCACCCAGTTCTCATCACCTGTGACGCACCGCAGTGTTCTACTGTTTACATTCTAACGAGTGCCGTGCATGCTCCTTTTGCTAAATGTCAATCTTCTGGAAAATATTTCTTTGCTTGTTAATTTATTTCCAGTAATATGACTTCACGTGTTGTGTGTGAGCTGTATATACTGTGCTGTGCACCTTGGTCCGGACAAATGTTGGTTCATTTGATGGTATACATGCATACAGTAGAATAAACATGGACTTGAACTTGAACTTGTACTCTGTTTCATTATGGCCTTGCAGATTATTGTCTGCCTGCACTGTACTATTGTTTGCACTGCACTTTTTCTATAACTATAATGCTTTATTCTGCACTTGTAACCCTTGTACTATCTCAATGCACTGCTGTAATGAAATGATCTGGCTGAATAGCGTGCAGGTTTTCCACTGTGTCTCAGCACATGTGACAATAATAAACTAATTTACCATTTACCAATGTGTTTATTTAAGGGATGTCCCTTTAGAACAGAGATGAGGACGAATTTCTTTAGCCATTGGATGGTGAATCTATGGAATCCATTCCCATGGATGGACAGATTCGAACCCGGCCTTACTCGCCTCGAAGTCTAGTGCGGATGTCGCTACACTACTGGCCGAGTAGAATGGGATTGAGATGGATAATAGATCAGCCATGATGGAATGGAGGAACAGTCTTACTGGGCTGAGTGGTCTAATTCTGTTCCTATGTCTTATGCTCTTGTGCTGTCACATGGCTGCAGAACAGAGACTTGGCCTACTTTGCACTTGTAAAACTTTGAGGACTCCGTACAAAAGATACAATCAGCTCCCATTCTCCAGGGTACAAAAATTATTATAATATGTCTGGTTCCACAGAGCAACAGTTTCATATACTTCCGGCTAATAAAGTTTCTCAGCCACATGTTGACAGAATGTCATAAATAAGTAGATGCTCCCGGATAGATTAT
Organism: Hemitrygon akajei; assembly: GCF_048418815.1. Classification (NCBI taxonomy): domain Eukaryota; kingdom Metazoa; phylum Chordata; class Chondrichthyes; order Myliobatiformes; family Dasyatidae; genus Hemitrygon; species Hemitrygon akajei. Next base: position 176,192,124 of record NC_133129.1, read on the forward strand.
CAGGATTAAGCAGTGTTTGACTGACAGGCTAGGTTGATGGAAAATAATTACATTACACCTTGGACAGATGTTTAATATGCAGATAATGTAGAAAATGACAGAGGTGGCTGTGCAAACTGAGAGTTTTTGCTTCTTGTAACATTCAACTTGCGTACATGCAAAACATTGGTGAACATAAACCTGGTGTCCTGCGGCATGGCAATTCTAACAGTGAATAAAAATACCAAACAGAAATAAGGCATGACTTGTCCCACCCACCCACCATTCCCTTCACCTGGTTTCACCTGTCACTTGCCAGTTTGTACTCCTTCTCCTCCCCCTTCTAACTTCCTCCCTTTCCTTTCCAGTCCTTATGAAAGGTCTTGGCCCAAAATGTCAACTGTTTATTCCCCTCCATAGATGCTGCCTGACCAGCTGACTTCCAGCATGTTGTGTGTGTTGCTCTGGATTTCCATAATCTCTTTTATTTATAACCATAATACCATAAGATATAGGAGCAGAATTAGGCCATTTGGCCCATTGAGTCTGCTCCACCATTTCATCATGACTGATCCAATTTTCCTCTCAGCTCCTATCCCCTGCATTCTCCCCATATCCCATCATGCCCTGATCAATCAAGAATCTATCATCCTCTGCTTTAAATATACATAAAGACACCTCCACAGCCACCTGAGGCAACAAATTCCAGAAATTCACCACTCTCTGGCTAAAGAAATTCCTCTTCATCTCCGTTCTAAAAGAAAACCCTTCTATTCTGGGGCTATGACCTCTGGTCTTAGAATCTCCCATCACAGGAAACATCCTCTCCACATCCACTCTATCAAGACCTTTCCCCATTCAATAAATTTCAATGAGCTCACCCCTCATTCTTCTGAATTCGAGTGAATACAGGCCCAGAGCCATCAAACACTCTTTATATGACAAAGCATTCAGTCCTGGAATCATTTTCATGAACCTCCTTTGAACCCTGGAGGAATTCAGAAGACCAGGCTGCAGCTACGGCAAAGAAGTACAGTCGATGCTTTGGGCAAAAATTTTTCAGCAGGACTGGAGAAAAATGCTGAGAAGTACTGAGCAATAACTCCGGACTGTACTTTTTTCCACAGATGCTGCCTGGCCTGCTGAGTTCCTCCAGCATTGTTGCTCGGATTTCCAGCATCTGCAGATTTTCTCTTGTTTCTGCTTTGAAGCCTCTCCAGTTTCAGCACCTCCTTTCTAAGGGGCCCAAAACTGCTCTGTGCAGTTATGACTTGTTCTTTGCAGAGCCCTGCAAACTGCTTAGTGACCTGCAGATGAACAGGTCTGCTCTGTTAATTGAAATGGCTTCCATGTTTCCCCCTCTTCTGCATTCACCTTTCCTCACTCAAAAGTGGAATTCAAGAAGCTTTAAAATATCTAAACACAGGGATGTCAGAAGAGACTTAGTTTCACAGAGTATTATTTCCAACACAGACAATGTGGGTTGAAGGGCCTTTTCGTGTATTATACTGTTCGATGTTCAATGAAGCGAAACCAAACAAATATGGGGCCAAAAAGCATTCTGATGTCTGGTAATTACCTCACTGACAGAGTGCTTCAGCCAAAATATTCCATCCATTAGTTTTTTGTGAAGTAGCCTCTTCTGCATGTCCAACTGAGTGGGAGGCATCACTAACGAGAAATGCTGAGCACTGATATTTCCAATAAGATTGCCGACATCCAGCAGAGGGTGCTGGGTGAAGTTCTCAGTCTGAAGTATCTGCTATTAGTTGTCCGCTGCCCCCATCAAAATGGTTTACCCAATTGTCTTGATTCCTTTCTAAATTTTCTATTTATTTCACTTAGTCTACTGACAAGATATCTTTCCCAATTTTACACAAAATATTAATTAAAAATATGAGGAATTACCTAATTCGATGAAAAGTAAGGCAAAATATAAGAGGTGATAGGAAAATAAGGCAAAGGCCCAAATGTTCAAGGCAAGTGTACCTAAAGTTCGAAGGAAGCTTTTTAATCAAAGTACGTATATATCACCATATATCACACTGAGATCCATTTTCTTGCAGGCACTCACAGTAAATTAATGAAAGACCACAGCCAACAGGATGGACAAACAATCAACGTGCAAATACAAGAAAAAACAATAAATAAATAAATAAACAAACAAACAAACAAACAAACAAACAAACAAACAAACAAACAAACAAGCAAGCAAGCAAGCAATAAATATCAAGAACTTGAAATGAAGAGTCTTTGAAAGTGAGTCCATAGGTTGAGGGAACATTTCAATGATGTTGCAAGTGAAATTGAGTGAAGTTATCCCTGCTGCTTCAAGAACCTGATGGATGAGGCATAATAACTGTTCCTGAACTTGGTGCTGTGGGTCCTAAGGCTCCTGAACCACCTTCCTGATGGCAGCAGTGAGAAGAAAGCACCTAGATGGTGGGAATCCTTGACAATAAACCTAATTAAAGGTCAAGCAAATTAACAATTCCTCTCTCCAGTCGGTATTTTCTGTTGTAAAGGATGGGTTAGAACTGTTAGGTCACATGCAGCAGAGAAAAAGCAGGCCAGAATCAACAGGGTTGTTTCATACACAGCCAAGGTAAATTGCTAACTTGGTTTCCTATGGTCCATCTGCTAGAATACAGTGAAAAACTTGTTTTGCATACCATCCACAAAGTTATAAAGTTACAGTGGGACAGCACAGCAGCATCGTGGTTAGATCAATGATTTACACTACCTGTGACACGGGTTCAATTCCCACTGCTGTCTGTATGTCCTCTCTGTGACTGCATGGGTTTTCTCAAGGTGCTCTGGCTTCCTCCCACGGTGCAAGGACGTATCAGTTTGTAGGTTTGTTTTTCATTGTAAATTGTCCTGTGATTTGGTGTACTTGGTAAGTGGGAGGCCTTCAAAAGTGACATTTTGAGAGTACAAAGCTTGTATGTGCCTTTTAGAATAAAAGGTAAAGATAACAATTGTAGGAGACCTTGGTTTTCAAGAGATATTGAGGCCCTGGTTAATAGAAGAAAGGAGGTGCACAGCAGGTAGGCAGGTAGGAAGAAATGAGGTGCTTATGGAGTATAAGAAATGAAAGAGAACACTTAATAAAGAAATCCGGATGGCTAAAAGAAGGCATGAGGTTGCTCTAGCAGACCTAGAGATGAAGGAGAATCCTAAAGGATTTTACGGATAGGTTGAGCAATCTTATAGAGTTTTTCAAGGAAGTTACAGGAACGTGGATGAAGGCAAGGCTGTGAGTGTTCTTTTTTATACTCATAATTTTGTATATCTCTAGCAAATCTCCTCTCAATCTTCTATATTCTAAGACACAAAGTCCTATTTTAGCAAGGCACTTGACAAGGACCCATATGGGAGGTTGGTCAGGAACATTCACTCGCTCGGCATTCAAGATGAATTAGTAACTTGGATTAGACATTAGCTTCACAGGAGAATCCAGAGAGTGGTTGTAGATGATTGCCTCTCTGACTGGAGGCCTGTGACTAGTGGTGTGCTACAAGGATCGGTGCTGGGTCCTTGGTGTTTATCATTTATATCAATGATCTGGATGATAATGTGGTTAACTGGATCAGCATGTTTGAACATGAAAGATTGGGGGTGTAGTGGACAGTGAGGAAGACTATCGTGGCCTGCAGAAGGACCTTCATCAGCTGGAAAAATGGGCTGAAAAGTGGCAGATGGAATTCAGTGCCAATAAGTGCAAGCTGTTGCACTTCAGTAGGGCCTACCAGGGTAGGCTTTGCACAGTGAGATACTGAAGTAGGTTAGGCACTGAGGAGTATGGTAGAACAAATGGACCTAGGAATACAGGTCCATAATTTGTGAAAGTTGCATCACAAGTAGATAAGGTTGTAAAGAAATCTTTTGGGGACACTGGCCTTCATAAATCAGTGTACTGAGTACAGGAGATTGGATGCTATGTGGGAGTTGTATAAGACATTGGTGAGGCTTAATTTGGAGTATTGTGTGCTGTTTTGGTCACCCATCTACAGGAAAGATGTAAACAAGATTGAAAAATACAGAGCAAAATTTACAAGTACATTGTCGGGTCTGGAGGACCTGAGTTATAAGGAAAGATTGAATAGATTGGACTTTATGTCATAGAATGTAGAAAATTAAGAGGAGATTTGCTAGAGGTATACAAAATTATGAGGGGTATAGAAAGGGTAAATGCAAGCAGGCTCTTTTCACTGGGAGTCAGTGAGACTTGAAGTAGAGGTACTCCTCTGACATTTGGAAAGCCAGAAGAACGTGTGGAAATCAAGACACTGCCATTGCTGGAAATAATGAAATTAAAACAGAAATTCCAAGCAGGTCAGGCAGCATCTGTGGAAAGAGAAATTGAATTAATACTTCTGGCCAAAGACTCTCGTGGCATTCTGGACTTTTTTCCAGAAGAATAGGTGTTCTCTTGAGTCCTGCTGAATGTCAAAGAGTCATAGAGTGTACAGCTCAGAAACAGGCTCTTTAGCATGCTGAATTGTTATCCTGCCTGGTCATGTCAACCTGCATCATCTGACAGCATCCATTTCCCATCCACAGCCATGGCTGGACTGGTGGCTTTACAGGACAGACAGGCTGCCGAAGGTCTTGAGGAAGGAGACTGAGAAGAATCTGAAGCTAGCAGAGGCAAGAACAAGTGCCAAGATGAAGAGCAAATACTGGAGCATGGTGAAGGAAGAAATCTAGAATCATAGTTATAGAGTCACAGTTACAGCTCAGAAACAGGCCCTTTGGCCCATCTCGTTTATGCTGAACTACTAATCTACCTAGTCACATCAACCTGTACTTAGAAAATAGCCCTCCATCCCACATACCCCCCCAATCCATATACCAATCCAAATCTCTCTTCAATATTGAAATCGAACCCATATCCACAACTTGCACTGCCAGCTCGTTACACTCTCACCTCCCTCTGAGTGAAGAGGTTCCGCCTCAGGTTCCCCTTAAACATTTCACCTTTCAACCTTAACCCATGACCTCTAGTTCTGGTCTCACCCACCCAACCTGAGTGGAAAAAAGCCTGCTTGGATTTACCCTATGCATATGCCTCATAATTGTGAATACCTAAGGTGTTGGGGTGGAGAGAGCAGTATTAGGGGACTCAATCCAAACTTTCAAAGTTCAAAGTAAATTTATTACCAATGTATGTATTCCCTATTCAACCTTGAGATTCATTTTCTTGCAGGCATCCACAAGAAAACAAAGAAATAGATCAGATTCCACAAAAAAAAAACAAAGACCAACAAATATTCAATGCATAAAAGAAGGCAAATTGTGCAAATAATTTTAAAGGTTTACAAGTAATATTGGGAACAGGAGCTGCAGAATCCCCAAATGTGAGTCCACAGGTTGTGGAGTGAGTTCAGAGTTGAGGTATTTGAATCTGGTCCAGGAGTCCGGTGGCTGCAGGACAACATTTGCTCCCAAACCTGGTGGTCTGGGACCTCCCGCCCTGGAAAGTCATTCTCCTACTCAATCCAGCTCTCTTCATCTTGCCTCATCTTCCAGGTTTCCAGAGTCCTGCAAAACTCATCTGGCTTGGCGACATGTTTGAATTGGTGTCATGGACTCTAAGAAGTGAAGTTGAAGTCACTCACCCTTTTTCAATTGTTTAATTTGTTAATTCAAGTGTGAAGAGGTTGAGTTTGGCTAATAGATTTTTAACATCCTACTCAACCCAATCCCACCTGTGCATTGGGGGTTAAAATTCTTGGACTTGTTTCCATGGTTACAGAGAATGTTTTCAGTCACCATGGATACCAAAGAGCTGATGATCATTATAATCAATGAAAAGTCGCATTGCCCTTGATCATTTTACTGACAAGGTATTCTTCAAATAAAATACAGTTCTACCCATTAAGAATCTTCATCCATTTTTAATACTTTACGCTAAGAAAAAGTGCCATATCAATAAGATATGTGTTGTGTGAGCACTGATATCCTTGCTGAGCTGTGGAATGGGGCGAACTGTGCCTCTATCAGAAACTTGTGGCCCTGTTCTACTGCAGTTACCTGAGCACAAAGTCCATATTGAGGAAGTGCTGTACTGTTGGCAGAGCTGAAACTAAAATGGATTTTGAAACACACACCACTCCTTTTTCTATCTGTGTCAAGGGACGGGGTGTCCGCAGGCTGAGCAAGCAGTTAGTTGCCCATCCCTGGTTGCCCTTGAGAAAGTGGTGGTGAGCTGCCTTCTTGATCTGCTACAATCCTTGGAAGGAGTTCCAGGATTTTTATCCAGCGATGGTGAAAAAACGGTGATACATTCCCTAGATTTGACCAGAAGGATTTTTTCCTTTTTTTAAAATTGTATCCTCAAAATGGACTGCCAGACCCCCTTTCTTTTGGTTTTAGGTTAGTTTAGTGGTTTTTTTCTCTCAATAATAGAAAATTTTTAGTCTTTTTTTTCTATGAATTGTTAAGAGGAGATGTGGTTCTTTTTTTTTCTTTTTATTAGCTTAATATGATTTTGACAGTGTATATTCTTTTCTTTGTTTGTACTATTATTGAAATATGTATTTGAGATAACTTCTCCTCTGGCTTGTATTTATCCTTACTATTTTAAATCAATAAAAAAAGATTGAAAATGAAATGATACATTCCCATTCCAACATGTCAGTCCATGGCCTCCTCTACTGCCATGATGAGGCCACAATCAGGTTGGAGCTGCAACACTATTCAAGATTGCACCGGCAAACAATGCTACCTCAGGGTGACATCTTTCAGATAGACCACAAAATGGTTTCTTTCACTTCATCTACATCTTTTTATTTTAAATGTGATTCTGGTACTAATAGAGCCTATGATCCGCAGTTTGAAGATTGATTGAGTGATCTGGCACTTCGAGAAGATTTCAGAAGACAAGCAGCCACGGGCCTGAAAGTTTCAAAGCAAAGCACAAGCCCATTGTTGACTCCACTTCTTGCCAATTAAAGCTTCAAGGAAGATTGAGACATCAAGGAGAGTGCGGAAGGTGAGCAAGTGTTTGATGTCATCTGCCAGCCTCTCACTCTCTGCTGCCGGGAAAGGTGTCTACGTGTGACAGTCTCTCGCTCACTGCTCCTGAGGGAAGGCCCGTTTCCGGGAGGTCTCACTCTCCCTCGCTGCTGTCAGAGGATGATACTGAAGTTCTGGATCTGCAATTTATGGATTGGACTGTGGTTCTCTTGGACACTTTCAGTGTTGTGTTTTATATTCTGTCTTTTCACCCATTCTTTCTTATTGCTGTTTGCGCAATTTGTTTGCTTTTTTGTGTGCAAGGGATTTATTTGTTTGTTTTGCAGAGGGTGTTTGGGGATTTGGGGCTTGATGTTCTTGTTTCCATTGTGCAATCTGTGTTTGTCATGAGGGTGTGTTTGGGGTTTGATTTTTTTTTGCCATCTGCACGATTTGTTTTTTTGTGCATGGGGTGGGGGTTGATGTTCTTTCTGCCATTTGCACTATTTCTATTTTTTTTGCACATGGGGAGGGGGTTGGTGTTTTTATTTGAATGTTTCCATGCTTTTATTTGTTTCATGGCTATCTGGAGAAGATGAATCTCATGATTGTATACTGCATACATATTTTGACAATAAAATTTAATGTGAACTTTATATTCCATTGGGGTAGCCTTCAACCTGATGGCATGGATATCAATATCCCTAACTTCTGGTAAGTTCTCCACCCTCCACATTCTTGGTTTTTCCATTCCCCAGTCTGGCTCCCCTCTTACCCTTTCTCTTCTCCTCATCTGCTCATTACCTCCCTCCTGTGCCCCTCCTCCTTCCCTTTCTCTCATGGTCCACTCTCCTCTTCTATCAGATTCCTTCTCCTTCAGCCCTATACCTTTTCCATCCATCACCTCCTAGCTTCAGATGTCATCCCCCTCCCCCCACCCACCAACTTCCCCTCACCTGGTTTCACCTATCACATGCAAGCTTGTACATCTTCTTATTCTGGTTTCTACCCCCTTCCTTTCCAGCCCTGATGAAGTCTTAGCCCAAAACTGTTACACAAGCGAGGCAGTGGACAAACCCAAGTGCTGCACATGGGTACAGAGACAGAGTCAGGAGACATTCTTGACATAGCGAGCGTGGAATTGGTATCCAGGAGCAATACTAGACCTAGAACTGGCAGTCCTAAGAACCATGAAACAAGGTTACTCACACCAGAGTCAACCAACAAACTGGCAGCTCCTTGTTGTGATCACAGGGTTTTTATCTTGCATTTTCTGATGGAAAGCAGGTGTGTGTAGTTAGTGGAACCTGGGAATGACTGGAAACTAAATGAGGGGATTGAGGCCCAATTCCTGAGGTAAATAGCAAGGTGGGAGATTGCCAGAAGGGACCATGACAGAAACCTTGACTGTTTATTTCCCTCCATGGGTGCTGCCTGATCTGCAGAGTTCCTCTAGTATTTTGTATGTTTTGCTCAAGTTTCACAGCATCTGCAGAATCTCTTGTGTTTATATATATATTTCCAAATCAGTATGGAGGGTGGGTATGAGGGATTAGATTCTAGATTCAAGATTGTTTAATGCTATTTCTTGTACACAAGGAGAATGAAATAATTGCTACTCTGTATACAATGCAGCATAAAAAATCACAATAAGGTAAAGAGCAGAATACTAATAACAATAACACAATAAATATAAATACATTGGATAGCTTATATACATAGATTGATTGTATGGCAGTTAAGTGCAGCTAGGCAAAGGAGTATCTGTACATAAGATGACTAACAGCAAATTATAAAGTAGTGGTGGTTAAGGTTGTGGAGTTGTTGATCAGTCTAATTGCTCGAAGAAAGTAACTATTTTTCTTTCTGGTGTTCCTTGCAAGTATGCTACGTAGCCTCCTCCCTGGTGGGAGTGGGACAAACAGTCCATGAGCAGGGTGGGTGGGATCCTTCATGATGTTACTGGCCCTTTTCTGGAATCTTTCTGTAGATATGTCCTCGATGATGTCATATTTGTTATCACTGACATACGAGGCATGATTGATAAGTTCGTGGCCTAAGGTGGAAGGAGTCAATTTTAGAAAACCTAGCACTTTTATTTTTCAGCATAGGCCCCTCCTACATTGATACACTTATGCAGAGGGAGAATAACTCATCAGTTAGTAACTCATCAGGGGTGATTGATAAGTTTGTGGTCAAAAGTAGGAGATGAGTTATTAAATTCAAACTTCCCACATAATCACTCAAGGAGTTGAACTGCATGTGCATGTAATGAGAGCTGTATAACTCATCTCCTTCTACCTTAGGCCACAAACTTATCAATCACCCATACTATGAACACTTTCTGGAGGTCCAAGATCCATATGCTCCACGACCGCTGGACTAAGTGTGTAAATGTAGGAGGGGACTATGTTGAAAAATAAATGTGCATGGTTTTCTAAAATTGACTCCTTCGACCTTAGGCCACAAACTTATAAATCACCCCTCGTATAGTATGTCTTGAAATTTGTTGCTTTGTTGCAGCAGTACAGTGCAATACATTGCAATAAGTTACAATAAGAAATACAGTTTTAAAAAAGTACTGAAAGAGAGCAAAATACTGAGGAAGTGTTCATGGGTTCATGGACTGTTCAGAGCTCTGATGGCAGAGGGGGAGAAACTGTTCCTAACATGTTGAGTGTGTAGAAGAGAAGAAGGCGTATCCTGGATGGTGAGAGTCCTTCAGGACGGATGCTGCCTTCTGTAAAATCTTCAAGCTCCTTTTGAAGATGTCCTCGGTGGTGGGGTGGTTAGTGCCCAACATGGTGCAGGTTGAGTTTACCACCCTGCTTGTGGGATCTTGCTCATCTTGTGACTGCTGAGAATGGAGGAACACCTGGCAATCTTAACTAGAACATGTGGAGTCCATGTGAAATACAGGTGAAGGAATTCACAGCCTGCCAAGCAAGTCAGTAGCCTCCCACTTCAAGCAGCTCCTGCCTCAGCCGTGGCTGATCCCACACTGCTCCTGCCTGCCTCTATAGCCCTTCCAAAACACAGTCACGGGCATGTTTGTCCAGGCTGAGAGAATGCCAAATACCCCGCAACTAAAATGCCAAGGTTATTCCGTCAGACTCACTTTAGAATGTAGACCATTACTTGCTCAATTCCATTAGCTGATGCACTGCCTGCCATTCAGAAATGTGGTGTATAAATCACTTTGCCATTCTGAAGATTTGTATACTGGAGACAGACTTTAAGCAACACTTAATTTGAGCTACGAGCGGCCAAGGATTCTATTGTCCTAGCACTAATTGGAAACAGTGTTAGTGTCACGGGGTTGCCAAGGAAAGGCTTGCTTAATTTATTATTGCTAAACTGTTGCTATTCTGTTCTCTTTTCCACTACTTGTTTATTTATATTTATATTTCGTATTGTAACTTAGAGTAATTATTATTCTGCATTGCACTGCACTGCTGCAAGACAACACACTTCAAGGTCACTTTATTAGATACACCTGAACACCTACTCATTAATACAAATAAATAATAGCCAATCATGCGATAGCAACTCAATGTATAAAAGCATGCAGACATGGTTAAGAGGATCAGTGGTTGTACAGATCAAACGTCAGAATGGAGAAGAAATGTGATCTAAGTGCCTTTGAATATGGAATGATGGTTGGTGCTAGACGGGATGGTTTGAGTACCTTGGAAACTGTTGATCTCCCAGGATTTTTGCACACAACAGTCTCTACAGTTTTCAGAGAATGGTGCCAAAAACAAAAATATCCAGTGAGTGGCAGTTCAGTAAGCAAAAAAAAAACATCTTGTTAATGACAAACAAGAGAAAATCTGCAGATGCTGGCAATCCAAACACACACAAAATGCTGGAGGAACTCAGCAGGCCAGGCAGTATCTATAGAGAAGAGTAAACATTCGGCTTTTGAGGCCAAGACCCTACATCAGGACTGGAGAAAAAAGATGAGAAGTCAGTGTTGGAAGATGGAGGGGGGGGGGGGGAAGAAGGTCAAGGTAGTAGGTGAAACTGGGAGAGGGGGAAGGATGAAGTAAAGAGCTAGGAAGTCAATTGGTGAAAGAGATAAAGGGTGGGAGAAAGGGGAAATTGATAAGAGAGGACAGAAGGCCATGGAAGAAAGGGACCAGAACTAAGGAGATGCTCTCCTCCTTCAAAGAAAAAGGCTTCCATTCCTCCACCGTCAATGCCTTCATCCACATCTCTTCCACTTTGTGCACATCTGCCCTCACCCTATCCACCTGCCACCCCACCAGGGATAGGGTTCCTCTTGTCCTCACTTACCACCCCACCAGCCTCTGTGTCCAGCAAATAATTCTTCATAACTTCCGCCATCTCCAAAGGGATCCCATTAGCAAGCACATCTTCACATCCCTCTCAGTTTTCCACTTTCCATGTTCCACAGGGCTCGCTCCCTATGCAACTCCCTTGTCCATTTGTTCCTCCCCACTGATCTCCCTCCTGACACTTATCCTTGAAAGCGGAACAAGTGCCACACCTGCTCTTACACCTCCTCCCTCACTACCATTCAGGGTCCCAACAAGTCCTTCCAGGTGAGGCGACTTTTCACCAGTGAGTCTGCTGGGGTCATCTAATGTATCCGGTGCTCCCAGTGCAGTCTCCTATATGTCAGTGAGACCCACCATAGGTTGGGGATTACTTAGCCAAGCGTCAGAAAAGAGGGATCTCCTGGTGGCCACCTATTTTAATTCTACTTCCCATTTCCTTTCCCATGGCCTCCTCTACTGCTGGATTAAGGCCACACTCAGGTTGGCGAGCCACACCTTATATTCAATCTTGATAGCCACCGACCTAATGCCATGAACATCAATTTTTTGAACTTCTGGTAATTTTCCCACCTTTCACCATTCCCATTTCCCTCTCTTTCCTTACCTCCTTCCTTCTATGGCCTTCTGTCCTCTCCTATCAGAGTCCCCATCTCCAGCCTTTATCTCTTTGACCAATTGACTTCCCAGTTCTTTACTTCACCCATCCCCCTCTCTTGGTTTCACCTATCACCTGCTACCCTATACTTCTTCCTCCCCTTCCCACAACTTCTTACTCTGACTTCTCATCTCTTTTTTTCCAGTGTTGCTGAAGGGTTTCGGCCCGATACATCGACTGTTTACTCTTTTCCACAGATGCTTCCTAGCCTGCTGAGTTCCTCCAGAATTCTGTGTGTGACCTTGTTAATGAACAAGGTCAGAGGAGAATGGCCAGGCTGGTTCAAGTTGACAGGAAGACAACAGTAACTCAAAAAATACATGTGTTACAACAGCGGTGTGCAGAAGAGTACCTCCGAATGCATAACACGTCGACCCTTGAAGTTGGTTCCGCTCCTGTACCTAATAAAGTGGCTGCTGAGTGTATATGAGGATAGAATGAACACAAGAGATTGGGTGGTCTCTGAACGCACAACACGTCCAACCGTGAAGTGGATGGGCTACAACGGCAGAAGACTATGAAATACAGAAAGTCGTTAATGAAGCGACCATTGAGCATACGTCAGTGATATTAAACCTGATTCTAATTCTGATTCTGTTGTTGCTGATATCATTCCCTAGGCTGTGTAAATCACACAAAATGTTCATGTCTGTGGCATCACAATGACATTGTTTATTTTCAGTACTCTAGAGACAATGATATGTTTGACAAATCACTTAATTCATGACAGACAGAGCGATAATCTTCAATGTCCTAAATTGCCATACAGGATTGTGGTCATTGTCCCCACCCACTCCCAGGACGCAATCGTGGGTTTAATGAGTTGTTCTGTGCATCAGGTTTCCAAGGTAGCAAAAATACTCTTGTCTTTCTCCTGCCTAATAAAAAGGGCATCTCTTTAATACCATTACCTTTTATGGATCTGTTCTACAATGAACAGCGTAGAACAGAATTCTGTCTGATGTTTTATGACCACTTAGTTGCTAAATCCAGCACAGGAACCCCTAATTCCTTTCCACAGTAGACTGTTAACGCTCGACCTTTGGCTCGTCACTAGCTGAGTCTCTACAGTGAATAATCATGTTATGCTTATAACCCAATATATTGTGAGCCTCTACATTAACCCCGGAAGCACATGCATCACCAGATTTACCTCATTGTGGAGGATGATCTGAATTGTGTACACTTCTGTCCCCACCTACAGGAACGATTTGAGAGGGTGCAGTGAAGATTTGTGAGACTGTTGCTAGGAAAGCCAAGTTGGGGAAAAAATAGATGAGCTTTGTTTCTTTGTTATATTTAATTCATAGAGTAAACTCAGTATCTCCTATATCTAATAAAGTGGCCACTGAGTATGTAATCGTGGTCTTTTGCTACTGTAGCCCATCCACTTCAAGGTTCAACATGTGCATTCAGAGATGTTCTTCTGCACACCACCATTGTAATATGGGTTATTGTTGCCTTCCTGTCAGCTTGAACAAGCCAGGCCAATCTCTCTGACTCTCTCATTAACAAGACATTTTCATCTGCAGAACTGTCACACACTGGACGTTTTTTATTGTTTTTTGCACGATTCTCTGTAGCCACCACCATGCGTCACGGTGGGGATGGTGTGTTTTTGATGATATGCAGTGTTTGATTAACACCAAACATAGCATTTAGCCTGATGGACAAAAAGCTCAATTTTGGTTTCATCAGACCATAGAACCTTCTTCCAGCTGACTTTAGAGTCTCCCACATGCCTTCTGGCAAACTCCTATAAAGCTATGATCAGTGAAGCAGCCGGGCAACAGTTGTTGTATGCACAGTCTCTCCCATCTCACCCACTGAAGCTTGTAACTCCTCCAGAGTTGTCATAGGTCTCTTGGTGGTCTCCGTCACTAGTTTCCTTCTTGCACAGTCACTCAGTTTTTGAGAATGGCCTGCTCTAGGCAGATTTACAGCTGTGCCATCTTCTTTCCATTTCTTGATGATTGACTTAACTGTACTCTAAGGGATATTCAGTGACTTGGAAATTTTCTTCTATTCATCTACTGACTTGTACTTTTCAATAACCTTTTCATGGCATTCCTTGGGGTGTTCTTTTGTCTTCATGGTGCAGTTTTTGACAGGATACTGACTCACCAGCAGTTGGATCTTCGAGATACAGGTGTTAAAACACCTTGACTGTGGTAAAACACCTGCCTGAAACAGTGGTCTCTATTTAACTAATTATGTGACTTCTAAAATGAATTGGCTTCACCAGTGATGATTTGATGTGTCATATTAAAGGTGGGTGAATACTTACGCAATCAATTATTTTGTGTTTTTTATTTGTAATTAAGTTAGATTGCTTTGTAGATATTTGTTTTCATTTTGACACTTCGTCTTTTTCTGTTGATCAGTGTCAAAAGAAGCCAAATTAAATCGACAGTGATTGAATGCTGTAAAATAAAACATGAACTCTTCAAGGAGGGGTGAACACCTTTTACCGGCTCTGTGTATACTTGTGCACAAAAAAGATACTCCAGTGGCTCTAATTCATTAAGACTTTGAGCAGATTTGGTATGTCACCAAAGATTCTTGCAAATGTCTTCAGATGTATAGCATTCTGACTGGTTGCATCACAGTCTGGGGTGTGGTAGCTCCAATATATAAGAGGCTGCAGAGGGCTGTAGACTCAGCCAGATCCATCATGGACACAAGAATCCCACGATCAAGGATGTCTTCCAGAAAGCGGCAGCCATCATTATAGACCCTCACCATCCAGGTCATGTCCTCATCACATTATCACCATCAGGGAGGAAAAACAGAATCCAAATCAGGTTTTGTACCACTGGCTTATATCATGAAATATGTTGTTCCTGAAGACCCAAACTCAGTGTGTTATGAATATTTTCTTCCCTTCTGACATCTGATTTCCGAACTCATGAACATTACCTCATTATTTGTCTTTTGCACTATTTATTTTGTAAATTATAATAATTTTTATGTCTTGCACTGTGCTGCTGCCGTAAAGCAACACATTTCATGACATATGTCAGAGATAATAAAGCTGATTTTGATTCATATGACAATACATTCAACTTTGAATTTTGACATTGTTGGTTAACATTCCCATGATTCTTCTTAATGGAGCCAAAAGCTGTGTAAATTGTCTATCTGCAAAGCACTTTCTCTGTAACTGTAATACTATATTCCACATTTTGTTATAATTTTTCCCTATGCACTATCCCAAGGAACTGATGTTTTGAAATGGTCTGTTTGGATAGCATGCAAAACAGTTTTTCTCTGTATCTCAGTACACAAAACATTATTAAACCAACTGATAAAGGGTCCTGGTCTGAAACATTGGCTCTTTATTCCTCTCCAGAAATGCTGCCTGACCTGATAAGTTCCTGCAGCATTTTGTGTGTGCTACTCTGGATTTCCAGCAGCTGCAGATTCTCTCGTGTTAATAAACCAATGACTAAATTTTGCAAAGTTGGGGAATACAGTGAGTAGAGATTGGTGCTACTCCCTGTATTTTTGTCAGACCTGTCACTTTATGAAGATCGTGTCTTATGTGGAAAGTTTGAGCGTGCTCAGGCTTTTCACTTTGGAGTGAAGGAGGATAAGAGGCCACTTGATAGAGGTGTAAAAGATTATAAGAGGAAGAGAGAAAAAATATACAGACAGTACCCTTTTCCCAGGGCAGTTACAGACAATCTCTCTCTACTACTACTTACGCTACTAGCATTTAGGGCAGCAAAAGGTCCTCCATCCCTGGCAGTATTCAGTGGCTTTGTCTCGTTTTTCACTACTGTCAGTCATGCAAGTTTCAGCTGGAGACTCAGGAATACCGTCACACTCAGATGTAGAAGGATTTTTCATTGCTGTTTCCATCACAATTTTGTTTTACCAGTTAGGGTTGTTAGCCCAGGGCTGAACCCCGCAAACCTGAAGTACCAGTTGACCACTTTTAGTCTGGTCTCTACCCTTTGACCTGTTTGGCATAAATGACCTTACCAAGAGCCACAGCATAAAGACATGACTCCAGTCATCATAGCTCTCCCGATCATTGAGGCACGCAAGCCTCCAAACCATGACAAGGTTGTAGTCCTCCTGGAGGAGTAATGGACAAGACCACAGGACATCCCTTTAAGGTGACTGGGGAAAAGTTTAAGTGTAAGTTAGATTTTTTTTACACAGTGAGTATTAGGTGAGTGGAATGCATTGCCAGGGGATGGTGGTAGAGGCAGATAAATTAGGAACATTTAAGAGATTCTTATATAGCCACATGGATAAAAGAAAAATGGAGGGCTATTTCGGAAGTTGATGAAGGAGTAGGCTTATGCAGGTTAGCACAATTTTGTGGGCCAAATGGACAGTACTCTTCCATCGCTAAGTCCACATGCTCATTAAGAAACGGAATCCAGATTGATTCAGAGGAGTTGACTGGCATCTACGTGGAGGCAACTGAAGGGTTTCCTTTCATGTTCCCACCAGTCATCAGGCATGTCCATCTTTCTTCTGCCTCATGCTCTCAAAATTCAATCAGTTTATAACCACACTTTTCACTGCTTCTGATGCCTCGGGCACAGCTGAAATATCTGGGAGATTAATCTTCAATTCCTGGAAATTCTCAGATACCAGTGCATGCTTGGCAACTTCATACGAGGTATGGGTCATAAGTATACTGCTGTTAAATGAACATCCTCCCCAGTGATTGTTCACTTGACTTTGTAAACACTCCAGCCTCACTTGGATGTTAGACAACAGTCTCCATGCAGAAACTTAAATGATTCCTGCAGCAAGTCACAGAAGAGTTTAACCAACATTGTATTCCAGACCCTAGCAGTCGGATGAGGGTGGGGGAGTGTTGGTGGACAGGTGGGAAGGAGTGTGGTCAGTTAGTTAGTTGTTGGATTAACTCTTCTGCAAGTAAAGAATCAGAATCAAGTTTATTATTACTGACATGTTGTTTTGTGACAGCTGTTCAGTGCAGTATATTAAAAATCACTAGAAGATATAATAAGAAATAGGTGTAAAAAGAGAGCACTATATTGTCTGCGACCTGCCTGTGCTCACGGAGGGGTCAGAAGTGGAGAGAGTGAGCAATTTCAAGTTTCTGGGTGTCAACATCTCTGAGGATCTAACCTGGACCCAAAATATCAGTGCAGCTACAAAGAAGGCACAACAGCGGCTATATTTTATATATTTCATTTTGAGGAGATTTGGTATCTCAGCAAAGACACTCATAAATTTCTACAGATGTACCGTGGAGAGCATTCTAATTGACTGCATCACTGTCCGGTACGGGGGGTGAGTGGTGCTACTGCACAGGGTCAAAGTAAGCTGCAGAGAGTTGTAAACTTAGCTCCATCATGGGCACTAGCTCTGTAGTCTCCAGAACATCTTCAAGAAGCGATGCCTCGAAAAGGTGGAATCCATCATTAAGGACCCCCATCACCCAGGTTGTGTCCTCTTCTCATTGCTACAGTCAGGAAAAAGGGACAGAAGCCTGAAGGCACACACTCAACAATTCAGAAACAGCTTCTTCCCCTCTGCCATCCGATTTATGAATGGACATTGAAACCATGAAATCTACCTTACTATTTTTTAGTTCCCTTTTTGAACTACTTATTTAATGTAACTATATATATACTTACTGTAATTCACTTTTAAAAATATTATTATGTATTGCATTACACTGCTGCCACAAAGACAACAAATTTTACTGCATACATCAGTGATGTTAAACCCAATTCTGATTCTGATTTTGAAATGATGTAGATCTAGCTTAAAAATCTTCAGCATGCTGGGTGACAGAGATGGCCAGATAATGTGGTTTCATAGGCTGGCAGGCTTTAAAACTAGATTTATGTATACACAACCACATTCAAACAGTTACTTCTACATTCTCACATTTTTTGTGTTTTTTTCTTTTTTATTGTGCTCTTTATGCTTGTATGTTTTTATGCTACATCAAATCCAGAGTAACAATAATTTCATTCTCCTTTACACTCATGTACTGAAGTATGACAATAAACAATCCTGAATCTTTAAAGCTTGGGAAATACACAAGGGAGCAAGTCAATTATTTCTGGTGAAAAAAACCGACACACTTAACTGAAGGCACAAGACAATTTCCTGCAAAAGAAAAATTGGCACTAATCCTCCTGAAGCTCCAGGAGGATCAGCACTTGTGGAACAGATTAGCAATTAGGTCACTAGGAATCTGATGACAAAATTGGAGAACAGACATTGTCTTCTCAGACATTTTTGTAAAAAGAGTTCCTGGAAGACCACCAATAGGGGATAGTGGACTTAACTTTTCAGACGCTGACTGGACTTAAATTCACCAACATCACTACTTAGGATATCTGTCCACAGTCTGACCATTGTGTTGATTCATAGAGTTATACAGTAGGGAAGTAGGCCCTTCAGCCCAGCTCATGCATGCTGGCCCATGTGCCCATCTAAGCCTACATTTGACCTACATCCTTCTAAACCTTGACCAATCCCCTCCACCCACCCAGCCCCATGTAGCCATCCAAATATGCTTTAACTGTTGCAATTGTCCCCTCCTTGACCAACTCCTCTGGCAGCTTTTTCCATAGTTCCACCACCCTCTGTGTGGAAAACCCCACCCTTTAGATGCTCTTCAAATCTTTCTCTTCTCACCTTCAAACTTTACCTTCCAGATTTAGACTTGAACCATTCACCTTATCTATGCCCCTCATGATTTTATGAACTTCTACAAGATTACCCCTCACTTTGGGGAAAACAGTCCTAATCTCTTTTTATAACTTAAGCCCTCCAAATCAGGCAACACCCTTGTGAATCTTTGCATCCATTGGTTAGAAGTTAGTATGTGACAACACCAGGCTTCAAATCACCCATTTTCCTGATTCAGAAATAAACTCAAGTGACCACTTTATTAGTTACACTTGCACGTTAATGCAAATATCTAACTAGCTAATCATGAAGCAGCAATTCAATGCAGACATGATCAAGAGGTTCAGTTGTTGTTCTGACCAAACAACAGAATGGGGAAGAAGTATAATTTAAATGACTTTGACTGTGGAATGATTGGTTTGAGTATTTCAGAAACCGCTGATCTCCTGGGGTTTTCAGGCACAAGAGTCACTAGGATTTACAGAAAATTGTGCGAAGAACCAAAAACATCCAGTGAGCAGCAGTTCTGTGGGCAAAATCATCTTGTTAATGAGAGAGGTCAGAGGAGAATGGCCAGACTGGTTCAAGCTGATAGGAAGGTGACAATATCTCAAATACCCACAGATTCACCACTCTGTGTCTAAAGAAATTCCTCCTCATGTCTGTTCTAAAAGGATGTCGATCTTTTGTGAGGCTGTGCCCGCTGGTCCCAGACACCCCCACCATAGGAATCAAATTTCACAACTTAAGTCAGTGATAATAAACCTGATTCTGATACCGAACTCCATCAACCTCTTCCACTCCTGCCACCAATAACCTATTCCAGACTGTGACCACCATCTGAGTGAAAACATTTCCCATCATGTCGCCTTTGAACTTCCCCCTCTAACCATAACTGCATTTACCTTTGAGCAGAAAATCCTACGAAAAGTAAAGCCCTCCCAACCATTGAGCACATCTATATGAAATGCTGCCATGGGAAAGCAGAATCCACCATCAGAGCTTCTCTCCACCCAGGCCATTCTCTTTTCTCGGTGCAGCCATCAGGTAGAAGGTACAAGTGCCTCAGGACACGCACCACCAGGTTCAAGAACAGTTACTACCCCTCAAGCATCAGGCTCTTGAGCAAAAGGGGATAGCTATACACATCTATTGAAATGTTCACTCAACTCACTCTAAGTACTCATTATCTTGTTATTTCATGCTCCTGTTCTTTATTGCCATTTACTTATATTTGTATTTGCACAGTCTGTTGTCTTCTACGCTCTTGATCTGTCATTGATCCTGCTTACAATTACAATTTTATAGACTTGCTGAGTATGTCCTCAAGATAAAAGAATCTGAATATGGTGACATGCGCGTACACTGATAATTTGAACTTTGAACTTCTTATATCCTCTAATGTTTGACATTTTTACATCTTGTTATTAAAACTTTAAAAGTATTGATTCTTAGGTATAACTCTATATTTAAAGGATATTTCAGGCTTCAAACTTTAACACTTCTGTCTGACAAATCATGATCTTACATTAAACATCCACATGTTTCGCTCTTCACAGATACCGCCTAACTTGCTGAGTGTTTTCAGCATTTTCTAGAATGAATGAATTAGGTTGACAGTTTTAAAACATAGAACATAGAACATTATAGCACATACAGGCCTTTCAGCCCACAATGTTATGCAAGACCTTTTAACCTACTCTAAGATCAGTCCAACCCCTCTCTCCTACATAACTCTCTACTTTTCCATCATTCATGTTCCTATCTAAGAGTTTCTTAAATGCAGGAGTTCCCAACCTTTTTTCATGTCATGGACCAATACCATTAAGCAAGGGGTCAGGGACCCAGGTTGAGAATGCCTACACTGAAGAAGCCCCACACAACAAAGACCACCAAACACCCAATATGCGAAAAAAAAGAACAAGTCGTGGAAACAGTAAAAAAGTAAACAAATAACAAACTGAACATGAACCACAGAGTGCCTGGTTGTGAGTCCACAGCCACAGAGCATCTAATGTATTGTATCTGCATCTATGGCGAATCCTGGCAGCACATTCCACACACCCACCACTCTCTGGGTAAAAAACTGAACTCTGACATCCCCCCTTACCTTTCTCCAATCCCCTTAAAAGTCTGTTGCAAGCTTCAAATTGCATTCATTCTCGGTAATCAAAGGAATATATTGAGAAGACATCGCATTGAAGGAGAATTGTGTAAAACAATTGTGGCAAGATTATGCTGGTGAGATATGATGACATTTTGTGGATAGCAAACAAAACTACTAACTATTCTATTACGGTAATTATACGTACTTCTTTCTGGACTACAATCATGTCAATCCACAGCCTGTAATTTCCTTTAGGAGCTGTACTTTTGAACCGTCTGTACGACCTGGTGTTTCTGTGGTTTCCTGAAGGATTCAGCAAAATGGACTCTCAAAAATTCAAGAACGCCTGCTGTGGCTTCAGGCTGGATTGAAACTTTGAGCGAGATTGAAGTGGTGGAGCCCGAGCCCGAAAGTGAAAAATGAACCGATGTTTAGCTGATTTACGTTCTCAGCCAGATTTTAAAAATCAAGGCATCAATGCCAAGGGCAAAGGATGAACTGGCGTTCAGCTCACTACACCGAGAAGCTTGATCCTACTTAGCACTGAACTGCTTCCATGGCTGTGGCCTGCAGTCAGCAAGCTCCTGGACTAGCTGCAGCACTGAACTGGCTCCATGGCTGTGGCCTCATTCTCAGGGACACGGTGGTTCATGTTCTGTATGTTGTTTATTTTTTTATTGTTGGCTCAATTTTTTGCATATTGGGTGCTTAATAGTCTTTGTTGTGCAAGTTTATTTGAGTGGGTTTGTTGTGTTTCTTTGTCCAATGGCTGCCTAAAGAAGTCGAATCTCAAGGTTGTATATGGTAGTTATACTTTGATAATAAATGTACTTTGAACTTTGATAAACACTGGTATAAACCCGGTAAGCTAAATGATCTAATAACATTGCATTAAATACCATTGTTAGTTATGAGATGTCAGACACTGCTGGGAAGGCAGAACAATGCTCAGGCTATTTACTGGTTCTTGGAAACATCATGAGATCCATCCTTAATGCCGTGTATTGACCGGCGCATGCTCTTTATATTGAAGGGGTTAATATGGAAGGGTACCCATCGCTTGGCATTGATGAGTTGGGCTGTGTAGCCTGTTTTCATGCTGTATAAATCTATGATTCTAGTTGTACTATTTTTGCCCCGTGATATTTTGAGAGCAGGGTGTCTGCATAGATTGATTTCAGTATTACAGTACCACTCAGTCCATCCAACCCTTTGCTAGATCCATGTAGAGAGCATTCTAACTGTTTGTATGAGGGCAGTCACTGCACAGGATTGAAATAAACTGCAGAGAGTTGTAAACTCAATCAGCACTAGCCTCTCCAGCATCCAGGATGCCTTCAAAGAGTGATGTCTCAAAAAGGTGGCATCCATCATAAAGGAGCCCCATTGCCCAGGACATGCCCTCTCCTCATTGCTACCATCAGGAAAGGAGGTACAGAAGTGTGAAGGCACACACATAACGATTCAGGAACAGCTTCTTCTCCTCTGCCAACAGGTTTCTGAATGGGCATTGAACCCATGAACACTACCTCATTAACAGAAGAAAATCTGCAGATGCTGGAAATCCAAAGCAACACATACTACCTTATTTATTTTCACTTTTTATATATATATATACCTATATATATATACACACACACAGACTTCTGTAATTTACAAATTTTATTATTATGTATTGCAATGTACCGCTGCCACAAAGATAACAATATTTCACGACATATGCCAGTGATATTAAACCTGATTCTCATTCTGTAGGAACAATCCAACTGGTTGTATTCCATTACTTTTGTCCCATAGTCCTGTAAATTCTTTCCTTTACAGCACTTAGCCAGCTTGGTTTTGAACATTCATAATGTTCGTCCTGTCAGTACATTCCAGTCCTTAACCATTCACCACTTTCCTTTTATGATTATTGTTTGCGTTCCATTCCCCTTCATTCGGTGTTTGGTTCTCGACTCCTCTACCAATAGGAACAGTGTCACTGCCGTGATTTTATATACCTAGTGTCGTACAGCTGTACAGCCTGAAGCAGGCTTTTTCACCCAACTTGACCATGTCAACTAAGTTGCTGAACTGATCGACTCCTCCCCCTCCCCAAACTCTCTGCTTTCTGAAGAGATCACTTTGTCCACTCTTCCCTCCCCACCTATCTGCATCCTGACACATACCCCTGCAAGTGGAACCAATACTATACCTGTCCCTATACGTGCTCCCTCACCATCATTCAGGGCTGCAGACAGTCTGCACAGGTGAGGCAACACTTCATCTGCAAGTCTAACAGGGTCATCTACTGCATCAGGTGCTCCCTATGTTGCCTCCTCTACACTGATGAGACCAACATATATGGGGAAACGGCTTCATCGAGCCACATTTCATTTCATCGGCCACAAAAGGCAGGCTTTCCCAGTGGCCACCCATCTTTAATTCTACTTTCCATTCCCATTCCGATATGTCAGTCCATGGGCTCCTCTACTGCCATGAGGTCACTCTCAGGATGGAGGAGCAACACCTCGTATTCCTTCTGTGTAGCCTCCAATTTGATGGCATGAACATCAATTTCTCTAACTTCTGGTAGTTTTTCCTCCCTCCCCTTTCTCTTTTTTACAATCCCCTATTGTGGCTCCCCTCTTATCTGCTCACCTCCCTCCGGCACCCCCCACTCTTCTCTCCTATTAGAATCCTTCTTCTTCAGCTCTTTACCTTTTTCACCTATTGCCTTCCAGCTTTTCACTTCATCCTACCTATCTCACCCTTCAGCTGGTTTCACCTATCACCTGCCAGCTTATACCTCTTCCCCTCCTCTTACATTTTGTTCTGGCTTCTTCCACCTTCCATTCCAGCCCTACTGAAAGGTCCTGATCCGAAACGTCGCCTATTTATTCCCCTTCATAGATGGTGCCTGACCTGCTGAATTCTTCTAGCATTTTGTGTGTGTTGCTTTGGATATCCAGCATCACATCTTCTTTGTTCTATTATTTATTATATCATATGTATCTTAATAAATAACATATTGCATCTTAAAACAGATGTTATAAATAATACTTTGTTGTTTATCCTTCATTGTGCCACACTAACTAGTTATGGATAGGTAAGTTATAATGTACAAAGAAGTCCGCTTGATCCACTCACATACAGTATCTGATCAATGATTCAATAATCTATCCTGAATCTTTGAATTTACAGTACTGTGCAGAAGTCTGAGGCACATATATATAGCTAGGGTGCCTAAAATTTCTGCAGAGTACTGTAGTAATTTTATGCATTGCACTGTACTGCTGCCACAAAAAAAACCATGACCGATGTAAGTGATGGTAAACCTGATTCAGATCTGGGTCTCTATTGTGGACTGAGAGTGGGAAGGGGGCAGGGAGATGGTAATCGTGCTTAGGAAAAGGAGAAGGGAGAGGGGAGGGAGCGGGAAGCACCAGAAAAAAACATTCTATAATTATTATAAACCAATTGTTTAGAATCAAAATACCTTGCCTGTGGTCTCAGGGCTGAGTGTGCCACACCTGGGCCCCCCCACATCTGGCACTCCTTCTCTGCCACCTGTCCCACACCCCTCCCACGGCACTCCACCCTCTCCATTGCCAACATCCTTTGCTTCCGCTAGATTTACAAATTCGCTTTCCACGCCACATTGACAAATACAGTACTGTGCACAAGTCTTAGGCACCCTAGCTATATATATATCTCTAAGAGTTTTGCACAGTACTGTACATCTGACTTTAGAGATTATATCCCTGTAGTAATGGTGTCCAGAGTTTGTACTTAAGTGGTACAGAGATAACATTGTTCTTTGTCACCATTATAAGCTCATCAAATCAGGAGCAACATACCATTTTCCTTCTTGCTCCTGTTCCCATGGTTACTCAGCAGAGATCTTCATGAAGCAGAATTGTGACAATAAGCCATCAGTCTGGGGCTTTAGAGGAGATGTATTCTGGCATTGCATATCTTCAGTGTGGCTTGATGGATCACTGTGATAATTCAGATTTCTGATGCTCAGAGGACCATGTGCCAGAGGTAGGGGCAGCTTGGGTAAAATTCCCCAATTTCCAAGCCAGTTTAAAGTAATTCAGTGGACTTCCTGTCTCTGTACAAAGATTTTTTTTAAGTTAATAATGACATCAATAACTTCTTAATGCTGGCAAACCTCACAAGGCAAAATAAACAAAGGGAGAGCAAGTCATTACATCTGAAAATGTTGCCATATTTTGTAAACTATGAGAAGTCCTTTGAATTGCTGTTTGCAATAATTTTTACTGGGTAAAATCTCAGTGGACAGAATTACTGATTTAGACAATGGCCAGCAGGATCAACTACATGGAAGGGTGCAAACACTGGCCAGTCAACTGGCAGCTGGTGCAACCTTACCCAAGGTGAAATTCTACCTTTTCAGAAGCCGAAGATCTTTTTATTCAGGAATAAATTGGTTTTAAATGAGGAATGTTGGGAGCCAACAAGTGGTTTGAGATCCACACCAGGCTGTCTTGCAGAGTGACACCTCAGCTCGAGTTAACAGGTCAGAGAGTTTGTTTCTGCGCTGAAACATTTTCTGAGTGAACAAGGTCTTGGTTTGTCATTGGGTTGACGTCCAATGCCAGAATCGTGCTTAGATATCTGTGTTCATCTTCTGAATTAACCATAGTTCCTGCCATGACTTTTCAGTCACGATGTTCCTGTTCATCTTGTATCTGGAAACGGGCTTCCTCTGTTGTTGTTAATAGCTCCTCTTCATTAGCTGGGTCCTCATGGACACTGCAATTTCCCCACACAATATCAATTCCTCTTCTCATCAGCCAACACTCTCCCACTCTTGCTGATAATTCCACTCTGGGTTTGCAGATTGTTCCAAGATGTTGCCCACCTGCAACCTCTCTGCATTGCAGCTCAGATTTAATTGAATTTTTTAAAATTAGAACATAGAACGTCAGTACAACACAAGTCAGGCCCTTTGGCCCACAATGTTATGTTGAACCAATTAAATTGATAAATGAAATGGCCAACTAAACTAATTTCTTCTCACTACATAATGTCCATATTTTTCCATTTCCCTCGCATTCATGTGCCTATTTCAATGTCTCTTAAAACTCTCTAATATTTCGGCCTCTCCCACTACCCCAGGCAATACACTCCAGGCTCCCACCACTCTCTGTGTAAAGAAAATTGCCACTCACATCTCATTTGAAATTACTCTCTCTCACCTTAAATACATACCCTCTGGTATTAGAAATTTTAATCCTTGGAAAAAAAGATATTGTCTGTCTACTGTAGCTATGCCTTTCACAATCTTATCAACCTCTGTAAGATTTCCCCTCAGCCTTTGCTGTTCCACAGAAAATAACCAAAGTTTGTCCAGCCTCTCATTAAAGCACATGCTCTCAAATCCAGGCAACATCCTGGTAAACCTCTTCAAACCCTCTTCAAGGCCACAACATTCTTCCTATAATGGGGCAACCAGAACTGTATGCAATACTCCAGATGTGGCCCAACTCAAAGTCCAAAGTTCAAAAGTCAAAGTACATTTATTATCAAAGTGCATAGATGTCACTGCATACAACCCTGAGATTCATTTTCTTGTGGGCATACTCAATAAATCCAATAACCATAATAAAATCAAAGAAAGACCACAACCAACAGGATAGAAAAGCAACTAATGTGCAAAACTGTGAAAGAAAAATAATAAATAAATGAATGAATGAATGAATGAATGAAATCAAGAACTTGAGATAAAAAGTCTTTGAAAGTGAGTCCATGGGTTATGAGAACATTTCAGTGATGGGACAAGTGAAGTTATCCCCTCTAAATCAAGAGCCTGATGGTTGAGGGGTAATAGCTGTTCATGAATCTGGTAACAAAACTTCTATAAAACTACAACATCATTTCCTGACTTCTGAACTCAATGCCTCGATTAATAAAGGTAAACATGCCTTATGCCTTCTTAAGCACCTCATCAATCAGGGAACTATGAATTTGGACCCAAGATCCCTCTGCTCATCAACACTGTTGAGGATCTTGCCTTTAACAGTGTACTGACTTCTTATATTTGACCTACAAGGTGCAACATTTTGCGAGTTAAACTGCCATTTCTCAACCCATACCTGCAACCGATCAACATCCCATTTACTCTGTCAGTCTTCTACACTATCCACAATACCACCATTCTTTTTATCATCTGCAGACTTACAAATCCGTCCACCTACATTTTCATCACATCACAAACAGCAGAAGCCCCAGTACAGATACCATCTCCAATAACAGAACTCCAGCCAGAATAAGTCCCTTCAACCAGTACCCTCTCTCTTCATGGGCAAGCCAATCCGAATCCAAATGGCCACTTCACCTTGGATCCCATGCAGCTAAATCTTCTGGGTGAGCCCCCCATGAGAAACCTTGTCAAATGCCTGACTAAATTCCATGTAGACAACATCCACAGCTCTACTTTCCTCAATGACCATCCTCACCTCATCAAAAAACTCAAATCATGTTAGTAAGACATGAATTACCCTGAGCAAAAGCTATGCTGGCTCTCCCTAATCAGGCTATGGTTTTCCAAATGCTCATAAATCCTATCTCCAAGAATTCTCTCCAGTAACTTCCCTACTATAGACTGTGAGACTCAGCAGTCTATAGTTTCCTGTATTGTCCCTGGTTTCCTTCCTGAATAATGGAACATTAGCTACTCACCAGGCCTTGCCTGTGGCTAAAGCACACAAAGATATTGATCAAACCCATGTCCTTTCCCTTGGTAAATACTAATGTAAAGTACTCATTAACATCCTCACCCACATCCTTTGCATCTAAGCAAGTGTTCCCTCCTTTATCCTTGAGTGGTCCTCCCCCCTCCCTTGGATTCCGCTTGCTCTTGATGTACGTATGGAATACCTTTCATAAAGAGAATGATTCTCTTTAGTCCTATTTGCCAAGGACTTTTCATGGCCCCTCCTAGCTTTCCTAATTCCCTTCCTGAGTTCTTTTATGGCTTTGTTATAATCCCCAAGGGCTCTATTTAATTCTAGCTTCCTAAGTTTATACGTTTTTCCTTCTTTTTGACTAAATTATCACCTCTCTCAACATCCAAGGTTCTCTTACCTTGCCATCCTTGTCCTTCCTTCTTACTGGAACATACTGTACCTGTCCTGTACTCTGTGCAGTTGGTTTTTAAACACCTTCCACATGTCGGATGTGGACTTGCCCAAAATCAGCCGTTCCCAGTTAACTCTCCCTAGTTCCTGCCTAATGCTTTCATAAAGTGCCCTGCTCCAATTTAGTACTCTATCTACCGCAAGGTCCCTCAAGAGACGACTCTTCATCTAGTGTTCTCAATATTTATTGCTTATTAATTTTTTATTATTTTTCTTTTGTATTGCTTTTTTCTTTTGTATTGCACAGTTTGTTGTCCTTTACACAAAAAAGTTTTGTCCCTGTTGGGTGTGTTGGATTTTCTGAGTATGCCCCAGGAAAATGAATCTCAGGTTTGTATATGATAATATATTTACTAAGAACTTTGAAGTCCATTATTATCCTTATCAATAGCTATCTTAAAACTTAGAGTTGTGGTCACTGTACCCTAACTACCCACCCACTGAAAGATCAGTCATCTGGCCAAGCTTATTACCCAACACCAGGTCCAGTACAGGCCCCTCCTCTTGTTGGACTATTTATACATTGATTTAAGAAAACTTCCTGGAACAAACAAATTCTACCCCATCTAAACCTCTTGCACCTAGTATGATACAATGTACTCTTGACCTCACAATCTACCTCGTTGTGACCTTGCACCGTACTCTCTGCCCGCGCTGCACTTTCTCAGTACTGTAACACTTCATTGCACACTCTATTATTGCTTCACCTTGGACTGCCTCAATGTGCCCCTGTAATGGACTGTGTGCAAGTCAGGCCTTTCCCTCTACCTTGCTACATGTGATAATAATAAACCAATTTGCCAACTTTAGGTTTACCAAGTGAATGTCCTATGAGGATAGGCTGAGTGAGCTAGAGCTTTTCCCTAAGGAGTGAAGGAGGATACCAGCTGACCTGAAAGAGGTGCACAAGATGTGAAGAGGCATAGACAGAGTGAACAGCCAGCGTTTCTTTTTCCCAGGGCAGAAATGGCTTACACAAAGGGACTTAATTTGATGGTGATGGAGGAAAATACAGGAGGGATGTCAGATGTAAGTTTTTTTTACATGGAGAGTTGTGTGTGTGTGCAACTCCCTACTAGAGGTAGTGGTAGAGGCAGATACATTACAGACATTCAATAGACTCTTAGACAGGCACATGGATGATATAAAAATGGAGGGCTATGTAGGAGGGAAGGGTTAGATTGATCTTAGTGTAGGTTAAAAGGTCGGCACAACATTGTGGACCGGAGGGCCTGTTTTGTGCTGCAGTGTGCATTTGAGCTAAAATCTGAAGTCTCCTGAACTTTGTGGTCTTATAATGGCCTCACCATGATCCATAGTCTCAGTGAATGTTGGACCGTGCCTAAGAGATTCAATTGTGTACACATTCTGATCATGCCTGACTCAACAATCATTAAATAATAACCATTCATAATGTACATCATGATAAACAGAACCCAGCATGAGAAACTCAACCCCTGCTGATGAACTTTGTAATATAAATGAAAATGAAGGCAGTAGGAGCCCAAAAAGTTCATTGCCAACCTTATTCTCCAAGATTGCAAGTGAATAAGGAAATAAAAATGTTTGGCTTCAAAAGAAATTAAGATTAAAATTGAATTAGCTTTATTTGTCAAAACATACAGTGAAATCCAATATTTACGTCAAATCTAATCAACGAGGATTATGCTGGGCAGCTTGCAAGTGTCATAGCATGCTCATAATTTGCAAATCCCAGCTATACATTTCTGAACTGTGGGACGAAACAGGAAGCCCATGCAGTCATGGGGAAAACATACAGACTCCTTACAGACAGCAGTGAAATTGAATCCAAGTAAATGAGGGGATGGAAAACCAAGATGGCATTGGTGAGCCACAGCGATGTTTTGCAGGCAGCTAAGAAAAACTTCTAACTATTCTATTTGTAACACCCTAGTTCACATTTTTCCTGCTATGCCGTAGGTATTTCATTTTAGCAGTTCTGTAAGAACAGCCTGTTTTACTTTCAGTCTGTTTGGGTTGTCATTGAAGGTAAGGGATGCTGAGGAATGTGTGCCAGCCAGTTAGGATGGTGGAAGTGGGAGAAGGTTCTAGAACATGCTGAGTGGAGAGGTTTTGTGAGGGACACTGAGGTTAGACTTGATCTTTTGTTCACAGGAGATGAAGAGAGAAGACACTGGAGGGAAATGGTTGTAGGATTTGATCTGGTGGGAAAATGTGAGTCAACGGAGCCAAAGCACGAGGTCTGCCAAGGAATGGTGAACATGGCCTTTGGAAGCTTTAAGCTCCAATCTGTGAACATGCGACTATTTAATTTTAATGGGTGCCTTTTGTTTCTTTCTTTGTTTTCTTTACTAACTCTTTGGTTCAGTTAACGTTCATAAATATACTTCTTTATAATTGTATGCAGTGTATGATCTATTATTTCATGCCGACAGGCTATTGCAGAGGAAATAAATCACACAGCGTTCACATAAACCAGGGTCTGGGTGTGCAAGACATCCCAACCCCAAAGATTTGGCTGGACCAAAGTCGTATACACCCTAGACATATGAAGCCAGAGGAAAGCAGGTTCTCACCGTGGAATCCAGTGGCTGTTAGCGAGCGACTAACGAGCCACATTTCCAGAGATGTCCAGTAAAAGGGGGTTTCATATTAAATAACTTTTTCTGGACTATGATCACTACAGTCTTCAGCCTGTAATTACCCTTTGGGAGTTGTGCTTTCCCATCTGTATGACCCGGTGTATTTATGGTACCCTGAAGGGTTCAGTGAACTAGACCGTTGAGATTCCGGATATGGCCGCAGTGGCCATTTCTGGAGAGGACTTTGGACCAGATTGAAACTTGGGGCCGGATTGAAGCAGTGGAACCCAGGCCTAAGAGTGATAAACAAACCAATGTTTAGCCGATTTAAGCACTGAGCCAAATTAAAAAGATCAAAGCGTCAAGGCTGATGGTGGAGGACAAGACTGCCTTCAGCTCGCTACTCTGTGAGGCTTAACTTGCTTCAGTGTTAAACTGACTCTGCAGCTGTGGCCTGCAGCCATTGGCACTCACCTCAGAGCTGAGCTAGCTCAGTGGCCGTGGGCTTACTTTCACGGGCTCTGCGGTTTAAGTTCTGTGTATTATTTCTTTACTTTTGTATTGTTTGCACAGTTGGTTCTTTTTTTCGCGCATTGGATGTTTGGCAGTCTTTGTGGTGGGGGGGGGTTTCATGGATTCTATTGTGTTTCTTTGTGGCTGCCTGCAAGAAGACGACTCTCAAGGCTGTATACTATACATCGGTAGGAAATGCACTTTGAACTTTGAACTTGAAGTAACAAAGTTTTCCAATAAAGGATGAATTTTAAGCAATGTAAATTGGAAAATGAGACAAGTTCAGATCAGCTGATTTCCAATTAATGGGTCTATCCTTAATTTTGCTAATCACCTCTAACAGTTGATGTTTCTGCCATAGGAAAAAAAAAGTATCGACCCCCTTCTGTGCCTCTCATAATATACTTCCAAATGTTTTCCCCTCAGTCTCTGAAACTCCAGAGAGAACTATTCAAGTTTTTCCAACTTTTCTTTGTAGCTAATTCTATCTAATCCAGGCAGCATCCTAGTGAACCTCTCCAGCACCCTCTCTAAATCTCCACATATTTCCTGCAATGGGGCAACCAGAACTGTACACAATACCCCAAAGGTCCACTGTCCACTGAAGGCCCAGTGGCCTGACCGGGGGGTGGGTGGGAGGGAGGAGAGGGGTTTATGGTTTGCAAGTTCCTTCATATGTTCTAGCTATTTCCCACATTCCAAAGATGTGCAGTTAGCATTAGCAAATTGTTGCAAAATGTGTGGCCACATTTGTGGGCTAGTCCCATGTCATCTTTAAATTGTGTTGGTCATTGATGCAAACAATGATTTCATTGCAACACACACAAAATGCTGGAGGAACTCAGCAGGGCAGGCAGCATCTAGAAAAAGAGTACAGTTGATGGTTTGGGCCAAAAACCTTCAGAAGGAGAGAGCTTCCACTGTACGTTTTGCTGTACACATGATAATAAAATCTGAATCTGAATCAGGCCACCTTCAATAAAAGATGCCCGTTGATCACTCTGCAATTCCTCACTTCTTATATACAACATAAAAGAATGGACACTGAAGCCATATCAGTCTCCGTCATTTTTATGTGAGGTAGTGCTCACAGTTTTCCAAGATTCATGCTTTCATTGTTAACATCAGTAAAGGAAATCTATTTCTCTAAGTCGAGGAATTCCTAAACTACTCATCAACTAGCACAGTTATTGATGAAAAAAGCTCTGAAGAGAAAAAGAATTGCACTAGATTTATTATTCATGATAAGATGTGGTACATCATGAAGCCTTGGGACTTAGAAATAGGTCGTGAAAAGAAGTGCTCATATCTTCAAACATCCCAAGAGCGAACTGCCATGACTGCCAGTGGCAATTGCTGCTCCTGGTGTCTGCAATCTGTTTATTCAATACACATCATACTGATGACTAAACCTGGTCTTCAAACATAGCTTGGACTGTGTGTCCATGTGTGTGTGTGCTTTGCAAAGAACAAAGATAATTCATATTCTAGTACATTTAAGCACAAATGAATCTCACTTAACTCTGCCATGGAGCCACACAGCATGGAAACAAGCCCTTTGGTCCATTTTAAGAGCAAACACGAGGAAATCTGCAGATGCTGGAAATTCAAACAACAACACACACAAAATGCTGGTGGAACACAGCAGGCCAGGCAGCATCTATAGGGAGAAGCGCTGTCGACGTTTCGGGATGAGACCCTTCGTGAGGACTAACTGAAAGGAAAGATACTATAGATGCTGCCTGGCCTGCTGAGTTCCACCAGCATTTTGTGTGTGTGGTGTTCTTTGGTCCATTTGCTCCATTCCAACCAAGATTTCCGTCCAAGCCCGCCCCATGAACCCATGTCCCTCTAAGCATCTCTTACCCATGTACCTGCCTCAACCACTTCCTCTGGTAGTTTGTTCCACATACTGACTGTTACGTATTCGGGCAACAATAATATGGATGAGTTAGGCAAGGGGTTTTATAACGAATAACACGTTTATTAAACACTGATAACAAACCCCCTTCAAAAGTAAACAAACCCAAACAATGACCCGAAACCAGCTGCTGGCAGCTGAATCAAACAGTTCTTAATAGCGTTGCAGTCCCAAACAGTCTTTAAAGCAGTATTGAAAAGAACTCAGTTCTCTAAAGCGAATTGCCGAAAGAAAACAGTTCAAAGAACGATATGCCGACAGTTCAAAAGCTCACGGTACTTTTAAAAGGAGAGACTTTTTAAAGCGATGTAAATTCTCTTCCACGTCGATGTCCTTCGATTCCCAGCGTCGAACTCCCACGTCGAATTTTATTAAATATAACAACTTAAAGTGACTGACCTTCCTTCCACAATATTCTCAATCTCCCGCTTTTTCCAGCGGAGACTATCGTGAGAATAGTAAACGAAATCCTTCCGAATGAGGATCACACAAGGTCGAAGTCAATCCATCGAAAATCGATTCTTCTCTTCACTCTCCATTAGCAAAGAAACCGTTGGCTCTGACCTTTTAAACTTTAGGCATTATATAAAACTTCATTTTTAACTAAACTGCGTCATCACATTAAATCACACAGTAACATGAAGTCATCTTGGCAAATCCAGCCACGAACTGCCCCACCTGACAGGGTGGGTCTTCCTTTTATACCCTGTAGAAAAAACCTGTCACATGACCTCTACTGGCGGGAAAATGACATCACTCCACCATCACAAAACCATTACCTCATGTCCAGTATAACTTCAACCCCAGTCACGTGACAAGGGTACCACTGTCACGTGTCACGGGTACGTAACACCTCCCTCCAAAAAAAACATTTTTGGTCTGACAAAAACAAAAATTTTAACAATTACTTACAAGAAAAAAAACAAATGTATAAATCATATAACATACACAATATACAATACAGTAGGAGTGTTACAATAAAAAAACCACTCCAAAAAAAAAATTGTACATTCAACATCGAGATAGACAATCAGCAACCACATTATCTTTACCTTTAATATGAGTTATCACAATATTGTACTCTTGTAACATCAAACTCCAATTTAACAATCTTCTGTTTTTGTTTTTCATCTTACTCAGAAAAACTAACGGATTATGATCAGTGTAAACAATAAGTGGTTTTTGAGTTGTACCAACATATACCTCAAAATATTCCAAAGCTAAAACAAGAGATAACAATTCTTTCTCTATTGTTGAATAGTTTCTTTGATGCTTATTAAATTTCTTAGAAAAGTAAGCTACTGGATGATCAACCTCATCACCCTCATTCTTTTGCATCAATACTGCTCCCGCAGCTTCATCACTAGCATCCACAGCTAATGAAAAAGGTTTTTCAAAGTCAGGTGCCTTAAGCACAGGTTGTTGACATATCATTGTTTTCAATTTTTCAAATGCTTCCTGACAAAACACTGTCCACACAAACTTTACATTCTTCTGCAGAAGGTTAGTTAATGGAAGGGCAACATTAGCAAAATTCTTACAAAATTTTCGATAATATCCTACCATTCCCAAAAACCTTCTGAGAGTTTTTTTCCCCGTCGGAGTGGGAATCTCCAAAATTGCCTGAACTTTTGCCTGAACAGGAGCTACCTTACCTTGACCCACAACATAACCAAGGTAAGTCACAGTAGCATGTCCAAATTCACTCTTGGCTAAATTAATAGTCAAGTTAGCTTTTGAAAGCTTTTCAAACAATTTCTCCACCGCAATAATGTGTGCTTCCCAAGTATCATTTCCTGTCACTAAATCATCAATATAAGCATCAGTATCTTTCAATCCCTGAATCACAGAATTAATCATCCTCTGAAAAGTACCTGGGGCATTCTTCATCCCAAATGGAAGAACATTATACTCATATAACCCAGATGGAGTTAAAAATGCAGAAATCTCTCTACCTCTGTCCGTTAATGGAACACACCAATACCCTTTCAATAAATCAATCTTTGTAAGGAACTTTGCTTTTCCAACCTTATCTACACAATCATCTACTCTAGGAATTGGATATGCATCTGTTTTCGTTACAGCATTCACCTTCCTATAATCCGTACAAAACCTAATACTACCATCAGGTTTTGGCACCATAACACATGGCGAACTCCAATTCGAGTTAGAATGTCTAATAATATCATTCTCTAACATGTATTCAATTTCCTTCTCAGCAAGTTCACATTTTTCCATGTTCATTCTATATGGATGTTGTTTAATAGGTTTGGCATCTTCAACATCTACATCATGTGAAGTTATAGTAGTCCTTCTCGGAACATCTGGAAACAAATCCTTATACTTAAAAATCAATTCCTTCATCTGTTGTTTCTGCTCTAGCTGTAAATGTGCTAATTTCTCATCCATATTTTCCAAAATAGTCGAATTAGGTAACCTAACAGAAACAATGTTAGATTTAGAATGAAAGTCAGATGAATCATCTATCATGTTCCCAGTTAAATCAAACTCATTCTCACTAACCACAACAGTCACAGTATCAGATTGTTTCTCAAAATATGGTTTAATCATATTTATGTGGCAAAGTTGTGTTGACCTTCTACGATCTGGAGTTTTTATTACATAATCCACATCATTAACTCTAGACACAATTTCATAAGGTCCATGAAATCTAGCTTGTAAAGGATTTGTCTGCACTGGGAAAAAAACCAACACCTTATCTCCAGGCTTAAACATCCTCATCCTAGCTTCCTTATCATACCAAGTCTTCATTTTCTCCTGAGCCAACTTTAAATTTTCCTTGGCTAAGCTACAAGCTCTATGTAACCTGTCCTTAAATTTCAAAACATAGTCCAACAAATTAGTATGCACTTCCTTACTAATCCACTGTTCCTTCAATAAAGCTAAAGGTCCTCTAACTCTATGCCCAAACACAAGTTCAAATGGACTAAACCCTAAAGATTCCTGTACCGATTCCCTTACTGCAAATAAAAGTAAGTTTATACTCTCATCCCAGTCACTTTCATTCTCCACACAATATGTCCTAATCATATTCTTGAGAGTAGAATGAAACCTCTCCAAGGCACCTTGCGATTCTGGATGGTATGCAGACGAAGTAATTTGCTTAGCTCCCAATTTATAAACTATCTGTTGAAACAATCCAGACATAAAATTACTACCTTGATCAGTTTGTATTTCCTTAGGCAATCCAAAATAAGTAAAGAATTTTATAAGAGCCTTCGTCACAGTTTTAGCTTTTATATTCCTAAGTGGTACTGCCTCTGGAAACCTAGACAAAGTACACATGATAGTCAACAAATACTGATAACCAGTTTTTGTCTTTGGTAATGGACCAACACAATCTACAATAACTTTAGAAAATGGTTCACCAAATGCTGGAATAGGTTGTAATGGAGCTACTGGTGTAACCTGATTTGGTTTACCCACAATTTGACAAGTATGGCACGTCTTACAAAACATCGCCACATCTTTTCTTAAACCAGGCCAGTAAAAATGTTTTAAAATCTTGTCCACAGTTTTCCTTACCCCTTGATGTCCACCTAAAGGCACACTATGAGCTAAAGTCAAAATCTCATTCCGATAAACTTTAGGAACAACTACCTGGTAAACAACATTCCATTCCTCACTTGCAGGAATTGTAGGCGACCTCCACTTCCTCATCAACACTCCTTTTTCCAAGTAATACCCTACTGGCACCTTCTCAATTTCACTACCTAGTAAAGCTTGTTCCCTTAATTTTACAATCTCAGGATCTCTATTCTGCTCTGCTATCATCTCCTTCCGAGACAAAGATAAATCTTCATAGTCAGACTTACTCCCAGAATCTTGTTCAAACAACGAAGGTAAGAAAGTTTCTGACACATCCTCAAAACTCAAATCCTGAGTTGAACAGTCATGAGTAACAACCTCATTCTGCACATCAATCTTTTTAGCCATAGCTCTAGTCACAACACAAGAAGAATCTGTGTTAGAATTCACCTCTGGTTCCTCTGATTCCATTGTCAAATGCACTTCAGGAAAAACTTGTCCACCTGCCAAGTCATTACCTAACAATAAAGAAATACCCTTCACAGGTAAGCTATGCTGTAATCCTACCTTAACAAATCCTGTAACTAACCCTGACTTTAAATTTACTTCATGTAAACGTACAGGCATAAAATCACTTCCAACACCTCTTATGTAATTTACCTCACCAGTATCACTCTCTTCATTAAACTTCAACACACTATCTAACATCAGTGATTGAGAAGCTCCAGTATCCCTAAGAATTTTTATTGGCACCAGAGTAGATCCTTCTTTCAAGGATACAAACCCTTCAGTTATAAAATGATCATATCCCTTTCTAACTTTGTCAGACTCTAACAAATCCTCATTTGTATTTACCAAACCCTGTAACTTTACAGGTGCTTCAGTATGTTGCACACAAGCATCTGGAACTGCTTCCTTCTCTTTCTTTTTCAATTTGAAACAGTTAGCTATTACATGGCCAGGCTTCTTACAATAGTTACAAATAAGACCAAACTGTCTTTCCTTCACAGGTTTTCCTTCCTCCTTACCTCTCTCATTAACCTCTAATTTAATTTCTAATTTACCTGGAGTCTCCATATTATTTTTCCTCTTGAAAATTCTACCCTGAGGAAATTTATTCTTATGGATTAAAACATACTCATCAGCTAATCTAGCACAGTCCTGCAATTTATCAGTATCCCTCTCATTTAAGTAGGTCCTTACTTCAACAGGAATGCTTCTTTTAAATTCCTCCATTAAAATCAGCTCTTTCAATGTATCATAGTCCTCATTTACATTTTTAGAAGAAACCCATCTCTCAAAACACATAGCTTTATCATAGGCAAATTCCACATAAGTCTTTTCCGCAGACTTTTTCAAACTCCTGAATCTTTCCCTATACTCTTCTGGGACCAATTCATACGATTTGAGAATATTTTCTTTCACAATATCATAATCTAATGC
The DNA here is from genome assembly GCF_048418815.1 of Hemitrygon akajei. Classification (NCBI taxonomy): domain Eukaryota; kingdom Metazoa; phylum Chordata; class Chondrichthyes; order Myliobatiformes; family Dasyatidae; genus Hemitrygon; species Hemitrygon akajei. The sequence goes on from NC_133129.1 coordinate 176,229,909, forward strand.
TTGCGCAGCAGTTAAAGCTGTGTAAACGTGTCTTGCCTTGCCTTTGATTACACTCTGTAACAACACTGACCATTTATCTTTCGGCCACTCTGACATCCGAGCAATAGTTTCAAAATGTTTCTGTTTCACTAAATGGAGGGACCAATTTAATTTCTTGGCTAGCAACAAACGGTTTTCTAGAATCAGCAGACTGTTCTACAGACCTTAATTTCTCCATTGCATATTCAAAATCTCTCTGCTTTTGTTCAGCTTCCAATTTACACCTTTCTAACATCATTTGTTCAATTTGCAACTGCATCTCCAGATTACTTATTGGAAACGATTCTAAAATCGATTCTTCAAAATGACCCGAAGCCACAAAATGTGATGCGATCTTTCTCTGTATTACAGCTTTTGATGTAGTTTGCAAAATCCCTTTAAGATGCAACCGATTAGCGATCTCAGACACTTCAGTTTTTTTCGCCCTCGCTAACAAATCCGCGACTGGCGAATCCAGAAACTCATCAATATTCATCGTTGCCGAATACCACTCACAAGCCAAACAAACAAAAAAAAATCGAGCAATCCCCGTTACCAAAACACCGATTCAAAATTCAAAAAACTTTTTAAACTTAAATAATTCAATCCCGGACGAGCCCCCATAATTATGTTACGTATTCGGGCAACAATAATATGGATGAGTTAGGCAAGGGGTTTTATAACGAATAACACGTTTATTAAACACTGATAACAAACCCCCTTCAAAAGTAAACAAACCCAAACAATGACCCGAAACCAGCTGCTGGCAGCTGAATCAAACAGTTCTTAATAGCGTTGCAGTCCCAAACAGTCTTTAAAGCAGTATTGAAAAGAACTCAGTTCTCTAAAGCGAATTGCCGAAAGAAAACAGTTCAAAGAACGATATGCCGACAGTTCAAAAGCTCACGGTACTTTTAAAAGGAGAGACTTTTTAAAGCGATGTAAATTCTCTTCCACGTCGATGTCCTTCGATTCCCAGCGTCGAACTCCCACGTCGAATTTTATTAAATATAACAACTTAAAGTGACTGACCTTCCTTCCACAATATTCTCAATCTCCCGCTTTTTCCAGCGGAGACTATCGTGAGAATAGTAAACGAAATCCTTCCGAATGAGGATCACACAAGGTCGAAGTCAATCCATCGAAAATCGATTCTTCTCTTCACTCTCCATTAGCAAAGAAACCGTTGGCTCTGACCTTTTAAACTTTAGGCATTATATAAAACTTCATTTTTAACTAAACTGCGTCATCACATTAAATCACACAGTAACATGAAGTCATCTTGGCAAATCCAGCCACGAACTGCCCCACCTGACAGGGTGGGTCTTCCTTTTATACCCTGTAGAAAAAACCTGTCACATGACCTCTACTGGCGGGAAAATGACATCACTCCACCATCACAAAACCATTACCTCATGTCCAGTATAACTTCAACCCCAGTCACGTGACAAGGGTACCACTGTCACGTGTCACGGGTACGTAACATGACCACCATCTAACTGAAAACATAACCCCTCAACTTCCTATTAAATCTCTTATCTCTCACTTTAAACCTATGCCCTGTTGTTCCCCTCTTGGGAATAAGACAAGATATGATCTTCCCTTCAGGCAGCTAATTTACGGTTTTTCTATTTGATTAAGAATGTTCAGCTTTATTTTGAAATGAGCAGTTTCAGGTTAGTATTAGGTCAATTCCTGTGCAGTCAGGAAATAGGAAGAAGGAAAGCACATTGGCTGGCAGGAGGCCAGAGGTTTAGGTCAGGAGCTAAAGAAGCTTCAATCTAAAACATTCCTGCTGTTTCCCCAGCAGAAGCATTGCTTGTAGATTCATGTTATATTGTTTAGACGCTAATCTAAAGGTGTCAGTACCTCCAGTTGAACTGTCTTTTTGTGTGTTCCACCTAGACATCATTCTGTGGGTTTGTATTGCCATGTGCTCTTGTTTGTTTTCATGCCCCATGTGCTCCTGTCCTCGCTCCTGCTCTACTCTGGCCTCTGTATCACTGAGTACTCTGTCTCTCACCTGTTTCTCATGATTACCAGTTTTGCTGCCACTTCTGTCTCATTGTGCTCCACCTGTCATCTGCCTGTTTATTGCTCAGTGTATTTTAGTCCTGTGTTTTCACCTGTTTGTTGCCAGATTGTGCCAGTGAATCTTCCTGAGCCTTTCCAGCATTCATATATGTACTCTGTCTGTCTGTTTCCCAATTCTGGTCTTTGAATTCCTCTGGATGTTTTGATCTCTGCCTAACTTTGATGCCAACTTAGTTGCCCCCGGGATTAGCTACTCAGTAAATATCACAATGCACACAGTACTAGGTCTGCAATTGGGTTCCTGCTTCAGTGTCCTGACAAAAGGTATCAATAAGATTTTGCTGAAATATAATGTTATTTTTTAATTTATTAGACACCAGCCTTGATACTAAAGGTTTATACATACTATTTATGTGTAGTATTTAGAAACATAGAAAACCTACAGCACAATACAGACCCTTTGGCCCACAAAGCTGGGCCAAACATGTCCTTACCTTAGAAATTATGTAGGGTTACCCATAGCCCTCTATTTTCCTGAGCTCCATGTACCTGTCCCGGAGTCTCTTAAAAGACCCTATCGTATCCGCATCCACCACCGTTGCCGGCAGCTCATTCCACACACTCACCAATCTCTGCATTTTTTAAAAAAAGAAACAACTTACCCCTGGCATCTCCTCTGTACCTACTTCCAAGCACCTTAAAACTTATTTACTTGTTGGAATCTTATCATATTTACCTGCAGGAAACTTAACTAAGTTCTTAGTTACCTGTGCATATTTGCTGTTGTGAATGGAACAATGTGGTAATTGAAATGTATTTTGTTGTTTTTCAGCTTCACTATGTCATCCCACTGAGTCTGCAATAAACCCAAGGAGTTCAGATGCTACATCCTGACTCTCATGTCATTTTTGAATGGAGTTTGGCTGACTGTCTAGTTGAAGTTACCACACCTCAGCAAGGGCAGCACAGTGTACATTCACCCTCATGATTTTATACACCTCCATAAGGTCATCCCTCATTCTCCCACACTCCAATGAGAGGTCCAAACCTACTCAATAACTGGTAACTGAGTCCCAAGTCCCAGCAACATCTTTGTAAATCTCTGCACCATCTCTAGTTTAATGGCATCTTTCCTATACTCATCATCATTATGTGCTGTGTCATATGATGGACTCCATGACCATGATTGTTCTTGGCAATTTTTTTTCTACAGAACTGGTTTGCTATTGCTTTCTTCTGGACAGTGTCTTACACGAAAAGTGACCCTAGCCATTATCAATGCTCTTCAGAGATCGTCTGCCTGATGTCAGTGGTCACATAACCAGGACTTGTGATGAGCAACAGCTGATCATATGACCATCCACAACCTGCTTCCATGGGTTCACATGGCCCTGACCAGGTGACCTTCTGGCTATCAGAAGGAAGGAGTGTCTTATGCCTCCTTTGGTAGAGATGTATCTCCAAACCACCACCCACTTTCCTATAGTAGGGTGACCAAAACTGAACATAATATTCCAAATGCAGCCTCACCAACGTCTAGTAGAAATGTAACACAACATCCCATCTCAATGTTCTGACTGGTGAGGACCAGCATGCCAAAACCCTTCTTCACCATTTTGTCCACTTGTATTATCACTTCCAGGGAACCCTCTATTCTACAACACTCCCCAGGACTCTACTGATCTGGAAAAAGGCCAGCAATATCATGAAGGATCCCACCCACCATGCTTATGCACTGTTTGTCCCACTCCCATCAGGGAGAAGGTTATGCAGCATCTACTTCAGACCACCAGCCTCAGAAATAGATGCTTTCCCCAGAAGTAAGGCTGATCAACATCTCCACCCACTAACCCACTCGTCTACACCCCAACCACCACTACTTTACCAATTCCTATCAGAGTTATCTGAGACACAGGTACTCCTGTACCTGGTGTCACCTTATTTACACACAATCAATCCCTGTGTATAAGCTATCTTATGTATTTTTGTTTATGGTGTTTTTTTATTATTGTGTTCTCTATCTTGTTTACTTTGTGCTGCATCAGATCCGGAGTAACAATGACTTTATTCTCCTTTACACTTGTGTACTGAAAATGACATCGAACTATCTTGAATCTTCACTGTGAAAGTCCTGTCCTCATTTACCTTCACCCGAAATGCAACACATCCAATTTAACCAGCATTTGCCATTCCTTGGCACACCTACTCCAGCTGATCAAGACTTTTTTGTAAACTCTAATAACAATCTTCACTGTCAATGGCATCACTTACGTCAGTGTCATCTGCACACTTACTAACCATGCCTTGTACACTCCTGTCCAAATCTCTAATATAGATGACAAATAGCAATGGGCCTAGCACTGAGCCAAAAGGTCATAAGACATATGAGCAGAATTAGGCCATTCAGCCCACTGAGTCTGCTCCACCAATTCCATCATAGCTGATTTATTATCACTCTCAACCCTATTCTTGTGCTTGTGACTTGCCACCAGTCACAGGTATCCAGTCCAAAATGCAACGTCTCACCATCATCTTCTATTTCCTACCATCAGGACAATTCCATATTTAGTTAGCTAACTCTCCCTAAATCCCATGCGATCTAACTGCCCACAGTAGCCTACCATGCAGAACCTTATGAAAGGCCTTACTGTAGTCCATATCGATGACATCTACTTCCCTACCCTCATTGAGCTTGTTGTTTGCTTCTTCAAAAAACTCAGATCAGGGATATGAGGCATAATATCCCAGTACAATGCTATCCATATGCACCCATAAGCATCTTTGCAAATGCTTTTCCCTCAAAATCCCCCTCTATTAACTTATCTACCACAGATATTAGGCTTACCAGGCTATCTTTCCCAGCTTTGTCTTTGCAGTCCTTTTTAACTAAAGGGACATTAGCCCAGAATGTCCTAGTGTGAAACAGGCCCTTCAGGCTGGATAGCTGAAGGATCATTTTAATCAAAAATTACAATGATAATGGATGGGTGATGGTCATCAAGGAACCCTCAAACTTATGGCCAAACGTAATGCTAATTCCAAGATCAATTATTGATCAATGAAAATACAGAAAGAAATTAATGTTTCTTCATCAGTTCCTCAGTAAAGATAATGTAGGAGCTGCAGATGTCAGGAATAGGGTGTAACCTATTGAAATGAATACACCCTTCACCATGTATAATCACATAATGGTTAGATCCCCCTACATATGTAACCAAATACATAAGTATTTATATAGTCAGATAATGCTTACATCCTCACCATAGATATAGTATGGTGCAAAAATCTAAGGCACATACAGTATATGTAGCTAGGGTGCCTAAGACCTTTGCACAATGCTGTATTTGTCAACGTGGAATGGAGAGCGAGTTTGTAAATCTGGCAGGAGCAAAGGATGTTGGGAATGGTGAGGGTGGAGTGCTGAGGGAAGGGTGTGGGACAGGTGGCAGAGAAGGTGAGCCAGGCGGTGGAGGGGGTTGGGGTGGTATGGTTGCAGACACACCCAGCCCTGAGTCACCAGGCTAGATCATTTGATTCCAAACAATTGGTTTATTGATCATTACAGTATGTCTCTCTGGTGCTTTCTGCTCCCTCCCCTCTCCATTCCCACCTTTCCCAACCATGATTCCCCTCTCCCTGTCCCGTTCCACACAGAGACCCATATCAGAATCATGGATGATTCTGATAGGTTTATCATCACTCACATAAGTCATGATTATTTTTTGTGGCAGCTGTACAGTGTAATACATAAAATTACTACAGTAGTGTGCAAAAATCTTAGGCACCCTAGCTATATATATGGTATATATGTGCCTAATACTTTGCAAAGTACAATATAAGGCACCATCTCACCAGACAAGAGGCTGAATTAAAATAAAGCCTCTTCATTTCCTTAGCATCTTTCCCTACTCAAAATGGCACAACACACTGTCTTACTGAAGGGATTCAGCCAAAATGCCAACTATTTATTACCGTCCATCGATGCTGCCTGATTTGCTGAATTTTTCCAGTATTTTCTGTGTGTAACATAACACACTTTGACTTGTTCTGCATTGCAAAGCCAGACCTTCAATCACAGCATTTGATCTTCAGTTGCAGATCAATAAAGAGTAAGGTTAAATTGATAATTATATTTTTGGTTGCATGTAATACAAGAGACCGTGCAATGCCATAGTGGTTATGTTACCGAACTACCACCAGAGGCTTGGACCATCGATTAGGAATGCACGGTTGGATCCAACAATAGCAGATGGGGGGATTTTAATTCAGTCAATTAAATAAAATATCTGCTATTCTTGCCTGGGCCAAGATGCTGGGGTCACCCGTCTTGTAAGGACACTGCCCAGAGGAACACAATAGCAAACCACTTTTGTAGTAAAATTTACCAAGAATAATCATAATCACCCACATCATACAACATGGCACATAATGAATCTTGTCCACAAAATTATTGGATTTTTGCGAAAATCAGGCTCTTTCATTAACATTCATTTGGGAAAGAAGTTTAACTCTCTTCCCAGGCCTGGTCTCTGTGATTCCAGACCCTCAATGTGAATCTTAACTACCCTTTGAAATCGCAAACGATCCGTGTGAAGGGGAAAGGAATCATGAGCAGTAAGTGTTGGCTTTGGCAGTGAGCACCCACATTCTGTGAGCTTCACAAAATAGGATACAGCTAAACCAAAGCAGTAAGCCCTAGAAGGAAACAACTCCATGCTACCCCAAGTAACACACACACAAAATGCTGGAAGAACTCAGCAGGTCAGGCAGCATCTATGGAGAGGAATAAACAGTCAATGTTTCAGTCCATGGTGCTTCATTGGCATTTCCAAGGGTCCTGGTGAAGCTTTGACTGTCTGACTCACTGAGTTCCTCCAGCATTGTGTCTGTTTTGCTCTGGACTTCCAGTGACCACAGAATCTCTGCTGCTTACACTATCCTAATGTACACTCGGTGGCCACTTCATTGGGTTCTCTCTTCCTGCCGAGCAAACGCTTCCTCAGAAATATCCCTTCAAAAATCACAGCATGAGCTCTGTATGTGGCATCTTTGGATAGATCTTCTTCTCCCTCTTTGGTTTTAATGTGGCATTGGCCATTCTCCCTGCCCACATGAACCACTTCCGTAATGCGAATCGCTGTATGGCTACTAATTATTGTGCAGTGATTGGCAATTCAATACAGTCAGTGGCCACATTATTAAGTACCTCCTGTACCCAGTAGCTACTGAGTGTATGTCCATGATCTCCGGCTGCCGAATGCAGCCCGTCCACTTCAAGGTTTGACATGTTGGGCATTCAATGTTGCTCTTCTGCACACCACTGTTGTAAGGTGTGGTTATTTGAGTTACTATCATCATTCTGTCAGCTTGAACCAGTTTGGCCATTCTCCTCTGACCTTTCTCATTAACAAGCCATCTTCACCCACAGAACTGCTACTCACTGGATGCTTTTCACTTTCCGCACCATGCTCTGTGAACTCTAGAGACTGTTGGACATGAAAATCTCAGAAGATCAGCAGTTTTTGTGAGATATTCAATTCACCTCATCTGATGAAAGTCACTTAGATCACATTTTTCCCCATTCTGATGTTTCTTCTGAACAACAGCTGAACCTCTTGACTGTGCCTGCATGCTTTAATGCATTGAGTTGCTGCCACATGATTGGCTGATTAGATATTTACGATAATGATCAGGTGTACTAAAGAAGCGGTCACTGAGTGTAAAATACAGCTTGAACATAACAAACTTTTAAAAGCTAAATTTATTCAGATGCAAACTCTCTTAAGTCCTTAGAGGAATGCTTGCCCTTAGCAAGCAATGGTCCAGCCATTGTTCAATGCATCTTGTTCACTTGCACTGTCAACCAGACAGCGCTGTGGTTTTTAATCAAATCCTGCTTTCTGGTGCAAGGCACCAGCCGCCTGCAACAGCTGAAATTTATAAGGCGTACTGGCCCCATTTTCTCCTCAATTGTGGGACAGGAAAGATGCTTCAATTAATCATGGAAACAGCTCCTCCCCGATGTTCTCACCTTCATCTGTCTTAATTCAGTATGGAAAGTGGGTCAACAGCAGCTGTAGGGCTTCACTTGCTCCCGTACCCTTGAAATGTGCCGCATTGGAACAAGAGAAAAATGTTCTCACAATGCCCAGTGAAACATTCTGTGCTATAAATGGAAGGCTTGGCAAAAGAGTAAAATTAGATTCCTTGAGGAGATCTGAATGTCATCTAGCAAGAAAAAAAAGGAGCTGTGGATTGGGACGATGGGGACTAATGAGTATGATTGAATGGGAAGACAAGAGATGTCGCAGGTCAAAGACAGGAAAGTAGTATTTCCTTCACACCTGAATTCACCTACAAAAATGAGCATTCCATATCAGTACATTATAATTTTCTAAAAATTAACTTGTTTATTCACTCCTGTGAAGTCATTAAAATTTTAACCTATACAAGATTCAACCTCCTATAAAGAAATGCTATTTTTGAAAAAAAAAGCTTAGACTGCTTTGACTTTGAAACCAATTATCCCTTAACTGAGAAGGTCAATGTTAAATTCTACATTGATCAGGAGACCATATCGAAATACCACACAGAGGGAAACTATAATCACTAATTAAGAAGTTAAGTTTGTTTTAATTAAATCATGGAACCAATAAGGTCAATATTTCTGTCCATTGCATTTCCCACTTGAGATGGGGGATTTTGAAAGGCTCGTTAAGCGAGCACTACTGTGAGACTGTGGGTCAGGATATCACTGTTACTAGAATCAAAGAGTACCACAGCATAAAATAGGCCATTTGGCCCATCTAGTCCATGCTAAACTATTATTCTGCCTAGCCCATTGCCTTTCATACCCCTTGTCTCCATGTATTTATCTGAATTTCTCTTAATTCGTGAAATCAAACCCGTAGCCACCACTTCAACTGGCAGATCGGTCCGTGCTCTCAACACCCTCCATGTGAAGAGGTTCCAACTCAGGTTCACCTTAAACATGTTTGAATAATACTGCTCTCAGTGAACAAGTTAGATTATCAGTAATCAGCATTTCAGATTGCCTGTCCAAACATTCCCACAACCACCCAACCCTTAAACTCTGGAGAGACTTGTGTCCATTACACTGCTGGCATTTAGAGCAGCAATGAAGGTAATCCATCTTTGGTGGTTTTCAGGGCTTCCTCGTGGTTTTCACTACTATCAGTCATGAAAGTCCTGGGTGGAAACTCAAGAATACAGTCACACTCAGATGTAGAAGGACTCTTCATTTCTTCATAACAATTTTGTTTTTATCAGTCAGGGCTGTTAGCCCTGAGCTGAAACCCTAAACCTGGAGGACCAGTGAACTACTCTTAGTCTTGCCTCTACCCTTTGATCTATCTGTCATGGGTGACCCTACCAAGACTCAAAGCAAAAGCCCTGACTCCAGCCAACATTTGGACATTGGGCCCTTTGTGAGTATGCCAGCTCTTTGAAAGAACATAGGACAGCAATACACAGGCACAAGTCCTTCGGCCTGTAGTATTCTATGCTGAAAACAATGATGAATTAAACTAAATCCCTTCTGCCTGCATATGATCTATATCCCTCTATTTCCTGTGTAATCATGTGTCTATCTAACAGATTCTTAAATGCCACTAATGGATATGCCTCCTCCACCACCCCCAGCAGCCCATTACAGGCACCCACAGCTCTCTGTTAAAAAAAAAACTTTCCGCAGTCATCTCCTTTAAACTTACTCACTTTTCACCTTCAATGCACATCTGCCAGAGTCTGATATCTCTACTCTGGGAGTAAAAAAGATTCTGACAACTTTATCTCTGCCTCTGAACTTTTCACATACTGCTATCAGGTCTCCCATCACATTCTGACACGCTAAAGTAAATAACATAGGTTTGTCCAACCTCTTCCTGTAGCTCATGCCCACTAGTTTAGGTGGCATCTGATAAACCATTTCTGAATTCTGTCTGAAGCCTCCACATCTTTCCCGTAATGGGTGACCAGATTAGCACTCAATATTCCCAAAGTGGTCTAGCCTCCTGTCCACAGACATCTGCGATTGCTTCATGGAGTCATAGAAAAGTACAGCACAGAAACAAGCCCTTTGGACCATATAGTTTGTGCCAAAATCACTTTAACTGCCAACTTCTATCAACCTGCACCTAGATCATAACCCTTCATGTACGTATCCAAACTTCTCTTAAATTGTAAAATCAAACTCACATTCACCACTTGCACTGGCAGTTCATTCTGCACTCTCACAACCCTATGAGTAAAGAAGTTTCCCTTCATGCTCCCCTTAAACTTTTTGCCTTTCACCCTTAACCCATGACCTCTAGTTGTAGACCCACCAACCTCAGTAGAAAAAGTAGGCTTGTGTTAGCCTTTGCATCCCCTTCATAATGTTCTATCATATCTCCTCTCAATCTTCTATATTTCAAGGAGTAAAAGACCTAACCTATTCAATCTTTCCTTATAACTTGGGTCCTCCAGTTCTGACAAAATCCTTTCAAATATTCCTCAATTGAAGAGGTAAGGGGTGAGGGGGCATGGGAGAAGAGTTGGGGAGTGCAGTTGATTCATTAGGATACAAGTAATTGGACTCTCCTTAGACACCCACCCTCAGCACATCCCACTTTCCCCATTGCACCTCAGCACATCTCACTGTCCCCATCACCCAACCTCAGCACGTCCCACTGTCCCCATCTCCCAACCTCAACACATCCCACTGTCCCCATCTCCCAGCCTCAGCACATCTCATTCCCTCATCTCCCCACCTTGGGCAATATTTTTGGTGTTACCAGTTCACACCAACAAAAATCATCAGCCAACAGAAAACAAAGTCCGCAGACATCAGAAAGGTGCGCAGCTCCACTGGACATTTTGATAGCTATATTGGGGGGAGGTGAATCAAAGTTCAAAAATTCAAAGTAAATTTATCATCAAGGTACATACATGTCACCATATACTACCCTGATATTCATTTTCTTGCAGGCATTCACAGTAGAACAATTAAATACAATAGAATCAGTGAGGAACTACACACAAAGACTGACAAACAAAAGTAAGACAAACTGTGCAACTACACTCAGTGGCCACTTTATTATATACCTCCTGGTCCTAATAAAGTCTCCACTGAGCATATGTTCATGCTTTTCTGTCAATATAGCACATCCACCTCAAGGTTTGATGTGTTGTGCATTCAGAGATGCTCTTCTGCACACCACTGTTGTAACATGATTATTTGAATTACTGTTTCCTTTCTGTCAGCTTGAACCAGTCTGGCCATTTTCCTCTGACCTCTCTCATTAACAAGGCATTTTCATACACAGAGCTGCCACTCACTGGATGTTTATTTGTTTCTCACCATTATCTGTAAACGCTAGAGAACCAGAGTCAAAATCAGATTAAATATCAGCAGCGCATGTCATGAAAATTGTTGTTTTGTGGCAGCAGCACAGTGCAGTACATAATAATAAAAACTATAAATTACAATAAACATATAAAGAAAAATAAATTAAATAAGTAATGCAAAGAGAGGGAAGGGGATACCGCTGTTGTGTTCGTGGGTTCTTTGTCTATGCAAAAATCTGATGGCAGAGGGGAAGAACCTATTAATGAAACATCAAGTGTATGTCTTCATGCTCCTGTACTTCCTCTTTGATGGCAGCAATGAGAATAGGGCATGAAGAGACTGTTATGCATGAAAATCCCAGGAGGTCTGCAGCTTCTGAAATACTCAAACCACCCCATCTGGCACTAACTATCATTGCACAGTTACAAGTCACTTAGATCACATTTGTTCCACATTCTGATGTTTGGTCTGAACAACAACTGAACCTCTGGACTATGTCTACATGCTTTTATGCATTGAGTTCCTTTTTGACTGATTAGATATTTACATTAACAAGCAGTTGTATAGGTGTACCTAATAAAGTGCCACCAAGTATATAAATAAAATAATGATAAACTAATTATAATAATAATAAATAAATCAGTGAATTAATAATATTCAGAACATGAGTTCAGAGTCCTTGAAAGTGAGTCCAGAGGTTATGGAATCAGTTTAATGTTGAGGTGAGGGAGGGAAGTTATCCACACTGTTTCAGGAACCTGATGGTTGTAGGAACAGCCTGGTGGTGTGGGACCTGTGGCTCCTGTACCTCTTTCCCCATGGCAACAGTGATAAGAGAGCATGGCTTGGATGGTGAGGGCCCTTGATTATGGATGCTACTTTCTTGTGACAGTGCTCTGTGTTGATATGCTCCAGGGTATAAGCATTGCTCCAACAATTTATTGGAGTGTATTTCCACCTAGAACTTCTATTCTTGTTCATTTTCAAAACAACAGATTAATTGCCAATTAATTGCAGTTTGAGGTATATAGGGTGTCCAGGGAGGGGTAGATCCTTGGTGAGAGGGCTTGTTGTGTCCATTCCAGGATAGCTTCGGTCTCCACAGCTCCCACCTGTGGCTCCAAATAGCTGTATGCATGTAACAGAGGCCACACCCTGGTACACTGCTTCAACAGGTGGGCTAAACCAGGTGAGGGTAGCCAGCAGGCCTCATACCTTGGTAGCCTGTGCTAGTATGTGAAATCAGCTCCAATGGACTGAGCAGATGAGATCTACAGTAGCATCTAATGTATGTAAATGGTGGTCCTGCAATGCATTGTGGAGAGTAAAGGGCATGACAAGGCACAGAAGGTGTCATGGTCATCCACTGCAACCAAGGAAGACCCCAGTTTGTGATTCTTATTTGTACCACTAGACCTGGAATTCTGAGGTTGGGAGAGTGGGACTGCCCCAGTACAATGGCTTTTCCTCTTTAAAAACTCCCCTGCACAGGTCTCCTGTCATCTTCAGACATGACGGACAACCACCAATTGCCAATCATAGACCAGAAAGTTTAAATACCAGACGTTAACCTTTGTAGTTTACAAATACAATAGATTCTGCAGCTGCTGGAAATCTTGAGCAACACACAGAACGCCGGAGCAACTCTGAATGCCAAGCAGCAACAGCTGATGGTTTGGGCCAAGACCCTTCTTCAGGACTGAGAAGGAGGAGTGCAGAAGCCAGAATAGGAAGGTGGGGAAAGGGAACGAGTACAAGCTGGCAGATGATAGATAAGACCAGGTGAAGGGCAAGTTGTGTAGGTGGGGGAAGGGTGATAAAAGTAATAAGATGGGAGGGGATAGGTGGAAGAGCTGAAAAAAGGAATTTGATAGGAGAGGATGGTGGACCGTGTCAGAAAGGGAAGGAGGGGCACCAGAGGGAGATGATGGGCAACTGAGAAGAGTAGAGGGGGACCAGAATAGGGAATGGAACAAGAGAGAAGGAGGGAGGAGGAAGAGAAATTACCAGAAAGTTTAAAACAGCTAAAGGACAACATTTAACAAGTTTAAATCTGAAACTTCATTCAGTCTTTGAGCAGAGCTGTAAATGCTTTCCTCTGCTATAATAAGCAAAAGCATTTGCAAAATAGCTTTTGTAATCAAGGATCAAATAAGAATCTAGCAATCTCAACCAGTTTTGTTCATTTAGGGGTGGAAGTATCCTAATTTTAATTTTTATCTTGCATCTGAAATTAAAAGGAAATCAAGTCTATGACTACTAATCAAAATATGACAATATCAAATCACATTTTAGACACACTAACCTGTGCTTAAGGCAGCCACAGGTTTGATTTTAGTTGGAATGCAATGAGTGAGCAGCTGATCCCAGTCAAGAGAAAATTCGGTCACAGCCAGAGGGCAGTGGATGAGAATCAAAAGCCACAAAAGCAAATTCTCAAAAAGGTTCTGAAAGGTTCCAAGTAATTATTAAAAGTCACAATATACAGCTAAAAATATTGAATCCGCACCTTGAGAAAATGCTTGCATTATTTCAGCAAATCCTCGGAGCTGTTAACGCATTCAGTAATAGCCTGCATATCAAACATTTCAGGACCTTGACAAGTTCTTCAGGGACCTTAACTGCATAAGTTTGGACAGGACAATTAACCCAAGCTGTAATTCTTTCTCGTGCAACACCCACAAAATGGAGAAACTCAGCAGATCAAGCAGCATCCATGGAAATGAATAAACAGTCAACCTTTCGGCCAAGAGCTGTTTATTCATTTCCATAGATGCTGCCTAACCTGCTGAGCTCATCCAGCATTTTGTGGGTGTTTCTTTGGATTTCTAGCATCTGCAGAATTTCTCATGTTTATATTTTTTGCAATAGACTGATTTCCATATTCCATGAATAAACCAATAAAAAGGATGATGTAAGCATCAGGAATCTAGAATCAGAATCAGGTTTAATATTCTGACATATGTTGTGAAACTTGTTTTGCAGCAGCAGTACAGTGCAATACATTAAAAAAGCTATAATTTACAATAAGAAATATATATTAAAAATAAATAGGTAGTGCAAAATTCATGGATTGGTTCATTGTCCATTCAGAAATCTGATAGTGGCAGAAGGAGCAATTCAAAAAACACAGAGTGTGTGGTTTCAGGCTCCTGTAGGCTATCTAACAGGCAAAATACATCGATAAAAGGGAAGAAAACAATATGAAACATTAAACATTACACATCTTTCTTCATGGATAGAGGTACAAGACCCTTCCGAAAATGGTGACAAACCTAGGTTCAATGTAGGAGGAGAAATTTATTAGTTGTAAAGTGATGCTGAAAAAATTAATGAAATTAAAACTTGGTAAATCCCTAAGATTTGTTGACCTATTTCTCAGGATTTTAAAAGTGAGAACTAGCAACAAACTGGATAAAATGGTTTTGATGTCACAGAATATCTTAGAATTGTGATTATATGCGCCCAATGCAAGACAGCAAATATCACGCCAGAGGAAGAAGAAAATAATGAGAGTTACAACAATAGTGGGAAAATAAAATAGAATCCAGTGCTGGGGATACAGTTAAACACTCAGTGGCTACTTTATTAGGTACACCTGTACACCGTCTTGTTAATGCAAATATCTAATCAGCCTATCATATGACAGCAACTCAATGCATAAAAGCGTGCAGACATGGTCAAGAGGTTCAGTTGTTATTCAGACCAAACATCATAATGGGGAACAAGTGAACTTGAATGTGGAATGATTGGTGGTGCCAGATGGGGTGGTTTGAGAATCTCAGAAACTGCTGATCTCCTGGGATTTTCAGCCACAACAGACTCTGAAGCTAACAGAGAATGGTGCAAAAAATGAAGAAACATAAAGTGAGTGGCAGTTCTGTGGCCGTAAAAAACATTGCTAATGAGAGAGATCAGAGGAGAATGACCAGAGTGGTTCAAGCTGACAATGTTGAGCTTTTAATATTTCAGTAAAATATTGTTTGATAAAGCATTCTTTGTTTATTTAAATAGTTCAATTATGGGTTATATGTAAAAGTATGTGAATAGCATGTGTCATCACACCACCATGTAATTAGTGTGCATCTCACTTAAAGTAAAAATAAATCAAAGACGTGTTTTCCTGGCTCTGTTTTCCCCCTTCAATTACCATAGTTTTATATTTTGGAGTTACAAAACATAACAAACAGGAAGGTGCCAGTACCTCATATAATCACACATTACAGCAATGGTGTGTAGAAGAGCAGCTCTGAATGGATAAACCATTGAACTGTGAAGTGGATGGGCTACAGCAACAGAGGACCATAAATGTACACTCAGTGGCCATTTTATTAGGTACAGGAGGTACCAAGTCAACTGGCTCACTAAGAAATCCACAGCACCGTTAATAACAACTTTATGAAGGGGAAAATCTATTTTTGAGATTTTAGTTAGCAGAGTGGATGGGCTTGTGAAGGGAATATAGTGAACATTCAGTCCTGTAGGTCAGAGGATTGTGAAGACTAGATCATTGGAGGTAGTTACAAAGGAAGAGTTTTGAAAGGTCAGGGAATGTGGAACTGACAGAAGAGGAGGTGAGGCCCGGTTCAGATCAGCCAGAATCTAGGAGTGTAATGAGTGGACACCTGGTGCATTCTGTTTAAACTTGTTGAGTTTATTTTGATAGAGTTTCTGGGTTACTTGTATTATTTAAGTAGATGCCTGATTAGACTGAGAATGTAACGTCTCGTGGTGTCACTCAGCCGAGCCATCAATATTCTGTTGGAATTCTGATGAATAATCTCTGGTTGCTGTCTCTACATTGGAGTCTGTCTTTACTCCACACTTGAGTTCCGACATTGCCTGCCAGTGCACATTGTGACAAGGAGGGCAAGAGCAGCAGGCATTTGGGAAGTTCACCACCTCATGCTCCCCATGAGAGATTCTTGCTCCTTCATTGTAATGGGGTACAAATTCCAGAGTCCTTAGCGGAGCATTTAACACAGGCATCTCACCATCAGAATCAGAATTATTATCATGGACAAATGCTGCAAAAATGCTGCAGAGTGAAATGCATAAAAAATTATGTAGAGTTACAAGAAAAGGTAAAAAAATGTAGTGGAAAAAGAGATCAAAATAGTGAGGCAGTATTCGTGGACCGTTCAGAAATCTGATGGCAGAGGGGAAGAAGCTGATCCTAAGATTTACAAGCCGAATGCATTGCATCTCAGGAGTTACAAGAACTGTTAAGCTGGGTAACAGCTTCTTCCCCCAGGCTGTGAGATTTCTGAACACCCAGCTACCACTCAGGACACTATTTATGGCAGCGCCAGTAGCATTATACCATTGAATATTTAACTGTATGTCATATATGCACTTTATCCCAACTTGCACATCTACAGAATATTCTCATTCTTTTCTCATCCAGGTCACTCACCTGTACCTCATTTAATCAGCAGGGAGGAAACCTTCCACTGGAACTCTTGGTGGAAACCATGGACAGGGAAGGAAGCAGTGGTTGCCATGTGACTTGACCAGTAACCCCCACCTTCAGGCTGAGTGATCTTCCCACCCCATCACCCAACTTCCATCTGCCTTTCCCAGCACCTTCCCTTAATACCATGCTGCACCTTCCTCTCCCATCAGATGAGGGGTTGACCTACCCAGTTCTTCCTACACAATCCTTTCTTTCTGCTCTCCCATCCTCCCCATATGCCCATCACCTACATGCTGGTTTCCTGCCCCCACTATTTCCATCTTCCCTCCACAACACCCTTGATACCAAGTTCAAGTTTATTGTCATTCAGGCTACAAATGTATACAGCTAAACTAAACACGTTCCTTTGGGATCAAGGAGCAAAACACAGTATATATATCACACACAGCACATAAAATAATATTAACACAATAATATTAACAGATAATAAAAAAATCTGTATGGTAGACATACAAGTTGAGATGAAGTGCATATACAACGTTGTTAAATATGCAACAGTATACTGCTACAGGTGCTGTCATAAATAACGTGTTGATGAGGTGTTGCTCCTCCAACCTGAGTTTGGCCCAATTTTGGCAGCAGAAGCTATGAACCAACATGTTGGTATGGGAGTGGTAACAGGGTGTTCAAAAATATCACAGCCTGGTGGAAGAAGATGATACCCAACCAAACAGACCTTATTCTTATACTGCAGTACCTCCTGCCTGACGGTAGGAAGTCAAAGAGATTGTGGGACAGATGGAAGGGGTCATTGGCAATGTCTTGGCCCAACTTCCATCGTCTTTAGCTCTGTGCCTCTTCCATCTATCACTTCCCAGCTTCTGTTGCTGTTCCACTCTACCATCTCTAATCTACTCATCACTCACCTCCCTCACTATCAGCTGCCACCTTTTGCTACACCCCATTCCTCTATCAAATTATACCAGCTGTTTCCCTGCACCTTTCAGAACAGATGACGGGACTCAACCCACAACACCCACTGTCTATTTCCCTCTGCAGATGCTGCCTGGCCTTCAGAGTTCCTCCAGTGCATTTTGTGTTGCACCAGATTCCGGGGTCCGCAATCCCTCATGTCTCCTGGATGATCTGACTAACCACCTGGGGCTGGGTGCTGATAACCTGGTTGAGTGGGAATGAATGGACACAGAAGCAGATTGTAGTTAAAAGAGAGACACAAGATCCTGCAGATACTGGAAATCCAGAACAACACATACAATGTGCTCAAGGAACTCAGCAGGTGGGTTTATGGGCCAAGACCCTTCATCGGAACTGGAAAGGAAGGGGCAGAGGCCAGAATATGAGGGTGGGGAGGAAGGAGGAGGAGTGCATTGGCAAGTGATAGTTGAGATCAGGTGAGGTGGAAGGCAGGTAAGATGGTGAGGGGGGAGGTTGAAAGGGGATGTTGTGAGAAGCTAGGTGGGTTAATTAGGCGATAGATAGAAGACGTAAAGGGCTGAGGGAGATGGAATCTAATGGGGGAGTATTGTGGGCCATGGAATAGAGGGAAGGAAGTGGAAAACAGAGGGAG
Organism: Hemitrygon akajei; assembly: GCF_048418815.1. Classification (NCBI taxonomy): domain Eukaryota; kingdom Metazoa; phylum Chordata; class Chondrichthyes; order Myliobatiformes; family Dasyatidae; genus Hemitrygon; species Hemitrygon akajei. The sequence goes on from NC_133129.1 coordinate 176,248,314, forward strand.
GTGATGGGCATGGAGAAGAGAAGGGGTGAGAGGGTAACCAGAATGGGGAAGTAGAAAAAAAAGTGAAGGGAGCAGCAAGTGTAATTACTGAAGTTAGGGAAATCAATGCTCATGCCATCAGGCTGGAGGCCATCTAGATGAGGTGTTGCTCCTCCAACCTGAGTTTGGCCTAATTTTGGCAGCAGAAGCCATGGACCAACATGTTGGTATGGGAGTGGGAAGCTGGACTGAAATAGTTAGCCACCAGGAAATCTTGGCTGCTGTAGCAGTCAGAGTGAAGGTGCTCGACAATGCGATCCCCCAACGTGCGCCAGGTCTCGCTGATATAGAGGCCGCTCTGTGAGCACCGGATACAATAGTTAAATGCGTTAAGAATCTCATTCAGTGTTGAACTTGCAACTGGCCTTGAACCTCCTTGCTATATCTACTGCTGGATGTACAACATGCCAAGTATTCCCACAGGAAATGTATTTTGATGACTCACTGAACTTCTTCCACTGCATAAAGCAAACCATTCTATAATCAATTTTTAATTAACAATCTAAAGACATTGTAATAGCTATTCCCGATGACACAGCAGGCAGTCGCAATAGGTTTTGTGCTACAGCCAGGTGGCACAGGCAATCTCGAATATTAAAGCTGTTACTGGGATTTTGCAAGATGCTAAAAAATTCATAGTTTGGTACATATTTGACATCTGCTGGCAAAGTAATGAAATGCAACTCACTATTAAGCAAAAGAAATTAAAATTTTGCAAGTGTCCCCAGTTAATAAAATAACGCAAATTAGTAGCTATGCTTTCTTTTTCTGATCTTTTTTTCTCATTTTTACAGAGAACGTAGAATTTTACAGCACAATGGAGGCCCTTCGGGTTGTGTGCTTCTCATTAGGCCGAAGGGCCTGTTTCATGCTCTAAGTCAGAGGTTCCCAACATGAGGTCCACAGACCTTGGTTAATGGTAGGGGTCCATGGCATAAAAAAGGTTGGGAATCCCTGATAGTAATGAGAAAATAGAAAAGGCAGAAAGAGAGAAATGGCGTGAGTGATGAACACTGAGCAGTCCATCAAGCAAACCAGTTTCTCCTGCTATTGATTCTGCCTACACTTCCCGGTGCCCAGGGAAACAGCCAACGTCATCATAGACCCTTCTCACCCCAGTCATTCTTTCTCCTCTCTTTCCAGTTGGGCAGAGGAAAGCAAGGATTTAATGCTGAGACTTTCTAAGGCATTGGTCAAACCACACTTGTAATATTGTGAGCAGCTTTGAGCTCCTTATCTAAGAAACGACGTGCTGGCATTGGAGATGGACCAGAGGAATTTCATAAATATGATTCCAGAATTGAAAGATTTAACACATGAGGTGTGTTTGATAGCTCTGGGCATGTACTCACTGGAGCTTAGAAGGATTTGGGGGCGGTGGGGGGGGGGGGATCTTCTTTGAAATCTATTGAATATTGAAAGTCCTAGACAGAGTGGATGTGGAGAGGATATTTCCTCTCCTGGGGAAGTCCAGGACCGGAGGACACAACCTCAGAATACAAGGATATCCCCTTAGAACAGAGATGAGGAACTTCTTGAGCCAGAGGGTAGTGAATCTGTGGAATTCACTGCCACAGGTGGCTGCAGAGGCAGTGTTATTGGGTATATTTAAAGCAGAGGTTAATAGGTTTAGTAGGTGTGTCAAAGGTTATGGGGAGAAGTCAGAAGAACTGAGTTGAGAGGGATAATAAATCAGCCATAATGGAATCATTAAGCAGACTTGATGGGCTGAATGGACTAATTTATTCCACTGATACCAGGATCTTAAACAGACATGTCAAACGTACAGTGAAGTACATCGTTTGCATCAATGACCAGCACAGCCTGAGGATATGCTGAGGGCGGCCGACAAGTGCCACATTGCTTCTGATGCCAACACAGTTTGCTCACAACTTACAAACATGCCAGAGTAATTAGCTTGTTCCTGTATCCTGGGTGGTACTTACTTCTCAGTGAACAGTAATACAGGTCAACATCATATAAATGTTAGAGAGTGCTTGCAAATTGACTGTTTAATTTTCCGCACATTAAACCAATGGCTACAATTCAAAACAAATTTTCATGGATCCAATTTAGTTAGGCATCTCCAGAGCCAGGATATTAATGCGAACCTTGCCTCTACGTACCACTTCAAGTTCTGCAATGGGAATTGAACCAACCTTTTCACTTGGGTCAGGATGCTACAAAATAGGGCAGGTTTCCCAACCTGCAGCTCCCATCACATTCTCTCAACTACCCTCGCTCATCGGTTACAAGCTCTGAATTTTAGGATGTCATATTAGCATATTATTCCAATATTTTAACAAGAAACAATATCTCAGTTACAATGTTAGGCAGTCTGACAAGATCTAATAGATGTAATCTTCAGGCACAATGTAAAATAAATTTCTTTGATAAAAATTCATTAATCTTAATCATTCTTCATTCTTAAATACAAGGTCCATTGTAGAGAGGAAAGAGAAAGGGTTATCGGAACCACAGCAATATAGTCCCATGCACAGATCATTGTAAACTAATTTGTGTTTTGTCTTGCAATGTACTGCTGCTCTTGGAGCTAAACAAGAACAGATTCAATTACAGCTGTAGCCCCAGGCAGTGAGAGAATAAATAGTGAATATGTGTTTCATTTAATATTCATCTTATGTAAAGAAATCTCCACTCAAAATAAAATCATAGGAGAACTTCAATCACTTCTGCCTTCTAGAAGAGGTCTATAAAATACATGTCACAAAACTTAGCCCAATGTGAGTAAAAGCTCTATTTAGAAGAAGTTTGTGATGCAGCAGATATCATTGGCATAGCCTGTTTAGAAACGTGCCACAGATTGCATCTGAAATCAATGGGTCATTAGCTATTAAATGCTTATTAGTATAACCAATCATATTGCTGTGGATCTGATGTTAAAGGCAGGACAAGACGGATAAGGGCAGAGAGTAATCATAAGACAATTAGACCATAAGAGCAGAATTAGGCCATTTGGCCCATCGAGCCTGCTCCACCATTTCATCTCAGCTGATCCATTTTCCCTCTCAGTCCCTATCTCCTGCATTTTCCCCGTATCCCTTCATATCTTGACTAATCAAGAATCTATCAACCTCTTGATCAAGACACAAAATCACTATTATCAAAACCAGTTTTCCCAATTCCAGATTATTTAATAAACTGGAGATATCCCAGAGCCCACAGTGGGAATTGAACTCATGTATCCAAATAATTAATGTAGACCTGTGGCTAACCACTCTAGAAACATAAGTATAAAGCCCAACCTTCATATTCTGGCCTCTTCCTCATTCCTTTCCAGTTCTGATCAAGGGCCTTGGCCCAAAGCATCAACTGTTTATTCCTCTCTATAGATGCTGCTTGACCTGCTGAGATCCCCCAGCATTCTGTGTGTGTTACTCTGTATGTCCAGCATGTGCAGAATCTTTTTGGTTAATATAAAGCTACTGGACCTCTGTTAGTGCAGGATACCTTCATTACTTCATCACAGGAAATCAGTGTTGGCCACGCATCCATTCACAGTTGCAGACACCCAGAATGACAAAGTGTGTTAGAGGGTTCTACAGGACAAAAGAAATACTATTTGTCCCACCACTTCTGTGCTGGTCATTGGTCCTGTCTCTAATAATCCCATTTATGTCTGTAATATTCTACGACTTGCCTCTGTACTTCTGAAATATTGTAGAGTGATCTGCATCCTGCACCTCCTCAGGCATCACATTCCAGACTCCAATTTCTTTTTGTATGGAAAAAAAACATTCCCCTTAAGGTTCCCACCAAACCTTCCACTCATCATCTTAACCCTAGGTCCTCTTGGTTTTGACACCCTCAAAATGAGAAAAACCTACTCCATCTCATCATCTTTGTTATGCACCATGTTGTACAATGTGGGTGATCATGACCCCATTGCCATGATTGTTCTTGGCAAATATTTCTACAAAAATAGTTTGTCATTGCCTTCTTCTGGGCAGTGTCTTTACAAGATGGGTGACCCCAGCCATTATCAATACTCTTCAAAGATTGTCTGCCTGGTGTCAGTAGTCGCATAACCAGGTGATAGGCACTGGCTGCCCATACGACCATCCACCACCTGATCCCATGGCTTCACATGACACTGATTGAGGGGGATAAGCAGGTACTGCACTTTGTCCAAAGGTGACCTGCAGGCTAGCGGAGGGAAGGAGCACCTTACGCCTCCTTTGGTAGGGAGGTATCTCCATCCCACCACCCATCTACTCCATCTATCCCCTCATAGTTTTGAATAATGCTATCAGGTCACCTTTAGCCTACTCTAAGCAAATCCAGTCTATTCAGTCCCTGCTTCTAAGTCAAATGCTCCAATTCAGGCCACATCCTGCTGAAAATCTTCTGCAACCTCTCCAAATTATTCCTACAGCAAGGCGACCGCCATGAGATCAGTAATTAAATGATGTAACCACAAGCAGAAACACACTGAAATCAGCAGGTTACACACAACATGCTACACAAGTTTCAGGTTACTAGTTTCACAAGTCCGCTATGCTTTGTTTTTACAAGGAATTAATCACAAAGATCTTATTGCAAGAAGTAATAGATAATAAATGCTTTTTCTTCCTATTCAATGTTGAAAGATGTAAAGTGCACAGAAAAGATTTACAAGACTGTTGTCAGGACTTGAGGGACTGAGTTATAGTGAGAAGTTGGGGAGGCTGGGGATTTATTCATTGAAGTATTGGAGAATAAATGCTTTCTTATAGAAGGTCTTTGAGAGCTGGTTACTGACTACTGGAGGTGCATTAGCTAATTCTAATTAGGGGATTGGAGGTGAAGAGGGTCAGTAACTTTAAATACCATAGTATTAACAATTTGGAGGATCAGTGCAGGGTCCAGCACATAGGTACTGTTATAACCAAGGCACAGCAGCAACTCTACTTTCTTAGAAGTTTACGCAGATTCGGCATGATATCTAAAACTTTGACAAACTTCCATAGTTGCCCAGTGGAGAATGTCTGGACTGGTTCCATCATGGCCTGGCATGGAAACACCAATATCCAGGAAGGGAAAAGCCTACACAAGGCAGTGAATACAGCCCAGTCCGTCTTAGGAAAAGCCCTCCCCACCATTGAGCACATCTACAGAGAGCTCTGACTCAAGAAAGCAACTTCCACTATCCAGGTCACGCTCTCTTCTCACTGCTGCCATCGGGAAGGTGGTACAGGAGCCTTAGGTTCAGAAACAGTAATCACCCTTCAAACATCAGGCACCTGAACCAGTGTAGATAACTGCACTCACCGCAATTCTGAACTGATTTTACAACCTATGGACTCACTTTCAAGGACTCTACAACCCAGTATTATTTACTTATTTATTTGTTTGCTTATTTATCTATTATTTGCTCATTTTTATCTGAAGTTTGTCTTTTTAGCACATTGTCAGCCTATGTGTGTAGTTTTTCACTGATTCTATTGTATTTCATTGTTCACTCTGAATAGCTGCAAGAAAATGAATGTCAGGCTAGCATATGCTCTATATACATAGTTTGATAAAAAATTTACTTTGAACTGTGATGAGTGAAAAGTCAAAAAGGACACAGGTAGGATGAATCTCATGTGGTGACGGGAGGGTGTACAGGAGTTGGATATGCCAACTAGTGGAGTGGTGCCACAGCAACAACCTGGCATTCAACGTCAGTAAGACAAAAGAGCTGACTGTGGACTACAGGAAGGGTAAGATGAAGGAACACATACCAATCCTCATAGAGGGATCAGAAGTGGAGAGAGTGAGCAGTTTCAAGTTCCTGGGTGTCAAGATCTCTGAGGATCTAACCTGGTCCCAGCATACTGATGTAGTTATAAAGAAGGCAAGACTGTGGCTATACTTCATTAGGAGTTTGAAGAAATTTGGTATGTCAACAAATACACTGAAAAACCTCTATAGATGTACCGTGAAGGCATTCTGACAGGCTGCATCACTATCTGCTATGGGGGAGGAGGCTACTGCACAGACCTAAAAGAAGCTGCAGAGGCCTGTAAATTTAGTCAGCTCCATCTTGGGTACAATCCTACAAAGTACCTAGGTCATCTTCAGGGAGAAGTGTCCCAGAAAGGCAGCATCCGTTATTAAGGACATCCAGCACCCAGGGCATTCCATTTTCTCACTGTTACCATCAGGTAGGACGTACAGAAGCCTGAAGGCACACACTCAGCGATTCAGGAACAGCTTCTTCTCCTCTGCCATCCGATTCCTAAATGGACATTGAAGCCTTGGACACTACCTCACTTTTTTTAATAGACAGTATTTCTGTTTTTTGCATGTTTTTAATCTATTCAATATACATATACAGTACTGTAATTGATTTACTTATTTATCATTATTTTTCTTCTATATTATGTTTGCTTACATCTTCAGAAACAGCTTTATTTCCATCTTTAATATCTCTGTTTTTCCCTTTCAGGGTTCTTTTGAAGACCCTGACCTGGAGTTACAAACTGCCTTCAGTTCTTTGCGGGAATGGGACCCGCTCTCGGGGTTTCACAACTGGCCATTATCCAACATGTAAGGGCACGGCCTAAGAGCTCGGCTTGTTTGGAGGCCCAGGATCTCGGGGCTCTGGGGATGGGTGGATTGAAGGTCAGTGTCCCGACAGACCGACATGTTGTGGGAGTTGGAAGATCTTTGGCTGTGTGACCAGAAACCTGAGATCTTTGGGCACAGAGCTCAGAAAAAGCGACGCAATGGACTTTTATCATCGTAAACCAGTGAGGTGTTTGTTATGTCTCCCCTCTCGCTGTGAAACTGAAACATCACTTTCTCCCTTATTAGGGAGAGAGAGAGCCTATGGTGTGCCAAATACTGGGTGAACAATGTAGTCTTTGGAGTACGGCAAGCCTGTGTCTTTGCTGTTGATTTTGCTCAAGCTTGAGTGCCCAGTGGCGGATGCCAATGCTTTCTTTTGCCAGTGGGGGGAGGAAAGATCATTGCTTGCTGCTGCTTACACATGGGAGGGAAGGGAGCTGTGGGGGGACTTTGAGGTTCTAACATTTAACTGTCATTCATTCTTTTGGGGGCACTCCGTTTTGTGGATGGCTTTGAAACCTTCGATTCTGAATGAATGCACTCTTTTCCTGGGGTTGTGAAATCAAGAATGAAAGGTCATATGTTTAAGGTGGAAAGACCTAGCAGGAACCTAAGAAGCAAAGGGTTTCACTCAGAGGGTGGTCAGTATATGGAATGAGCTGCCTGAGGAAGTGACTGAGGCAGGGACATGAAAGGCACGTGCTTATGAAAAGTTCATAAGGTGATGTGTCGATGAGATCAGATGAGACCATTTTAGAAGGGCATCTAGACTGGCTTGAACATGTGGGGTCGAATGGCCTGTTTCTTTGCTGTATGACTCTATGTCTATGACTCTATACAGGGAAGTGAATGGAATTGCAGAATTTTTGTCTTAAAACTAAGGTACAAAATGCCGTGCAATAAGGGACCATGGATGATTCCCTCAAATATAAATCAAGATGTTCTGGTCCGGCAGTTTAAGTAATAATGAGAGAGGTATTCTCAGTTACCTGATGCAGTGGGAAATGCATTCACATTTCTTCTCTGCAGTCTTCAAGGCTGCAGCAATCATTTCAAACTGTAGCCTTCGCAAAACTGATGTTTTTACCCAGGGACCGCAGTTCCACTGTGAAGCAGAAGAAATGGATGGAAAACTCCTTTCATTTCATCTTCCGTCCCTCTATAACAGCTCCAAGCTACAACTCTCAGACAACCAGCCTTTGAATTAGAACCACATCTGATGAAAGGGCAACTTGCAGGGCTAATTACATTTTACTCTCTCCACAGATGCACTCTTGTTGCTGATCATGCATTCTCTTTAAATTCAGTTTTCTAGCAGTTGCTATGTTTCCTTTTTCAATTCCAGCAATTATTTTTCTTGTTTCTTCTCTTAACTTGCCTTCCTTGCCTCATATCTCTCCCAGACACATCAGCTGGGGTTAAGCAGTTTTTATTGTTACTTGTGTTATTCAGTCTCTCCTGGACTTGAGCCTTTCATAAAGAATATTTTTTTTCTCTCTCATCTCCCTTCCAGGCAACTTAAAATGTGTTGGATTTCCAGCTTTCGAAACTCTGCTAAACTAGGGGTGTTTGCTCTGAGGAGTTGGTGGCTGAGGGATAACCAGCTAGATATATATAAAATTATGAGAGGCTTGGAGAGGGTAGACAGTCCTTTTGCCAGGGTGAAAACATCTCTGAAGATCTATCCTAGGTCCAATATACAGTGGTGCAAGTAGGTTTGTGAACCCTGTAGAATTTTCTCTATTTCCAACTTATTTTTCCAACAAATACATGTAATATTGGATCAACTTTCTCAATAAATAAATGAACAAGTATATTTTTGTGCTATTTATTTAATTGAGTTCTCTTTATCTAGTTTTAGGACATATGTGAAGATCTGATCACATTTTAGGTGTAACACCCCGGTAAAGATTGTACTGCTAATGTGCTAAGGTATTTCATGGAATGGTTTTCTGTAGAAGCACTGTGTTCTGCTCGTGGTGTTTGAGTTACTGTTAAAGATAAGGGATGCTGAGGAATGCTGTCATCCAGTCAGTGTGATGGAACTGGGAGGGTCTAGACAATGCTTGGGGAGAAGTTTTGTGATGGACATTGAGGTGGGCTGAGGTCTGTTTCAGCAGGAGATGGAGAGAGAAGAAACTGGAGAGAACTGGCCATAGGATTTGATCGGGTGGAAATGCATGATCCAGTGGAGCCCAACAGGGGGAATTGGTGAATAGGAGCTGACGCCGTGAGTACATCGGACACAATGGCTTTTGGGAGGCTTGAGCTGCAACCTGTGCACATTAATTATAATGGGCCCTTTTGTTTTTTCCTGTCTCTCCTTTAATAACTGTTTGGTTAAGTTAACATTCATAAATATACTTTCTTTATAATTGTATGCAGTATACGGTCTGTTCTTTCTTGCCGACGGGTGATTGCAAGGGAGCAGTAAGTTACACAATATTCACACAGATCAGGGTTTGGGTGGCGAGACATCCCAACCTCACAGGTGTGGTGGAACCCAAGTCATATTGACCCTAGATATACAGAGTCCAAAAAAGGTGGTATTCTCACCACTGAGTCCAGGAGCTAATGAGCGGCCTCTATATAGATGCCCAGAAAGAAGGGGGTTTCACAGGTAATGTTTATGCAGAAATAGAGAAAATTCTACAGAGTTCACAAACTTTCCAGCACCACTGTACTGATGCACTTACACAGAAGGCACAGCAGCAGCTACATTTCATTAGGAGTTTGAGGAGATTTGGTATGTCACCGAAGACCTGCAAATTTCAACCAATGTACTATGAAGAGCATCTGACTGGTTGCATCACTGTCTGGTACGGAGGGGACACTGCACAGAATCGGAAAAAGTTGCAGAGAGTTGTAAGCTTGGCCAGCTCCAACATGGGCAGTAGCCTTCCCAGTATCGAGGACATACAGAAGCCTAAAGACATACTCTTAAAATTCCAGGAGCATCTTCTTCCTCTCTGCCAACAGATTTCTGAACTGTCAAAGTAATCATGAACATATTCTCACTATTTTTGCTCCCTTTTTACACTGTACAGTGGATTACAGTTAATTGGGACACATTGGGACCAGAACATTTTGTCCCAATTATACAGCTGCCCCAATTATCCAAAGTTTCAAGGATATAGTTAAAAGGTATTAAAAGCACAAACATTAGTTTTTTGTTCTTTAAGAGTTGTCCCAAATAAGCAGCTGTCCAGATTAACCAATGGCCCAATTAACTGGATGTGTGTGTGTGTGTGTGTGTGTGTGTGTGTGTGTGTGTGTGTGTGTGTGTGTGTGTGTGTGTGTGTGTGTGTGTGTGTGTGTGTGTGTGTGAGAGAGAGAGAGAGAGAGAGAGAGAGAGACACCTTTTTAACTATTTTCATGAATTTTTGTCTAATTGGGGCTGTTGTTTATAAAACATCGCTATTTATAGTATATTTTATATATTGCATTGCACTGCTGCCCCAAACATATGTCAGTGGTGATAATAAACCTGATTCTGATTCTGAAATGTCAAAATAATAGAAGGCATAGATTTAAGGTGAGAAGGGGAAAGTTTAAAGGAGATTTATGTTTTTTTAAACATAAGGTGGAAGCTGCCTAGTACACACTGCTGGGAGGTGCTGGGAGCAGATAATGGCGTCAATGTCTAAGACACATTTAGACAAGCACATAAAAGTGAGGAATTTAGAGCATGTGCCGGCAGATGGTACTGGGGTCAGCACAGAGATTGTGGGCAAAAGGGTCTAATCCTGTGCTGTACTATGCTCATCAAAAGGCCATTGACTCAAAATGTTAGTAGTTTCCTATCTCCAAAGAGGCTGCCTGACTTGCTAAGTATTTCCAGTAAGTTCTCCTCCTTCCTTCTTTCAGAATTGCAGCACATAGAAATGTTCACTTTCTGATTCTGGAGGAATGATTGTTGAAAGCTACTCTGCCCAACTGGAAAATGCTCGGAGTCGGCTACTTAGCAGATGACTGGCTAGTCCCTGAGTGAGTAATCGATTGAAATTAAATGAGAGATATGAAGTTGATACTCAACACAAGCTCATTGGACTGATTGGCCTCAGAGCACAGGAATGGGCCCTTCAGCCCATAAAGTACATGCTGTATATCAAACACCCATCTACATTAATTCTATGTTTTTCTCCTCTTTGCATCAACTCCCACACCCCAAATCATATCACTCAAAATTCAAAGTTCAAAATAAATTTATTATTGAAGTACACACTGTATATGTCACTATATATGACCCTCAGAAACAAATATATACAGACATATACACACATTGAAAATGAGTCCATAGTTTCTGGGAACAGTTCAGTGATGGGGCAAGTGAAGTTGAGCGAAGTTGTGAAGTTATCCCCTCTGATTCAACAGCCTCATGGTTGAGGGGTAATAACTTTTCCTGAACCTGGTGATGTGGGTCCTGGGGCTCTTGTACCTCCTCCCTGATGGCTGCAACGAGAAGAAAGCATGGACTGGATGGTGAAAATCTCTGATGATGGATGCTGTTTTCCTGCTCCATGTAGATGTGGGGAGAGCTTTACCTGCGATGGGCTGAGAGACATCCACTACTTTTTGTAGGCTTTTCCATTCAAAGGCATTGGTATTTCCATAAAAGGTGTGCTGCAACCAGTCAATATACTCACCAATGCACATCTACAGAAGTTTGTCAAAGTTTTAGATGACATGCCAAATCTTTGCAAATTTCTAAGAAAGTAGAGGCACCACCATACTTTCTTCATAATTGCACTTACATGCTGGGCCCAGGACAGATCCTCTGAAATGATAACACTGAGGAATTGAAAGTTACTTCTCCTCTCCACACCTTTGACTCCCCCAATGAGGACTGGCTCGTGGACCTCTAGTTTCCTCCTCCTTCAGTCAATAATCAGCTCCTTGGTCTTGCTGACATTGAGAAAGAAATTTTGTGGCAACACTCAGCCAGATTTTCAACCTCCCTCCTGTATGCTCAACCATATACCAGAAGCTCTTTACAGTGACCAATTAACCCACTGACTTGTGTATCTTTGAAATCCAGGGTGACCAGAAGAAACCCACATAGTCACGGGATGAATTTGCAACCTTCACAAATACACCAACCAAGGTCAGGATTGAACCCAGGTCTGAGGCTGGAGCCAGCGGCTGTATTTGCTGCATCAGTATGCCTCCCATTGTATTAAATCAGTTTGGTCATAGTTAAAAATAAAACTTACCATTTCTAAGGGGGCGGCGCACCAGCATAGCAGTTAGTGTGACACTATTCCAGTGCCAGCAACCCGGATTCAGTTCCACCACTGTCTGTAAGAAGCGCTATCTGCTCCCTGTGGGGGTTCCTCCAGGAGCTCCGGTTTCCTTCCACATTCCAAAGGCATAAGTTAGTAGGCTAACTGTCACAGGGCTGTAATGGGGTGGAGTAGAATCATTCAGCCATAAGGGCTTGTTAATGTGCTGTAGTTCAAAACAAAAATAAACAAGTAAAATATAAAGTACGAGGGGTGATTGATAAGTTTGTGGCCTAAGGTAGAAGGAGTCAATTTTAGAAAACCTAGCACATTTAATTTTCAACATAGTCCCCTCCTACATTTACACACTAAGTCCAGCGGTCATGAAGCATATGGATCTTGGACCTCCAGAAAGTGTCCACAGATGGATGATTGATAAGTTCGTGGCCTAAAGTAGAAGGAGATGAGTTATACAGCTCTCGTTACATGCACATGCAGTTCAACTCTTTGAGTGATTATGCAGAAAGTTTGAAGTTAATAACTCATCTCCTTCTACCTTAGACCACGGACCTATCAATCACCCCTGATGAGTTATTAACTTCAAACTTTCTGCATATTCACGCAAAGAGTTGAACTGCATGTGCATGTAACGAGAGCTGTATAACTCATCTCTTCTACCTTAGGCCACAAACTTATCAATCACCCATCTGTGGACACTTTCTGGAGGTCCAAGATCCATATGCTCCATGACCGCTGGACTAAATGCGTAAATGTAGGAGGGGACTATGTTGAAAAATATCTGTGCTAGGTTTTCTAAAATTGACTCCTTCTACCTTAGGCCACAAACATATCAATCACCCCTTGTATAGCACCTCCCATAGCCTTAAGTTTCAAAAGAGTTAAAATACAATGACAATAGTTATTTTAACTCATTTTTCAGCTTATCAGTTAAGAGCAAATATGTTGATCATGTATTACAACATAAAAAATAAATACCAGGTAAACTTACATATTTAATTATGTCGAGATTCAGATAGCAATGATAAAACCTCTGGTGAAACAGAATTGTACCAATGAAAATATTTTGGAGCTGGGTAATTTTTATTTGCTATAATAACTTATAAAAACTTTTTAGCTACCATGGTTTAACTGCAGTCAGTTGCATTTGCAAAATTTAAGTAAGGCAGGATCTGAGTGACTTTGTTGACAGATTCAGCAGGAGAGGGAAAGATGTCAGTTTAGTTTCCTTAAAAGAGAAATGCTAGTGGTTTTGAGCTGGAAAAAGAGACATTTTTCCAAAGGTTATGATCACAGCCTTTGTTGATAGTTGAAGTGAACAGGTAAAACTTCGGATGTACAGTGTAAGGTATGAATAAATTCTGAGATTCTTTCAAACTTTGCTAGTCTGAATGTTGGGAATTGCGGAAACAAAAAAAGGAAAGTGTCTGATGACAAAGCAATAAAATGTAACGGATAGATGCAGAGAAAATTTAAAAGGCTAATGAAATATTGTCCTTTTATCTTCAGGGAACTTGAATGAGAGATTGGTTTGCTTTCATTCAGAGTACAGTTCAATACGTGAACAGCCTTTTTAATGGGGATCACTTTCAGTGTGGTAATTCAAACCCATTGTGCTCAGCTGTGGGCTTGAGGTTAAGTCCTCACTGACACCCAAAGGACCTGGTTCACCCAAAGCCCCTGATTCACCCAAAGGCCCCAGTTCACCCAAAGGTCCTGGTTCAACCAATGGACCTGGTTTGCCCCGGATTTTTTTTAAACATGGGCAATGGTGAGTGATAGAAGTAGATACAATAGGGGCATTTAAGAAACTCTTAGATAGGCACATGGATGATAGAAAAATGGAAGGCTATTGACCCATCATATAAAGATTATTGAGAAGAAAGCACAACAATACCTCTACTTCCTTAGGAGTCTGCAGAGGTTCGCCATGTCATTGAAAACTTTGGTGGAAAGTGTGCTGATTGGCTGCATTACAGCCTGGTATGGGAACACCAATGCTTTTGAGCAGAAAATCCTACAAAAGGTGATGGATTCAGCCCAGTACATCACAGGTAAATCCCTTCCAACCATTGAGCACATCTACATTAAACGTTGCCATAGGAAAACAGCATCCATCATCAGAGATCCTCACCACCAGGCCATGCTCTTTTCTCATTGCTGCCATCAGATAGAAGGTACAAGTGCCTCAAGGACTCACACCACCAAGTTCAAGAACAGTTACAACCCCTCAACCATCAGGCTCTTAAACAAAAGGGGATAACTACACTCATTTAAGGACTGATTTATCTTGTTATTTCATGCTCGTTATTTATAGCTATTTATTTATATCAGCATTTGCACAGTTTATTTACAGCTAACTGTTCCTGATGTTTAGAGTTACCGTTCTATAGATTGGCTAAGTTTGGCCAACAGAAAAAGAATCTCAGGATTGTATATGGTGACATGTATATACCCTGATAATAAATTTTACTTTTAACTTTGATGTAGGAAGGAAGGGTTAGATTGATCTTAGAGTCGGTTAAGAAGTTGGCACAGCATTGTGGGCTGAAGGGCCTGTATTGTGCTGTACTGTTCTATGTTCCTATAGATAATGAATAAGTGGAAACCTCATCTCATGACATTCAGCCTTAACTTTTTTCTGCTCTTTGCTTCTTAACTCTATTTTCATTCTCCAAGTCCTTCCAAAGCAAATACTTAATCTAGTTTATCCTTAAATTAACCCCAGCCACTTGGTAAGGAGAGTGGCAGAGGGGTGGGTTCCGATAGCTTTGAATTAACTCCAGCCACAACACATGCTAAAGAGAGTTACAGAAGGGTGGGTTCTGACAGCCAGTCAATCTGCCTAGTGTGCCATCTGGAAACCAGAGGAAATGAATTTCTTTCTCTGCACCATACCAATTCATCAGTGGCCATGATTTTATCACTGGTATCCTCCTACTTCTGAAGGAATACAAGCTGTTCCCATATAACCTGTGACAACAGTTCAAATTTAAATCACTCCGGTAAATCTGAAACACTCTAAAAGCAATACAGAACTTTCCAAGATGCTGTACACGTACTGAATTGCACACTGAATGAAGGCAAACCAATCATCACTAATGGTAAATTTTCTCTCTAGTCTTAAGTTCCCTTAAGATAAAATGACAGTGTTTCATTAGCCTTTTGAATTATTCTCTGCATCTGTCTGCTAAACGTTATTGCTTTTTGTCATCAACACCTCTGCTTTCTGAGAGGCTGCAGAAAGCTAGACTGTGCATGTTAATAGTCATGACCGAGTACAGATGTGCAGCAGTGAGCATCTTAACATGTTGCATCACTGCTGGGTAGGGAAACAGCACTGTGGTGGATAGGAATGCTTTACAATGGGTTTCAAAACTGCCCAACGCATCACTGGCATAAGCCTATCCATCATCAACTACATGCAGTCCCTATAAAAAGTATTCACCCCCTTGGAAGTTCTCATGTTTTATTATTTTACAACAGTGAATCACAGTGGATTTAATTTGGTCTTTTTGACACTGATCAACAGAAAAAGATGCTTCCGTGTCAAAGTGAGAATGGACTCTACAAAGGGACCTAACTTAATTACAAATATAAAACATGAAATAATTGATAGCGTAAGTATTCACCCCCCTTAATATGAAACACCAAATCATCACTGGTGCAGCTAATTGGTTTTAAAAGTCACATTTTCCCAGGGCTGAAATGGTTGCCACAAGAGGACACAGGTTTAAGGTGCTGGGAAGTAGGTACAGAGGAGATGTCAGGGGTAAGTTTTTTTACTCGATGAGCACGTGGAATGGACTGCCGGCAAAGGTGGTGGAGGCGGATACGATAAAGTCTTTCTTTTAAGAGACTTTTGGATAGGTACATGGAGCTCAGAAAAATAGAGGGCTGTAGGTAAGCCTAGTAATTTCTAGGCTAGGGACATGTTTGGCACAACCTTGCAGGCTGAATGGCCTGTATTGTGCTGTAGGTTTTCTATGTTTCTATGTTTCTAATTAATTAAATGGAGATCGTCAGTGTATGTCAGTTAGTAAAAAGGTCCAGCTGCTGGCGAGTCAGTATCCTGGCAAAAACTACACCATGAAGACAAAAAAATACTCCAAGCAACTCTGTGAAAAGGTTGAAATGCACGTCAGGAGATCGATCTAAGAAAATTTCCAAGTCACTGAATATCCCTTGGAGTACAATTAATCAAGTTATAGAAAGAATATGGTACAGCTGTAAATCTGCTACAGCAGGCCGTCCTCAAAAACTGAGTGACCGTGCAGGAAGGAGACTAGTGAGGGAGGCCACAAAGACCTATGACAACTCTGGAGGAGTTACAAACTTCAGTGTTTGAGGTGGGAGAGGCTGTGCATACAACAACTGTTGCTCTGGTGCTTCACCAATTGCAGCTTTATGGAAGAGTGGTAAAGAGAAAGCCACTGTTGAAAAAACTCACATGAAATCTCGGCTAGAGTTTGCCAGAAGACATATGGGATACTCTGAAGTCAGCTAGAAGAAGGTTCTATGGTCTGATGAAACCAAAACTAAGCTTTTTGGCCATCAGACTAAACACTGTTTGGTGTAAGCCAAACACCACTCATCATCAGAAACACACTATTCCTACTGTGAAGCATGGTGCTGGCTGCATCATGCTGAGGGGATGCTTCACTGCAGCAGGCCCTGGAAACCCATTTAAGGTAGAGGGTAAAATGAATGCAGCAAAATACAGGGAAATCCTGGAGGAAAACCTGATGCAGTCTGCAAGAGAACTGTGACTTGGAAGATCTGTTTAAAGACAACAAAGTTAATATCCTGGAGTGGCCAAGTCAAGAGTCCAGAATCCAATTTACAACGTGTGGCTAGACTTGAAAAGGGCTGTTCATTCAAGACCCCCCATGCAATCTGACAGAGCTTGAGCAATTTTGTAAAGAAGAATGGGGTAAAAATTGCAGTGTCCAGATGTGCAAAGCTGATAGAGACCTATCCTCACAGACTTAAGGCCGTAATTGCTGCCAAAGTTTCATCTACTAAATACTAACTTTAAGGGGGTAAATATTTATGCAATCAATTATTTTGTGTTTTATATTTTTAATTAATTTAGATCACTTTGCAGAGATCTGCTTTCACCTTGACACGAGTCTTTTTCTATTGAACAGTGTCAAAAAAGCCAAATTAAATCCACTGTGACTCAATATCGTAAAACAACAAAACATGAAAACTTCCACGGGGGGTGGGGAGGAGGGAGGTGAATACTTTTTATAAGCACTGTATATACAGAAAGGTGCCCGAAAAAGGCCAGCAATATCATAAAGGATCCCACCCACCCTGCTCAGAGAGGAGGCTATGTAACACCCATGCCAGGACCACTAGACTCAAAGCAGTTACATTCCCCAAGCAGTAAGGCTGATGACTGCCTTCATCCATCAACTAACCACACCCCCCCCACACACACACATTCCCCAACCACCACAACTTCATTAGTTCCACCGCTGACTGTAAGGAGTTTGTACGTTTGTCCCGTGACTGTGTGGGTTTCCTCCAGGTGCTCCGGTTTCCTCCCACAGTCCAAAGACATACCAGCTGGTTAGTTAATTGGTCATTATAAGTTGTCCCATGATAACGTCAGATTAAATTGGGGGTTGCTCAAAGGGCTAGAAGGACTTATTCTCAATATATAAATAAAAAATATACTTCCTATCAGTCACTTATCATCAGACAGCCCTGCAATTAGTGTCACATTACATACACATATGATGTATATAAACTATCATAAGTATTTATATTTATTGTGTTTTTTATTATAATATGTTATTTATCTCACTGTGGGTCTTTTTAGTGCTGCATCAGATCCAGAGTAAGTTCTCCTTTAACACTTGTGTTGAGGAAATGACATTAAACAATCTTGAATCAAAGACATTCCTATTTTTGTTTCCACAATTCCCAACATTTGGATAGAAGAGTTTGAAAGGATCTCAGAATTTGTTTATACCTTTCACCACACATCTAGAGCTTCACCCATTCACTTAATCTATCAACAAATGTTCAACAAGCTGTAATCATGACCTCTGCAAAAATGTCTTGTCTGTTCTTACAAATCAAGATAATTCCTTATCTAGGTCAAAACTACTAACATCTCTCTCTTAAGGAAACTAAAACCCTTCCTCACTTGCTGAATCTGTGGACAAGGACGTATGTAGATCCTGTCTTAATTAAATTTTTCAAATATAACTGACTGCAGATAAAATATGGGAGCTATGTTTTCATAAACTATTAGAGCAACACAAAACAGCAAATAAAAATTACCCAGCTCATTTTCAAAAATACTTTCATTGGTACAATTCTGTTTCACCAGAGGTTTGATCATCACTACCCGAGTCTCTACTTAATTAAATATTTAAGTTTGTTTATTTTTGAAGTTGAATTGCCTATGAACATGTTCACATTTCCTGTTAACTAATAAGTTAAAAATATCACTATATGTTTAAGTTTCATTTGAAAGATGAGGTTTGAAGAGCAGACAGTACCACCCTATAAAGCAACCATTTCTCTGAAAGCTGTTCCGAGTAGAAACTAGACAGAGAATCACAGAGATAAAACAAAGAAATAGACCAATGACAATAAACCTGTATTCACACAATTTTTACTTGTTTTATTCCCTCTGTAGCCCTACCAACTCTTTCAGAACCTCCCATTCATTGCACAGCCCACAGGTCTTTTTGATGTGGGAGGAAACCAAAGCATCCAGGAGAGTAGAATCAATGGGCCAAATGGCCTAATACTGCCCCAATGTCTAACATGCAGAATGTCTGGATTGAACCCAGATCACTGGAGCATGACCACTGTCACTGTGCTGCAAGTGGTTTTAAATTATAAGACCATAAGACATAGGAGCAGAATTAGGCCATTCAGCCCATTGAGTTTGCTCTGCCATTCCTTCATGGCTGAGTTATATCCCTCTCAACCCCATTCTCCTGCCTTCTTCCCATAACCTTTGAGGCCCTAATTAAACAAGACCCTATCTACCTTCGCTTTAAATAAACTGAATAACTAGGCCTCCACAGCCACCTGTGGGAATTAATTCAACAGTTTCACTACTTTCTAGCTAAAGAAATTCCTCCTCCTCCTCTCTGTTCTAAATAGATGTCCCTCTAGTCTGAGGCTATGTCCTCTGGTCTGAGACTCAACCACTCTCGGAAACATCCTCCTTACATCCACTCTGTCCGAATCTTTCAATGTTCGATAGGTTTCAATGAGATTCCCCCCCCACCCCCCGCCCATACTTCTAAACTCCAGTGAGTACAGGCCCAGAGCCATCAAATTCTCCCCATATATCAATCTTTTAATTCTCAGAATCCTTTTCATAAAACCTCCTCTGGTCCCTTTTCTTAGATGAGGGGCCCAAAACTGCTCACAAATCTCCAAGTGCGGTCTGATCAATCCCTCAGCCATAGAGAAGACTAGGCCTTGAGCCACAGTGCTACCTGTTTGCAGCTGCCCAGTGGAGGCCTCAGAGTCAGGTGCTCCACCGGAGTGCTGGAGGCGGTGTGGTGTGGCATCCATACTGAAGTCGGAGCTGTCCCCAGTGTTCGTTCAGCAGAAGACAAGCTGTATTATGTTTGACTGCTGACTGCTGCAACATGCATTGACTCATGCACTTGGACTACATGTTTTGTGTGACCGTATTTTACTGCCATTTTATATGCTCTCACTATGTTATATGTGCTATATGTGCCTTGTGCTCTGCATGACTGTTGTTTCTGTGTTTTGCACCTTGGCCCTCGAGTAACACTGTGACGTTTGGCTGTATTCATGAGTATTCATGTATGGTTGAATGACAATTAAACTTGAACTTACACAGCCTCTGCATTACACATTGGCGTTTATATTCTAGTCCTATGCTAACATTGCATTTGCCTTCCTTACCTCTGACTCAACCTGAAAAATAACCTTTAGTGAATCCAGCACAAGAACTCCTAAGTCCCTTTGCATCTGAGTTTTGAGTTTTTTCCCCATTCAGAAAATAATCTATCCCTCTATTCCTTCTACCAAGTGCATAACCAAACAGTTCTCTGTACTATATTCCACTTGATTGCCCATTCTCCCAACCTAAGTCTTTCTGCAGACACCTTGCTTCCTCAACACTGCCTGCCCCTCCACCTGTCTTTGTATCAGTCACAAACCTGACACAAAGCCATCAATTCTGTTATCCAAGTCATTCACACATAACATGAAAAGAAGCAATCCCAATGCTGACTGCTATGACACACCACTTGTAACCAACAGCCAACCAGAAAAGGACCTTTTTAATCCCACTTTGCCTCTTGCCAGTCAGCCAAAGCTCTATCCATGCTAGTATCTTTCCTGTAATACCATGGGCTCTTATCTTTTTAAACAGTCCCATGTGTGGTCTTGTTTTAAAATTCAACCTTTTTGGATAAATCTAAGACTTTTACTGGAACAAATTATTGGAATACAACTTCCACATAGCCCAATATTATTTTTATTAGGCGATATTGAAGGGAAAATACCGAAACCTAAATTGAATAAATATCAGAAAAAAATTATAAAAATTGCATTGGCAGTAGCCAAAAAAGCTATTGCAGTTACTTGGAAATCAGATTCATACTTAACTATGGACTGTTGGAATATGAAATATATAGCTGCATTTCACTTGAAAAAATTACTTATAATTTAAGAAATGAATATATTTTTGAAAATTTGGCACCCCTATCTACAAAAGAAAGCTGTTAAATATATAGGTCCTTTGAAGATAAAATTATTAGCTATTTGGGGGAAAAAAAGATATATACTAAAGTTATTTTGACTTCCATGGAGCATGTGGGGATTCCGATATGCAGGCAATCCTTCTTTCTTTCTATTTTTTTCTTTTTTCTTTAGACAGGGATGTTAAGGGGGGGAAGGGTTAAGGGGAGGGGGTAGGGCTAAAATTAATTTTCATTACTCTATTATTCTATTCATTTTATGTAATTCTCTTAAAAAAATTAATAAAAATATATTTTTTAAAAAAGTCCCATGTGCAACACCTTGTCAAAGGCCCTCTGAAAATCAAAGTACACAACATCCACTGATTCTTCGTCTATCCTACTTGTTATTTCCTCAAAGAATTCCAACAGATTTGTCAGGCAAGATTTTCCCTTGAGGAAGCCATGTTGACTACAATCTATTTTATTAGGTGCCTCCAAGTACCCCAAAACCACATCCTTTACAATTGACTCCAACATCTTCCCAACGACTGAGGTCAGACTAACAGGCCTATAGTTTCCTTTCTTCTGCCTCTGTCCCTTCTTGAAGAGTGGAGTGACATTTGCAATTTTCCATTCCTCCAGAACCATGCCAGAATCTAGTGATTTGTGAAAGATTACAACTAATGCCTCCACAATCTCTATAGTGATTGTCTAAGTGTCTGAGTTTCTAAAATAAGATTTGAATTGATAATGCACCTTTCCTTTCACAGAATTAGTTTACAACTAATGAAGTCCATTTGAAATATTACCACATTCACAACCAGAAACCAAGAAACACCTAGGGCAGGGGTCACCAACTTTTATTGCACTGCAGACCAGTTTAATATTGACAATATTCTTACGGACCGGCCGATGGGGGTGGGGGTGGTGTTAATTACGACCAGAATATAGGTGATAAGTCAACTATAAGTCACTTATAAGTGGCTAAAACACTCAATTTCATTTCTCAAAGGGTTTATCTAATGAATTTAGTATTAAACACACAGCACATATTTTTCTCGCATGAATATAGTGATAAGTCAATTATAAGTCAATAGCAGCATAACATTTTAAGTAACGTTTGGATATTAAACACACAGCACATATTTTCCTCGTATGAACATATAAAATCACTGCAACACACCAATATCGCTAAATCAGTGGGAGCCTGCAACAAGACGGTCCCATCGAGGGGTGATAGGACACAGCGATACTCGAAGGGGGTTCCTTATGTCCAGTCTATACCGCAATTTAGTTTTCGTGGCTCTCAGCACTTGCTTCTGTCCCGCTTGCTCACGTTTTTTTTTCCGCTCAAAACAACTCAACGGGTTTGTCTTTAAGTGCTGGGTGCTTGGACTCAAGGTGCTGAAGCAGCTTTAAGGGCTTTATTGCCTCAGTAGACAGCCTCCGGGCCGAACTCCAGGCACACGTACAACAAGCTGGAGGAACTCAGCAGGTCCGGCAGCATCCGTGGAAACGAGCAGTTAACGTTTCGGCCGGGACTCTTGGTCAGTCCTGACGAAGGGTCTCGGCCCGAAACGCTGACTGCTCGCTTCCACGGATGCTGCCGAACTTGCTGAGTTCCTCCATCTTGTTGTACGTGTTGCTTTGACCACAGCATCTGCAGTGTACAGCCTCCCGCCGCCATGGCCAGGTACGGCTGGTCGTGGGTGGGGTGAGAGGACAAGGTCGGGGCCGGAGAAAGCGAGGAGTGCGTTAGGACGCGTGTGCCCGCCCCCCTTGTAGGATCTATCGGCCGACAAAAGTTTGTTTCAGCAGATCGCAGCGAGGTAGCTGCTCTGCTACTTACGAAACTCTGAGCCCGAATTAGGACGCCTGCAAATATTTTAGCACCGGGTTCCCCACGAGCATTCGTTGTGCTGAACAGGTTTAGAGGCGGCGCCCGTCTGTCCACGCTCTGGGCCGGTAAGCAACGGCGCTTCCCGCCGGCCGCGCGACGCCAGCCGGTGATCCGTGGCACGAGGGTGTCACTGCGTTTAGGCGACTGATGACCTCGCGTGCGTTCAAGTTCAACAGTGGCCGTGTCAGGGACTGAGGAAAGGTGCAGCTGACTCGTATCGGTTGGGGACAGTCTCAGAATAGAGGGATGTCCATTTAAAACGGAGATGAGGAGGAATCCCTTTAGCCAGAGTGGTGAATCTGTGGAATTTGTTGCCGCGGGTGGCTGTGGAGGCCAAGTCATTGGGTATATTTAAGGGAGGGGTTAATAGGTTCTTGATTAGTCAGGAGATGAAGGGTTAAGGGGAAAAGGAAAGAGATGGGGCTAATAGGGAAATGGATCAGCCATAATGAAATGCCAGAGCAGACTCAAAGGGCAAATGGCCTAATTCTGGTCCTATATCTTGTAGTTTTAAATGGCAGGAAGAAGACCAGAATATCTCTTCTGGTATTCAGCAGGATATCAGGGAGCATGTCCCTGATCTCACTCATCTTAAAACAGAAACCTTAAATATCATTATGAAAGGCACAGATTTCAAAATACTTAAAGCCAAACTTCTCACAGAATATAATAGTTTACAACTCACTGTGTACCCATTGGCAGCTGCAAATTAAACCAATTAACCTTTAATTAAACCCTGGAAACATGGTCCCAATTGAACAATTAATCAGATATTTCCTATAACTTAAAATGGCTACACATCTCCTAATGATGCAATGTAACCTTTTAACAGTGACGTTTATTTTTTTTTAATTTGTAATCACAAAATTCTTGCCATTTGTTGCCTTATTCTTTCACATGTCCAAAGTGACCTTCATGCTTTCACTGCAGTTACTAGACAGGTGACCTTTATTAAACATCCACCCAGCTCAGCTGTAGCTTTCTTGCCTTTGGTTCAGAATTACAAGCCCCAGTATTGTAGTGTGGAACTAACAGGAGCGGTGCATTACACAAGTCCTTCTTAGTATCATGGTGTTGAGGTTTGTGAGTTCCTGAGATCCCGAGAGCAATGTCGTCTGGAGTGTCACCATCTGGTGCTTAGCTCCTGATAGGTCACCCATGCTAGTAGGATCAAGGGGGAAAGTTCCAGACAAACAGCACAGACAGCCACCACAAGGTCCTTGCCAGATTGGGGTTCAGGTTCAGTGGCATGGAATGCAAAAGACTGGAAGCCCTTCACTGGCATTGTGACATGTCCTCAATCTCCACCAGCTCCACTGTTGAGGTCTCGATTGGATTGCTCTTTGTCTGGAACTCACAATCCTCTCCACAATGACAAGGTGACAATCCTCAGAAGCACATAAGTGTACAGCACAGGAACAGGCCCATGATGTTGTGCCAAACTAATTAATAAAATTAGTAATTTAGTTAGTAACCTGCAAAGCATTTGCAACACATCTCCTTTTCACTTTTTATCAGAGGATTGAGATGAGGAATGATGGCTTGCAGTGAAGAAATGAGTGATCAGTTTTTTTTCAGGGACTCTGGAATAGTCTGCTATTTTGACAATTGAAAGTAGAAATTAAAACTAAATGACTCAAACAGTTGTCAACTACACTCAATGACCACTTTATAAAGGTACCTCCTGTACCTAATAAAGTGACTACTGTGTGCATGTTCATGGTCTTCTGCAGCTGTAGCCCATCCACTTAAAGGTTCGACATATGTGTTCAGAGATGCTCTTCTGCCCACTATTGTAATGTGTGATTATTTGAGTTCCTGTTGCCTTGAACCAGTCTGGCCATTTCCTCTGACCACCCTCATTAACAAGGCATTTACACCCAGTCTGCTGCTCACTGGCTTTTTTTCCTGAAATCTAAACAAAGGCATTATAATAATTCGGTGTTGGAAAAAATGTTTGATTTTGGAACAGAACTGTTCCTCCCAATGACTTAAAGCTCAAATGAGTTCTGCATATATTTTCAAAGTTACAGACCTCCTCTGTATTTGCTTACTTACATGCCCATAGGATGTGGGCTTTCTGACCATACCAATGATTTTTTGTGAAGTGACTACTGAGTGTACAGTATATCCATTGAAATATGTGCTTACTCTTGATGAACTTCAGGGAGCAGAGATAAAGGATGTATGGAGAATTGAGGATATGGGTTAGCATGGCTGTGAAAGTTGGTGAGTGGACAGCCTGCAAAGAATGCAGGCTTGAGATGAAGGCTGAATTTAAGGAGGATGAGCAACCACGTAGTGCAGAAACAGGGAGAGAGATTGTAGACAGTAGGACTATGGAATGCTGATGAGTTAGGGGACAGATATGGTTGGACAGAGGAACTGAGGAAGGAGGCATGACAACGTGAGATAGAGTTCTATGAAGGGCAAAACAAAGTGTAAAACAGAAGCAGAATTGATGGTATCAGGCCAGAACAGCAGCCAGCTAAGGTTAAATACCCTCAGGTAGCAATTATAGTAGAGACATTCTGGCTATGAACAAGGAACAGAGATTCAAGCCACCTTTTGTTCCCCAACATAATGACAGTTGATGAAAGAGCCAAGAAGCAGGTGATCCATTTTAACTTTAATAAAAACTTATTTTCCCAACAAGAAATCATTTTCAAAAAGTGCATTTCTTAATTACCCCTCCAGGTTACAACACCTTGTCATAACCAAGATGAAAGTAACATATAAATATATTCTAATGCTCTCAGTGCTTTATTGCTATCTCTAGCACCACCTCAAATTTACAAATGCATTCCAAGCAGAATAATCTTTCAACCTTTGTCTAACTTTCCACCTCATAAGTCATAAACTTAAATAATATTGCTTTACACATCAGAAAATATACATAATTTTACATAGAGATTTTATATAACCGTTTAAAGCAGTGTATCTTTGGAATTTAATAGCAGATGAAAAAAACAATTGTGAAACCAGTTTACGAACTTACTGAACAGTCATAAAACAATCTGGACAAAACACTGCACACATTAATACAAGATGAATTTTATACAACTGTGATCAGTGCTCGAATCATTAGCAGCTTTGACAATGATACAAATATGACTCCCAACTGCACCCTACCTTTGGCAAGGGAGGACTAGGTGGAACACTGATTCACTGACCAATGGAAAGTAAAATCAGGCTGAGTAGAGAGCCAGTGTTGCATTGTTTCACAGAGGTCTCCCAACATGGCACATCAGGATGGAATTCACTTCCTCCCCCTACAACCATCAACCCCGTTCTTCTTCTCCTAATCATGATGGTGCATCTACAAACGTCCCACCAGGCACATGAAAACAAGAACATGTAGTGTAACAAAGTATGCGAAGACCAAGTAGCGTGATCTGGTCCGTGCACTCATTAGCTTTGAGCAGTACATACTGCGGCCTCGTAGCCAGCGCTTGAAGGAAAGCGCCCCTCTCTTTACCTGCAGAGACAGAAGTAGAGTCAACAACAACCAACATTACCTTAGCTAATTCAGAATTAAAATAACTAGCAAACTACCTGGGTGGAGAAGTGAAATTTTTTTTTTTAAACATATTAA
The DNA here is from genome assembly GCF_048418815.1 of Hemitrygon akajei. Lineage (NCBI taxonomy): Eukaryota > Metazoa > Chordata > Chondrichthyes > Myliobatiformes > Dasyatidae > Hemitrygon > Hemitrygon akajei. The sequence continues at coordinate 176,274,342 of NC_133129.1, forward strand.
ACTGCAAAAGTCCAGATTGCACTGTATAAATGAGTGGCAACAACTACAGTAGTAATTTTCAAACAGTAATAGGAAAACTGAAGGACATTGAAGAAAGGGATATCTGGCTTTCCCTCAAAGAACTGCCACAGGCGTGATGGGCCAAATGGATGCACCATTCCAATAGCACAGCAGCATCTCAGTTCCTACTCGTGACTTTCACCAGAGGGTGGTGAATCTGTGGAAGTCATTGCCACAGATGACTGTGGAGCCCAAGTCATTGGGTATATTTAAAGCAGAGGTTGGAGGGTTCTTGATGAGTCAGAACAGCAAAGGTTATGAAGAAAAGACAGGAAAATGGGGTTGAGAGGGATAATAAAATCAGCCATCATGGAATGGCAGAGTAGATTCTTCTGGGACACCATCACGAAGGTGACTCGTGTGAACAGCTCTGAAGGAAACTGCTAAATATGCCCATTCTAGACTGTGAACAGCCTCGATGGGGCAAATAGCCTAATTCCGCTCCTATGTCTTATGGACTATGTGATCCTAACTTAGTGAGCTATTGAACAGACAAGTGTAGGTCCCAAATACACTCAGATGATCAGAAAATGACCAAGTTCTTCCATGGTTAGTCTGTGTTGCCTTACAGAGGGGTAGAAGGTGAAGAAAGATTTACATTTGTTAGCAGTTTTTCATTGCTCTTTGTATTCTCCTAAAGATTTTCTGCCCATTTAGATATTCTTCTGCTTATGGTTAAACTACTTATTTTAAAATGTGGTTTTTAACTTTGTCTGGGTACAGTATGCCCCTTGTAGCTATCATGTTTCTTTTTCAGGGCAACAGAAGTTATTGGAGACCTGTATTAAAAAGCAATCTTCATGAATATGACATGATCCATGAGGCCAACTCAGATACTTCAAACCTCCTGGGAGAGAAAGGGCCATGTGCAGGTGCCTTTGATTCTGGGCAAAGAAGGAAGGCAACTTTTCTTTATATTTTGTTGGGTATCACAACTCCAGAATGACACAGTACCGTAGTAATTTTATGCCCTGCACTATACTGCTGCCACAAAAAGAAACAAATTTCATGACATGTGAGTGATGATAACCCAGATTCTGATACGGGTCTCGATTGTGGACTAGGACTGTGAAGGGGCAGAGAAAGGGGAATCATGGTTGGGGAAAGGGGAGGGGAAAGAGGAAGGGAGAGGGGAGGGAGTGCAAAGTGCCAAAGAGACATTCAGGAATAATCGATTTACCAACTGTTTGGAATCAGATGACCTTGTCTGGTGCCTCAGGGCTGGGTGTGTCTACTACACTCCTGTATCTGGCACTCCTTCTCTGCAACGTGTCCCACAACCCTCCCTTGGCAGTCCACTCTCGCCATTCCCAACATTCTTTGCTCCCACCACATTTACAAACTCGCTTTCCGCTGCATGTCGACAGATACAGTACTGAGCAAACATCTTAGGCACTCTAGTTATGTACCGTTAAGAGAAAGAGTTTGTGAACCCTTTGCAATTACTTGGTTTTCTGCATTAATAACTTTTAAAATGTGGTCTGATCTTCATCTATCACAATAATAGGCAAACACAATCTGCCTAAACTAATAACACACAAACTACATCCTATCTTCGTTATACGCGGGGGATACGTTCTGGAGGGCTTCCTAAATATGTTTTATCTGTAATTAATCCACATTTTCATAACAATACGACAAAAAAGCAGTACCACAAGGAAATATTCATATTATATTTCATCAATTTAAGGTAATATTCAACATAAGTCATAGAAAGCTAACATACTAGAGTGTACAGTACTCAAACCCTTAAGAGCACGGGGGTTTAGTGAATGGTAAACTAAGAGAGGCTTCATCTTACAGTCTCCTTCAGCATTTAGATATTCTTCTGCTTCTATCTATCCTTGGCTGCCTTGGAACCTGAGGCAGTTTTCTCATCCTTACTTACGTAAGTGCGTTTCGGCATACGCTTCCAAAAAAGCCCAGTCTCATCTGCATTAAACACCTGCTTTGGTGTGATGCCTAACTCAGCTGTCATAGCCCGCAACTGCACAGGGTAGCGTTCAGCAGCTTCGTGGTCAGCACTAGCTTGCTCACCATGCTCAGCTAAGTTGTGAATATCACTTCACACTTCCTCACTAGCCTCTGAACAAAGACGACCATAAGTTTCCAAAGCTTTCACACAAAGATGATCGGAACTAAGTGTTGTTTTTTTCTGTTTCACTCTCAATGTATAAACTCAACATTTTCTCCATTTTTGTCATAATTGGGTTAAGCACTTTGGTAACAATCTTTGAAGACACTTGTGGTGAATCAATCACTACACTTATTATTTTCTCAGCATTTTGCTTTATGTTTCTAATCGTGGACTCACCCAGGCCAAAGTAGCATCCCAGAGCTGTGTTACCTTCACCTGACGCCGCCCTGTCTATAATTTCCAATTTTTTTTCAAATGTTAAAGCGGTTCTCTGCCGCTTGGCAGATGGCCCGGGGCTTGACATCGGACGCTTAAGAGGCATAGTTAAATATTTCAAGCACAAAATCACTGCACTGTAGGTAAAAACAACAAAAGCTTAAGAGCGCAAGATCACACATTCGCACATTGCCAAAACCAGTGCGAGACTGGCAGGAGTGAGACTGTGAGGCACGTGCACCTGACTTGTATTGGCGGCAAAGCAGTGCTTCTCGTCCCAATGGTGAGACTGTGAGGCGTGCACACGTGACTTGTATTGATGGGAAAGCAGTGCTCCTCGCATAACAGTGAGTTTTGGACGCATATAAGGAGACATTGGTAGAAATAGATTCCTCGCATAACTGTGAATCCACATAGTCTGAAGGCGCATATAAGGAGGATAGGGTGTATTGTACTTTTCATGTCTTTATTGAACACACTGTTCAATCATTCATAGTCCAGGCTGGAAAAAGTATGTGAATTCTTGTATTTAATAACTGGTAGAACCTTCTTTAGCAGCAATAACCTTCACCAAATGTTTCCTGTAGCTGCTGATCAGACTTGCACAATGGCGAGAAGGAACTTTAGATCATTCCTCCATACAAAACTGTTTTGGTTCATCAATATTTCTGGGATATCCTGTATGAACAGCCCTATTCAGGTCATGCCACAGCACCTTGTTTTGGATCATTGTCTTGTTGCATCATCCAACTTCTATTAAGCTTCATGTGATAGACTGCTACCCTGACATTCTCCTATAAAATAGGTTGATACAATTTTGAATTCATTGTTCCCTCAACAATTGCAAGCTGTCTAGGCCCTGAGTCTACTTTGCTGCCTCAAACCATGATGCTCCTTCCATCATGCTTCACAGTGGGGTGAGGGTTTGGTGTTGGTGTGCAGTGCCCTTTTTTCCCTCCAAATATAGCAATGTGCATTTCTGTCAAAAAGTTAAACTTTTGTCTCATCTGTCCACAGAAGGCATTATCCCAGAGGTTCACATATGTTTTTGAACCTAGACTGTGATTGTTTAAATGGTGTACTCAGTATTGATGAGAAGTAGTACAATTAGAAAACATATAGCACAATAGAGGTCCTTCGGCCCACAAAGCTGTGCCGAACATATCCCTACCTTAGAAATGACTAGGCTTTACCCATAGCCCTCTATTTTTCTAAGCTCCATGTACCCATCCAGGAGTCTCTTAAAAGACCCTATCATTTCTGCCTCCACCGCCGCCGCCAGCAGCCCATTCCACGCAGTCACCATTCTCTGCGTAAAAAACTTACCTGATGTCTCCTCTGTACCTACTTCCAAGCACCTTAAAACTATGCCCTCTCATGCTAGCCATTTCAGCCCTGGGGAAAAGCCTCTGACTATCCACACGATCAATACCTCTCATTATCTTGTACACCTCTAATAAGTCACCTCTCATCCTCCGTCGCTCCAACGAGAAAAGGCCGAGTTCAATCAACCTGTTCTCATGAGGCATGCTCCCCAATCCGGGCAATATCCTTGTAAAACTCCTCTATGGTTTCCTCGTCCTTCCTGTAGTGAAGTGACCAGAACTGAGCACAGTACTCCAAGTGGGGTCTGACCAGGGTCCTATATAGCAACAACATTACCTCTTGGCTCTTAAACACTTAAACTGTTGGTGTGTTATTAGTTTAGGCAGATTGTGTATGTCTATTATTGAGACTTAGATAAAGATCAGACCACATTTCATGCGTAACTAATGCAGAAAAACAGAAGTGCAGAAAATTAAAAGAAAAACAACTGCAAATACTAGAAACTTAAAATCAAAAGTTCACTAACGTTTTCTTGCAACTGTATATGTGCCTAAGACTTTTGCATAATACTGTACTGGAGACTGTAAAATGTCCGAGGAACTGCATCGTATTTTAAGTTATTATGTTCAACAAAACAGGATTTCCAAAGTGTTTCTCAGTTCGCAGGGAGAGACAAGGAAGGTACTGTATAAAAGTTCAGAAAATTGGATCGAAAGTAGAATGCAAAAAAATAAGTACACACCTTCCGCACCACCACCTGCTCACTGGAATCTATAATCAAAGCCTCACGTTCTTCATCCGATTCCAGCTGAATAGTGTACTCTCTGGGTGGTAGTCTGACTGGAAGTGGATCAAGGCTAGAAATAAATCGCAGCATTAATCATACAACGTAAATTCTTCGAAACATTTACAGATACAAACCACTGGGGAAAACACAAGTATTTCAATGAATCCTATCCACACAGTTAAAATCAGTTGCTCCCTATAGAGAAGGAAAACTGATCTCAAACCTCTACTGCTTTGTGACTATACCCACTTATGGGGAAGGTTTTGGGAGTAAACACCAAGAGAAAAATCCAGAGCTGGACTCTCTAAGGCAGTTCAACTTGGAGTTCAATGCTGACTGGCAATTTCTGCAACATTGCTGGTGCCAAATTGTATCACTCTCTGCTGTTCCTTTGGGTTCATCAGATCCATGGAGCGGGGAAGCTTGCCACATGGGCAACAGCTTGCTCTCTATATCATACTGCCCAGGCCTGCATATCTCGACAGCTAGGATGCAACCTCCATGGTCAGTCCTGAATGATGAACGCCTTACTCACTCACTACGAGAGGTTTGATACAGAGTAGGTAAGAGAATCACTAAACCAAGATGCAGATTCATAGCAACTGGCAAAAAAGCCAATGGAAAAATAAAGATAAATGCTTTTATTCTCAGCAATTTATGATATGGAAAGCATGCCCTGAAACAGTGATGGAAAATGACTCAATAATGCCTTACACATCATATGAGGAAAGGCTGAGTGAGCTAGGACTTTTCTCTTTGAAGCAAAGGAGCAAGAGAGGCAATTTAACAGAGGTTTATAAGATTATGAGAGGCATCGCAAGAGTGGACACCTTTTTCCAAGGATGGCAATGATCAATACCAGAGGATGTCTGTTTAAGGTAGACAGAGGAAAGTTAAAAGTAGACATCTGAGGTTGGCTTTGTTTTTAAACAGAGTGATGGGTATCTGGAACGCATTCCCAAGGCAGGTGGTAGAGAAGAATTGGATTGATCATGAAGGATATTTAAATAAGTTGGCACATTGTGTCCCAAAGGGCCTGTAGTATACTGTACTATGTCCCATTAATCTTTTAAAAAGAATTTCAAGCCCATGTTGAAAGAGCAAACGAGGAACACCAACTGGATAGGTCTTTTATAGCCAGTATAATTCTATAATTCTACCCCAATCACACATACATGGCTCTTCAGATTTTGTAAGCTAACTAACATGTCTTTTGGGAAATCATTGTGTGTATCGTGTCCACAGAAAAATGACATTTTATTGTTCCAAGGTTGCTAAAAGTGGTAACATTATTTCCAGCCACAGTGGATATGCCTTTAATTAAGCTCACTGTTCAGGAACTGAGATCGATTTTATACATAGTAATTAACCTCCACTCACTGCAATTCCCTTGAGACACTACCCTGGGAGAAATGCTATTGTCTCCTCCAGTCTTTAACAGTAAATGGATTTTTTATTATTTAAAAATCCTGTTCCTTTTTCAACTGAGTGGCTATACAAGTTTGTTAAACAGACAAAGAAAAACTATTTTAAACAAACAGATATGGGTGATACCCTAATGGAAAGGCAATGATATCCTTGCATGATATCCAGTCTAATGCAGTTTAAAACACTCACCCCTTGAACCTTTCTTCAGCTGCCAGCAATGCTTCCTCAGCTGCACGTCTCCGTCGTTCTTCATCTGCGAGCATTTCTGCCAACTGGGTCAGCTCCTGATGGGCAGACGCATTCCGTTGCTCTGATTCCGCAAGCCTATATCATCAACAATATACACAAATGACCCACTGCGAATGAAGAACGAACTTCTCCAACTCATCCTCACATGCTTTGCAGCCAAATCGGTATTTTGTGAAAGACATGTATATCATAGGCAACAAACAGGAGACCAATTAATACTATTTTTTAAGGAACTGTTTCGTAAATCTGCCCACCCCAATTATCATCCAAGGATATTTTACGTACTTCTGAGCAGACAGATGTAGCTTTATTTAATGCTTATTTTAAAGGTTGGCAGCTCCCACAGTGCAGCACAACCTCAGTACACTAATGTCAGACTGTACTATGTGCCAAATGAGAATTTAACAAAAATATATATAGTTAATACTCATGACTTAGACTTAGTTGAACCATGAGGGAATGTTTGTGCAAAGCAATTTGCTATTAAAGCTCTAAAAACAGAGTAATTTATTGAATTAACTGAGAATTAGACCTTTTCAACTAGAGAGCAGTGTGCCCGAGGGTCACTGACAACCTTGGAATTTATGCTGAATGCCAACAGGGCAAATTTCAAATTCGCTAAAAGCAGAAAATCCACAGCTTTCAAATAATGTCAGGCAGTGTCCAAAATATTGCACAAATTGTGAGTTACCTGGAGTACTGTGTTCAGTTCTGGTCACCTCACTACAGGAAGGATGTCAATACTATAGAAAGAATGCAGAGGAGATTGACAAGAAGGTTGCCTGGATTGGAGAGTGTGCCTTATGAGAATAGGTAAGTAAACTTGGCCTTTTCTCCTTGGAGTGACGAAGGATGAGAGGTGGCCTGATAGAGGTGTATAAGATGATGAGAGGCATTGATCGTGTGGATAGTCAGAGGCTTTTTCCCCAAGGCTGAAATGGATAGCACGAGGAGGCACAGTTTTAAGCTGCTTATAAATAAGTACAGAGGGGATGTCAGGAGTAAGTTTTTCCCTAGAGTGGTGGCACAGCCAACAACGGTGGTAGAGGCAGATACAAAAGGATTTTTTTTTTTTATAAAATTTTAGATTGGTACATTGAGCTTAGAAAAATAGAGGGCTATGCGGTAGGGAAATTCTAGGCAGTGTCTAGAGTAGGTTACATGGCTGGCACAACATTGTGGGCTGAAGGGCCTGTAATATGCCATGGATGTCTATGTTCTAAGTTACAAGAAACTACAGAGTAGGTTCATACAGACAAGTACTGGAGCTGCCTGATAACTGTGAGGATGGTGTTAACAGGCATAGATATAGTGCTCATCAAGTCAAGAGTCTCAGAGTGGTACAGTACATAAGCGGACCCTATAATCCACCAGAACCAGACTGCTCATCTACATAAATCCCAACTGCCTGCACCAGCTCTGTATCCTCAATGCCTGGTCTATTCAAGTGCCTTCTAGATGTCTTTTAAACACATTGATAGTACCCAACTCCATCACCTCCTAACAGTGAGTTCCAGGTATCAACTATTCTGTGTAAGGAACTTTCTCTTCAAGTTCCCTTTAAAACCACTTCTTTACTTAAACCTGTGTCCCCTTGTTGATATTTGTATAATGGGAAAACAATCATTTCTCAAAATTTATGTAATCTTAATAGGTCATCCCCAGCTTCCTCCACTCCTGGGAAAACAAAACCAGCCTATGAACTCTCTCCTCATAACCAAAGTTCTCCAATCCAGGCAATATCCTGATGAATCTTCTCTGCACTCTCTCCAGTAAAACACATGCTTCCTACAGTGTGTTGACCAGACCTGCACACAATATTCCAAGAGTGGCCTACCCAGTGTTTGTAAAGTTACAACTTAATGACCAACTTCTTTGTCCATGCCCCATCACATGAAGGAAGCTTGCCAGATGTCTTCTTCACCACTGTATCTACCTGGAATGGGCTGCCGGCAACGGTGGTGGAGGCGGATAAGATAGGGTCTTTTAAGAGATTTTTGGATAGGTACATGGAGCTTAGAAAAATAGAGGGCTCTGGGTAAGCCTAGTAATTTCTGAGGTAGGGACATGTTCGGCACAACTCTGTGGGCCGAAGGGCGTGTATTGTGCTGTAGGTTTTCTACGTTTCTATGACACTTTCTGGGAGCAATGAACCCCAAGGTCCCTCTATCAGTTATTGCATATGTCCTACTCCTACCTGACTTCCCATATGTTGGTATTGAATTCCATCTGCTAACACGCCATCTAACTTTCCATCTACTGTAACCTGTTTCACTATCCACAATACCGCCATCGTACTAATCATACCATCTATATTCACCTATTACGTCATTATTAGAAACAACAAGGATCCTGGAACCAATCTCTACAGTACACCACAGGTCACTGATCTCAAATGTTAAAAGCATCCTTCTACCACTCTCCTGTCTCCCATCAGCTGGCCAGTCTTGGGTTCAATAAGCCAGTGTGGCACGTGCCTTAACCTTGTAAGTCTCTGGGTCCTTGTCAAATGGCTCATGAAAGTCAACATATTCAATGCCTACAACCATTGCTTCATCAATTTAATTAGCTATTTCCTCAAAGAACTCAATCCTATTAGTGAGGCAGGACTTCTGCACAAAGCCATTTGGCAATCTGATATTTAACTTGCAAAGTCATTCTAGAATCTTTTTATTGGTACGTAATCATCAACAGCTATAAAATGATACAAAACTTTAACAGATTAATATGTATACAATTCATAAAGCTGAAGAGAAAAAACTGATCTTGAAATATAAAAATGGAAAAAAAAATTATATATAGATAGAAGAAAGGAGGAAAATAAAAGAACCCCATCTAACTAAGAAAAACCCCCCCACTAACTACAAAAAAACCCCATTAGGAATCAACCCCCTGGAGCAATACATTTGACCATCATCTAAATATATTTAAAAAATGAGTCATCAACCGCCATTTCATATTTATAAAAAAAAATTGGAAGGAAACCATATAACTTAATTCAAATTAAATGATAATATTTGGCAAAACAACCCCATCTTCTCTCAAAATCAAATCGAGGATCAAAAGTTCTACTTCTAATTTTTTCCAAACTAAAACATAACATCACTTGAGAAAACCATTCAATTAATGTAGGGGTAGAAATATCTTTCCATTTTAATAAAATAGCTCTTCTTGCCAGCAGTGTAACAAATGTAATTACATGTTGATCTGAAGATGAGATACCCTGAATATGATACGGAACTATTCCAAATAGAACAGTCAATCTATTAGGTTATAAATTAATTTTCAAAGCTTTAGAAATTGTAGAAAATAAAGATTTCCAAAACGATTTTAATGAAGAACATGACCAGAACATATGTGACAAAGTACCTACTTTAGTTTTACATCTATCGCAATAGTTATCTATACTAGGAAATATTTTAGATAGTCTCTCCTTTGTTAAGTAATAATGGTGTACAATTTTAAATTGAATTAAACAATGGTTGGCACATACAGAAGAAGAATTTACGTTTTTCAAAACTCGAAGCCAATCTTCATTAACAAAGGTCATATTAAGTTCTCTCTCTCAATCTTGTTTAATCTTTAGTGATAGGTTCTCTTTTTGTAACAAAAAGTAAATTGTAAATTGTATTAAAGGTTCCAACCTTTCACTAAGGGATTCAATTTCAAAATGGTATCCAACAAATCAGATTCTTGTAAATATGGAAACTTAGGTAAATATTGTTGTAAAAAAGTCTAACCTGAAAATATTGCAAAAAAATGTGTATGAGCAAGAGAAAATATATTAATTAATTCCTCAAAAGTCATCAATTGACCATCACAAAATAAATCTGTAAAAGAATGAATTCCTTTATTTTTCCATAAAAGAAAAATGGGGTCAGTTGTTGAAGGTTTAAATAAAAAGTTCTGATATAAAAAACTAGTTAACTTAAATTGTTTAAGATTAAAAGAATTACGGAACTGAACCCAAATCAGTAGGGATTGTTTAATAACTAGATAGAGATTTAAATTTGGAATTTTAGAGAGCTGTAAAGGTAATGGAGCCCTTAAAATTGAAGTTAAATGAAATTGTTTAACAGCTTTTAATTCCAAATCAACTCAATGGTTTTTGACACTTATCAAGCCAATATAACCAAAAACATAATTGTCTAATATTCACAGCCCAATAATGGTCTTAAATTAGGAAGTGCAAGTCCACCATCTTTTTTAAATTTTTGTAATGATACTTATTAATTCTAGGTCTCTTACTGTTCCAAATAAAAGAAGAAATAAGACAGTCAATTTGATCAAAAAAAATTTTAGTTAAAAAGATAGGTATATTTTGGAAAATATATAAAAATCTGGGCAAAATCATAATTTTCACAGCATGAATACAAGAATAAGTGTTACAAATGTGCCACAGCTCTGAGGGGCTGAAGGGTGCGGGGTAGCCCCCCTCCTTTGTGAGAATCGCAAGATCACTATTAAGTCAGTTCAGGAGACCCAGGAAATGAGAGAAAGACATGCAGAATCCACAAAGAGTTGGAATGTGTCCTGGCCTCCGAAAGGCGGATCCCATTGATACCGGCTATTGTCTCTTGGAGACGGACTTGTGTATTGCATCCTGTACTATGCATCGAAGCCCCAGGCAATGAACCGAGGGGGAGGTTGGTGGAGGGATTGCATCATCCCAACCTGATTGACACCTGAGACCCTGTGAGTCAGGATAAAAAGAGGGTCTGTGGGAACAGCCCCTCAGGCGCACCAGAAGAAACACTAGCGATCCCGTAATAGCAAAAACTGGTGGAAAGGCCATGTGCGTCCTTTTCCATTTGCCCCGGAATCGGTGGGCCCTTTACCAATGCAGAACGGTTTTTAGCTAACAACGGGGAAATCAACTCCCAACGACTCTCGAAGGATTGACATCATAAAAAGGAATGGGCAAGTTAAACCTCCGTCTTTCTCTTCAACCAAAAAGGCTGCAGCCTACAGCTTGACTGAACTAAAGTGACTTTTATATTTCCATCGGACAATACATTATCCCCTAGACAACGATAGAGCTATTTCTTATTGATTATTATTATACCCGCGCTTTTAGATTTAGTATTGATGACGTATATTGCATTGATATTATTTTTGTGTATTTTTATCAATAAATACTGTTAAAAATAGTACCATCAGACTTCAACGGACCTCTCTATCTTTGCTGGTAAGTGACCCAGCTACGGGGTACGTAACAAAAGTAAGTGGATTCCATCTAGAAAATAGTTGTTTCAAGGAGTCCATTAAAGGAACTATATTCGCTTTATAGAGATCTTTATATTTTTTAGTAATTATAATACCTACATATCTAAATGTATTAACAATTCTAAAAGGAATATCATTATATATACTAACATGAACATTTAATGGAAACAATTCACTTTTATTCAAGTTAAGTTTATATCCTGAAAATTTACCAAAATCTTTAAGTGTTTCCAAAAGATTAGGAATTGATTCCTCAAGATTTGAAATAAAAACCAAAAGATCATCTGCATAAAGAGAAATCTTATGTATGGTTCCATTCATAGAGATACCATGAGTGTTTTAGCTAAAGGCTCCAATACAAGATTAAATAATAAAGGACTGCAAGTCAACTCTGTTATGTTCTTAATTGCTGGTGTTTTCTCTGTAGGACTGATTCCACGGATGGGCATCTAAAAAGGTGAAAGTTGAGGAATCTGGATCCCACTCTCATTATCAAAGTTGCCAAAGGCAAAGCATGCCCAACAAAACTGGCTGATTTTGTAAATCAAAGCTCATATCACTTACTTCTGCTCTCTCTTCTTCAAATACCAGAATAGTTTATTCACACAAATCCTTCTTCCCGAAAAATTGTTAAAAAAGTGTTAAAATTTTCTCATTCAATAACATCTATTAAAAATGAACAGTAGTCCTATATTTCATCCCAGTCTAACATACCATAGATGTAACATCTTGATACACCACAATGCACAAACCCTCCACTCAAATTATCTGACCACCCTAGGGGTTAAAAGTTAAGCTTAATGGAGGTATGGGCGGCAGGAATATGAAAACAACAAACTACTGGAGGAATTTAGTGGATCAAGAAGCATCTGTGTGGGGTGAGAGAGAAAAACTGTTGAAACTTCCAGTCAAAACTCTGCACAAGGCATTCTCCAACCAAGACTCAAAACTCTGAGAAATAAAAAAAAGTCTTGGAGGTCATCCAGGCAGTGAATTTCAAATTTTGGTATGAGGTGATGTATTCCCAAGTCAAAAATCCTGTGCAATTCTCATTTGAAGCAAATGAACAAGTTAGAACCCTCTGTCAGAACTGGCTGGCTGTTCCATAGATCCAGTGTTCTATGGAAGAGATCTCCTTTTTGACTGAACAAATGATATCTGAGGCTGCGCAACATAAAATTGTGATCTATGCTTTGGCAGGTTCCAAACTCTCAGCTACCTGGTGTGTCCATTCAAAGTCAGAAATCCGCCCGTTGACCTTGGTCTGGCAAGACCCTGAATTGTCAATGTCCCAGTTTCAAATACTGGTCCCCGAACTGATTTCAAGAGTCTGGTCTCTGGTCTCACCACAATCACAAGTCTCAGCAATTGTAGTCCAGCTCCATGTCACTGGTTAGTTTTTGGTACAACATAAGGTTTGTCTTGTTTCCTTTTCTATCGTGCCCTCAACTGAAAACTAGTTTTTTTCGGATATATGTACTTGAAACTTCTCTCATTCTCTGGTTCATGACCCAAGGCTGTTTCTCTGTCATCTTAACCTGTTCACTTCAGCCACTAAAAATGTTCTTTTCTGCAGTTACTTACAACCATAGAGTAATAGTTTGGAAACAGACATGCCAAACTCATCCATGCCCAGCTAAGCAAGTCCCATTCACCCATATTTGGCATGTATCCCTCTAAACCAAGGGTTCCCAATCTGGAGTCTACAGACCCCTTGGTTAACAGTAAGGTTCCATTGCATAATAAAAATTGTAAATCCCTGCTCCAAGCCTTTTCTATCCACATTTGCCATAAACAAGTTTATTTCGCCTCTAAAGTCAATCACGTAAAAGCAGTCATGTTTCCAAATTGATGGAACTTTTAGCATTTGAGACATTCCATCCTGTAATTTGGACTCACCTTCTCCGCAGTTCGTTCAACTCCAAGTTGTCGATTTCTACTATAATACTGGCACGCTCCTGTGGAGCTCCAGGTGGAACATCCTCACTCGTCTCATGCTGCAACATAGAAAAGGTGAGACTCAAACTTCAATTAATCCTTGCTTCATCTGCATGGTCACAGTCACCATTCAAATTTGCGCTGAGTAGAAACAATTAATGTTGCCGTTAGTCAGCCCCAAAGCTAGGAAGCAGAATTCAGCATTTCTGACTTCTTCCTTGAATACTCTACAATGCAATTTATGGTTTCATATTGCTATATTTCTTCACTATTCTTGGTTGGTGCGGCTGTAACGAAACCCAATTTCCCTCGGGATCAATAAAGTATGTCTGTCTGTTTCTTAAGTGACCCTAATATATCTGCCACTACTACCTCTGGTTCCATGCACCCACCAATCTGTGTAAAAAAAAACCTACCTGACATATCACTCTATTCTTTCTTCCGATCACCTTAAAATTATGCACCCTTGTATCAGCCATTTCCACCCTGGGAAAAAGTCTCTTGGCTGTCAGCTCGAGCTATGCCTCTTATCATTTTATATACGACTATAGAAATGGGTACAATAACAATGTTCAAAACCTATTTGGACAGGTTCACAATGAAAAGACTTAGAGGGATACAGGCCAAATGCAAGCAAAAGGGACTAGCTGGGGAAGGCATCGTGGTTAGCATGGACCAGTTGGACTACAGGGCCTTTTACATGCTCGATAACTCTATGACTAAATCCTATTTTTTGAGTTTTGTTTATATACCTTTTCTTCCCTTGGGTATTTTAAGAAAAACTAGGTGAAAATAAAAGGAAAAGTAACCTGACAGTTGACCAAACTCACCTGCTCTTCATGCTGGAAAGATGAGCGCAGTGCTTGGTATTGTCTTTCCAGGCTGTAGTAGCGATTTTGTAGATCCCCATAACGCACCTGTGTGTCACGCAGAGTCTGAGACACTGTTTTCAGCTGGCTTGTTAATGCCGATCTATCTTCAATGCATTGCACGACCTATGCCAGCCAATGAGTAAAGAAATGTAAGAGCTAATTACTTCATGGAAACCTTGTGAGGAACTCGCAATCGTATTAACACTAGCATGATCTTCACATCCATATTACCTTGCTGTTCAGCTGTTGAAACTGTAGTTCTTTCTGATGAATTTCCTGTAGGTAACCCCGAGCTTCAGTCTGAAGTTGTTTATTTTCTGCCACCAGAGCCTTGACTTGTTCAGCAACATTTTCAATACCCAGTAAAGATACGGTTTCTAATGGCTAAAACGTAAACAAAAAGATTGAATGCATACATACACTGGCAGACCTCAAAAGCACACACGTCTTCCTCAGGCTATAGCAAGGCATCACTCCTGTCAAATATTCCTAAGTGCATAGGTAGAATGACCAAAAGGTCAAAGACCAGAATTGGTGAGTCCGGAGGTAGTGGGCGAGTCCAGTCTAGAGACTGGAGGCTACAGGCCCCATGCAGTAATTGTCAGAGTCTGGGCCAGACACTGAAGGTTGGAGATCCATGCCTACGAGCTTGAGACATCCAAGGACTGGATGTACTTGGCAGGTGTTATCTGCATCAGACTTCGAGACCAGTGGTCCCGGGTTTGATTCCAGCCAGTACCTTGCATGCTTTCCATCTGTGCTGGGCTGAGCATCGAGCTTGCAACTCAGCCTCATAAAAGCCAGACAAAAATGCTAAAGAAATGGCAAGGTTGCCACCTGATGTGCCACAAGACGCAGAATAACCATATAACAACTACAGCACGGAAACAGGCCATCTCGGCCCTTCTAGTCAGTGCCAAATGCTTACTCTCACCTAGTCCTACCTACCTGCACTCAGCCCATAACCCTCCATTCCTTTCCTGTCCACATACCTATCCAATTTGTTTTTTAAATGATAAAATTGAACCTGCCTCTACCACTTCTACTGGAAGCTCGTTCCACACAGCTACCACTGAGTAAAGAAGTTCCCCCTTGAGTTGCCCCCAAACTTTTGCCCCTTAGCTCTCAACTCATGTCCTCTTAAATTTGAATCTCCCTTACTCTCAATGGAAAAAGCCTATCCACGTCAACTCTATCTATCCCCCTTATAATTTTAAATACCTCTATCAAGTCCCCCTCAACCTTCTACGCTCCAAAGAATAAAGACCTAACTTGTTCAAATGGAACAATAATGGACCAGGTGTGGCCTGTCCTGGGGTCATGCTTTGCTCTTCCGTTGTTACAGCTATTTGTATTGTTCTGTGCTGTGTTAGTGTTGGGTTGAACATTGTGGGCAAACTTTGTTGGTGCTGGACTGTGTGGTGACACTTGCGTGCTGCCCCTGGCACATTCTTAGGTGTGTTGGTTGTTAACTCTAATGTACACATGATGAATAAATCTGTATCTGCATCTATATGGTAAATATGGCTATGAACTGAATTCCCAACGGGGAGGAGATGCTTGCACCTCTGCAGCAGGTGGGAAATCCATCCCAGCAGTCTCCCAAACACTAGATTTCATGTACAGGCTGTACACAAATCATGTGTTGGTAAATCTAAACAGGACCTGTATTAATCTTGTTAAATATTTTCCATCCTAGACAAATACTCCCATAAACTATGAATTAGAAATAACATCGCAACCATTTTATAAGTGGAAAATATAATCACCTTTGACTCAGATCCTGGGAAAAAAAATCAATTTCTTTTTACACAAAAACAGAACTCTTAATTTTATTGAAATAGATTCTGATAATTAAAGTGTCATCAATGCAGTAACATTGCAGTTTGTTATTTACAATTGGGAGTTTCATTCAAACATAGACAAGATGGCACAAGGGAATTATGACTTATGTAATTATAATCATACATAAGTAATTCTGCATTTTTGGAAATTCATTGAACTAAGCTGCGTTTAGATGAAGTTGTAATGTTGAAATAAGTGTGACCTGCCACTTATCAGCTTGATACAGAACAAATTCATTAACTAAATGCCAGTTTCCAATGTAAAGGGAAACCTGGCCCACGACGATATCAGCAGTGAGCTGAGGGGTGGGAAGTGAAATGGAATCAGACTTAACAGTAGGTACATATGTAACATATATAATTTATGTTAATTTAAGCTCATAATATTTATGTTGTCATGTCTGTAATGTGCTGTGCTGCTGTTACAAAAAGCTAATTTTAAACCACAAGAGGATAAGACATTGGATCAGAATTAGGCCAATCAACCCATTGGATCTGTTTTGCCATTCCATCATGGCTGATTTATTATCCTTCTCAACCCCATTCTCCTATCTTCTCCCCAAATCCTTTGATACTTTCAATAACCAAGAACATATCAAGCTTCACTTTAAATATACTCAATAACTTAACTCCATTGCACTCTGTGGCAATAAATTCCATAGATACACCATCCTCTAGCCAAGGGGTGACTTTTATACCCAAGGTAGTGATGCCATTGCAATAAACCTGAACTTAAGATGGATGGGGTAGCAAATCAACAACCAAGGAGGAAAGTACAGGAGAAGGCTCAAGGGAAAGGAAGACAACTTAAAAACTAAGGGGAGAGATAGTGATGGTGGGGGGAAATCAATTAAGAAAAAGGTGCATGTAAAAGTGGCATACTGGGTGCAGGCCCCACGGGAGAGAGGATCAAAAGCGAGGAACAATGCATGATAGGTGTATGGTTTTCAAATGGTACACTCTTCCCTTCACATTTAGATAGAGACTTTACAACATCCTTTATGGTGAAGCCCAAGCTGCATGCAAACCCAATTTTATACAGAACTTAAAACAGATTGTAAATGCCCGAAAGTCCACTCAGATTTCTGTCAGGTTCTGGATGTCTTTA
The DNA here is from genome assembly GCF_048418815.1 of Hemitrygon akajei. Taxonomy (NCBI): domain Eukaryota; kingdom Metazoa; phylum Chordata; class Chondrichthyes; order Myliobatiformes; family Dasyatidae; genus Hemitrygon; species Hemitrygon akajei. Next base: position 176,291,533 of record NC_133129.1, read on the forward strand.
AAACCGTAAGACATAGAAGCATAACTAGGCCATTTGGCCCATCGAGCCTGCTCCATCATTCAATCGTGACTGATCCTTTTTTCCCCTCCTCAGTCCCACCTCCCAGCCTTCTCCCCATAACCTTTGATGCCGTGGCCAATTAACACCACCAATCTCCACCTGAATACACCCAACATCCCTCCACAGTTGCCTGAGGTAACAAATTCCACAAATTCACTATCCTCTGGCTAAAGGAATTTCTTTGCATCTGTTTTAAGACCAGAAGACATAGGAGCAGAATTAAGCCATCTGGCACATCAAGCCAGCTCCATCATTCAATCAAGGCTGATCCTTTTTTCTCATCTCCCCCTCAACTCCAGTTCCAGGTCTTCTCCCCATAACCTTTGATGCCATGTTCAATCAAGAACCTATCAATCTCTGCCTTAAATACATCCAACAACCTGGCCTCCACAGCTGCATGTGCAACAAATTCCACAAATTCACCACCCTTTGGCTAAAGAAATTTCTCCGCATCTCTGTTTTGAAAGGGCGCCCCTCTATCCTGAGGCTGTGCCCTCGTCCTAGACTCTCCCACATCTCTTCTGTCTAAGCCTTTCAACATATGAAAGATTTTAATGAGATCACCCCCTCATCCTTCTGAATTCCTGCGAGTACAGACTCAGAGCCATCAAAAGTTCCTCAGATGATTGCCCTATCATTCCTGGAATCATCCTTGTGAACCTCCTCTGACCATCGTGGCCTGTGACACAAAAGAAATCACACCCTCCATCTCTGGTGAAGGCAGAGGATGATGTTCACTCATGCGCATTGCATTCCTCAACATCATGACCCACAAAATAAAGGGGTAAGAACAGACATCACATACTCAATATGAAGTGACGGATATTACATGTCAGAATGGATAGGAGATCCAACAGATTTTGCCAGATCTCCTCAGAGATGAACAAATTCAGAATTGTTTTAACTCCTACACCAGCATTCAATAATACTCAAATATATATTTTGACTTAAAACACAAATGGGATTGAATTAATAACTGTAATGACTAAGATTCTGAAATTGCTGTTGAGTCATCTTTTGATTTAACTTTTACTGGGAGAATGGGTACAATAACAGTGAATCTAGAAACCATGAGGGGAGGAAAAAGTCAGTACTGTGCAGGTGATAATACCCTCCTGAAAGTCTCATTTATGAAATGTTTACCTTCATCTGGTGCATACCACTAATGTTTCCCAATTCACCAGTCCACATTTCTTGATTCAGTTTCCTCAGTTCTGCAATCTGTCTGTCTCTGTCTGCCACTGTTGCAAGATACTGCTCTTTAATGGCCTGAGACTCTGAGAGCAGCAAATTCTTCTCTGACCTAAAACAACAGAACCAATTTTATCATTAGTCTTTTACACCAAATGTCATAACCATATACAACACCCAACTGAGCAATGATCAACTAATTTCATAAGTTAGTTAAGAACATGCATTGATGGACTTGAAGGAAAATAAAGACTGTACAATATCATTGCAAAAACACATGACTGTTTACTCTTTTCCATAAATGCTGCCAGGCCTACTGAGTTCCTCCAGCATTTTGTGTGTGTGTGGGGCTTGGATTTCCAGCATCCGCAGATTTTCTCTTGTCTGTGATTGGTCTATTTGTGACTCCACACACATAATTTGATGAACTCCCTCTGAAATGTTATAGCAATCACTCAATTGCTATCACCACATTCTCAAGGGCACCAAATGCTAACACTGTTGAGATGATCACATCCCTTCACAGGGTAAAATGAAAAAATAAACAAGCAAATTGTTTATGTATGTAAACATTTTCTTATGATATATTATGCAATTCAGCCCATCAAGTCAGTGCCAACTCTCACAGCAATCCAAAGTTTCATACATTTACTTTTTTTTCACTCACATGCCCATCAACAAATTCTCTTGTCACTCACCTACCCTAGAGATAACTTAGCCAATGATTCTATCTTTGGGATGTCGGAGGAAAGGGAACCATTGCAATCACAGAGAGACCGTGCAAATTCTACACGATCAGCACCTGAGGTCAGGTTGCTGGAACTATGCAACAGAAGTACTAACCATGTGCTGTTACAGGTAGCAAACATGATTCAATCTAAAGCAATGCCAATTACAGCTGGTGTTGAAGGATTACTCCATTCAGTATTATGCACTCAGTGGCCATTTTATTACGTACCTCTTGTACCAAATAAAGTGCCCACTAAGTGCGTGTTTGTGGTCCTCTCCTGCTGTAGCTCACCCATTTCAAGGTCTGATGTGTAGTGCGTTCAGAGAAGTTCTTCTGCACACCACTGTAGTTACGCCTGGTTATTTGAGTTACTATTGCCTTCCTGTCAGCTTGAACTAGTCTGACCATTTTTCTTTGACCTCTCTCATTAACAAGATATTTTTGCCTTCAGAAATGCCACTCACTAGATTTTTTTTGTTTTTCACACCATTCTCTGTAAACCCTAGAGATTGTTGTGTGTGAAAATCCCAGGAGATCAGCAGCTTCTGAATTGCTCAAATCACATTTCTTCCCCATTTTGTTCTTTGGTTTGAACAACAAATGAATATCCTGACCATATCTGCATGCCTTTATGCACTGAGCTGCTGCCACACGATTAGTGTACTAAATAAATTGGCCACTGATTGTGGACATGGGTCAAGCCTTACCAAAAGGAATAATTTCAATCAGGTGTCGGTGCATAAAATTCTGATGAATGGGTTTGTGTTAGGGTTTTCTTTTAACTCTCATTTTTTTACTCCCTTTTCCCTCACTTCTTTATTGTTTTCATAAAGAGGTGAGAGACAAAGAAGCAGAAGGACATTACAAGGCATTAATGTTCTGAATTCTGGTCTGAACATCTTTTTGAAACCTAGAACAAGAAACATAATCTAAAGACTATTTCAAGACAAGTCACAGTGATTATAAAGAGAACCATAATTGATAATAGTTAGTCATCATCAGTTGCTTGACCTTAAAGATAAACTGTTGTCACCTGCTGTGAATTAAAAGCTAATCATTGTAATTGTCATTCCGTCATAATTCTGTCAGTACTTGCAAAATTTCTTCCAAGGGTAAAAACTAAATCAGTGGAATAATGAAATAGTACCAGTGTAACACATATAAAGTACTGCATCTATGGAAAGGATAAACAATCAACATTTTGGGCTGAGACTCTTTTTCAGGACTGGAAAGGAAGGGGAAAGAAGTCAGAATAAGGTAGGTGGGGGGGGGGGGGAAATGAAGTGAGAAGCTTCAAGGTGATGGGCGGAAAAAATAAAGTGCTTAAGGAGAAGGAATCTGATAGGACAGAGTGGACCATAGAAGAAAGGGAAGGAGGATGGGTGCCAGGGAGAAGGGATAAATAGGTGAGAAGAGGAGGTAAGAGGGGAGTTACAGTGGGGAATGGAATAAGAGGGAAGGAGGAGAGGGAAAATTTACCAGAAGTTACATAAATTAGGGATGGCATAGTAGTGCAGCGGTTAGCATAAAGCTTTACAATGCCAGCAACCTGAGTTCAATCCCAACCCTGCCTGTAAGGAGTCTGAACATTCTCCCCATGACTGTGTAGGTTTCTTCTTGGTGTTCCAGTTTCCTCCCACATCCCAAACACATAAAGGTTAGTACCTGGTCACAAGGGTGTAATTGGGCAGCAGACGGCCTGTCACCATGCTGTATCTCTAATTAAATAAATCAATGTTCATTCCATCAAGTTGGAGGCTACCCAGACAGAATATGAGGTGTTTCTCCTCCAACCTGAGAGTGGCTTCATCACGACAGTAGCAGTGGACCGACATGTCAGAATGGAAATGGAGATTGGAATTAAAGTGGTTGGGCACTAGGAATTCCTGCTTGTTGCAGATGGAGCAAAGGTGCTCAACAAAGCAGTCCCCAGCCTATGTCATATGTCACTGATGCAGAGGAGGTAGGAGGAGCTGCACAACATCCTTTAAATGGTTTTACCTGCTCTCCTTAATCTGCGTTAATTATTGAGTCTGCTCATATGTTGACAGTTATTTGTTTGATTACTGACATTTGCGCATGTGACCATTCAGATAACTGTTAGCTGCTGGTGGCTTTTGCATTATTGTCTTGTAAACTGTTGGTTGCTGTTGTGTTGTCTGTTACGGTACTGTCCTGTGGTTTTATGGGTGGCAGCAAACCACAGTTCAGGTATGTTTCATACACTGGCAATAAAGTGATCCTAATTCTGATCTCTAAAATCCACGGCCTCCTCCACCTACAGTGAACCCTTGGAACACCACCACCTGCAACTTTCTTTCTAAGTGGATGGTATTCAACAGCTGTGGAAGTACTTCCATCACACAGCTTTCGAGGGTTGGCCATCACCTGTTGAAAAACATTGAGCAGCAGACAAATATAATCTCCCTTATCAGGATGGCCTGAACTTCAAAACTGAACTCTGCAAAAGGTCAAACAAGGCCCAAGTTGCTGCACAGTTGTGATACTGGTTGCTGTTATGATCAGAAAGTTTATATTATGTTTCAGAACGTTACTTCTGGGCAATAACATCCCTGAGAATTGAGTCACTCTGTTCAGAAAAATGCATCTTTGAAATACTGCTTCCCAATCTAACAATGCCCCACTCACACAATGGCTGCACCACTTGAACCTAATTTCTTTTTAATGCCCCTGCCAAGTGCCCAATTATGCACAATCCAATGTCTCCTCGGGCAGAATGTCCTAACTGCACCCATTTGTTTCATTTGAACACTCTTCCCCGCTACACAATCCAATGTCTTCTCAGGAACTGTGGCATGCAGAATTTTTAAAATATAAAAATAATTGTCTTAATTAAGCACTATAAATCAACAACACATTTAATGGAAATTAACTTCTTTACATTCACCTGCAGCCCAAGCACAGTAAAATCTAAGGAAGTTTATACCACCACACTGGAGTCCCTGAGGAGTCCAATGACTCCCACAGAAAGCATCCTTACAGCATCAGTACAAGACTCCACCTTCTACAAACCAGCAGATAGCAGTTCTTTTAAATGGCAGATATGACCCTATAATTCATCAGAAACGAAGAGGTGCTACTGCGTTATTCAAAGTGGAACAGGTCAACCCTGGTTGATGTTTCTTTCTCTGAGAGTTTGATTGTTGCTATGTAACATCACACTATGGAAACTGACTGCTGTGTTTGCTAACAGCACTAACATTTCAAAATGATTCACTGCCCAAGGCATAAAAGGGAGGTAGTTATTTAAAAAAAATATTTGGAGCTACAGCACACAAGCCACACCATCCCCTAAACCCAACAATTTAATCCAAGTCTAATCAAGGGACAATTTATAAATGATCAATTAACCTACTAATCTTCCCTACTGTGGGAAGAAACTGGAGCATCCCAAGAAAACTCACATGTACATGGGAAGGAAGGTACAAACTTGCTTATTGAGGACAGCAGATTTGAACTCCAAGCTCTAATGCTCTGGGTTGTAGTAGCGTTGTGCTATTGTGGTGACCCCTCCCGCCAATATGGCACAATATAAATGCAATGAACTCAAACTGAAATCCTATTGTAAGCATGACCGAACCTTAGTTCAGCCAATTCATTCTGGCAGGAAGAAAGATCTTGCTCTGTGCGTTCTTGCAACTTTGCTTGCTGAAGAACCTTCTCCAGTTCCTCTACTTTGGTTTTGAACCACATTATCTCAGAAGAATCATTATTGTTCCTTAACTTCTGGTCTTTAACAGACCCTTTTACCTGAAAAGAGAAAATAGCATTCAGTTTTAACAGACACTTAAATCAAAGTTACAACTTACCCTGCCCATATCCACTCTAACTCTTAAAAAGCTATAAGAAATTTACTTAGCAACACAAATAAAATGTTGTCAACACCTGCATAATCTCGTGTTTATCTTTATTTAGCATGCTATCCTAAGAGACAAGTCCTATCGATAACAATTCACAGTTTCAAATTTATCCTCTTGAGATGGCTCTCTGCTCTCTTTACTCATTGAGGCAAGGGCTTGTTTCCTTGCAGGCCATTAATTAATAAAAACCTTTCTTCAATGTCAATTCTAAAACAGTGCTTGAAGTAGCAAACAGAAAAAAAAATGATTTCTACCTTGAGGTCATCTGTCTGCCTGATTTTGAGTTGCTCAATATCCTCCAGAAGTCTGTCTCTCTCGCTCTGTAGAGCCATCAACATTTTCTCAAAAGATTCTGTTCGAGAAGCTAGCTCCTTGTTCTCATTCATGGCATCCAAAAGTCTTTGTTCAATCACTGAATATGACAATCCTGCCAATTTTTCTTCAGTTTGCTCCTGCACTTTTCCATCATTATTTACCGACATTTTAACGTCTGCCTTTAATTTAACCAGACTTTCAACTTCAGAACTTTTGTTTTCTAGCTCTTTTAAGCTGGATCCTCCGATATTTGCTTCTTTTTTGAGCTCTTCACATTCCTGAGTTTTAGCTTGAAGTTTTTGTTGGAGCAAAAGAATTAACTCTCTCTCATTTACTTCAGATTTATCCTCTTCTCTTTCTAAACCAACAGCTTTCAACTCTGAAAATTGTTCCAGAATTTGTGCATTCTCTTCTTGTACAGACTTGAGGCTTTCGTTACTTTTTTCCAGGGAACTTTGTGCAACTTTCCACTGTTCTTCTAAGTTGGATTTTTCATGCTCAAGATGTTGAATCTGTTGTAATTGTTTTTGTAACAGCTCTTTCAACTGATTATCCTTCAAAGATAGGACCTGGTTAAGTTCCTCCCTGTGCTTAACCAACTGTGCTTTAAGCATTGCATTTTCAGAATTAAGGTCATCCATCTCATTCAGCAAGTTTCTGATTTCTTGCTTCAGTTCATTGTTTTCAGTTGCACTCTCCTGAATAATGCCATCTTTCTGCCCAAGCATGTTGAGATGTCGCTGTTCTAGTTGCGTGTATTCTGATAAGATACGATCTCGGTCATCTTGCAGGGAGGCCATCGACTTTGTGAAGGCATCCAGTTTGCTAACAGCTTTGTCCCTTTCTTCTCTAATCTTTCCAAGTTGGACTTCCAACTCTTTCAAGTCATTGGCTCCTTTCTGGTGATCCTGATGCAGAATCTTCAACTTCTTTTCATAATCATCTACTTGCCTTCTGTGTTGCTGCTGGATTTCCACCACATACTCGGAAATTTCACTGTCTTTCGATGAAACAAGCTTTGAGATCTCCGCATCTTTACTGCTCAACATTAACTTCAACTGCTGGGAAATAGCACTCTGCTTCTGAAGATCACCCCACAACTTTTCGTTATCAGCCTCAAGTTGATGACTCTCAGACTGTTTTTCTGCAAGGTCTTTTAACAGAATTTGCTCTGTCTCTTTCAACTCAGTCACAGACTGACTCATGTCAGATAGCTGTGTGCTTAAGTAATTATTTTCCTGTGACAATTTGGATAAGACTGCCTCTTTGTCTTTTAATGACCCTTCCAGCTCTCCAATTTTTTCTGAATGTTGGCGAATAATGTCTTTCAAGTTAATTACTTCACTTTGATGCCTGACATGAGCATCCTTACTACCCACATTAAGATCATTTATTGTCTGCTCCAGCTTTGAAGTTCTGAATTGGAGTTCTTGAAGGTTGAATGATTTCACCTTTATCTCCTCCTGAAGCTTTTGTAACATTTCTTCTTTCATTTGCACTTGACTTTCCATACTTTGGATAGTATCCTGGAATCTAGCTTCCCATTTTCTGGTCTCTTCAATAATCCTGTCTCTGTCATCTTGAAGAGAGGACATAGACTTGGTAAATGCTGCCAGTTTAGCCAGATTGTTATTCAACTCATCCCGCAGCTTTTTTATCGTGAGATCCCGTCCATTTATTTCAGCTTGCAGTTCCAAAATTTCTGCAACCACTCTATCTTTGTCCCTCTCCAACATATCCAGTTTGTCCTGATAACTCAACATTTCATTGTGATGAATTTTTTTCTGTTGATCCAAAATCTCAAGAAGTTCCTTCTCTTTTTCAGTAATTTGAGCTTTTGTCTTCTCCTCAGTCTTCCGAAGATCTTCCGTTAATCCTAAACATTGCATACGAGCATTTTCGGCTTCAGTTCTAGAGTCACAGAGTATGACTTTGTAAGATTTAAGTTCTTCTTGAATAAGCTTGACCTGTCTTTCTGATTCAGAAGCTTTTGCAGTCATAGATTCTAGTTTCCTGCCCATTTCTTCACAGGACGATTCTGACATTTTGACTCCTTGCTCCAAGTCCAAAATGAGCTCTTGATACTTGATGCAGTCTTTCTGCAACTGAATTATTTCTTGTTGCTTCTCCTTTAACAATTCTTGCAATTCCTTAGTTTCACCCTTGGATGTGGTCTTACCCCTCCGAGCAGACCGGAGCTGCTCCTCAAACTCTTTCACTAATTTTACTTCCTGGGCTTCTCTTTCTTTGATCAAATGACGTTTCTCTTCTCTGAAGCAATCTAATTCATTGACAAGTGAATTATTCTGCATATGAAGTGTCTTTAGTGCTTCAGTTAATTGATCAATCTTGTTGACATTTTTTAGTAATTCTGCCTCCAGGTACTCTCTCTCATTCTTGACTTTGTCTGACATTTCCTGGACATTTTCAAGTTCTTCCTGGAGGAGAGATTTGTCATCCTCTAAAATTTTGACTTTTTCATTCAAGTTTATAGTCTCTTGCTGGCAAGCTTTTATTTCCTGCTCAAGCTGTGTAATTATTTCACCTTTTTCACGAGTCTCCACTCTGAGACAAAACTCTAACTGTTGAAGCTCCTCAGGCAGTGACTGTCTTACTTGCCCGAAGGTGTAAACCTCTCCTTTCTCAACTGTAAGTGTGTTCTCCAGGGATTGCACTTCCGAAGACTGTGACTCATTTACCTGAGACTTGTGGTCAACTTGTGATGGTAACCCAGACTGATAAAATGCACCCTCATTCTGCCAATGCTCTATGATAGACATAGATGAATTAAATTCATTCAAAAGATGTTCTCTCTCTTTCTGGGTTTTCTCAAACTCTGCTTTAAGATTGTCATAAGACTGCTTCAGTAACGTGTATTCTTCCTGGAGCTGACTATATTGTGTGGACAATTTGCTTGTGTGACTCTGCTTTGCAGCAGCAATAGTTTGTAACTCGTTATTGATTCTTTCGATCTCTTCCTCGAGCTCCTGAACTCTTTGCTGTTTGGATTTTGCTAACTTCCTCATCTTTTCCTTTATTTTCTCATTTTCATCACAAGCCTCCTCAAGCTGCCTCTTGATGCTTTGCCGCTCCGCTTCAGCATCACGAAGCTTGAAAAACACCTCCTGTTTCTCTTTTCTTGTTGTCTCAACTATCTGCCTCATCTTATCCATTTCATTGCTAATGTTTTCATAGGACTGCAAAAGGGATTCATATTCACGCTTTAATTCATCGTGCTTTGTCTTCCACTCTGATAATTCTGCTGCCTGGGAACTTCTCAATGAATCCAGCTGGACAGAATATTGTTGCTTCTCTTGAGTTAGAATTTCCAGAGTGTGCTTTAGACTTTCACAGACAGCACTTAGATCCCGTTTCTCTGCGAATGCAATATCTACTTCAGAAATAAGTCGCCTCTTCTCTTCCTGGTGTGTTAATGCTGCCTGCTGTAAGGGCTCAAGTTGTCTCTTCATTTCAGCCAAGTTTCTTTCAAGGGTAGGAATCTTAGAAAGAATTTCTTCCTTTTCAGATGTTAAAACATTGATTTCCTGCTTTAGAGTTTTGTTTTCTTTCAGAGCTTCTTTCCGAGATATTAGTGCTGCTTGCAGCTTTCTCTGCATCAGCTCTTTTGACTTGCCTTCCTCAGAACTATCTGCTGACCTCTGGTGAACTTCATTGCTGCAAGACTTTGCACGTTCACTTTGTGCTTCATAAAATATAGATTGTTTCTGTACTTGCAACTGTAGCTCATCAACAAGCTTTTCCTTTTCAGACAATGTACCTTCTAATACCTTTATGGTGTTCTCTCGCTCTTGTAAGTTCTCGTGCACTTTCACAAGCTCAGACTGCACAGCCAGTAACTGAGTTGTGCACACCCTGTCCTCCTCTGCCTCTTGAGACTGCCAAGACTGTTTCAATGTTGCTTTGAGCTCTGCATTCTCCACCTGAAAGGCAGCCAGCTGTGCCTGGATACCTTCTTTTTCATTGTTTAAATCCAGCAGCCGTGATTTGAGACAATTCACATCTTCGACTTCATTTGCTAAAGAGCGACGGTAATTCTCTTTGTCTTTCATTGCTTCCTCCAGGGCAATTCTGAGGGCTTTGCCTTCCGCTTGGGTAGACTGACACTGACTGTGAAGCCGGTGAATCTCTGCTGCTTGACTCTCCTTTTCCTCTTGCTGCTGTTGCTCCAGACTGATGATGGACTGCTTCAGCATTTCTGCCTCTTCTGACTTTTCAACAATTCTCACCTGTAGGTGTTCCAACTCTGACATTAACTCTTCTTTTTCTTGCTGTAGCTGGTTGTTAGCATCTTCAAGGCTTTTCATACCAGCCTCTTTTAAAGACAGTGTGGAAACCACATTAGTTAATTTATTCTCAAGGGCCTGAACTTCTTCATTCTGATTTACAAGTGTAAGCATCTTGCTCTCCTCTTCATCAAGTTGAACTTTAAGCTGCTTCACCATCTGTTCTTTATCATTAAGCAAACTATTGACTGAATGTAGCTGCTTTTCCAAAGACACTATTAATTCTCTTTTATGTTCAAGCTCGGTAAGCTTTGTTTGATGTGCATCTTGGGCTGCAGCCAGTTCCTCTTTAATATCCTCTAACTCTTTGCTCTGTGTGGAATATTTTTCTGAAATGTGGTTGTACTCCTCCTTTTGTTGTGAGAGCTGCTCTTTGTGATGCCTATCCTTCTCTTGAGCCTTTCTGATAGTTTCCTTCCGAGCCAAAAGTGCTGCCTGCAGCTTCTTTTGTAGATGTTCCTTTTCTTGTTTGAGTGCATTTAGCTTATTCACAACTTCAGAAACACCACTACTACCGTTGCCAAGAGCTTCACTTGTGTTAGGTAATTCTGCATCTGAACATTCTGATATTTTAGATAATGCTGTTTTTAGAGCTTTAATGTTTGAATTAAATTGATAACGCTCGCCATCAAATGCCTTCTCCTTTTCTGTTAAAACAGATTTGAGTTGTGCAATCGAAGAATCTTTCTCTTGAATAATTTTGAACAATTCCACAGACAGGGCATCTTTCTCTGCTTCAGACTGACTTAAATTTTTCTGTAATTGTTCTACGAACGTTTCTTTCGTGGAAAGTGTCTCACTAAGAATATTTATATCACCATCCTTCTCTAGCAGCTGTTGTTTGAGAACTTCAAGGTGCATTTCAAGCTCCTTAAACTCCTTCTGACTACATGTCACTTGGCTTTCAAGCATTCTACATTTACCCTGCAATTCTTCCATTTGCTTGCTTTTGTCTACATCCGCCGTAGCACTTTGCTGCAATTCATTAACTTTCTTCATCAGATCCCTTCTGGTTAACAGTGCAGCCTGAAATTTCTTCTTGAGTTGGTCCCTCTCTTTTGTTAGTGCTTGCGTCTTTGAAAAAAGCTGTTCATTTTCAGTCACAATGCCTTGGTACTGGTCTTCCTTTGCTTTTAGAAGAATGTCTTGCTTTTCCAATTGTTTATTTAACTCCTCAAGTTCACATGTGAAACTAGCAATCTTCTCAGCAGAGACACAATTTTGCAACTTAAGCTCCTGCATTTCATCAGTCAGTTGTTTCTCTCTGTCTGCTGCTTTAACCACTTCCTTTGAAATGGATTCTGAAAGCTGAATTGTAGAAGCATCCTTCTCCCTCAGCTGTTGACTAAGAGCAGCCAACAGTTCTTGCTGCTGTGTTATTTGCATAGTCAGAGTTTGTATCTCATGTTCTTTCTTTTGCAGAGTATCAAAAAGCTTGCTCCCTTCCTTCAGGGAATCCTCCAGATGCTGAGATTTCTTTTTCAGTTCTTGCTCCAGAGCACAGAGTCGTTCCTGTGTTGAACTACTTTGTTGGAAACTATCATTAAAACTATTCTGCCTTTCTCTGAGCTCACCTTGTGATTTCTGCAGTTTATCCTGGAGATCAACTATTTGTCTTTGTAAACTTTCCAGCTCCAACTGATGACTTAATTTTGTCTGGCTGAGCTCATTATGAAGTAAAAGCTTCTCTTCTTCAAAAGACATTAACTTATCAGCCGTGCTTTTTGCACTTTCCAAAATAGTATTCTCATTTGCAGTAATACTACTTTTCAAATTCTCAATTTCTTTTTCCTTTCCAGATAAAGTAAGCTTTAAATCACTTATGGCATTTTCATGACTAAAAACTAAAGCTGATAATTCATCCAGCCTGGATTGTTTTTCAGCAAGTTCCTGAGTGAAGTTGGATGCCAGTTCTGTTAACTGATGTTCACTGGTTTGTAATTGCAAATACTGTTCAGAAAACTTGTCTTGCAAATTATCTAAAGCCTTTTGCAAGCTGTCAATTTTAGCGTCTTTTGCCTCTATTTGATATCCCAAAAAGCTTAACTTTTCAGTCAGCAGACTATTTTGCTCAGTTTCTTTATTCAATTCCGCCAAGCACTTTTTTTCTGATTCCATCAGACTTTGCTCTAATTTTTGAACTTCAAATTGCAGTTTTAAAATTTCCTCTGATTTAAGACTGACCTGTTTCTGAAGACATTCATTGTCATCCTTCAGATGCAGCGAAACATCGAGCTCCTCTCTAATCTCATGCATTCTTACAAGCTTCTCTTCGAGCACCTGCAGTTCTTCTGATTTTTGTTGTAACTTCTTCTGGATGGAGGCATCCATTTCTTCCTTCTCTGCTTTCACTGTCTTCAAATCTTGATCCAACGCTGAATTTTCTTTCCTGAGTTGATCACACTGCTGGCGAAGATTTTCAATTTTTATCACTTTTTCTTGATGCTCTTGTGTTGACTTTTCATTCAAAGTTTTCAGTTGTGACTCAAGGCTCTCAATGTGCTGTGTCTGCTCCAAATACTTATTCTGAACAATAATATCATTTTGCTTCAGATCCTGGTTAGCCACCTCGAGTTGTTGTATGACTTCCTTATATTGGAGGATTTGTGCATTTAGAGCTGCAATCTGGCTGTCCACATTCTTTTGATTGACAGTAATCATTTCCTCTTTGTGCTTCAAGATACTCCCATAATCGTTTAATGATGCATGACTCTTTTGAAGTTCCTCTTTTATTGACTCAATTTCAGCCACCAAGGTATTGGTGTTACACTCTGCGGTTTGAATGATGACATCCTTTTCACTAAGAATTGTTTGAAGTCCTGCTACTTCCTCATTCTTCCTGCTGAGCTCCCTACTAAGGTCCTTGAACTGCTCCGATTGCACAGCGAACCTCTCCTGCAGGTGGCTAAAAGCAGTTTCCTTCTCCTGCAGTAACTGCTCCTGTTTCTTTGAATCAGCAAGTGCATGCTGTACCTGCCTCTGGAGTTCAGAAACTAGCTCTGTGCTTTCATTGAATTGAGATTTCAACAAATCCCTCTCACTCACTTTGTCTTCCAGTCTCTTGACAAGTTTGCTCTGTTCCAAAATGGATGCTTCCTTTTGTGCAATAGTTTCTCTCAGTTGATTTAGTTCAGAGTTCTGGTCATTTACCTGATTATTTAATTGTGAGAATGAATGCTCAAGATGAATGTACTTTTGATGGAGTGCTTCATTTTGAGCTTCTTTTGCTTCCATCTTTGACATCAATTCTTCTTTGCTGGCTGCAGCACTCTCCTTGAACTGCGAAAGAGACAACTCCTTTTCCTTAATGACACTTTTCAGTACATCTGCTTCAGATGTGGCAGCAGCCAGTTGTTCTCGAAGTTGACAAACAGTATCATCCATTTCGGAATGCACTGTCTTGAGCTTGACACAATCTTCAACTTTACTGGCCAGCAGCAAGTCTCTTTGCTCAATGTTGCACTCCAGTTCATGAGATTTAAAGGTCAGGTCCTGGATTTGGTTTTGCAGTGTAGAAATGGTTTCCATATTTTCCACAGATTGCATTTCCAGTGCATGGTGTTCAGCAGCTATTTTCTGGAGCTGTCCAAGCTCATCTCTCTGTTGTTGCAGGGCTTTTTCTTTCTCTTGCAGAGACAGCTTGAGCTGATTGGCTTCAGTCACCAGAATTTGCTCCTGATGTTGCAAACCTGAAATTAACTGCAAATATTGGCCCAACTGCTCTTCACTTTGCAAAGTTTTGGCTTGGACCTGCTGCAAAAATATTCCTTGCTGGTTCAATGATGTCTGCTTCTCTTCAAGTTCCAAGGCAAGCTTTGCAGTGGCAGTACTTAACTCACTGACTTCTTTGTTCAATAAGGTGATCATCTCCTCTTTTTGTGACAACAGATCCTGAAGGTTTGCAGCCTCACCGACTTTAGTCTGGACTGTAGACTTCATCTCTTCAAGTTCCACTTTAAGCCTACAATTCTCAGTGCTGAGTGCCTGTGCCTGATCCTGTACAAGGTTTGTTGTTAGTTCATGCTCATTCACCTTTCTCTGCAACTGACTATGCTCAGCAGTCCGCTGACTTAAAGATGTTTGAAGTTCTTTATTCTCATTCTGAAGACGTTCACTGTCAATATTCAGTGCATCCATTTGCTTCTGCAGCAACACAACCTCAGCAGTTTTCTGGTCAAGCTGTCTCTGCAGTTGATCGCTTTCATCAGACTTAATATTTAGGAGTGATTCTTTATCACTTAACCGCTGCCTGAGATTTTCACCACCTTCTGTCAATTCTCGCAATTGACCTTCTAAGCTTTTAGTAGTAAGCTGGTGCTGACTTAAAACCTCATGCAAGCCATCCAATTCAACCAACTTTTCTTTCAAAGCCACATCCTTGTTCCCAAGCTCAGTACTGAGTACTTGAACTTGATTTTGTAACTCCATTGCTTCCTCTTGTCCCTTGCGCCATTGGTTTTGGAGCGAAGTACATTCAGCATTTTTATTGCTCAGTGCTACCTCCTTTTCACGGTTTGAAAGCTGCAGTTGTTCTAGCTGCACTGTTGCAGACTGCATTTGCCCTTGAAGCTGTTCTGTGGTTTGTTGATGCTCTGTAATTTTATCTTTCAGAATGTTACATTCATTTATCTTTTCATGTAACTGCTTCTCCGCCATGGATTTATTTTCCTCCAAAGATTTTAAAAGCTCTAACTTTGCAGTTAATGCTTCTTTTTCTTCTTGCAACTGCGAGATTATGCTTGAGTATTGCAAAACCAGCTCTGCTTCAGATGCTATTTTATTCTCTAACTGCTGCACAACATCATTTTGCTTCAATAGTTCATCTTCCTTTTCATTTAGGAGGGTCTTGAGGTTTTCATTTTCAACAGACATGTCTTTTATACTACACTCCAAACTAGAGTTGATCTTTAAAGTACTAACAGCATTATCTTCTAACTCTCTTACGAGGTTTGCTTGCTCTGTGAGGTTCTGAACTTGATCGTCCACTGTTGCCTGCAATTGTACATTTGCCACATCAAGTGCTTTTGTTTGGTTTTGCAAGTCAGTAACCAATTTGCTCATCTCGTCCACCTGCCTCTTTAAGTCTTCCCTTTCACTTTCTTTAGTCTGTACTTCAAGCATTAATTGAGAATTTGCTTCATCAACCCCCTGAAGCTTTTGCTCTAAAGCGGCAACGACAGCCAGCCTTTCCTGCAATTTCCCTTCAGTTTCTTCTTTGTATTCAGCAAGTTGTTTGGATAGTTTGCCAAGCTCCTCTGATTTTCCAATATTCTCAGCTATTAGGTTATTACACTGGTTTTTCAAAGCTTTCAATTCATTCTCTAAGCATTGTTCTTTTTCCTCTTTCTCTTGGAGGGAACTGTCAAGTTTTTCTTTTGCTGAACTACTTTCAGCCAACCGAGCCTTCAGTTTTTCAATTTCTTTCTGGTTTGCAGCAGTCGTTTCCTGAAGTTCCTTGGTGGCCACAGCAACCTTGTTTTCCAGTGTCAATATCCGAGGTCCACATTCAGCAACATGAGCTTGATTTAACATGTCCTGTTTCTGTAACTCTGAGCGTAAATCATGAATTGTATCATCATTTTCTCCAATCTGCTTCATTAAAACCACAATCTCCTTCTCCTTGGCCTCAATTTCACTTTTTGCTTTATGCAATTCAGACTCCATACTAGAAAGCTGATCAATTAATGAAGAAAGGTGGTTACTCATGGTCTGCTCATCAGCAGACCGAGTCTCCTTCAACAACATTATTTCCCTTTCAACCCTAACTAAGGCTGCTTGCAGTTCTCCATTCTCCTGCTCTTTATATCTATTTTCCTCCTTTAATGTATTATTCTCCTCTGAATATTCCATCATTCTCTTAGAAAGAGCAGTCTTTTCCTGCTCCTTCTCCACAATGACTTCCTTAAGAATGTCAATCTCTCTTTCACATCTTTGTAGGTCAGCAATAAGACGGGATCTCTCCTCCAAGTGACTTGAATTAAGTCGTTCCAGCTCATCATTCGTCTGCTCCAGATCCTGACGTAGAGCTTCTACCTCAGCTTCCTGTTTCTGTACCTGGATATCACAAAGAAGAGGTTTATGTTCAGTAGTAGTTTATTATATCGCAAATGCACACAGGTTTGGGAGCCTGTGCTTTTTACATCCAACTGAAAAGGATAATTGATTGGAATTGGGGGAAAAAAGTGATTACTGAATATTACAGAAATCGATTTTCATGTCGTCAGACTGGAGGCCACCCTGATGGAATTGCTTCTCCAACCTGAGAGTGGCCTCATCATGAGATGAGGATCATGAGACTCATAGGATGTCTCTATTCCCACAGTCTATGTTGGTTATGTGATAGAACTATCCATTTAGATCCCCTCCCTTCATCTACCACCCTGATAATTCCATTCCGAATAACTATAGATGACTATTGGGTTTTTTTTTTAAATGTCTCACCTTTTCTTTGCTTGAGGATAATTTTTCCGTGAGGTCCAGGACTGTATTTTTCAGTTCAGCACACTCCAGTTCAAAAGCACTGCATTTCTTGGTTACACAACCCAGCTAATAAAAAGAAAAGATTCCTAACTATCGTTAAATTTTACATGTTATACAGACAGGATTACAGCAAATATAAACATAAGATTAGGGAGCGGCATGGTAGCGTACTATGTACGCTTTACAGTACCAGCGATTTGGGTTCATTTCTCGCCTCTGTTTGTAAGGAGTTAATATGTTCTCCCTGTGTCCAGGTGCTTCAGTTTCTGCCACAGTCCAAAGACATACCAGTTGGTGGGTTAATTGGTCATTGCAAATTGTCCCATGATTAGGTTAGGATTAAATCGGGGGATTGCTGGGCGGTATGGCTCAAAGGGCTGGAAGGGCCTATTCTGCACTGTATTTCAATAAATTAATCAATAAATAAAATAAATAAGTAGTTTTGTTAGGTCATAAAATTATTGAAGGACCAGCTTTGCATGCAATAGAAGGAACTGCAGCACACAATTTTACAAACCAGCATCTCTCACACAAGACCCTGCAGACTTTGTGAGTTGGATGCAGAGTCAGGACAGCAAATTTAGAAGGCATAGCTAAATTCAAGAATGCATGAGATTTTCTTCTCCATTTGCAATATGAACAGCTTGCCCAAATAAAAAGAAAACAGATTTATAAAAGACAAATAAAATGATCAGTTCATGAAACTTGCTTTCACTGCAATGGAATAGAAAACAGTGTGAACATGTTGGAATGCTTACATCTTCTTCAGCATGTAATAGCTTTTCAGTAAGGTCTTGGCTGGTTATTTCTTGGGCTTTCAAGGATTCCTTATATTTATCCAGTTGCGTCAACTTTACTAAAGTTTCTGCCAATACACGTTCCTTTTCTGCAAGTGAAGCTTCCAAATAGTCTTTTCTGTCGCTGACTCTAGAAATTAACACCAATGTCATTCACTTTCAATTATAAGTTTTATTAGTTTACATGCAGTATTTGGAGAACAGTGGAAAATGGAAAGCTGAAGACAAGACATGGTTAAGCGAGACGAGATCGAAGTATTAAAAAATTATTTATATTTGTATGAAACAATTAGAGGAAACTATTTTGTTACTTGATGGTAGAGGATCAAGTAGCACAGATGCCCATCACTATGTCCATCATGCCAAGACCAGCTCTTTGATACATCTATCAAATTAATCACATTCCCCACTTTATAAATTCAACCACCTTTCCTGAATTACTGCTATTGCTGCTGCACTTTAGGGTGCAACTCCTTGATCACAGTAATCTGACGTTAAAAAAACATCCTCATCTGTATTTAAAAAAACCCTATAACTACTTTAGCCTTGTTAAGAGCATTCATGGGAAATTACTGCTGCTGGGGAAACTAGTAATCTTAGAAGCTCTTTATTTTACATTTACACTGCAATTTTTATGGGGAATGGCTCATGTCACTATGACCTCTGAATACCTGAAACAAGGACTGTGTTAATTGGATCCAACCTACCGGATCACAGTCCCTGATTAGTCATCATGCTATCAGAGCAGGCTGTAAAATAAGTGGATCAGTGACCAGAGAACATGCTTTAATGATTATCAGCAAAAAAAAAAATCAAATAAAAAGCAATAATTCAAACTCAACATGTTGTAAAATGTAACACCCTCAATTCAGTCAAATGTCATACTTTAAGATGGTTGACAATTTATGCCAAATTTAGCTGAGAACAGCCTGACATTATGAATAATGACTCCGCCTAGGAAAATAAGTCATAGGGCACAGCAACACAGAAACATGCACTTTGGCCCCTCTAGGTTGTGCCAAACTATTATTATGCTTAGTCTCATCGCTCACACCTGGACCATACACCTCCAATCCTCTCACATCCATGTACTAAAATGACCTTTGGATCGGCACACCAGAACGCCAGCAAGACCTCTGGTAAATTTTCTCTTTTTCTAACAGAATCGCTTTGACATGAAATGATCTTTTTCTGTTGATCAGTGTCAAAAAAAGTTAAATTAAATCCACTGCGATTCAATGTTGTAAAACAATAAAACAGGAAAACTTCCGGGGGAGGAGAGGGTGAATACTTTTTATAGGCATTGTACTTAAAGAAGATTAAAGGTACTTAAAGGAAAGATATCACTAGGATTGTAAGAGTGCAGAGAAAATTTAGAAGGACGCTGCTGGGACTTGAGGACCGGAGTTATAGGGAAAAGGTGGAGTCATTCAGGATTTTAGTCCCTCAAGTGAAGGAGGAGGGGAGATTTGATAGCGGTACACAAAATGACATGGGGTAAAGATAAGGTATATGCAAGCATGCTTTATCCAGAGTTTGGGTGAGACTGAAACTAGAAGTCATAAGTTAAGGGTGAAAGGTGAAACATTTAAGGGGAACATTAGGGGGAACTTCTTTACTCAGATGATCTTGAGAGTGTGGAATGTGTTTGAAGTGGTGATGCGGAGTTGATTTTACCATTTAAGAGAAATTTGGAGGGATAAATATATGGGAGAGATACAGAAGGCAATGGTCTGGGTTCAGGTCGACAGGAGTAAGCAGAGTAATAGTGCAGCATGAACTAGGTAGGCCAAAGGGCCTGTTTCTATGCTGTAGTGTTCTATGACTCTATGAATCGCTCCATGAGCCAGGGGCAACTCACTAAGCTAGCCGGCCTCCTATATTATTCTGAATTTTTTTTAAAATATCCTGTTGTACTTGTCAGCAAATTATACAAGAGTTTCAGAACTTCGCTTTTCAACAAATGCTTGACATACGATTTCCGTTGAACTGACTGACAAAGCAATCAAAATGCTAATGTTATGGGGGACTGATTCCCAATGCCAAGAAAAAGAAATGACGTTCAAATTATGGAAATTGAGCTTTATTGCTGCTCCTCTCATGTCAATACAAAACAGTGGCAAGTTTTCCTACCCTTTTAACCGTTCATTCAGATTTGAAACAATTTGTTGGTGTTGTTCAAAATCACGGCTTTGCTGGCTTCGCAAATGGGACAGCTGATTCTGCAACCGTTCAGCTTCATTCTGCATCAGGAAGGTAAAATTTAGAGCAGATTTGCAAAACATATTTTGATTTTTTCATATCACATTTGAGGCATAAAGACAAGTTCACAACTTAATCTACCATCTAAGTTCTATTCTGAAAGTGAGGAAAGATATCAAAGCTGCAGGACTGAATCTATCATATCGGTCAGAACTTCCATCTCTTAATGAAATTGAAGAGTATCAGCACATATGAAACCACTCAACACTACTCAGGATAAATTGCATCTACTTTGAATAACATAAAAATAATTTATAAGTATCATCTCAAAAGCCAAAGCACAAGCACAATGACAAACACAGTTCTCTTCTATCTTCATAAAATCCATTCCTATCTCTGGTGATCACAAGCCTAGTTTAGATAAATGAGGTAATATTTGTTTTGCTATGTATTCCTGTACATCAGCTTGCTGAAAATAAGTATATTGATGGAGGATGAAGGACAAATCTTTGGGCACCTGACTCACCAGACTGCTGCTTCCTCAATATTCTTGAAAATGACCCAAAATTCCAGCACTACAAAGCAGTCTAACTCTGGAAATGATAAGACAATACCTTGATTATTTTTATTCACTGATGCCTGTCTGTGGGGGCATAGTAGCAGTGCTATTGTCTGACAGCTCCAGAGACCGAGATTCAATCCTGAGCTCTGGTGCTATGAATGCAGAGATTTGCACCATCTCCCTGTGATCACATGGGTGTTCTCCGACAGCACAGGTTTCCTCCTACATCCTGAAAACTTACAGGTTGCTAAGTTAGTTTGCTACATAAACTACCCTCGTCCAGGTGGATGGCAGAAAAATTGGGATGCAGCTGATGAGTATATACTAGAATAGGTTCCAGAGAGATTCTATTAATCATTTAGGAGCCAGTTCAATGTGAATGGGCTGAATAGCCTCCTTCAAAGTTGCAAAGAAATATGAATTTAAAACAGTGCATTCTAAATGTCACACACAAAATGCTGGTGGAACACAGCAGGCCAGGCAGCATCTATAGGGAGAAGCGCTGTCGACGTTTTGGGCCGAGACCCTTGGTTTGAATTTCCAGCATCTGCAGATTTCCTCGTGTTTGCATTCTAAATGTGTTCCTTTCAAGCACTACTGGATATGTAGTCTGAACTCTCATCTAAAGGTTAAAGATTGGTTTTATCCGTCACATATAAATCAAAACATGAAATGTAGCCCACAAGTGTCACCATGCTTCCGGTGCCAACACAGCATGCCTAACTCTTGCATCTACAGAATGTGAGAGGAAACTGGAGCACCCGGAGGAAACCCACGGAGACACAGGAAGAATGTACAATCTCCTTACAGTGATTGCAACTGAACCCTGATCTTCCAATCACTGACACTATAAAGCATGTAAACTGCTACATTATGTTAACTGTTACAGGCATTTCCTCAACAAGTTCATGCACAGGGTAAGTGAACAAAGAAGGTTTTTTCCTTACAAAGCATCGAGCATACAGTATGATTCCAAGTTTAAGGTACCTTATCACATTTATTCTCAATACAGCAAAGGTTTTGGCTTCCATGAGCATAACATGTCATAGCAAAGAGGGTCACTCTCTGACAGAAGGTCAATGACTGTTTAATGATAATGATGTCCATCATCAAAACAAGACTATTACTAGAATGGTGACCATCTGAATGATTCTCTTCAGCGGTACAGTTTGCACCAACATCATCATTCAGCAGCAGGCTGCAAAGTTACTGCTATGAAAAATAAGTTTGGTGATGACCAGGCCTTTTTTCCCTACTATCATACAGCTGGGGCTGGTGGGATGGAGATGCCTCTCTACCAAAGAAGGTGTAAGGAACTTCTTCACACCACTAGCCTGCAGGTCACCTTTGGGCAAGGTGTAGCACCTGCTTAGCCCCCTGATCAGGGTCACATGAAGCCATAGGAGCAGATGGCGGATGGTCGTATGAGCAGCTGGTACATATCACAAACCCTAATGATGCCAGACAGACAATCTCTGAAAAATATTGATAATGGCTGGGGTCACCTGTCTTGTAAAGACACTGCCCAGAAGGCGGCAATGGCAAACCACTTCTGTAAAAAAATTGCCAAGAACAATCATGGTCAAAAGACCATGATAGCCCATGTCATATTACATTGCACAAAATGATGATGATATACAGCTGGAAACAAGTAAATAAAGGTAGTAGCAATTTAAAAGAATGGTAGAGCTAATGTTCCACTGGTACTCCCAATCAGGAAAAGTATGAAGCCGTTTCTGGATAGTTTAATTTACCCCAGATCTTATACACAGGATTTACCTTTGGTCAGAAACACATGAATTATTTACTTCATCTAATGGTTAATTATGGACTTTGCTTATTCTGTAGCACGCTCACCAAGAGATCAAACCTTCTCAAAACCATTTGCGCAGAAGTCACATAATTAATGAATCAACTAAATATGAAGTATTATTCATTGCTGGACTCCTAGCCTTTTGTGTTATTACTCTCCCTGACAAAGGGTCAAAGATGAGACCAATGCGCCCCACACCCTCCACCTGTTTTTGCAATTGACCAAGCTAGTTCCAACCACTCTTTCCTTGTATGAATCCTTCGAAATCAGGATTCTTCCCCAGGAACAGCAGTAAGCACATCTCAACAACATCTCTAATGGCATAATTTCAAGTCAAGTCACTTTCACTGTCATTTCGACCATAACTGCTATGTAGAGTACATACTAAAAATGAGACGTTTTTCAGGACACAGTACAAAAACTAGACTGAACTAGTAAAAAACAACATATAGAGAGAAAAAAAAACAACTACACTAGACTACAGACCTACCCAGGACTGCATAAAGTGCACAAAACAGTGCAGGCATTACAATAAATAATAAACAGGACAATAGGGCAGTAAGGTGTCAGTCCAGGCTCTGGGTATTGAGAAGTCTGATAGCTTGGGGGAAGAAACTGTTACATAGTCTGGACGTGAGAACCCGAATGCTTTGGTGCCTTTTCTCAGACGGCAGGAAGGAGAAGAGTTTGTTTGAGGGGTGCATGGGATCCTTCATAATGCAGTTTGCTTTGCGGATGCAACGTGTAGTGTAAATGTCAGTGATGGCGGGAAGAGAGACCCCGATGATCTTCGCAGCTGACTTCACTATCCGCTGCAGGGTCTTGTGATCCGAGATGGTGCAATTTCCGAACCAGGTAGTGATGCAGCTGCTCAGGATGCTCTCAATACAACCCCTGTAGAATGTGATGAGGATGGGGGTGGGAGATGGACTTTCCTTAGACTTCACAGAAAGTAGAGACGCTGCTGGGCTTTCTTTGCTATGGAGCTGGTGTTGAGGGACCAGGTGAGATTCTCCACCAGGTGAACACCAAGAAATTGGGTGCTCTTAACGATCTCTACCGAGGAAGTCGTCGATGTTCAGCGGGGAGTGGTCGCTCCGTGCCCTCCTAAAGTCAACAACCATCTCTTTTGTTTTGTTCACATTCAGAGACAGGTTGTTGGCTCTGCACCAGTCCATTAGCCGCTGCACTTCCTTTCTGTAAGCTAACTCGTCGTTCTTGCTAATGAGACCCACCATAATTTATAATTATGGCACAGCAATTCTAATTTCTGAATTGAATTTGAATCTTTGAAGCCAGTAATTTTGAAAGCTGATACAAATCTTATCTCTCTGATACACCCTCATTGTCTTATATCATGTCACTCACGAGGCTTCATTCTTATCAAGCAGCCAGAATGCCTACACTACTTCTTTTCCGTGTTCTTAGGTTCCCCTTTCTGCCCACTCCCAACATATAATTCTCAAGTGAATGCATTTCTGAAAATATCTAAAAGCATAGTTCTATCTGGTGGAGGGGAGATGGGTGGATAGGGGGATGGGGATGAGGGTTGGGGAGTGGCTGGGTTAAACAGTCAAAATGTAATCGGCAACTGGTTGTCTTGAATGTAATTTGTTGGTGTTGCAATAAAAATTAGTGATTTAAAAAAAGCATAGTTCTATCTAATAACCTTCCTCTTCAACTCGGACTAATAATCACATGCCCCAAACAAACACACATCATCCTTTGTAGTTGCTGATCAATGTTACCTACTGGTTAAATAATGCCATAGTTTTCAAACCTTTCCATCTCTCAGCTATTCCTACTCTGCAATCCTCCAACTCCAAAATTCTCAGAGACACGTCTACTTAACCAATTTTGGTCCTTTGTTCACCTTGAGTTGAACTGCTTAACCAATGGCCATGTCAACAACTGTCAAAGCTTTAAACATTGGTATCATCTGCTTCCTCAAAAAAGGTTTTCATTAACCTTTTCAATAAAAGCATTTTTTGTGGCAACAGGTTTAGTAATGAGCAGCTTTGAACAACTGGATTTTTGAAAGGACTTTGACTTTAGGAACACTGTGTACAACACAAGCAGCACCTACCTGATGTTACATTCATACAACTAGATGAGAAATGAACAATTACTTCCATGAAAACCAATAAAGTATCACGACGATAGTACTTGCAAGCTGTTAAGTAATCTACCAATCCCAGATACATTCTGTTAGGACTATATAATGCACATCTGACCCCAAAAGAGGTGGGGCATTGCACAGTAGTGCACAACACCATTAAGTAACTCCTCAAACTGCATTTGAAAAGTCTCACATCTAGCACGCACTCAATAAATGATTTTCATCAGTTTTATTAGGTAAACCTTTACCAAGTTTCTTCAAAAGGTGATTTTGTAAGAATCATTATGAAATGTTAACCCAAACTTGACGTTTCTAAGAATAGTTTAAGTCTACCTTTCCTCAAGCTTATTCAAAATGTCAATTTTATTTCCTGCTGAGTTCTCTATCTAACATTGACTTGTTTTCTACATAAGAACAGAAATTGTATTTGAAAATAGGTAATTTTTGATTTCAGTAGGGATTCACTCAACATTGTGAAAATTTTACTTTTTATTTCTGTAAATTTATAATCTCAGGTGTGCATTATGTAATCTTTACTACCTTTTGTATATCCCCATCACCAAAAGCTATAATTCCCTAGTGTTATTTTGCTTGCCTAATGCTTAACACAACTCAGTTACAATTAAGCAAACTTTAGGATTAAAAATATCTAAACACACACACACACACACGTAAATCAAACCCAATAAAACACAACTAACAACACACTGTAGCAGTTGCTTTTCACCTCCAAAGTGACTATGGGCAAACACACACCTGGCGAGCCCTCAGTAGTTGCCCTTCTTCATTGACACCAAAGGCCACCTGTATTAAAAGGCTTTGTTACAAGATCCTTGAATTTTAGTTTTATTGTGCATTAAAAAGTTTTTAACATAATTCAAAAGTTCAAACCTCGAGGTTTAACCTTCAACTTTTGATCTGAGAACTACTGTATGTATATTGTAATCAGAAACTTTTAGAACAAGGCAACACAGACAAAATGCTGGAGGAACTCAGCAGGCCAAGCAATGCTTTGGGTCGAAACCCTTCATCAGGACTGAAATAAAAAATCCTTTAGAAAAGGGGTTCCCAACCTGGGTCCACAGGCCCCTCAGTTGATGGTAGGGGTCTATGGCATAAAGTTTGGGAACCGCTGCTTTAGAAGGCCAGATAAAATGAAAGTGTTAGAATAACATTTATAATTTGTAATTATGATAAAGAGAATTTCTTCTCAGAGAAGGTGGTGAATCTTTGGAATTCTCTACCTCAAGAACTGGAAAAGGTCATTCACCAAGATGATTCAAAACAGAAAAAGGTGGAATTTTGGATATTAAGAAAATCAAACAATATGAGAACTGCGCAGAAATAGCATCCAGATGAAAAAGTCAGACATGATCCAAGAGGTGGAGGCAGTTTGGCCTCCTTTTCCTCCTGTCCTCATCTTCACCATGGATGCATGACAGAGGTTAATCAACTGTCCTCCAAGTCCTGGGAACCAAATTTCTCCAGGATAGCACAATTGGAACTGAACAAAAATATGTTTAACCAATTCTAGTTAGCAATTTAAATAAGTGACAGAGCTTGCTATTTAAATAAAAACATGTGATCTCATTAAGAATAACCTGAAATTGCTACCTGTCAAACACAATGAACCATTATTCTAAACATATCAGTAGATCAGTTGCTATTAAACTATTTCCAAAATTTTATTCAATTTTGGCTGCTATTAACACAACTGTTGACGTTATAACAATTCTTATGTTAAGCTGTTCTAAACAATCACCCTTACCTGATGGAATTCTACTCTGGAACGGAGCTGTGCTCTGTCCTCCAAGTCTTGACAGCGCTCCTCTAAGACTAAGATTTGCTCTTGCAGCCTGTTCCGCTCCATTTCCAACTCTTCAACAACTGCCCTCAGTCCTGAATAATTATAAATGTGATTTTGCAAAGCTGTTGAAACGAAAACTAAATTGAATGCGATCTTCAATTTAATATAAACACTTGAAGGTTGTTAACTACAATATGTTAAGATTTTTCTATTTATTTTGAGTCTTTGCTCTGGATTTTGCTGCAGTGTCAATGTTGCACACCATCAGCATTGATTGTCATTCACGTATAAACTTGAACTATAACCTCCACAGACTTAAACAGAGAGATCAGGAAGCTGTCTTCCAAACTGCTCTTCTACTCCAATACTGTCTCCCTAGATACCCTCTATTCAAATGCACAGAGGGGCAAAATTACAGTACATACATGAAGGATAGAGAAAATTGAAATTTAACAGACAGAACTGGGATTTGTCCAATCCAGTGAACAAAAAAGACACCAAATCCAAAATACTGTTCGTCTCTGTCCTTTACATTTCAGGTAGAGATTGGAAGTAAGGTTTAAAAAATTTTACTTTTTCTTTTATCTTTCATTTCTTCCTGAATCCTTTTTTCCCTTCATTTCAATTTTTGTACCATATTTTACAATTTATAAACTCAATATTTAGAATTCTTCAGTCTGATTGGTTGTTTGCCAATTATGGGATCCCAAAGGCATGTACAGATGCTTGGTTCTAAATTTCAGCAAATTTCAATGCAAATCCCATAGCAACTTTGAGGGTAATTTTAAGTGTAATGAATGACTGGCAGCAATTCATCAATACTGAAAGAAAAGTTCAGTCTTCATTTAGTCCACAGACTAAATGATTTCAGGTTACACATCTAAAACCCTGAACTAGTCACACACGGGTCAATCACAAACAAACAAGCCTAAAATAATTGCTAATATTAATGCAATGCCTTTTATAAGCCTAGTGCCTGTGTGAAACTGTTAAGTGATCCTGCATTCTGAGCACCAGGTGAAGATACTTGTCAAATTTTAGTGACAAAGCCTTTTATTTCTTCCCTGTTTGAAGGAGAGAAAAAAAGCTGAAGGAAAGCAAGAAGGGTACAACTTGAAACAAAGGAATGAGTGAAGAATCTCTTTGCAGGAAAGTAGCTATAGAAAGAAAAATCTGGACCAAAAAAATTAACAGTTGAAGGGTGATGGAGACAACACTGACGGGAAAAAAGAGCGTGTGAAATAAGTTCAAATTAATTTAGATGCCAGCACTCCAAAGTAAAAACAGAAATACTATGAGATTCACTAAGTCAGGTAGCATGTTCGGAGAAAGTCTAAACCAAAATTTAATGCAACTGGTTAATTATCTTATTTAGGATATCTTATTTCGAAGGATCTCCTTCGAAGATCATAGATTTGGATAAAAAAGGAAGTGGAGAATTGTACATGGGAGGATGGAAATAAGATTTTTTTTGACTCAGTGGATGTCATTTGATAGTAAACAGAGGAGGAAGATAAACAGACATGAGGAGGCTGAGGAAACATTGGGCAAAATAGGGTTGGTTTTCCATTGAGAAGAGCTGAAAAAACTGAAGAATGGTGGAGAAAATATAGTGTTAAGTACCTGAGACTAGGATTATTTGGGATATACTGACAACAATGAAGGAGCCCAAGATAGCCAAGCAGATAGTTCAGATTGTTTGACATCAAGTACACAGGAAGTGTAGGCCATTTGATTTATCATACCTGCGTAATTATTCATTCAGATCATGGCTGATCTCATTTTGAGTTCTACTCAGCATTCTTGCCTACACTCATTACTCTCTCACTCACATGCTTATCAAGAATCACCCAACCAGTCTTTAAAATATTCAGAGGCTGCACCCAATTTCTTTTGAAGAAAAAGACTTGCAGAAAGTAATTTACCTCATCTGCATCTGAAATGGGAAGGTGAGGGTGTTAGTATGCAGGTAGTGGGAAAATTATTCCTTGTGTTTGTCGATCCTGCCACTTTGGAATGGCCCACACCTTATTAACCTGGTCCAACTCCACCTGGCTTTCTTGGAATTTATCTGTATTAATCACTTATCCCATTAAGAGTGGAAGGGGGTACCAGATATTGTTATATGTTGGTATGTGCAGGGTGAGTTGGGGGTGAAAACTTTGGGATCAGGGGTATTGCTTAGGGTCAGGAGCTGTTTGATGGGACTGCTCATTGTTAATGGGGACTTGCCCAGGGTTGATGGGGGTGCTTTGGGTTAGAGGATGCAGTCAAGATTTGGGGGTACAGTTGGGATTATTGGTGCCAGTTGCAGTTATGGTGGGTGTGTCCGAATGGAGACTTTGCCTTGGGCTGATGGGTCCTGTGGTTAAGGTTGGGAATACGGTTCTGATGTGGAGTATCCACAATGGTTCATGGAGGGGTTCGGGTTACAATATCTCCACATTCTATACTTTCCCCACAGGAAGAAATGTCCGCTCCATGTTCAGCCCTCAGTTTTGTACCAACCAAGCATCAATGCAACAGTCAGTTATCAATTTGTTCTAAATTCCTCTGCCTTGGGGATTCAAAGTCATTTTGGTTCCTAATATAAAGGCAAGTCACTCACCATCGCGTTGGAAACATATTGCCATTCCTTCATTGCTGCTGGGTCAAAATCATGGAATTCACTCCCTAACAAAACGGTGGGTGTACCTACGTCTCAGGGACTGCAGTGCTGAAGAGGCAGCTCATCACCACCTTCTCAAGGGCAATTAGGAATGGGCAATAAATGCTGGCTTAGCTGGCGATGCCCACACCCCATAAATGAATAAATAACTTTTTTAAATGGTGCAGATGATACCGTGGAAAGATAGCTAGCCAGTTCTTCCAGCATGCACATGCCTATAATTGTAAATTACTCAACAGGGCAATTTAGAGGAGGAGAAGCAAAAATCCAAACAATGCTGACATGGGTTAGAAAGTGCCAATAAGCAAAATGGGTTATTTAAAATAGAAAGATTTTTTTTTAAAGCATCACAAAAGTCACATGATGTGCATGCTTTCAATAACCGCCTAGCAGGTATCACACCTGTATGATGGGAACTGTACTCTGGCCACAAACCTCCCAAATTCGCCCCTTCATTTGCATCATTCTGATCCATATTCATGTTGGACTCTTCAAAGTGTTGCTTCTCTTCATATTCATAATCATCCTACATCATAAAAAAAATCACACTTAGTTCTGTGTGGATATATTTACAGAACATTTTACAACTTGCTAACTTGTTAGCACTTCAATCTTTCCAAATGTGGTCACTTGGTATCAAACAAAAGATTTCAACCGATTTTGTCTGATGCTTTTTAACTTCTACTCTTGGAAAAAGTTAGCTGCACATCATTAATATTTACGGAGATACATATAAGATGCACAGTGGAAGGAATTCAGTGACTATTCACACTAAACAAGATGATTGAGAGTGAAAATTGATTATATTGTCACAGCCACAGAGGGCCATCACATGGCCCATCATGTGCATACTGGCTCTGATAGTTATTCAATATTTATAATATAAAGGGGCAAGTTTGGTTCAATTGATGGACTTTGCAGATGTGACAATGATTTCTAAAAGTTTGTTTCTTTTACATGTTATTTTAACTGTTATATTAAAAATTGAACATGCTTGATACAATGCCAGACATCTTACTTTAACTTATAATGGCAGTTAAAACTTAGCTTAAAACTTTTTCATTTTTGCAAGTCTTGGTTTAGATTTACTTACTCAAAATTACCAAAAGTTTCATAACAAAAATATATCTTAAATCAATCTTTGCAAAACTAAAGTTAATGTCACAAAATGTCAAACTAACTCGATCATAAAACTTCATACTGATGTACAAAGTCAAAGTTTAAATTCAAAGTTTAAGTCTCCGTCAAAATCATCCAATACCTCGAGCTTTTGGGCATCTGTGGTCCGTTGCCTCCTTCCTTGACTCTGTCCTAGTCTTCGAAGATCCCCCAGTTCCTCCTCCAGCTCCTGCTGTCCTGAGACCAAAGCTGGATCAGAGCAGCCAGGAAAGAACCAGTCATCCTCAATCAGTTTTGTGCCGCAGGAAGACACGTCATTCAGAAAGACAGCATGACCACAGACACAAACACAGTAAAGACCGATAAGACCCCAGTGGCTTTCACTACCTTGTGAATTCCCCAAAGGTGTTTGCTTTTAACAGAGTGCTGCTAAAATACAAAACAGCTGGCTGATATTTTAGTTTTAAACATATTTAGTAGTATCAAAGCTAAAGTTACATCAATTGTACTTCAGTGACAACTAATACTAAAACTGATTTATGTTTTGATACTATTTTCAATTTTGGAGCAGCAGAGTTAGATGTTACAGGTAGATTTTGCAGGTTTGTTATTTAACCTGCAAAACCTACATTAGATTGAGAGCAGGAACAAAAGATATTGTTCTACTCATGCAAATGAAAGTTAAAAAAAAATCCTCCACCCACTGAAATGATTCTGATGAATTAAATGGCTCATTTAACTTGTAACAATGCAATGCAATGTATGGATTAAAATGGTTTATATATCAAGGATTATAGAGTCGTGGACTTTTATAGTAATAAAAACAGGGCTTTCAGCCCATTTTCTCTCTGTTAACTATTATGCCTATCTGTACGAATCTCACTTGCCTGTGTTAATTAAATCTCCAAACTTCTGACTAAAACTTCTGAATTTACAAAAACACTAAAAAATGTAACTGGAAGCTTAACTGAATGTTTAATGCAGAGCCATATGTTAAAAATGATTTAAGTCTTCAGTTTTTAAAAAACTACAGAATTCAATGAAAGCATATTTTAGATATATGTTATATCACCTTTGGAATATTTTGTAATCAGAATTTTTTAAATAATTTAAAATTAGTAGTAGCTGAAATTGGAATCCACAAATTACTTTAGTAAGCATGTCTACACCCTTCACTGTAGTCTGGTGCAGAAGGTTAAGGCACATGGGATCAGAGACAAACTGGTTAATTGGATCCAAAATTGTTTTAGTGATAGGAGACAGTGGATGCCTGCTTTTCTGGTTGAAAGTGACTACAGAGATCAGTGCTCGTCCTTCGCTGTATACACCCATAATTTGGATGCAAATGCAGTAGGTATGATTAAAAATCTTGCAGATGACTTGAAAATTGCTGGTGTTGTGGATGGTGAGGAAGTTTGTCTAAACATACTGCAGGATATCAATCACATGGAGGTGGAATTTAGTTGAGATTTTATGTTGCAACTTTAGACAACAGTGATTAAAGTATACTTAGTATCGCATGCAGATCTCGTCCCCACCATGGGAAGAATGTGATTGTTATTGGAGAGAGCACAGAGAAGATTCTCCAGGATACTGTCTTCAGTTATGAGGAAAAAACTGACATGTTTTCCCAGGTGCAAAGGAGGTAGAGGAGTGATCTAATAGAAGTATATAAAATTCCGAGAGGCAAAGATAGGGTAGAAAATTCTTCCCCCATAGTAAGAGTATCCAAAACAAGAAGACATAAGTTTAAAGTGAGAGGAAAACATTTTATAGGGGATCTGAGAGAAAGTTATTTCCTTCACAGAAAATAATTGATAACTCAATCACATTGCCAGAGAAGATGTTGAAATAAGATACAATTATGTTTAGGAACATTTAGATAGACAACTAAATAGACAAAATACACAAGGGTACAGTCCTAATGCAGATAAATGAGATTAATGTGGACAGGTAAGGATATCTGTTATGTATGTAGTGGGCCAAAGGGTATGTTTCTATGCTGTACAACTCTGCCTCAAATTACACCACCATACAACATGAAACAGATTGACCCATATGCTGTCATTTTAAACAAATCCATGTCAACTTTTAGTGATTAAAAGCAGAGATCAAAGGCTAAGAAGCTAAGTCATCTTCAACCAAGAGTAAATGATTCATGACTGGAAGAAATCTTGCAGCAGCTAACACATCCCACCCATTTGTTCAGAATAAACTTGGCAAGGGGAGAAAATTCAGCTGAAATGAAAACAAATTCCCTTTAACATAGATTATAGAAATCACCACGTAAATCTCTTTCTCAGACTCAAAGTAATACAGCATGCAAAAAGGACTTTCAGCTTAACTGTTCCATGCTGAACATAGCATCCTCCCTACTAGTCCCAGTTGTCCAGTTGTCCATAACCCTCCACATCTCTATTGATATGCCTCTTGAAAGTTGCAATTGCATCCACCTCAACCATATCCTCTGGCAGCTCATTTCAGGTACTCACTAACTTCTGTATAAAGATTTCTTTTAAATCGTTAACTTCTAATTGTATCGATACTGTCTAGTTTTGGACTCCCCAGCCCTGGGGAAAAGACTATGATTGCCCACCTTATCCTTATCTTTCATGATTTTATAAACTTCTGTGAGGTCACCCCTCATTCTCTTGTGCTCGGGCTATAAAGATTCCCCATAACTCAGGCCCTCTACTTCAGGCCTGCACCCACTCCATCTTAACAAAGTTTTTCCTATAGCAGGGTGACCAAAACTGTACATAATACTCCAAGTGCAATCTCATCAATGACTTTGAGAACTGTAAAATAATGTCACTACTTCTAAATTCAAAGCCCCGACTGAAGAAGGCTAGCATACTAAATGCCTTATTCACACCCCCTCCCAGGTCCCTCTATTCCGCAACATTCATCAGTACCCTGATATTCATTGTGCAAGTCCTACTCTGGTTTGACTGCTCAAAATGTTTCACCTCACAATTAACTAAACCGAAATCCACTGGGCATTTCTCATCCCATCTCTCTAGTTGATCGAGATCTCTTTCAAATCCATTGTAACCTCTTCACTATCAAGGTGACCCCCAATTCAGCATCATCAGCAAACCTGCTAATCGTGTCATGAACACTTATATTCAAATCATTTAACATGAATAATGAATGACAGAGATTTCAACACTGATCTTTGAGACAACCCAGTTGTCATAGGTCTCCAATTGGAGAATCAAGCTTCAACCATTACTCTTTGCTTCGTATTACTGAACCAATTCTGAATCCACTCACTAGCTCCTCCAGAATCCCATGCGACCTAGCCTGCCACATGGGACAGCATCTACAGCCTAACCTTCAGCAATCCCCTTATTAATCTCTTCAAAAAACTCCAGAAGATTCATCAGATATGAATTCCCAAGCACCAAATCATGCCTGGCTATTCCTGATCAGGCCACAACTATCCAAGTTATGATAGATCATGTCCCTCAGAATTCTCTCCAGTACCTTTCCTACAACTCAAGTCAGACTCACAAGCCTGTAGTGACCAGGCCTGTCCTTGCTACCCTTCTTGGACAACAGAGCAACATTGGTCACCCTCCAGTGAGCTGGATCATTACTACTAATGTAGCATAAGAATTGTTTAGGATCATCTTCAACCCTACCTACCAAATCAATTTCATACCATCATTTTGCTCTCCTAATTTCCCTCACCTGGTCTTAAACTTTGAATATTTGTTGAGGGATTTGTTCACACCCAGCTGCCTAAAATGCAATGGATTTTTTTTTTTCCTTTCCAGAGCCTTGATATCTCTAATTAACCGGGGTTGCCTGAACTTATTATATCTACCCTTCATCCTAACAGGAACAGGCTGCCCTGGACTCTTGAATGAACCCTCTTAAAAGCTTCCCAATTGCTTCGCCTTGGGTAGCTCATTCTACCCAGGCCTCAATTCCTTCTGTTCCAGATTCCCATATTCCTCAATTCCCTTTGCTTTCCAAATCCATCTATCTATCTTCTTTCTAAATCACTCCAACCATTGAACCTTCACAAAATTCCAGAAATTCACCACTCTGTGACAAGTAATTCCTACACACCTCAGTGCAACTTTATCTTGTAACTATGTTGCTTTTTCAAGACCCTCTCATGTGGGAACATCTCCACATCTACCCAGTCATAACCCCTTAAGGATGTTTTACAAGTTCAAATAAGATCACCTCTTATTCTTCTAAACTCCAAAAGCACACAGATTCAACTTCTTTGCTGTTTATAATACAACAAACCGTCAATGTGCAAAATTTTAATGAACATTTAAATACTTTAAGGAGAACTAAATAAGGATTGTAATAATCAAGATTAAAGCGCCCAATTAAATATAGAATTGTTTAAATTAACATAAATTAACAAAAATGGGCAGCACAGCAGCGGAGTGGTTAGCATAATGCTATTATAGCATCAGCAACTCAGGTTTGATTCCACTGCTGTCTGTAAGGAGTTCATATATTCTCCCTGTCACCACATAGGTTCCCTCTGGTGCTCCAGTTTCCTCCCACATTACAAAGACATACTGTTAGTTGATTAATGAGTCATGAATGTAATTGAGTGGCACAGGCTCTTTAGGCCTGAAGGGCTGGTTACCCTGCTGCATCTCTAAATAAAATCATTTTAAAGTAGATTATATTTTGAAATATTAATGGAAGTAACTATGTAATTTTTTAAAGAGCGATCAGGCTATCGACTGCAGATGCATCTAGTTTGCAAATACTAGAAATTTCATCAGCTCAATTCATTTCCCTAAATTGTGGAGAATGAGACAAAAAGCAGCACAATTTATGTTGACCACACAGAACAACTTTGGAATTTCTCAAGAAAACTAAGTAGGCTAAGTTGTTATTTGTTTCATAAGATAATTACAAACATTTAATCATCTGTGACATTGATGAGTCAAACTACCTTCATAAGTTTTCTATTTGAACAACATAATTGTTCCTCCTTGGGGAAACCACTAAGAATAAATGTCACTGGAATAAAGACATTACAGGCAAGACACACAGTCATCATTAGCTTATCAATAACAAAAGGATTTTTTAATTCATGATGGATAGGGATACTTAAAGAGTAAGAATAAACTGAATATCAGTGATGGTGAGGGGGGGAATGCAAACTATATGCTGATGTTTTGCCAACTACTTCATTACCAAAAATTAACGATGAGATGACTCGTGCAAAATGCATTTTCCCATCTGTTTTGTGATTTGGAGTGAGCACCGCAAAAGATGTTCTATTCAGGTGAAACAAACTTATCTCAACATGCAAAGCAACGAAGAACACTTAAAGGGGGTGATTTAACTTAGGATGGCCTCATGCAATTATTATCATATGAAGGTAAAGTTTGCAAAGGAAGGATAGATCAGAGGCAAACCGGCTTCCATGGGAAAAGCTTATCTACACATGTTCAGTGAAAAAAACAATTACATCACAGTACTATTTAGCTAATGAAGTGCACTGCTGATTATTTCCAAGTACAAATTCCAAAGCCCAGAAATACCCTGCAGTACACTGCACAGAAAATGACGACAGAAACCTGCATGCACAAAACTGATGGGAAACTGTGCTCCTAATGGCTGGCCAAATCACAGTTGCAAAAGCAGTGGAGGGGGAAGTGGATGGAATCGTTGAAAGCTCATCAAGGATATGGTAGAGGAAAAGAAATATTAATAAAGTCATGCCCAACTTAAAGGGAACTAAGCATCAGATCTCCACATTATAGAACAAAATATCTTTCACTTATTTTTCAGAAATGCTGCTATAAAGTCAAAATATTTGAAATAACACATCCAATTCAAACAAACAGGAAAGAAAATCAGAAATTAAAAGCAACTAGAAAAGCGAACAAGCTAATGTTCTAGCAAATTGTCTCATCAATTTTTTTTCCATTCATGAACAGTAAGGAAATTACAAGTCTTAACTTTGGTTCAAGTTTGAGCACATTCATATTCTTCACAGATTTAATACTGTGCCAACTTTACTTTCTAATTGTTAGTATACCAACAGAACTAGGTGGTTCTTACTATACATTTTTTACAGTTTAATAAACATGGCATCCAATTTGGCTCGTGGGTTAAGATAAACTCACTGTTGTGAACTCACTCACTCTTAATTAAGTAAATAAAATCTCATCATGTATACCTGTTTTCAGAATACTGAAAGGCCTCGATAGTGGACATGCAGAAGATGTTTTTAATAGAGAGAGTCTAGGGCAAGGGGGCACAGAGGAATTTCTTTAGCCAGTGGGTCGTGAATCTGCTGAATTCATTGCCACGGACAGCTAGACAATGGTTATGGGGAAAAGGCAGGATAACGGTAAAATGATGGGATATTTAAGTAAGTTTTTCTTTAGAGCTCCTTTACTGATATCATCACTTTCTGGCTTAATGCCTGTATCTGTTGGTTGTAGGCTAGTTCAGCCAAGATCGAATGGCATAGCAGACTCAGTGGGTTGAATGACTTAATTCTGATACCTTGAGTCTTGTGGTCTTATTTACAACTGGAGGCCACTGTACAGTGAGACACTAATTTTACAAGTTGATTGTGACCTTATAATTAAATCAAGATGATGGGAGGAGATGGGGAAAGGGGAGAACTGTTTTCCCCGTTTGTAGGACTGAAAAGTTAATTTAATATTATTGACCTTAACAGAACTTTTGAATTTAATAATATTATTCGGGCTCATTAATATGCACAGGAAGTCCACAAGCTGAGTGTTCAGAGCCCGGAAAAACCCCGTGTGGAAACCAATTAGGCTTAATTCTACACCTTTCTGAACACATCCGGAATGTTTGGCCAACACCTTCAAAGGTCACCCACTGAACAGATTTCCTCGTAAAAGGTTAACACCAGTTTTTTTAAATGGCAGCTACTGAGAATCCACTGTTAGAACAGAGTTACAGAGTTGCCAACATTCTATGATTGCCCTCAGTTGTTCCAGATAAAGATGAATTTAAGCTTATCAGAAAAGAATTTCTGTTTTTTTATTCTGTGCACTTGACTATAATTCAAGAGGAAATATGATTCTGACTGATCAATAAGAATCAACAATCTGAAGAAGAGTTTGTCTTCTTTCCAATTATTGGTAAAGCCATCATTCCAATAGGATTGACCAATGGCAGAAACAGGATGACTGTGGGTGGGAATAAATGTTGATGTTGTTGCCAACCAAATTGGGAGTGAAGGATTTTCACCATTTTGCCTTGGAACAGTTCATAAACTGTTCAGCTGAAGCACAGGTGTTAATGCTGAAAGTGCAAAGTTGAGCTTTAAATTCTGGCTTAAAATGCTATCAAGCAATCAATCTCACAACTGGAATAAACATCACAAAATAGAT
Source organism: Hemitrygon akajei (assembly GCF_048418815.1). Taxonomy (NCBI): domain Eukaryota; kingdom Metazoa; phylum Chordata; class Chondrichthyes; order Myliobatiformes; family Dasyatidae; genus Hemitrygon; species Hemitrygon akajei. The sequence goes on from NC_133129.1 coordinate 176,328,948, forward strand.
TTTTAAGCAAGTCATTCACCTGCTAAAATACTTGAAATTAGAGAAAGTAAACTGAGTGATTTGTTTAAAGTAAGAACAAGAGATCTCCATAATCTACCTTCTCTTTCTTCCTCAATTTGCGTCATCCTTAATTCCATGACAGTCCTCTCGTCTTTGGCATGGCTCCGCGCCGACTCAGAAACCATTTCTTGCCATTCAATTAGGCGGCTCTGCAGTTCCTCTGCACTTCCAGATTCACTTGTCTACAGAGACATCACACGCATCATCATCCACTCATCTAAATGGGCAATTAGATCCATGTTGATGCAGACAGGAACACAAGAATGTGGTCATTAGCTAAAACAGTAATGATTCTGTATGTTTGCATCCCGGGCATATTCTATTAGTATTATAGAAAGTTAATTCTAGGTTTAGAATGATGCAGTGTGAGATGATTTAGAATGAGTGATGTGTGCGTGCGCGTATATTTATGTATGTGTATATATATGAAACTTATTAGCAAACACTAAGTCCTCACCATTTTAAATTGACGTGGTCAAGAAAAAGACTTGAAATCAAAATCATCAGGATTTGAATCCAAATTTTCAAATGCTTCAATGCAAACCGTAACTCAAACAACAGACAACCTTCTCATCTCAGGAATCAGACTTGTCAATATACTTCCAGAGTTCTTCATAATATTATGGTTATTTTAAAAAATAATTAGTAGTAAAACTCTTCAAAGTAACTCATTTACATTAGAAGTCTTGGAATCCTCCACAATTTCCTCAACCACATGAACTATATGGCTATTTAAGATCCAAAATACGTGATTATGCATATAGAAATCATCTCGTGTGGAAATTAGCCTCCAGCCCATAAATACAGACAGCAAGTCAGGAAATGAGGATGACAACAGAAAAGAAGAGCAAAAGGAAACTTACTTAATATCCTAGTTGAAAAAAAACTAATAAGCAATAAAATACATCAATTTAAAATAATTTATTGGCACAGTTTGAGGCTACCGAATCCATGCTGAATATGCACACTTGGAATAAAGGACTGTAATATAGGCAAATAAAATGCAACACAAAGAGGCCTCCCAACCTGGGAAGTTGCTCGTTTGGCAACTTGTTCTAGATCTGCTTGCATTTTCTGTTGTTGCTCCTCATACAATTCCAATTTTGCTAGAAGCTCCTCTGTAACAAAACACATACCACCATGTAAATATTGATTTGAATTATTACTTACATCCTGCATATACGAGTAGTAAAAATCTTTACATTACATCTCCATCTAAATGTGCAATGTAATTTATAGTAATTTATAATAAAATATGTACAACAGGATAGTCAATATAACAACAGAATTAACCAGTCTGACGGCCTGGTGGAAGAAGCTGTCCTGGACACTGTTGGTCCTGGCTTTTATGCTGCGGTACTATTTCCCAGGTGGTAGTAGCTGTAAGTTTGTGGTTGGGGTGACTCAGACCCCCAATGACGCTTCCGGCCCTTTTTACACACCTGTCTTTGTAAATATCCCGAGTAGTGGGAAGTTCACATCTGCAGATGCACTGGGCTGTCCTCACCACTCTCTGCAGAGACCTGCAATTGATGGAAGTACAGTTCCCATACCAGGCAGTGATGCAGCCAGTTAGGATGCTCTCAGTTGTGTCCCTATAGAAAGTCGTTAGGATTTAGGAGCTCATACCAAACTTCCTCAACCGTCTGAGGTGAAAGAAGTGCTATATTGCCTTTTTCACCACACAGCTGGTAAGTACAGACCACGTGAGAGAGAAGGAACATAATATAATTGAAGTCATACCAGCCAACATACCATTTTGTGCCTTAAAATCTTGCAGACAATTCACTTCCTGTTGTAGTTCTCCTTTCTCTTCTTCCAATTCAACCACTCTGTTTTTGAGGGCCAAATACTCTTGATAAGAAACTCCAGTCTGGGTAGAAATAAATATAGCTTTGACTATAATTGTTTAAAACCAAAGGAATTTCTACTCAATGATAGCCACAATTCAAATCAAAAGAAATTAAAATATTTTCCAAATCATCTTTAAATGCTTAATATTTGCACCACAGCTAACCTGACCCTATCTCAACCATTTTATAGATCACTTTTCCTGCATGCTTGCATCAATTCCATGTCATTCACTCATCAGGAAAACACGTTACTAAACCAGGCAATAACTACACTCTGTAAGACCAAAGAAAAGGAACATGACGGAAAACGGAATAGTAGGTTATGCCCATAGAGTTAAATGAAAGGGAGTAAAAGGAACTTAATATGAAACTATAATCAAATGAAAATTTCAGTTTGGTCTATATAGGCTGTTGCGGTGCTATTCAACCTAGCATTAAGAGTGATGAGTGAGTGAAAGAAATTTAGATCCTAGGAAAGCATTCCTTCATACTGCTAAAAAGTATCCACAGGTTACAGAACCTGTAGTAGAAAAAATGGCATTTCCCACAATGCTTCAACTGTGCATGGAATACTACTAAACTAACTTATAAGATTAAGTCTTTTCATTTGTCTAGGAAAATTACAAACATATTGATCTCAGTCACTAGGTACTAGGTTTTTTTCATTTGTGTTACCTGTGCATTTTTCAGATCCTCTTCAGCCTGCTTGATTTTTGACTTGGACCAAGCTTTCATTTTCAAGAATTTGGCCTCAGACTTAGCAGCCTCTTCTGTTTTAAGCTTCACTTGCTCTTTAAAAGAATTAAAATAAACATAAGTGATATGAATTCCATGGCCAAATAAAGTACTTCACATCTCTAGCTGGCAGTTCAGAACAATCAATGAAAAATCACAGGAGTTCAACTATTTACCCGCAGTTCAGGCCATAAAATATCAATGTAATTCCTACAGTTCAGTAAATAAGAAACAAAGTCAGTTTTGAAGTGGTGACCTAAAGAATAATTACCCTTTGCAAAATATCTACTTCTGGAAAAAAATATTTTAATTTCATCACAAGCATGTTTCAAAATCTTCACAACAAAAGGATTTATCAAAATAATTCAAAACTCTTATTCTGAAGTACATTTTAACATAGCAAAATTATGATACATAATAATACATTAAATTATGATAGGCCTAAATAATGGTAGTCTTTTTACCTAAGGTGGAAATGTCAAATACAGAGCACAATTTTAAGGTAAGCTGGGGAAAGTTTAAAGATTTGCAAGACTTTTTTTAAAAAAAAGTTTCAAGTGCCTGGATTACCAAGAAGGAATCAATAATTCAATGAATCAATGAAAAAGACCAATGAACAAACAAGGAATGTGGACAATGAGCAGGAAAATGAGATTTAGATTGGCACAGTAGACAACATGGAAAAGGTGGGCTAAAAGGCCTCCTCCTGCACTGTACTATGCTTTAAAAAACACTTTATTTGATACTTTTATCTTTAATTGTACGTGCAGTGTAACTTTTGATTATTTCATTCTTTAGTTATTTCTGTTTGACTAATTGTTTTTTTTAATTTTGCTGAGAATTTTCAAGTTGTTGACTCACTCAAATGGCTAGGGAATACAAGTGTCTTTTGTTTGAAACAAAACTACTGACAAATATCAGAAAAGGGGAAGTTCTCACTACTGCAAGTGCTGTAGCTACAGTACTAACCACAAATTCAAGGCATTTTAACACTCACATTAATGCCATCAGAACAAACAATAATTGTTAAACCTGGGCAGCACATAACTTTGAATTAAGACTGCTATTTGTCAGTTACCCTTTTCTATGCTGGATGTGCTTAATAATTTAAAATGATTTTGTGTGAAAACTACAGGTAAAGGGGAAACTTGTAATTACACAATGGAAGATAAATGACAAGAAAAATTGGAGAAAAGCGAAGGCATTTGATTTGATGACTGCTCATGGCAACAAATTGACATTAAGGATTGATCTAAATAAGGCAAGCCAATGATTCTGGTAATTGCTCCCCTTCTGTCTCTTTTCTCTCTCCTGTTGATCTCCTTGGCCCCATTACATCTCTTTCCCCTTTCCATCTGCCTGTCACCCATATATTCCTCCCACAGCTTCCCCTTTCCTTTATTCCAGGTTCCACCTTACTCTTCTATCAGATTCCAACATTGTCAACCCTGTATCACCTCTGTTCATCACATCCCAGCTTCTGCCCTATTCCTGTTCTCCTATCCTCTATCTGCCCTATTCCTGTTCTCCTATCCTCTATCTGCCCTATTCCTGTTCTCCTATCCTCTATCTGTCCTATTCCTGTTCTCCTATCCTCTATCTGCCCTATTCCTGTTCTCCTATCCTCTATCTGCCCTATTCCTGTTCTCCTATCCTCTATCTGCCCTATTCCTGTTCTCCTATCCTCTATCTGCCCTATTCCTGTTCTCCTATCCTCTATCTGCCCTATTCCTGTTCTCCTATCCTCTATCTGTCCTATTCCTGTTCTCCTATCCTCTATCTGTCCTATTCCTGTTCTCCTATCCTCTATCTGTCCTATTCCTGTTCTCCTATCCTCTATCTGCCCTATTCCTGTTCTCCTATCCTCTATTTGCCCTATTCCTGTTCTCCTATCCTCTATCTGCTCTATTCCTGTTCTCCTATCCTCTATCTGCCCGTCATCCCTCCTCACCTGCAACCATCCATCACCTGCTAGTTTTTGCTCTTCCCTTTCCCTCCATTGTTTTATACTGGCAATATCCTTTCAACTTTTCAGTAGATTTGCACTTATAGGTGACTTATGCTGACACCCAAGTGTACTAATTTGCCTACCAGCCAATGAAGTATTTGTCAAGTATATCCACTAACAAACTATGGGAATAACAGCGGTCAAATCGCATACAGCAAAGTCCCACGAAGGAAATGATCATGACAAGGCCATTTGGCAAAAATACAAATTAAATAACATGCTCTGCATAAAGTCAACTACATTGCTCCAATGCTACAATATTTTGAGGCAAGCCTACTTAATGTAAAGAAAAATTAGAGTGGAAAATCAATGGCCTACCAAACAATCAACATGCTAATTTTGATTAATTACCTTCCAATTCTTCAATCTTTCGTTTAATGGCACTGTCCGTTGTACCAGTTGCCTCAAGTATCACAGGAACCTCACCACAAAGCTGTGAATCCCTTAACTGTTTCTGTAGCCGTAAATTATATTGCTCCTTCTGAGATATTTCTTCTTCATGTTTCACCCCAATATCATGCAACTCAGCGTTGTGTTTCTCTTTCATATTTTTCAACTCTGCCTCATGTCGCTCCATCAGATCTCTGACCTGGGCTCTCATAACATGCTTTTCAGCGTTAAGCTTTGCCTCAAGGTTGTCCTTTTCTAACTGAAGCAGCTTCATCTTTTCAATCATCTCCTGAAAAATTCAAAAGAGGAAAGTTAGACTAAAAGCAATTTTATGAATCTTACATTTAAAATAATGCAGCTTTCCAAAGTAACATTAAATGTTTGAAATCAGTAAGTCAATCAGGTAAGCAAGAAAAAATGAATGTCAGAAAATAGTACAGCACAGTATAAGACCTTAATCTCAAAATGTCACACTGGCCCTTTACCCTACTCTAAAATCAATTTAATCTTTCCCTCCCACAAAGCCCTCTATTTTTCTCACATCCACATGACTATCTGAAAGTCCCTTAAATGTCCCTAATATACCTGTCTCAACTACCACCCCGGAAGCGTATTCCACACCCCTACGGCTGTGCAAAAAGCTTACCTCTGTCCCACCGTACCTTCCTTCAAAAATGGAAAGTTACGCCCCCTTATATTACCCATTTCCACCCAGGAAAAAGGTCTCCCTCCCTCCGTCCACCATATCTATGCATCTTACTTTAAATACATTTATTGTCATCTTTCATTCTCCTTCACTCCTAAAAAAGCCCTTAGTTATCAAAATTAATATCAAATACCGATATTGTCTAAAGCAGTTGTAGGGAAAGCGAAGAACAATATGATCAGATCAATATGTTGTACTATAATCTGAGTTTATACGTTGTTAACAACTAATAGCATATCACTCCTGATCTTGGTCACAACTGTAATTATTTTGTGATGCAGATCCACAGTGCCAGCTAGCTGCCATAACCAGACATTACAGTGCTCCAAACTTCCGCTAACATTCTATGCTATCATCGGACTGAATAGACACTTTCATTACTTACACATACAAAGAAAAGAATTCAATCATTTTTTGTTTATGAATTTGTTGGAAGTGGTTCCCTCTAAACTAATTTCAGTGCGGGTTGCAACAGAATCACTTAGCTAGCAAAATGCAAACATCTTTCCCTTTAATATTAGCTTCACAGAACAGCAAGTAATAATTTCCTTACCTTTATTTGCTGGTCCCTCACATCGAGCTCTTTCTGCAGAACATCTACAACTTGAGTCCTTCCCAACAATACTTCTTCCTTTTCATGCAGCTTCTGCTTGAGAGCTTTCAACAACTGAAACAATGAATCAACTGAGTGATAAATAACTGCAAAAGTAACAAAAATTCCAACACAAAAAGAGAATTCTCACACAAACAACACGTAGTTCTAATGCACCAATAATTGTGCCTTTTTGCCACACCTCAGAATTAAAGGAATTAAAATGTATTAATTAAGTTGGGGGTAAAATCTTTAGTTCACATTCCTTAATACCTGTAGTCGGCCCTCCTTATCCACGGGGGATTGGTTCCGGGAACCCCCTGCGGATACCAAAATTCACGGATGCTGAAGTCCGTTATATAGTGGCGTAATATTTGCATATAACCTACGCACTTCCTCCCATATACTTTAAGTCATCTCTAGATTACTTATACCACCTAATACAACGGAAACGCTATGTAAATAGTTGTTACACTGTCTTATTGACAAGAAAAAAAAGACTGTTCATGTTTCTCCTGCTCACAACGCAAGCAGTGAACAAACGAGACGCGAGGCGAACAATGATCAAACAACAAGTAAAACTTGTAATACCTGTACAGTAGTTGTTACACTGTCTTACTTATGGAATGAGGGTGCTTTGGAGGAAAATCAATAATACTAAAGTCAGGAACTGTGGAGGTTGACGGCTGAGGATCTTCAAGCGTTGAACGTCGAGACTTCAGAATTGCAGAATCTTTAGTTAGAAACATTGTTATAGGAAGCCGTCTCTTCTTTCTCTTTGCATCATCAAACAAATCTTGCAGTGGCATGTTGTTATCCCTAGGGTGACACGGAGGCTTCGTTCCATCAAAGGATCATAGTCGAGGATCATATCCTTTAACACTTGCGCCTGGTGAAAAACTGCTGCAAATTTTTCAACTGTTCAAATTGATGGCTCTGCCTTCTCTAAATCTTCTTCATCATCATCTTCTTCTGTAGAGGCTTTCAGCAGATCTTCGAGTTCCTCATTGGTAAGGGTTTCTCTATGCTCTTCTGTGTGTTCCTCGACATTGTTCTCGATCATGTCAAAGAAGCCTTCCCTGCCAACTTCCCTTGCAACATTCAGGATATCCCTGACTTCTGAATCAATAGTGGGGAAGCCCCTGAAATCACTGACTGCCTCACTCCATAGTGGGTTCTAACATGCATTCACTGTCTCGGGCTTTACGGCATCTACAGCCTCTGCAATAAGCACAACTAAATCTGCAATTGTGAATTTCTTCCATAAATCCATGATGCTGCAGTCAGGGTTAGACAGACAGACATACTTTATTGATCCCGAGGGAAACTGGGTCAAGGGCATCAAGGGCAGCACGAATCCTCCCGAAGGTGAGGCAGGTGTAAATCGCCTTAATGCACTTAATGATGCCTTGATCAAGCAGCTGCTACAGTGACGTAGTATTAGGAGGCAGGAACATCACTTCCACATTATCATCGGCGAAGCAGAGAGATTGGGGATGGCCAGGAGCATTGTCAATTATGAGGAGAGCCCTGAATGGCAGCCCCTTCTCTTCGAGATATTTCTTGACTTCAGGAATGAAGCACTGGTGGAACCATTCCAAGAACAAGATCGCTGTCACCCAAGCTTTCTTGTTGTGTTGCCAGAACAAGGGTAGGCAATTTTTGTTTTTGCTCTTAAGGGCCCGGGGGTTGTTTGCTCGGTAGACGAGTCCTGGCTTGATCATGTGACCGGCTGCGTTGCCACACAGCACCAGAGTAAAGCAATCTTTCCAGGCCTTGAACCACGGGGCCTGCTGGGCATTCTTATGGATGTAGGTACGATTGGGCATCTTCTTCCAGAACAAGCCCTTTTCATCACAATTGAAGACTTGCTCTGGAAGGTAGCCTTTCTCTTCTGAGATTCTTGAGCTCCTCTGAGAACATTGCTGCGGCTTCAGCATCAGCCGATGCTCCCATGATCTTTACATTCTTAAGGCTGTAGCGCTTTATATAGCCAGCCAGCCATCCCTTACTAGCCTTAAATTCTTTTCTCTCACTCTAGTCAACCCCATCACAGTAGTACTCATACAGATTAAGAGCTTTTTCAAGTATAATTTGGTCATCAACAGGGATATGCTTCTAGCCTCTAGCCATATGTCCTCCAGCCATACACTTAATGTTTTTTCAGTCTTCACAAGCAATTTATCACGAACCAAAGAGACCATTCTTGCCATTGCAGGGGCAGCACTTATACTTTCACAAATTTCAGTTTCTTTCCGCTTTATTGTGCGAATGCTCGATTCGTTCTTACCGACCTTACGGCCCACTTCGGAAAGCGACATGCCACTTTTCAAAAAGGTCTAATATTTCTACTTTCTCGGCGAGAGATAGCACTTTACGCTCCCTCTTAGCCTTTCCGGAATTGCTTTGACCACCAAATTGCTTTTTAGGAGTCATTTTTTCACAGGAACAAAATAGCGCACGAACGAGACGCAAGGCAAATAATGCTCGAACAAGTGATGAAAGAGTACTTCCGGGTTTTCTCGATCCGCGGTTGGTTGAATTTGCACATGCAGAATCCGCGGATAAGGAGGGCCGACTGTACTTACCAAGTTACATCAAGCTGCTCTCTAACTTGATAAAGTAGCTTATGCTGTAATGTCAATAAAGAAGAGTTTGTCCATTTGTTTTATCAACAGTATTGTCTCGCATAAAGATGCTTTAAATGTTTACCAATCAAAAACATATGACTGCAACTGTTGAAATTCATGTGTAAAAGTATACTGGACAAAAAAAGTGATGCTGTAGATGAGGGGATATTTCATAAGATTCACCAGTCTTCACTGAGAGAAACTGTAATTAATTCATACACCACAGTAATACCCATGTGCAGAACACATTGTGTGCATAAAGAAAATATTCATGCAACTCCACAATAACAAAAATACAATTGGATACACAAACACTATGTATACATGGCAACTTTTCTTAGCAACAGTTCAGTAGTTCAGCTGACAACTTTTCAAGACAATCATTTGTACAGATCAGATATGTATCTCTAAAACAAAATTAATCGCCCCTATATGGTTAAGGCAAAAGAAACAGATTAAAGTAAAAAATAAGTAAGAGACCAGGCATTAAAGTACTGCATTGATTCATCGTTTTACAGGAGTGAACTCTTATTTTTAAACAGTGACCTCTGGTTTCTACAAGTAGTAACACCTTGTCTTCATCCAACATGTCATGATCTCTCAGATTATATATTCTAAATCAAAAATTTAATGCATTGACTTGCTTCCAGTTTAATTCTGAAAGCATATTTACCTGGTCAAGATCAGCACTGGCATCTGATTTAGCAGCCACGAGAAAGAGCTCCTGTTCATGCTTCTGTATCTGTTCAGTGAGCTGATTCTCCTTTGTTTGAATCATTTCCTGAAACACACAAATCTGAAAGAAAAAAATCCATTATGAGGTTACAATAAAAGGGATAAGTTCTGATGATATGAGTTACACCAAAGAGCACAATGACCAGTATACACAGTCAAGCAAGCTATTTGTGTTGAACAACTCAGCACCGACTTTGCAATAGCAGAATCTTTCTCTATCAATACTGTCCATTAAATCAATTAGTTGCATGCCAAATACAAAGGACATGTACTCCAGACATTTAACACTATTAATTCCAAGTGTAAACAAACCCTGATAATTATGTGCAAAGTGCAAATGATATCTGATCAGCTGTGAGAAAAAGTAACCCAGGGCAAATTATCTTATTTTTTTCAAGCTGAGCAGTCAATCATACTAAAGAATTGGAATACACAAACCAAGAAAAATATGTACGGTACTAAATTAACTGAAACAAAAACATAAGAATTAGGCCAAAGTTGACATTTTCAAACCTGTTGTATTTTCAAATATTTGTGTGAGAATTGTAAGTTATGCATATAAATGAGCTTATTTTTCAAGGATATATTGCTAAATAGAGATTTTGACTTTGTATACAGTTTAAAAAAGAACATATATCGTGCTTGGCACTTTTACTGCAAGAGTTTAAATTTTCATCATTAAAATCAATTACCCAGAATTCCAATAAGGATGGATTCAAAACAGCAATATTTGTCAGGGTGGGTTATAGAAAAACCTCTATGTTATTGCCAATATCATAATAAAGTAACATCAAACAGTTGACCATAAAGTAGCCTCATATTAAAATTAAATGATGAACAGTAACACCTTCAAAAACAGAGGCAGATTTCAATGCATCATTCAAGCTGCAAAAACAAATGAAAAATTGTACTTCAATTACTGAATACTTGCACTCACATTTTTCATGTACATTGCTTCTTTCTCTTCATACTGAATTCTCTCTTTGTTCAGCTGGTCCTTCAGAACGGTTGCTTGTTCTTGGAGAAGGCTGAACTTTTCTTCACTCTCTTCTACCTTTCTGGTCAGACTATGAACCATTGACTGCAGGTCACTGATAGATGTTTCTTGCATTTCATCCTGTTGCACCTAAAAGAAAAAGAGTAAGTGTTTACAATATAGATCATGTAGATTATACTTGGTAATATCCACAGTATGGATGGCAAGGTGGAGATCCGTTTCTCCCAAAGGAGGTGCAAAGCATTCCTTCCCTCCACTTGCCTGCGAGTCACCCTTGGGCAAGGGGTAGATGATTCGCTGATCAGTCACCTGAAGCCATGGGAGCAGGTGGTTGATGATCATATGAGCAGCTGGTGTATATCATAAGACCATAAGATACAGGAGCAGAAGTAAGCCATTCAGCCCATTGAGTCTACTCTGTCATTCAATCATGGGTTGATCCGATTTTTCCAGTTAACCCCTGCCACTCCCCTGCCTTCTCCTGACACCCTTTGATACCCTGGCTAATCAAGAAACTATCTCTCCCTTAAATACACCCAATGATTTGGCCTCCACAGCCACTCGTGGCAACAAATTCCACAGATTTACCACCCTCTGACTAGAGTAGTTTCTCCACATCTCTGTTCTAAATGGACACCCTTCAATCCTGAAGTTGTACTCTGTTGTCCTAAACTCCCCTACCATGAGAAATAACTTTGTCATATCTAATCTGTTCAGGCCTTTTAACATTTGGAATGTTTCTATGAGATCCCTCCCTCATTCTCCTGAACTCCAGGAAATACAGCCCAAGAGCTGCCAGACATTCCTCATATGGTAACCTTTTCATTCCTGGAATCATTCTCGTGAATCTTCTCTGAACCCTCTCCAATATCATTTCTAAAATAAGGAGTCCAGAACTGCACACAATACTCCGTGTGGTCTCACGAGTGCTTTATAGAGCCTCAACATCACACCCCTGCTCTTATATTCTATACATTCGCCTTCTTCACCACCAACTCAACCTGGAGGTTAACCTTTAGGGTACCCTGCAGAAGGACTCCCAAGTCCCTTTGCATCTCTGCAGTTTGAATTCTCTCCCCATCTAAATAATAGTCTGCCCATTTATTTCTTCCACCAAAGTGCATGACCATACACTTTCCAACATATCACAAGCCCTGGTTATGCAATCACTGACGCCAGGCAGACAATCTCATAAAAGTATCGATAATGGCTGGGATTACCTGTCTTGTAAAGACACTGCCCAAAAGAAGGCAATGGCAGGTTCTGTCTGTAGAAAAACTTGCCAAGAACAATTGTGGTCATAAGACCACAACTGCTTATGTCATACGACACGGCACATAATGTGGTGATGATGTTGATATCTACAGTAACTACCACATTTGGACTAAAATATATCACTGCTGATGTCTATATACGCCAGACTTCTCAAACCATAATGAAAGTAAAGGCAAGTTTGAAAGCAACTTTGTACAAATATACAGTTACGATAATTATGGACAAAGTAGCTGACATGCAAAAGTTGTAATTCTCACAATATTATAGTTTATTTCAACAGGTGGAGAATTAGATATTTCACAATCTAACCTCATGAAGTTGTTTGCTGTCTTTTAACATGCTTCATAAGTTTCCCTTGGGTTGATGCTACAAAAGTACAATGTGTCATCACTATAAGACTATGAAACTGGATATTTCTTTTAGTTTTCTATACACCTATTTTCTTTCATTGTTTGTTTCCTTTACCTCTTAATCATTATTCCTCAAAGTGCTATTTTTCCATTATTTATAATTTCATTTGATAACTTATTTTCCATAAATTCCATTAACTTATTTTGCATTAGTTCCAGATTACTTTTTAGCTTTTGGCTTGATCATACCTAAAAATTCTCTTCAATACTCAAACAACACTTTCCTTTAACCTTTAACATACTGAAAACCTCATATATAGATTGAACATTGTCTGTCAAGGTTATGTTTTATGTGATGCGACTGAATCTTGACTATCTTCAAATACAAAACAGAATTTCACTCAAATGTACACAGCAATTAAACCAGAAATCTAAATACCACACAGCCTATGTTAATAACGTGCAGTCACTCAGCTGGTTACAAACAGAAAGTAAATTTACTTGAATGAAATTTAATATCATATTTAAATAAACTGCCATAGCAAATTTCTGTTAAGGTTCACCTTATTTTCTTCACCAGGCTGAATTATTTGTTGAGGTGCATGACCGGAAGCAGTAGCTAGCTGCAGCTCAATAATGTATGCTTCTTTTTCAGCCAGTTTCATATCCTTCTCAGCAAGCATCACATCCATTTCAGCACCACGCTTCAATTGGGCTTCCAGCTCTGCAAGCTACACATCAAAAATAACAGACATAAATATAGAAAAATACAAAAAGATTCATCCATTGAGATCTTTAAGCCTGTTTTGCCATCCAATGACAGTCCTTAATGCCTTATTCATTCTCTCTCTCTATAACTTTTAATGCTTTTTGTATATGGAAACCTATTTATCGTGGGCTTAAAATACATTCCAACAGACTCAAAAATTCCATCCTGGTGTCGCAAGATTAGTCAATGGACCCCTTGTATGATAGAGGGACTGCAGATCAATCTACATTGTCACAGCTGTTTCACTTTATTTGTCTATCTGCACTGTACCTTCTCACTAACAGCAAGAATTCCAAAATGTTTTCCCATTTTAGAACTGCTTTGATGTACTTATGTATGGAATGATCTGTTGGATAGCATAGAAACAAAAGTTTTTCAACGTGTTTTGGTGCACATGACAGCAATTAACCAATTACCAATTGTTTGTGAAATTGTCAAGTTCCTCATTCTCCAAGTGATTTTTTTTCCCTTACTTGGAAATATCTTACTCTATAACCTGAGACAATGCCTTCTGTTTTACTCCTTAGTCAAAGGAAATGTCCTCCCTCTATCAAACCTGAAAAGCCTAGTCAGAATTTATATGCTTCTTTGAAACTGGAATTAATTAAAGCCCATTTAATCCAATTTCCCCTCATACAACAGCAAAGCGATCTCAGGAAGCAATCTGGTCAAACTTCCTTGCACTCACCCTATGGTAAGGACAGCGGATTCTAGTAATTTGGTACACATCAGGACACATTTTGGCCTAATTAAGTGGCTGCTTCAATAAGCTGAAGTTTCATTCAAATAATTAAAAAGGTATAAAAAGGACAAATTACCATTTAACTAAGTCAGAAATAATGCATTTAAATGAAATACAAAATAAATTAGAACACTATTAATACTACTACAGTACTATAAAATTGCATATTTGTTATCAACAGAATTCATCCAATGTACACTGCTGTGTTCTTTTGACTGTAAATGAATGAAGTCACCGCAGCTAGTGCAGATAATGCTTTTTACAATTGTATACTCAAAATTTTCATTGTAACATTCAAGGTGATCGTCGATACCTTCAAACTCTTCATACATCATAACTGGTTAAAGTTGTGAAGTTGTTTCATTTTCATTCCCACCCATTCTTGGCAACTCTAAGCCTGAATGCTTGAAACCGCAATAAGCAAACCACTTCTGGATTGTCTTAAAGCTTATTTCTCACCAATTATCAGTGACAAAAATCTGTTTTTTGAACACAAACACAGGTGACTGATGTTATTTCAAAACTATTCCCTCTAAGCATGTTATAGTGTCAAATAGCCACACAGGTGCACATGACCTATCACCAGTTAGAAATTGTTCAACAACTATGTCCTGTCCCAGCTAAGCAGCAGTGTCCCAAATAAACAAAGGTAATCTCAAATATTTTCTTGATTAGATATTCATCTTTTAGATTTGTCCCAATTAAGTGGCTGCCCAATTAAACAATCGCCCAATTAACCAGAATCCACTGTATATATTTCCATAGGCAGAGATGAAACCTGCACACAATATTCCAGATGTGGTCTCATGAAAGCCCTGTATAATTGTAATAAATCAATCTCAGACCAACATTTCTTGCAATGAAGGCTTAAAAACTACATGCTAACGTAACTGTTTGTGCACCTATGATTGATTTCAGCAACTGATGTGCTAAGACAATCAGAACTCCTTGTGCACCAACGATGCCCAATCCATCAATATTTAAATACCGTGCTTTGCTAATTTGCCTACCAAAATGGCTAAGTTCATATCTGTCAGTGCAATACTGTATTTGCCCATTTACTCAAGTCACTTGAATTGCCTTGAAGCCTCTATGCATCCTCCGCAAAACTCACTATCCCACTCAATCTCATGTTGTCAGCAAACCTAAAAATAACTTGATTATTGCCTACTGTCTTGTTTATTAATTATTGTACTGTACAATAATTGTACAATTAATTACTGTACTGTTGGTTTGCACTGTTTTATGCACTTTATGTAGTCCCATGTAGGTCTGAAGTCTAGTGTAGTTTTGTGTTGTTTCACGTAGTCTAGTGTAGTTTTGTGTTGTTTCTGTAGTCTAGTTTAGTTTTGAGTTGTTTCATGTAGCACAAGGGTCCTGGAGGAACGTTGTTTTGTTTTTACTGCATACTGTACTAGCAGTTATGGTTGAAATGACAACAAAAAGTGACTTGACTTGATTCCATCAAACACATGACAAGCAGTTGATTTCTGTGATACCCCACAACTCACTCTTACTCTTGCTACCCTGAAATTGATCCGTTTGTTTCCACTCCGTTGATTAGTTTTCAATCCATGCCAGTATATGACCCGAATCATACACGTCTCAATTATGTGTGCTAATCTCTTGTGTGGGACTTGATTAATGGCTTTCTGAAATATCGTACTTCGTGATTTGAACAAATCCAACACAAGCAAACCAAGAAATAAATTTTAATGAAAATTTTACCTTGTTCTTTAACTCTGAATCTTTTTTGGCAACCTGCGACTCCAACTCCTCAATCTTTTTCCTCAACATCAAGATTTTACCTCGATTCGCAGCTGCATGTTCCTGTTCACCATCAGTGGATTGCTACATTTAAATAACAAAGGTGGTCAAGTCATCTGTTCTCACAAAATAGCAATATTTATTCCTACAGGCTTCTCTGAAATACTGTTTAAAGCACATTAACTATTTCAAATATGACAATTACACCTAAAATCATAAGGTGATTCACTCGTACAACTTAATGTGTACAAGCCATCAGTTACATTCTCCTGACCCAGGTGTTCTTCCCCTATGGCCCCCCAATATGCTTTCTTTAAACACTTATCTAATCTCCATTTGAAAGTTTCTGCTGGATCTGAATCCATATCTTTTCATTTGGTTCATTCCCTAATCTCGTAAAGCATTGTATTAAAAGAGAAATATCTCACATTGTTTCCAATTTTAATTGAGTTCTCTTGTTACCAACCCCGCTGCCATGAAAGTGCTTCTCCATCAAGTTGTTGTTTATGGATAAATTCAAATATATAGCCATGTCCTCCAAATCTTAAGGATTATAATATTCAATGGAATTTCAAGGAATCTTCAGTTCTTACAGCACACCAGGTCACCATTCGGCATTTTGTTTCCTTCTCAAACATATATCCCTTTTCTCCATGACAAGTTTTGATTCAGTGCAATTCTACCACCCTTTCACACAGCACACGAAAAAATAAACTTGCATCCTACTTCTTGGCTATGATATCCTTGCAGACAATTTATGTTGGCCACGTGCCAAAAATGTCAACATTTAACTTATTTGTACAGTGCAGTTCTGGCGAAACATAAAAGCACATTTGCTAACTTTCAAGTAATAACATACAGACTCAGGTTTATCTGCACATCAAATCAAACTGTGTGTCACTTGCATTAACAAGCAAAATAACCCAAGGATGCACTGGGGCAGACCGCAATTGTCACCACGCATTCCAGTATCAACACAGCGTGCCCACAATGTCTAATGCTGAATTTTGTTATGCCTGTTGTCTATTAAGATTCCTTACTTGGAATGAGATGCAGGTAGCATTTGGAAAATTGCACACCTTGTGTTTCCCAGTGGTCTGCTCATTTGAACCTGAAGCAGCAAGCTGTTTCTTCAGATCCTCCAGCTGAGCAGAAAGTGATGTAGTCTTTGCCTTAGTCTGCAACTTCATCTTGGAAATCTTTGCTTCAAAAGCTTCTTTGTCCTCCTACAGTAAGATAATGACTGCAATATGAATACACAAACTTTCTCCTTTGTTTCAAAGTCCAATATTACTAAGAAACAATTCTGAATCTTTCTCAGGACTATGGTTGATGTCTGACAAGCAGGATTACTGAAAGTTACAAAACTGAGAAAGGAAATGTTAATGAAATTAAGATGCCAATTAGATAAATTAATTGTCAGAACAGATTTGAGAAATTAAATGATTATGTCGGTATTACCCTTTAAGACCATGAGCTCCAGTCCAAAGCCGTATCTGTGTGAAAAAAATTGCTTCATCTTGCCTTTTATCCTATTACCAATTAGTTTAAATCTATGCACTCTCATTTTTCAAGGCTCTGATACAGTAGAAGAAATAGGATCATCATTTTTCCCCAAGAGACTTCAATATTAGATTCCTTCACAAACATGAGAAAACCTGCAGATGGTAGAAATCTGAGTAATACACACAAAATGCTGGAGGAACTCAGCAGGCCAGGCAGCATCACATACACAAAATGTTGCAGGAATGCTGTCTGGCTTGCTGAGTTCCTCGAATATTAGTTGCCTTAATTGTTTCCTCTCAACATTCAATGATGCGAAGGAATTGGCCTCAGTATATCCAGTATCCCCTCAAAGCTACATCTATGGACCTACAGACTAAGAGATCCCTTTGTTCCTCCACATCACTAAATACCTTCATATTCATTCAGTATTCCTTTAACTTGTTGCTTTCGCGTGCACTCCCTGACTGAATTAAAAATGCCACTGTTCAAAGTAAATTTGTTATCAAAGTACATCTGTTACCATATACAACCCATTCTTGCAGGCACACACAATACATCCATAACAGAATAACAATAAAAGAATCAATGAAGAACTGCAGCAACTTTTCTGCCCAACTAACCAGACCAGTTGTCTTCTCATAGGTTAACATCTGTCTCTTGAACAAACCACGTGGTTATTTTTGCATCACCTTATTTTACTTTAGAGAAAACAGAAGGCCAAGTTCTGAGCCCTGGGTAATTCACTGTAAGAACCATTTAGCCACAAAACCACACATCACTTATTTTTTGCATTCTGCTGCTCAACCAAATTTCATCCAGTTTGGCACCCTCCCCCACATCTCATAAACGTAATCTACCTGCCACATGAAACCTCATCAAAAGCCAAGCTAAAATCCATCCACCAAAACCTTGATACCATTTCATTAAGTCATTCAGATTCATCACTTACAATTGTCCCCGACACTCAGTGGCCACCTTAAGGTACTGCTCATTACTGCAAATATCCGATCAGCCAATTGTGTGGCAACGCTCAATGCAATGCTGACATGTTCAAGAGGTTCCGTTATTGTTCATACCAAGCATCAGAATAAAGAAGAAATGAGCTCAGTGACTTTGACTATGAAATGATTGTTGGTGCCAGACAGGTGGTTTGAATATCTCAACATCTACTGATGTCCTGAGATTATCACGTGTAACAGTCTTTCTAGTTTACAGAGAATAGTACAAGAAACACAAAACAAACATCCAGTGAGCTGCAGTTCAGTGGGTGAAAATGCCTTAATGAGAGGGGTCAAAGGAAAGTGGCCAGACTGGTTAAAGTTGACAGGAGAGCGACAAATAACCACTATTACAGCAGTGGTATGCAGAAGAGCATCCCTAGGTGCACAAAACTTCAAACCTTGTAGTAGATAGGCTACAGCAGCAGAAGACCATATTGGACTCCATTCCTGTATCTAATAAAGTGAATGATCTGAAGTGTATACACACATTCTGAGTGTCCTTGATTAATCTGTGCCTTCAGAACTGATTCAAGTCAACATCTGTGATTACTCTTTGCTCCACTTTTTTGAAGTGCAATGGTACATTAGCATCTATCCTGAAAATCAATAACAAAACTGCAGAGCCAGAAAGTAAAAATAAAAACAAACGGAATTGATGGTTTTGTGGCCAATTTGGCAGATAATACAAAGATAGGTGGAGGGGCGGGTAGTGTTGAAGAAACAGGGAGGCTGTAGAAAGACTTGGACAAATTGGAAGAATGGACAAAGAGGTGGCAGATGGAATATAGTGTAGGGAAGTGCACAGTCATGCACTTTGGTAAAATGAATAAAGATATAGACTATTTTCTGAACAAGGAGAAAATTGAAAAATCAGAAGTGCAAAGGGACTTGGAAGGCCTCATGCAAGATTCCCTAAAAGTTAGGACACATGTTGAGTTAGTGGTGAGGAAGGCAAGTGCAAGGCATGTTAAAAGGGCAATGTTATGACAGTCATGGGGGATTTCAATTGAAAATAGTGCAAAAACAAATAATAAAAATGTGAGTTAGTGTTCATGGATTCAATGTCTATTTAGAAATCGAAGGCAGAGGGGAAGAAGCTGTTCCTGATTCACTGAGTACCTCCTTCCTGGTGATAATAATAAGAAAAGGGCATGTCCTCAGTGATGGGGGTGGTCCTTAAATGAAAGAAAATCTCATTGAAACCAATGGAATATTGAAAGGCCTAGATAGAGTGGATATTGAGATGATGCTTCTTATAGTCGAGGACTCTAGGACCATAAGGCACACTTCAAAATAGAGGGATGTCCATTTAGAACAGAGAGGAGGAAGAAATTCTTTTGCCAGAGGGTGGTGAATCTGCGGGATTCATTGCCACAGATGGATGTGGAGGCCAAATCATTGGGTATATTTAAAATGGATGTTGATAGTTTCTTGATTAATCAGAATCAAAGGTTACTTCTGGCATCTCAACGCACGGAGTATAAGAAATAAGATGGATGATCTTGTTCTACTATTACAGACTGTCACTGAGTCATGGCTGAAGGATGGTTGTAGTTGGGAGCTGATGTCCAAGGTTACACATTGTATCGGAGGGATAGGAAGGTAGACTGAGGGGGTGGTGTGGCTCTGCTGGTAAAGAGTGGCATCAAATCAGTAAAAAGATGTGACACAGGATCAGAAGATGATGAATCCTTGGGGGTTGAGTTAAGAAAATGGAAGCGTAAAAGGATCCTGATGCCAGTTATATACAGGCCTCCCAACAGTAGCTGGGATGTAGACCACAGATCACAACGGGAAATAAAAAAGGCATGTCAAAAGGGCAATATTATGACAGTCATGAGATTTCCACATGCAGGTCGATTGGGAAAATCAGGTTGGTAATGGAGCTCAAGAGAGTGAGTTTGATGAAATCCTATGGGATGGCTTTTTAAAGCAGTTTGTCGTTGAGCCTACTAGGGGATCAGCTATACTGGATTGGGTATTATTGGGTTTAATTGAGTAAAGGAAATTACAATGATATGAGAAAGGAGGTGGCCAAAGTACATTGGAAGGAGATGCTGGCAGGGATGACAGCAAAGCAGCAATGGCGTGAGCTTCTGGGAAAAATGAGCAAGGTGTAGGATAGCTGTTTTCCCAAAACAAAGAAATACTCAACTGGCAAAATACAGGTATGCGTCGCTTATCATCCACGATACGTTCTGTGAAATCAGACGTTATGTGATTTGGACATTGTGTGAACACCATATTATATACAGTACTTAGCAATTGCTCCTTATCCGATATAGGTCCCTCTCGCATTTTTATAAGCCTTGTAGTTTTCAGTGAAGCCAATCCTTTAACAGCTTTAAGAATTTTTTCTTTGTGTTTCAGGATCGTCATGATTGTCAAATGTGACATGCCTAAATCCCGAGCAATAGCATTCACTGGTTTTCCACCTTCATATTGTTCAATAACCTTTTGTTTCACTTCCAAATCAATACTTTTCTTTTGCCTCTTGCTGCTGCTATCACTAGGAGTGGTTTTGCTGCATTTGGAAGCCATGATGCACTTTATGGTAATATTTTCAAAAGAAAATTAAACCGAGAGATAACGCTACTACACTCAAGAGACACACGATACACGAGATTGGTTACATCCGCTACGTCACGTTCTCCGATCAGGACTACAGACATATATGCGATCAAACGTGGTCCAAATGGACTTTAAGAGGCGCACACCTGCAGTACAACCAGCTGACAAGGGAAGTCTAACCTAATGTAAAAGCAGAAGAAAGGGCATACAACAAAGCAAAGACTTGTGGGAAGACAGAGGATTAGGAAGCTTTTAAAAATCTACAGAGAATGAAAAGAATCATTAGGAGGGAAAACATGAAACATGAAAGCAATATAGCAAACAACATCAAAGTGGATAGTAAAATCTTTTTCAAGCATGTAAAAAACAAAAGAAACTTGATATCGAAACGCTAAAAAAATGAGGCCGGAGAAATAATAACAGGAGACAAGGAGATGGCAGATTAACTAAATTACTATTTTGCACCAGTCTTCACTATGGAAGACACTAGCAGTGTGCCAGATTGGTGGAGAGGCAGGTAGTATTGAGGAAACAGGTAGGCTACTTAAGGACTTAAGACAGATTAGGAGAATGAGTAAGAGAGTGGCAAATGAAATACAATGTTGGAAATTGCATGGTCATTCACTTCGGTGGTAGAAATAAATGCGCAGAATTTTATTTTATTTTTTTTAAACAGGAAGAAAATCAGAAACGGGGAGATATAAACAATCTTCATAAGTGAACCTTTTTCCTTTGAATAATTTGATATCAGTCAACTTTGACCTTCCTTTAAAAATAGTAAGAAATCAATTCACATATTTGGGGTATAAAAATCACTAGGAATTATAAATCTCTTTTTAAAGAAAACTTCATCACTCTTTTGGAGTATGTTAAGAAGGTACTATCAAACTGGTCTTCCCTTTCTTTATCACTGATTGGACGTATCAATTCTATTAAAATTGATATTTAGCCTAAGTTTTTATATTTATTTCAAGCCCTACCTGTTTTTATTCCTAAATCTTTTTTTGACTCTTTAGATTTGATTACACTTTATTTATAGAAGAATAAAACTCCCCAATTAAACAAAGTTCATCTTCAGAAAACCAAAAAAAAAAAAATGGGGGATTAGCCCTACCCAATTTTAGGTTTTACTACTGGGCAGTCAACATACACTGCCTTACATTTTGGTTATATTAATCATGAAGACTGTCTGGTCTGGGTTTCCTCAGAAGTTAATTCTGTTAATAAATTCTCTATTATTTCTCTTCTTGGTTCTTTAATTCCTCTATCCTTAAGTAATTTAACTGATAATTATGTAGTTAAACATTCTTTGAGGATTTGGTTACAATTTAGAAAGTTCTTTGGGTTACTTGGTTTTTCACTCTCTAGTCCCTTTTTTCTAATTATTTTTTCAAACCTTCTTTGACTGATGTAGTTTTTAAAGAGTGGAAAAAACTAAGTATTAAATGTTTTCAGGATCTGTTTGTTGGAGATAGTCTTTCCTCATTTGATCAACTATCTATTAAATATAATCTTCATAAAGCTCACTTTTATAGATATTTACAAATTAAAGACTTGTGCGTTCTCAACTTCATACATTTCCTAAATGTCCAGATAAGAATCTGATACAATTTTTACTCTGAAACCTTTTCATAATGGATCGATTTTTAATATTTATAGTATGTTGTTGGCAATGAGAAACATTCCGTTAGATAAAATTAAAAACCTCTGGGAACAAGACCTACAGATATCAATTATTGAGGATACTTGGAATGAAATTTTTAAACTTGTTCACACTTCGTTATGTGCACGTCACTCTCTTTTACAATTTAAAGTGGTTCATAGAGCCTATATGACTAAAGATAAGCTCTCTCATTTTCACTCAGATTTTTCTCCATACTTCAATAGGTGTAATGTTGAAGAAGCCTCTCTAATTCATATGTTTTGGTCCTGCCCACGGCTTGATAAATTTTGGAAAGAAGTATTTCAAACTTTCTCAGAGCTTTTTAAACTTTAAACCCAACCCTCTGACTGCCTTGTTTGGCATTGTTGGAGGAACTGATTTTACTCTTAAGCCGAATGATTTGCATATTTTGGCTTTTTATTTCTCTTTTAGCCAGAAGAGTTCGGTTGCTTAAATGGAAAGATGCCGCTCCGCCCACTCATGCCCATTGGTTGTTTGATGTTATGTCATGTTTAAATTTAGATAAGATTAGGTGTTCTATTTCTGTACCCACAAGAATTTTTTCACATTATGGGAACCTTTTTGGAACTACTTTCACAATCTTTGACTTGTTCAGCAATGATGATGGCTATTATATGTCTGAATTTACAACTATATTCAAGATTTTATTTTCTTTTCTTTTAACCAAACAGCTGCTTTTTTTCCCCCTCTTCTATTTTTTTGTTATGGGTTTTTTATTTTGTTTTAGATTAGAATAAAATACACCTTTTCAATATCATGCTTTATTTACTATAAATAGATATGGGGCATTTCAACTTTGTTTCTGTTTTCATAATATCATAATGTATTTGTATTCATCTATGCAAGTAATCAATAAAAATATTGAAAAAGAAAAGAAAAATTGGGAGATGCAAAGGGTAGCTCTGGGTCTGTATTTGCTGGAAGTTAGAAGGATGAGGGGGAATCTCATTGAAACCTTCCGAATGTTGAAAGACCTAGACAGAGTAGATGTGGAAATGATGTTTCCCATGGTGGGGAAGTCTAGGACAAAAGGACACAGCCTCAGGATAGTGGGGCTTCCAGAAGATGCAGAGAAATATCTTTAGCCAAAGAGTGATGAATTTGGGGAATTTATTACCACAGGCAGCTATTGAGATCCGGTAGTTGAGTGTATTTAAGGCAGAACTTGACAGATCCTTGATTGAGCATAGTATCAAAGGTTACAGGAATAAGGCCGGTGAGTGGGGCTGAGGGGGTGGGGGGGGGTGGAGAAAAAGGATCAGTCATGACTGAATGGCATTGCTGACTCAATAAGCCAAATGGCCTAATTCTGCTCCTATGTCTCATGGTTATAGGAAGAAGGGAGAAAACTGGGGTTGAGAGGGATAATAAATCAGCCATAATTAAATGGCAGAGCAGACTGGATGGGCCAAATGGTCTAATTCTGTTCCCATCTCTTATGTTGGAAATGCTCTGCCGGTCAGGCAGCATTAGTGGCGGAAAAAAACATTCTGATGAAAAAGACAATGGCCTAAATCAAAATTAACTGTTGCACTTAAAATTACACATATACAAAACTGTGCAAAAATCTTAAGGCACATGTAAAAGAATTCTGTAAAAAGATACTTTCAAACATAATGAAACAAAAATATCAAAAAATAACTATAAAGAGCAATGAACTGTAAAAAACTAAATCAGATCGCTATTTGGTGTGAAACTCCTTTGTTTTAAAAACTGCTTAGATACACTGTTGTGCACTTTAATAAGAAAATCAGCTAGTAGGTAGTTCCAACCATCTAGGTGAACTTGCTACAGATCTTCTGCAGACTTCGGCTGTCTTGCTTGCTTCTGTTTCTCCAGGTAATCCAGATCAAGGATTGGTGGAAACCATACCATTTGAAACAATATTAAAAAATCCAGGGTGCCTAAGACCTCTGCACAGTACTGTATAATTAACAATTTTTGGACTGTAAAATGAAAGCCAAACAGAGAAAGCTCATGCATAAAGTATATTAGAGCACTGTAATCACTGTATAAACAAAGTTGAAAATACAATTTATCAGATCACATACATATCACCACATACAACCCCTAGATTCTTTTTCCTGCAGGCATACTCAACTTGAACATATTCAACTTTAATTCTCAAAACATTACCTTAAGCTGTTGATCTTTCACATGAAGCTGGTTATCTTTCTCCCGAATTAGGTCCTTAAGCTGCAACACCAGTTGTTCATTCTGGGCCAGCTGCTCCGTTAAATCTGCCACAGAATGATCACCTGCATTCTTAGGGGAGTTTAGTGCCTGCAGAATAATTGGCCACTATTAATAACTAGCAGAGTAATAACTACTATTTGAATCCTGCATTAGAGATATCAGAAAAGGCTCAGTGACTGGGAAAGAGCATTAAAATGAAATACATGGAAGTCAATTCATTTTTCTTTATTAAGAGCCAACAGCAACAAAACTCAGGTCAATCAGAAGATCCAATATAATTGGGCTCAACTGTCCTGTCAATATGAAGCATACAGAGGAAAAGAAAGTAACATGTAGTTACTCTGAATAATTAGCAAATTATGATGCTCCCTCAACACTGTTCTGTCACACATTCCACTCCTGGGGTGGGGAAAGTGAAATCAAAGGCTCAATCAGGGCATTATGTTGTGCAAAAATGTCTTGTTGCTTGTGGGTGGGTGTGGTAGGGTGGAGTAGGGGAGTTTATAATTGGTAGCCAAGCTGCCCACAAAGTAAGCATTTATGCCTATGGGGATCTAGTCAGTTGCAACTTGTACCCAGCATAAAGGGCTAGGTCCTGCTCAAAATAATCCCTTACAAACAGCTCCAGTACAAACAGATCTGACATTCTTTCCAACACTGTATTTGTATGAGTGGTCCACTGATCACGGCATAAAATAAAAGGCAAACCATGGACTTTACAATCAATATCGTAAGGTCCTAGTTTTTATTAAAGAATGCATTGTAAGTAGATATACAATCACATTACACAATAAACACTTCTAGGCCCTTGCATGCACAACCTTTCCAGTTTAACAGCTATAAATTAATAATAATGTCAATTAAAAGCAAAAGATAAGAAATTTAAATTGAAATATCAATAATGTACCCAAACATAAATATTAACACATTAAGTTAATAAATGAAAAACATTTTCATGTGTCTGACAAAGTTCAAGTCATAGGCATAATTATAGTCACATTTTTTTCTGCACAAAAAAAATTTCAAAATATATCATGAATTTTCCTTTTGTTATAACAGATCGAGCTAAGAAAATGACAAAAGTACTTACTCCTGCTGATGCAGGGGGCGGTTCGTCTGTAGAATACCACTTCCACATGTTTCTACTTTGATGTGGCTGCAAATCAACCAAAATAATAATTAAATGGAATGTAGTGGAATCAGAACAATTACAGTAACAAATGCCATCAAGGTCCAATTGAAAGTGACACCAAATGCTACACAAAACACGCAGTATTTCAGTGAATGGCAAAATTACAAAGTGTAGGTTTCACAAAGCTAAGAAAGAGCTCATTTCTATAGTTTGTGAATATGTTGACTTTCTGTCAACATAATGATTAAGAAGTTGCAGATTACATAACAAAATGGATGTCCAGCTGACAGTGAGGAGAAAACTGCATACTGCAGAAGAATATCAAAGGACTGATAAGCTGTGAATTCAAGTCATCTCATTGAGGAGAAGGTGCAGAGGAGATTAATGAGCATGTCACCAGCTTTAGAGAATTTTAACTATTCATTAGGATAGGATTGTTTTTCTCTGGTACAGATTCCGCTGAAGGAAGATTGAATAAACAAGGCACTCAGACTTCAAAAAAAATAGCTGCATGAGAGATTACGCAGATGCTGAAAATCCAGGACAACATGCACAAATTGCTGGAGGAGCTCAGCAGGTCAAGCAGCAAAGAGAAAGGAATAAAGAGCCAAGACCATTTACCGGTAAATGTTTCTATAACTCTGTTCGTGGTAAGAACTGAAACTCAATACGCAAAAGCACAATAGCAGCAGATACCCTCCATCTATAGAGTGGTGCCAGAAATTTTGTGAACCCTGTACAATGTTCTCCTTTTCTACATAAATATGACCTAAAATGTGATCAGGTCTTCACGCAAGTCCTAAAATTAGGCAAAGAGAACCCAATTAAATAAATAACACATAAAACATGAAAAATGATCCAATATTACATGTGTTAACTGGAAAAAGTCTGTAAAATTTTGCTTTCAGTAACTGGTGTGACCCCTTGCACAGCAATAACTGCAACCAAATGATCCGGTAACTGTCCTGCACATCCACTTGAAGGAATTTTGGGCCATTCCTCTTTACAAAACTGCTTCAACTCTAGCAGTTGGTGAACTTCCGTGCATGAGCTCCTTGCTTCAGATCCTTCCACAGCATTTCTATAGGATTAGTCAGAACTTTGATTCAGCCATTCCAAAACACAAATTTTCTTCTTTAAACCAGTTGTTGATATACTCGTCTTTTTGGAACATTGTCTTGTTGCATTATCCAACTTCTCTTCAGCTTCAGCTGATGGACTGCTACCCTGACATTCTCCTGTAAAATGTCTTGATACAATTTGGAATTCATTGCTCCCTCAACAATTACAAGCTGCCCAGGCCCTGAGGCAGTAAAAGCAGCCCCAAACCATGACACTCCTTCCACCATGTTTCACAGTTGGGATGAGGTTTTGGTGTTGGTGTGCAGTGCCCTTTTTCCTCCAAACATAGCAAAGTGCATTGCTGTCAAAAATTTCAACTTTTGTCTCAAATGCCCACAGAACATTGTCCCAGAAGCTTTGCAGAACATCCAGGTAGTCTTTTGCAAATTTGAGATGTGCATCAATGTTTTTTTGGAGACCAGTGGTTTCCTTCGTGGTGTCCTTCCATGAAAACCATTCTTGTTCAGCATTTTTCTTATAGTGGACACATAAACAGAGACTTTAGCAAGTTCTAGAGATTTCTACAGGTCTTTAGCTTTTACCCTTGGGTACTTTTTCACCTTCCTCTGCTTTGCATGTTGTACTCTTGATGCCCACTCCTAGGGAGAATAGCAATAGTACTGAGCTTCCTCCATTTGTAAACAATTTCTCTTATTGCGGACTGATGAACACTCAGGTCTTTAGAAATGCCTTTGTTGCCTTTTCAAGTTTCACGCATCTCTACAATTCTTCTACTAAGGTCCTCTGAAAGTTGCTTTGATCAAGGCATGGTGCGCATAAAAAAATCCTTCTTGAGAAGAGCTGGCTCTGTCAGTAACCTGGCTTTTTGTCTTTTTTATAGGGCAGAACACCTCTATAAACCACACCTCCAATCTGATCTCATTGATCAGAACACCTGACCCCAAATAGCTTTTGTAGAAGGTTGTAGAACCTTTTGTAGAACCCCAGAGGTTCACATACTTTTTCCAACAAATACATGTAATATTAGATCATTTTTCACAATAAATAAATAAATGAGCCAGTATAATCTTTTTGTGCTATTTAATTGGGTTCTCTCTATCTAGTTTTAGGACATATGAAGCTCTGACCACATTTTAAGTCATACTTATGCAGAAATAGAGAAAATTCTAAAGGGTTCACAAACTTTCTAGCACCACTATATATATATAAAAAATGCACAAAGCTTCAGTCATAGTGTCATACAGCACAGAACAAAGCCCTTCAGCCCACAAACCATGTGATGGGTACAGAAACAGATTGATTGAACTCTTTGTTGGCCATCATAAGTATGATGGACCAAATGGATCCCTACGATTCTATAAACCTGTACCAAAAATGGCAATTATAATCTATTCTAATTAGTGACAGCAGCTGGATTTATACAATTCAGGTAATTCCAAAGAGTTAAGTGATCTTATATATAAATTCATAACAGCTGACAAGCAGTTCAGGATTGAGGATGATTTCTTGTAATGAAAGTATGTAATGATGGACAGAAAATTATGCAATGCAATACGTACTAAAAAAAAATCTGTGGACAATGAGATTCTGTACGCAGGTTTTACTAGTCACCTGAATTTTGGACACAACGCAGAGCATGTCACCATGACAAGCCCAGCTTTTAACTATGACAACTTTTAATGAATAAAAAGTTAATTTTTGTCAAAGGTTCAAGGACATTAACATGGAGCTAATTTAGCTTGTGATTATCAGTATAGGATGATAATTGTTTGTTGTGCGCAATGTCTTTATCGATCTATACTGAAAATACTTTCCAATTCTGTTAGAGTTGAGGAAACAATGGATTCATGAAGCATAGAAACATAGAAAATAGGTGCAGGAGTAGGCCATTCGGCCCTTCGAGCCTGCACCGCCATTCAGTATGATCATGGCTGATCATCCAACTCAGAACCCTGTACCTGCTTTCTCTCCATACCCCCGATCCCTTTAGCCACAAGGGCCATATCTAACTTCCTCTTAAATATAGCCAATGAACCGGCCTCAACTGTTTCCTGTGGCAGAGAATTCCACAGATTCACCACTCTCTGTGTGAAGAAGTTTTTCCTCATCTCGGTCCTAAAAGGCTTCTCCTTTATCCTTAAACTGTGACCCCTCGTTCTAGACTTCCCCAACATCGGAAACAATCTTCCTGCATCTAGCCTGTCCAATCCCTTTAGAATTTTATACTTTTCAATAAGATTCCCCCTCAATCTTCTAAATTCCAGTGAGTATAAGCCTAGTCGATCCAGTCTTTCTTCATATGAAAGTCCTGCCATCACTGGAATCAATTTGTACTCCCTCTATGGAAAGAATGTCTTTCCTCAGATTAGGGGACCAAAACTACACACAATACTCTGTGCGGTCTCACCAAGGCCTTGTACAACTGCAGTAGAACCTCCCTCCTCCTGTACTCAAATCCTTTTTCTATGAATGCCAACATACCATTTGCCTTTTTCACCGCCTGCTGTACCTGCATGCCCACCTTCAATGACTGGTGTACAATGACATGAAGGGATCAATTAAAAGAAATCTCAGAGGTAAAAAAAAGCTGCATGTTCAAATAAACTCTATTTGTATCTATATCAGCTTCTAAAAAACTACAGAACATTCAGCTCTGCAGTTCAAAGCCAACATCAGTTTCACTCCCAAATCACACAGATCACATCACTCTCCACAAAGGAGTACAAGCCATGAAAGCTCATAATAATAGTTGTTTCTCAACATCAATAATCTGTTCAAATGAACTACGGTAATTCCACAACTTATGGAATCTCTTTCAAAGACTCTACAACTCAGTTCTCAACATTATTTATTATGTTTTTTTTATTTGCCCAGTTTGTCTCCTTTTGCACACTGTTTGCCCGTCTTTGTGTGCAGTTTTTCCACTGACTATTGTATTTCTTTGTATCAACTGTCAATGTCCACAAGAAATTGAATCTCAAGGTAGTGTGTGGTGATACTTTGATAATAAATTTACTTTTTATCCTACCATCACATCCCATAATTGCAATGGTCAGTGAAAAATGGCACTGTTGATCAGCTTATCTAAAGTAACTGCTGCTAAAACTGGCTGTGTTGGTGTGAATAAAGTTTGCTGTCCTGCAATGCACAGAATTGGAATGCAGGCTTGATATCCAATTGCAAACTGAGCCTTGCAGCGCACAATCAGCTGTTGTATAATTCTGCAAAAACTAATGTCCAGTTATTTATAGATTTCCTGTGCTTTCATTGGACTTGTGTTATCTGTATTTCCTCCATTTTAAATTCCAGACGCAGGGAGCAGCAACAACTTTGCGCTTTCTTAGCACATTACAGAAAACTTGAATTGTTACAAGGCAAAGTTCCATCGAGCATTGCCGTAAATAACCAGATAAAATATTCTGATAAAGTTAGTTGGTGGATAAGAATAAGTCATGAATAATCTCCTGTATTCCTTGAAAAGCGCTATACAAAATTGATCCAGCAAGTTCAACTGGAATGACAGATCCAGTGGAACACGTTTACATAAAATGACTTCAATGCAAAGTCCTACCTTGTCATCAAAGTGACTATAACTTAACTCACTGAAATTGCATGGGTTCTGCTCTCATGCCTTAAAGCTGCTTCTGATCAAGTGTGTGAGAAGTGCCACAGTTTCCTTTGCTTGTGTGATGAAAGTCACTCAGAAAACATATTTTATCGTATCTCTGCTGTGAAGAAACAGGAATCTTGGGGTCATGGTCTCCGTCCATGAGTGGAACGGATGGCATCCTGACAGAAGCAGCTGCGGTGCAGGAATTCAAATCTACCACAGTCAAACTTAACTAAGATAATGAAATAAAAGATGACAAAAAAGGTATGTCATTCTATAATGATATGACCAGGACTGAATACAACACACAATATGTCAGGTGGCATCTATCAGAAAAATATTGGAAATGTGAGTTGTCGGCCATTCAGCATTTTGGGCCTACTGAATCATTCTTTATCAGGGCTGAACATTCATGTCAGTGCCCTGTTCCAGTCTCCTCCTCAAGTTCCTTGACCTTCTGGCTGCAAGAAATAAATCCATCTTCCTCTCGACTATATCCAATGACTTTGCTTCCACTAGCACATGCGGTAGGGAACTCCGTAAGTTCACCAGTTTCACTGCAGTTCTAGTTCTACACTGTACATACAGCAGAAACCTCTCTGTATTAAGCCCTAATATAATTTTATAAGTTTCTATGAGCTCCCATCATCCTCATACTTCAGTCCTGTCTTCTCAGGAATCAGCTTAGTAAAACACTGATGCACACCCTCATGACAGGAACATCCTTCCTCAGATAAGGAGACCAAAAGTGTACCTAGAACTCCTGATAGTCTCACCAAGGCCTGGTACATTGGAGTATGTGACATCTTTGTCCTGTACTCAAATCCTCTTCTGATAAAAAGTCAATGCTTCCCCAAGATTTGCTGCATCGTTCCACAATTTATATACAAGAACATCCAGGTCTCATTGCACCACCTCTTTTCTCAATCATCATTCAGACAACAGACTGTATTGCTATTTTCATAATTCACCATCATCTATATGAGCTGTGTCTGTGTATGACATGGGTGATCATGGTCTATTGTTCATGACTGTTCTTGGCAAATTTTTCTACAGAGAAATTGCCTTCGTCTAGACAATTCACAAGATGGGTGACCCCAGCCATTACCAATACTCTTCAAAGATTATCTACCTGGTGTCAGTGGTCACCAGAACTTGTGATTTGACGAGATTTGGCATGTCAACAAATACTCAAAAGCTTCTATAGTTGTACAGTGGAGAGCATTCTGACAGGCTACATCACTGTCTGGTATGGAGGGGCTACTGCACAGGACCGAAAGAAGCTGCAGAAGGTTGCAAATCTAGTCAGCTCCATCTTGGACACTAGCCTACAAAGTACCCAGGACATTTTTAGGGAGTGGTGTCTCAGAAAGGTTGCGTCCAGTATTAAGGACCTCCAGCACCCTGGGCATGCCCCTTTTCTTACTGTTACCATCAGGTAGGAGATACAGAAGCCTGAAGACACACACTCAGCGACTCAGGAACAGCTTCTTCCCCTCTGCCATCCGATTCCTAAATGGACATTGAAGCTTTGGACACAACCTCACTTTTTTTTTTAAAAAAACACAGTATTTCTGTTTTCGCATATTCTTTTAAATCTATTCAATATACATAATTGATTTACTTGTTTACTTATTATTGTTTTATTTTATTTTTCTCTCTCTCTGCTAGATTACGTATTGCATTGAACTGCTGCTGCCAAGTTAACAAAGTTCACATCACATACCGATGATAATAAAACTGATTCTGAGATGCGCCAGCTGGCTATGATATGACCATCCACCATTTACTCCCATATGACGCTGATCGGGGGGGGGGGGGGGTGCTAAGCAGGTGCTACACCTTGCACAAGGCTGACCTAAAGGCTAGCAGAGGAGAGGGAAGGAGCACCTTATAACTCCTTTGGTAGAGACTTATCTCCCATCCCACCACCCATAATGAAAATGGATAAATCCACATGAAAACCATATTCACCAAATCACCCAACTTGTCTGCTGCAGCCTTTCTGCAAGTCCCTTGTGGTTTTGTGTTATGCAAAAACTTGGACACATTTCAGCTAGTTCCTTCACTCAATTATTTATCAGCTCTTTTAGTCATCAGCAAGTCAATCATCAGATTTTAAGTATTTAACAGCTTTTACCTCCATTAATTTCCCAGGATTATTCCCTTACTAACACCAATTTCCTTCAGTTCCTCATCTCCCTGGACCAGGGGTTCCCAATCTTGGGCCCATAGACTCTTGCTTAATGGTATTGGTCCAAGGCATAAAAGAGGTGGTTAATACCTGCTCTGGACTCGTCTCTCTTGTGTATCTGAGAAATTATTTATGAAGATGGAACCAAAATGTATTGAATATCTGCCATTTATTTGATCCCAAGTATAATGTCCCATTTCTAACTTACAGTGATCTACAAGTGTTTTCAATAACATTTCATCGGAACTGGGAAAAGCAGATTTTTCTCATTCATTTTTTAATTCTGCTGAAAATCTCGAGATTTTAAATCTGTTCCTCTCTCCAAAAATGCTATCTGACCAAATGAACAACTCCAAAACGTTGTTTCACGTGAAAGATGAGCTGTCATTTATCTTACACTGCAAACAGTACCCTGATCCTTTGAAGCATTTCCAACGCTTTCTGTTTTGTCACACTTCCTACTATCGATGCCAGACATGGTTTGCACTTGACGTAATTGTGAAATAAACAAAGGAATGCATTGAACAATCCCAACGTCACCAGACTGAGTCCTGCAGGTAGCTCCACTCTACACCTGTGCAGAATAACCACACCTGCAGGCAGTTCAGTCCGGCGCATGCTCGCTGCGCCTCCGCACTAGGCCCTTCAACACCTTCGCAGCCTGACCCTACCTGTACACTGCAAGAAGCGCCGAGCCGGACTTGATTGAGGCGGTGAGAATGACTCTGAGTACGGTGTGGTGACTACGGTATCATGTTACAAGCACTGTCTCCTTTCGCGCAGACCCCGCTGGCGTTGTTATTGCCAGAAAGGCTGCGGGCGAGCTGCCCACTCCCGACCGAGCCGCCACCGCGTTGTCGCAGTTGCCATCACGTGACGCGACGCTCTCGGTTCGTGTCACGCGCTGTACGTACCGTACGTCGACCCAACGTGACCAACGTCAGCGGTATTCCTGCAGTCGACCTGAGCCCATTCATAACTTGGAGAAAGTTGCATTTCTGAAGATATCCAAAAGTTTTTTACAGCCTGACTTTCTAAAGTACTTTATCCTCGGTGAATATAGAGATTCTGCAGATGCCGGAAATCCAGAACAACACACACAAAATGCTGGACCTGCTGAGCTCCTCCAGCCTTTTGCATGTATCGTTATAAATAAAAATATTTCGATTTTTATTGTATCATATTGAGGTTCTGATACAGGATTTCGATCCAAATTATTGGCCATCTGGTTGCTTCAATCTATGTTGCTTGACTCACTTGAACTGCATAGAGTTGTGGACACAGCTCAGCACATCATGGAAACCAGTTTCCCCTCAACTGAGTCTTATTACCACTTCAGTAAAGCAGCCAGCATAATCCAAGAGCCCCCACACCCCAATCATTGGCGAGAAAATCCGAAGATGCGAGAAATCCAAGCAACACACACAAAATTCTGGAGGAACTCAGCAGGCCAGGCAGCATCTATGGAAATGAGTCGGAGTTTCGGCCCAAGGCCCGTCATCAGCACACCCCAGACATTCTCTCTTCTCCCTTCTTCCATCAGGCGGTAGAAAAAAAAGCTGAAAACACGTACCACCAGGCTCAAGGGCAGCTTCGTTGATATAAGTCTATTAAATGACATCTCTATAATCAGATGGACTCTTAACCTGACAGTCTACCTCGTAAACTTCCGCTGAGTTGTGTCATAACAACAACCTCTCACTCAATGACAGCAAGACCAACGAACTGATTGTAGACTTCAGGAGAAGGAAACCAGAGGTCGATGAGCCAGTACTCATTGGAGGATCAGAGGTGGAGAGGATCTGTAACTTTAAATCCCTGGGTGTCACTATCTCGGGGACCTGTCCTGGACATATAATATAAATGTAATTGGAAAGAAAGCACGACAGCGCCTGTACTTCCTCAGAAGTCTGCGGAGATTCAGCATGTCCTATCAAGAACCTTGACAAACTTACATAGATGTGTGGTGGAACGTATATAGGCTGCCTGCATTACGGCCTTTCAGTGTAAAATCCTACAAAAGGTGATAGATTCTGCCCAGTACGTCACGGGTAAAGCCCTCTCAACCATTGAGCACATCTACACGAAAGGTTGCTGTCGAAAAACAGCATCCATCATCAAAGATAATCACCACCCAGGCCATGCTCTTCTCTCACTGCTGCCCTCAGGTAGAAAACATAGAAACATAGAAAACCTACAGCACAATACAGGCCCTTCGGCCTACAATGCTATGCTGAACATGTAGTTACTTTAGAAATTACTAGGCTTACCCATAGCCCTCTATTTTTCTAAGTACCATGTACCTATCCAGGAGTCTCTTAAAAGACCTATCGTATCCGCCTCCACCACAGTCACTGGCAGCCAATTCCACGCGCTCACCACTCTCTACTTAAAAAAAACTTACACCCGACATCCCCTCTGTACCTATTTCCAAGCACCTTTAAATTGTGCTCTTTCATGTTAGCCATTTCAGCCCTGGGAGAAAGCCTCTGACTTGCCACACGATCAATGCCTTTCATCATCTTATATACCTCTGTCAGGTCACCTCTCATCCTCGGTTGCTCCAAGGAAAAAAGGCCAGGTTCACCCAACCCATTCTCATAAAGTATGCCCTCCAATCCAGGCCACATCCTTGTAAATCTCCTCTGCACGCTTTCTATAGTTTCCACATCCTTCCTGTAGTGAGGCGACCAGAACTGAGCACAGTACTCCAAGTGGGGTCTGACCAGGGTTCTATACAGCTGTAAAATTACCTCTCAGCTCTTGAACTCAATCCCATGGTTGATGAAGGCCAATGCACCGTATGCTGTCTTAACCACAGAGTCAACCCGCACAGCAACCTTGAGTGTCCTATGGACTCGGACCCCATGATCCCTCTGATCCTCCACACTGCCAAGAGTCTTACCATTAATACTATATTCTGCCATCATATTTGACCTACCAAAATGAATCACATCACACTTACCTGGGTTGAACTCCATCTGCCACTTCTCAGCCCAGTTTTGCACCCTATCTATGTCCCGCTGTAACCTCTGACCACCCTCCACACTATCCACAACACCCCCAACCTTTGTGTCATCAGCAAATTTACTAATCCATCTCTCCACTTCTTCATCCAGATCATTTATAAAAATCATGAAGAGAAGAGGTCCAAGAACAGATCCCTGAGGCACACCACTGGTCACCGACCTCCACACAGAATATGACCAGTCTACAACCACTCTTTGCCTTCTGTGGGCAAGCCAGTTCTGGATCACAAAGCAAGGTCCCCTTGGATCCCATGCCTCCTTACTTTCTCAATAAGCCTTGCATGGGGTACTTTATCAAATGCCTTGCTGCAATCCATATACACTACATCTACTGTTCTACCTTCATCAATTTCTTTAGTCACATCCTCAAAAATTTCAATCAGGCTCGTAAGGCATGACCTGCCTTTGACAAAGTCACGCTGACTATTCCTAATCAAATTATGCCTCTACAAATGTTCATAAATCCTGCCTCTCAGGATCTTCTCCATCAACTTACCACCACTGAACTAAGAAAGTATAGGTGCCTCACAACTCACAACACTAGGTTCAAGAACAGTTACTACCTCTCAACCATCAGGCTCATGAACAAGAGAGGATAAACTACACTCATTCTACTTCTGGTGTTCCCACAACCAATGATTTCACTTTAAGGACTCTTCATCTTGTTGTTTCATGCTCTTGCTTTTTATTGCTATTTATTTATATTTGCATTTGCACTGTTTGTTGTTCATTGATCCTGTTTACAATTGCGGTTCCATAGATTTGGTAAGTATGCCCATAGGAAAACGAATCTCAAGGTTGTATGTGGTAACATGTATGTACTCTGCTAATAAATTGAACTTTGAACTTTGATTTTTATGAGCCTCCTCCTTATTGCCTACCTGCACGGCACTTTCTCTGTAGGTGTAACACATTATTTTCATTGTTATTGTTTTTTCTTGATTCTACCCCGATGTACTGTGTAATGACCTGGTCTGTGTGAACAGGATACACTGAATCTTGCTGCCTGTGGTAATGACAACTCAATTCCAATTCCAGTAGAGTTTTTTCTATCTCTTTCTCTCTCTCTCTAAACCAGCATGATTTTCTCATTTTCCCTCATAAAGTTCAGTGTTATCTGAGACAGACTTGGGGAACATTCAATTATGTTACGTATCTTAAAAAAAATCAACATTCACCATTCATTTCAGACTGTGGAATTGACAAGGGAAAAAAATCTTGATCAGAGAAGTAAATGATTTCTGGTGCAATTTTGATTGTTTTGTAATGTTTCAAGCAAGTAACAAATTTCTGAAATGTCAATTTTGCAAGTCCCAGACTATTGATGTATTTGCATATTGGTTCATCTAATTAGTTCCAGTTAGATGTTAGAAGACGTAGATCAAAATTTAATCCGCAACTTAAGTATATCTTTTCTCATTAATTAACATGGTGTTAAAATAGTTCTGCAATTTCTCCCTATTAATGTGAGCTTGGCCTTCATTCCCACAAGTGAATAGTTCACTCCCTATTTGCTTCTGATGTATGAAAACAAATTTTTATTACTGCCCTTTTTCTTGTAATATGCTTCTCACATTCCCACTTACATTGTGACAAGTGTTTTTCCAGCTGTTCTCAGTTACTGATGCTGCATTTACTTTCATAGCCCATCATATTAACATTACTGATATCTCAAATGTGTTAATTACGAACTAATTTTCCAGGTTTAATATTTCAAAGATAATTGAGTAACCTGATAAACCAATTCTCTGAAAGGTGGACTAATTATTATGTTAGTGAGATGCAGTCAGAGAGGAATTGTAAAGTCTTCAGGCAAACCATCAAAGCATTTGTGGTGGTATGCTAGCATAGCGATTAGTGTAACAAAGGTTGGCGGTGTTGTGGATAGTGTGGAGGGCTGTCAGAGGTTACAGCGGGACATCAAGAGGTTAATTGGTCACGTGTATAATTGGGCAGTGCAAGTTCATTGGGTCAGAAGTGCTTGTTACCATGCTGCATCTCCAAATAAAAATAAATAAAATTTTGCTGTTCTGAATGAAAACTGTTCAACCATTTTATATCAGTTAGTAAGTGAATGCCAGAGTAGATTATTAAAGAACTTGTCTTCATTCTCCCTGAGTAAAGAGAATGATAGGTAGGATTCACTAAAAGTCAGCACACTATAGGGAAGATATGATTGGACAGGAGAGAATGGAAAGCACAGCTATTAAGACAGACCAGATAGGTTGGGTTTGATTTGTCTGGAGCAGAGAAGGCTGAATGGGATTGCCTCAAGATGTATAAAATAATGAGGGGCATAGAGAAAGTAGATGCAGTAGTGAGAACTATTTACCATTAGCAGTGATGTCTGTAACCAGGGGACAAAGACTTAAGGTGAGTGTGGGAGATACAGAGGCATTTAAGGAAGAATAACTTCACTGAAAGTGTTGTTGACACCTGGAACTCGGTGCCTGAGGGAATGATAGAGGCAGGCATTGTTACTGCATGAAAGAAGTATTTAGAAGAGCACTTGAAATGCCATGGCATAGAAAGTAAACCACATCACATTCCATATTAGATTTATTGGGTTAACTCGGCCAAGCAAAAACCTGAGCCTGGGAAGCTTTACTACAGTAGATCAGTCTCACAATTGCCTTGCTCCTTTGGAACTCCACAGGAGTCAATGCTGGAAGTGCATTGTTCATTGTTACAGAAATTATTATAATTTCACCATCGCCCAAGGCTTTGCCAGAAGAATGTTGTGTACAGTAAAGGAAAAACAAAATGAATTGCTATGCGGGAAATAGGAAATAAAAGCAAGGGGGCATACAGGACTGAAGTAGATCAGATAGTTAAGTGGTGTTGCAACAACAACATTACACTTAATGTCAGCAAGACCAAGGAATTAATTGTGAACTTCAAGAAGGAAATGTTAGAAGAACACACTCCAGTCCTCACTGAGAGGTCAGCAGTGGAAAGGGTGAGCAGCTTCAATTTCCTGGGTGACATAATATCAAATTCAAAGTTCAAAGTAAGTTTGTTATCAAAGTACATATATGTTACCATACACTACCATGACATACCTTTTTCTTGTGGGCATTCATAGTAAATACAAAGTAA
Source organism: Hemitrygon akajei (assembly GCF_048418815.1). Taxonomy (NCBI): domain Eukaryota; kingdom Metazoa; phylum Chordata; class Chondrichthyes; order Myliobatiformes; family Dasyatidae; genus Hemitrygon; species Hemitrygon akajei. The sequence goes on from NC_133129.1 coordinate 176,367,662, forward strand.
CACAATAGGATCAATGAAAAGCTACACGCTAGACAAACAACCAATATGCAAAAGATAACAAACTGTGCAAATAGAAAGAGAAAAAAAAATAATAATAATAAACAAATAAGCAACAAGTATCAAGAACATGAAATGAAGAGGTTTTGAAATGAGTTCGTAGGTTGTGGGAACAGTTCAGTGATGGGTTGAGAGAAGTTATCCCCTTTGGTTCAAGAGCCTGATGGTTGGGGTGTAATAACTGTTCCTGAATCCAGTGGTGTGAGTCCTGAGGCTCCTGCACTTCCTTCCTGATGGAAGCAGTGAGAAGAGAGCATGTCCTGGATGATAGGGATTCTTGACGATGGATGCTGCTTTCCTGGGACAGCACACCGTGTTGACATGCTCGGTGACAGTGGGGGGGGGGGGGGTGCATTACCTGTATCCACTACTTTTTGTAGGCTTTTCCATTCAAAGGCATTGTTGTCGCTATGCCAGGCTGTGATGCAACTAGTCAGTATACACTCCACTATGCATCTATAGAAGTTTGTCAAAGTTTTAGATGATATGCTATATCTTTGCAAACTTCTAAGAATGTAAAAGCCCTCCTGTGCCTTCTTTGTAATGGCATTTAGGTGGTGGATGTGCAAAGGACAGATCCTCTGAAATGATTACACAAAGGGAATTAAAATTGCTGACTCTCTCCACCTCTACTCCTCTGATGGACTGGTTCTTGGACTTCTGGTTTCCTCCTCTTGTGGTCAATAATTAAGCTCTTTGCTTTCACTGACATTGAATTAGAGGTTGTTGCAGCAGCATTAAGCCAAATTTTCAATCTTTCTCATATATGCTGATTTGTCACCTCCTTTCATTTGGCCAATGACAATGGTGTTCTCAGCAAGCTTAAATATGACATTAAAGCTGTGCTTAGCCACATAGCCATAAGTAGTAAGTGAATAGAGCAGGGGGCTAAGCACACAGCCTTATAGTGTACATGTGCTGATGGCAATTGCGAAGAAGATATTGATGCCAACCCAAATTAACTGGGGTCTGTATTTAATGAAATTGAGGATCCGGTTGCACATGAAAGTATTAAGGTCTAGGAGTTTATTGGTTAGTTTTGAGGGGATGATAGTATTGAATGCAGAGCTGTCGTCAACAAGGAGCATCCTGATGTATTCACCTTCATTGTCTTAGATCTATCCTAGGCCCAAAACATCAAGATAATCATGAAAAGGCATGCTAGCAGCTCTTCTTCATAAAACATAGAACATTACAGCACAGTCCAGTCCCATCAGCCCATGACATTGTGTTGTTCTTTTAACCTACTCCAAGATCAATCTAAACCTTCCCTCATACATGGCCCTTCTTTCATCTATGTGCCTATCTAAAAATTTCTTAAATGCTGCTAATATATCTGCCTCAACACTATCCCTGGCAGGATGTTCCATGCACATGCCACTCCCTGTGTATAAAATTTACCTTTGACATCTGCCCTATATTCTCCTCCAATCACCTTAAAATTATGTCCCCTTGTGCTAGTTATCTCTGTTCTGAGAAGTAACCTCTGACTGTCCAGTTGATCTGTACCACTCATCACCTGGTACACCTCTATAAAGTCGTCTCTCATCCTCCTTCATCCCAAAAAAAGAAGCCCTAGCTTACTCAACCTCTCCTCATAAGACATGATCTCTATTCTAGGTAGCATCCTGGTAAATCTCCTCTACATGTGCTATGTGCTATAACTTTCCACATCCTTCCTATAATGAGGCAACCGGATCTAAACACAATATTCAAAGTTTTATAGGGCTGTGACAATATATTGTGACTCTTGAAATTAATCCCCCAACTAATGAAGGCCAACACACCATATGCCATCTTAAACACCCTATCAACTTGTGCAGCAACCATGCACGTGGGTCTCAAGATAACTCTGTTCCTCCACACCATTAATAATCCTGTACTCTGCCTTCAATTTTGACCTTTCAAAGTGCATCACTTCACACTTCTCCAGATTGAACTCCATCACAATCCTCCTCAAGGGGGCATAATTTTAAGGTGTTTGGAAGGAAGTGTAGCGGGGATGTCAAAGGTACGTTTTATACACAGGGAGTGGCGTGTGCATGGAACACCCTGCCAGGGATGGTGTTGAGGCAGATATATTAAGGGATTTTAGAGACTCTTAGATCGGCACATGGATGAGAGAAGGACTATTTGAGAGGGACGGCTTACACTGATCTTGGAGTAAGTTTGAGGGATGGCACAACATCATGGTCAACCAACCGTTGTGGCATCTGCCTTCACTAGAAGTTCGAGAAGACTTGATATGTCACAAAGTCTCTTGCAAATTTCTATAGATGTTCATGAGAGAGCTTTCGAACTGTTGCCTCACAACCCAGTATGGGGATTCCAGGGCACAAGATCGCAAGAGGCCACAGGGGGTTGTAGACTCATCCAGCACCATCACGGGCACAACCCTCGCCACCATCGAGGGCCTATTCAAGATGCGATGTCTCAAGAAGGCAGCATCTATCATTAAAGACCCTCTCCACCCGGGACATGCCCCTTCTCGCCGCTATCGTCAGGGGATAGATAGGGGAGCCTGAAGACCTACATTCAGCGATTCAGGAACAGCTTCTTCCCCTCAGTCAGATTTATGAACGGTCCATGAACACATCAACACTACCTCATTATTCCATTAGATGCACTATTTAATTATTGTGTAATATACAGCAATGTTAAGCCGCTGCACCTTACTGCTGCAGCAAACAGCAGAACTCCGATGTTCACGTGATATAAGACTGCGATATAAGTTTGATTCTGAATGCTGTCGATAATCATTGTCGAACACCCGGACCGCAGTGAAAGCGAAAACGTCATTGTTCTTTGCGACCTTGAAACTCCGATTAAATTTGTACACGGATAACTTTCCGTTAGGGATCTCTGTGAGAACGTTTGTACACAGCTTGTTCTTTTGTACAGTACTTCGTTTGCGGCTGAACGATGTCCCGTCGCGGGTCTCTGGCGAGGCGCTACCTCTGTCCGTGGTACTGAATCCCAGCTCACAGGGACAAGGATTGCAATTGAATATATTTGTCCCCACTTGCTCCCTGGGCCGTGGGTCGCGCGTTTCAAACCAGATTAAAATAAGTATAATCGCATTTAGTCATTACTTACTTCACATCGCCCTTGGACACAATTGAATCGTTGCTCCGTAAACCAAAATGATGAAACACGAACCCTATTTAAAGTGCAATTGAAAAGTTTGTTTTCTCCATTTCCGCCAACACCAACTTTTCACAGACTCTGCTTTCACCGTATGAAGCCCAGAGGAAGCGAAAGGCGCTTTTTTTTAAAGGAAAATTATTTTCTGATTCTGTTCCCGGGCGTGCGATTTTATCGGAGGCTACAACTATGTCCTTTATATCAAAACTGGCTCCGTGTTGTGCCGAACCAATTAAAGCAGAAATCAAATGGCCAACGAAACTAATCCTTTCTGCCGACACAAAGTTCATATTGTTCAATTTCTCTTACTTTCATATGCCTATATAAATGTCTATTAAAAGTCCCTAATGTATCAAAGCTGAAAATGTTGAAAATAGCCAACGGAATGTGCGTCATGTACAGTGATCATCATAAATCAAATGTTTTATGAAATCAGATCAGCCCTACACTCTGAATATAAATACTGCATGAATACTGAGCATATCCTTCTCTCTGAAGCCTGAGAAACTATAAAATATGAGTGTGTGTTAGTGACCTTCTGTAGCTGTAGCCCACCAACTTTAAGATTCAACGTGCTCAGAAATGCTCTTCAGCACACCGCTGTGGTAATGCGTGGTTATTTGAGTTACTGTTGCCTCCCTGTCAGCTTGAATTAGTCTGGCTATTCTCCTCTGACCTCTCTCATTAACAAGGCAATTTCGGCCACAGAACTGCCACTCACTCGATGTTTTTTGTTGGTTTTTTTTTTGCACCATTTTCTGTAAACTTGTGTGTGGAAAATCCCGGGCGATCAGCAGTTTCCAAGACACGCAAACCGCCCAATCATTCCATGGTCAAAGTCACTTAGATTGCATTTCTTCCTCCATTCTGATGCTTGGTCTGAAGAACAACTGAATTCTTGCATTTCTGCATCGAGTTGCTGCCACATCATTAGCTGATTTGTATAACAACAGGTCTGCAGGTGTACTAATACAGTGGCCACTGAGAGGACAGAACATCCCCAAACTATGACAGGATTCTGATCCTGAGAACTGTTCATCAGTTAAAGATGAACTGAAACAGCAGTAATGAGAGGGTGAACAGGTACAGGAAAAGCGGCTGCTAGTCTAACCCACTGACAGTGAGTGAACGAGTGAGTCTGCTTTGGGAAACCCAGCTCTGCTCGGCTCGACTCAGCTTGCAATGGTGGGGGCTTGGAGGTTAGGGAGCAGAGGGGACTGGTGATGAGAAGAGAGACACACAATTTCCCACCTGACAAAATATACCTGCAGCCTTTCAGCACCCAAAAAAATCTATCTCCTTCCCTCCCATTGGTCCCTGATGCTTGTTTGCATAAATGGGGTGTCCATTGGTCAGGTGATCATAACCTGAGGAAGACCTACATATTAAATTTGGGAAATGTTCCCATCTACAAACCTATTTATTCGATATATTGTTAAACATTATTGAATAATGGAATTATGGATTGGTTGCAATTTACTGAGAGATGCCATTCAGCCCATCATGACCATGCTAGCACTTCTCCAAAGCAATGTATTTTATTAATAGGTGGAACACTATGGTAATCTGTATTAAAAGCAGAAATTATTTAGCAGAGGGCGAGAGAAAAACTTAAAACCTTAGTTTGATTACCTCCTTCAGATCTGAAATAGTCATTAATGCACACTATTTTGCCTAATTCCATAGCTGTAATACTAACAGCATTTTCATATAATTCTTTATTTTTTATAATTGATGAATGTTGTTGCTTTTGTTGAATGTCTTGCCAACACAATACAGCAGATACCTAACACATGTAAATGCATATGGTAAAGAAGGTTGATCTTAAGTAAAATATTCAAGATGAGGTTGCTCATCGATTACTTTCTCAACAACTCCATTATGGTAGATGTAATAGTATCAGACAATCCACTTTACAAGGCACAAGTACCACAGGTGATGTAATTAGAGCCATTTACTAAAGGTAATCCACTTGAGTTCTTCAGTGCTCTGGACACTGCACCCTTATAGAATTGACTGATTGGATAATTGATTCTTTTCTTGGGTTTGCTGTTGGGGACTCGTGTTCTGAGGCTCCCAAGTGATTCCAGACTACAGATCCAGGCAAGGTCCTCAGAGAGATGCTGGTTGTGTTTTGACAGAACTGCATTCTTGTCCAGAATGGAAAGCTGTCTCAGGCTGCCAAGTTGTCGAGGGGAAGCACCAACTGATCTGAAACTGGGAGACTTCTGTCCATAGAAGAAAAAAATATAAGCACAATGAGATTTTGCACCATGCATCAATAGTCTTTAGTATCTGCTCATACTCATTGAACCAAAAGATGTAACACATCCATATATCTGTTTTATCATGTGAGGAGCAGGAGGCAGTTTTTATGTTTGAATGCATGCTCTGTGGCTTGTTAATTTATTTATTTATCAAGATACAGTGTGGATTAGGCTCTTCTGGCTCTTTGAGCTGCAATACTCAGCAACCCCCTGATTTAATCCTAGCCTAATCGTGAGACAATTTACAATGACTAATTAACCTGCTAACCATACATTTTTGGAATGTGAGAGAAAATGGGAGCACCTGAAAGAAACCCACGTGGCCATGGGGAGAACACACAACTCCTTACAAGTAGCGGTGGGCATTGAACCCAGGTTGCTGGTACTGTAAACTGTTGTGCTAACCATCATTAATGGTGCTAATGCCTGTGTCTAAAAGCATTTAGTTCATGGAATATGACAATTCCCACATGTATACCAGAAATATCATAATTATTATGGGTGATTACGCTCTACTATTCCTTCTCTTTCTATTTTGCTACACAGTGACTGAGCAAATTATGATTTTATCATGAATATAATAATGCGTTTGATCACAATGATCCCCGTTATCACAAAAGATCATTAACTCACCCCAGAGATCAGAACTTGACTACAGTAAAACTTTAATCATCTGCTTACCACACATTCAAAATGGTTTGCTATCTGAATTAATGCGTAATTGTAATGAGCCCTTTGGGCCTGTGTGGGGCGCTGGAGAGCATTGGGTGCCAAAGCTTAGAGAACAACTGAATTTGTTTATTGTTGTTTAATGACAATTATTAATCATTTAGAGTTCCTTATGTTTTTCTCAAGTGCCTTGCACTTTGTAATGCAGTCTCCTGGTGCTTTCTGTTTAAGCTTGCTAAGTCTATATTGATAAGCTCTGGGGTTCCATGTTGACTTGGACTCTAATTCAATTTTTATGATGCGTTCTAAATCTAGTTCTTTTTCTGGTTGCTGTTTTTTGTTACGACATTTGGATGATTTTTGTATCGGGGCGGCCTGCAAATAATGAACACTGAGCTGAACAGCACTGAAATATGCCTTTAGATTTTGTACTCTCTATTTTTGTGTTTTAGCTCTTTGTTTTGGCACTGTTTACGCATTTTTTTCTGTGTGTGTGCAGGGACTTGATGTTTGATATTTTGTTTTGAACACTTTAGTTCCATGGTTCTTCTTTGTCTCATGACTGTCTGTAGGAAATACGAATTTCATGGATGTAAACTGCATACATATTTTAATAATAAATGCACTTTGAATCTTGAATTATTTAAGTGGATGCCTGATTAGTGCTTATTGCGGCATCCTGGTTTTGATAATGCTACTTCTCGCGGTTTCCCTCGGCCAAGCCATCAATGTACTTTTAGAATTATTATGAATAAACTCTCGTTGCTGTCTCTACATCGGAGCCCGTCTTCCCTCCACTCTTGGGTTCTGATGTTGCCAGCGCATCGTGACAGTAATGTTTGCCATACTCTCCTTCATCTTTCTGTGGCCATTTTTCCTGTGTTCCTTTTCATTTCCTTCCAAGTCACTTTCCCCCTCACCTGGTCTCATTGCTCACCTGGCAGCTTGTACTCTTCCCCACACACATACTCATTCTGGCTTCTACCCCCTTCCTTTCCAGTCCAGTTGAAGAGTGTTGGCCCAAAATGCTGACTGTTTATACCCCTCCTTAGATGCCAAGTTCCCCCGGAATCTTGTGTGTGTGGTTCTGGATTTCCAGCATCTGCAGAATCGCTTGTGTCTGTGACACTGGCTTTGGTGTCCATGTTTCCTACCACACCCTGGGATTCTGCTTCCCATTCTCCATTCCAGCTCAACTGGTCTGAGGTTCACTTACTTCTGTTTAGTTCACCAGAGGCCCCTTTCCCAAAAAATGCACAAAATGCTGGAAGAGCTCAGCAGGTCTGGCTGCATCGATGGAGGAGAATAAACAGTCGATGTTTTGTGCCGAGACCCTTCACCAGGACTCAAAAGGAAGGGGAAGAGGCCAGAATTAGAGGGTAGGTGGAGGGGACTGAGTACAAACTGACAGGTGATGGGTGAAAGCAGGTGAGGGGGAGATAGGTGGAGGAAAGGGAAGAAGTAAGAACCTGTGAGGTAATAGGTGGAAAAGGTAAAGGGCTGAAGAAGACCAAATCTGATCACAAAGGAGAGAGGACCTGGGAGATAAGGGAAGGAGGAGAGGAACCAGAGGCAAGTGATTGATAGGTGAGGAGAAAAGAAGGGGTAAGAGGGTGAGTTTGGTCCCATGACACATTTCAACTGACTAGTGTCCTTTAAACTTACCAGGTTCACTAAAAACTTATAATACTGGCAGAAGAGTGAATTAAAAAAAATGTTTGGAATGATATCCCCCGGTCTGAAGAATCTGATAGTCTGACAAAATTTTGAAAGTGCCAGGAATTTAGACATTTACTGAATTTCTCCTGTGTGAAATCAACTCATAGATGAGTGACCGGAAATATGGTTTAATGAAACTGACTGACTGCCCATCTTACTACTGGTGATTAGGTCAACAATGAAGGTCCTTCGTCTGTCTGTCCTTGGAGAGGGATTCTTCATTGCTGTTCCTGTAACAGTTTTGTTTGACCAGTCAGGGCTGTTAGTCCTCAGTTGAGCCCCTGAACCTTGAGTAATGGTGGACCACTCTTCATCTGCCATCTACCCTTTGCCCTGTTTGGCATGGGTGACTCTACCAAATGCCAAAGCATAAAGTCTTGACTCCAGCTATGTAATTCTCTGGGTCATTGAAACACACAAGCTTCCAAACCACAACAAGGTTGTGGTCCTCTTGGAGGTGTTCAATGAAAGTTCGTAAGTTATAGCTGAGCTCCATCATTTGGTTAATCTAAATAGTTTTAAACATCTCTACTTCACAATTCTCATGACATGTAAATTATATTTATCGACTCCATTTTCAGGTGTAAATTTAATCTTGGAGAAGTACATCACATTTGATTTATTGATAGACTTGAATATTTAAAGTATCTTCTGGATAGCCATTTAAGGTTATCCCAGGTGCCAGGGTCCACAATATTTCTGAACGCATCCACAATATTCTGAAAAGGGAGGGTGAGCCGTGGGAAGTCATGGTACATATCGGTACCAACAACTCGGGTAGAAAAATGGAGGAGGCCCTGAAAACAGAAAACAGTGAGTTAGGAAGGAAATAGAGACGCAGGACCTCAGGGGTAGTAATCTCAGGAATGCTGCCTGTGTTATGTGACAGTGAGGATAGGAATAGAATGAGGTGGCAGATAAGTGCGTGGTTGAAGAATTGGAGGGGGCAGGGATTCAGATTTCAGGATCATTAGGACCTCTTCTAGGGCAGGTGTGACCTGGACAAAAGGGACAGGTCGCACCTGAATCTGAGGGAGGAGGGCAATATCTTTTGCAGGCAGGTTTACTGGAGCTGTTGGGAGTGGTTTAAACTAATATGGCAGGGGGATGGGAACCAGTATGATGGAGCTGAGGATGAGCCGACAGGTTTACAAGTAGATGATGGGTGTAACGTAAATGTAAGTGTAACCCAGGTTAATTAAAACCAAAGATGTAATGTTAGAAAGTTCCACCCGTGGAGAGATGAAAACAAGGATTAACAAAATAAAAAAAGAACCTGGGGAGAGAAAAAGCTATGCAAAAATGAGGTGTGGCTGACACAGACATGGACAAGCGAGGGAAACGCAGCAAACTATTAGGAACTAAAGATATAAACTGTTAAAAGTGGAATTAGTAGTGAGTATCTTTACCCTAATAACTTGAAAACCTCAGGGTGAAACCCCTGGAGGAGAGACAATTTTGATAAAAGGTTTGTTGAAGCTACGGCTATAACAAGACAATAGCGGCAAAACCAAGTGTTCAAGATCTCTACCGTGGAAGTTCTGTTAAATCATACCAAGTGATTTGGTGAGTTAAAACACATTTACTGTTCCGAGTGTATAATTTGTGTACAAAATATGTTCAGTGGTGTTGTAACTGAGAGATGTTTGGAAATGACAATGAGGTATTTTGAAATAGAAAATAGAATGTGTATAAAAACTTAAGGGATGTAATCCTGTTGTATACAGGTCAGGTTTTTATTTTGTATAAGTCTGTGAATCGACTTTCCATGGATGGTCAACTATTTAATCCAATGAACCAAGAAACAAGATGGCGAGCCACCTAAGATTGAAGAACCAGCACAGGAACGAAACGTGTAATGACGTAGGGGATTTCATACGGTTGGATGAATAAGTTGATTTTCATTCAAAGGATCTGAATTTGATTTTCTGCAGGAACTGATTATTTCTTGCAAAAACTTTGATAAGTTCCTCAACAAGATTTACTTTGTTTAAAAGTTGTGATGTTGGATATTTGTCATGAAAGGAGTTAAGGTGTGTGCGTGTGTGTAAATAAAATTTTTGAACTTGTAGACATACTGAGTGGAGCTGAAGCTGAAGTTAACCATAATACTTAAGGAAAGGAATTCAATGACTTTTCTAACTAAGGATAAATAAATTAGTCCTAGACCTTTAAATAGGAAGTGACACTAGATCTAATTAGTTAGAGAAATTGGAGTAATAAAGATTATTCTAAGGAATCTCACTGATTATAACTAAAAATGTATTTGGTTTTTGTTTGCCATCTGAGATTTGGAACCTGAACAGAATGTTGGAATATTGAATTGTTCTTACTCATGTAAATATTCTGTATATATTGTTTTTATAAACAAAACTTTCCTCCAGAAATGTGTGTTTTCTGTTCACTGCATCATTCCAATACTTTTGATGGCCCACTGGCACCGAGTGTTGTACTATGTAACTTGATCTTCTATAAAGAGTGCAGCAACATCTCGCTTAAGATAAGACAAAGGCAACACTGGTGTTACAGGAGGAAGGACAAGCCAATGATTGGCAACAAATGCAGACAGACCAAAGAGTTAAATTGTAACACAGAGGCAAAATTGAAAAGGATGAAGAATCCAGGACTGAGGATACTGTATTTAAATGCCCATAGCATTCGGAATAAAGTGGATGAACTCATGGCACAATAAGAGATTGGCTGGTATGATGTTGTAGGCATCACTGAGCCGTGGCTGAAAGACAGCCAGAGTTGGGAGCTTAACATCAAAGGATATACTTTTTATGAAAAGGACAGGCAGGAAAGCATAGGCGGTGGTGTGGCTCTGTTGGTAAGAGATGGAATTACATCTTTAGAAAGAGGTGAAATAGGGTCAGAGAATGTTGAATCTTTGTGGGTGGAGTTAAAGGAGCCCTTAGGAGGCAGTGGTCATAATATGATTGAATTCATACTGCAATTTGAGAGGGAGAAGCAGAAGTCACAGATATCAGTATTATAATGGAATAAAGGGAGTTACAGAGGCATGAGAGAGAAGCTTGCCCAGGTGGATTGGAGGAGGATACTGGCAGGGGTGATGGCAAAGATGGCTGAAGTTTCTGGGAATAATTCACAAGGCTCAAGATAGACATGTCCCACAGAAGAAGTTGTTCTTAAATAGCAGGGTAGGCAACTGTGGCTGACAAGGGAAGTTAAGGACTGCACAAAAGCCAAGGAAAGGACAGATAATGTAGCAAAAGTGAGTGGGAAATTGGATGTTTGGAAAGCTTTTAAAATCCAATAGAAGGCAACTAAAAAGCCATAAGAAGGGAAAAGATGAAATATGAGGGCAAACTAACCAATAATATAAAGCAGATACTAAAAGTATTTTCAGTTATATAAAGAGTAAAAGGGAGGTGAGAGTTGATTTTGGACCATTGGAAAATTATGCTGATGAGGTAGTAATAGGGGATAAGGAAATGGTAGGTGAACTTAATAGGTACTTTGCATCATTTTTCACTGTGGAAGTCACTAGCAGTGTGCCAGAGGTTCGTAAGGGTCAGGGAGCAGGAGAGAAGTTGCTGAAGAGATAACGGATGCATTGGTCATGGTCTTTCAAGAATCACTTGTTTCTGGCATGGTCCCAGAGGACTGGAAAACTGCAAATGTCACTCCACTGTTTAAGAAGGGAGGAAGGCAAAAGAAAGGAAATTATAGGCCAGTTAGCCTAACCGCAGTGGTTGAAAAAGTGTTGGAGTCTATTATTAAGGATGAGGTACTGGGGTACTTGGAGACTGATGATAAAATAAATCAAAGTCAGCTTGGTTCTGCAAAGGGAAATCTTGTCCTCCAAATCTGTTAGAATTCTTCGAGGAAGTAACAAGCAGGGTGGACAAAGGAGAGGCAGAGGATGTCATTCAATTGGATTTTCAGAAGGCATTTGATAAAGTGCCACACATGAGGCTGCTAAACAACGTACAATCCTATGGCGTTACAGAAAAGGTACTGGCATGGATAGAGGAATGGCTGACAGGCAGGAGGCAGTGAGTGGGAATAAAGGGGGCCTTTTCTGGTTGGCAACATTGTGTGCTAGAAAGGCCTGTACTGTGTTGTACTGCTCTATGTTCCATGTTTTATGTTCTACGGACTAAGTACTAACTAATAGGCATATAATTAAGAAACAGTAATTAGCTCAACAGATTTGCACATCCACACTTACAACAAGACGACAGCAATACTAGTCAAAATTGAAATATGTCAGTAAATCAACAAGACCATTAATCATAAGTCATAGGAGCAGAATTAGGCCATGTAAAGCATCGAGTCTGCTCCATCATGGCTGATTTATTTTCCCTTTCAATCCCATTCTCCTGACTTTTCCCTCATTAAGTGATGCACTTAGTAATCAAAAACCTATCAAACTCTTGACCCAATCAATTGACCTTCACAGTGACAATGAATTCTACAGATACACTACCCCCGGCTAAAGAAATTCCTCCTCAACTCTATTCTAAAGGGATACCTTGCACCCTGAGGCTGTACCCTCTGGTCCGGGATCTCTTACGATGGGAAACATCCTCTCCATGTCCACTCTGTCATGTTCTCCTTACCACCATCAGAGAGGTGATACAGGAGCCTAAAGATGCACATCCAACAACTTCTGAACGAACGGTCCGTGTACCCAGGAACACGTCCTGATTACTCTTTGTTTCTCCTTTGATTACACTATTTACTTGTTTTTGTCATTTACAATAATTTCATGTTTTAGCACTGTGCCACAAAACAACAAATGTCATGTCATCTAAGCCAGTGACAATCAATCTGATTCTGATAATGCCACCAATCAGCATAATATTGTTCTGAAAGTCATTGGAATAAATGAGTTAAGGGGTAAATTCAGAATTAGTAATCACCCAGCTAGTGTCCATTGTATCCTGCACTTTAATATGTATCAATCAGCAAGTCTCCATCTCATGTCCAAGTGACAATTCTCACATGCCAAGTTGGTATCCACAGTTACGCTTAGTAAAAGTGTTTTATGGTTCCATTTGAGAATCAACAATCCGAGGGGAAAATAAATATTAAAAATGAATAACAAATGTTAACAGATTATGAATATTCTGGTCTATTTCAAAATAAAGTTGATATGTTCCTTACTTAAATCCCAGAAAGCATCACTATTTCTTCAGAGTTTAAGAAATTAATGACTTTGTATTATTATGAGCCATACATTATACATACATCTTTCAGAGAAGTTTGGTTCCCTGTGCACCAATGTCCATTCCATCTTGTCAGGAGTCTTTCATCAGCTGGGTAGCTCCTTGTGGAAGAAATCTTAGATGGCTTTTCAATTGAGTTTCTTGTTGATAATTTCACTATTTGTAATGGCTCGAAGTAAACATTTCCTCGAAATCCCTCCGAAGTCACATGAAAAATAAGCACAGTAATATAATCAATTACTTCAAAGTGCCGGTTTACCCAATTTTGTATGGGAATCTAATGTAATTAAATCCTTTAATTTATTTTTCCAATTAGTTAACCTAGAAAGATAATCAGCAATTTAGCAAACGAACATGGTGTGTTACTTTTGTCAACTTCTGAATGTTACTTTATTTGTTTGCAAAATGCTTATTGTAGCTTTGCTCCAACTTGGAAGTTGTGACTATGCCTATAAACATGATAATGGATTAGTATTGGAATTGGTTTATTATTGTCACCTGTACCAAGATACAGTGAAAAGCTGTTATTTTGCATGTCACCCAGGCAGATCATACCATACGTAATTACATTCATCACCACCATTATGTGACAAGGGTGATCATGGTCTTCTGACTATGATTGTTCTTGGCAAATTTTTCTCATTTTATATCTTTTTTTATTGATTTTTTTTAAAAAAAGAATAAATACAAATCAGAGGAGAAGTTGTATCAAATACATAAACATACGAAACAATGAAAGGCATGTATACTGTCAAAGTCATGTAAATGTTATATTGAACTATTATATATAAACAAAGAACCACAACTCCGATTGGCAATTCATACAGAAAAAAAGACTGGAAATTTTATAATTAAGAGAAAAAAAACACTCAACTAACTCAGGAAAAAGAAGATTGGGCAGTCCATTTGAGGATAAAAATACAAAATAAAAGAAAACATCCTTCTGGTCAGATCTGAAACTGCACGGAGAGAGAAAAAATATATTAAAAAATATTTTACCTAAAAAAAGATAGAAAAAAAACTAGATCATATGAAAATATTGAATAAAAGGTCACCAGGTTTGCTTAAATTTAAAAGATATATCGAACGTCGGACTTCTAATTCTCTCCAAGCTTAAACAAGATATAATGGAGGAGAGCCAAAAAAAAAACAGTAGGTGGATTAGAATCTTCCCAGTATAACAAAATAGCTCTCCTGGCCAGTAAAGTTGAAAAGGCTATCACATATTGAGCGGAAGCAGGAACACTTCCTTCTTCCTTTGGAATAATCCCAAAGATTGCCGTAAGTGAATTAGGTTGTAAGTCCACACCTATGACTTTTGATAACGTTCTAAAAAATCTCTCCAAAAATTATTTAACTTATGAGTTAGGGTAGCCACCTCAGTGTTACATCAATCACAGATAGGATTTATATCAGAAAAAATTTGCGTTAGTTTATCTTTTGACATATGCGCCCTGTGCACTATCTGGAACTGAATTAGGGAGTGACGTGTGCAGATAGATGAATTATTAACTAAATAATAAATTTTATTCCATTGATCATCTGAAAATGAATTCTGAAGTTCCATTTCCCAAGCACGTTTAACCTTATCATTAGGCATCATACATGAATTCATTAACTGTTTATATATAATGGCTACCAATCCTTTTTGAAATGGTTTAAGCTGAAAAATAGCATGTATCATATTTGTAAATGAACAAATGGATAATTCGGTAAGAAATCACGTAAAAAATTCCTAACTTGTAAGTATCTAAAAAAATGTGCATCAGATATATCATATTTATCCACTAGCTGCAAAAAAGACATTAAACAGTCCTCTAAAAACAAATCTAAAGAAGTTTTTATTCCCTTAGTTTTCCATGTTAAGAAAGCCTTATCCAAAATTGATGGTTTAAAAAAAAGTTAAAATGGATATTACTAGAGAGAACAAAGTTATTTAAATTGAAAAATCTACAAAACTGAAACCAAATTTTTAATGTATGTTTAACAATAGGACTAAGACCTTGTCTACCTATCCTGAAGAACAAAAAAGGAAGAGGAGCTCCCAGTAAAGAAGCCAAAGAAAACCCCCTTACCGAGTTCTCCTCCAAATGTAACCATGAAGGACAGTCCTGGTTATCTATATTGTGAATCCAAAAGGTGATATAATGAATATTAATTGCCCAATAATAAAATCTAAAGTTTGGTAAAACCAGTCATCCATCTTTTTTTGATTTTTGCAATAAAGATTTATTCACTCTAGAGCTTTTATTATTCCAAATGTATGACAGGATCATGGAATCTATTCTATCAAAAAACATTTTCGGGACAAAGGATGGAACCTCTTGAAATGTATATAAAATTTCAGTAAAATTACCATTTTTATAGCATTTATTCAACCAATTAATGATATCGTCATAGGCGACCATTTGGAAAATGTTGGCAAATTTTTCTACAGAAGTGGTTTGCCATTGCTGCCTTCTGGGCAGTGTCTTCACAAGATGGGTGATCCTAGCCATTATCAATACTCTTCAGAGACTGCATCAATGGTCGCATAACCAGGCCTTGTTATATACGTATACCAGCGACAATCCACCACCTGCTCCCATGGTTTCGCGATATTGTGATCAGGGGACTAAGCAGGGTGACCTGCAGGATACCAAAAAGAAGGAGCTCCTTATACCTCCTTCGGTAAAGATGTATCTCTACCCTGCTACCGCCCCTCCCCCCTGTTTAGGACTGCTACAGCTGAAATCCACAGTCACAGTCAAGGGTACTTCAGTAAACTGTATTGTTTTAAGAAGTTAAAAAAATCTATTGATACTTAAAATCAATGAACCTGGGAGAGCAGATGTAGGTCATGAGAGCAGTTTCCCTTTAAGAAAACAGAAGAGGGGATGGTCTGCTGGTCATAAGGTACTATTGAAACACTCCTGACTATCCTTCTGGTGAATCTACAATCTCTGGAAAATAAAACTGAAGACCTCAGAGCAAGATTGTTGTACCAGAGGGACATCGGGGAACGCTGTGAACTTTGCTTCACAGAAATATGGCTATTCCCTGCCATTTCAGATGCTGCACTGCAGCTTGATGGTTTCGTGACTCTCTGCAAAGACATGACAGCTGAGTCTTTTAAAGGCAGAGGAGGTGGAATATAGCTCACGATTAACTCATCATGGTACACAAACGTGCTGGTTTTTTTCTCAGTGCTGCTCACTTGACCTGGAACATCCGACGGTCAAGTGCCATTTATTTTATCTGCCGAGGGAGTTTTCCACCACCATCCTGGTGTACATTCTAACTAAGGGCAACATCAGACAGTCACTGGAGGAGCTGAGCTTCATAATTAGCAGACACAAAATTGTGCTCCTGATGCCCTCAGGATTGTGGGAGATTTAAACCAGGCCAGACTGAAGAAGTCTGAACAACTACCACCTACGCATCAGCTGTGGAACGACAGGTGCCAACATACTTCTGTTATATCACCATCAAGAATGCTTACCATGCCATCATCCCATGCCCACACTTTGGAAAAACTGATCATCGGGCTATACGTCTACTCCTAGTACATAGGCTGAGACGAAAGACTGCAGCACCAGTGGTGAGGACCAAGAAGGTGTGGTCAAGGGAGGTGAAGGAGCACTTACAGGACTACTCTGAGTCAGTGAACTGGATAATGTTCAGAGATCCGCCTTCGAGCCTGAATGAATATGCCACAGTTATCATTGACTTCATCAAGACCAGTATGAATGAATGTGTGCCTTCAGGAACATACCAGACACACCCAAACCAAATGTTGTGGATGAAACAGAAGATACATAATTTGCTGAGGTATAAGTCTGTGGCATTAAAGACTGTTAACCAGAAATATACAAGAACCACAGGTACAACCTACGTGGATTGTTCCTGATTGACAATTGCCCAGTGGCACTCACATCTACTGTGATAAGGTGCTTTGAGAAGTTGGTCAAGGCTAGAATTAACTCCAGGACCCACTGCAATTTGCCTAATGCCACAGCAGATGCAATCTCACTGGCTCACCATTCAGCCTTGGATCATCTGGACAATAGGAATACCTACATCAGACTTGTGTTTATTGAATACAGCTCAGCATTCAACTCAATCATGCTGACAGTTCTAATCAATAAACTGCAAAACCTGGCCCTTTGCACCTCCCTCTGCAACTGGATTCTTGACTTCCTCACCTGGAGAACGCAGTCTGTGTGGATCGGAATTAACATCTTCGCCTAACTGACAGTCAACACTGGCACACCTCAAGCAAGCATACTTAGCCCAATGCTTTACTCTTTCTGCACTCATTACTGCGTGGCTAGGCACAGCTCAAATGACATCTATAAATTTGCTGGTGACACAATTGCTGGCAGAATTTCTGATGGTGTCAAGGAAGTACAGAATATAGGAGTGAGATATATCAGCTCGTTGAGTGATGTTGCAGCAACAACCTTGTACTCAACATCAATAAGACAAAAGAATTGAGTGTGGACTTTAGGGCGGCGAGTTGAGGGAACACACACCAGGCCTCATTGAGGGATCAGAAGTGGAAAGGGTAAGCAGTTCCAAGTTCCAGGCTGTAAACATAGGATCTATCCTGGCCCCAACATATCGATGCAATTACAAAGTAGGCACGACAGCAGCTATATTTCATCTGGAGTTCGAGGAGAATTGGCGTGTCACTAAAGACTCTTGCAAATTTCTGCAGATGTACTGTGGAGAGCATTCTGACTGGCTGCATTGCCTTCTGGTATGGAGGAGACACCGCACAGATCAGAAAAAGCAGCAGAAAGTTGCAATTCAGCCACCTCCATCATGGGCACCAGACTCCCCAGCATCCAGGACATCTCCAAACAGCAATGCCTCAAAAAGGTGGCATCCATCATTAAAGATCCCCATCACCCAGGGCATGCCCTCTTGTCATTGCTACAATCAGAGAGGAGGTACAGGAGCCTGAAGGCACACACTCAATGTTTCAGGAATATCTTCTTCCCCTCCACTATCAGCTTTCTGAACAGACAATGAACAATGAACCCATGAACGCTACCTCAGTACTTTTTGCACTAGTGATTCTATCTCATTTTATTTTTCTATATATACTTACTGTAATTTACAGAGTTTATTATTTGGTATTGCAATGTACTGCTGCTGCAAAACAACAAATATCATGACAAATGCCAGTGGTGTTAAACCTGATTCTGAAGTACTGTACATGTGATACGTAAATCTGAATCTGAGTCTGAACCAGCACTCAGTACTTCTCTTCTGCAGATTCTTCAAGGCATGCTAACTGAAGAAGTCTTCTTCCTCAGCCTTTCCCCCTCACCAATACCCCTCAATGTGCATTCCTCCAGCAGATAGTTTCTTGGTCCAGGTTCCACAGTCTCTTGTATCTCCACAGTAGATTCATTCACAGGACTTTTACTTGTGTGCCCCCGGGAATCTGGCATGAATGCTTATTGTTGATTGCAGCATCCATTTATTACGAGCTGATAACTTTCATACAGGGACATTCAGCTGTGCTTCTGCTCAACCATTCTGGTTACCATACCTCCAGCTCAACTACTACTACAAGAGGTACCTAATAAAGTGGCCACTGGGTACATGCTCACGGTCTTCTGCTGCTGTAGCCCATCCACTTCAAGGGTAAACATGTTGCCCATTCAGAGATACCACTGTTGCAATGTGTGGTTATTTGAGTTACTGTTGCCTTCCTCTCAGCTTGAACCAGCCTGGCCTTTCTCCTCTCAAGTTCAAGTTCAATTGTCATTCAACCATACATGAATACTCATGGATGCAGCCAAATGAGATTGTGTTACCCCAGGGCCAAGGTGCGAAACACAGTACCAACATGCAGCTCAAGGCACGTGTAACACATCTAACATAGCAAGCACATTTAAGATACAGTAAAATAGTCAGGCAAAAAAATTCTTCCAAGTCCCTAAGTCCGTGAATGTTGCAGGTGTCTGCAGCCGAACACAATACAGCTTGTCTTCTGCTGAGTGGACACTAGGTGGCAGCACTGACTCCAGCTTGTGAGCCGTGCCACTCTGCCCCTGGAGGAGTGCTAGGCCTTTGACACCTCTCTCCTTGATCTCTCTCGCTAATGATGTGTTTTCACCCACAGAACCACTGCTCACTGGACCTCTTTTTTGTTTTTTTTTACACTATTCCCTGTAAAATCTAGAGACGTGAGTGTGAAAATCCCTGGAGATGAACAGTATCTGAGATACTCAAATCATCCCATCTGACCTCAACAACCATTCCACGGTCAAAGTCACTCAGATCTTCTCCATTCTGGACACAATTGACTCTCTTAACCATGTCTACATGCTCTTATGCATTGAGTTGCTGCTGCATGATGGCTGATTAGGTATTTGCACGAACAAGGTGTACCTAATAAAGTGGTCACTGAGTGTATATCCTGATATTTATCTATCTATAAACAAAGAATTTGAAGGTATCAACAATCACCTTGCATGTTACAATGGAAATAAAGTTTTGGAAGGTGCATTTGCTGATAAATTTGTATGAAGGCTGTCCATTATCAGGACCAAGAGTCTGTGCTAATTTTGTTCATTTACAGTCAATCAAAAGAACACACCAGCGTACATTGGATCAATTCCTCTGATGATAACTATTAGAAACTTATACAGAGTTTTATAGTACTATAATAGTATTGACTGTTCTAATTTGTTCTGAATTTCATTTGAACACATAATTTGTTTCTCAGTTAAACAGCAGTTTGTCTCTTTTATATCTTTTGAACTATTTCTATGAAACTTCACCTAATTGAAGCAGCTACTTAACCGGGCCAAAATGCACTGGCCCCAATCCGTCCCAATTAACCAGAATCCACTCTACAGTAAATGGCAAATAAAGTTGATCCTTGATACTGATAATTTTTTGGCCAAATATAAGTGTAATAAAGCAAAAAAAAAAAATCAGAATGAGTATCTGGCAGCCTTTTGGAGATTGGTTCAGGAAAGCTGCAATTCCTGATCCTATCACTAAGTCTGCCAGGCAAAGTTATTTTTTATTTATGCAATCTATACAGAGGCACCCAGCCATCTGGAAGACAACAAGGTAAATTGGCTGGGAATATACTTTGCATTTCACATCACATTAATCAGCACGCGAGACATTGTCATTACAAAAATGCTTTCAAATAAACTGCTATTTAATGTATTTGACATTTTGCAATTAATGAATTTTAAAAATCTTTAAATATGTTTATTTATTATCTGGTATGGTTCAATACATCATTGTCACAATTAGTCATGTTAAAAAAACCCACACAAAATTGGGATGAATTACTCTAACTGAAGGGTTTTGTGATGTGTTTTACTTTCAGTGTTCCTCTACTGCCACCTCTAGATTCCAAGTTGAGAGGAGCTTCATTAAAAACCTTCAGAGCGAAGTGGCTGATTAATTAAGCAAGAGTACAGACATAAAGTACTTGTATTGCTTGAAGCATTTCATTTACCCGAGAAACATGATTAGATAGCAAAAATGTTTAAATCTACCTAACTCTTTAAATATTCAGGAACTGATTGTGACAAATGAGATCATATAATGTGAAGAAGTTAAGTATCTGCCTGGTCTGCCAACTTACATTGACTGTGTACGGTATATCAGCTGCACCGGAAGAAGTGGGATACTTCATCGCTCGTTGGCGGTGTGACTCCGGTTTTCTGCACAGAAAATGAACTATGTCCTCATTCTTGAATTTGTTGGCAAGCAATGGTTAAGGCATTTAATCACACATTTCTGAAGATTTAATATTGCACAGTGTATATTTTGAAAGAAACATAGACTAAATGCGGGAGGAGCTCAGCAGGTCAGTCAGCATCGATGGAAAGGAATAAACAGTCGATGTTTCTGGATGAGACCCTTCACCAGGACTGGACAGGAAGCAGCAGAAGCCAGAGTAAGAAGATTGGGGGATGGGAAGGAGCAGAAGATAGCAGGAGATTGGTGAAGCCAGGTGAAGGGGAAAGTGGGTGGGTGGCTAGGAGATGCCAGAATAAGATGGTGGGGGGGGGGGGGAAATGGAAGGATTCTTACTGCATTTTCACTCCACCACCCACCTTCCCCCTCACCTGCTATCATCTATCACCTGCCATCTTTGACTCCTTTCCTTCCCCACCTTGTTATGCTGACTTCTGCCACCCACCCACCCATCCTGGGGAAGGGTCTCAGCCTGACTGAGACATCATCGATTGTTTATTCCTCTCCATAGATGCTGCCTGACCTGCTCAGTTCCTCTAGCGTTTTGTGTGTGTTTTTGCAGCATCTGCAGAATCTCTTGTACTTCAGGTCAGTTGACTGTCCATTATCAGATTTCCTTAGCACTGTGAAAGACTGTGCAGGTCATATCACACAGGCTCTAGAAGTAAATGAGCACAACAAACAACTTCAGATTGGTGACACAGGAGACTGCAGATAGTGGAATCTGGAGCAAAAAAATAAAATGGTGGAAGAACTCAGCAAGTCGAGCAGCATCTGTGGAGAAGAAAAGGAATGGTCGGCATTTCGATACAAGACTGTATCAGGACTGAGAGTGTCAGTATAAAGGGGTTTTGAAGGGGGTGGGTGAGGTGAGGGGGGTGAAGCATAGGTTGGAAGACGATTGGTGGAGCCAGATTGGGGAGGGGGGGGGGCAGATACGAACTAGGTGGGGTTGCAGATCGATTGAGACAGAGGCTGGTAGGTTATAGTTGGAAACACAAGCGAATCCTGGAGGATGGAGCCAGATGTAGGAAAGGAAAGGGGAGATAATTACATTGGTAACGTATGTTAAATTTCTACTCACTTTGGTTGCTGGGTTGGTATTTTGTGGATACTGAGCATCACGGGCAAATATGAAGTTTGAAGACCTGTAAGACATTTCAAAAGCCTTTAGAAAGTTCCACGACTCAGTTTGAACATGGTAGATTCATATAGCCATGGAGTCACACCACACAGAAAAAGGCCATTCAGCCCAACTTGTCATGTGAACCAAGATATCCTATCTCAGCTAGTCCCATTGGCCTGTGTTTGGCCCATATCATTTTAAACCTTTCCTACCCATGTACATGACCAAGTATCTTTCTTAAATAAGGTTACTGCAACTGATTCACTCACCAGCTCTGCTGGTTCAATACATATTCGCACGACTCTCTGGGTGCCAAAGTCAGAACGTAGCACAGTACAGGCCCTTCACTGAACTTTTAACCCACTCCAAGATCCATCTAACCCTTCCCACACACATACCCATCAGAATCAGGTTTAATATCACTAACGTAGTATGTGCTGACATTTGATGCTTTGTGATGGCAATGCAGTGCAATACATAAAACAGACTATAAATTACAACAAGAAATATATATATATATATATAGAGCAAGCCCCTTGCCAGTTCTCAGGGCAATCTCTTTCTCCTACAACCTCTTCTCTCGTGTATTCTCCTTAACAACGTGCTCCCAATTCTCCCACCGCACACCTACGTTCGAGGTGGTTTACAGTTAGTCATCAGCAATTAGCTTCAGCAGGGACAGAACTGGAGCCGCGAGGGAACCGCACTACCTGCTGCTGCCACGAACAACTCAGTCCCTCGTCCCTGTCCTCCTTCACTGTAGACTATGAGTATGTCAGTTCTAACCTCCGGCAGGATATTTCAGAAGTTGTTAGACATTCACCGTCTCTGCAATTTAACACGGCGTGACGGGATTCTGTCAGAAATGCTGGGTAACAATTGTTTGAGAACGTATTGGCATTGACTAGAAAATTACAAGCTCACACTTGAGTAAGGAACATATCAGCATTCCCCTTTAGTTTTGCAGGATTTTTGTTCCTAGCATTAAAGAACATGACTTTTGATAAGAAGAAGAGCTTTTATCGGTCACATGTACAGTACTGTGCAAAGGTCTGAAGCACATGTATATAGCCAGGCTGCCTAAAACTTCTGCACAGTACTGTAGTAATTTTATGTATTGCACTGTGCTGCTGCCGCAGGAAAAAAACAAATTTGATGACATATGTGAGTGATGATAAACCTGATTCTGACATGGGTCTCTATTGTGGACTGAGAGTGGGAAGGGTCAGGGAGAGGGTTGGGAATAGGGGAAGGGAGAGGGGAGGGAGCAGGAAGAACCTGACAGCCATTCTTTTAAAAAAAAAAAATTTTTAATTAGTTTTTCAAAACATTTTACAAAATTAAAAACCCCAAATCCCAATGAGGAGCATTAATACAGTGCAAGATTAAGCATACAATAACAATATGCTACAAAGGAAGAGAATTTAACAAAAAAGCACCTAAATTGAAGACAAGTGAGCTTAGTGTCCTCCCCAAGCCCCAAAACACAAGAAAAAAATAACAACAACTCCAGACCAACCACCACACAGTATAAAGAGTACAAGTCCGGACAGTCAAACTCCCAGACTGTGAATACACTTAGCAACAGAGGATAATAATGCCTACTACCAGAAAAAAAAAGGAGCTGAAAGCAAGGGAAAGAAGAGCTGAAAGAAGAGAAAAAAAAAGAAAAAAAAACCCTAGTCAAGAGGAAGGTTATGAAAGTACTCGATGAAAGGTCCCCAGACCTTATGGAACTTTAGATCCGAATTAAGAACTGAATAATGAATTTTTTCAAGGTCCTAGCAGGCCATAATGTCGTTAAGCCATTGCGCATGAGTAGGCGGGGCAACATCTCTCCATCTAAGGAGGATCAAGCGTCTAGCCAGGAGAGAGGCAAAGGATAGTATTCGGCATTTGGTCGGACCCAGACATAAATCTGTCTCGCCCCAAAAACCGAACAGAGCAATTAAGGGGTTTGGTTCTAGGTGCTGATTCAGAATACACGATAGCGTAGTGAAGACATCTTTCCAGAATTTCTCCAAGCTAGGACAGAGCCAGTACATATGGATGAGAGAGGCCACGCCCCTCTTGCATTTATCACAGAGCGGACTAATGCCAGGGTAGAATCGAGATAGTTTAGATTTAGACATATGGGCTCTATGAACAATCTTAAACTGTAAAAGGCAATGGTGAGCACAAAGAGAGGTTGAGTTAACCGATTTGAGAACTGAGTCCCAGCTCTCCTCGGATAAGGAGATATTTAAATCCTGCTCCCAGGCCATTTTAATTTTATCCACAGGGGCCCGTCGTAAGGCTGCTAGTTTATCTCGGATAATTGAAATTAAACCTTTACCTAGTGGATTAATGGAAAGAAATAGGTCCATAGCATTTTTCGCAGGCATTTCAGGAAAGTTAGGAATTAAAGGAGCAGTAAAGTGTCGGATTTGGAGATATCTGAAAAAGTGAGCGTTAGGCAGGTTGAACTTAACGGAGAGCTGCTGAAAAGAAGCGAAGCGATTATCAATGAAGAGATCTTCAAAATGTCTAATGCCCTTCCTGTACCAAACATGGAATGCTGAATCGTACGTAGTAGGTAAAAAAAGGTGATTATGTGCGACAGGGCTAGAAATGGAAAACCCCTGGAAACCATAGCATTTCCTGAACTGAGCCCATATACGCAAAGTGTGGACACCCATTCTGAAATGATCAGTAAACCTATTGTTTAGAATCAAATGACCTTGCCTGGTGTCTCAGGGTTGCGGGTGCCAACATTCATGCCACCCTGTGCCCCTGGCACTCCTTCTCTGCCACCTGTCCCATACCTCTCCCGCAGCGCTCCACCCTCACCATTCTCAACATGTTTGCTCCCACCGAATTTAAAAAATCCACTCCACTCCACGTTGACAAATACAGTACTGTGAAAAAGTCTTGGTTGCCCTCACTATACAGACTTATAGTGAAACATACGGTGAAATGAATCATTTTGAGTCAATGACCAAAACAGTATGAGGACAGTGCTGGGGCAGATGGCCACTCTTCCTGTGACAACATAGCATAACTAACCCTAACTCTGCATCTTTGGAATGTGGAAGAAAAGCAGAGCATCCCAAGGAAACCCACACAGTTACAGGTAGAAAGTACAAACTCCTTACAGTGGCAGAAATCAAACCCAATTCAATAATCACTGGGGCTGTAAAGTAAATGTGCTAACTGCCATGCTACCATGCCACACAATTGAATTTTATTATATATTCAAGATGACTTCTAAATGATTAATTTTTCTAATTTCAGAAAGCTGAATTCAAAACAATATTGAAGTTGTCTTTTAAGCTAAAGAGTCCACATCATGTGTGTGGGTAACATTGCAATTTCTAAAACTAGATGATAAAAGTATCTGAAATAAGTAATTGGAGATACACAGCAGGTCAGCCAGCATCTATGGAGCAAAAACAACAGAATGAATGTTCTGGTCTTTGACATCAGAAGTGCCCTGATCTGAAACTTAGAACATGTCATCTTAGAAGCAAATTCTGCAAAACTGATGTGAGTGTTTTTTTCAAAGATCAAAGTACATTTATTATCAAAGTATGTATACCTTATACAACCTTGAGATTTGTCTCCTTACAGGCAGCCACAAAACAAAGAAGCCCAACAGGACCCACTGAAAAAAGAAGACTGTCAAACACCAAAAAAAAAACAAATTGTGCAACAATAGAAGTAAGCAAATAACATTCAGAACTGAAGTTCACAAAAGTGGGTCCACAGACACAAAGCCAGTCATCACTGCAGCCGTTTCAGGAGCCCATTAGTTGCAGGCCCCAGCCTCAGTCCCCTGGCCCATCCCTCACCTCTGGCCCTGACACCCTGACCTTTCCAGTGTGTCTGATGCTTAAATTGTCCAAACCTCAGGTTGTCCTTTGCTCTTTGACCTGGGCCCTGGCACTTTGTTTCAGCCTGTACCTGACTTTTCCAATCGGTCCAGTGCTTAAATCTTGGGTTCTCCCTCCTTCTTGGGCTCAGGTCCGGGTCCCACTGCCTGACCTCAGTTCTGCTGCAAATAATGTAAACATTTTTTCGACATTGTATATAGAATGTTGGAGGAGGACAGGCAGCATCTACGGAGGGAAAAGTAAGGGTGGCGTTTGGGCCGAGACTGGAAAAAAAAGAGGGAAGAAGCCAGAATAAAAGAGTAGGGGGAGGGTGAGGAGCAGGGGCTGGCAGAGGTAGGTGAATCCAGGTGAGGGTGAAGTCGGAATGGGAGGGTGGGAGAGGGGGCAAAGGGATGATGTGGGATGCCAGGAGGTGATTGGTGGAAAAGGCAAAGAGCTTGAAGAAGAAGAAGAAATCTGATAGGAGAGGAAATAGAGATTGTAAACGGAAGTGTTTAGTGTTCTGTTTTGTAACTTGAAAACATTAAACCAATTGAAAGGAAAACAAGAGAGTCAGGAGATAAGTCATGTACTTTGTTTTTACTTTAAGTGAGGTGTGCACGTATCACAAGGTAATGATGTGTGCAATTCACTTATTTTTGCACATAACCTATTGTGAATTATATAAACAAAGAGTGCTTAATCAGCAACAAATTTACAAGATTACTCAAATATTACTGGAATTCTGATTACACACCATTTTGTTTCTCACACGTACAAACCAGAGCTCAAAGCGAGGACAACTTTCTTTTAAGTTGAAATACTGAAATCTGAAATTAAAAAGAACAATTCTGGAAATATTCAGGGTCTGCTTTAGTCCTGTACCTGCTTTCTTCTCCACAGATGCTGCAAGGCCTGTTGAGATATTTCCGACATCTTCCATTTAGCCCCCAACAAAATGTTGCTCACTGTGTGCTATTGAACCGAGATTTCAGACTAAAACTGGTTTTGTAATCACCTTTACTGTTAAAGCAGCAATCGTACTCAGACTGAACAACCCTCATTTAGTTTGCCTCACTTTGTTAATCTTAAAGGACACCGGGAACAGAGAGATTTCCAGGGTTTGAGTATAGCTTCAAGTCACATGCCAAGGTACAGGAGGAACGCTTGACAACACCACCCGCTTTAACAACGATTGACCACAAACGGTACCAAGGAAATAAGAAAAATCGTACTTAGAAGCTGTCAGCCGTATTTCTCTGCAAATTGTCTTCCCTGAAGGGCCAGTGAAATTGCATTTTGGCTTTGAACTTTATTTGTTTGAACAAGTTTCCTTAGCAACAATTCTCACTTTCTGCAGAGCCACACCCACACGCCGCACCTTCCCAGTATCATGTTGTGTTTACATTATACTGCAAGAATCCTTAAGCACCATTAATGGAATTACACTGAACAGTTCCATCAAAATATTTCCTGGAGGAACTGTACTGGCAATTCATTTCTAGATGAGATATCCTTTCTCCTCCATATTCTACTGTGTTCTTTTTCCAACTACATGTAGTCTAACCCATTTTCATTGTTAACCTTGGCAGACATATTATTATATTTTGTAACCAGCTACCTATGGATACTGGTGAGAGACTGTGACCTAGAGTTTCCTGGTTAATCTGGCCATAATTCCAAATGTTGGAGAACACACCTCTATATAGCAAAGCAAAGAACAAACTGCTGGTGGAAGTCAGCAGGCCAGCAAGTCCTTGTCAGGCTTGACCGAAAGGCAGAGTAGTGGAGATGATTCAGTGGCGAATGATAGCTTTAGTAATAGACTGCAAAATAACAAGCTACAAGGGGCCACTAAACAAGAGAGAACAGATACTAACATGCTAACTGAAGGCTTGAAGCAAGCGTCTCAACTTAAGTTTGTGAATATTTGCCATGTCATCCAAAGCTCTGACAAATTTCCATAGATGCGGGATCAAGCATATATTGACTGGTTTCATCACAGCCTGCTATGGAAGCACCAATACCATTGTACAGAAAAGCCTACAAAAAGTAGCAGACATGGCCCAGCCCATCACAGGTAAAGCCCTCCCCACCATTAAACACAGTTACAAAGAGCACTGTTGCTGGAAAACAGCATCCATGATCGAGGACCTCCAACATCCAAGCCACGCTGTCTTCTTACTGTTGCTATCAGGAAAAGTTATTACCCCTCGATCATCAACAGTGGGGATAACTTTACTCACCCCATCACCGAACTGTTTCCGCAAACTAGGGACTTACTTTCAAGGAAACTTCATCTCCCGTTCTTGATATTCATTGCTTAGTTATTAGTATTATTATTATTATTATTTACAAAAACACATTTTTCTCAGCTCAAGCCAGTAAAACGTGAGGTGCAGGCACTGCCAAGCATGCTCACTTGTCAATTGCTAGGAACTTTTGAACCTTTCTAATGGGTTTAGTATTGTGGTTTTCTGAAGATTTACATAGATATTGCCGTGTAGTCCTAAATGTTTAATGCTATTGTGTCCAATCACAAACAAGAGAAAATCTGCAGATGCTGGCAATCCAAGTAACACACACACACACACACACACACACACACAAAATGGTGGAGGAACTCAGCAGGTATGGCAGCATCTATGGAAAAGAGTACAGTCGATGTTTTGGACTGAGACCCTTCATCAGGACAGGAGGGAAATAAAAAGACACATCAGAGTAAGAAAGTGGGAGAGGGGAGAAACAAGGTGATAGGTGAAACTGGGAGGGGGGAGGGGGGAAGTAAAGAGCTGGGAAGTTGATTGGTGAAAGAGATACAGGACTGGAGAAGGGGGAGTCTGACTGAAGAGGACAGAAGACCATGGAAGAAAGAAAAGGGGCAGGAGCACCAGAGGGAGGTGATGAGCAGGCAAGGAGATTAGATGAGAGAGGGAAAGGGGAATGGGGAATAGTGAGGGGGTGAGGGGACATGACTGGAAGTTTGAGAAATCGATGATCATGTCATCAGGTGGAGGCTACCAGGTGACGGAATATGAAGTGTTGCTCCTCCAACCTGAATGTGGCCTCATCACGCCATGTCAGAATGGAAGTGGGAAGTGGAATTAAAATGGGTGGCCACTGGGAGATCCCACTTTTTCTGGCAGATGGAGCATAGGTGCTCAGCAAAGTTATTTCCCAGTCTACGTAGGGTCTCACTGATATACAGGAGGCCATGCCTGGAGCACCAGATACAGTAGATGACCCCAACAGACTCACAGGTGAAGTTTTGCCTCACCTGGAAGGACTGTTTGGGGACATGAACGGTAGTAGGGGAGGAGGTGTAGGGGCAGGTGTAGCACTTGTTTTGTTAAGATAGTGCCAGGAGGGAGATCAGTGGAGAGGGCTGAATTGACAAGGGATTTACTTAGGGAGTAATCCTTGTGGAAAGCAGAAAGTGGGGGTGGGGGGGAAGGAAAGATGTGTTTGGTGGTGGGATCCTGTCGGAGATGACAGAAGTTATGGCAAATTATATGCTGGATGCAGAGGCTGGTGGGGTGTTAGGTGAGGATAAGAGGAACCCTGTCCTTTGTGGGGCGACGGAAGGATGGGGCAGACATATGCGAAATGGAAGAGATGCGGCTGAGTGAGTCATCGATGGTGGAGGAAGGGAATCCCCTTTCTTTGAAGAAGGAGGACATTTCCTTAGTTCTGCTATTGTGTGGGGCCTTTGGCCAGTTGTAGATATTAATATTTGGACAATGTATACCTTGTTCATGTTCCAAAGTCTTTCAATTTCTTCTTTTAATTCAGCATATTTCTGATGTTTTTCATTTATTGATTTCTGTAAGTTATATGTGTTTGGAATGGCTATATATTTTAAATAGGTTGTTCTTGCTTGTTTATCCTTTATTACTTCATTATTATTATTATTTAAGTTTTCTCTTTCTTTTGGTAGTTGCATAGTGTGCTGTCTTTTGCACATTGGTTATTTGTCCATCCTGTTGGGTGTGGTCTTCCATGGATTCTGTTGTGTTTCTTTGTACTTACTGTGAATGCCCACAAGAAAAAGAATCTCAGGGTTGTATATGGTGACATACACACACTTTAATAATAAATTTACTTTGAACTTTGAATTGTTTCAATGGGTGAACAAGGACTGTGGATGAGAGCTGGGGTTAAATAGGCTGCAGGTGACGAGTTAGAAATGAGTGGCAGATAACTCCTGTCAGCTGCGTGGACACGGGGAAGTGCCTGCCTATGCAGGCCTGACAGGACCTCCCTCACCCCTCCCCACCACACAGCTGGCCCCCGACAGCCCAAGGTGATCCAAATGGGTCCAGTGAACACCTTGAAGAAAGATGGATCCAAGATGAAACTGGATGGCACTCAAGACCTCCTCCCTGGGCTGTACCCTTCCCAGTTGACTAGGTACTGCACACCCTATTCACAGAGATGTGAATCCATCAATTGGCGAGCCACGTACATTGGGCCACCTTCCACCATCGTAGTGGTGCCGGCTCAAGTGGGTTGAGTGATCCAGTGAAAGTAGGCTTGAGATAGGACATGTGGATGGTAGTTGTGATCCTGTGGGATGGTAAGTGACTGGATTGATACAATATGTAATCTTGAAGAGTCCAATGAACCAGGGTGAGAGCTTCGAGATCCTGAAGGATCCTATAAGGTCAGATGTCGGGAGGACAGCCAGACACAATCCCTAGGCCGGAGTAGTCTGGCTGGGCACCTATGAAGGTTGGCCAGGCTGCAGAAGGAGCAGTTGTCATCGAGGTTGGCCCTCCGTGCCTTCTTCCAAGCATTCTGGCAGTGGTGAACCAGAGTCCTGGTGGACGGGACCTCCACTGTTGGCCCTTCTCTAGGGAATAACTGGGATTGGTAGCCATGAATCACTTCAAAGGGTGACATACCTCTGGCAGAGGAGGTGTGTAGATTCTGAGACAGCTCAGCTCAGGTGTTTCTTCCATGTGGAAGGGCTAGAGGTGGCAAAGTATCGCAGAAGCTTCTCCACTTGTTCACTGGCTCTTTCCAACTGACTGTTGGTCGGCAGATGACAAACTCACTGAGGTGTGGAGGACAAAGCAGAAGGCTCGCCAGAAGTGGGAGAAGAATTGTGGGCCCTGGTACAATATCATGAGGGAAGCCCTAGAGGCAAACGACATGTTGGAGAACCGGGTCTAGTATCTCAGCGTCTACATCAGATGCGTCCACTTAGAATGGGTGTGGTAGTGAAGCGCCTCTTGAACTCCTTGTCAGCATGGTCCTCGACATTAGGCCAGGTTTTCCGTGAGGTAGGTGACTTGGTGAGACAGGTGAGAGGAGCGGTGATTTGGTTATAGTTTCTGATGAAATGGTGCTGGAAGGTGAAGAAACCCAAGGAGTGATGTAGCTGCTTGAGGGAGTGTGGTTAGGGGCGTGTGGTCAATGATAGCATGCACTTTCTGTGGGTCCTCTGGGAAAAAACAGCCTCTGGGAGGGATAGAGACCAGGAGGATTTCAACCTCACAGTCGTGGGACCTGTGAGGCAGCAGGGTGCTGGCTTCTCGCTTACTGAAGATGATAGCTAAGTTGTGGTACTTCTGCGGGAGTTTGGTGAGATTGAGAGTTTCCTCCATCCCCACAGATTTACGGGATGAAATCAACTGAGGTTGCAGACAAGCGGTCCGGTAGGTTGGCCCCCAACTCAGCTGGGAACTAGGTGACCAGGCAAATTGAGGGTCATGAGTGGAGAGCCAAAGGTTAGACAAGATGAGAGAAGTGTTGGGCACGTTGATCAGGAGGAATTGGGAGGGTTTGCGGTGCTCTCCAATGCTCATGTGCACAGGCCTTTGCATGCTTTGTTCATCCCACACAGCATGTTGGGATTTCAGCACTTTTTCGAGGTCAGTGATGCAGAACTCCAGCTGTCAGTTGAAACTTTACCAATTTGCTACCTTTCTCCCACACAACATCTTAATTAGTATCCCGAGAGAAGCATAACCTTTACAAATAGTTTAAACAACTGTTATTAATTAAAAATTTAACAAGTATGAAGCTAGTGCAATTGAATTTGGCTAAAAACCACAATTTTTATATTCTGTGAAATGTGCAGATTGCAATAGTTTAGAAAATGCAGGACTTCCTCCATATGTTAATCAACAAAGTTCAAAGTAAATTTCTTATCAAAGTACATAGATGTCATCATATTAACCCTGATTCATTTTCTTGCAGGAATACTTAAGAAATCCGTAATAGAAAAATCATAATCATAATAGAATCAATGGAATACCACACCTACTTGGGCATTCAACCAGTGTGCAAAAGACCACAAACTACAAATACAAAAAGATGGAAATAATAATAAAAAATAAGTAAGCAATAAGTGTCAGGAACACGAGATGAAGAGTCCCTGAAATCAAGCCCATAGGTTGTGGGAACATCTCAATGATAGGGCAAGTGAAGCTATCCACTTTGGATGGCACTTTATAGACATCAAGATTCTGACAGGCTGCATCACTGTCTGGTATGGAGGGGCTACTGCAGAAGCTGCAGAAGGTTGTAAATCTAGTTAGCTCCATCTTGCACACTAGCCTACAAAGTACTCAGGACATCTTTAGGGTGCAGTGTCTCAGAAAGACAGTGTCCATTATTAAGGACCTCCAGCACCCAGTGCATGCCCTTTTCTCATTGTTCCAGTCAGGTAGGAGATACAGAAGCCTGAAGGCACACACTCAGCGATTCAAGAACAGCTTCTTCCCCTCTGCCATCCGATTCCTAAGTGGACATTGAATCTTTCGACACAACCTCACTTTTTTTTAATGTACAGTATTTCTGTTTTTGCACATTTAAAAAACTTATTCAATATACATAATGGATTTACTTGTTTATTTATTATTATGTTTTATTCTGTTTATTATTTTCTTTCTCTCTCTCTCTGCTAGATTATGTATTGCATTGAACTGCTGCTGAGTTAACAAATTTCAAGTCACATGCCGGTGATAATAAACCTGATTCTGATTCTGATTCTGGTTCAAGAGCCTAATGGTTGAAGGGTAATAACTGCCATCTATGAGCCTTCTAAAGA
Organism: Hemitrygon akajei; assembly: GCF_048418815.1. Classification (NCBI taxonomy): domain Eukaryota; kingdom Metazoa; phylum Chordata; class Chondrichthyes; order Myliobatiformes; family Dasyatidae; genus Hemitrygon; species Hemitrygon akajei. The sequence continues at coordinate 176,400,469 of NC_133129.1, forward strand.
GACAAAATAATTGGCCTGGCATTGACTTGTGAAGTTATGTTTGACATTGTAATATAGTAACATCATATTACTATCATACACATATTAAAATATCAGATAATAATAATCTTCAGCAGGGATTAAAATGTCAATTCTTTCAACGATCAAAACCAGCGTATATTTTCTGCCTCAGATGTTAAAGCTTTTGGATAAGTCATGACCACTAGGTAAACCACATTAGCACATGGCAGTACACATCTCCACTCTTTAATGCCTGTCCCCCATTTAGTAAAATACATATTTTGGGATCTGGCATCACTGGCAAAATCAGGATTTAATCATCTCCAATTGCCCTGAAGAGAATGGTTTGCTGGACCATTTCAGATGGCACTTTATAGACATCAACTGGATAATGTTGTAACTGGAAGGACCAACTAGAGACATAAGGCAGATTTTCTCATCTTAAGGGTCATTTTAGATGAATAGTGTTTGAACTCTGGATCACTAGTTGAATGTAATTATAAACTTGAAAATTACAACACAGAAACAGACCCTTTGGCCCATCTAGTTCATGACGAACCATTTAAACTGCCTTGTCCCATCGACCTGCACCCGGATCATAGCCTCCATACTGCTCCCATCCAATTACTTATCCAAATTTCTCTTAAACATTGGAATAAAGCTTACATGTACCATTTGCGTTGGCAGGTCATTCCATACCCTTGTGACCCTCTGATTGAAGAAGTTTCCCCTCATGTTCCCCTTAAACATTTGTTATGAATGTACCACAGCTCTGAGGGGCCAAAGGGTGCGGGACCAGCCCCCTCCTTCCGGAGAATCGCAAGATCGCTATTAATTCGGGTCTTGGACCCAGGAAATGAGAGACAATGCAACGGATTTGACCATTGTTCTTAGAGGCACCTGTGTGAATTGCAACTCTATAGTACGTGCCAGCTATCAGGGACATGGACACCCTCGGGCAATGTGGGGTGGGGATTGTATCACCCTACCTTGATTGACATTTTCAAATCTGCCAGTCATGATAAAAAGGAGACTGCAGGAGGCAGTACCCCAGTGACGCACCAGACGGAGACATCATCACTCATCGCTCCCGTAAGGACGGGAAGCTGTTTGGGAGCCACGTGTGATTCGGTTCCCCTAGCTTGGGACACGCATGGCTGATAACCCCGAAAAAAATTCCGAACTGACAACGGGGAACTCACGTTCCCGATTCAACGCTTTGAGTCCAAAAGGCTGGCAAGTTTATTTTCTCTCTCCAACCTGTGAACACCCAGTGGTCCCTCAAACAGCTAAAAGCCTTCATGAACTGGCGAGACTTTTATATTTCCATCGGACAATAGTTTAACCCCTAGACAAACGATAGAGCTACGTCTTATTGTTGATTACTACTATACCCGCGCTTTAGATTGAGTATTAACGACGTATATTATCTGAATGTTTGTATTAACCTTACTTTTGTGCCCCTTTATAAATAAAAACATTTAAAAATAGTACCATCAGACTTCAGCGGACCTCTCTATCTTTGCTGGTAAGTGACCCAGTTATGGGGTTCACATTTCACCTTTCCCCTTTAACCCATAACCTATAGAGATGTGGGATTCGAATTAAGATATCTGGATCAGAAGGCCAGCCATCTGGATTACTGGTCTGATATCTTCATCTGAAATAGGAATTGGTTTATTATTGTCACATGCTGTGAAAAGTTTCTGTTGCATTACAATTCATCCAGATTAAATCATTTCACAATGCATTGAGGGAGATCAAGGTAAAACAATAACAGAATGGAGAATAAGGTGTAACAGCCATGGAGAAAGTGCAGTGCAGGTCGGCAATAAGGTGAAAGATCATCACAAAATAGATTGTGAGGTCCAGTACCGTACTTGCAAAATTCATCTCACTCCTGAGATATACTATTCACTACTCATCTGCTCGTGATGGGGAAGATATTGAGAGTATTTCTGGTATCCTAACCAATCTGCTCACACATCTGAAGGATCTACTGTTGCTTTGATGTCACTTAGCCAAGTCCTAGATCTCACTATCCTCTGGGGTTTCATACAAAGCACAGGTTCCCAACCTGAGGTCCATGAACCCCTCAGTTAATGGTAGGGGTCCATGGCATAAAAAAGGTTTGGAGCCCCTGACATAAAGGTAGTGAGATCTCCCTAGGACCACAGTTGAAGGGAGAGGTAATAAATGTAATCGTGATGGCACTATGCACACTGCAAGATCAAAAAATAATTTAAAAATCATTTTTACATGTGTATATGTCTCTATTCATATTCAAAATATGCAGAACCTTGAAAGTGGACAGTTCTTTTGAAATTATTGATCCTTTTGTGTTTCATTGTTCTACTGCAAAAATAAATCTCATGGTGGCATATACAGACTTTGATGATAGTTTTACTTTTGAACTTGGGCTATTTAACAATCAAATCTGCCAAAAATGACAGACGTCTCCATTTCCATTCAACTAACCATCAATTTATTATCAAGAGCTCTTTACATGAAGCAAAAAGTGTATTAAAACAGACAAATCTGTCTATTTCCCTTAAATATGAGAATACATTCTTACTCTTATTCTGTGAACTGGACATCTACACTACTGAACATCTTCACTCACCTCAACTGTGAACTGATTCCACAACCTATGGACCCACTTTCAAGATCTCTATTTATTTATTTATTATTGTATTTGCACAGTTTGCTTTCTTTTGCACATTGGTTGTTTGTCAGTCTTTGTTTAACGTCTTGTTCAGGCATTCCATCCATGGGTGCTGCCAGACCTGCTGAGACCCTTCAGCATTCCATGTGTATTCATCAAGATTTCCAGCGTCTGCAGAACTTCTTGCGTTTTTGTTCAGTCATAACCTTTGGGAAAAAAAGTCTTACCCGCTCTATCCTAATGTAACCCCCGACCCATTGGTGTAAATGAACACTTTCTGAAACTTTTGATTTCAGTTTACTTATACTCTGTGGCCACTTTATTAGGTGCATCTTTAAACCTGCTTGTTAATGCAAATATCTAATCAGCCAATAATCTGGTGGCAACCCAATGCATAAAAGCATGCAGACATGGTCAAGAGATTTAGTTGTTGTTCAGAATAAACATCAGAGTGGGGAAGAAATGTGATCTAAGTGACCATGGAATGATTGTTGGACCATGGAACAATCATGGAATGATTGTTGGTGCCAGGCAGGGTGATATGAGCATTTCAGAATCTACTGATCTCTGGGATTTTCACTCTAGATTTTGCAGAGAACGGTGCAAAAAGTAAAAAAAATGCAGTGCGCAGCAGTTCTGTGGGTGAAGATGCCTTGTTAATGTGAGATATCAGAGGGGAATGTCAGACTGGCTCAAGCTGACAGGAAGGCAACAGTAACTCAAATAATCACACAACACAGTGGTGCAGAAGAGCATCTCTGGACCACACAGCACATCAAATCTTGAAGTGGATGGGCTACCACCACAGAAGACCATGAACATACACTCAGTGGCCGCTTCATTAGGTAAATGAGGTACCTCATAATGTGGCCATTGAGTGTATACCTGATGTGCTCTTTTTAACAATCCTATAACTACATTTTAATTAACTTCTATCTGGCAGGTATAATGTCTCCCTTCGCAGCTTGCTTCTCCACGAGGTTTACTCATCTCTGCTCTGAACTGAGGCTGTGAACTGCAACTAACGGGCTGCTGAATTGACTGCAGCGATGACTGGTTTCACAGCTGTGAACTCACATACATGAACTTCAGTACTGAATGTTATTTACTTACTTTTACTGTTTGCACTATTTTTTCCACACATATAATGTTTCACTGTCTTTTTTTAATGAATTCTATTGGGTTTCTTTGTTGCGTGGCCAAATGTAAGGAGACAAATCTCAAGGTTGAATATAGTATATATGCTTCGATAATAAATGTACTTTGAACTTTGGAATATCTCTCCTTACTTATTTTCACCTCTCAGTCTCGTACATGATACACTACATCATTATACAATCAGAAAAGAACGTTTTCCCTTGAAGACATAAGAAGACACTTGATTGTATGGAATGGGTCAGAAGGGTCAAACTATGTAAACAGATTATTGAAGCAATTCAGTAAAATACCTAATAATCTTCCATTGCAGTCTATGGAAGAGGAAAGGGTTTTAAATATTTTTCTATTGAAATGCTATATTAGATGCTGGACATAACGACATTACATTTCACATGAAGTGACAGCATGTGTCACCACAGAAATGTGTCACTACAGAAAACACACAGTAGCTCCACATCAAGTTTCAGACCACATGGTAGTGTTGTGAATGGCACAGTTCACTTTACAGCACCAGAGCTCACCGAACAGGGTTCGATTCCCACTACTGACTGTAAGGAGTTTGTACATTCTCCTTGTAATGACATGGGTTTCCTCCAGGTGCTTTGGTTTCCTCCCACATTCAAAAGACCGTAAGACCATATGGGTTAGAGATAGCAAATTGTGGGCAATCAGTAATGATGCTGGACATGTAGTGACACTTGTGGGAGGCCCCCAGTACATCCTTGGACTGTGTTGATTATTGACTCAAGTGACGTGTTACACTGTATCAATATTTCAATGTACACATGACAAATACAAACTAATCTTTAACTTTTAATCTTTACTACAAAAGTAACCTGAATTACATTAAAGTAAAGAAAAAAGTGATCAAGATAGTCTGTGAATTTAGAATTGTAATAGAACTGTGCTGGAGATCTTCTTGTGGAGTCCCTCAGAGAATGACTTGTTTTTACAGGTTTGTGGGCTTTAATGTGGCTAAAGAGTGTGAGCTGAAACTGAATAATCCTGGAATGTTTCAATAACTCTGTGATTCGACGTTTTATATTCTGCGTTTTTTGCTCATTTTTTGCCATTTGCATGATTTGTTCTTTTTGCATATTGGGGATTTGATGCTTTTCTTTCAAAGTTCAAAGCACATTTTATTATCAAAGTATGTATAAATCAAACAACCTTGAGACTTTTCTGCTTACAGGCAGCCACAAAACAAGAAACCCAAAAGAACCCTATTTTGAAAAAAAGGCCAACACCCTAGGCACAAAGAGAAAGAGAGAGAAAGAACACAAATCAAATAAAATCATGTAATCAATAAAGCAAACATCAGCATTCAGAACAAAATTGAGTCCATAAACCTGAAGCCGGGAGCAGCCGGAGTGGGCCCATGGTCTCAGTCTCAGTCCATCACACAGAGGCAAATCACTGCGAGGCTCACAGCCGGGGCTTGACACAGTCTGGTAGTGACTAAGGCTTCTGTACCTCTTTCCTGATGGCAGCAGAAAGAGAGCATGGCCTGGACAGTGGGGGGTCCTTAATGATAGATACTGCTTTCCTTTGGCAGCACTCCTTGTAGATGCGCTCAGAGGTGTGGAGGGTTTTTCCTGTGACGGACTGGACTATATCCATCACGTTTTGGAGGATATTCTGTTCTTGGGCATTGATTTTCCTGTACCAGGCAATGATACAACCAGTCTGGATAGTCTCAACTATGGAAGTGTGTCAATAGATCTATAGACTCTATAGAAGCTTGTTAAAGCTTTAGATGAATTTTAGTTTCATGTTCACCATTACAGAGAAAATTTATGGACTTACTTCATTATTTGAACTTAAGTTCACCAGCTGCCATGTTGGGATTTTACTTCATGTCTCTGAATCAATGGACCCGGTAACAGAGCACAAATGTTTCCATATCTCTGCACTGAATGTGCTTGAGTGCTGAAGCATGCATTTCCATGATGGCCACAATACTAATTTAACTTCTGGTAATTACAATGGTTAAAAAGACACAATTGTTTAAGATACTTCCTCTTTGCTGACCGTATTATCAAAGCTTTTATTCACATTTCATGCCAAGCTTCATTATAAATTACCATAGCCACATTTATAATGGAAACTATTAATGTAAACTTGTTAGCCTATAATTATGTCTTCCCCTTATTAGAGAAACTGTATTACCAGCAATAGTGGCAGAGTCAATTATGGAATGAGATTACACAGACTGTTTTCAGCGGTCCATGTGGACGTTGGAATTTATAACATAGAGTCATTGGCTATTAGAACAATACGGCATGGATACAGGCCCTTGGGGGGAGTGGGTGAGGTCTGGGCCTGACGTCCCGCTCACCCAGGGAAAGTGCACGCACAATACATCGTCTCTCCTTTCCCGGTGTAGTGATCGCCGCATGGTCACTGTCTTGCTTGCTAGGTTGGAGGCCACTGCAAATGGCTTCTCCTACACTCCTGCGTCCATAGCAACACCTTCTCGTCAGTGCCCCCCCCTATCCACCGAGCTTGCTACGTCATGACGCGAACGAATGTCCGGTGATATAACTGGATGGGTAGGCTGGGCTCGTTAGCCTTGGTTGGCAGCCAGCCTAAGAGAAGGACAACTCTGACTCCAAACCCGGGCAAGTGGGGCTCATCAGCCTTGTCAGGCCATGCACCTAGGACACTCCGATGTAACTCCTACAACCCGAGGACCTCGCTGTCACCGTCCCAACTTGCTAGGCTATGGCAGATGAACCCTGGGTGTAAAGGATGGGGCCAGTACTGCGCACACTGCACTCCTCCTAAACAAACCCATCGCGCAGGCCGAAGGACACGCCCACGTCTACAAACATCCCCCCCGACCACTCATCAAGCCCTGCAGCGATGGGAAAGGGGCGAAAACAGCAGGTGGAAGATGACACTGGAAGCTGCAGCTCTGACCCTGCATGTAGGCGGTTCAGGTGTATGGGTCGTCTGATGTTGATGTCGGAGAGGACGATATCATTCGGCAGCACCCTGAGCGACCAAGCAGCCTTCGCTAGGAACAGCACTGCTTGCTGAAGAAATCCCTTGGTGCCTGCCACGTTGACCATCGCCAATGGTCTACTCTAGCCTCCGATCGTGAGGTCTGGTGACACATCATTCACCAGTCTGTCTCCTCCTTCGAGAACGCACGCAGGGCTGGCCTTGAGGACAAAAGGGGAAGGAGGAAGAATCGTGACACAACAGCACCAAACCCAGAACAGGTTTTCCCTTGCACCCGCTGCGGCTGGGTCTGCCTGTCCCGTACTGGCCTCATCAGCCACCAGCGAGCCTGCATCAGACTTGGGCAGCCCCCTTCCTAAATCTTTGTTCGTAAAGCCAAGCCAAGAGAGAGACAGGCCCTCGGGTCTAACCAGTCCGGGCTAGCCATGTTGCCCACCCAGTCAGTCCAAATTTCCTTCTACATCCTGTCCCTCCATGTACATACCCAAATACTTTTTAAATGATATCCTTGTACCTGCCTCAACCACTCCTCTGGCAGCTCATTCCATATAAGCACCACCTTCTGCATAAAAAAGTTTTCCTTCATACCGTTTTAAATCTTTCCCCTCTCACGCTAAACCTTGGCTCTTTGGTTTTGGATTCCCCTAAACTGAGGGGGGGGGGAATTTCTCTTTCCATTCACCTATGTTATAAATACCTAATTTTTCATTTTTTCATTTAAATCTTTTTTTAATTGATTTAAAAGATACATATAAAGACAAATAGAAATTAGAGAAGAAGTTATATCGAATAATTTTAAACACTTCTGTAAGGTTGCTCCTCAGTTCTTAGGAATAAAGACCTAGCCCAGCCAAATTCTCCCTATAACTCAGGTCCTTGACTCCTGCCAACATTCTTGTAAATCTTTTCTGCACTCTTTCCAATTTAACCATATCTTTCTTATGACCTAAACTCTACACAGTACCAAAGCAACACACAACCCTGGAGGAACTCAGGCAACATCTATGGAGGCAAACAAAGGGATGACGCTTTAGGCTGAGAGCCTTGATGAAGGGTCTTGGCCAAAAACATCGACTGTTCATTTCCATCCATAGTGCCCCAGCTGGAAACATTTTCCACTCTAGATGAAGCCTGACCTGTTGAATTCCTCGAGCATTTTGCGTGCATTGTTATATAATTCTATGTTTCTGTGATGCTGTGCAAGTAAGACTGTTCATTGCGCCTATTGTTGTATGCACATGAACATAGTGTCATCCAACAGTACACACAAAGATGGCGCCGGTGAACTTCAGTGACTTCTGGCTGGTGGCTAACGAAACAAGGAAAACAACTAAATACTTTGTTAATTATACTTTTTCTGGCAAATGCTCACCACAAGTAAAAGTTTGTAACTTCCCTTGGACCTGAAGCCAATTCGATGTGGCAGAATTAGGGCGAGGTGAGGCGGTGGGTCCGTCGCTGAGAGAGAGGAGGACCCAATGTTCGATTGATTTAAGCACCATGCTGAAGGCCAAATTGAAGCAGTGAGGTTTGGGCACCAGTGCATACCAATTCAACAGAACTTAATGTTTGGAAGAAGACTTAAGTGCCATGCCAAATCAGAAAGTTTGGTTACAGGTCAAATCGAGGTGATGAGGTCCAGGCCCAAGAGCATATCGAGGAGATTAAACCGGATGTTTGGTCGTCAATTTAGGTGCTGGGCCAGATTGAAAGGTCAGGGAATTGGGGCTTGGGGCAAGGGACAGGTTGGTTCAGATTGCTGCTCTACGAGGTTTCCTCGGCTCTGCGCTGAACTATGGGATTCTCTTGCAGTCTTCAGTTCAGAATGAAAGCTATTGGCTTGCATTTGTTTTCTCTGCACATTGGATGTTCGACTGTCTTCTTTTTTATATGGGTTCTTTTTTAATGGTTCTTTTTTATGGTCACGATGTGTTGTTTTTCTTTCTGCACATTGAGTGAATAACAGTGTTCTTTTTCTATATGGGCTGTTTTGGGTTATTTTTGTTTTGTGGCTGCCTGTCAGAAGACAACTCTCAAGTTTGTATAATGTTTACAGTACATACTTTGAACTTTGAAAATGCTCGAGGAACTTGTAGGAACTCATATGACAATAAACTTGACTTTGACTCCAAATGAGTTGAGCTTCTTAAAAGCTTTCTAATGCTCCTTCTTTGATCAGACATGGATGAAGGAGCCCTACGATCCAGTAAGATTTACATGTTTCAAGGAAGCTTTGCGAAAATCTTGAAACATGTTCTTTCCTCACCTGGAAGTGCCTTGCTGCGACAGAGCTCAGAGGGAAGTGCCTGCTACTGGGCATCAAGAATGATGTGGCCCATCCACAGGAGCAAGTTGAATGTGATTTAAGCGCTGAATCTGAGGATATTAGCCTGGGCCAATGTCAGCACCTGTCAGTGGACTTGGAGTTTAGAAGAGACAATATTGATAGTACTTCTCGTCAATGAGGTGCCTACAATAGATTGTCTCTTTCTCTGAGGCATTAAGGAAGGTGGGGATCACTGCTTGGTAAGTCATCAACTGAATGTTAGGTATGAGATTGTGGTCTTTGTAAACATATTTTTCACTAATTCACCAAAGGTTCTGTAGATCCTGAGTTAAAGAAATTTAACACACAAGAGATTCTGCAGATGCTGGAAATCCCGAGCACCACACACTAAATGTTGGAGAAACTCAGCAGGTTAGGCAGTATCTGTGGAGAGGAAGGAACCCTTCATCAGGACTGGAAAGGAAGGGGGAAGAAGACAGTATAAAAAAGTGGGGGAAGGGAAGGACTACAAACTGGCTGGTGATAGGTGAAACTAGGTGACGGAGGAAGGTGATTGGGGGATGAAGTGAGAAGCTGAGAGGTGATAGGTGAAAGAAGTAGAATACTAAAGAAGAAGGCATCTGATAGGAGAGGAGAGTGAACCAATGGGAGAAAGGAAAAAGGCCGGGGGGGTGGGGGGGACCAGAGGGAGGTAGTAGGCAAGTGAGGAGAAGAGACGGAATAGGAGAGGAGCCAGAACAGGAAGTGGAAAAAGAGAGAAGGGAGAGGGGGGAGAAATTACCAGGAGTTAGAGAAATCGGTGTTTATGGTATCAGGTTGGAGGCTGCTCAAATGGAATGTGAGGTGTCGCTCCTCCAACCTGAGAAAGGCCTCATCGTGACAATTGAGGAGTCCATGGGCTGACTTGCTGGGATGGGAATGGTAAATAGAATTAAAATTGGTAGCCACTGGGAAATCCCAACTTTTGTGGAGGATGGAGATCCACATTTCTAGGTCTTTAATGTGAATCTTAATTGTAGGGGTTAGCATTGTAAAGTTAGCCTTCCAAGTGTTTTGTAGAAGTCCCATAGTCTTGTATGCTGCAGAGAAAGAGTTAAATGAGGTGGCGCCTTACATACATGTAAAAGTCACCTGTTTAAGTCCGATCAGTGATTGCTGGTACTGTAAGTTGTGCTAACTGCCACACTACTGTGTCACCCCAGTTAAGATGGTAATGTTACGGAACTAAAACTAATCTGTTAGTATGCACTGTGGTTGAAAATTAAAGATGCTGGTTTGAGGCTTTGTGGTTACAGCTAGTTGTGGTTATGGCTAATGTGTTTGAATTAGTTCCGTTTAGAAACTTTTTTTAAAATTACAAAATTATTTTTGATATTGCAAACTCATTCCTGCTGGTTCAGGACCTACGTGGAAACTTCCTTTCAGTTCCATTCTCACTGACTGTGGTTAATTCACATGCAGATTACGGATAACTGAGTGATCTTTTGCCAAAGCAAGTGCATTGCTTTTCATTTCAAGCTGGTGGTAGACAATTGGTAGTTTGCACATAGCATTAGTAATTGGGTTTGTTATTGTCAGACCAACCAAGATATCGTGAAAAGCTTTTGTTTGCATTCCATTCAGACAGATGACTCCATACATAATAATGATAGTATTAATAATTACCTATTATAGAGCACTTTTCAAACAGTTCAAGGAGTTTTACAATGGAATAAAGTGGAAACATGAAAATAAGAGATAAAAATAAGAATGAAAATATGAGACAAAAAGTTGCTAGCTATAAGTAAGGTTAAGTAAAAAGGTTTTGAGTTGGCGTTTAAAGTGTCAACTGATTCTGCATCCCTTAATTGTCTTGACAATTATCTTTCCAGGGATTTTGTTTATATTTAAGACACCAGTGAAAGAAGAGCTGAGAGCTCGAGGAGGAGTACAAATCACAAATAATTCTGTGATGTACTCCAGTCCCAGAGTATTGAGAGCTTTAAAAACAAGTAAAAGAACTTTAAAGTCAATTCTAAAAGATACCGACCGGAAGCCAATGCAGAGTAGCTAGGACAAGAGTGATATGTTCCCTCATCCTGATTTTAGTTAAAAATCTAGCAGTGGTGTTCTGAATGGGATGAAGTTTGTCAATAGGTTGCTTTAGTAATCAAATCTATTTGATATAACTGCATAAATGTTTTTCAGTATCATTGCATGACAGAAGCGGATGCGTCTTTGCAATATCTCTGAAGTATCGAAATGCTGCTTTGGTCACTTTCTTCAAACCTGAATCAAGGATAACACCCAGGCTTGCTTCTTCTGATTTTACAAGGGAAGCCAAGTTCCCAGGTTTATAAATCCATGAGGTAATGCTAAAGGGAAAAATAAACAACATGCTGAATATAGTGTTACAGTTAAGAGGTCCATTTGAGAGTTTTAACACAGCAGGAAAGAAGCCGATCTTAGGCAAGGGATTGTATATTTTTCCAGAATGACTGTGGTCCCCATATCTTATGGTCTTATTGTTTTATGGTAGGGTCCTTAATTATGCTGAAGAGAAAGAGGGATAGAATGGCCAGTGTATTGAGTGTGATGGTGACATGGCTTATGGGATCTGGAACTCCTGGGTGCCAACCAGAGAGGAGAGCAGATTGGGACAAGAGGGAGATCAGAGTGTGCAGGGAAGCGCAGAAGTGGCGAATTGCAGTTGGAGGAGTTGCCACTGAATGCATGGAGAGTGGGGATAAAGGCAGAGGAGGGGTCATACATCAGTGCGGGTGCCTGTAACGGGAGGAAGATTTGGGCACGCGCATGAGATGGTGGTGGGGGAGAATCCGAGTACGTACATGCAAACGAAGGGAATCAGGGTGCGCGCAAGCCACTCAAGCTGGGGGGGGGGGGGGTCAGAGTATGTGCACGCGTCCGCGCGAGATGGAGGGGCGTATCGGAGCTCGTGCACGGGACTGGCGATCGGTGGCAGAGCGCGTGCACGCACAGAGGTGGAGGAGTATCGAGGAAGGTACGCAGGACCTTGGTCCCGCCGACCAGACCGGATCCCGGAGCGCGGTCACGAGAGTGGGGAGGCGCCACTGCACCAACACCGGGGCGGCGCGCAGGGGGAGGGTCGGGAGCGCGCGGGAGGCGGCGGCGGCGGCGTCTGTTCTTGCGGACGCATCTCGCGTTGCATGGTAGCGGCGGTCGGTGCGGCGGCGGCGGCGGTGGTAGTGACGGAGTGGAGCGGGCGGGGGCCGCGGGCGGAGGGGGCTTGGTACGACTACCATGAAGGTGAGGGGCAGTCGGGAGGGAACCCTGAGGCCTCTGAGTTTGCAGACTACCCCCCCCTCCCCAACCCACACACGCCCCGGACCCTCCCCACTCCGCGACCCCTGGGCCCGGGCTGGGGGTCGGAGCTAGGCCTGACAGCCATCCGCAGAGGCACTGCTTGCATCCAGACGAAAATCCGGCGCTGACCCCGCCGGCGAAGTTGCTGGAACCTTCCCTCCTGTCGCTCCGGGGGTTTGGATGCAACGTCTGACAACGTTGCGGCGTTTATTAAATCGCAATAAATTGTACCTATTCCTCTTCAGTCTTCCCTTGTTAAATTTTCCCCATGGAAGTGGACTGAAGACGTTTGGAGCTAGGATCTGTATCCCGCAGTGCGGTACTGAGGGAGAGCCGCCCTCCCAGCCCGTTCCCTCAAATCCCAGGGCAGTTCCCCAGAGTAGGGGGCGATCCCTAGTTGTCTTGAGGATAATATTTATCTCTCACTATTTACTAAAACATGTCATCTGACCATTATCGCGTCGTTATTTGTGGCATTTTGCTATGCTCACGTTGTCCCCTGTTGCTACGTTTGAACGGTTATCTAAAGTTACTTTAGTGAGATACACGAGACTATTAATGCTGGACTCTAGGAAACAATCTGCTGGTGGAACTGACCCAGTCCAGCAGCATCTATGGGGTGGGAGGAATTGTTTACCTTCTTGGTGGAAATCATCCAACGGGACTCTAGGTTGTTCTGAAAGGGAATGCGAAGCCTTTCCTGTGAATGGCAAACCTTTAACTCGGAACTGAATTTCTCATTTGTCATCTAGTTCAGGCAAAGTGCATTGGAATGAACGAACTCAAAGCAGTTTTGAATGGGTTGTCCCTCTCAACTCTTTGTATTGACTGTCTCCTTTCTACCCCTTCAACACAAATGAACGGTCTCAACCCAAAACACCAATTATTTATTTCCTTCTAATGTTGTTTGACATACTGAGTTTCTCCAATAGTGTGTTTTACTTGAGCCTGCCTGTCTTTTGTGCTTACCAGGACTTAAAGCTTGCTGGAGATTAGCTTTATTTGTCACATGTACAGTATTGTGAAAGAGTCTTAGGGACCTATGTGTAGTTAGGGTGCTTAAGACATTTGCCCAGTACTGTATTTCTCAACATGGAGCGGAGGATGAGTTTGTATATCTGGCGCATGCAAAGGGTGTTGGGATGGTGAGGGTGGAGTGCCTTAGGAGGGGTGTAGAATAGATGGCAGAGAAGGAGCGCCAGGAGCTGGGGGGGGGGGTGGGGTGGGGAAAGGGGTGGGGTGAGTGCAGACAAACCCAGCCCTGAGACAACAGGCATTTGATCTAAACAATTGGTTCATTGATCATTACAGAATGTCTCTCTGGTGTTCCCCTCTCCCTTTCCCTTTTCCCAACCATGATTCCCCTCTCCCTGCTCCCTTTCTACTCTCAGTCCACAGTAGAGACCCATATCAGAATGTCTAAGACTTTTGCACAGTCCTGTACATCAGTAAAATGCCTTGCTTGTGGAAATGACTAACACAGTTAGCAGCCTACAAGGGTCACCATGCTTCTATTGTCAATGTAGCATGCTAATGTTATTGTGATTTAAATAAAAATGGTAAAATATCTGTAAGAAGGTTCAGTTTTCGATCAATTCAGTTTTCCAGCTCTTTTCCCCCTAGGTCATGACTTCAGTGTAGTTAGTGTTCCCTCTCAGCTGTTCAGGTGCATGGCTGCGCAGGAACTGAAATGCTCCCACGCACATGGCCTTTGTTGCTGTGCAGCTGGAGTTTTCTTTTCATATAATGTTAATAATTTTTAAAACTATGCTAATATAATTATTAAGTACCCTGTAATTGTGTTAATATAATCCATAAATTTTCTAAACACTAAACGTATCACAATCTTTGAAACATTTTAGAGCTTCAGCATATTTACATTATCAGTGTTTCAAGTTACAACTCTATTACAAATTGCAACAATATCACACAATGGAAGTTGGTAGCTCATCGTTAATAAACTGCTGGTCCGCTGAATGCCGACACCATCTAGTCAAAACATTTTATTTTTACCATTATGCCTCTCAGTTGTTTTGACGGCCTAACATCATATACTTGTGTTGTGGGTTGTATTTCTTTGATCTGTAGAATCTATATTTAGATTTTTGTTTGGTAAGTAGTCTTTCAAAAAATCCATAATCTAATAAGGATTTTGTAATTGAAAAATTGTTAGAACAAGATAAAAATTTGTTTCTGTAAAATTGTGTGCTTGACTGTGGTTATTTTATTCACGAACCATAGAAGTTTTTTTGTACTGTATTTTATACCCTTCAATTAATCAAAAATATGCAGTTTTTCAATTTTCATTCTAAGTATTGATAGTATGCATATTACAAAAACATTTAAAGCAATGGTAGGTTTGTACAGCTGTAAGAAAAAGAATTACAGACAGACAGACATACTTTATTGATCCCGAGGGAAGCTGGGTTTTGTTACAGTTGCACCAACCAAGATTAGTGTAGAAATATAGCAATATAAACCATAATAATAATAAAAATAATAATAAGTAAATAATAATAATAATAATAATAATAATAAGTAAAATAGAAACATAGAAAATAGGTGCAGGAGTAGGCCTTTCGGCCCTTTGAGCCTGCACTGCCATTCAGTATGATCATGGCTGATCATCCAACTCAGAACCCTGTACTTGCTTTCTCTCCATACCCCCTGATCCCTTTAGCCACAAGGGCCATATCTAACTTCCTCTTAAATATAGCCAATGAACCGGCCTCAACTGTTTCCTGTGGCAGAGAATTCTACAGATTCACCACTCTCTGTGTGAAGAAGTTTTTCCTCATCTCGGTCCTAAAAGGCTTCCCCTTTATCCTTAAACTGTGACCCCTCGTTCTGGACTTCCCCAACATCGGAAACAACCTTCCTGCATCTAGCCTCTCCAATCCCTTTAGAATTTTATAAGTTTCAATAAGATCCCCCCTCAATCTTCTAAATTCCAGTGAGTATAAGCCTAGTCAATCCAGTCTTTCTTCCTATGAAAGTCCTGCCATCCCAGGAATCAATCTGGTGAACCTTCTCTGTACTCCCTCTATGGCAAGAATGTCTTTCCTCAGATTAGGGGACCAAAACTGCACACAATATTCTAGGTGCGGTCTCACCAAGGCCTTGTACAACTGCAGTAGAACCTCCCTGCTCCTGTACTCAAATCCTTTTGCTATGAATGCCAACATACCATTTGCCTTTTTCACCGCCTGCTGTACCTGAATGCCCATCTTCAATGACTGGTGTACAATGACACCCAGGTCTCGTTGCATCTCCCCTTTTTCTAATCAGCCACCGTTCAGATAATAATCTGTTTTCCAGTTCTTGCAACCAAAGTGGATAACCTCACATTTATCCACATTAAATTGCATCTGCCATGAATTTGCCCACTCACCTAACCTATCCAAGTCACCCTGCATCCTCTTAGCATTCTCCTCACAGCTAACACCGCCGCCCAGCTTCGTGTCATCCGCAAACTTGGAGATGCTGCATTTAATTCTCTCGTCTAAATCATTAATATATATTGTAAACAACTGGGGTCCCAGCACTGAGCCTTGCGGCACCCCACTAGTCACTGCCTGCCATTCTGAAAAGGTCCCGTTTACTCCCACTCTTTGCTTCCTGTCTGCCAACCAATTCTCTATCCACATCAATACCATACCCCCAATACAGTATGCTTTAAGTTTGCACACTAATCTCCTGTGTGGGACCTTGTCAAAAGCCTTTTCAAAATCTAAATATACCACATCCACTGGCTCTCCCCTATCCACTCTACTAGTTACATCTTCAAAAAATTCTAAAAGATTCGTCAGACATGATTTTCCTTTCACAAATCCATGCTGACTTTGTCCGATGATTTCACCTCTTTCCAAATGTGCTGTTATCACATCTTTGATAACCGACTCTAGCATTTTCCCCACCACCGATGTCAGACTAACCGGTCTATAATTCCCCGGTTTCTCTCTCCCTTTTTTAAAAAGTGGGGTTACATTAGCCACCCTCCAATCCTCAGGAACTAATCCAGAATCTAAGGAGTTTTGAAAAATTATCACTAATGCATCCACTATTTCTTGGGCTACTTCCTTAAGCACTCTGGGATGCAGACCATCTGGCCCTGGGGATTTATCTGCCTTTAATCCCTTCAATTTACCTAACACCACTTCCCTACTAACATGTATTTCCCTCAGTTCCTCCATCTCACCAGACCCTCGGTCCCTTACTATTTCTGGAAGATTATTTATGTCCTCCTTAGTGAAGACAGAACCAAAGCAGTAATTCAATTGGTCTGCCATTAGAGGGAATGTTGAGTGTAGTTTAAATGTTTTGACAAACTCAGTCATTAATGAATTTACTAACTGACCCCACTGATCTCGGGTGCAAAGGATGCTGAAGATCCTTAACCAAGAGATGAAATTCTTACTCACCTCTGTCTCCAATGGGTGATCCCTTAAAACTGTGCTTCCAAGTTCCAAAGACTCTTACTTGGACCGACAGCCTTGTAACATCCACCCTGCCAGTCATCGTCAGTATCTTAAATGCCTCAATAGGGTCATATCTTAATCTACTTTGGGTACAAATCAACTAGCTCAACTTATCCTCCCACATCAACCCTTGCATCCCAAGAATTAATCAAGTGAATTTTATCTGCATTGGCTTCCAGGCATATGAAGAACAGAAATATGTGCAGTACTCCTGAGGGTGCAGTCTTACAAACAACCTTTAAGTCATGTCAAAATCTTGCCAATCTTGTACTCCACATACCTTGTGATCTGTTTCATCAACCTTCCAACCCATAAGATTCGAGGTTGTTTATTATCATTCTTCTGTACACAAGTGTATAGGAGAACAAAGTAATTGTTACTCTAGATCAGATGCAGCTTAACAAAACACAAACGTATAGAGCAAAATAAAAAAAAGTACAAATATAAAAGCAATGGTATGAACACAATGTCCAATTAACTGTTGTACATACAGACTGATGTATGTATATAAAGGTGCTAAATGTGTATGTAGAGATGGTGGGGTGGCTTAATGTGTGGAGGTGTTGATCAGTCTGATAGTTTGGTAAAGTAATTTTTTGAGTCTAATGGTCCTGGTGTGGATGTTGTGTATCCTCTTCCCTGATGGGAATGGGACAAACGGTTCATAAGTGGGGTTGGCGGGTTCCTTCATGATAATGCTGGCCTTTTTCTGACTCATTTCTGTATATATGTTCTTGATGGCTGGTAGATTGGTGCCAGTGATACGCTGGACAGTTTTAGCTACTCACTGTAGAGTCCTCCTGTCCACCACAATGCAGTTTCCGTATCAGTGATGCAGCATGATGAAGTGCTCTTCAATGCGCATCTGCAGACGGTTTTGAGTATAGGTGTGCATAGACTAACTCTCTTCAGCCTCCTCAGAAACTGTGTGTTTTGTGTTAGGTATTTGAAATCCCTTCATGCTGTAATATTACGTGGTTCCAACTGTTTAATAATTTTCTATTTCAGTATTTTGAAGTGGATAATGCATTTTCCAACATAATACATGATTTGTGAATTTATTTAACCTATTGGTATCTCTCTTGCAGACTTTCTGTATTCTACTCACAACTTGCTAACTTGCTTCTCATTGTATGATCGGCAAGTTTAGCTTCAGTATATTTGGTCCTTTCATCTAAATTAGGTGTTCTCAAAATTTTTATGCCATGGAGCCTGACCATTAACTGAGGGCTCCGTGGATCCCAGGTTGGGAACCCCTGATCTAAATCAACAGTAGAGAGTACAAGTAGTTGAGGCTCTTACACTGTGATACCCCATGAGCTATTGACTGGCAATCTTAAAATCTATTTTTTCCAGATAATGTTTTCTGTTGGTTAGCTACTCCCCTATCCATAACAATATATCCTCCAGCATTTTCCCCTTATGCGGTTATTTTTATTTTACCTTTTATGTTCACCATATTGAGTGCCTTCTGGAAATCCAAATGCACTGCTGATGGAGCCAAGTATTTCTGGACAAAAGTAAAATCGTGCAGATACAAAACAAAAATAGACAATGATGGTCAGCCTGTCTGGATGGAGGAACTGGGTTGGAATAAGGTGCAGCATTCATGATTATCACTAAATACCATGGTAGAACTGAAACTCAATATGAAATTTATGAAAAGACTTTGCTTTTACTTCCGTAAGCTTGCATCTTAAAATGATTAATAATTTTAATTATCTTAATCTTAATTGTGATTTAAGAGCAACAGTTGAATTTTGTGAAATTATGTACCAAATCCAAGTCAAATCAATTTATTCTTTGTTTCGAGTCAGAGTTTAAGAACACTTATAATTACTGTAACATGGTGCCAGAACTTTCAAAAGGCCACTGTTGTAGAAAACAGGCCATTAGTATGTAAAAGTAACAGGATAATTAATAATTCACCTGTAGGAAAGGATTATGTCCATGTGTTTTATCCTGTATGCAGGAGAAAGCCTTGATATTCCATTAAATCTTGGATTGAGATTCAAAACTGAAAGCTTTCTTGAAAAGTTATATAAATGTAAATGCCTTTATTTTAGGTTTTCAGTATCTGCAGTTTTTTTAAATTTTCATTTACTATAACATTCTGACTGATTTCATCTTCCAGTCATTCACTTGCTCATGAATACGTACAATATTTCATAATATAACATTTGACTACAAAGTGAAATGCCATCTAGCTGCACTCACATTTTAACTAAAAATATAGAATGTGGACTAGTGCAACATAGGAACAGGCTCTTCAGCCCATGATTTCTCTGCCAAACATGATGTTCGATTAAACTTAATCCCTTTTGCCCGCACATTATCCATATCCTTCCATCTGCCTGCCTATTTATATGTCTTTCTAAGAATCTCCTAAATGCCTTTATTGTATCTGCTTCCGCCACTACTGATTTCTTAAGGTTGTCTTCAGCCTCTGCTGCTCCGGAGAAATCAACCCAAATTTGTCCATCCTCTCCTGAATAGCCTCTAATCCAGTTTTATGCAGATGTCACAGTAAGCATACGAGGCTTTGGAGAGGGTGAAGGACAGCTGAATAGTGATAGTGAAGAACATTTTTACTGTGCAACACATGGGTTTCCTCTGGATGCTCTGGTTTCTCCTCTCATTCCAAAGATGTACCGGTTAGTTGGTCATTGTAATTTGTGTTTTGGCTAGAGTTAAATATAGTGGTGCTAGAAAGTTTGAGAACCCATTAGAATTTTCTCTATTTCTACATAAATATGACCTAAAATGTGATCAGATCTTCTCATAAATCTGGAAAATAGATAATGAGCTCGATTAAATAAGTAACACAAAAACATACTTTTTAATTTTATTTATTGGGAACAATGATCCAATATTACATGTATTTGGTGAAAAAAGTATGCGAGTCTTTGCTCTCAGTAACTGGTGTGACCCCCTTGAACAGCAGTAACTTCAAACATTTCCGGTAACTGTTGATCAGTCCTGCACATCGGCTTAGAGGAATTTTAGTCCATTCCTCCTTACAGAACTGCTTCAGCTCTGGGATGTTGGTGTATAAATAAATAAATAAAAGGTCAGAGCTGTGGAGGAATCCTTGGCTGTTGCCTACAACAGCTGCTGCAAGTCAGATACATCACTTCATATCCATTGGTTCAAGTTTCTGGAACTACCTTCCATACGATATTGTGGGAGTAGCTTCACTTGAAACTTCTGCCTTTCAAAAAAACTATTCACTAGTTCTTTAAGAGTATTAAGGGGAGGATGTTAACTGTTGGCCATATCTGTAATACTCCCATTCTGTGTGCTTTTAGAACTGTAGGGGACATATAATTAAGCATTCTGATGCCTGTTTAGAGATCAGTGTGGAAAATGATATGCTTAAGTGTTTTTTAAAAGAGAACTTGACTTTACTTTATTGAAGTTTATGTGTTATGTGAACCTCAGTTCTCAAGGCTGTCCTCCTAGGACTTGCATTTAACTTGTCATCAACATATAACCTGCAGCACCACGGGTCTCAACATACTTGACTACAGATGTACTATGATTTGGAATGCCTGCACTGCATTTCAGGAAATCTGGTCACATGGCTGTCCTGTTACCTGCATAAAGAGGTGAGGGCAACCAACCTGCATAAAGAGGTGCTGCAGAGATGAGGACAACAAAGTGGTGGTCGTGGGAGGCAGAGGAACAGTTATGGGATTACTTTGAGTTGCTGGACTGGGCCTTGATCAAAGAGGAATAGAAAGAGCCAGCGCCTCTTCCCCAGGGCACCACTGCTCAATACAAGAGGACGTGGCTTTAAGGTAAGGGGTGGAAAGTTCAAGGGGGATATTAGAGGAAGGGTTTTTACTCAAAGAGTGGTTGGTGCGTGGAATGTACTGCCTGAGCCAGTGGTGGAGGCAGATACAGTAGTGAAATTTAAGAGACTACTAGACAGGTATATGGAGGGATTTAAGGTGGGGGGGTATATGGGAGGCAGGGTTTAAGGGTTGGCACAACATTGTGGGCCAAAGGGCCTGTACTGTGCTGTACTATTCTATGTTCTATAAAATTTTCCCCAATCAGAAACCCTGGATGAACCATAAGATCTGCAATTTGCTGAGGGCCAGATCAGTGGCATTCAAGTGTAGTGACCAAGTAAGATGATCCAGGTACAATCTCTGGAAAGTTGTCTCAGGTGTGAAGTGGCAATTCTGGACCAAACTTGAATCACTGAAGGATGCCGAACTGTTGTGACAGGGCTTGAATGCTATCACCTCTTACAAAGTGAAATCAAGTGACATTGGTGACAAGGCTTTGCTCCCAGATGAGCTTAATGCCTTTTATACTCGCTTTGATTGTCAAAAATGGGGGCAACTTCACAAACTCAAATTGTCCCTGTCTGAGGCTGACATGAGAGCATCCTTCAGGAGGGTGAATCCACGGCAAGCATCTGGCCAGGATGGGTACCTGGCCAAGTACTAAGGGTCTGTGCCGATCAACTGGCTTGGGGTGTTCACTGAGATCTTTAACCTCTCGTTTTGGCAGTCTTGACATATCCACCTACTTCAAGCAGCCTTCAATTATACCAGTGTCTAAGAAGAGCATGGTAACCTGGTAACCTGTCTCAATGATTATTGTCCAGTAGCACTTTGCTGAAGGGCTTTGAGAGGTCAGTGATGAAACATATCAACTCCTGCTGTAAGTGCCATTACAAAGAAAGCACAACAGTGCCTCTACTTTCTTAGAAGTTTGTGAAGATTCAGCATGTCATCCAAAACTGACCAGCTTTCATAGATGTGTGGTAGATAGTATATTGGCAGGGTGCATAGTGGCCTGGCTTGGAAGCACCAATGTCTTTGAATGGAAAATCTGACAAAAGGTAGTAGATACAGCCAGTACATCACAAGCAAAGCCCTTCCTGCTAATAAACACATCCATATGGAGTGCTATTACAGAAAAGCAGCATTGATCATCAAGGACCCCCACCATCCAGGCCATGCTTTCTTCTCACTGCTGCGATCAGGAAGAAGGTACAAGAACCTCAGGACTCACAGCACCAGTTTCAGGAACAGTTATTACCCTTCAACCTTCAGGCTCTTGAACCAGAAGGGATAACTTGCCCCTTCACTGAATTGTGCCTACAACCTTTAGATGCACTTTCAACGACACTTTATTTTATGTTCTCAATACTTTTTGCTAATTAAAGTTTTCTTTCTTATTGTTTTTGCACATTGGTTGACTGTCTGGCCTGTTGGATGTGGTCTTTCATTGGTTCTGTTGTATTTCTTGTATTTAGTATGAATGCCCGCAAGAAAATGAATTTCAGGATTATATATGGTGATATATATGTACTTTGTTAATAAATTTACATCAAACTTTGAATCCCAGACACTGGTTGATCTTTCTCCTCTTGTTAGGCAGCAAGGTATCTTTAGAGTTAAATTAGTGTCCTCAGCTTTCTGATTCTGTACAAACCAGGGCCGTTGGACAAAGTTGCTTCATGTGAAGCCTTCCTTTCTGTTAAGTAAGAATTATGCTTTGAGTAATTCAATACATTGTGCATTTTTACTGGGAAAGCGATTGAAGAAAGTGTTGGAAGGTTAATATAAACAGGTCAGAATTTGGATTAGGGTGGCAATGGTGATTATCAAATGATCATTGATTATCCATGTTGGTGCATTTGGTTTGCAATATAAAAATGTATTCCCAAGTGTTTCAAAAGCAACCTTTTATCTGTGAGCCCACTTTCCTTCCAAAATATTAAAAGATAATTAAAGGTAATTGAACTGGATCTGTGGCAGAACTGACTGACTCGATGGTAATGGCTGTGGCTATCTATGGTCATCGTCTCCTGGACTTGCTTTACTCACTTCAGCAGTTCATGGCTGTGACCTCATTTTTGGAGGTTCTGCAGTATGATTTTTAATGTTCTGTGTGTTACTTGTTCACTTTTTGTTACTTGCATGATTTGTTTTTTCTCATGTTTGATGGTCTCATTGTGTGGGTGTTTTCTTCAGATGGGCTGTGTGGTATTTCTTTGTTTTGTGGCTACCTGCAAGAAGACGAATCACAAGATTGTATCCTGTATACATATTTTGATAATAAATATACTTTGAACTTTACAAGTTTTAACAAAGGATCTATTGATTGATTAATAAAAGTATTTGTAAAATTATACATGATTGTAGTGAATTTAATTAAAATAAGTTCAATGTCACTGAAGTGATTGGCAAACAGTATTTAACTCTTGTCAGTTGCACAGCACTTCAAACAAAATAGTTTGTTACATCTGCAAAAGATAATCTAAAGTTCAGCACATGAGATGGGAATGGTTTTTATTGCAAGTAAAGCACTTGGTGTGCAATAATCAAGAAAACTATCACCTTCTGTAAGTGCCTTAACCTACATAGAAACAGATAAATACTCCCATGAACACGATTCCACTAGCATCTTTGGTGAGGCCCTCATGGGGTCGACCATGGATGTTGTGTCCTAGCTCTCTCGTTGCTGTCAGTCGCTATGTACGCAAGGGCAGTTCAATTTGGGGTGCAAGCTGTTGACAATGCTGCAAGTTTTGAACCTCTCCACACAGCTGATGAATTCAAAGGAACAGCAGAGATCAGTTACAGTTTAGCACCAGCAGCATCACAGGAGTTGCCAGTCAAGAGTGAACTCAATGTGGGTAACATTGAGCTAGAGTTAACAGCTGGAGTAACTCTAGCTCCAGATTTTCCTTGGTGAACCCGGCTCCATGAGTGGGTATAACCGCAAAGCAGCAGAGATTTGAGATCAGAGCTTTCCTTCTCCTAGGTGAGTTGCCAATGACGACTGCTGAGCCCCATCTGGCCAGAGCGACTGGTTTTAAAGTGCCAGTAACCTTCCTTTGCTTCTTCTCCTGTCAGTAGAAACGTTTCATCTTTACTACTTGGTTGCTTGAGTTACTTGGTTTGTAACTCTTCAGGTAACTTGCAGGTAGTTTATAACTATTGATTAGGCTAGGTTGCCAAGTGATTTCATATCCTGTGATGGTTATCTCATATTCGAATGTAGGGTGTCTTGATGTTTTGAGTGCCATATAACTTGCCCAGATATTTCCTGATCTGCAAGATAGTTTACGTGATGTGGCTTTGACATAATTTTCATTTGATCGACACCTGACTTTCACTTCAATGTGAAAACAAAATAGCTTCAATTCGATAAAGTAAAATGATATGATTAGCACTTTCTGTGCTATGTAAGAGGGAGACTGTAAACAGTTAGCTTGTACAGGAAGTTTCCAGGGCCAAATTTTAAACAAAAGTAAACTTAATATCCTGAGTTGAGAATATCACACTGCATGTATAAGCACGAATCCAACCTTTATTCTGTAAAACTTTGCAGTGTCGACCATATAAAAAATAAGACTACTGAACTCTGTGTTAATCTTTATTAAAGTGAGAAATATTGGAAGGTTTTGCTTCTGAATGATGTTGATTATGATGGAGTGACTTCTAGTAGTTAATTAGTAATGCAATTTACTCAAGCCTATATTATAACTGAGACCAAAGTCTTTCAGAGTTCTTCCAGTCTTTTGTTTTATATCCTTTGGCATTTTTCCAAAACAAACTTAATTTGAATGGTATATGAGGAAAGAAGAACTTAAGGAATTTTAAGTTCATGGTCATCCTTGTATTAATAATATAATTTACTGTATTAATTTTTATTTGAAACAGGGTCCAGAGAGACAAGCTCAAATAACTGAAAGCATGGCAGATACGACAGATGTGGCAGAAACTGTTCAGGAAGATATTCCACCTTATCTTAGAGAAGAACCTCCAGAAGGTACTTCTTAATTGTTACATCCTCAATTGCATAATCCTCAAGAAGTGTTGCATAATGTATTATTTTACTGGACCAGAAAATAATGAGCAATGTTGGTACATACATTAATTTAGTCTTAACTGTATGTGGCCCTGCTGATGAATCTCTGTGGCAAGGCCTTCTTTGGGTGTCATGTTACCTGTAATAGCAATAATTAAGACAGATAATTGTCTTTGTATGCATTAGAGAAATTGTCACACAGTAAAACTTTGACTACTAAAATTGAAAATAGAATGCACATATAATTTTTTGTAATATTTAAGAAAAATTGTTGTATAACTAAATAGTTTATGTCAAAGAAAGTTAACAATTGAAAGGGTCATTAGGGAAATTTGTTACAAAATTATATTTGCTCTGTTCTTGATTTTTTAAAGTGAACTTTTGTGATTTAGCTGTTGGCCTTAATGCCCTTGATATAATGGTGTTCACGTGTTGAAGGTGTTGCTGTGGTGGCGTTGTGAGTTAATTTAGAATTTCAATACAATGAAGGTGGAAGGTTTTCAGTATATTTCCAAGTCAGGATGGTGTACAACATGTCTTCTGAATGTTCCAATGTGTTTGCTGTACTTATCTTAAATTGTTTGTTTCAGTATTTCCATAGAAAAGCCTACATTTCCAAGCAAAGCCTACATTTACATTTTTGTAATCAGTTCATTTATACATTGAGTCACACATTGAGTAATCTAATTTTTATAATGAAGTAACCACATAAGCTTTGTTATCTCTCATGATTTAATGCTAAGATGCTTTGCTAGAGGTAATGTAACATAGTGGTTCTTTCAAGTTTAATTTTATTGTCATTTCAACCATATACATGTTTACCACCAAATGAAACAATGTTCCTCCAAATTTCCTTTATAATTTGTATTGGGTGCATTTTCCTTGAGTGTATCCCACATTGTATACTCTTGGATGTTGGAGTGTGCTAATTGATCAGTAACACTTGGCATTGGATAATTCCTTCAGCACAAGGCTACTGCAAGCACAAGGCTTTTCTCATTAATGACCTTCTAATTGATTTTTTGTCTTGCTTTTATATTCCAAACCTCAGGAGCAGAGCAATTTCTACAGGAATTATTCCAAACTGTATTTTCCCTGAAGGATTCTTAACTAACATTTGTACATGCTTGAGTCTTGCCATTTACTGTACAGGCAGCTCATTTAATTTCCTTACAAGACTAACATTATATCAGTGTGTATCAGTTTGTTTTTCTTATGTGCATATCATGTAGATAAGTTCAAGAAGATTTTGCACAGGTTCTAGTTGAAGAGTATGCAAAGGCAGCAGACCCAAAACACAAACCTTTCCCCATAGAAGCTTTGTGGCTTCTGTATTTTGGAATATGTAGCATCCACTAGTGGCTAGCTCTTCCATTGGAAACACATCAAGTTTTCA
This sequence comes from Hemitrygon akajei, assembly GCF_048418815.1. Classification (NCBI taxonomy): domain Eukaryota; kingdom Metazoa; phylum Chordata; class Chondrichthyes; order Myliobatiformes; family Dasyatidae; genus Hemitrygon; species Hemitrygon akajei. The sequence goes on from NC_133129.1 coordinate 176,426,583, forward strand.
GCATTGTTCTTAGAGTTAAAAATCTTCCATCACTGATGTTTGTTTCAGTGGGTTTTCTTGGGGAAAGTCCTCAAAGCAGAGTCTTGTTTTTTTTTCTGGATGATTCTCAATAAATGAATAACACCTCGTGCCTTTCTGTACCTTTCTGGAATGTGCATATTCCAGAAGGATGTGAATTATTTTCTCATCCCCACCACAGAGATCTGGGATGTGTGTGTTGGCATTGAGTCTGTGATGTCCATGAAGGTCAGCAGGAGCAAGCTTGCTCTCTACCAACTAGGCAAGATCTTGGCACTTACTTGAAAGTTCTGTTAATGAGGCAAGCTGTATGCACAAGTTACCTTCTTTACATATTATTGCAAGGCTGTGAGGTCATTCTGTGCAGGCCACTGCCTATTTGATTTGTGGTCATAGGTGTTCTTCAGCAGAAGATTTTCTGCAGCAGATATTTGGTACAGTGCAGTCCAACCAGATTGGGGTATCATGGATAGACCCATCTGTTGTAACACTATTAGCAGCAAGAGTCACTGTACACTGTGACACTCAGTGTTTGATTACCAAGGATCTGTGTTTAGATACAGCCATAGGCAAATGGAGCCATCAGCAGTTCTGCCATTTCCCCCCCACCCTCCAAACTAATTGCTTCCTCTTTTGGAGTTAGTACACAGTGCCCCTGTGTACAAGATCTGTTCTGGATCTCCAACTGAAATGGGGGATAAGTTGGTATAGCTGGAGTTCAGGAGTAGGGTATGGACCACAAAATCCTAAGAGTGTCTGGTTCCAGGTTCTTTCCTTAAACTGATTGGAAGTGGAGTTCCCACAATACCACTTTCTGCTTCATCTTGCTTCTACATTCCACCCAGTTCTTGTTCTTTGCTTCGACTGCTCTCAGCCCAGTGCCTTCATATCAGCAGATCTGATCATGGCTGAGCATGGGCAAATTCCGTCTGGCCTCTGAGGATGGTTCAGACTGGTGGCTAATGTGAACTGGTCGTGGATCTTCACAGAATTCCTTGGCGGCCTCCATGCATAGGAAGATCTGAGTCCCTCCACTGCTTGTTAGTCTTATTAAGCTGTTAGTGATTGTCATTTGAAATCATAAGTGTTTTATTTTTCCAGAAACAAATGAAAATTGCCTTTACAAATAAAAATAAGGTTTTGAAACATTTTCTTTCTATGTAAGTAGCAGAGTTAATAAGTACAGAAATCAGAAAACTGCAGATGCTAGAAACCCGAAATAAAACAGAAAATGCTGGAAATGTTTAGTAGGTCAGGCAGCATGTATAGAAAGTCTTCGACCTGAATAGTTAACCTTTTTTCTCTTTTCATAGATGCTGTCTGACCAACAGAATGTTTCCAGCATTTTCTGTTTTTAGAGTAAGTAGACACATTTCCTGGAAATTGACTTGTTTGCAATTTCAATGAAATTATGTTTAAAAAGGCTTAGTAATGCTTAAACACTTTTCATCTGAAAGCATCTCTGGCAAGTGGCATTCTTAGTGAATCTCCGGCCACTACAAAATATTACTGATTTACATAAAAATATACATTTTAAATAAAATAGTAGCTATCAAGAATATTTAAAAACTAGTGAAGTTGTGTGCAACTTTGTAGTACACAATGTCAACTCCAGCAGGCATTTGTTTTGGGGCTCTTCACTGCGTAGTTGCTGCTGTGAGCATCTCTTGCACCTTCAGATAAGGAGAGCAATGGAGTAAGTCCTCTGCATTCAGACAGACTAAGAATGTATTTTCAGAAGTGTGTATGGGATCCCACTGGGTAATACATTTGAATGAAAGCACTGAGAGAGGAAGACCTGGTCTTTTGTAATTTCGTGCAGTCTTTAACTTTCAATTTTCATAGAAACATAGAAAGCCTACAGTACAGTACAGGCCTTTTGGCCCACAAAGCTGTGCTGAACGTGTCCTTACTTTAGAAATTACCTAGGGTTACCTGTAGCCCTCTATTTTTCTAAGTTCTATGTACCTATCCAGGAGTCTCTTAAAAGACATTGTCGTATCCGCCTCCACCAGCATCGCTGGCAGCCCGTTCCACGCACTCGTCACTCTCTGTGTTTTAAAAAAAACTTATCCCTGACATCTACTCTGTACCTACTTCGAAGTACCTTAAAACTGTCCTCTCGTGTTAGCCAAGAGGGAAAAAGCCTCTTGACTATCCACACCTAATTTTCAATCTATTTCATTACTTTGTTGAATATATAATAAAGTTTTTGTCAGTGACTTTGAAGTAATTTTTATGAATTTTAATCAGATGTCACTCATTATTTTAAATATGGTGATACTAAAATTAACAAAGATATTTTTATTTGCATAATGGATTTAGCTGTAAGCTTTGACCTTGTGTCAGCCCTGCTTGTTTATGTAATACAGCAGAGAAACAAGTCTTTCGCTGGGCAGGAGCAAAATTATCTTGGTTATACAGGATATAGAGTTAGTCAAGGGCAATAACAAAAGCTTAGGGTGTGTTGTAGGTAAACATACTATCATTTACATGGAGGGTTACTGACCAGACTTTTCTTTTGCTTCCAATTATTATCAATGATTTCCTTTTCTGCTGGTGAAGGGATTAATTATTACCACAGGTTTTCATGTGGATAAATTGATTCAAATAAAAAAATAGGTTTTAGGTTATCACAGAATTTGAAGCCGTATATACAAACTGTATGTTATTTTGCTATAGTCCTCCTTCACTGTTATCCACGTCTTTCATTGTCCCCTTCTTTTGTTCACAATCCAATTGAATTAGGTATTTTTGATCTTCATTGTCTTTCTCCAAAGTTAAACTTGTACCATAATGGTCTGCTCCTATCATTCTGATTTTATTTTATCATCCCAAATATCTTTTTTTTCCAACTCGCTACACCTGTCATCACTCATGTTGCAGCTTATCTGATGTTGAAAGCCTTATTTATATCTTGCCCCATCAGCCTCCTGTTGAATATTTTTTTGTACTTATCTCACACCCTTAATTGGTATTAGACCAGCCATTTCAGAATCCTGCTTTTACATCTATCCCACATTAAGTTCTGTCACCCGTCACTCTCACTCTCTCAACCAATTTCATATCTTCAGTGGCAACCAGGAGCCGACATTGTAAGATAGAAGGCACAACACTAGTGGCCTTTCAGTCATACCTCACCCCGACCCCAATTGCAATCTATAATCAAACATGAGGGGGAAAAATGGCTTTTGGACTTCAACATTCAGAGTGCAAACACTAATCAATAAATGGTAACGGACAAATCTTCCATTTTATCCTACTGCAACCACACAACTCTCCCCAGACCTTTTCATTGATTCTATTCTGTTTCTTTGTATTTGCTGTGGATGCCCGCACTAAGTTAAATCTCAAGGTTGTACATGGTGACGTATATGTATGTACCTTGATTTTCCTTGGACTTTGAGACCTTTGTTTTGACCCACTGAGCCCTTAGTTTCCTTTGGTTTAGCATTGGGAACTGAAATGGAATGTAACCATCTCAGTTTGCTCCTCTTAAAATTCACAATTTTTGACCAAAATATTATTTGTTGAACATTTTCTGTGCATTGCAAACTAGTCCAAGGAACATGCAATGTCGTGAAAGGCAGTATGTAAAAGCAAATATTTGTTTTATTGGTGAAGCTTTTGGACAATCAGTGCTGAAAGGGTATCAAATTCATCTGAGAAGTTTTAGAGAAGAATGAATGATATTATTTGTCTTGTTATAATCCCTTCCTCCTCCCCAATCTACAGCAGCCCGTCTTTTGGTTGAGGGAAGAGGAAACTTACTAAGATTTCAACGGTTGCAAGTTCAGCTCTTGTCCCTCGAAGGCATTTCAGGGATTAGCTGCAGATTGTAGCACTGATATCACTAGTCCAGTTAAATCCGCATGTCTTTTATAATTTAATACCTTACACTGTCACTCACTGTCCCTCAATGAAGCCTCATTGCAAATTTATTCTTGCTTCATGCACTGGTACAGGCAGCTGATGACTTTGGTAATTTGGTTGGAGACAGTGTTGGTGGATGGTAAAGATGAAATACACTGTTGGACTAAAAAAATACTCTGCAAGCTCATATAATGAATAGAAATGGCATTCTTGCATTGCTTTTCCCATTATTAGATCTTGTTAAGCTTTCTTTCTTTCACACCCCTTTTTATTGAAATGAACAATTTCCCACCTCATGTTGTTTACAGATTGCAATTGAGGTTAGGGGTAAGGTGAAACTGAAAGATCATTAGTGTTGTGCCTTCTGTCTTGCAGTGTCAGCTCCTGGCTGCCACTGCAGATTTGAAATCAGGCCCAGCCAAAGGTGAATGTAAATTGGTATATAGAAACCAATAGGGGAGTGCTTGTGGCATTTAATACAAATAAAAGTAGGCTGTGTTTACTAAAATGTGCTAAAATCATGCCAATAAGAAATTTAAGTTATTTTGGCCTTAACAGTGTTTTATTTTACGTTTGCCCTTTTGAGACCAGTAGTTACTTACACTGTGCAACTTTTGAGATTTTTTTCCCATTGTTTTCTGTATTTTAATATTTGAATCTATTTGAGCAGTGACAATCAGGATGGTGTCAGTGGCCTTCTGTTCCAGTGCTGCCATTTTTGAGTGAAAGCATTCCTTGATTTTAATCTGGTCTTAGAAACTAGAGATGGCCAATCATGTAGTTAGTGAGAGATAAGATTTAAAATCACTGTTCATAATTGGGGTTAACTTTTTGTCATTTGTGTGACCAATGAAGTTGTGGAATAATGGAATGAATAAACAGATCTTTGCAGTATCTCCTTAAATATGCCTGTTCAGCAATAGCTATATTTAATCTGCATCTTTGATAGTTATCTTGAAGTGATCAATAACACAGATGTAATAATGTTTACTTAATAATGCTGCAAGGGACTATTTAGTGGTGACTTAGTTGGCATGCTCTTGCCTTCAAGTCAGAAGATTGTAAGTTCACAGTACACTTTTCAATGAGACAAATGTCTCAAAAGTCACTTTTGTTGACAAAAGTGGTTTTTGGTGCATAAGTTGCAGTCTTTGAACCAAGGTTCCATTTTGAAAAGTACGTCTTTCAGTCCTGTAGGCTACTCTCTTAACAATGCTATCCATTGGTATTGAGGATGTGTTGCTGAGGCTCTATAAGGCACTGGTGAGACCTCACCTTGAGTGTTGTGAACAGTTTTGGGCACTCATCTTAGAAAAGATGAGCTTGCATTGGAGAGGGTCCAGAGGAGATTCACAAGGATGATTCCAGGAATGAAAGGGTTATTATACGAGCAATGTTTGATGGCTCTGGGTCTGTACTTGCTGAAATTCGGAAGGATGAGTGGGGATCTCATTGAAACCTTTCAAATGTTAAAAGGATGTTTCCCATGGTGGGAGAGTCTAGGGCAAGAGGGTGCAGTCTCAGGATAGAGGGTGCCCTTTCAAAACAGAGATGAGGAGAGATTTCTTTGCCAAAGGTTGGTGAATTTGTGGAATTGGTTGCCACATGCCGCTGTGGAGGCTAGGTCATTTGGGTGTATTTAAGGCAGAGATTGTTAGGTTCTTGATTGGACATGGCATCAAAGATTATGGGGAGAAGGCTGGGAACTGGGGTTGAGGAGGAGATAAATAAAAGGATCAGCCATGATTGAATGGTGGACCAGACTCAATGGGCCAGATGGTCTAATTCTGCTCCTATGTCTCCTATGTCTTATGGTCTTATGGATTTTTATATTGGAATCACTTGCCTCTCCATTGTTTTTCACAACTTTGCTAATAACAGAGAGTCTTTTTAATATTAACTTGAGGTGAGCCTGAGCTCTATTAGTTAAACATTCCATGTACCAAAACCACATTATTTTCTTGTCACTAACCTTGTTCTCCATTTCTTGACTTTCCATTTAAACTGCATTGCAATAACAGTTCCAACTGTTGCCTTGTGTTCAAAGAATACTAAGCTCACTTAACTTCAATCTATTGCGAGTTTTGAGATTCCTGCCACACATCATTCTATGTATGGTTGTGGATGTACATCGATTCAAAAGCATACCATTTACTGCCTGTTTACATTCTGTAAAATGAATGTAGAATACCATTAAACATTCAATATTGCAACTCACATATGGTGAGAGATTAATCCAAGCTGGCATAAGTGTCCTCAGGGACCCAAAGCTAAACTGCTATTTGAATAGAAGAGATCAACAGCTATGCAGCAGATGTGTAGCTACATGCAATGTTATAGAGAGTCATAGTTATACATAGCATGAAAATAGACCTTTCAGCCTGATTTGTCTCTGGTGCCAACCTAAGCTGGTGTTATTTGCCTGCGTTTGGCCCATATATTCAATCTTACCAATCCAAATGTTGCTTTCTAAAATTTATACGTTTTACTTAGTTTTAGTTTTCCTTAGTGGAAAATGATGTACAGTGAAAAAAAATATTCTCCAGTAATAACCCAACACTCTTGAAACTGACTGTGGCCTAAAATGTTTGTGTTTCTACCACCATTTGTACTTTTATTTCTCTCAGATTTTGTTTTAGTTTTCTAGTAAAGATTTAAACAGGCATGAGGGCTTTAAATTTTGCTGTCATACACTAAATGCACAGCAGAGGACACTGTATGCTTTAAAATTGTTGCCTACATAAACATGGTAAAACCCATTTGCAGATTTGTGTGCAAATTATGCAGAACAATAGTTTTGCACATTTGGTTGCAGTAATGATAATTTCCTGGTTGACCTTGACCTTTGGGAAAATGGCTCAGGCAATTCCAGTTATGATTCTTCACATGGCTCTTATTTGTCTAGAAATGACATGTACAAATGGTGTATTTTAGTACACTTACTAAATCATTAAGATACCACTTATTCTGCAGAAATTATTTTTCCTTTCAGAGGACCCTAATGTTTTCAAATGTATCTTTCTTATCTAGTATCAGTATCATTTGAAGGCAAATATCAAAGTAAATTTATAATCAAAGTACATATGTCATATTTAACTTTGAGATTAATTTTCTTGTGGGCATGCTCAGTAAATCCAGTAATTATAATATAATCAACGAAAGACTGCATCAACAGGGAGGACAATCAGTTTGCAAAAGACGACAAACTGTGTGAATAGAATAAAAAGAAATAATGTTAATACATAAATAAGCAATAAATATTGAGAACATGAGATGAAGAATCCTTGAAAGTGAGACCGTAGGTTGTGGGGTGGATTCAGTGATGGTACAAGTGAAGTTGAGTGAAACTATCCTCTCTGGTTCATGTGCCTGATGATTGGAGTGTAATAACTGTTTCTGAACCTGGTGGTATGGGTCTTGAAGCGCCTGTACCTTCTTCCTGATGGCAGCAGCGAGAAGAATCAGAATCAGGTTTATTATCGCTGGCATGTGATGTGAAATTTGTTAACTTCGTAGCAGCAGTTCAATGCAATACATAATATAGAAGAAGAAGAAGAAATAATAAATAAGTAAATCTTACTCAGACAGTATACGTGTATTGAGGAGATTAAAAATTGTGCAAAAAAACAGAAAGACTATATTTTTCAAAAAGTGAGGTGGTGTCCAAGGGTTCAATGTCCATTTAGGAATCAGATGGCAGAGGGGAAGAAGCTGTTCCTGAATCACTGAATGTGTGCCTTCAGGCTTCTGTACCTCTGACTAAATTTACAACCCTCTGCAGCTTCTTTTGGTCCTGTGCAGTAGCCTCCCCATATCAGACAGTGATGCAGCTTGTCAGGATGCTTTCCACGGTACATCTGTAGAAGGCTTTGAGTGTATTTGTTGACATACCAAATCTTTTCAAACTCCCAATAAAGTATAGCTGCTGTCTTGCCTTCTTTATGTAACACCCTAGGACAGGTTTCACTGCTAATGTAATGGTTGGTCTGTAGCAGCATTGTTTGGGCTATGACTAGAGATAACGGGGGCTTTGGAAGGTGTGCTGTCCTAATGAATGGAGTGATTTATTTCTTGCTGTATGCCTGAGAGCGAGTTGTTCTAGGTCTTGATCGGAGGAAGATAAGAGAGAAGATGCCTGAAAGGAGTGGACTTGGAGTGGGGCTGGGAGTCCACGAAGCCTGGGGAGGTTGATGGAGGACCAACGGAAGGGAAACCGTGAACTCCAACATGCACGTTGGACTGTTTCATTAAAATGGCCTTTTTCTTTTTGTTTTTCTTTACTAACCCTCTAGTCAAATTAAGAATTATAAAGCTAAATCATTTAATTGCATATAGTGTACTGTCTGTTATTTTGTGGTACTGATTTGTAACAGGGTAACACATCACGCAGCATCCACACAAACAAGAGGTTTTACACCTCGGATTTCACACGTTTGGCGGCACCAGAGACTGTCTTCCCTAGACTACTGCCCTCGGCCGAACCTGAAGGTCACGTTTATAACTGCATCAATATATTGGGACCAGGTTAGATCCTCAAAGATCTTGACGCCCAGGAACTTGAAACTGCTCGCTCTCTCCACTTCTGATCCCTCTATGAGGACTGGTATGTGTTCCTTCGTCTTACCCTTCCTGAAGTCCACGATCAGCTCTTTCATCTTACTGACGTTGAGTGCCAGGTTGTTGCTGCGGCACCACTCCACTAGTTGGCATATCTTACTCCTGTACGCCCTCTTATCACCACCTGAAATTCTACCAACAATGGTTGTATCGACAGCAAATTTATAGATGGTGTTTGAACTATGACTAGACACACAGTCATGGGTATATAGAGAGCAGAGCAGTGGGCTAAGCACACACCCCTGAAGTACACCAGTGTTGATCGTTAGCGAGGAGGAGATGTTATCACCAATCCACACAGATTATGGTCTTCCGGTTAGGAAGTCGAGGATCCAATTGCAGAGGGTGGTACAGAGGCCCAGGTTCTGCAACTCCTCAATCAGGATTGTGGGAATGATGGTATTAAATACTAAGCTATAGTCGATGAGCAACATCCTGACATCCTGTTTGTGTTATCCAGGGTGGTCTAAAGCTGCATGGAGAGCCATTGAGATTGCATCTGCTGTTGACCTATTGTGACGATAGGCAAATTGCAATGGGCATCACCTTGGATTTGGGCTGAGCCATTTACACAGCATGTTCACCTACTTGATTTCAAAGTTAAAGTCAAAGTAAATTTATCATTGAAGTACATATATATCATGATATGCTAGGATTAATTTTCTTGTGAATATTCCCTATAAATACAAAGACATGCAATGAAAAATTACACACAAAGATGGAAAACCAATGTGCAAAGGACAACTCTGTGCAAATACAATAATACACACATAATTGTAACTGAAAGAATAGTAAAAAATATTGAGAACATGAGTTCTAGAATCTTTGAAAGTGAGTCCATAGATTGTAGAATCTTTTCAATGTTGTGGTGAGTGCAGTTATTCTCTCTGGTTCAGTAGCCTAATAGTTGAAGGGTAATAACTTCCTGAAGCTGCTGGTGTGGGACTTAAAGCTCCTGTGACTTAAACCAACTTCCCGATGGCAGCTGCGAGAAGAGACCATGGTGGAGGCCCTAGTGAAGGATGCTGCTTTCCTTTGACAGTGGTCCTTGGTGGGGAGAGCTTTATCTGTGATGGGCTGGACTTAACCCACCACTGTTTGCAGGCTGTTCTGTTCAAAGACATTGTTGTTTCTGTAGCAGGCCATGATGCAACCACTCAGTACTCTGAAAAGTTTAAAGTAAAATTTATTATCAGAGTACATACATGTCGCCATATACAACCCTGAGATTCTTTTACTGCGGTCATACTTAGCAAATCTATAGAACTGTAACTGTAAAATTATAACTGTAAATAAACTGTGCAAATGCAGATATAAATAAAATAGCAATAAATAACAAGCATGAAAAAACAAGATAAAAGAGTCCTTAAAAGAGTGTAGTCATCCTTTTTTGTTCAAGAGCCTGATGGTTGAGGGGTCGTAACTGTTCTTGAACCTGGTGGTGTGAGTCATGATGTGAGAAGGCATGGCTCATGGACCTCTGGTTTCCCTCTCCCGAAGTCTACAATCAGTTCCTTGGTATTATTGATAGTGAGTGAGAGGTTGCTGTTATTACACCACTCAGCCAAGTTTTCAATTTCCCTCCTGCATGCTGATTCATCACCACCTTTGATACAACAGTGGAGTTGCCAGCAAATTTGTGTTGGAGCTGTACAGCTAAGTAACTTGTATATGGTGTTGGAGCTGTAGTCTCCACTGTGCATCTGTAGAAGTCTGTATACAAGTTTTAGAGAACATGCTGAATCTTCGCAAACCTCTAAGAAAGGAGAGGTTCTGCTATGCCTTCTTTGGAATGGCAGTTATGTGCTGGTTCCAGGACAGATCCTTTGAAATAATAACACAGGAATTTAAAGTTGCTGACCCTATCCATCCCCTGATGAGGACTGGCTCATGGACCTTCAGTTTCCTCATCCTGTAGTCAATAATCAGCTCGTTGCTTTGCTGACTTTGAGTGAAATGTTGTGGCACCATTCAGCCAGCTCTGATAGGCTGGTATATTGTTATTTATATTGTGTGTCAGCTTTCCTCTTGTCTGTAGTGTCTAATTCTTCCACCTCATTTCCAAACAAAATCTGTCATTTCCGTGAGGACAGTAAGTAAACTTTTACCTTAATGCACAGCTGAGTGGTCAGATTATCAATAATATTGGATATAGAGAGCATATCTTACGAGGTTGAGTGAGTTCGGGCTTTTTTCTTTGAAAGGAAAGGGGATGAGAGGCAACTTAATAGAGGTGCACAAGATGATAAAAGGCATAGATCAAGTGGATGGCCAGAGACTTTTTCCCAATTAACACCAGAGGCATAATTTTAAGGTGATTAAAGAATGTACAGAGGGCAGTCAGTTTTTTACGTAATGGTGGGTGTGTAGAACACTAAAGGTGATGGTAGAGGAAGATGCATTAGCGACATTTAAGCACAACAGATTCTGCAAATGCTGGAAATCCAGAGCAATGCACACAGAATACTGGAGGAACTCAGCAGGTCAGGCAGCTTCAGTGGAAATAAATAAACAGTCGACTTTTTGGGCCGAAACTTTCATCAGGACTGGAATGGAAGGGGGAAAATGTCAGAATAAGAAAGTGGAGAGGCTAGAAAATGATAGGTAAAGCCAGGTGGGTGGTGGGGGGGGGGGGGTGTGGGAAGAATGAAGTAAGAAGCTGGGAGGTGGCAAGTGGAAAAGGCAAAGGGCTGGAGAAGAAGGAATCTGATAGGAGAGGAAGGTGGATCCATGGAAGAAAGGGAGGGGGAGGAGGAGAAGCAGGGAGAGGTGATAGGCAGGTGAGGAGAAGAGGCAAGAAGTCAGAGTGGGGAATTGAACAAGAGGGAAAACTACCAGAAATTCAGGTCATCAGGTTGGAAGCTACCTAGACGGATTATGAGTTGTTGCTCCTCCAACCTGAGAATGGCCTCATCATGGTAAAAGAGGAGACGTGTCAGAATGGGGATAGGAATTAAATGGTTGAAACTCTTAGATAGGCACATGGATGATAGAAAAATGGAGGGCTTTGTGGCGGGGGGGGGCAGGGTTACAAGGACAGCACAACATCATGGGACGAAGAACCTGTACTGTCCTGTGTTATATATTCAAGCTTGAGTCACTGGGAATTGGAATAAATACTATCATAATAATATGTTATGCATACATAAAACAAATGGTGTAATGTGTTGTATGTGTCTGTGTGAATGAGGGAGTGAGAGACTCAGATTCCCTTCCTTGGGAATGAAACTGCATCATACATCCTGCAGATGGCTCCAGAGGAAATAGTTTTAGTGTCTGGCCAGAAATGTTTTTTTCTCTCTCACAAGATAACTTGTATTTACAATCTAGGTTCACTTGGAATCATGTAAGCTGCCACTAACATTTGGAAAATGTGCACTTATTTATTAGCTACCTTCAGTTTGTAAATGATGGTGATTTCCTTAAAGAAAACTAGCAGAATAATGTGAAATATTTTGGCACAGAGAGCTATTTACACATTTATTAAGCGCATTGTTTTGAATTCATGCTTTTGAAATGTCCTGTTGTAGATTTTGGGGAAGTAAATCATGCATTGATTTAGAGATGATAGGTTATGTGTTCATTCATTTGTATTCTATTTAAACATCAATTTAAAAATGATTTTTATGATATTAGTTCAGTTGAGGTTATAAATTTTCATGATCAAGCTAATGTGTTAAATATTTTATGCACTGAAGGGGGCTTGGGGTCATTAAAAATACCAGGAATAGGCTATTTGACCCCTGGTGTCTGCTCAGGCATTCATTTAGATCATGGCTGATCGTTTATCTCATTACCTGTTCCTACTCTGACCTCTTGTACCTTAAATCTCTTCATATCTAAATTTTTACCAGTCTGTGTCTTGTACATATTCAGTGACAGAGACTTCCTATTTCTCTAGGGTGGATACATTTGAATCAGAATCAGGTTTATGCTCACTGTTTTATGTGACATGAAATTTGTTGTTTTGCAGTAGCAGTACAGCCCAATGATTATTACACTAACTGGTAGAATTCCTTGCTCTGTATCTCTGAGGGGAACTGGGTATTTATGGTGATCCCTTAATCTCATCTGTAATTATATATGCAAATCTTTAATTCCATTGCATGCATGTATTGGCATTCCCCATTTGAACATTTGAAAGCTGCTCACATCCACCACTGGATGGCGTATCTGAAGTTGCAGATGACAATGAAAATATCTGAAATATCCATTCTGTAGAATATTTGTTTAACCTGATAATTGGAGATTTATTAATATCAAGTTTGGATGTTAATCTTATCTAAAGTAATTATTTCAATGTCAAACAGCTGAATTTAGGCACTCTGAATCAGGAAACATTATATTGGCACTAGAAGTATTTTCATTGTCCTTGAAATTTTAAACTGTGGGTCAGTCCTAATAGTGAAATTGTGAGGCAGACCCTACTAATGAGCCAAGGATTTTAGAATTCTGTTCTTCTGAAAGGCTATGGTTGCAGGGATGCATAAAATTTCCTAGTGTAAATCTCACAGTTTTCAAGAAGTATCAGGATAAAGAGTGATGAGCTTACAGCATGGGTTAGTACATGGAACTGCATTGTTGTAGCCATTACAGAGACTTGGCTATCACAAGAGTAGGAGTGGCTGCTGGATGGATGTTCTGCGGATTTGATGGAATTACATCTTTAGAAAGAGATGACATATGGTTAGAGAATGTTGAATCTTTGTGGGTGGAGTTAAGAAATTGCAAAGGTAAAAGAACCATTATGGGAATTGTATATAGACCTCCCAATAGTAGCCAAGAGGTGGGGTTGAGATTGCAAAGGGAGATGGAAAAAGCAATGGAGGACTTCAATATGCAAGGGGATTGGGAAAATCAGGTTGTTGTCAGATCGCAAGAGATGGAATTTGCTGAATGTATATGGGATGGCTTTTTAGAGCAGCTTATGTTTGAACCTATTTGGGGAAAGGCTATCATAGACTGGGTATTGTGTAATAACCTAGATCTTATTAGGGAGCTTAATGTAAAGGAACCCTTAGGAGATAGTGATCATAATATGATTTAATTCATACTGCAGTTTGAGAGGGAGAAGCATTAATCACATGTATCAGTATCACAATGAAATAAAGGGTATTACAGAGGCATGAGAGATGAGCTTGTCAAGGTGGATTGGAGGAGGATGCTGCAGGGATGATGGCAGAGCAGAGAAGGCTGACATTTATGGGAATAGTTCACAAGGTACAGGATAGATATGTCCCACAGAGGAAGAAATTCTCAAATGGCAGGGATAGGCAGCCGTGGCTGACAAAGGAAGTTAAGGACTGCATAAAAGCCAAGGAAACGGCAGAATATGTACCAAAAGTGTGGGAAATTGGATGATTGAGAAGGTTTTAAAATCCAATAGAAAGCAACTAAAAAAGCCACAAGAAGGGAAAAGATGAAATATGAGGACAGACTAGCCAATAATATAATGTAGGATTGGATTTTTTCCCCCAGTTATATAGAGAGTAAAAGGGAAGTGAGAGTTGATATTGGATCACTGGAAAATGATGCTGGTGAGGTAGTAATGGGGGACAAAGAAATGGCAGATGAACTTAAGGGTACTTTGCATCTTTCTTCACTGTGGAAGACACTAGCAGTTTGTCAAAGGTCTGTGAATGTCAGGGAGCCAGAAGTGAGTGCCATTACTATTACAATGGAAACATGTCCTAGGCAAACTCAAAGGGCTTAAAGGTGGATAAGTCACCTGGACCAGAAGAGAGGTAGACAAAAGAAAGGAAATGATAGGCCACTTAGCCTAACCTCTGTGGTGGGGAAAGTGCTGGAGTCTATTATTAAGGATGAGGTTTCGGGGTACTTGAAGACTGTTGATAAAAATAAGTCAAAGTCAGCATGGTTTCTGTAAAGGGAAATCTTGCCTGACAAATCAAAACAAGAGTTCTTCGAGGAAGTAACAAGCAGGGTAGACGAAGGAGAGGCAGTGGATATCATTTACTTGAATTTTCAGAAGGCGTTTGATAAGGTGCCACACATGACATTGCTTAACAAGATAAAATTCAATGGTTTTACAGGAATGATACTGGCATGGATAGCAGAATGACTGACAGGCAGGAGGCAGCGAGTGGGATTAAAAGGGGTCTTTTCTGGTTGGCTGCCAGTGACCAGTGGTGTTCCTCAGGGGTCAGTATTGGGACCACTGCTTTTCACATTGTCAGTGATTTAGATAATGAAATTGATGGTTTTGTGGCAAAGGGGTAAGTAGTGCTGAGGAAGCAATGTGATTGCAGCAGGACTTAGACAAATTGGAAGAGTGGGCAAAAAAGTGGCAGATGGAATAGTGTTGGGCAGTGTATGAAAATGCTTTTTGGGGTTGAAACATCAGAGGTGCAGAGAGACTTGGGAGTCCTCATGCAAGGCTCCCAGAAGGTTAATTTATAGGTTGAGTCCATGGTAAAGAAGGCAAATGCAATGTTGGCAATTATTTCAAGGGGCAATAAAATATTAAAACAAAGAGATAATGCTCAGTCTTTATAAGACACTAGTCAGGTCGCTCTTGGAGATTTGTCAGCAGTTTTGGGTATCATATCTCAGAAGGGATGTGTTGTCATTGGAAAGAGAGCAGAGATGGTTCACAAGGATGTTTCTGGGAATGAAGGGGTTAACATATGAGGAGCATTTGGCAGCTTTGGGCTTGAACTCAGTGGAATTAGAAGAATGTGGGGTATTTCACTGAAACCTATTGAATGTTGAAAGGAATAGATAGAATGTAGAGAGGATGTTTCCTATGGTGGGTATCCAGAACTAGAAGGCACAGCCTCAAAGTTGAGGGGTGACCCTTCAGAACAGGAGTAAGGAGGAATTGTTTAGCCAGAGAGTAATAAATCTATGGAATGCTCTGCCAAAAACTGCAGTGGAGGCCAAATTTGTGTACATATTTAAGGCAGAAGTTGATGGTTTCCTGTTTGGTTAGGGTATCAAAGGATATGGTCAGATGACAGGGGTTGAATGAAATCCAGGATCAGCCATGATAGAATGGCAGAGCAGACTTGATGGGCTGAATAGCCTAATTCTCCTCCTATGTCTTATGGTCTTATCGTCACATCTACCGAGTCAGTGTGCATGAAAATCAAACAGGAATGGAGATGGAGTATTCTATAGCCTTCCCCTCCCCTCCCCACATCAAGGACACTGAGGAGTAGATGAGAAGGCAGATTTTGGAAAGGTGCAAAAATAACAGGGTTTTTATGTGTTACTTCAGTTTTCCTAATATTGATTGGCATCTCCTTAGTGTAAGGTTGAGGTGAGGCAGAATTTGTTAGGTGTGTCTAGGAAAGATTGCTGACACTATCTGGAAAGGCTGACTAGAGGAGAGTCCTTACTGGATCCATTGTCAGGCAAAGAACCTGTCAGGTGACAGGACTCTTGACGAGTGAATATTTTGGAGATTGTGACCACAGCTCCCTGACCGTTAGCATCACCTTGGGCAAAGATAGGAGCAAATAGTATAGGAAAGTATTTAATTGGGACAGGGCTAATAATGATGCTATTAGGCAGGAATTTGGAAGAGTAAATTGGGAACAGATGTTTCAGAAAAATGTACTTTGGAAATCTGGAGTTTGTTTTGGTAGCATTGGCATGGGATTCTGGATAGGTTTGTCCCATTGAGGCAGGGAAAGGATAGTATGGTGAAGAAACCATGGTTGACAAAAGAGTGGAGCATTCAGTCAGGAGGAAGAAGGAAGCACACTCAAGGTTTGGAAAGCAAATCCTGGAAATTATAGACCAGTGAGACTTGTATTAGTGCTAGGAAAACTTTTGGAGAACATTCTTGGAGATATGATTTACAAGCATTTAGGGAAGCATAGTCTGATTAGGAATAAGTGGCATGGTTTTTTGATGGACAAGTTATGCCTCATGAGCCTGATTGAATTATTTGAGGAAGTAACAAAACAAATTAATGAAGGTAGAGTGGTGAATGTGAGGCATTCAGATTTTAGTAAGGTGTTTGACAAGTTTCCCCATGGTAGGCTCATTCAGAAAGTCAGGAGGCATTGGGATTGTGGAAACTTGGCTGCATGGATTTGGAATTGGTGTGTCCACCCAAAAGGATGAGGGAGGTAGTAGATGGAGTGCTTCCTGGTTGGAGATCCGTGACTAGTGGTGTTCCACGGTGATCTGTTCTGGGGCCCCTGCTTTTAGTGTGGGGTAATAAGTTTGCAGATGACACAAAGGTTGGTGGTGGTGTAGATAATTTAGAAGTTTGTTGTAGGTTACAACAGGGCAGTGACAAGATGCAGAACTGGGGCTGTGAAGTGGCAGATGGAGCTAATTTCAGAGAAGTATTAAGTAATACACTTAGGAAGACTGAACTTGAAGGCAGAGGACAAGTTTAATGTCAGGGAACTTCAGCGAGGGTGCAGGGGAGATTTATCAATACGTTTCAATAGATACCTTTAATGTCAGAGAAATGTATACAATATAAATCCTGAAATTCTTTTTCTTCACAAACATTCACGAAACAGAGGAGTGCCCCAAAGAATGAATGACGGTTAAATGTTAGAACCCCAAAGCTCTCTCCCCAACTCCCCCCTCCTATGCATAAGTATCAGCAAAGTGATGAACCCCTCCCCCACCAGTAAAAAATGCAACTGCACCCTCCGCTGAGCACTCATGCTTGCAAGCAAAGCATCAATAAAGACACAGGCTTGCAATACCCCCAAACTACTTGTTCACCTGGTAATTTGACATACCACAGGCATTCTCTCTCTCGCTAAGAAGGGAAAAAGAGGTGTCCCTGTTTCACAGCAAAAGGGACAGTGGACAATTCTCCACAACACATCAGGCAGTGGCACTGACCTCGAATCCGCCCGTCTCCAGAGCCACGAAAATCTGGCACCCTGAAGGTGTGCTAGTCTTCAGGCCGTGTCCTTGGCATATCGAGAAGCGGTTGGTCGTGAGGCCCTGAGAGCAGGTCCCATTTCCACTGAGAATTGAAGTCAGAATATAACTCCAGGTCAGGGTCTTCAAAAGGATTGTGCAGAAAGAGATATTAAAGATAGAAATAGAGCTGCTTCTGAAGGTGCAAGCAAAGGAGTCACCGTTAGGTGCTATCATCCTAAACTCTGCCTTTGCTAATATGAAAGGACATACTTTACTCCAATCACAGGGGACGTCAGAGGTAGGTATTTTTTTTAAACACACATTGGTAAGTGCATGTAGCACACTGTTAGGGATGGTGGGAGAAGCAGATATATTAGAGACATTTAATAGTCTTTGATAGGCACTTGGATGAAAGAAAAATGGAATGCTATGTGAGAGGGAAGGGTTGGATTGATCTTGGAGAAGAGTTAAAGCTCAGCACAACATCATGGGCTGAAGGGCCTGTAGTTTTTGAAGATGAATAGACATTGAAAGGGAGAGATCAGTGACAGGTAAATGGAAATGGACATAAATCATGATCCAGCTGAATGGTGAAACAGATTTTTGGCACAGAACGGATTAAGTATTGAAAAATATCTCAAGTATCTGGAGAGAGTACTAAAGTCCTGCTGTTGTTTAATTTTCAACAGGATTAAAGTTAAACATGTCTTTCAGTATACGAGGATCCCTTGCCATTAATTGACTTGAATCCTGATTTGAGTACAGAATGCAGCTGACTTGTGTTCTCCAGTGATGACTTGGCAGGAGATAGACAGCCTTTAAACAGATGATTTTTATTTCCAGTGGTGTGCTGGCTCCCAGCTGTCCAACGCATTCCTTCTCCACAGCAGAGTATTTAATCTGTTTAAACTATTTTCTTTGTATTATTTCTTCTCAGTACACATCAGTGAGAGAGGAAAGCATAATGGCAGTGCTTGACCAGTGATCCAGTCAATCATTCTGTTACAGTGATTAAGAATTAAATTGTATTAAATCATTTGTACAGTTAAATCTTGGGCATGATGTATGTTGATGAGATGGTCTGTTAAACTGATCAGCCTCTGGCAGGTTAGGTTGCATTTCATGATTAGGTTGGGGAATTGTAGTGAAGAGCAAGGACTGTGCTGGTGCATTATGCACATTATTATTTTTGGACCTACAAAAGTGAAAATATTCTGCTGCAAAACTGAATTGGCAATGCCCGACTGATTGTCGTTAAATGCACCAAAGAAATAAAAAGCAAGATAGTTATGTAGCGTAGTTTTGGAAATATTAGTCTGAATATTGTTTTCATTTTGTGACAAAGATTCCACAGCAACATATTTAAATTAAATCAAGCAGAATATTTCAGTGGGTGACTACTTTTCAAAACCTGCTTATATGGTTAAAACCCTGATGTTTCTTTGATTTTTAATGGTGTCTTCATTTTTTAGATTTGCCATGTTTAAAATATTCTTCCATTTATTTGCGTTTTTATTGAATAATTCCCTTTAACATTTTAAGTCAAGCACCATTTTGTCTTAAAAGGAGGAGAAGCAATTAAAATTAGAACAATGGACTATCTTTGAGGAAGAGATGGTTCAGGTACAATTAAAGAATATTCCCAGAAAGAACAAACCCCGAACTGCTTGAATAATGAAAATGATGCACGGGGAAGATAAAGCAAAGATGGTTGCTTGTGACAGATGTTTGGTTCTAAATAGTAGTGGGAGCCTCTGATACAGGAGGAGAGGGAGCCTGAAAATATACGCTCAGCATTTTAGGACCAGCTGCTTCTTCTGTCTGTCAGATTTTCGAACAAGCAATGAAGCCCTCTTTCAATCTTTTTATTAATATTTAGAATATTATGAATGAGATACAATTCAAATAATGGTAAGGGATTACAAATATATAGACTCCCATTGTACATAAAGAAATACATAAACAATGAATACAGCATAAGTAAGTTTCCCAAAACATAAACCATATAGTATATATATGAACAAGGTAAGTTTAGATATTCCATAATATATAGTATAAAAAAGAGAAAAAAAATCTATCTAAGAAAGTTAGCTAATCTACTAATCTAGTATCAAGAAAAAGAAAAAAAAACAAAGAAGAAAAAAAAACTAAAAAAAACTTTTAAAAAAGAGAAAAAAAAGGGCTGTTCATAGTATCTCACGAGCATACATAAACATCAATGACGTCAACTCCGATCCTCTCAACATACATACGATTAAAGCTGAAAAAAAAAACCGATAAGCCTGGCACAGGGCCATTACATCATATGAAAATATTGAATAAATGGTCTCCATATCTTTTCAAATTTAATAGAAGTATCAAATACAGCACTTCTAATTTTTTCTAAATTTAGACATAACATAGTTTGAGAAAGCCAATGAAATACCGTGGGAGGATTAATTTCCTTCCAATTCAACAAAATAGATCTTCTAGCCATCAAAGTGAGAAAAGCAATCATTCGACAGGCGGAAGGAGATAAGTGAAGTAAGTCCATCATCGGTAACCAAAAATTGCGGTAATAGGATGGGGTTGTAAATCAATGTTCAATACCGCCGAAATAATATCAAAAATATCTTTCCAATATTTTCTCAAAAGTGGACATGACCAAAACATATGAGTTAAAGAAGCGATTTCTAATTGACATCTGTCACAAATAGGGTTTATATGAGAATAAAAATGAGCTAATTTATCCTTGGACATATGGGCCCTATGTACAACCTTAAATTGTAATAATGAATGTTTGGCACATATAGATGATGTATTAACTAATTTAAGAATTCTATCCCAATTCTCAATAGGAATAATAAGATTAAGTTCTCTTTCCCAATCATTTTTGGTCTTATCAAAGGGCACTGAACGTATCTTCATAATTATATTATAAAGTTTTGATATAAGCCCTTTTTGAAAAGGGTTTAATTCAAACAAACTTTCCAAAGTATCTGAAGACAGAGAATTTGGGAACGAAGGAAGTACCGTACTTAAAAAATGCCTAACCTGTAAGTATCTAAAAAAATGAAATCTAGGCAAATTATATTTATTAGCTAGTTGCTCAAAGGACATAAAACAGTTGTCCAAAAATAAGTCGGAAAATCTTAATAATCCCTTAGTTTTCCAAGCCAAAAAAGCATGATCTATAATTGAGGGGTGGAAAAAACAATTAGATACAATAGGACTATTTAACACGAATTGAGTCAACCCGAAAAATTTCCGAAATTGAAACCATATACGTAAGGTATATTTAACTATCGGGTTGTCAATTCGCTTCGGCAATTTAGAAAGAGCAAAAGGGAGAGATGTCCCTAAGATAGAACCCAGAGCATAAGCAGAAACCGATTTGGTTTCCAAACTCACCCAATGAGGGCCAAAAGGACCATCCCATTCTTTCAACCAACATATCAAATATCTAATATTAACTGCCCAATAATAAAATCTGAAATTGGGTAATGCCAACCCACCATCCTTCTTTGTCTTCTGTAAGTATATTTTACCTAACCTGGGATTTTTATTCTGCCATATATATGAAGAAATTTTTGAATCAACATTAGTAAAAAAGGATTTCAGAATAAAAATTGGTACCGCTTGAAAAACATATAAAAATTTAGGTAAAATAACCATCTTAATAGCATTAATCCTACCTATCAGAGATAAAGATAATGGTGACCACTTAGTAAACAAACCTTTAATCTGATCAATTAAGGGTAAAAAATTAAACCGAAATAATTCTTTATGGTTTTTGGTAATTTTAATCCCTAAATAAGTAAAAGAATCATTAGCTAATTTAAAAGGTAAAATACCATAATTTGGGACCTGTCTATTCAAAGGAAACAATTCACTCTTATTAAGATTTAACTTATACCCAGAAAACTCACTAAATTGAGCCAACAATGATAAGACTGCTGGAATAGATTTCTCAGGATTAGAGATGAATAATAATAAATCGTCTGCATATAAAGATACCTTATGAATATCTGTTCCACGATTAATACCCAAAATATCCTGTGATTCTCTGATGGCAATTGCCAAAGGTTCTAAAGCGATGTTAAATAGTAATGGACTAAGAGGACAACCTTGTCTAGTGCCCCGAAATAAACGAAAAAATGGAGATCTTTGATTATTAGTAAACACCGAGGCTACTGGAGTTTGATATATCAGTTTAATCCAAGAAATGAAGGTCGGACTGAAATTAAACTTCTCCAACACATAAAATAAGTAAGGCCATTCAACTCTATCAAATGCTTTTTCCGCATCTAATGAAATAACACATTCTGAAGTATTATGTGAAGGAGTATAAACAATATTCAATAATCTCCTAACATTGAAAAAAGAATAGCGATTTTTAATAAAACCGGTTTGGTCTTCCGAAATAATTTGGGGTAATACCTTCTCCAACCTAGAAGCCAGCAACTTGGAAAAAATCTTAGAATCCACATTCAATAAAGATATTGGTCTGTAGGATGCACAATCAGTAGGGTCTTTATCTTTCTTCAGTATTAAAGAAATGGAAGCTCTATAAAAAGATTGTGGCAACTTCCCCAATCTAATTGCTTCTTCAAAAACCTTGCATAGCCAAGGAGATAGAGTATCAGAAAAACATTTAAAAAATTCTACTGTATACCCATCTGGACCTGGTGCTTTCCCAGAATTCATTGAGGAAATAACCCCTTTAATTTCCGCATCCGTAAACGGAGTATCTATTACTGAAAGATCATCAGATGATAGTTTTGGAAAATTCAATTTCCCGAGAAAATCACACATGGTATTATGATCCTGAGGGAATTCAGATTTATACAGGGAGGTATAAAAGTCTTGAAAAGACTTATTTATGTCATCATGGTTAACTGTCAAATCCCCATTCTGCTGTCGAACCTTAGTAATCTGGCGTTTAACTGAAACATTCTTCAGCTGACTAGCTAACAGTTTTCCTGATTTATCACTATGTATATAGAAATCAGATCTTGTTTTCATTAATTGATTTTCTATCGGAGATGTAAGTAATAAACTATGTTCCATTTGAAGTTCAACCCTTTGTTTATAAAGTTCCATGCTAGGAGTAGTCGAATATTTCTTGTCAATCTCTTTAATTTTATCAACCAGTAAAAGAGTTTCCTTCTTAATGCGTTTTCTCAGACCAGCAGAATACGAGATAATCTGTCCACGTATATACGCTTTTAAAGTGTCCCAAAGTGTTCCGCATGAGATATCCTCCGTGGAATTAGTTGAAAAGAAGAAATCAATCTGTTCCTTCATAAATTTAATAAAATCCAGTTCTTGCAATAAGGTAGAGTCAAATCGCCATTGTCTAGCATTTAAAGCTGTATCCGTAAAATTAATAGAAAGTTTTAATGGAGCATGGTCAGAAATAGCTATAATATCATAATTACAACCAATTACCGATGGAATAAAACAAGAGTCAATAAAAAAATAATCAATTCTCGAATAGGAGTGATAAACATGTGAGAAAAAAGAAAACTCTTTGTCATTAGGATGACGAAATCTCCAAATATCAAAAACTCCATTATCAGTCAAAAAGGAGTTAATACAAGTGGCCGACTTATTGGGTAGAGTCTGAATAGGTGTAGATTTGTCCATCAAAGGAATTAAACAACAATTAAAGTCACCACCCATTATTAACTTATATTCATTTAAATTAGGTAAAGAAGTAAATAAGGACTTAAAAAAGTCAGGACAATCCACATTCGGGGCATAAACATTAACCATAGCAACATTACCGAGTAAACCCGTAATTAACAAAAATCTACCATTCGGATCCGAAAGGATATCGTGTTGAACAAATGCAATAGAGGAGTCAATAAAAATTGAAACTCCCTTAACTTTGGCATTCGAATTCGAATGATACTGTTGACCCCGCCAAGACCTAAAAAAGCGATATTTGTCCTCCTTCCTCACATGAGTTTCTTGTACAAAAATAATATGAGCATTAAGTCTTTGGAATACTTTGAAAATCTTCTTTCGTTTAATCGGATGGTTTAATCCATTAGTATTCCAAGACACAAAGTTAATGGTTTGAGCCATGTTTCTAAAGTCATCCCTTTGGTATATAAAGGGTTAACCATGTTATAAACTCATGCATCCGGAAGAGGGACAAAAATAAAGAGCGGACCCGGAAGTGACGACATCGTAGACATATTTGTAGTTCAAGAACAGCCCAAGTAAAAAAACTAAAACAAATTGATGAGAGAAAAATTAAAAAAGAAAACAGACCAACCCCCACCCCCGTATGAAAAAGAAAAAAAGCCAAAATATGGCTAGAAAAAAGAAAAAATGAAACTAACTCTACCCCCATATCAGCGGCAGACCACTCCGTGTTTAACGGATATATATAAAAAACCACCCGAACTTTAAGAATTATGATCGCAGTACTAAAAACTGCGCTTCTTAATATGCTGAGTTGTAAAGAAAAAGGGAATAAAATCATTAAAAGTTTATAAATCGGGTTATAACCCAAACAAATCAAGAAGTATTTAAACTATGATAAGCGATGCATTATAGGAAGAAGACGAAAAAAGAAACAATAACGCCATCTTAAACTAAACCAATACTTTGCAAAAAACCATTATCTTGATATTAAACAAAAAATTCACTTCGAAAGGTTAAAAATATACCTTCAAAGGAACAAAAATAATAGACAAAAATATAGTATAGTAGTTAAAGTGTATAAGACAGAGCGATTAATATAACGAAAACACATTTTAACTTAAATATGAAGTATAGGATAAACCTACACCAATAACCAAAGACTAACCCTGGTTTAAGAAATCGAAAACCATCTTTCACGATCAGAATCACTCATTTAATGGAGAGTAGTAACTGTATCAGTAGGGAAGTTCTCCTCCAAATACTTTTTCGCTTCAAAGGTAGACAAAAATACTTTACGCGGAGCATTCGGGGGGGAGATCCTGAGCTTCGCCGGGTATAAGAGCGCAGGTTTTAGATTTTTCTCATAACATTCAGACATCAGAGGTTTAAAAAGCAGCCTTTTTTTCATAACTTCTGGGCTGAAATCTTGCGCCAAACGAAAACAATAATCACGAAATTTAATCATCCCAGCCCTTCGAGCTTCACGAATGAGTTGTTCTTTATCGTGTACGTAATGAAATCGGACGATTACCACCGGGGGCTTATCTGAAACTGTCGGTGATCGACTCCAAATTCTATGTGCTCGGTCAAGTAGCGGAGGGTTTACTGGAAAAACCGACGGAAACGCATCTTTTAGAAATTGAGCAAAGTATTTCGAAGGATCGCCTTGTTCTATGCCGTCTGGGAGACCAAGTATGCGTAGGTTCTGTCTTCTGGACCGATTCTCCAAATCGACACTCTTGGCTTTAAGTGTCTCCACCAGTTTAATAGTCGAAATTAAATCCTGTTGCAATTTTTCAATTGTCAAATCTCGTTTCCGCGCTTCTTCTTGCAGCAATGTGATAAGCGCTTGCTGCTGGTTAATTACTGAATCCGTCTTAACCATATAATCTTGAAAAACCTTTATATCTCGTTGAAAAGCCTGACGTTGTTCCTCAAATTTTTTATCCAAAAGCTCCATAAGCAGTTCATAAGTTAACTCAGTGCGTTGCGGTTGAGCTGGCTTCTTTCCATTACCGTTCGGGTTTCGCCCCGGTTCTCGTCCTTTGGATCTAAGAGCCATTTCTGTTTGCATATCTTCCAAAATTCACAATAAAATCTTAACAATAAGCCCGAGAAAGTAGCAAAAGTCTTTTGGTGTAGGTAACAATAAGTTGAATAAGGGTGATCAAAGGTTAAAAAAAGTAAAGATTATGGAGCGGATCTGAAACAGTACTCACTCCATGAGCGTCTCCCGCTGACTCCTCAAGCAATGAAGCCATGAACACTACCTCATTATTTTGCTCCCTTTTTACACAAATTTATTTTTTAATAGTTCCTATTGCAAATTGTAGTAATTTTTAATGTATTGCATTGTACTGCTGCCACAAACAATACATGTCATGAGATATGTCAGTGATAAGTAGCCTGATTCTGATTACAGAAGATTAATAGGTCAAATGAAAACGGAAGTGAAAGACAAAGGCAGCCAGCATACAGTGGCATGCAAAAGTTTGGGCACCCCGGTCAAAATTTCTGTTACTGTGAATAGTTAAGTGAGTAGAAGATGAACTGATCTCCAAAAGTCATAAAGTTAAAGATGAAACATTCTTTTCAACATTTTAAGCAAGATTAGTGTATTATTTTTGTTTTGTACAATATTAGAGTGGAAAAAAAAGGAAAGGAGCACCATGCAAAAGTTTGGGCACCCCAAGAGATTTGAGTTCTCAGATAACTTTTACCAAGGCCTCAGACCTTAATTAGCTTCTTAGGGCTATGGCTTGTTCACAGTCATTGTTAGGAAAGGCCATGTGATGCAAATTTCATAGCTTTATAAATACCCTGATGCCTCAAACCTTCTCAGAACAATCAGCAGCCATGGGCTCCTCTAAGCAGCTGCCTAGCACTCTGAAAACTAAAATAAATGATGCCCACAAAGCAGGAGAAGGCTATAAGAAGATAACAAAGCGATTTCAGGTTGCCCTTTCCTCAGTTCGTAATGAGATTAAGAAATGACAGTTAACAGGAACAGTGGAGGTCAAGTTGAGGTCTGGAAGACCAAGAAAACTTTCCTAGAGAACTGCTCATAGGATTGCTAGAAAGGCAAATCAAAACCTTCAGGAAGATTTAGCAGTCTCTGGAGTGGTAGCGCACCATTCTACTGTGCAGCGGCACCTGCACAAATATGACCTTCATTGAAGAGTCATCAGAAGAAAACCTTTCCTACATCACCACAAAATTCAGCATCAGAACTTTGCAAAGGAACATCTAAACAAGCCTGATGCATTTTGGAAACAAATCCTGTGGACTGATGAAGTTAAAATAGAACTTTTTTGACCACAATGAGCAAAAGTATGTTTGGAGATAAAAGGGTGCAGAATTTCATGAAAAGAACACCTCTCCAACTGTTAAGCACAGGGGTGGATTGATCATGCTTCAGGCTTGTGTTGCAGCCAGTGGCAAGGGGAACATTTCACTGGTAGAGGGAAGAATGAATTCAATTAAACACCAGCACATTCTGGAAGCAAACATCACACCATCTGTAAAAAAGCTGAAGATGTAAAGAGGATGACTTCTACAACAGGATAATGATCCTAACACACCTCAAAATCCACAGTTGACTACCTCAAGAGGCACAAACTGAAGATTTTGCCATGGCCCTCACAGTCCTCTGACCTAAACATCATCGAAAATCTGTGGATAGACCTCAAAAGAGCAGTGCATGCAAAACAGCCCAAGAATCTCACAGAACTAGAAGCCTTTTGCAAGGAAGAATGGGCAAAAATCCCCCAAACAAGAATTGAAGGACTCTTAACTGGCTACAGAAAGCATTTACAAGCTGTGATACTTGCCAAAGGGAGTGTTACTAAGTACTGACCATGCAGGGTGCCACTGTATGAGATGTCCTGACAGACATTTTCAACATCTCCCTTAGTCAAGCCATTGTCCCCAGATGCTTCAAAACCTCCACAATCATCCTTGTAGCAAAGAAATCAGTTGTAGCCTGTCTGAATGATGACAGTCCCGTCGCCCTGACCCCCATAGTGATGAAGTGTTTTGTTCGGCTTGTCAACCTCATATCACAGCCAGCCTCCCCTCATCGCTGGATCCTCTACAGTTTGCTTATCGTCCCAGCTGCTCTACGGAGGACACAATATCCACCACACTGCACACAGTTCTCTCTCACTTGGACAATAAAGACACTTATGCCAGAATCCTGTACATTGATTTCAGTTCAGCATTCAATACCATCATCCCGCAGAGACTAGTGGAGAAACTGTCGCTGCTTGGCCTTAACACTGCCATGTGTCACTGGATTCTGGATTTCTTGACAGGAGAGACCACAGTCAGTCCGTGTTGGCAGGAACATCTCTGACTCCATCACACTGAGCACTGGATCCCCACAAGGCTGTGTGCTTAGCCCACTGCTGTTTACACTGCTAACACATGACTGTGCAGCCAGATTCAAGGGGAACCTGATCATTAAATTTGCTGATGATACCACGGTGGTGGGGGTCTTCAGCAAAAATGATGAAACAATGTACAGGGAGGAGGTCAAACACCTAGAGAGCTGGTGCAGCAACTTGATGCTTAATGTCACCAAAACCAAGGAGATGATCATCGATTTCAGACGGTCTCAGCCTGAGCACACACCCCTCTGCATCAGCGACTCCACAGTGGAGAGAGTGGAAAACATCAAGTTCCTTGGGGTACAGATCTCGGACAATCTCACCTGGTCCAGGAACACCACTAGGATTGTGAAACGAACCCAGCAGAGACTGCATTTTCTGAGGAAGCTTAAACAAGCATCACTCCCCACTAACATCTTAACTACATTCTACAGAGGTATGGTTGAGAGTGTGCTGACCTTTTGCATCACAACCTGATACTCCAGCTGCAGTGCTGCCAACAAAAAAGCCTTGCAGGGGGTGGTTAGGGGACCAGAGAAGGTTATTGGGGTCTCCCTACCTTCTGTCCAAGACCCCTTTCAGAGTTGATGCCTCCAGAAGACACGGTACATCATTAAAGACCCTTCACACCCTCTCCATAAACTGTTTGTTCTTCTGCCATCAGGCAAATGTTACAGGAGCATCAAAACAAAAACCACAAGGCTACTAAACAGCTTCCTCCCACAGGCAGTCAGACTGCTAAATAGCTGCTCTACCTAACTCTGCTTTGGACACTTATAACTTGATTTTAACTGATATGTGGCTGTTGTGTTTTACTATTTATTGTTGTGTTTACTATTTATTGTTGCATTTGTTATGTTATGATTGCACTTGCCCCTGGGAAACGCTGTCTTATTCTGCCCTGCAGAGCTGATGTATGGTTGGAATGACAATAAAGTTTTTGAAATCTTGAAATCTTGAACAGAATAGCTGCCAGCTGTAGTGGACACCCAAAAGAGTTCTTCAGTGGTTCCATTTAATATCAGAGAATGTATGCAATATAGAACCTGAAAGGCATATGAGTAGCAAAATAGTAGTGGTTATCATGGACAAAAATAGGAGCATGCGTATGTGGATGCTAAGATCAGTGATAATGTACTAAATAGAGTATTTTCAAAATGCCTCCACCAAGGAATAATGAAGAAAACTGAGACAATAAATTAAAAATTTATGGAAGTGGTATTAGTGAATTTGGTTGAAGTAAAGTAGGTAGTTGGAGGAAATGGGATGCATCCTAGTTTTCTGAGATGAAAACTTGTGGGCAATGTCTAATTTTCCATTGTGATCTGGATACAAGGGTGGTGCTAGAGGACTGCAGAGTGGTGAATATTATTCAGAAAAGGGGAGTAAATAAGCCTAGCAACCACAGGCAACTTAGTTTAACCTCAGAGGTGGGAAAACTTTTAAAAACACCAATTTAAGGCAGAATTAATGGCCACCTGGAGGAACTTGTAATAATTAAAGAAAGTCAGTATAGATTTATTGAAGGTAAATCATGTTTAACCATTTCAAAAATAGAATTTATTGATGAGATAACAGATAGAGCTGAAAAAGATAATGCAGCTAAAATGGTGTTTTGTAAGATGGAAATTAGCAGGCTTATGAGCAAAGTTGAAGCACATGCCATTAAAAGTGACATTGATAGTGTAGATGTGAAACTAGCTTAGTAATCAATTCTGTAAAGCTGTTGTGAATGGTTATTTTTAAACGGGAGGAAGGTTAATAGTGACATTTCTTAGGGATTGGTGTTAAGGCTATTGCTTATTTGAGCTGTATTAATAAATTCAATAGGGATGCAAGCCACAATTCCTAAGTTTATGGTGACACCAAACTTGCCAAGCAACTATAGTAATAAATTGCAGCAGGACAGAAGCAGGTTGGTAGAATGGGAGTATGTACAGCTGATGAAACTTGCAGGGAAATCTGAGATGATACAATTTATAAAGGGGAATAAGAAGAGGTAAAATAGAATAAAGGATGTTCCTCTTTCAGGGTTGCAGCAACGTGAGAGTATAGAGACTTAGGGCATAGGAGTGCAACAGGAACAGATTGGGAAAGTGGTTAATAAAGTACACTCAGTTTGGACTTCCTTGATAGAGGCATAGACATACATGGAGGGTAGTCATGCATCATTACAGAATGATGTGGAGGCATTGGATAGAGACCATAGCAGATTTATGAGAATGATTCCTAGTGTGAGAGACTGTAGTTCAAAATGTAAAAAGAGAAGTTAGGACTGCTTTTAGACCATAAGAGTATAAGATATTGGAATATAATAAGGCCATTTGTCCTATTGATTTTGCTCCATGGATGATTTATTATCCCGCTTAACCCCATTCTCCTGCTTGCTCTCTGCAACCTTTGCTGGGTGAAGATTGACAGAAGTGAATGAAATTATGCAGGGACTAGACAAGAGTGCAAGGGAGTTCCGGTTATTGAAGGAGCAAAAGCAAGCATTCGCAAGTTTAATTAAAGAGGAAGAAAACTGGGAGTAGTGTGAGGGAAACATTTTTATGCAGCACATGGTTAGAATTTGGAAGCCATTGCCTGCAAATGGGGTGGAGTTGGGTTTCATTGTAACCTTCAAGATGGAATTGATTAAATGTATGGTGGGAGTGGTGTGCAATTTAAAGCTTTGTTGAAGATGCCAGGGCAGCAAGCGAGTGCTCTGGTAGAGAGCCAGCACAATAGGCAGAATAGCCTACCATGCTGTAGCCTTTCCATGTTCCTATAAGGAGTAGAAGCAGATGAAGGTGGTTAATCCCTTCTACCTGCTCTGCAATATAATAAGATCATAGCTGACCACTCACCTCACCCTCCACTCTTCAACTTCACCCATACAATTTGATTCCTTTAAGCTATAAAAATCTATAGAGTTCTCTACTCTTCCCTGTGGATGAAGAAATTTTAGCCAACACCATCCTCAATTTATTTTCAGTGACCTCAGTTCTTTACAGCCTAAAGAACCATCAACTCAGTTTTAACCTTGCTAAGCTCCAGTATACCTTTGCATGTGTCACTGAGGTATCTCCCATTCTTGTAAACTGAGGAGAATTTTTGGGTCCAATCTCTTTTGATGTGACAAGTAAACTTCACACTTACTTTATTGCAGGATTTTTCTTAGATATGCCGAACATTTAAGAGAAGTTTGAATAAGTACACGGATGGGAGGAGTGTGGAGGGCTGTGGTGTAGGTGCATGTTGATGGCACTAGGCAAAATAATAATTTGCCATGAACTAGATTGCTCAAGAGCCCATTTCTGTACTGCAGTTCTCTATGACTCCAGATAGAGAGCCAAAAATGGTCCAGAATAATTGAAGTGCAATTTTACTCATGGCTGTATGTAATTGGAGCAATATGTCTCTATTCCTATACTTGGGTCCTCTTCCAATAATGGCCAACATACTCTTAGCCTTCCTAATTGTTTGGCGTATCTGCATATTAACTTGACATGATACACAATTTAAAAACACACAAGTTCTGCTGACACCTTTCAATTTATCACCTTTTGAACAATATTGTCGTTGTTGTTCTTAAAGTGAATGACATCACATTTTTCCACATTATGTTCCATCTGCCATGTTTTTGCCCATTAACCTAGATTGTTCATAATGGTAGTAGTTCCAATCTCTTTAACACAGCCTTCCATAGCAAACATACCTCGTGTAAACTCAGGCAGAGACAGAAAAGGCCAACATTGCCAAAACCACTGAAAACACTTAACAGCTGGTTGTCCAGTGGTTCCAGATTATCTGGATGTCAAAATATTGAATGCCTTTGAAATTCAGAAATATTTAAAACATTCTTAAAATGAAAGAAACTGATTACATTAAACTGATGGGGACTAATTTGAGCTGTTTGTGTTATTGAAGTTTAAAAGCACTATTTTTCACTTATGGCTGAAAGGAGGAAGAATTTCTTTTCTAAGGGTTGTGCATATTTGGAATTTACTATTTCAGAAGACTATTTTATCCATAAATGTAGTCATGAACCATCACATCTTCCAGAAATCACTACCCTGAAAGACTGCAGAAAATCCATTGTTTAAAAATCTAATGTGGAGATCAAGCGAGAAAATAAGAGTTGATGCCAGTGATTACATAAGATCATAATCTTTTTGATATATGAAACAAGCTAGTAAAACCATATGACCTACTACTCCTATTTCCTGTGTTCCTGCATAAAACTTGGAAAAAAGTATTCAAAAAGTATAAACATAAAGTCTGCAGATGCTGGAAATCCAAAGCAACACACACAAAATGCTGGAAGAACTCATCAGGTCAGGCAGCATCTATGGAAGTGAATGAACAGTTGATATTTCAGGCTGAGATCCTTCTTCAGGATTGAGATGGAAGCAGGAAGATGTCAGAATAAAAAGGAGGGGAAGGAGGCTAGCTGGAAGGTGACGTGAAGCCAGGTAGGTGGGAACTACCACTTTTCATCTAGCTTCCTTCCGCTCTCTTTCACCCCATCTTTTTTATTTTGGCAGCTTCCTCCTTCCTTCTCAGTCCTGAAGAAGGGTCTCAGCCAAAAATGTCAAGTATCTATCATTTTCATAGATGCTGCCCAACCTGTTTTAAAAATTTGCAGCATGGTGCTGTGCAGAGGGACTTGGGAGTACTTGTGCATGAATTACAAAAGGTTGGTTTGCAGGTGTAGCATGCTATCAAGAAGAAAATGTTGGCCTTCATTGCTACAGGAATTGAATCTAAGAGCAGGGAGGTTATGCTGCAACTGTACAGGGTACTGGTGAGGTAGCACCTGGGTACTGTGTGCAGTTCTGGTCTCCTTACTTAAGGAAGGATATACTGGCTTTGGAGGCGGTGCAGAGGAGGTTCACCAGCTTGATTCCAGAGACGAGAGGTTTAGACTATGAGGAGAGATTGAGTTGCCTGGGACTGTACTCACTGGAATTCAGAAGGATGGGAGGAGATCTTATAGATACATATAAAATTATGAAAGTGATAGATAAGATAGAGGCAGGAAAGTTGTTTCCACTGGTAGGTGAGACTAGAACTAGGGGACATAATCTCAAGTTTCGGGGGAATAGATAATAGGACGGAGATGAGGAGGAACTGCTTTTCCCAGAAAGTGGTAAATCTGTGGAATTCTCTGCCCAATGAAGCAGTGGAGGCTACTTCAAAAAGTTTATTTAAGACAAGGTTGGGTAGATTTTTGCAAAGTTGGGGAATTAAGGATTAATGGGGAAATGGCAGGTAAGTGGAGATGAGTCCATGGCCAGATCAGCCATGATCTTATTGAATGGCGGAGCAGGCTTGACAGGCCAGATGGACGACGACTCCTCTTATTTCTTATGCTCTTATGAGTTCCTACTGCATTTTGTTTATTTAAAAAGAGTTGAAATAAGAATGTGAAAATACGTTAAAATATTCAGATAAGCATTTTTTTTGAAAATTAGTAAATCCCCACAGTCCATGAACGGAGGCACAACCAGTTTCCACACACCATTGTGGCTGAATTGGTGCTCATATTGTCCAAGCTCAAGTTCAAGTTTATTATTCATCCTTGTACATTTATACCACCATTTGGAACCATTCCCCCAAATCAAAGTGCACAACGCAGTGCATATAACTCGCACACAACACAAAGAAATATTACCACAAATAAATTAACATCTACTAAGATGCATTTACGGCAATTTAAAAAGTGTAGTATAATGCTGCTGGTGCTTCAAATGTGATGAGACCCAGATGCTGGCAGGGAGTCCAGTAGTCTCTCAGCCTGGAGGAAGAAGGTGTTTCCCATCCTAACAGTCCTTGTCCTAATACTATGTTACCTCTTTCATGGTAGGGGATCAAAGAGATTGAACGGATGGGAGGGATCATTGACAATGTTAAGGGCCCTGCATACATGGTGTTACGTATTCAAGCAACAATAATTATAGATGAGTTAGACGAAGGGTTTTGTAACAAATAACACGTTTATTAAACACTGATAACAAACCCCCTTCAAATGTAAACAAACCCAAACAATGATCCGAGCTCAACTGCTCAAACAGTCCTTAATAGCGTTGCAGTCCCAAACAGTCTTCAAAGCGGTATTGAAAAGAACTCAGTTCTTTAACGCGATATGCCGAAAGAAAACAGTACTTTAAAACGATATGCCGACAGTTCAAAAGCTCACGGTACTTTTAAAAGGAGAGACTTTTTAAAGCGATGTAAATTCTCTTCCACGTCGATGTCCTTCGATTCCCAGCGTCGAACTCCCACGTCGAATTTTATTAAATATAACAACTTAAAGTGACTGACCTTCCTTCCACAATATTCTCAATCTCCCGCTTTTTCCAGCGGAGACTATCATGAGAATAGTAAACGAAATCCTTCCGAATGAGGATCACACAAGGTCGAAGTCAATCCATCGAAAATCGATTTTCCTCTATCTCCATTTTCCAAACTTCACTCTCCCTTAGCAAAGAAACCGTTGGCTCTGACCTTTTAAACTTTAGGCATTATATAAAACTTCATTTTTAACTAAACTGCGTCATCACATTAAATCACACAGTAACATGAAGTCATCTTGGCAAATCTAGCCACGAACTGCCCCACCTGACAGGGTGGGTCTCCCTTTTATACCCTGTAGAAAAAACCTGTCACATGACCTCTACTGGCGGGAAAATGACATCACTCCACCATCACAAAACCATTACCTCATGTCCAGTATAACTTCAACCCCAGTCACGTGACAAGGGTACCACTGTCACGTGTCACGGGTACGTAACACCTCCCTCCAAAAAAAACATTTTTGGTCTGACAAGAACAAAAATTTTAACAATTACTTACAAGAAAAACAAATGTATAAATTATATAACATACACAATATACAATACAGTAGGAGTGTTACAATAAAAAAAACCACTCCAAAAAAAAAATTACATTGTACATTCAACATCGAGATAGACAATCAGCAACCACATTATCTCTACCTTTAATATGAGTTATCACAATATTGTACTCTTGTAACATCAAACTCCAATTTAACAATCTTCTGTTTTTGTTTTTCATCTTACTCAGAAAAACTAACGGATTATGATCAGTGTAAACAACAAGTGGTTTTTGAGTTGTACCAACATATACCTCAAAATATTCCAAAGCTAAAACAAGAGATAACAATTCTTTCTCTATTGTTGAATAGTTTCTTTGATGCTTATTAAATTTCTTAGAAAAGTAAGCTACTGGATGATCAACCTCATCACCCTCATCCCTTTGCATCAATACTGCTCCCGCAGCTTCATCACTAGCATCTACAGCTAATGAAAAAGGTTTTTCAAAGTCAGGTGCCTTAAGCACAGGTTGTTGACATATCATTGTTTTCAATTTTTCAAATGCTTCCTGACAAGGCACTGTCCACACAAACTTCACATTCTTCTGCAGAAGGTTAGTTAATGGAAGGGCAACATTAGCAAAATTCTTACAAAATTTTCGATAATATCCTACCATTCCCAAAAATCTTCTGAGAGTTTTTTTTCCCCGTTGGAGTGGGAATCTCTAAAATTGCCTGAACTTTTGCCTGAACAGGAGCTACCTTACCTTGACCTACAACATAACCAAGGTAAGTCACAGTGGCATGTCCAAATTCACTCTTGGCTAAATTAATAGTCAAGTTAGCTTTTGAAAGCTTTTCAAACAATTTCTCCACCACAATAATGTGTGCTTCCCAAGTATCATTTCCTGTCACTAAATCATCAATATAAGCATCAGTATCTTTCAATCCCTGAATCACAGAATTAATCATCCTCTGAAAAGTACCTGGGGCATTCTTCATCCCAAATGGAAGAACATTATACTCATATAACCCAGATGGAGTTACAAATGCAGAAATCTCTCTACCTCTGTCCGTTAATGGAACACACCAATACCCTTTCAATAAATCAACCTTTGTAAGGAACTTTGCTTTTCCAACTTTATCTACACAATCATCTACTCTAGGAATTGGATAGGCATCTGTCTTCGTTACAGCATTCACCTTCCTATAGTCCGTACAAAACCTAATACTACCATCAGGTTTTGGCACCATAACACATGGCGAACTCCAATTCGAGTTAGAATGTCTAATAATATCATTCTCTAACATGTATTCAATTTCTTTCTCAGCAAGTTCACATTTTTCCATGTTCATCCTATATGGATGTTGTTTAATAGGTTTGGCATCTCCAACATCTACATCATGTGAAGCTATAGTAGTCCTTCTCGGAACATCTGGAAACAAATCCTTATACTTAAAAATCAATTCTTTCATCTGTTGTTTCTGCTCTAGCTGTAAATGTGCTAATTTCTCATCCATATTTTCCAAAATGATCGAATTAGGTAACCTAACAGAAACAATGTTAGATTTAGAATGAAAGTCAGATGAATCATCTATCATGTTCCCAGTTAAATCCAACTCATTCTCACTAACCACAACAGTCACAGTATCAGATTGTTTCTCAAAATATGGTTTAATCATATTTATGTGGCAAAGTTGTGTTGACCTTCTACGATCTGGAGTTTTTATTATATAATCCACATCATTAACTCTAGACACAATTTCATAAGGTCCATGAAATCTAGCTTGTAAAGGATTTGTCTGCACTGGGAAAAGAACCAACACCTTATCTCCAGGCTTAAACATCCTCATCCTAGCTTCCTTATCATACCAAGTTTTCATTTTCTCCTGAGCCAACTTTAAATTTTCCTTGGCTAAACTACAAGCTTTATGTAACCTGTCCTTAAATTTCAAAACATAATCCAACAAATTAGTATGCACTTCTTTACTAATCCACTGTTCCTTCAATAAAGCTAAAGGTCCTCTAACTCTATGCCCAAACACAAGTTCAAATGGACTAAACCCTAAAGATTCCTGTACCGATTCCCTTACTGCAAATAAAAGTAAGCTTATACTCTCATCCCAGTCACCTTCATTCTCCACACAATATGTCCTAATCATATTCTTGAGAGTAGAATGAAACCTCTCCAAGGCACCTTGCGATTCTGGATGGTATGCAGACGAAGTGATTTGCTTAGCTCCCAATTTATAAACTATCTGTTGAAACAATCCAGACATAAAATTACTACCTTGATCAGTTTGTATTTCCTTAGGCAATCCAAAATAAGTAAAGAATTTTATAAGAGCCTTCGTCACAGTTTTAGCTTTTATATTCCTAAGTGGTACTGCCTCTGGAAACCTGGACGAAGTACACATGATAGTCAACAAATACTGATAACCAGTTTTTGTCTTTGGTAATGGACCAACACAATCTACAATAACCTTAGAAAACGGTTCACCAAATGCTGGAATAGGTTGTAATGGAGCTACTGGTGTAACCTGATTTGGTTTACCCACAATTTGACAAGTATGGCACGTCTTACAAAACATCGCCACATCTTTTCTTAAACCAGGCCAGTAAAAATGTTTTAAAATCTTGTCCACAGTTTTCCTTACCCCTTGATGTCCACCTAAAGGCACACTATGAGCTAAAGTCAAAATCTCATTCCGATAAACTTTAGGAACAACTACCTGATAAACAACATTCCATTCCTCACTTGCAGGAATTGTAGGCGACCTCCACTTCTTCATCAACACTCCTTTTTCCAAATAATATCCTACTGACACCTTCTCAATTTCACTACCTAGTAAAGCTTGTTCCCTTAATTTTACAATCTCAGGATCTCTATTCTGCTCTGCTATCATCTCCTTCCGAGACAGAGATAAATCTTCATAGTCAGACTTACTCCCAGAATCTTGTTCAAACAACGAAGGTAAGAAAGTCTCTGACACATCCTCAAAACTCACATCCTGAGTTGAACAGTCATGAGTAACAACCTCATTCTGCACATCAATTTTTTTAGCCATAGCTCTAGTCACAACACAGGAAGAATCTGTGTTAGAATTCACCTCAGGTACCTCTGACTCCATTGTCAAATGCACTTCAGGAAAAACTTGTCCACCTGCCAAGTCATTACCTAACAATAAAGAAATACCCTTCACAGGTAAGCTATGCTGTAGTCCTACTTTAACAAATCCTGTAACTAACCCTGACTTTAAATTTATTTCATGTAAATGTACAGGCATAAAATCACTTCCAACACCTCTTATGTAATTTACCTCACCAGTATCACTCTCTTCATTAAACTTCAACACACTATCTAACATCAGTGATTGAGAAGCTCCAGTATCCCTAAGAATTTTTATTGGCACCAGAGTAGATCCTTCTTTCAAGGATACAAACCCTTCAGTTATAAAATGATCATATCCCTTTCTAACTTTGTCAGACTCTAACAAATCCTCATTTGTGTTTACCAAACCCTGTAACTTTACAGGTGCTTCAGTATGTTGCACACAAGCATCTGGAACTGCTTCCTTCTCTTTCTTTTTCAATTTGAAACAGTTAGCTATTACATGGCCAGGCTTCTTACAATAGTTACAAATAAGACCAAACTGTTTTTCCTTCACAGGTTTTCCTTCCTCCTTACCTCTCTCATTAACCTCTGATTTAATTTCTAATTTACCTGGAGTCTCCATATTATTTTTCCTCTTGAAAATTCTACCCTGAGGAAATTTATTCTTATGGATTAAAACATACTCATCAGCTAATCTAGCACAGTCCTGCAATTTATC
This sequence comes from Hemitrygon akajei, assembly GCF_048418815.1. Taxonomy (NCBI): domain Eukaryota; kingdom Metazoa; phylum Chordata; class Chondrichthyes; order Myliobatiformes; family Dasyatidae; genus Hemitrygon; species Hemitrygon akajei. The sequence continues at coordinate 176,464,632 of NC_133129.1, forward strand.
AGTATCCCTCTCATTTAAGTAGGTCCTTACTTCAACAGGAATGCTTCTTTTAAATTCCTCCATCAAAATCAGCTCTTTCAATGTCTCATAGTCCTCATTTACATTTTTAGAAGAAACCCATCTCTCAAAACACATAGCTTTATCATAGGCAAATTCCACATAAGTCTTTTCCACAGACTTTTTCAAACTCCTGAATCTTTCCCTGTACGCTTCTGGGACCAATTCGTACGCTTTGAGAATATTTGTCTTCACAATATCATAATCCAGTGCTTGCGCAGCAGTTAAAGCTGTGTAAACTTGTTGTGCCTTGCCTTTGATTACACTCTGTAACAACACTGACCATTTATCTTTCGGCCACTCTGACATCCGAGCAATAGTTTCAAAATGTTGAAAATATCTCTCCACTTCTGTTGCACTAAATGGAGGGACCAATTTAATTTCTTGGCTAGCAACAAACGGTTTTCTAGAATCAGAAGACTGATTCTCAGACCTTAAATTCTCCATTGCATATTCAAATTCTCTTTTCTTCTGCTCAGATTCCAATTTACACCTCTCTAACTCTGCTTTACTTTGTTCCAACCTCATTTGTTCAATTTGCAACTGCATCTCCAGATTACTTATTGGAAACGATTCTAAAATCGATTCTTCAAAAGCACCCGAAGCCACAAAATGTGATGCGATCTTTCTCTGTATTACAGCTTTTGATGTAGTCGACAAAATCCCTTTAAGATGCAACCGATTAGCAATTTCAGAGACTTCAGTTTTTTTCGCCTTCGCTAACAAATCCGCGTCTGGCGAATCCAGAAACTCATCAATATTCATCGTTGCCGAATACCACTCACAAGCCAATCAAACAAAACAAAAATCGAGCAATCCCCGTTACCAAAACACCGATTCAAAATTCAAAAAGCTTATTAAACTCAAACAATTCAATACCGGACGCAGCCCCCATATTTATGTTACGTATTCAGGCAACAATAATTATAGATGAGTTAGACGAAGGGTTTTGTAACAAATAACACGTTTATTAAACACTGATAACAAACCCCCTTCAAATGTAAACAAACCCAAACAATGATCCGAGCTCAACTGCTCAAACAGTCCTTAATAGCGTTGCAGTCCCAAACAGTCTTCAAAGCGATATTGAAAAGAACTCAGTTCTTTAACGCGATATGCCGAAAGAAAACAGTACTTTAAAACGATATGCCGACAGTTCAAAAGCTCACGGTACTTTTAAAAGGAGAGACTTTTTAAAGCGATGTAAATTCTCTTCCACGTCGATGTCCTTCGATTCCCAGCGTCGAACTCCCACGTCGAATTTTATTAAATATAACAACTTAAAGTGACTGACCTTCCTTCCACAATATTCTCAATCTCCCGCTTTTTCCAGCGGAGACTATCATGAGAATAGTAAACGAAATCCTTCCGAATGAGGATCACACAAGGTCGAAGTCAATCCATCGAAAATCGATTTTCCTCTATCTCCATTTTCCAAACTTCACTCTCCCTTAGCAAAGAAACCGTTGGCTCTGACCTTTTAAACTTTAGGCATTATATAAAACTTCATTTTTAACTAAACTGCGTCATCACATTAAATCACACAGTAACATGAAGTCATCTTGGCAAATCTAGCCACGAACTGCCCCACCTGACAGGGTGGGTCTCCCTTTTATACCCTGTAGAAAAAACCTGTCACATGACCTCTACTGGCGGGAAAATGACATCACTCCACCATCACAAAACCATTACCTCATGTCCAGTATAACTTCAACCCCAGTCACGTGACAAGGGTACCACTGTCACGTGTCACGGGTACGTAACAATGGCATTCCTGATAAATATCTCAAGATCGGTGGATCCTCTCAGAAGTACTCACAATCCTTTGTAGGGGACTTGCAGTCAAATGCCTTGCAATTATTATACTAGACAGTGATGCAACTGGTCAGAATACTTAATAGTGCTCCTGCAAAAATTGGTTAAAATAGGGGGCAGGGGGAGGTGAAGGAGCAGCTTCATTCGGCTCAATCTCCTCAGGGAGTGGAGATGCTGTTACATGTTCTTGACTAAAACAGTGGTGTTGAGGGACCAGGTGAAATAGTCTGTCATATGCACTCCCAGAAATTCTGTGCCCGAATCCTCCACTGAGGAATTGTTTATGTGCAGTGAGGAGTGGTCAGTCTGCACCTTCCTAAAGTCCACAATTGTCTCTTCGGGCTTATCCAAGTTGAGACTCAAGTTGTTGTGCTCACACCCTTCTGCCTGTCACTCTACCTTCTCTCTGCATGTATCTCGTTGTTGTTGATGACTCCAATCACTGTTGTGTCATGAACAAACTTGATGATTCAGTTTGAACTGGATCTAGTAGTGCAGTCATGCATCAGCAGCGGGCTGAGCACACCTGGGGACAGGGGTGCGCCGGTACTCAGCACGATGGAGTTACAGATGTTGCTGCCAGCACAGATTGCATATGGTCTTTCTATCAAGAAGTCCAAGATCCAGTTACAGAGAGAAATATTGAGACTCATTGAGGACTGTTTACCCACCATCTTTTGAGGGATGATTGTATTAATCACTGAGATGAAATCTATAAACAGTATCCTGGTGAATGAGGCACCGTTTTTCCAGGTGGGACAGAATGGAATGGAGTGGAGTGCAGAGGCTATGGCATCATCAATGGACCGATTTAACTGGGAAGCAAACTTGAAAGGGTCCACTGTTGCAGAATTTAATGTGATCCACAACCAGTCACTCAAAGTACTTAATTCTCATTGGGGTTAGTGCAACTGGTCATTAGTCATTAAGGTATGTTACTGTAACCCTCCTAGGCACTGGGATAATTATGCCTGCTTGAAAGCCTGCAGGGTCAGTGGACTGTTCCAGAGAGATGCTGAAGATGTCTACTGCAACCTCTGTTAACTGGGCTGCGCAGTCCCTCATCACCCGACCAAGTATGTTATCAGGTCCCACAACTTTACATGGGTTGACCCTGGCTAGGCACATCATTCTATGAGAAAAAGACATTTAGCCTATCAGCTGATAGTGGAATTGAAGTCTTCAATTCCACTCACCATTTCCACTTCAAATGTATAACTGTGGCTGCTAGCATAGGTTCAAGTTATGCCCATGTGTTTGTGGGATACGTGGAATAATGCCGCCTCCCCTCACAACTTTATGTGGCACCTTGGTAACTGTCTTGCTGCCTTGTGTTTTGATTCTGCACTCATTTAAAAACTCAAAAGTATTGTTACTTTTGGTGCTCTTTTTCACTCATTTTTTACCCTCACATGATCCATCTCACATTTTTCCTTCCCTTGCTGGATTTCTCTTACTGTGGGATGTTTTCCCACAGTATTTCCTCCTCCCCTGCCTCCTGCATTATGCTCTGTCACTCTCTAGTTCTTCCTTCATTGATAGGTCAAGACTGGGAAATCATTGGAATCGCCTTGGCAATCTTAACCTCATCCCATCAGCAAGGTTCACTTTGTTCTGTCCATCCCTCCTCTCCTTATTCCTCCCTTTCTCACTTTTCCAGCTCTAATGAAGGGTTCTCAACATGAAAGATTAATTTTCTTTCCATGAATATTGTCTGACTTGAAGAGTGCTTCCTGCATTTTCTGTTTTTATTTCAGATTTCCAACATTTTTTGAAAATTTTAAATCCTCCAGAGTTGTTTCCTCTAATCTAGACAGCTGATGCAGTTTGTTTGCGTACTTGTTGTAGCCATGTACTCATTCCATTGCCGGATTCTACAATTACTCCAATTACTAAGAAGAAGTTTGGGAATCTTGTACTTGAATATATCTGTGCCAAAATCCTGAATCTGCTAATATTCATGTGGATAAATGTTGGGAAATTGGCAGGTTTTCAGAAAAAAACTTAGAAAGACATTAACTTCATTTTCTGCTATAGAAATTTCAAAATATTTGTTTGCTTTTGGATACCTGCAGACTGGAGAGCAGCTGTAAATACATTTAATAAGAAACTACCACAGCAGCAATTGTTACAACAAATAATTAAGCTCCACTTCATCAAATACTAATTATGTTGTCATGTCCCTTTTCAAGATGTATCACCAGTGTGCGCAAAATTACCATGTACCTACTCTGTTGTCAAGTTTGAGTGTTCAGTCGAGACATTATAATGGATTTTTACTTTTAGTATGTTGATTGATTGACACTTCTTTGGTTATCTGAAGGCGGACAAAATATATTGGGCTTTTGAGGTTTAATTCACTGTGCTTTACCTTTGAAACTGCGTGTGGCTTGTACAAAGTTCAGTTTGGGAACTGTACAAACCATTACTGCATTCGTTAAGTGAATCTAATAGCATTGAAGGCTTTTATTACAGTGCACATGTCTTGCTAATGTTCTGATTGGATAAAATGAATTAGCATACTATCTTTCAATTTCAAATGACTAAGAAATGATAATGACATAAATTCACAAGCTGGATGGCTTTGAAATGTAGTATTCGCACAGCCAGTGAATGCCAATGAGTGACAGAATCCAACTTCATAGACATAGTAACTTTGGCCTCTCCATTTTCTTGTCACTTACTTTAGATAATGCAGCCATTTTATGTATTGTAAATTTACTTATGTGTTCTGACACAGCTGCCTTATGATCCACAGTTGCAGAACCATGGCAACCAAATAGAAACCTACTTTTAATTAGTGTCAGAAGATTTTATTTGCATAGTCTTGACTCTTTCCAATTTGGGGCTTTGTTCATTGCCCACAGCACATACAGCCTAATGGAATTTACGGTGATGGCAGGAAAGATCAGTAGTTGGCCCAGCATGTGCAACTTCGTGTGGAATAGATTAGACCCATGCTGTTTTCATGCAATGCAAGTATTTTCCATATGTACAATGGCAGAAGTTGGATCTAGTTTTGCAGATTAATAGCACTGCAAGAAGTAGTTGTATTGGCAAACCAGTTCATCATGGCAATGAGACAGTTTCCCTACTTTACTGTCAGTGACAGGCAATGCAATGTTGGATTTTGTAAAATTTGCAAAAGAATGCATGTATTTAAAAGCACAGAAGCATCTATGTGCTTCTTTCTAATGCTGTAAGGCTGAATATGGAGGAAAAAAATCAGAAATAAAATACAACCTTTGATTTTGGTCTGGGGCAAGTGGTGGAGGATGGAATCAAAATTGAAGAATATGCCCTGTAATTGCTCACAAATCAGAAGTTATTATATAAAAATATGTATGACCTCCTTTAATATGATTACACATTTTGTGTGATGTATATTGTGGATGTATATTGTTCAACAGTGAAGACTGGAGTGTTGTAAGATTATAAAGGCTTAGGTTAGAATTCTTTGGCCTGTCAGCCCACCTTGTCCATGCCAACTGTGATACTTGTATGTGCTAATCCTATTTGCCTGGTTTAGGCTAAGATTACTTTGTCTTTCCTACATAAAGTACCTGATCAAATGGTCCTTAAACATCGAAATAGTATTTTCAAGGTGCCAGACATGGTTCACTGGAGCCTGAAGTTTGAAACTGGACTCCAGGAACTCAAGGGATTTGAAACCATTTGGGTTGATTAGCCAACAAAATATCTGCAATTTTTTTTTTTACCTTTGTTTCAAGTGTTGATGGCAAGGCCAAAATTTATTGCTCACCCTTAATTGTCATTAAGAAGATCATGATGAATTCGGGCCGAGACTTGGCCCAAAACGTCGACTGTACTTCTTTACTATAGAGGCTGCCTGGCCTGTTGCGTTCCACCAGCATTTTGTGTGTGTTGCTTGAATTTCCAGCATCTGCAGATTTCCTCTTGTTTGTGATCATGATGAATTGCTATTTTTGTGATTAAGATAGTCCCATAATGTTGAGTAGCAAATGTCAGTATTTAATTGTTGGATTGAGATTTTCTCAGGATTCATGAAGGCAGTGAAGGGCAATTGCAGAATTGGTAGAATTCTTGAAGTAGGAAGTTGTGTGTTTAGACTTCATTTGTTTGCAGAAGTAAATCTTTCCAAAGAGTGGATTTATTTTGTCTGATCGAGAACTACTGTATTAGTTGGCAATTTGCATTGCAAAAGAATGCAGCTGAATATAGTTTACTGAATTTGGAGAAGCAGACATCCTGTTGGTTAGTATTTTGGCTGTGTGATATTAGCCTCCCACTTAGAAAGATGGATGACATTTATTGCTAACTGGGGACTCTTGATAATCTGACTAGTCAATGTCATAGTGTATCTCAGGTGTCATTTTCTCTGTTCACTAGACTCAACACAATACAGTTTTTTTTAGAAAGGAAACTGCATTTCTTGTTGCCATTTTTGTTCTCATTGTACCAATGTAATTTGCAGATTAAGTTACAATGCTTAAATGCACATTCATTTATTTTCTGAACAATGTGTAGACATTGTTGCTATGGAAGTATTGTTGGTATGTCGCTAAAGCACTATCATTTGTCTAATCTTCATGTTTATCAGATGCCAAACTAGGTATGGAAAAGTCCCAAATCTTATTCCACTAATTAGAACTAAGCTGATTTAAATTCATGAAATTAGTCCTTTTATTCAACCTCTGATGACTTGAGGTTATCCCTAAACCCAAATTCTGATTATAGAACCAAACTGCAGAGGTTGTAGATGATTGACTACTTGTCCCAGACTTGTACATACAGAAAGATGTATTGGAAGCAATGAAAAATGGTTTAGACAGACATTTATTAATAAATAACCATATTTTGATACTGAGGGAGAAAATATAATGGCTTCATTAGGTGGGTTTCACCAACCTATTCCTGGAATTTTGCTCCAAAATTTGATGTATTACTTCTAAACTGTTCTTAAACCATATGCTTATAATTTAATAATAGGTACTCTTAGATGCATGTCAGCTTCTGTGGTAGAGAATTCCCCAGGTTCAGTGCTCTTTAAGTGAAGAAATATCTTCTCATTGCTTTCTCTGTATCCTGGGAGTGTAGCACTCTGTTACAAGATAAACATTTGCCTGTCATGGAATTATTTGTCCATTTATTTGTATTTGTTTTGTTGTTTCGAGGTGGAAAATGACGTGGTGGTGAGGAAGACCATTCCTCCCAATGACCAGGTGCTGTGTGTTACCGTGGCCAGTGTGAGGAAAACTGTATGCAGGGTCAAACCACGGAAGGCTGCTGGACCTGACAATATTCCTGGCAGAGTGCTCAGAGGATGTGCAGACCAGCTGGCAGATGTTCTCACTGACATCTTCAACATCACCCTGAACAGCGCCGTTGTTCCAACGTGCTTCCATCATCGTCTCCATGCCAAAGAAGCCTTCAGTGTCCTGCCTCAACAAATACCGTCCGGTTGCACACACATCCATCATCATGAAATGTTTCGAGAGGCTCATCATGAGGCACATCAAGACCCTGCTACCCCCCTCACTGGACCCGCTGCTGTTCGGGTATCATCCCAACCGCTCAACAGACGATGCCATTGCCACCACCCTCCACCTGGCCCTAACCCACCTGGACAAAAAAGACACGTAGATTCGAATGCTGTTCATAGACTTCAGCTCAGCATTCAACGCAATCACTCGTTAGCACCTGATTGGAAAGCTGAAACTGCTGGGCCTGAACACCTCCCTCTGCAACTGGATCCTAGACTTCCTGACTGGGAGACAGTCAGTCTGGATTGGGAGCAGCATCTCCAACACCATCACACTGAGCACAGGGGCCCCCCAGGGCTGTGTGCTCAGTCCACTGCTGTTCACTCTGCTGACCCACAACTGTGCAGCAATACACAGCTTGAATCACATCATCAAGTTCACCGATGACATAATTGTGGTGGGTCTCATCAGCAAGAACGATGAGTCAGCATACTGAGAGGAGGTGCAGCGGCTAAAGAGATGGTTGTTGACTTCAGGAGAGCACGGAGTGACCACTCTCCACTGAGCATTGGTGGCTCCTCTGTTGAGATCGTTAAGAGCATCAAATTTCTTGGTGTTCACCTGGCAGAGAATCTCACCTGGTCTCTCAACACCAGCTCCATCGGCAAGAAAGTCCAGAAGCATCTCTACTTTCTGCGAAGGCTGAGAAAAGTCCATCTCCCACCCCCCATCCTCACCACATTCTACAGAGGATGTATCAAGAGCATCCTGAGCAGCTGCATCACTGCCTGATTTTGGAATTGCACCATCTCGGATTGCAAGACCCTGCAGCGGATAGTGAGGTCAGCTGAGAAGATCATCGGGGTCTCTCTCCCCGCCATTACAGACATTTAGACTACATGCTGCATCTGCAAAGCAAACAGCATTATGAAGGACCCCACACACCCCTCATACAAACTCTTCTCCCTCCTGCCATCTGGCAAAAGGTACCGAAACATTTGGGCTCTCACAACCAGACTGTGCAACATTTTCTTCCCCCAAGCCATCAGACTCATCAATACCCAGAATCTAGGCTGACATCTACATCATTTATTATTATATTGAAATTTGTCCTCTATTGTGCCTATTGTCTTGTTTATTACTTATTAATTAATTATTGTACTGCCTTGCACTGTTTTGTGCACCTTATGTAGTCCTTTGTAGGTCTGTAGTCTAGTGCAGTTTTTGTGTTGTTTTACGTAGTCTGGTGTAGCCTTGAGTTGTCTCACATAGTCTAGTGTAGTTTTGTGTTGTTTCATGTAGCACCAGGGTCCTGGAGAAAAGTTGTTTCCTTTTTACTGTTTTATACCAGCAGTTTATGGTCGAAATGACAATATAAAGCGACTTGACGTGACTGTAAAAAAAAACCTTGACTTTCCCACAGCAATTTCAGTATAGAAAAACATTTCCTTTGCAATCTTTAACTCTGTTTAGTTAAGCAGCTCACACAAAGTGCTGGAGGAGCTCAGCAGGTTAGGCAGCATCTATGGAGAGGGAAAATCAGTTGACATTTGTGCTGAGGCCCTTCATCAGGATTGGAAAGGAGGGGAAGAAGCTAAAAGAAGAAGGCATAGGATGGAGAAGGAGTACAAACTGGCAGGTGGTAGGTGAAACCAGGTTAGGGGGAAGGTTGATAAATGGAGTTTAATGGAGTTTTACATTTACATTTACACTTACATCATTTATTATTATATTGTAATTTGCCCTTTACTGTGCCTATTGTCTTGTTTATTATTTATTGTACTGTCTTGCACTGTTTTGTGCACTTTATGTAGTCCCGTGTAGGTCTGAAGTCTAGTGTAGTTTTGTGTTGCTTCATGTAGCACTATGGTCCTGGAGGAACGTTGTTTCGTTTTTACTGTGTACTGTACCAGCAGTTATGGTTGAAATGACAATAAAAGTGACTTGACTTGAAGTGAGAAATTGGGAGATAATTAAGCATCTTCCCATTTCACCCCACCCTATGGCAACTTAAGGTAAAGTGTACCTTCAGTTGAATTGACTCTAGAGTTCTGTCAATCCTTTCCTAAAACTTTCCACCAGACTCTTCCTTTATGCACTTCTTTGTGATCCTATTTGTCACTTTTTATTGTTGATCCAGAATATTTCCTAATTGTTTTTAATTACCAAAATATATAATTGCTAGCATGCTAAATTTCTTTTGCAATGGAATAAGAGAGCCAGGTTGATTTTCCCCTTTATAAAAAGAGGTTGGTAATCTATTCCATCTTGCCATTCTGTGAGGGAGGGCTTCAATTTTTTTACTTGGGGAAGGAGCGTAACACTGTTTTCCTTCAATTGTCACTACCCAATCCAGTATTTGTGTTTGCGTCTTTATTTCTGAGTTTCTGTGGTGAGTCACACTATTAGTATGTAGTGTTTGTCACTTCATAGGGATTATGGATCATCTGTAGTGACCCTTTTTGTCAGTATTTGCTGTGTGTTGTTGAAGGGTTGTTCAACAACCCTTGCTGTTCTTGGACTAACAGTTCAGCATGCAACACCCTAGTTCCATCCAGGCTCGACAAGAAGCTCAGGGACCTCAGCTTTGACCCTGTCTTATGCAACTGGATCCTGGACTTCCTGTTAGATTGCCAACAGGTTCTAAGAGTGGGCTCCCTCACCTCCAACCCACTGACTCTAAATACAGGAGCCCCTCGGGGCTGTGTACTGAGTTTCCTCCTTTACTCCCTGTATACCCATGACTGTATCGCTGCCCACAGCTCCAATCTGCTGATTAAATTTGCCGATGACACTACATTGATTGGCCTTATCTCAAACAATAACAAGGTGGCCTGCAGGGAAGAAGTCATCTCTTTGACACAGTGGTGTCAAGAAAACAATCTCTTTCTCAATGTCACAAAAACAAAGGAGCTGGTTATGGATTACAGGAGAAATGGAGACAGGCTAACCCCTATTGACATCCATGGATCTGGGGTTGAGAGGGTAAACAGCTTCAAGTTCCTCGGCATCCACATCACTGAGGACCTCACCAGCTGTGCGGTGAAAAAGGCACAACAGCGCCTCTTTCACCTCAGATGGTTGAGGAAGCTTGGTATGGGCCCCCATAAAGGGGCACAATTGAGAGCATCCTGACTGGTTGTATCACTGCCTGGTTTGGGAACTGTACCTCCCTTAATTGCAGGACTCTGCAGAGAGTGGTGCAGACAGCCCAGCACATCTGTAGTTGTGAACTTCCAATGATTCAGGACATTTACAAGGACAGGTGTGTAAACAGGGCCCGTAGGATCATTGGGGATCCAAGTCATCCCAACCACAATCTGTTCCAGCTGTTACCATCTGGGAAGCAGTACCACAGCATAAAAGTCAGGACCAACAGGCTCGGATAGCTTCTTCAATCAGGCCATCAGACTGATGAACTCTTGCTGATTTGAGTGTACTCTATATTACATTGACTGTTCTATTTATTATAAATTACAATGATTGCACTTTGCACATTTAGCTTTTTACTCCTCTTGTATGTGAAGGATATAAGAATTCGCATTAAAATCAATTCAATGTTCTTTTTGTTGTGTATCTTTCTTTCTTACGGTTCTCTTTTTTTTGCTGCCGCCTCTTCAAATTTATTCTGAGAAGCTGCAAAACATGTACTGAGTATTCTAGCTGAATGAATGACTTGTTTCATCATGGACAGTTCATCTTGGTGCTTCCTCAGTATTACAGTTGACTTTTGTCACTGCTGTCTTTGTGGGTTCTGAGATTGATGAGGCTAACATAGGAACCATGGACTCATCAATAGACAGGACATGAGGTGCCAGGCATACTGGTAGACAGTTTGTGAGGGTAGTGTGTTTTGTCTACTGTTTATTCTCCCAATGCATAGACTTGGTTCTCATCCAAAATGCTCCTTTACCATGTTAATTGGACAAGAATTCCATTGTCAATAGGACTGTTGCATTTTAGCAAGGAGGCAGTTTATTCTTGAAATTTTTCCAGCTGAAAATCTTGTACTTGGACCAAATGAGTGGCTAATAGTCTATTCTTATTAATTAATTACTTGTGTATACAGTCGGTCTTCCTTATCCGCAGGGGATTGGTTCCGGGACCCCCCGTGGACACCAAAAAACGCAGATGCTCAAGTCCCTTATTTAGCCTGACCAATGCGGTGGTCTTTAGGACCCAGTGGAACCCCGGACCTTATTTAACCTGTCTCAGTGCGGTGGACATTAGGACCCGGCGCAGCTGTGAATCTGTAGTGTTTCTGTTCACAAAAATAATGACGATCATGATTAAAAATAAAGTGGAAGTATTAAAGCAATTGGAAAGAGGTGAAACACCATCGGTCATTGGAAAAGTGTCAGGCTACAATCGGTCAACGATTGGAACAATTTTAATGGAGCATGTGAAAGGCACTGCCCCGATGAAAGCTACAATTATTAATAAGCAATGAGTGGTTTAATTATTGAAATACTTAGGTTTCTTAAGTGTTTTATATGCATAGAAAGGTGAAATGTATACTATACAGGTAGTCCCCGAGTTATGAACATCTGACTTACGGACAATTCGTGTTTACGAACCAAGGAAGGAGAACGTCGTCCACCATTTTAAGTCAGATTGCGACGCCATCCGCTATTTTAAGTCATTACCGTTGACACTGTGTTGAGTGCTTAACTTTGTATTTGGCTTAAATTTTTCTGAGTAAGATTCACCCTGACCCTGCCCCCATTCCGGTCGGCTGGTGACGCAGTGAGATCAGCGCCAGCCTGAAGAATGGAGGTTCCCGAGTTCGATTTAGTGACAGACTGCTCCCGTGCTGAGTTGATGTCGATCCAGTGACTTACGTACCATCCGTGCCGGGTTGATGTCGAGCTTGCAACTCGACCTCGTTAAAAAAAACACTGCCACCTCCAGCTTAAATTCCCATGCGGAATATTGTAGAGGATCAAATACCCAAACCCCCACAGCCCCCACTTGTCTCATTTAGCCTGTCTCAGTGCGGTGGAGTTTAGGAGCTGGGGAAGTCAGTGACTTGGTCCTCAGGACCCAGCGGACCTCGGGAGCTGGCGCAGGTCGGGACCCGCTGCCCGCAGTGTTTCTGTTCCATTGACGGGAAGCGATCGCGATTGAAAATAAAGTGGAAATAATAAAGCGTTTGGAAAGAGGTGAAACACCATCGGTCATTGGAAAAGCGTTAGGCTACTGTCGGTCAACGATCGGGACAATTTTAAAGGATAACGGATAAAGTGAGAATAATGGAACGTGCGAAAGGCCCTGCCCCGATGAAAGCTACAATTATTACTAAGCAACGCAGTGGTTTAATTATTGGAATACATATGTCTCTTAAGTATTTTATATGCTTAGCAAGGTAAAATATATTCTATATCCTAAGACAAACGTTTGACTAACCGACGCTAAATAACACTGGATGTACTTGTTCCGACTTATGTTCAAATCCGACTTAAAGACGGACTCAGGAACAGAACTCGTATGTAACCCGGGGACTGCCTGTATACTAAGACAAATGTTTGACTAACTGACGCTAAATAATACTGGATGTACCTGTTCCAACTTCAAATCCGACTTAAAGTCGGACTCAGGAACGGAACTCATTCATAACCCGGTGACTGCCTGTACTTTAAAATCATCTCTAGATTACTTATAGTACCTAATACAATGTAAATGCTATGTAAATAGTTGTTATACTGTATTGTTTAGATAATAATGACAAGAAAAAAATAGTCTGTACGTGCTCAAATAACGAGTGCTGGAGAGAGAACTTCTGGGTTTTCCCGATCCGCGGTTGGTTGAATCCACGCACGTGGAATCCGGGGATAAGGAGGGCCGACTGTATTTCAAGTATAAATTATAACTTACAGGTACCGTAACTTTAATGATCTTCATTGCTTTCCTATATATTGTAATAATTAGTAATGAGAAGAATGGGCATGAATATTTTGCTCTGCTGCCTATATATCAACAGCGATTTCAATATGTTTCTTTGTCTTTGAAGTTTTAAAATGATCCTTATATCACTGGTTGCTGTGGTTTCCATGTCCACGTGATTGGTTAATTAGACAAACCAATCATTTGAACTTCCTGTAGCAATGAACTACTGGTTTGGGTTGGGTAATTTATGGCTGGCATGTTGCTGTTACAAGATGATCTCCTTTAGTAGTTCTCTGCTGGTCATAGGTTGCATCCACAGAATGGAGGCTATGCCAGGTAGAATGGTCAGAAGCAAGGTTATCTGAGGACACCATAAGAAGGTTGGAATACTTAAAGGATGAGTTAAGGAAGTCCTTGAAATATTACATCTAACCTCCCTGTCAGTGCTTTCCTTTAGCTTCACTTTGCAGTTGTTATCATCCATTTTCATGATATATCTTCAACAATGGTTGGTTGGATTGTCTGTCCTTATAAGAAGCTCAATGTTTGGGATTCTATCTTGCCATTTTATCCTTGTCAGATACTTAGGCAACCCACATCAAAGTGATTCAGCTTTATAAAGTGCTATCCATCTGTGCACTCTTCAGTCTTCTTGTGCAGATTATCAGCATTTAGACGTTAAATTTTATTTGTATTCTGATGCCTCTGTGCTTAGTGATTTCTTTTCAGACTGCCTAATGATTTGGCAATGCTGGCATTGAATTCAACTTTTGACAGTTGGGAGAAGCCTTTGCTGCTCAAAAAAATAGAAAGTAGAAGCATGAGTACACAACATGGTCCTTTAAGCCTGCTCCATCACAACTAAGACCAAGGTTAACTCGGCCTTGAAGTAAGACCCCTAAACATGCTACTACTCTGGTACCACTGCACATATGAGGGGTGATTGATAAGTTCGTGGCCTAAGGTAGAAGGAGTCAATTTTAGAAAACCTAGCACATTTATTTTTCAACATAGTCCCCAGACCAGGCTTCCAAAACGATAAAGGCAATTAGAACAAGTGTAAATAAAATTACTTATAAACCTTTAGAAATCAATGAAACTTTTAAAATTTTTTATTCTGAACTGTATCAATCAGAATCACAAAATGATATTGTTGAGATAGAAAGGTTTTTATCACAAATAACTCTACCAAAATTGAATTCGGAAGAACAGAAGGGATTAGATGTGCCTTTTACATTAAAAGAGGTCGAAGAAGCTCTAGGATCACTTCAGAGTAATAAATCTCCAGGAGAAGATGGTTTTCCGCCTGAATTTTACAAAAAGTTTAAAGATTTATTAATTCCTCCTTTTATGGAGCTAATACACCAAGCAGAAAGAACGCATAAATTTCCAGAATCTTTTTCGACAGCTATTTTAATAGTATTGCCAAAAAAAGATAGAGATCTTTTAAAGCCAACATCATATAGACCTAACACGAGGAAATCTGCAGATGCTGGAAATTCAAACAACAACACACACAAAATGCTGGTAGAACACAGCAGGCCAGGCAGCATCTATAGGGAAAAGCACTGTCGATGTTTCGGGCCAAGACCCTTCGTCAGGACTAACCGAAAGGAAAGATAGTAAGAGATTTGAAAGTAGAGGGGGAAATGCGAAATGATAGGAGTAGACTGGAGGGGGTGGGATGAAGCTAAGAGCTGGAAAGGTGATTGGCGAAAGTGATACAGAGCTGGAGAAGGGAAAGGATCATGGGACGGGAGGCCTCAGGAGAAAGAAAGGGGGGGGGAGCACCAGAGGGAGATGGATGCTCTTCTCCAGCTCTGTATCACTTTCGCCAATCACCTTTCCAGCTCTTAGCTTCATCCCACCCCCTCCGGTCTACTCCTATCATTTCGCATTTCCCCCTCTACTTTCAAATCTCTTACTATCTTTCCTTTCGGTTAGTCCTGATGAAGGGTCTTGGCCTGAAACATCGACAGTGCTTCTCCCTATAGATGCTGCCTGGCCTGCTGTGTTCTACCAGCATTTTGTGTGTGTTATCATATAGACCTATTTCTTTGTTGAACACGGATTATAAAATAATAGCAAAGATTTTATCTAATAGATTATCTAAATACTTACCAAAATTAATACACATGGACCAAACAGGATTTATTAAAAATTGACAATCGGCAGATAATGTAACTCGGTTACTTAGCATAATTCATTTGGCACAAAAGAGGGAAGAAATGAGTGTGGCAGTTTCTTTGGATGCAGAAAAAGCATTTGATAGATTGGAATGGGATTTTTTATTTAAGGTATTGGAAAAATATGGATTAGGAGTATCTTTTATACAATGGATTAAAACCTGAAATACTAACCCCAAAGCTAAAGTGGTGACAAATGGCCAAGTTTCAACATCATTTCAGTTAACAAGGTCAACTAGAGAAGGTTGTCCATTATCACCTGCTTTATTTGTGTTGGCGATAGAACCATTAGCTGAATTAATTAGAACTGACTCAGATATGGGTTTCAGAGTTAATCAGGAGGAATATAAGATTAACTTATTTGCTGATGATGTTCTGATTTATCTAACTAACCCATTGCATTTGTTGCGTAAATTATCTTCTAGATTGGAAGAATATGGGAAAATATCAGGGTACAAAATAAATTGGGACAAAAGTGAAATTCTACCCCTTACTAAAGGAGATTATAGTCAATGTCGATTAATAACTCAATTTAGATGGCCGATAAATGGTATAAAGTATTTAGGTATAAGAGTTGATAATGATATAAAGAATTTATATAAATTAAATTATTTGCCATTATTGAAAAAAATTCAAGAGGATCTTGATAAATGGATGATGTTACCAATAACATTAATAGGTAGAGTCAATGCTGTAAAAATGAATATATTCCCTAGATTACAATATTTATTCCAAACACTACCAATACAATTACTGCAGAAATTTTTTCATGAGTTAAATAAATGTGTGAGGAAATTCCTTTGGAAAGGTAAGATGTCAAGAATATTGTTGGAAAATTGACATGGAAATTTGACCTAGAAGGGTTACAATTACCAAATTTTAAGAATTATTACAAAGCAAATCAACTTAGATTTATAGCATCTTTTTTTGATGAAGATAAACCGGCATGGATTAGAATAGAATTAGACAAAATAGGAGAAAATATACCCAGAAGATTTTATATATAAATGGGAATCTAAATGGATACGGGAAAAGAAAGAATCTCCTATACTAAAACATTTGATTGATTTATGGAATAAGATAAATGTTGATGATGAGGTAAAGAAATCTTTATCAGCAAAGAGGCCTTTAATTCAAAATAAACTTATCCTTTTTACAATGGATAATCAACTTTTATATAACTGGTTTCACAAAGGGATTAGATATATAGGAGACTGTTTTGAAGGAGGTATATTAATGTAATTTGACCAATTAAAGAATAAATATAAAATATCAAATAACACTCTTTTCTGTTATTTCCAATTAAGGGCTTATTTAAGAGATAAACTGGGTCAAACAATGTTATTGCCGAAACCTAATGAAATAGAAACTTTAATTCATAAAGGAAAAATTAAAAAAATTTCTGGTATGTATAATTTGATTCAAAAACAGGCAATTAAACAAGGAGTTCATAAGTCAAGACAAAAATGGGAAACTGATTTGAATATTAAAATTGTTGAAACAAGTTGGTCAAGATTATGTCTTGACAGTATGACAAATACAATAAATGTTCGACTAAGATTAGTACAATATAACTTTTTACATCAAATATATATTACAGCACAAAAAATAAATAGATGAAACTCAAACTTATCTGATCAATGTTTTCGATGTAATCAAGAAATTGGTACTTTTTTACACTCTACTTGGTCTTGTTTTAAAATTTAACCTTTTTGGACAAATTTAAGAGTTTTACTGGAACAAATTATTGGAATACAACTTCTACATTATTTTTACTAGGCGATATTGAAGGGATAAAATCGAAATCCAAATTGAATAAATATCAGAAAGAATTCATAAAAATTGCATTGGTAGTAGCCAAAAAGACTATTGCAGTTACTTGGAAATTGGATTCATACTTAGGTATAGATCATTGGAAAAATGAAATTTTTAGCTGCATTCCACTTGAAAAAATTACTTATAATTTAAGAGATAAATATGAAATATTTCTGAAAATTTGCCGCCCTTATTTACAAAAAATAGGATTAAATATATAGGTGCTCCGAAGATAAAATTATTGGTTATCTGGGGAAACAAATAAATATACATATTAAAGCTATTATGAACTCCATGGAGCATGTGGGGATCTTCCGATATCCAGGCATCCTTTCTTTCTTTCTTTTTTCTTTCTTTCTTTCTTTTTTCTTCTCTTTTTTTTTCTATAGGGATATGTTAGGGGGAGGGGTTAAGGGGAGGGGGGAAGGGTTGATAATTTTTTTTCTTTCTGTAACCTATTTGAAAATTCAATAAAATTTAAAAAAAATAGTCCCCTCCTACATTTATACACTTAGTCCAGTGGTCGTGGAACATACGGATCTTGGACCTCCAGAAAGTGTCCACAGCAGGGGTGATTGATAAAGTCATGGCCTAAGGTAGAAGGAGGTAAGTTATACAGCTCTCATTACATGCACATGCAGTTCAACTCTTTGAGTGATTATGCAGAAAGTTTGAAGTTAATAACTCATCAAGGGTGATTGATAAGTTTGTGGCCTCACCCCTCGTATATGCACATTCCCAATCCCTAACTTCTCTATATTCCAGTTTTCACATTGGTCTCATTAACCAGATCTGAACCAAAAAAAACCAGAGTGGAATTAAGCCCTCTTTGATTCAGAGAGACTGCCTAAGGAGAAATTAAATTCCAAGATGAAAACAAGATCTGCAGATGTTGGAATTCCAGAGTAACGCATACAAAATGCTGAAGGATCTTAACAGATCAGGCAGTATCCATGGAGAGGAATAAACCCTTAATTGGGACTCTATCCTCTCCAAGATGTCTTGTCCAAGATGAACAAGATGAAGCTTGAGTTGAGCTCTACCATTTTTGAGGCCATAGAGAAAAATCAATACAGCTGCAGATCTGGAAGTCTGAAATAAAAATACAATTTTGGATGCATTCAACTGGTCAGGTAGCATCTGTGGAAAGAGAAAAGGAACTTGCATGTAAAGCTGAATACCATTTTTCAGAACTGGAATGTGGCTTAAAAAAAACAGAATTTTAAGTTGCAGAGAAAGTGACAAGTTGGATGCACAGGACAAAAGTTATGTTTGTGATGTGAGACCAGGCCAAATGGATAAAATAGCTAGTTATTGAGTATTTTTGCTGTGTTGTCTGCTATGATGGCTGGCCATACCTGGCAAGTACTATGACGAGAGAAGAACAGGTGGATGACGTAAAGCATAACTGGCCAGTTTTGAAATAGACAAAGGATGCAAGGAAAAGGTGGTTATGGTGAGGTGTCTGACCATGGAGTGAATAATTTGAAGTATGAGGATTAAGGCAATAGTGATGGAAAAATGTCTTTGTTTACTGTCTTTACATGTAATGCTGTGACAGAATATCTGCCTTAAAATCTCTACAATTAAGTATAATTATTCCACACTTCTATCTGATTTTGAAAAAACTGGTTTGAGAGCATTGTTAAACTTGCAGTGCAGCAAGTGGTTTAAAAGCAATGAAAAGCTTTTTCTCCCCTGAAAGTAATCACTGTCTCCTACTCAAATTGCCCCCTTCCCTTGTTCAAAGAATCAGTTCTTTATTTTGAATATTCCATCATGTTGACACTTTAAGTGTAAATCATTTTGACAAGTGTTGACTAAGAATGATCGATGTGTACTATGAATGAAAAATCCTTGGAGAAAATGTGAAAATATTTTCTAAGAATGGGAAGTATTACATATCTTCAAAGTGTTTTGTATGTGTATACAGTGGCATGCAGAAGTTTGGGCACCCCAGGTCAAAATTTCTGTTACTGTGAACAGTTAAGTGAGTAAAAGATGACCTGATTTCCAAAAGGCATAAAGGTTAAAGATGACACATTTCTTTAATATTTTAAGCAAGATTACTTTTTTATTTCCATCTTTTACAGTTTCAAAATAATAAAAAAGGAAAAGGGCCCAAAGCAAAAGTTTGGGCACCCTGCATGGTCAGTACTTAGTAAAACCCCCTTTGGCAAGTATCACAGCTTGTAAGTGCTTTCTGTCACCAGCTTAGATTCTTTCAGTTCTTGTTTGGGGGATTTTCGCCCATTCTTCCTTGCAAAAGGCTTCTAAGTTCTGTGAGATTCTTGGGCTGTCTTGCATGCACTATTCTTTTGAGGTCTATCCACAGATTTTCGATGATGTTTAGGGGGACTGTGAGGGCCATGGCAAAACCTTCAGCTTGTGCCTCTTGAGGTAGTCCATTGTGGATTTTGAGGTGTGTTTAGGATCATTATCCTGTTGTAGAAGCCATCCTCTTTTCATCTTCAGCTTTTTTACAGATGGTGTGATGTTTGCTTCCAGAATTTGCTGGTATTTAATTGAATTCATTCTTCCCTCTACCAGTGAAACATTCCCCGTGCCACTGGCTGCAACACAAGCCCAAAGCATGATCGATCCACCCAGTGCTTAACAGTTGGAGAGGTGTTCTTTTCATGAAATTCTTCACCCTTTTTTCTCCAAACATACCTTTGCTTATTGTGGCCATAAAGTTCTATTTTAACTTCATCAGTCCACAGGACTTGTTTCCTAAGTGCATCAGGCTTGTTCAGATGTTCCTTTGCAGACTTCTGATGCTGAATTTTGTGGTGAGGACGCAGGAAAGGTTGTCTTCTGATGACTCTTCCATGAAGGTCATATTTGTGCAGGTGTTGTTGCGCAGTAGAACAGTACACCACCACTCCAGAGTGCTAAATATTCCTGAAGTTCATTTGCAGTCAAACAGGGATTTTGATTTGCCTTTCTAGCAATCCTATGAGCAGTTCTCTCAGAAAGTTTTCTTGGTCTTCCAGACCTCAACTTAACCTCCACCGTTCCTTTTAACTTTCATTTCTTAATTACATTACGAACTGAGAAAACGGCTACCTGAAATTGCTTTGCTATCTTCTTATAGCCTTCTCCTGCTTTGTGGGCATCATTTATTTTAATTTTCAGAGTGCTAGGAAGCTGCTTAGAGGAGCCCATGGCTGCTGATTGTTGGGACAAGGTTTGAGGAGTCAGGGTATTTATAAAGCTATGAAATTTGCTTCACCTGGCCTTTTCTAACGATGATTGTGAACAAGCCATAGCCCTAACAAGCTATTTAAGGTCTGAGACCTTGGTAAAAGTTATCTGAGAGCTCAAATCTCTTGGGGTGTCCAAACTTCTGCATGGTGCTCCTTTCCTTTTTTTCACTCTGAAATTGTACAAAACAAAAATAATAGACTAATCTTGCTTAACATGTTGAAAAAAATGTTTCATCTTTAACTTTATGACTTTTGGAGATCAGTTCATCTTCTACTCACTTAACTATTCACAGTAACAGAAAATTTGACCAGGGTTGCCCAAACCTTTGCATGCCACTGTATATAAGCTGATGTTCAAATTGTGAAATATCTTAATAATTGCTTTCTTTCATTATCGTTGACCTTCCTTGATTCCTTTTTTACAAGCAGTCTTTTTACTTTTGGGCACAGTCAAATTGTTGATTAGTCTGGACTATAACCATTGTTATTGTCTACTCTAATAATAGTCCAAAGTCTGAAAATAAATAGATGAGAAAGTTGTAATTTCCTTAGATGACTGAAACAAAATGCTGCACATATTTATAATGGCTCATCTAATGAAATCTGAATTTCATTTGACAGATCTTATTTTATACTTATGTGAAGCCCCTTGAAATGTGCCGTGCAAAAGTTGCTAATGAGTGCAAGTGATTGTTGGGCTTAATACAGTTCATATTTTTCTTAAGTAATCAACCTTGAAATGTGTCAACACTTCATTTAATTGTACAGTATCTTTACTTTAAAAAAGCTGTTTATGTTTTGGGATGAGAGAGAATTAGATTACAATTAAGAACTTGTGCAGTTTTAGTTTACAAGGTTAATCAAATTCATGTGGATAAATTTCAGCTTAATGCTGATCAGAGAAATTTTGTCATTTCAGCTGGATATTTTTTACTAACGTGAGGGATTGGCTTGGAATTTATATCTAGAGCCACAGAGTTGAAAGGAAGATATTTTATGTTTAACCTGTCTTGAGAACCTTGGTTGAACCATGCAGATTACAGTGACCAATAATTTTTGCCATATTATAAAAAAGCATAAGGAAGTGTGGAATAGGTGCAGTTAAGATTTACAAGGATGGTAGCTGAAAAATTAAAGAATACATTTCAGGAAAGGAAGATCGGATTTGAGTCTCTTTATGAGGAATGACGACTGACTGCTGCAGCAGAGGAGATGTTTCCACTTGTTCAGAAGAGAATACAGGTGTCCCCCGCTTTACACCAATTCGCTTTTACAAAAGACCTACCTTAGTAATCTGTTTTTGCATTACAAAGAGGATTTTTGCTTTTACAAAAATGTTTCCCATATAAATTAATGGTTTTCAGCTTTACGCCATTTCGGCTTAAGAAAGGTTTCATAGGAACGCTCTACCTTTGTAAAGGTGTGGGGGGGGGGGGGAACACCTGTATCTGGAGGACATCAATGTAAAATGCTCACTAAGAAATCCAGTGGGGAATTCAGATTGAAATTTAACTAAATATTAGTGTGAATGTAGTACTCTGTCTTGGATGTGTTTGAAGCAAATAGTACAGATGTACTTAAAGGGAATAAAATAAACAAGAGGGGGCTATGATAGATTTAGATGAGTAAAGATGGTAGAGTGAATATTGGTGGAAATTAGAAGCTGGAAGGAAATTGGTGGAAGGCACATGTTTAAGATGAGAGGGGAAAAATTCAATAGGAATATAAGGGCAACCTCATCACACTTAGAATGGTGCATATATGGAATGATCTGACAAAGGAAGTAGTTGAGGCAGGTACAGTAACAACTTTCTTAAGATGTCTGGATAATTACATGGATGGAAGGGGTTTAGAGGGATATGGGCCAAATGTGGGCTTGTGGGACTAGTTTGCTATGCTCTATGGTTAGCATGGATGAGGACCTGTTTCCATTCTGTATGACTTGATTTTTTCTTCCTACTTACAAATGGTTCAAGTGGAGAATAACTGTACTTTATAATAAGCTGATTATGTTTTGTATGGAGTGAGTAGTAAATACCTTAGAAACACAGAAAGTGCTGGAGAAACTCAGCAGGTCAGACAGCATATATGGAAATGAATAAACAGTTGAGGTTTTGGGCCTAGACTCTTCGTCAGGGCGGGTAAAGAAGGGGGAACATGCCGGGAAAAAAAGGAGGGGGAAGGGAAGGGGGAATAGCTAGAATGTGATAGGTAAAGATAGGGGAAGATAATGGGCTGGGGAGGAAAGAGTCTAAGAGAAGGGAGAGTGGACCCTAGGAGAAGGGGAAGGAGGAGGCTACCCAGAGGGAGGTGACAGGCAGGTAAGAGGCCAGAGTGGGCAATAGAAGAAGAGGGTAGGGGGAGGGAATTTTTTTTTACCAAAAGGACAAATTATGCCATCTAGTTGAACGCTATCTAGAAGGTATATAAAATGTTGTTCGTCCACCCTGATGGTGGCGTTATCATGGCATATGGACCAACAATTGCAACAGGAATGTCCATTTTGAAGTTCTGGATGGAGTGGAGGTGCTCAACAAAGTGGTCCCCCAATGGGTCTCACCACTGTCAAGGAGGCCACATCCGGAGCATCAGACTCAATAGGCAGTCCTGACAAATTTGCAGGTGAAGTGTTGCCTCATCTGGAAGGACTGTTTGGGGCCCTGAATGGAGGTGAGGGAAGAGGTGAATGGGCAGATGTAACACTTCAGCCGCTTGCAGGGATGAGCCAGGAGGGATGGATAGACAAGACAATCCTGGAGGGTGCAATCTCTGTGGAAAGTGTAGGGAAGGAGGGAGGTAAAGATTTGTTTGGTGGTAGGGTCCTCTTGGCAGTGTTAAGGCTGCAGGAAGGTGGGGTGAGTGCAGATGTCTGGGAAGTGAAGGTGATGTGGGTGAGGGCAGCATCAAAGGTGGAGGAAGGAAAACCCTGAAGTTTGAAGACGGAGGTAATTTCTGCTGTTCTGGAAAGGGAAGTGCATCCTGGAGCACAGGTGCAGCAGGGATGAAGGAACTGAGAAAAGGGAATAGCATTTTTACAGGAGAAAGGGTGGGAAGAGGTATAGTCAAGATAGCTGTGGGAATCAGTAGCTTTATAAAAGATGTCAGTTGACATTTTGTCTCCAGAGATGGAGACAGTTTGATAAAGCAGAGAGAGGTATCAGAAATAGACCAAGTTGGAGGCAAAGTTGATGAAATTGATGCTCTCAGCATGGGTGCTTGAAGCAGCACTAATGAAGTCATCAGTATAGTGAAGAAAGAGTTGGGGAGCATTACTGTGGAAGGCTTAGACCATGGACTGTTCTACATAGTCAATAAAATGGCAGGGTCATTTGGGGCCCATGTGGATGCTCTTGAGTCTGGAAAAAGTGGGAGGAGTCAAAGGAGAAATTGTTGTGAGCGAGGACCAGTTCTGCCAGATGGAGGAGGGGGGTGGTGGTGGAAACTGGTTGATTATTTTAATGAGAAAGAAGCCCAGAACAGTCCCATGTTCTCTCTGCTTTCTACAGGGATCACTATTTCCGTGATTTCCTTGTCCATTTATCCCTCCCCATTAATCTCCCTACTGGTGCTTACCCCTGCAAGCGGCCAAAGTGCTACACCTGCTCATTCACCTCCTCCATCAGTTGCATTCAACGCCTCAGATAATCCTTTCAGGTGAGGCAACACTTCACCCGTGTATCTGCTGGGGTCAGCTACTGTGTCTGGTTCTTTCGATGTCGCCTCCTCTGCATTGCCGAGACCTGTCGTAAATTGGGGGACTACTTCATTGAGCACCTCCAGTCTATCAACCAAAAATGGAACTTCCCAGTGGCCAAACATTTTAAATCCGATTCCAGTTCCGATATGTCAGACTGTGGCCATTTCTTATGCATCTGCAGAATTTCTCATGTTTATGAATTACATTGGTAGTTTGTTCAGAGATGTGAGCAAATTTAGTGCTCTTTTAAGTTGCACTGCAAAGGAGAGAGTAGATTGTCTCGAATTGCTGAAGTCCATATAGTGGTTCTTTTTCGCTATCACTGAGTAGGAGATTCAATTTCTTCAATATTGAAAACGTTCTGCCTAATCAGGAATTAAGAGCTACTTGGGTTGTAGTAATGTTGTTTATTAATTCTCATTTTATCCTCAGTCTTTGACATATCAGAAAGTTAAATCAACATTCATAAACTCCAGTCTCATAGGAAATGGTGGAGTGTGGCAGCACTTAATAGACAACATTGAGTAAAGTATCAGCTGTGACAAGACTGAACTTTTGTAGAAATTAAGTCTGTATGTGCATCAAATCATAAACACATGTAAGTCTGCAGATGCTGGAAATCTAAAGCAACACCCACAAGATTCTTCAGGACCCGAACAAGGGTTTTGGCCTGAAACGTTGACTATTATTCATTTCCTCGATGCTGCTTGTCCTGCAGAGATCCTTCATCATTTTGTGAATGCTGTATGTGTATTGCTGGGTGATTTTTATTAATGTAGTTATATACATTCATTCCAGGGATTTGGGTTTCACAGACTATACCAGCATTTAATTTTCCTTGAATTGTCAAACAAACGAGCTAGAGGAACAGTGAATCAGGCAGTATCTGTGGAGGGAAAAGGACAGACAGCATTTCGGAAGGACTGTTTAGGGCCCTGGTTGGAGGTGTAGAGTTAGAGGCAGGTGTAACACTTAATGTTGTTGCAGGAGTAAGTGGGTGGAGAGGCATTGGTGGGGAGGGATGAGTGAACAAGCGTGTCATCATTTCATTGTTGTTCCCTAGTTGCTCTTGAGAAGGTTGTGGTGACTGCTACAGTTCTTGAGTTGTGGGGCTGCTCACAATGCTGTATGGAAGAGTGTTCCAAGATTGTGACCAAAATTGAAGAAATAGCAATATAATTGCAAATGAGAATGCTGTATGGCTTGGAGGGTAACTTCCAGATGGCAGTGTTCCTAAGCTTTTGCTGGCCTTGTCCATCTTAGCTGGTTGACATTGCAGTTTTGGAAAATGCCTGAGGAGTCTAGGTGAGTTGCTACAGTGCATCATGTATATGGTACAAACTGCTGCTATTGTGTGTTGGTGATGGAGTTCGGTGATTGATTGTGGATAGTGGGCTGCTTATCTTGTATATCATTGAGCTTGAAGCTACAGTCATCGAAACAATTGGAGATTAGTTTCAGAATTAGTGTTCTTTTTAGCATTTACAAAAACTTGTTTCTTATGCTTTCTTAGCTTATTCCATTTCTTTCCATATTCCATTATATAAACTTAGTCTTTAAATCCTTATTTCCTTATGTCTGCATTTGGGACTCTCAGCATCTCAAAGCATGCAGAAGTGTTTCACGATGCATTACTTTTGAACTGTAGTCACTTCCATAACTTGCACAATATCCAAGCCCCACCTACAGCATTAAGAGAATGAAGTAGGTTGTATGAAATTAATATCAGGATCAAGTTTAATAGCACTGGCGTATGTCAATAAATTTGTTGTTTTTCAACAACAGCAGTACAGTGCAATATATAAATATAGTATGAATTATAATAAGAAATGTATAAAATTTTAAATCGTGCAAAAGAAGAGCAAAATTTTGAAGTTGTGTTCCCTCTATGAGGTTTAAAATGTTGGTTCAGTAGTTACTTTTCTCCAGTTATTGGAACTAATTCCCACCCTTAATTTCTATGCATAAAGCTGTTTTTAGTGACTAGTTCTCTATAATTCAATGCACTGTGTAATAATCTGATCTGCATAAACAGTATGCAAGACAAGTTTTTCACTATATCTCAATATGTGTCAATAATAAACCAATACTAATGGTCACAGCTTACAGCTTTTAGTTCATAGAACCTTTCAGCCCACAATGTTGTGCCGACCCTCAAACACTGCCTCACATATAACCCCCCACCTTAAATTCCTCCTTAAATTCAAAAATACACTTGCTGATATAAGAGCTTTTCATTATTAAAGTTCGTTGAAGAGGTGAAGTAAAATGATGTTGGTAACCTAAATGAAAAGTGTATCTTTGTGGATTTTAGCAGTAAGCACACAAAAATCAGGTGGGGAATTATGGACTGCCAGTTGAACTTACTTAGGAAAGTGGGAGGTGGAAAAGCAGTGTTTATGAGAAAGAACATAAAGGGATTAGAAGAAAAGGTCTTTTTGAAAGGAAAGACAAAATAGAATCAATTTAGATAGCGATAAAGGATGGTAAATAATCAGTTAATCAGTATAGTTTTCAACCACCTCAGTGTAAGAGACATGAAATATTTAGTAAAAATAGCAAAATGAATTTAAAAAGATTTAAAAAAATCAATCACCAAAAGTTTTTAACAATCCTGATATAAGCACATAAGGAATATGAGAATTCCTACAATGTATATTAGACTCCAAAATGTAAAAAGTGAGGATTTGCTAGTGAATTTAATAATAGGGAAGGAAACCAGAGTGAAGTAAAAAAAAAGTTAAAGGGGGGACGTCACGTGACGACGTAGGATCAAGACGTTGGGAATCCAGCTCCTTCGTAAAAAGTAATGAAATAGGGTTTAAATGAAGAAGAATTAATAAATACCTACTCGAAACTATTTATAAGTAACTCAGGATTATTTTTGGATATGGCTCCTAAACCGAAACAGAAGAAAGCTACTACTTTGAAGACTGCGCAAATCGGCGGGGAAAAAGGCCTAACTGTCTCGGCGAAGCCTCGGACTCAAGTTGGATCTCCTCCTGGCGAAGTGTCTGATGATGCGGGACAGGAAGTTGCAGCAATGTCGGCAGTCTCTAACAAGAAACGGCAAGAACAACGCATGCGCGAAGAAACAAGTATGCATGAACAGATATTAACAAAACTACAAATCCCAACTACAGCTGGAAGTGAATCGGAAGTGGAATCAGACTCTTTGGGAAATACAGAGGATGAAGAAGAGGAAAAGAAGGAAGAGATTAAAGGAGACATAAGAGATATCCTGATATATATATGATGAATGAATTAAAAGCTGTAAGAACAGATATAAGAAGGATGCAGAATACACTCAATAATGTGGTGGAAAAACAAAAGAAGATGGATAATAAAGTTAAAGAGATGGAAGTAAAAATGGAAGAAAACACTGAAAGAATATATAAGATAGAAGACAATAATCTTGCCTGGACAATAGAAAGAAAACGGATGTTGGAAAAAAATAGATGCGCTTGAAAACTCTAGTAGACGAAATAATATTAAAATTGTTGGTCTTATGGAAGGTACAGAGGGAGAAAATCCAATAAAATTCTTTCAAGAATGGATTCCGAAAATTTTGGAAATGAAAGAAGGAAGCCAAATAATTGAAATTGAAAGAGCACACAGAGCTTTAAGACCAAGACCTCAACAAGATCAAAATCCAAGATCAATTTTGATAAAATTCTTAAGGTATCAAGATAAAGAAATGATCTTGAAGGCAGCTACTCAAGGTGCTAAAAAGAGAAATGGGCCATTGATAATAGAAGGGAAAAGAGTTTTTTTTTTATCCAGACATAAGTTATGATCTTCTGAAGAGGCGGAAGGAATTTAATCCAGTGAAAAAATCTTTATGGGAAAAGGGCTATAAATTTTTATTGAGCTACCCAGCAAAATTGATAATTTTCTTGGATAACGAAGAAAGAAGATTTTTCGTTGACTACCGGAAAGCGGAGAAATTTGTACAAGAATTACCTGATGTCCATGAAGAGGAGTAAAGAATTATAGAAATGAAGTGGACTAATGATGAAGACTGAAATAAGGTTGGACTTGACGGACTTTTATAAGGAAAACAAAAATAGTTGAGGAGTATAAATTGGGAGTAGAGACATTAATTATTTTCTTTTTTTTTCTTCACTAATATATTTTCTTTCTTTTTTTTTTGCGGGGGAGCTGGAGGAGCTCCTGATCGATGGCTGTGAGTTTCACGTGTACAATCATGGCGATTGCCATGACGCGTAAAATGGGGGGGTAATGTTGTGTTCTTTTTATTCGCAACATTAGTGGGGGGGTATTTTGTTTTTTTCTCTTATATATTAGTTACCTTTTTTCTATTTTTCTTCTTTTTTGCCTGGATGGTTGGGGAGAGACTCCTAGCAACATGGAGAATTTCAAAGAGTTCCCAAGGTATTATGAATGATTATGTAGTGTTCTTGCTCAGGTGTAAGAGAACGCTGAACTAAACACCGAGGTAAACCGTAGTCAATGAAAACAGGATTGCAGTAAGATTAACCGTTTACTGTTCACTCTTCCACATTAACGTATGGTGAAAACTGTTGATAAAACAATACAAGATTTGTACAGTATTTGTTTCCTTCTTGATATCACATTTACATCGTAAATACTTGCAAAAGTAAACTACAACAACTACATTACATTAAAATGCAGCATACAGTCGGAATCTACCTACGCCATTGACTGCTTTAAATACACTTCAACACAAACTATCCGCAACTCTTTAACTAACGAAAACATAAACCTTATCAACCATCATTACTTTTAACAGAATCAGCATTAACATTTTAATTCAACATATTGATTATCTCATGAACTTACGGCGTTGCTTCACTATGTTTCTAATGCGTAGAAAGACAACTTTTCTTGCGCTGATCTTGCACATGTGAGCCCCCTCCTTCCCGTTTCTCCAAACCGGTATTTTCCCACAAGACGCGGCGAAACCGGGTGTGACATCATCGCATGCCGCGATATATCACAGACAACGAATTTACTTTAAACAATCCTAACTAAAAAAATGCTAACAAATGAATTACTAAAGCGAAAATATTATGAACTAAACAAATGCCATAAAGGCAACACAGATTAATTTACTTAATTTTTTAAGTTTTAATGTTAATGGACTTAATGGACCTGTGAAAAGAAAAAGAGTTTTAACATATATTAAGAAAATGAAAGGAGATATAGCTTTTTTACAAGAAACACATTTAACAGAAACAGAACATAAAAAATTAAAGAGAGATTGGGTTGGAAATGTCATTGCAGCTTCATTTAATTCAAAATCGAGAGGAGTTGCAATTTTGGTTAATAAAACTTTACCAATTAAAATACAAAATGTAGTAATTGATTCTGTGGGGAGATTTGTGATTATACATTGTCAAATTTTTTCAGAATTATGGACTTTTATGAACATTTATGCACCAAATGAAAATGATGCAAAATTCATACAAGAAGTTTTTTTGAACTTGGCTGATGCACATGATAAAATATTAATAGGTGGAGATTTTAATTTTTGTTTAGATCCAGTTTTGGATAGGTCAACTAAAGTTGCTACAAAATCAAAAGTAATAAAACTAACTTTATCATTAATGAAAGATTGAAATCTGATTGATATATGGAGAAAAATTAATCCAAGAGAAAGAGATATTCATTTTATTCAAATAGACATAAAACTTACTCAAGGATTGATATTTTTTATTTATCAAAAAATATTCAGGATAGAGTGAAAAGTGTGGAATATAAAGCAAGAATACTTGTCAGATCATTCCCCTTGATAATGACAATGATAATGATGGATAAGGAGGAATCGATCTATAGATGGAGATTTAATTCAATTTTATTAAAACGTCAAGATTTTTGTGATTTTATGAAAAAACAGATTCAGTTTTTTTTGGATACAAATTTACATTCAGTTGAAGATAAAATTGTATTATGGGAAGCAATGAAAGCATATTTAAGGGGTCAGATTATAAGTTATGCATCTAAAATTAAGAAAGAATACATGGCAGAAATAGATCAATTGGAAAAAGCTATCATAAAGTTAGAAAAAGAATCTCAAAGATATATGACAGAAGAAAAATGAAGACAACTTGTTAATAAAAAATTACAATATAATACACTCCAGACATATCGTACAGAAAAAGTAATTATGAGAACTAAACAGAAATATTATGAATTAGGTGAAAGATCACATAAGATTCTTGCTTGGCAGTTGAAAACAGAACAGGCTTCTAAAACAATAAATGCAATTAGAACAAGTGTAAATAAGGTTACTTATAAACCTTTAGAAATTAATGAAACTTTAAAAAAATTTTATACTGAATTATATCAATCAGAATCACAAAATAAGATTGCTGAGATAGATAAATTTCTATCACAAATAACCCGTCCAAAATTAAATTTGGAAGAACAGAAAGGATTAGATATGCCCTTTACATTAAAAGAGGTTGAAGAAGCTTTAGGATCACTTCAGAGTAATAAATCCCCAGGAGAAGATGGTTTTCCTCCTGAATTTTATAAAAAATTTAAAGATTTATTAATTCCTCCTTTTATGGAATTAATATATCAAGTGGAAAGAATGCATAAACTCCCACAATCTTTTTTAACAGCGATCATAACTGTATTGCCAAAAAAAAGAGATCCTTTAAAACCAACATCATATAGACCTATTTCTTTGTTGAATACAGATTATAAAATAATAGCAAAAATTTTATCTAATAGAATATCAAAATATTTACCAAAATTAATACATATGGATCAAAGGTTTTATTAAAAACAGACAATCAATGGATAATATAACCCGGTTACTTAGTATAATTCATTTGGCACAAAAAAGAGAGGAAATGAGTGTGGCAGTTGCTTTGGATGCAGAAAAAGCATTTGATAGATTGGGATGGGATTTTTTATTTAAGGTATTGGAAAAATATGAGTTAGGAAAATCTTTTATACAATGGATTAAAACCTTAAATACTAATCCTCAAGCTAAAGTAGTTACAAATGGTCAGATTTCAACACTATTTTGCTTAACGAGGTCAACTAGACAAGGCTGCCCATTATCACCTGCTTTATTTGTATTGGCAGTAGAACCATTAGCTGAATTAATTAGAACAGATTCAGACATTGGGGGTTTTAGAGTTAATCAAGAAGAATATAAGATTAATTTATTTGCTGATGATGTTTTGATTTATTTAACAAACCCATTGCAATCTTTGCAAATATTATCTTTTAGATTGGAAGAATATGGGAAAGTATCAGGGTATAAAGTAAATTGGGATAAAAGTGAAATTTTACCCCTTACCAAAGGAAATTATAATCAATGTCGATTAGTAACTCAATTTCGATGGTCAATAAATGGGATAAAATATTTAGGTATTAGAGTTGATAATGATGTAAAAAATTTATATAAACAAAATTATTTGCCATTATTAAAAAAAGAGGATCTTGATAAATGGATGATGTTACCAATAACATTAATAGGTAGAGTTAATGCTGTAAAAATGAATATATTTCCTAGATTGCAATATTTATTCCAAACTTTACCAATACAATTACCTCAGAAGTTTTTTCAAGAACTGAATAAATATGTAAGGAAATTTCTTTGGAAAGGAAAGATGTCAAGAATAGCATTGGAAAAATTGACATGTAAATTTGATTTAGGAGGGTTACAACTTCCAAATTTTAAGAATTATTATAAAGCAAATCAACTTAGATTTATTGCATCTTTTTTTGATGAAAAAAACCCGGCATGGATTAGAATAGAATTAGATAAGATAAGAGAAAACATACCAGAAGATTTTATATATAAATGGGAATCCAAATGGATACGGGAAAAAAAAAGAATCTCCTATATTAAGACACTTGATTGATTTATGGAATAAGGTAAATGTGGACGATGAGATAAAGAAATCTTTATTATCAAAAAGAACTTTAATTCAAAATAGGCTTATTCCTTTTACAATGGATAATAAACTTTTACATAATTGGTTCCAAAAGGCAATTAAATATATAGGTGATTGTTTTGAAGGAGGTATATTGATGTTGTTTGATCAATTAAAAAATAAATATAAAATATCAAACAACACTCTTTTCTGTTATTTTCAATTAAAGGCTTATTTACGAGAAAAGCTGGGTCAAACAATGTTGATGCCAAAACCTAGTGAAATAGAAATATTAATTCAAAAAGGAAAAATTAAAAAATTTACATCTTGTATGTACAAATTGATTCAAAAACAGACAATTGAATCTGGAATTCATAAATCAAGACAAAAATGGGAATCTGATTTGAATGTTAAAATTGATGGAAAAAGTTGGTCAAGATTATGTTCTGATAGTATGATAAATACAATAAATGTTCGACTTAGATTAATACAATATAATTTTTTACATCAATTATATATAACACCACAGAAAATAAATAGATTAAATCCTAATATGTCTGACCAATGTTTTCGATGTACTTTCGAAATTGGTACTTTTTTACATTCTACTTGGTCTTGTTTTAAAATTCAACCATTTTGGATAAATCTAAGACTTTTATTGGAACAAATTACTGGAGTACAACTCCCACATAGTCCAATATTATTTTTATTAGGAGATAATGAAGGGACAATACCGAAACTTAAATTGAGTAAGTATCAGAAAAAATTTATAAAAATTGCATTGGCAGTAGCTAAAAAAGTTATCGCAGTTACTTGGTTACTTGGAAATCTGATATATATTTAACTATGGATCGTTGAAATAATGAAATATATAGTTGTATTCCACTTGAAAAAATTACATATAATCTAAGAAATGAATATGATATATTTTTGAAAATTTGGCTCCCATACCTACAAAAGATGGGATTAAATATATAGGTCCTTTGAAGATAAAATTATAAAGTAATTGGGGAAAGTAAAAATAAATATTAAAATTATTTTGAACTCCATGGAGCATGTGGGGATCCTCCGATATCCAGGCAATCTTTTTCTTCTTTCTTTCTTTCTTTCTCTTTTTTTTTCTTTCTTTTTTTTTCTTTCTTTAGATAAGGGTTAAGGGGGGGAGGGTTAAGGGGAGGGGGAAGGATTAATATTATTTTTATTTTTCTTACTAATTTTTCATTACATTTATTCTTTGTAATTTTCTAAAAAATAAATAAATAAATAGATATTTAAAAAAATTAAAATGGGGGAACGTATAAGCAACAATGAATGCAGTATTATATACTAAAACTAATAGAGGACAACATTGTTATGATAAAAACCAGATTAATAGAATGGAGATAAGCTGATTTTGAGAGACTGAAGATAGCTTTTGGAAGACAACTAGTTATAAAGAACATGAATAAAGAACTCTCAAATAAATGGTGAGTGCAATGGTTTGATCTAATATCAGTGTATTATGCCAAAAGAAGTGAGATTGCAATGAAGTGAGGGAGTTGGTATATGCTAGAATTCAGGAGGATATGAGTAGATCTTATAAAAATGTATAAAATCATGAAAGAGATGGGCTAGAATCATCAAGGTCATTTCCATTTGTAAGTGAGACTGGACATAGCCACAAGATTCAGGGAATAGATTTTGGATGGAGATGAGGAGAAACTACTTTTCCAAGAGGGTAGTAAATCTGTGAAATGCTCAGCCCAGTGAAGCAGTGGAGAGTACCTCATTATTTATATTTAAGATACAGTTGGACAAATTTTTGTATAGCAGAGTAATTATAGATTATGGGGGAAAAGTTGGGTAGGTGGAGCTGAGTCCATGGCCAGATCAGCCATAAATCTTACTGAATGGCAGAGCAAGCTCGATAGGCCAGACAGCCTACTCTCTATTTCATATGTTCTTATGAAACATTTGAAGTTGTTCAGCAGTTGTGGAGGGAAAAAAATAAATATTAGGAAGGCAAAACCTAAACACAACTCTGGATGAATAAAGATTTATGGAGCCAATTAAGTGTAAGAAAAGAGACATCTTGTACATTAAAAAGACAACACAAGAGAAAGAAGGTAGAAATGAAGTACTAAAATTGTCAAGGAATATAATAAAGGTAAAATCATTTAGAAACATAAATTTAAAAAAAAGATTGGAATGGGAATAGAGACATTAAAGGATGGACAGTGCAGTACTACCTGTAATAGGAAAATGGTTGAAATATACAGTCATTATTTTAAGAAGAGTTGGACATGCCATAGGATAATGAGACAGGTAATGAAAAGAGTGCATTTTTAAAAAAAAGAAAGAAGGGATATACTAAATAGGCTAATCAAATTTTAAGGATATGATTCCTGGTCCAGGTGGATTTCATTCATACATTTCAAAAGAATCTTGGGAAAAGATAATGCATATATTTATTTAATAATTTCTCTGGAAAATATGTAGTAACAGAGATGTGAGGTTTGTCAGCATGGTACATAGAAGTAAGTTGGGGGATAGATCTTGTCCAGGGATTTAGAGATGGAAAAGGTTTATTTCAGTGGTAAGGAAAGTAATGGAATCCCTTTGGAGAATATTAGGAGACATGAGGTATAATATTGGATTTTAAAAGGGAATATATTTCTTAACCATGGGGTAACATATTAAACAGCTGTAATACTAAGGATAGATTTTATTCAAATTTTCACAATGCCTTTGATAAGGTACCTTGCAATTGGCGACTGAGGTTGGAGAAAGCAGAGTTGGGGACGTAGAGGAATGGTTTACTCGTGGATTTCAGGATGTGGCAGAGAACAGAGGTAAATGCAATTTGTAATGTGTAAACTTAATGGGAAAACTACTGTTAACAATTGATTTTAGTGACTTTTACCTCTGGAATTAAAACCACAATTTCTTAGTTTGGTGATCAATCCTGATGGTACATCCAGGTGACATTAATAATCGTGCATAATGGGCAAATTATATCCAACATGCATTTTGACAGTAAGAATGGAAAAAGCCACTACTTTCTTGGAATGTGCAATTTTAGATGGAATGGTGTAAAAAGATCTTAGAGTATAAATATACCCATCATCAAAGGTTGTGCTATGTTCCTGAGGCCGTAAAGAATTTTGATTTATTCTTAGAGATTTAAAATTGAAAAGTAGCTAGGTTATGCTAAAGTAGTGTTAACTAACTGTAGTTAGAGTATTGCTTACAGTTCTGAGTGCCAGATTGTTAAAAGCATAGAAGCAATGCAGAAGGTGTGTAGAGGATTGGAGGAATGATATCAGATCTCCAAGGGTAGGATCAGAATCAGGTTTAATATCACCAGCATATGCTGTGAAATTTGTTAACTTTACAGAATAAGTACATGATAAATATAGGAAAAAATCTGAATTACAGTTTGTGTGTGTGTGTGTGTGTGTGTGTATGTGTATAATATATATTTCATTAAGCTGTTAAGTTAAAATCGGTAATGCAAAAAAAAACAGAAGTGTTCATGGATTCAATATCCATTTAGAAATACGATGGCAGAAGGGGAAAAGCTGTTCCTGAGTTGCTGAGTGAGTGCCTGTAGGCTTCTGTACCTCCTTCCCAATGGTAACAATAAGAAAAGGGCATGTGCTGGTGATGAGAGTCCTCAGGCACCACTCTTTGAAGTTGTCTTGGATACTATGGAGGCTAGTGCCCATGATGGAGCTGACTAATTTTAAAGTTTCTGCAACTTTGACCTTGGTGCAGTAGTCCCCAACTTGATACCAGACAGTGATGCAACCAGTCAGAATGTTCTCCACAGTGCATTTGTAGACATTCCTGAATGTTTTTTGTTACAAACTAAATCTCCTCATACTCCTAATGAAGTATAGCCACTGTCTTGCCTTTATGGCTTCATCAATATGTTGCATCCAGGTTAGGTCCTCAGAGATATTGACATCCGGGAACTTGAAATTGCTCACTGTCTGCACTTCTGATCCCTCACTATGTCCCTCATCTTCCCCTTTTGGAAGTCCTCAGTTAGCTCTTTGGTCTTGCTAACGTTGAGTGTAAGGTTGTTGTTGTGACACCACAACCAACTGGTGTATCTCGCTTCTGTACTCCCTTTGTCACCATCTGAGATTCTGCCAACATATGGTTGTATCATCACCAAATTTAAGGGTGGCATTTGAGCTGTGCCTTGCCACACAGTCATAGGAGGTGAGTAGAGCAGAGCAGTGGGCTAAGCACACATCGCTGTGGTGCACCAGTGTTGATTGTCAGCAAGGTGGAGATGTTATTTCCAATCCACAAAGATTGTCGTCTTCTGTTTAGAAAGTTCAGGATCCAGTTGTAGAGGAGGTACAGAGGCCCAAGTTTTATAGCTTTTTGATCAAGAATTATTTGTTAAGCTCTTCATTCTTTTAAGAAAGGTAGGCTGAAAAGCAATCTAATAGAGATACTTAAGCCTATGAAAAGATGTGAGGAGAATACAGAGGAGCTTCAAGGAGATATAAGTGACAAAGTCATGGCAGATGGAATAGGGTGTGAAAAATGTGAAGTCATCCATTTTGGTAGAAAAAATAGACAATGTAGTTCTCAAATGATGGGCGATTTAAAAGTGCTAATTTTCAGAGGGACTGGGTATCTTCATACACAAATCACTGAAAGTCAACATTTAAGTGAAACAAACAATTAGGTAGCAAACTGCATGTTGCCTTTATTGCTCAAGGATTTAGATATGTCTTACTGAAATTTTGTCGGGCCCCAGTGAAACCACACATGAAGCATTGTTTGTACATTTGTGCTCCTCATGAGAGAACGGTGTATTTGCAATTGTGATGAAGATTTACCAAATTCATTTATGAGATAAGGCTACCTGAGGAGACATTAAGCAGGTTGGTGGAATATTCCTCAGAACTTAAAAGAATGAGAGATGATAACATTGAAAGACATAAATTTTTAATGGTGCTTGACAGAATTGTTGCAGTGATTAAAAGTTTTTTGGAGAGGGTTTATAGAAACAAGGGTAACAATTTAAAAGCAAGAAGTAGATATTCAGGACTAGGATGAGAAATCATTTCTTCATGCAGAAGATAGTGAATGTTTTTTTCTCTTATCAAAGTGGGCTATGGAGGTTTAGTAACTGAGTATCTTCATGATGTAGATTGATAGGTTTTTGGATATTAAGGGTTAGTACAAGGAAATAGTATTGGGTTAAAAGACCTCAGGCAGAGTAGGCAGCCAATGCTTATGCCTTAATAGTCCATATGCAGAGAAATAAGGCATGATATTTTTTATTTGGGATGATTTTTAAAATTTTTTAACAATATAGGTAGTTATGCTTTTACCTTCTTAAACCTTTTCAACTTAACCTCTGTTCTCATGTAAGGTTTAATAATTGGTTGGTAATTTGTTTATTGGTTATTGGCGAAAGTTGGGGCAGACAGCTGGGGACCTGCATGGCCTGGGTCATAGAGAGGACTAGTGCTTAAGCCGTGGTGTCGCTGTTTGTTGCCGACAAGGGAGAGATGTCAGAGTAGGGTACTTCATAGGATCGCCGGAGGTGGTGTGGAGCAGTGCTATTCCTTCCCCCCCCCCCCCCCCCCCCCCCCAAGTTCACCCAGCAGAAGGTAACCTGTATTGCATTTGACTGCAGAGTACTGCAATATTCATGGACTCAGGAACTAGGACTATATACCGGTATTTTTTGTATGACTGTATTTTACTGCCATCTTATCCGTGCTCTGTGTGCCTTGCACTGTTTATACTGTGTTTTGTAGCTTAGCCCCAGAGTAATACTGTTTCATTTGGCCATATTCATAGGTATTTGGGTATAGTTAAATAACAATTAAGTGGACTTAAACTTTATTATTGTTCCTTGTACTGAAATACAGTGAAAAACATGTTTGCACGACACCTAGACAGATCATTCCATGTCTAAGTACATTGGGGTAGTATAAAGGGAAAACAAAACACTGGGATTATGTAGTGTGACAGAGAAGGAAGAGAAATACAGGAGAACAGCTACTACAAAGTAGATAGATCAAAAGTTCACCTTTATCGTATGAGGAACATTCAAAAGTCTGATAACAGTGGGATGGTAAAAGTAACAACAGAAAACTACTTCTGAAGAAAGTTTAGCTCATTTGCCTCTGTAATTACTTTGGTGTCTTAGTTACTGCTAATTTTTTTCTTGTTAAGTGCCTTGATAGGGTCTTATATTTGTTCTAGCAATACTGGGAGATATTGATAGTATTGTTTAATCCTGAAAAGGTATCACTCACTTCATTCAGTTTTTGATTTTGTGCTAATTTTACATTGTACTTTTTAACATTCTCAGTAAGTTCAGAATATACAGTTCCTCTCCAGGTTATGGTCGAGTTTTGTGAAGTGTTCGTAATCTGGACAGTTTGTAAATTGGACTTGTAGCCTCCAACTGAGTTCCTACCCAGCAGAAGTTCCCTGCAGCCGTCAAATCCATCTTCCTGTCTCCCAGATGCTCATTGTGTGTACATAACTTAGGCATTTGTTGGGGAAGACCTCTAGACAATATTTTCCTTCTACTTGAACCTAATGTCAATCCAGAGTAGATCAATTCTGCACAGTTTGGCATTAAATTACAAGATAATACTGTTGCTTTTTTATTTAAAAAAAATTAATCTGAATTCCAAAAAAACCCCTAAAATTTGCTGTATATTCCTGCAGATTTGGCTATTTAAAATAGATCACTATAATCAAAGCAAACTTATTCAGAATAAAGGTATCAGAATGCATCTCTTCTATCTCGATGAATTGGTAAACTTGTACATTTTTTGTACCACTTGGTTTGGAATTTTGTAAGCATGACCAATACAAAAGCATACTTTCACAAAATTACTAATTGGAGATTTGCAGTGGAGCTTAATTGGCCAGTGATTATAGTCCAAAATGAAGTAATATTTGGAATGTCAGAGACATTTTGATGCATGGGGGATAGAAAAGGTAGAAATGGTTTCACTACCTATGATAGGTTATGTATTTGATGATCTAATGAGGAAATTGCAAAAAGACATGGAGAAAATAAAGAAATGATTGATTACGAGTATGATTGCATTATATTTTCCAGACTTTATTACATATAGCAACAATTGAAACAATTGAAAGATGATTAAAAGACAATTGTCTTTTTAACAGATCTACCAGTTAAATCAGAAAAATTTTGACTTTTTTAAAAAGCAAAATCTGCTGACTTTCCTTCATGCCAATATTCGTTTTGATGTAAAATATACCTATTCCTGTAGCTCCTGAGCAATGTTTTTCTCCTCTGTGGTTTTCTATTGTTTTGGTCATATAATAATACACCTATTATGATGCTGAAGGAGATGCAATAAGTTAATGTACATTTCAACTATGGAATATTTTTCAGGAAATATGTAAATATCTCGAACAAATATTTCACCTCAGAGGTAACAATTGTTCTAACCAATAATTCCAAATCTTTATTTTTGTAATCACCGTCCTTGTATTCATTTCTGATACCCAAGGCATGACTAAACTGCTTATTTTTTAAGTAAAAATAAATAGAATTGGTTGATTTTTGTTAAGTGAATTGGGATCTAATTTAAAGTGAACAGCATGGTATTCATTAATATGATGTTTAGTGCAAAAATGAATGTCTTTATTCTGTATTTCTTTCTATTGTAGCATTTGTCTGGTTTTTCTGAAACCAATTTTCCCTCATGTTTTCAATTTGAAACTCTGAGATACTTTGCAATCTGCTCATTATAAACGTTATTAAAAAATCTGTTTACTTGGAGATGTGCTAAGGCTGGTGTAACTGTTTCTTGAAACTAGCTATTTATCTTGCTAAAATAGTTTAAAAAGAGTTTAATGTAATCAACAGCTGTTAAATAATTGCCACAATCTTTTAAGATTGTGAAATAATTTGTGGTGACCTTATTAGATGTAGTTTACAGTTTTGGCACATGATGCTTGCTATAGTAATTCTAATGCAGCTACATTAAGAGTTGCTAGGTAACAGTATCCTTTCTACATGCTTCTTAACTTTGGCATCAATTACGTGTATTCTTCTGAGCAGGGATGGATGATCTCTTGTCTACCGACCTTGTCAGATCAACATGGGAATTTATTGCATGCCTTAGTTTCTTGTTTGTGATATAATTATCTTCTAGAAAATAGTGGCTTTCACAGTATAACTACTTTAAAATGAGTATCACTGGCCTTTGAAAACTGTCGTATATCTAATAAGCGGTGTGTACTGTGATGCTGCCATCCTCCACCTGTTGTCAGCTCAGTGAATTAGAGTCAAATTGCTTCTGATCCAGGGGAAATTTTCTTATATTTTGCTGTCATCTTGTAAAATATTTCTGATTTAAATATTTGCACAGCTAGATTTTATGCCTGCAAATTGTTTTTAAGTTTAACTGAAGTTGGTAGACTCTGGTTCCATCTGCCCATCATCCCCTCCCCATTTGGTTCTACCTTTCACTTACCAACCTTTATTAAACTCCCTTCATGCTTCCATGTACTGGCAATCTTTTCTGTCCCCGAAGCATAGACAACCTTCTTTCATGTATCAATACCTCCTACAAAATGGGTCACTATTGGCTTCCAGCATGCTAAGATTACTGAATTATGTTAATTATCATGTAAAATAAGCATAGAGGTGAACAATAGGGAATCAAACAATTATTGAAACTAATGAAATAAAAATTTGATTGGTCAGTTTATAGAATTATTACCAATGTGAAACAGAAATTACATTGGTGTAGAAAATTGATATGTCAGACTCATAAGATTAACTGATATACTGTAAAATACAAAATGTGAACTTTTGTAAGTGATGCCATTTTATTAGAAGTTTTTATTATTATTCTGTCTAATTTTGGTCTTTGATAGATCAAACTTAAAGGACATGATTTGGCTGATGGAGAATTGGCTGTTTCTGCATGTGCCTCTAAAACTTCATTTTGATAGAGTACAAAGCTAATCTGTGATGACATCCCTAAATGACATCTTATATACTGATATTGAGAGAAATACATAGAAGTTAAAATGCAGAAACATACCATCCAAACCAGCGAAGTATGTAAAAGCATTTAACTTCAGAACAAGTGATCTTCTTCACATTAGTTAATGTCATTCCATTTTCTGTCCCCCCCCCCCCCCATCCATTAATTCAGCTTCCTTTGGGAGCTTTGCAAATCTGTGTAAAGATATTTCACTTTTCTTCAAATTTTGGACATTTAATCTTGTATAAAAAGTCCCTTGTCTACTTTCCCTTTCATCCTTTTAGAGTTCCATACTCTTTGCTCAGAAAAAGGAACAGATTTATATAGTTAAATCAAGCTTTGTAATTCCTTGAACCAGATGATATCTCAATGAATCTGATGTGTACCTTTCCAATTCTGGCTTTTGGCTTTTTGCATTTCATCCATCACCCACAATTCACAAGTCAATATTATAGACCAAAATGACCTGTTTGATCAGCACACAAATGAGGAATTATATGCAGAATACAAAGGCCTAAAACCTAACTAAGGGCTTATTTGCAGCTTGGCTAATAATGTTGCAGAGAAAACTAATGACCAAAGAAGTGTTTATTGCATGGGAAAGCTGCCAAGGATGCTTAGCAACAATCAGAATATGTATATGATAACAATGTATATCAGCATTGTAAACAGTATAATAAGTATAATAACAGTAAACAGAATAATGTAAACAGTATTCTGGGCTCTATATAGTATACTGGGTTGCAGATTTTCCCAGGCTCTGTGACTGGACCTCTAGCTCAACTGAGCTTGCAAGCTTGCTAATTAGCAGTATGTACTTTTAAGTAAACTGTGTTTGACAGTTATTCCCTGGGTCTGAACCTGAAGGCCTCTGGTAGAGAGGCAGATTGATATCTTGGTGCTGCGAGCAGAGTCCCAGTATATGGTAGACCCCTCCCCAAAACTGAATAAGCGGACGGACGGACAGTTGTGGTGAATCAGAGATGATTGGGCCCAGAAGGTAAGCTTTAACCTTGGTTCCTCTCTGCTCTCTGATGACTACGTTTGTTCCCTCATTTTAGCAGGGAAAATCCACTGACGGGACCCAAAGGGAATATTAAGTCAAGACGGGTGGTTTGAGTCCCCCGGAATAGTAAATTAAGATGGGTGGTTTGAGTCCCCTGGAATAGTAAATCAAGATGGGCCATTCGAATCCCTCGCAATACAATGGGTGTGCACTTAGATAAAGAGGAGAGGAGTAGCCCTTTATAGAAAATAATGGACAGACAATGAAAAGAAACTGAGACAAATGTCATTCCAATTGTCTAAACATTTGGGAAAAGACAGTTGGCCTGTAGGAGGTACATTTAATTTAAATTTAATATGGAAACGGAAGGCAGCGAAAGAGTATGGTCACCTGATTGACCTATGGCGACAAGAGGCAGAAATAAAAGAAGACAGACATAAATTAAATTGTTGGATTGATAACGCTAAGTGAAGTTGGATAAACATGTGTGACAAAAGAGGCAATCCTAAGAGTTTGCAAGAGTTGAGGGTGATTTGTAAAGAATGGGATAAGGGACAGAAACAGACAAAGGAGATGGGGAAAGAAATTGTATCAGAGACAATACATACTGGCTATGGAAGAACGAATAAAGGGAAACGGAAAATAAAAATAATTTTGGGGTACATTGCCTCTATCCTGACATACTGACCGATTCCCCAAACGATACTGATGACTATTGGGAATGGGTAAGGCAACCTAATAATCCCGCCGTA
Organism: Hemitrygon akajei; assembly: GCF_048418815.1. Lineage (NCBI taxonomy): Eukaryota > Metazoa > Chordata > Chondrichthyes > Myliobatiformes > Dasyatidae > Hemitrygon > Hemitrygon akajei. The sequence continues at coordinate 176,507,402 of NC_133129.1, forward strand.
CTATCCACAGCTGCATCGGCACCTGTTCTATCACAGTCAAGTTCCCCACCCCATATGGTTCTCGCCCTGGTGCCTCAATTGCCAACTCGACAGTCATTGCATAGCCACCAACCGATGTAGTTCCTCCAGAACAGTTGGGAAGCCCAATACTCATTTCTGCCCGCACGCACAGTCAGACTGGACCTCTCCCGGACTGGACCCCTGAACAAGGGCCATTGGTTTTACCAGCACTGATACAGACTCAGTATCAATTGCCCATGAGGACCATTCCTAACCCACAAGCTGGAGTGGCGGGATAAGCACTTAGTATGCAAATCCATAAGCCCTGGACCCCTTCCGAACTCAGTGGTATACTGAATGCCACCCCTGACAAAAAAGATCTAATCTCAAGGGTTCTGTAATTATTTAAGAACTGTCCTATTTATTCTCTAACTCCTGAGATTTGTTCCCTCTGGCTATGGCCACTCTTACTCCTACTGATGAGACATGATTCACCACTCGGCTCGAACATGGCACTACAACTAGTTAATCGCGACCAGGCAAACCAAACTGCTGATGATTGAAAATATATTGGTCACCTTATCCCACACTCTGGCCTCCTTAATAGATGTAACTAAGATCTTAGAGTGTAAACCCAGGAAAGGTGAACCCCCTGATGATTTCCTAGAACACTTTAATGCTATTTATTCTGCACGATTGGGAGATCCGCTGTACGCAGCAGGGAACCAGTCTCCACAGTACTGTGTTCTCCTCCTCGAAGCTTTGCCCAGCAAGGTGGCCGACAAGATTAAGGTCAACAATATGAACTGGTCAGAGTCCACTCTAGCTTCAGAAAACCATTTAAAATTAGTAGTTCACAAAAACAAAGTATTTCTAGGAAAGCTGTAAATCAGATAAAGACGCTTATTATTTATCATTGTAGCTATATCAACAATCTGTGGCCTTGTCAGAAATGTCATAGTTAAGTCTTTCAAACTGAAGACCACAGAGGCCATCTGAAGGGAAAATTTCATTTAAATTTTAGTACATGACAGTTCAGTGGGTGGCTAGAGCAATCTTCTATATTTTAATATTTGTTTGCTTTCCTTGTGAGGAAAGGTTGATTTTTGATTTTGTTCAAGTCTGAACAAATATTAGGACACTACATTATACTTTTTAATAAATCTAGTATGTTAGTTTGTCAGAAAGAAAGATTTATTTGTTTTTAAAAGGTTTTGTTATCAAGTGTGGCACCAATGTAATACAGATCTTAATAGACCAGAAGGTACCAGATTCAGCCCTTGACCTGTGCTAATTAACCCCCATTGTTAATACACAATGCCGACTCAGATGCGTAAATTCCTGGGCCTTGTCAATTTCGGCCGCACTAGATATGAGGTCCTTCTCCTACAGAACCCCCTTCTCCGTGTTTCCCCTGTTCTACTATGAACCCAGAGAATGCTCACCTGAGCGTCTAGATTCACCACCCCATGATTGTGCAGCAATAAATTACCAATTGACAGAAGTCCAGCTTGACATGACTGACGTCCTCCTCGCTAACCCGGACTTAGTCTTCTATGTAGATTGGTGCTCCTTTATAGGGAACCAAGGCCAGCGCTGTGCAGGCTATGCTATTGTTTCTGATATAGAAACCGTGGAGTCTGCTTCCTTTCTTCTCAATTAATGCAGCAAGCTGAACATTTGCACTCACTAGAGCATGCTTCCTAGCCACTGGGAAATCGGCCAATATTTCTACAGACTCTAGATACGCCTTTGGAGTTGCTCATGACTTCGGCCAACTTTGGAAAGCTCCTTTGTCACTTCCTCACTAATAAAGTTTACATCGACAACCTTTTGTCTGCCATCTGTCTTCCTTCACAATTGGCCAGTATTAAATGCTCTGCACACACTAAGGTACTACTGAGATTGACTGTGGAGACAACGGAGTTGACTCAGCTGTGGAACAAGCTGCCCTTATCGGAGAACTGGTTGCTCCCCAAATGACGAATTGCCAGTGAAAAATTGAATCCCCCGTTTCCGAATCAAATGGTATGCCTGGAATTGAGAACGTGTATGTTTTACAGAGGGACGCCTCTGAAAAAAAGAAAGCCACCTGGGAATCAGCTGGATGATCTTACTCACTGACCGAGGACCTCTGGCTTACTCCTGCCCGTCAGGTCTGTGCTCCTGAAGCTATACTGGGCTATATTGTAGATTTTATACATACCAATACTCACCTTGGCAAGGAGGGAATGGTAAGGCACTGTTTGGAATCATGGTAGAGCCTGGACCTGGAGAAAGTGGCAGAGAATGTTGCTAGACGATGTCTGATATGCCAAGAACATAATCCAGGAAAAGGCACCCCATGCCCAAAGGGATATACCCTGTAGCCAAGATACCCTTTCTGCCAACCACAACTTGATTTTATCGAATTACTGCACCTGCACTGTTATAAGTATTATCTTGTAATTCTTGATGTTTTTAGGAAATGGATTGAAGCATATCCCACCACAGATAACAAAGCCGATATCATGGTGCGTATTTTGTTGAAAGAAATCATTCTCAGATTCAGGGTACTGGAGCAAGTTGTAGCCGACAACAGCCCTCATTTTGTGGGTAAGATTAATACCCAACTATGCCAGGCTCTGGGTATTAAACAGATACTCTATTGCACCCACAGACAGCAGGCTGCAGCCTGATTGAAAGAGCTAATGGGATGCTGAAAAAAATTAGCTAAATTAGGACAAGAAACTGGTCAAAATTGGCTCAAGATGCTACCGATAGTCTTGTTCCAGATGAGAACTTATTATCAGACCAAACATGGTCTGTCAACAGCTGAAATAGTATATGACAGACTGTTAAAAACTCCCTGGAAGGCTGCTTTGCCAACCCCGAATTACCTGAGATGGACCTAAATCAAATGTTGAATGAAATTATAGTGTATGTCCTGGCACTAACCAAATCTGTCTAGGTCTTGCATTCAGAGTTGAAGGAGGCCCACCGGGAAGGAGAGGAACTGGAAAATGAACATCGAGTTCGCCAAGGAGACTTTGTTCTCATAAAGAACCATCTTAGAAAGAAGCTTGAGCCTCATTGGAAAGGACCACTCCAACGGCAGTCAAGTTACAAGGACTTCCAAAATGGACATATCTAGGACACATCAAACGTGTGCATTCATGACTGAGCTATCATACTTGTAATCTTAAGCATTTGTATTGTAGTAACCTTCCTGTCACTTTGCTAGAGTTATGCTAGGAAAGCTAACTCATCTGTCTGCTGGGTGTGTGCAGCGATTCCTCCCCATGGGAAGATAGGAGCTCTCCTAATACCCATTCTGCTGAACAGCAGTGAACAAAGGTCAGTCTGGGGCTTTTCTAATGACAGTCAGACTGGTGAGGCTCAAAATTGCACCTGTGATGTGACTGGAGACTGTGGGTACTACTGTTTTGATGGTTGGTACATTGGCCCCCCCGGAAGAAGCCATACATGGGGAGGTCAGACATCATGGCCTTCCACCATTGTCAGATCTGACAAACCAACAAATGCTATCTGCTACTGTCATTTCAAAGGTAAGGGGACTTACTTTCTGGGCAATAGCACTTGTGCCATGTGGACAACAGTGGAACCACTGCACCTCCTGAATGGAACTCAATGGGTTTGTGGGGAAAAGGGCCTACTGGTTTCTCTCAGGAGAGACAGCTAGCTGATAGGACATCCAACAAGGGAGCAGAAATTGGATGGGATGCTGCTTCCTGGCCTACCCTGTACTCCACATGCAAATGCTGAAAACCCTGGACCAGCACCCTTCCCTCCTACGGCAAAAGTGAGGAATCTCACAACCGGAGCACTTCTGGATGATGGTTTTCCCCTTCTATGGGGCGGACTGCAATTCGAGGGAAATCATCAACCTGACCACAGTTTTAGAGGAGATGGCCAGTAGTACCACTAAGACCATGGATGGCGTCCAGGGAACGGAATGGCCCTTGGTTTTGTTCTGGCTGAAAAAGGAGGTGCATGTGCCGTTGTAGGACAAGAGTGCTGCACCTACATCCCAGATGAATCAGAGAACATTACCTCTCTCTCCATTCACATTCAAAAGGAGGTAAATGAAATCCGGAAAATCGGGGCCGACATCTTTGCAGGATGGAGCTGTATACTGCTACATTATGCTACCAGCATTGCAGGAGTACTCATGCTTATTGCACTTTTCCGATGTTTATGGCCCCTTGTCAGCAGGTGCTTTTGCCCTACACCCACAGGGATATTTATACAAAGAGTCCACCTAGAAGAAAGGGGACCTCAGAGAGACCGAGGTGCAAATAACGAGGATGGAGACTACGATGATGTAGACTACGATGATGTGGAAAGCCCTTTGGCTTATCCCAAGTGTGAAAATTAACATGTACAACAACCCCGACGTTGATAATCCTAGTTGTCATGGAATGACAAAAGGAGGGAATGAGGAATTATATGCAGAATTAAAAGGGCTAAAACCTAACTGACTTGTTGCATGGGAAAGCTGCCAAGGATACCTAGCAACAATCAGAATATGTATGTGATAACAAAGTACATCAGCAACTCCAAATAGTATTCTGGGCTCACTTGGGTTGCAGATTTTCCCAGGCTCTGTGACTGGAGCCCTGTAGTTCAACTGAGCACGCAAGCTTGCTAATAAACAGTATGTACTTTTTTAAAAAAAAATTTTTTTTAGTTTTTCTATACATTTTACAAATTAAAAACCCCAAATCCCAATGAGGACCATTAATACAGTGCAAAATTAAGCATACAATGACAATATGCTACAAAGGAAGAGAATTTGACAAAAAAGCACCTAAATTGAAGACAAGTAAACTTAGTATCCTCCCCAAGCCCCACAACACAAAAAAAAAACAACTCCAGACCAACCACAACACAATGTAGAGAGTATAAATCAGGACAATCAAACTCCCAGACTGTGAATACACTTAGCAACAGAGGATAATAATGCCTACTACCAGAAAAAATAAGGAGCTGAAAGCAAGGGACCGAAAAGAAAAAAAAACCCTAGTCAAGAGGAAGGTTATGAAAGTACTCGATAAAAGGTCCCCAGACCTTATGGAACTTTAGATCCGAATTAAGAACTGAATAATGAATTTTTTCGAGGTCCAAGCAGGCCATGATGTTGTTAAGCCATTGTGAACATGCTGACCCACCCACTTTGACAGAAGCCGGGAGTTATCAAAACAACGAATATGAGTTTCTTGAAGGAAAGCAATGTCAGCTTTGAGTTGTTTAATATGTGAGAATACCTTCCTCCTTTTAACAGGGTGATTCAATCCCTTTACATTCCAGCTCACGAATTTAAGTGCACTAGCCATTATCAACTACTAATGTATAAAAGGCAGCAGGCATATAGAAAGTCAAGCAATACAATAGCAGTATGGGAGCAGAAATGTAAACATAGATTCGTAAAATCAAAACATAAACATGTCCTGAGCAGTAAAGAAAAACAATAAATACAGTGAGTGATGTTGGAACTGGAAAACTCACCATCCACACAACCCAAAGCTAGACGGCTACCAAAAAAAGCAGCTAGCTCTACCAAAAAAATTAACCCAAATACAACTTCCAGTTCTGTGTCATTAACAGCAGTTCCGTATAAATACTATAGCAAATAGTAACTAGTTTATGCACTAGAAAACATAACTACAAATTGGAACATCTTCTGCAGAAATATAAGACTTAATACAGAGAAAATCGGAAGAAAACCAAAACTAACCTACCCGCGAAAAATTATAGAAGAATAAAGTAAGAGAAAGGGAAAAAAAAGGGGGAGGGAGGGGAAAATTATAAATTCAGGAAGAGTACTTATCAACCATTTACAGAGAGGAGAAAAAAAAATCAGAGACTAAAAAAAAGGTGAAGAAAAAAAAAATTAAAAAAAAGAAAAAATAAATCAGCAATTAAACTGTGAACCAACAAACAGGGAGGCCTTCACTAAAGACTTCAAACCTCCAAAACAAGTTAGAGTCAGTTGTAGAACTCTATAGATAAAGTTATACAAGAATAAAATAAATTACACAAATACTATTTAAACGTCCATAGGGAAACATTAAGCACAGAATGTCTATTTAAAAAAGACACACCAAATCCAGGGAGAGATTGTCAACAGCCCTTAAGAGTTTCAATGGATAATGTCTGAGTGATTCAAGTAAAGTCTGAGTCCAGAAAAAGTAATTTTACTACGAGAAGTACTTATCCACCATTTTAGGAGGTCCGATCGGGTTCCGAAGATGACTGGATAGCCGGAAGACTTGCCACAAATGCTTCAGCCTTCTTCACTGACTTAAACCACTTATATTTTCCAGTATTAAGCTTGATTCGTAAATCGGCAGGAGTGCGAAGGGAGGGTTTAAAACCACGATCAAAAAGCACTTTCATTACGCCTTTAAACAGCGCGCATCTTTAAGGTCTGAGGTGCAAAATCTTCCACAAAGCGAATGATTGTATCCTGGAAAGTAAAAGAACCTCTGCGACGTGCCTCCATAATCAGACGGTGTTTTACCTGGTATTGATGAAAGCACAAAATTACCGGTCGCGGGCGGGAGCCCAGAATTCCGGGGGGAACGTAGACCCTGTGTGCCCTTTCGAGCTCAGGCGGGTTCGGAAGCAAATCTTTCCCGAATATCTCGCAGAGAAACTCGGCGAAGAACTTCACGGTTGATCCCTGTTCAGTGGCCTCTGGCAACCCAAGAATTTGGAGGTTACAACGTCTGTTGCGATTTTCGAGATCCACCATTTTGGAAAGGAGTTTGTTACATTTTTCCTCTAAGCTGGAACAGAGAGTCTCCAAGTATCGAACACGACTTTCTAAATCTTCAGAGGTCGAATTGATGCGAGATGAGTGTTCAGCATGTTCGTCCACTCTATCGTTGATCCGATCCAGTTTGGCTTCTAGCTGTTTGAAAGCGGTTCTAAATTCCTTTAAAATTTCGTCTCGGAGCTGCTCGAGCGCAGCGCGGGTCTCAGCCGAGAGAGCCGGAACTTCCTTTCTCCCGGATTTAGAACTCTTGCTAGACACTGTAAGGTAGATGTGTTCACAGGCAAGTAAAAGAAACCGAAAAAGTTCCTAACTAAGGTTTATAAAATGGAGATATTTAGAGCAAAGATAGCGACAATAACGGAACAAAAGTTCGGAGCAGCTAAGCAATCGCCATCTTACCGGAAGTAACAGTATGTACTTTTAAGTAAACTGTGTTTGAACCTAAAGGCCTCTGGTAGAGAGGCACATTAAGATTATCACAAACATAAACATTTAGTCCCTTCACCACCTTCATAATATTGCTACAATATGTACCCCCTCTATATGATGCATCTCTGCAACTTGTCAAGATTTATTTTAACATAAGACCTCTGTCACCTGAAATTAGCAGGTGCATAGTAACAAACTCATCTACTTCTCACCAAATTCAAAAGGATAGCTCACTGCTGTCCTTCAAGTTCAGTAAAGGATGCCTAAGAAATGCTTCTTTTGCTTTTGGCATTCACATCTGAGAAGGTTTGAAAGCAATGGAAAAACTTGGAATTGCTTACATTTCTTAACTGCCATCTCAACCTGAAATGCTGTCTTCAGTGTCCTTTAAATCCACAATCTCAAATCCCTCTGCTGTTCTCAAACATTAAATTTGCCTCCATTCAGAGGATAATTACTATATTTTGACCAAAAATGTATCACTTCTCACTTGGTGACATTGGATTCAATCTGCCACTTTCATCCCACTTCCGATATTATTAATATCACTTTACAGTTTCCTTTGTTCTTGTAAAGAATTAACTATGCCTCCTATTTTGGTAACATCTGCAGATTTCCCCCAAGGCCTATATCTGAATCATTGATGTATGTAGTGAACAGAAGTGCCTCAAGAATTGAACCCTGTGGGATAACATGACCCACTTGCAACCACTCTGAGAAACTGCCCTTAATTTCTAGTTTCTGCTTTCTTCCTTCTAACCAATTATGAAGGAAGTGACACTCTTCCGTCTTTGTTTTTTTCTTCCTATCGGTGCTTCTGATTAAATTTTCATAATTCACATTTGGGATAAAAGAAAGAGAGGCCACCCAGTATTGTGCCACCGAGGACTCCATTAAACTTACTTCAAAACCCCTGTCAAAGAATGTAGAATACTTGGTGGTCAGGTTTATTTTATTCTTTCAGCTGTTGCCTATAGGAATGCAGCTCATTTGTATTTCTTGGTATTCTATTCACGTAAATCACCTGCAGTATAATTTGTAGAAACAAATTTGGAACAATCTTTCACCAAATGAGGTACTGCCAGTGGTAGTCTACAAGAGTGGTCAATGTAAAATACTGCAGCCTTGATAAGGCTGAGAAATTTGTGGTTTAGAAAACACAATTATTGTTCTTTTTATAAATATTGAAGTATTGCAATATGTCTTTTGGCACGTAACTAAGAATGAGAATGACTTATCATTGGTATTTTAAATATTTTCCTTGAATACTCCATTCTGAAGTGTTGATATTCCTTGTGATGGTAAGCTACAATAAATGCTTGAAACTGTCCCATAATTTCGCACAGCTGGCAGGATAACAGATCTCTCTGCCAAATTAAAACTGTTCCCCAAAGAGCACTCAAGACTTCTTGCTGCTTTGAAATTTGGAGTCTGATGCGAATCTCACAATGGTGAATTCCCAGAAATGAAGAAAAATGTCAGTGAGCATAGTAGGTGTAGAGAGGGAACTTGGCAGTTTTTGCAGAATGAAAATTAAAGTGGAAAATTAAATAAGAAGCTTATGGGAACAAAATCTGGACATGTGGAGTGTACTGGATAGTAACCTTTTTTATTGTACACTAGGTGGTATAGTTTTTATTTTTATCCCTAGACAATACTGATTCTGACATGTGACTTGGTCATTGCAGAATACTCTTTAGTGTAGATTAATGGCTGAAAGAATCAGATGGATAGTTTTGGGTATGTGTGACAGAGGGCAAGTCTCAATAAAAGAGAAAATAAAGAGAAGGGGAAATGGTACTCATGAATGTAGAAGCTGACGTGGACCCTTTGGGCTGAATGATCTCTATATGTTGTTGTAAGCATAAAATCAATCATTGATGAATGGGTTGGAGGTAGATTTGCAGATGAAATTGTATGATGGCGGATTTATTTTCTTTGCCTTGTGAGACTGTGGACTTTAGCAGTAAATAGACCAGAAATGCAGCTGGTGCAGGACGTAATGCCAGACCTATGCCTGGGAGCTACATGTTGGTGTCATCTTCTGGCTGGCAGGCTCTCCAAACCTCAGGCAGTCTGCACTTGATCTCTTTCTTGGTAGTTGGAGATGGCCTTCCTCATCAAGGAAGCCATGACCAGCTTGTTTATGAAAATCCTTCATACCTCAGAAAGGATGTGTTGTCATTTGGAGAGAGTCCAGAGGAAGTTCACAAGGATGATTCTAGGAATAAAGAAGTTAACATATGAGGAGTGTTTGGTAGTTTTGGACCAATACTCACTGGAATTAAGAAGAATGCGGGATATCTCATTGAAACTTGCTGAATTTTGAAAAGACTACTTAAAGTGGATGAGGAGAGGATGTTTCCTATGGTGGGGTTATCCAGAACAAGAGGGCACAGCCTCAAAATTGAAGGGGACCTTTTAAAACAGAGGTAAGGAGGAATTTTTATAGTCAGAGAGGAGGGAATCTGTGGTGGAGATGAAGTCCATGAGTATACTTAAGGCAGAAGTTGGTAGTTTCTTAATTGGTCAGGCCATCAAAGGACATGGCGAGAAGGCAGGTGTATGGGGTTGAATGGGATCTGGGATCAGCCATGATAGAATGGCAGCGCAGACTTGATGGGCTAAATGGCCTAATAATGCTTCTATGTCTTATGGTCTAACCCAGAACCTCAATTCCTTTACTTGCATTTATTCTTAAACTGTTGGTTTCTGCAGTTTAAATTTGTCCAGAATTTCAAAGTTCTTGCAACAGCTAACTTGATATGCTCTTAAATTGGTTGTTTGAAGTGTCACTGATGATGTTAATTTAAACAATATATATAACCCATTATTGTCCATTATTTATTTCACAAAGACATGAATAGATTTGTTTCTTTGTTTTTACAGGGGTATTCTGAAATTAAGTGATCATAATCAAATTATGATTGTCCTTGGCAAATTCTATAGAAGTGGTTTGCCATTGCCTCCTCCTGGGCAGTGTCTTTACAAGATGGGTAACCCCAGTCACTATCAATACTCTTTTGGACATTGTCTGCCTGGTGTGTAGTTGCATAAACAGGACTTGTGATATGCACCAGCTGCTCATGTGACTATCCAACACCTACTCCCATGGCTTCATGTTGCCCTGATCTGGAGAGCTAAGTAGGTGCTACACCTTGCTCAAGGGTGACCTGCAGGCTCATAGTGGGAAGGATCGCCATACACCTCCTTTTGTAGAGATGTATCTACACCTAATCTGTTTATATGCAGCAGATTTTTTTTCAAATGTTGTTACTCCTTCAAATGTTGCTGTACTCCGACAGGTGAAGTGGTCCAGTTAGTCAATTTTGTTATGACCACTACCATAACTGATCATTGATTAGGAGGGTGAAATTACCATTTCTGCTCATTATCACCTTGTCTTTCCTTTTCCATCATGAATGGTGTAAAAATTAAGTGTCTGTAAAGTAATTGAACAGTGATTCACTACTTCATACAACTCACAAAAATGCTAAAGTGTATTTCTGTACTTCAGATAGTAATTTAATTGTTTCTCCTGGCATTTTACATCAATGCACCAAGTTTATATGAAAATAAGATAACATTGGATGCTTTATGTAACAACTATCACCATGGGGGATAAAATAGTGAAAGGATTAAAAGCTGCTCAGTTTCTCATTTAATCTTCAATGCCTCATTTAACATTTTGTATGCATTACTTCTCCTTTGAGAAGGAATCAGTTTGTTATTTCTCATACTGTAATGTTAGTTACTTAGACATATGAAGGATCCTATTTGTCATTACCAAAAATAGAACAGAAAAATGTTTTCTATCTGCTTATTTCAACCAGCAAGTATTAAAATCTGATGGTTATTTGATTCTCTTGCCTCACTGATGACAATATTTGGACTAATCCAGATTACCTTAGTTCCTGAGGAGAGATGAATGGTCAGTGTTGTTAGTTAGTGGCTTTTTTGAAACAATATTGTGGCAGCTTACAGTATTTGTAGCAGAAGTTTGATTATCAGCAGTTCTAATAATACACTGTTGCTTTCAGTATGCTCTTTCCAGTTGTGGTTAGTCTTGCACTATCAAGCTACATACACAACTATGACAGCAAACCTCTTTGTGTATATTTGTCCCATATGTGTTCTTGTGTTGATGCCATCATCACGCAGTAGGTCAGTGATCTGTAACTTTTGACTGCATTTCTGAAACTCATTGTGGTACAGGCACCAGAACTTGAATTTCTCAGTCACTTATTTGTTTTTATCACTTCAGATGTATTTAAAAAGAGTAAGTACAACTTAAGTTTCTAGCTCAGTTTTTGTTCAGTTACATTGCAGCATGAATTTTAGTGGGGATCAAAATAATGGCATTGTTCATGAAAAGTGATGGTTTAAACAAAAATTCAGGTTCTAAGCTTCAGAATGGATTTTAGGATGCTGAGCAGTGATCTTAAATTGAACTTTTAATCACTTGAATATTATCAGATAGATTTTCTTTCCAAATATCTAATCCACCTGAAGTTACAAGTAAGCTTGTATGGTGTTAAAATGCTTATTAAAAAGCCTACTAATGACAGAATTTGACCTGCTATGATGGCTATTTCTTTTGATCAAAGAGAATGGATACCTGTAGCAAGAGCTGAGGTACTTTAATTTTGCCAGGTGCGAGTTTGAGATTGGTTACTATAGAATCTGATCTTTTCTAACTCACTTACTCTGAGCCATTGCTTGTTCACATTTTTCACAGGTTTGCCTCTTTCATTTATGTGTCTCCTTTTAAGGGGTGCCAAATGTATTCTGTTAGAGTCTCAGTTTTAGCTGATGAAGGATATAATGCAGTTAAACGATGCAATCAGCCGCGCTGCTTTTCAGAATATAGATTACTCTGTTGATCTTTGAATTTTGGAGAAAAAAACACTGTCATTAATAGAGCATAAACGAGGTGCTGCTTTTCAAGGTATAGAATCGGTTGGTACTTCCTGAAACTATTTGTGAAGGAGGAGGTATGCATCTAATAACTAAAGTTATAGCATTCTTTTTGTAATTTCAAAGGTTCATTTTATTATCAAAGCGTACAACTCTGAAATTCTTCAATTCTTTGGGTAGCCATGAAACCAAGAAAGAAAAGAAAGGCAACATGATCATCAACCCTCGAATACCTCCTTTTGCACAAAAAAAATTGAACAAAATTGATCAGGTACATTGGCTGCCAAATCCCTCCTCCTGCACAAAAAAAAGAGAAGATCTGGCAGAAAAACACAATATAAGACTGCAAAAAAGATTAGATCGTTGAAGTACACATTCATCTCGGCAACACATTCTGCAGCAGCAGGCTCTCTCCCCCCCCTCTGGTAGCGCTGCAGCGCGATCAAAAGACAGTCAGCTGGTGCTCACCCTTTGCACTTGCTTTGATGCTTCAATCACCCTCATCGCTTTAGTTGGCAAACAATGAAAATTTAAACTGGTGAAATGCAGCCAAACATCGGTTTGTGCTCCCCCATCCCCGTCCTGCAGTCTGCCCACTATGAGTTTCACTCACGCTGTCCCTGCCTCTTGGAATCTCGTCGGAGACTGTAGAGTGCGGAAAAAATCCAAGAGATCTTCAAGCTTCCACTCTTTGCCTTAATGTTTCAGTCAGCCTTGTTGCTTTAATCAGCGAACAATGGAGCTATTATCAGTGAAATGGGGTCAAACATTGGCTTGTGGACCATCCAGCAGCCTTCTTGCCATGGGATTCGCTCACACTGCCTCTGCTTCCCAGAATCTTGGATATTGCAGAGTGCTGAAGTACACAAATGATCTCCAAACAGCAAAACACAGTTTCCAGCAGTTCCAGAAACATATCTAAGATGAGAAACAAAAGTAAAAGTGAAAAAAGCAAACACGAGGAAATCTGCAGATGTTGGAAATTCAAGCAACACACACAAAATGCTGGTGGAACACAGCAGGCCAGGCAGCATCTATAGGGAGAAACACTGTCGACGTTTCGGGCCGAGACCCTTCGTCAGGACTGAAAGAAAAGATAGTAAGAGATTTGAATGTAGGAGGGGGAGGGGGAAATGCGAAATGATAGGAGAAGACCGGAGGGGGTGGGGTGAAGCTGAGAGCTGGAAAGGTGATTGGCAAAAGGGATACAGAGCTGTAGAAGGGAAAGGATCATGGGATGGGAGGCCTAGGGAGAAAAAAAGGGGGAGGGGAGCACCAGAGGGAGATGGAGAACAGGCAGAGAGAGAAGAAAAAAAGAGGAGGGGGGAGAAAAACTAAATATATCAGGGATGGGGTAAGAAGGGGAGGAGGGGCATTAACGGAAGTTAGAGAAGTCAATGTTCATGCCATCAGGTTGGAGGCTACCCAGCCGGTATATAAGGTGTTGTTCCTCCAACCCGAGTGTGGCTTCATCTTGACAGTAGAGGAGGCCATGGATAGACATATCAGAATGGGAATGGGACATGGAATTAAAATGTGTGGCCACTTGGAGATCCTGCTTTCTCTGGTGGACAGAGCGTAGATGTTCAGTGAAACGGTCTCCCAGTCTGTGTCGGGTCGCACCAATATATAAAAAGCCACACCGGGAGCACCGGACGCAGTGTACCACACCAGCCGACTCACAGGTGAAGTGTCGCCTGACCTGGAAGGACTGACTGGGGCCCTGAATGGTGGTGAGGGTGGAAGTGTAAGGGCAGGTGTAGTACTTGTTCTGCTTACAAGGATAAGTGCCAAGAAGGGAAGTGATAGGAGGGATGAATGTACAAGGGAGTCGTGTAGGGAGCGATCCCTGCAGAAAGCAGAAAGGGGGGGAAGGAAAGATCTGCTTGGTAGTGGGATCCCGTTGGAGGTGGCGGAAGTTACGGAGAATTATACGTTGGACCCAGAGGCTGGTGGGGTGGTAGGTGAGGACAAGGGGAACCCTATCCCGAGTGGGGTGCGGGATAGGGTTCCCCTTGTCCTCACCTACCACCCCACCAGCCTCTGGGTCCAACGTATAGCCACCCCACTTGGGATAGGGTTCCTTTGTCGTTCCACTGTCAAAGTCACTTAGATCACATTCCTTTCCCATTCTGATGTTTGGTCTGAACAACAACTAAACCTGTTGAGCATGTCTGCACATTTTTGTGCATTGTATAGCTACCACGATTGACTGATTAGATATTTGCATTAATGAGCAGGTGAACCTAATAAAGTGTCCACTAAGTGTATGTCACCATATACCACCCTGGGATTTATTTTCTTGTGAGCATTCACAGTAAATAGAAAGACACACTATAGAATCAGTGAAAAACTACAGTCAGATAACCAATGTGCAAAATACAACAAATTGTGCAAATACAAAAATAAAAAGCAAAATGATAATAGATAAATAAGTAACAACTAATATTGAGAACATGAGTTGTAGAGTCCTTAAAAGTGAGTTCATAGGTTGTGGAATCAATTCAGTCTTAGGGTTCAATGTTTCCAGTGGCATTGCAAAATCACTCCCAGGATGCATTCCTGTTCTACACTTTACATTCATTAGAGAAAACACAATATTTGGAGCAAATTCTCATTATGCTTCCCTGAAAGGATTTGTTACAGGCAGAAGTTTAATATGTATTTATAACATTACATGCACTTCCACATAAAAGCAAGCACTGAATGATTCTGAATGATAGCCAATCTGGTTCAGGAGCCTGGTAGTTGGGGGGATAATAACTGTTCCTGAACTGGTGGTGTGGAACCTAAGGCTCCTACACCTCCTAAATGACATCAGCAAGAAAAGAGCATGTCCTGGATAGTGGGGTTCCTTAATGATGGATGCTGCTTACCTGCGACGGTACTCCTTATAGATAAGCTCGATAGTAGGGAGGGCTTCACCTCTGATGTACTGGGCTGTATTCACTGCTACCTTTTGTCAGCTTTTCTGTTCACGGGAACTGGTGTTTTCATACCAGACTGTGCTTGACTTAGTGGGTCAAGCAGCAACTGTGGGAGGAAAAGAATTGTCAAAGTTTTGGGTTGAACCTTGCTTCAGGACTGAGAGCAGAGAAGTGAACTAGCCAGTATGAAGTGGAGAAAGGAAATGTTAGGAAAGAATTCTGGTTCCAGCTATAGTTCGCCACTCTTCTAATGGTTCCCATTTTCACCTCCTCCTTATCAGAATCCAGCACTGGTAGCACAGTATTCCTGCTTATCCCCTTCCAGCAGTGTCTCCTATCTTCAAACTCCTCATGAACCCCTCCCCTCCATCTTGCTCTATTTGTTCTTTCCCTCTCTGTGGCTCCATCTATCATTCACCCACCAACATCTGCCTGAGATATTACATCACTTCCCTGTATACTGGTTAGCTCGCCTCTCCGCTCTTAGCCCTGATGTAGGATTTTGACCCAAATCATTGACAGTGCAGTTCCTCCCACAGATGCTGCTTGACCTGCTGAGCTGGTAGCAGATTGTTGCTCTTGATTCCAGCTTCTGCAGTATGTTGTGTCTTCGTTAAATCTGAGACATATTGTTGGAATAGGCAAAAGTGAATGTGCAGAATGTATTGTTTTAAATCCACTTTCCCCTATGTGCACAGAATTTTGAGAAATAATCACATCGAATTAATATTGTTTTTATTTTTGTATTTTAATTTTTGCTTTCTCTTGTATATTGTCTTGTAAGTGCCACTGAACTATTTCCACAATGTAGGGAATATACTAGTGGCTGCTCTGTTCTGTATATAATCTGTTCTGAAAGATTATCTACTCCAGATTGCTTGATAAACTTACTAATTTGTGTAAAGAACTGGTGGGGAGGAACACTTGACTAATGCAAAAGATTGCATGGGTTTTCTTTGGATGCCTCAGTTTCCCCCACATTCTAAAAGATGTGTGGGTTTCATTTAGTAAGTTGTAGGTGTGCCATGTTCATGCCATAAAGCATAGTGACACATTTGGGAGAGCCCCCAGACGCATACAACACATTTTACTGTATGTTTCGATGTACATGTGATAAATAAAGCTAATAAAGCATTTTAAAATAAAGAAAACGTTTTGAAAGGGCTGCCTAAGAACTAGCTTTATTTTTAATTCTTGTATGAATTATTCTGTAATTATTGACATATTGCTAAAGTTGTATCAAATACACTCCACCTTCTGGTACTGAATGTATTGATTCAAGCTTTCTTAAGAACACAGGTTATATTTGAGTTTGTGATTCCACTCCAATTAATTTTCCAGTCTTTCTTGACAATAAATTTGAAACAGATTTGTGTTTATGCTCAGCAGCAGATTTAAAACTTGTCAAAGCTATAAGAATCCTTTTGCCTGGCAATTTTACAGTCCAGGTAAATTTTACATTGAATTTAAACAAGATCGGACTCTTTGTTTTAGAAGTAAAACTTTAAATTGAAAGTGTCATGAAATTGTTTAAATTTTTTTAGAATTTTAGTTTTATATTATGTCCATTTAAGATAACTGCACTAGTGTTTAATCAGTTTAATAAAGTATACAGATTTTATACAAGGGCACACATCAAATTGTCTAATGTGATTGCTGAACTAATTGAAAATACTTTGTATAATCTGAAAACTCTAAACTAGAGAAGAATTTTTTAAGAACTCTTGGCAAAATCAACTAATGACAGAGAAAACATGACATAAATATCCAGAGAACATTTCTAAAGGTCTTTATTGAAATTGGGTAATAAATTAAACAGAATTTTATCACCTCAATTTTTAAATTCCGGGATTAATTTTTTCACAACATTGTGTGCATGTGAATTTCGGTTCCCAGACTAACATGCTGTATTTAAGGAGTTTGATAGGTCATTTTGTATTAACTTTATTATAAGGGTCAGTAATTATGCTGTATGACCATCATATAAATGCAAAGCTTCATGCAAAGTTGAGTCTGGAAGATAGTCTCCTGAGGTTTCACATTTATCAAGTTAATTTGAGGTCTAGTGCAGCCCTCTCTAGATTGCCACAAGTTTTCAACCTGTTCATTGAGAGCAGACTTTGTGACCTTGGAAATTCATGAAAAAGTAAGATTAATTCGAGAAGAAAATGCTTTTTGAATTGTTTAACTAGCTTGCTTCAGTGCATTTTGTACTTTTGAAGAAGGTAAGTGAAAGAAAGCAAGGAAAATTTCCAGGGAAAATAAACTCCCATGTTTACTCGTGATTAATTTGATATAGTTTATTTTGGTCAACTTGGCCAAAAGGATTTTACAAAATGTTTTCAAGATTCTGGCAGCATGATGCTGTGTATATTTATCTCTATCCCAGTTTCAAATTTTGCAATGCCTTTGAATTGAAGGCACTATTCCTTGAAGTGGAAAGAAAAAAAAATGCTGGAGGAGCTCAGCAAGTCAGGTGGCATCTATGGAAATGATCCTAACGAGACCCTTCATATCCTGATGGAAGCATCTTGGCCTAAAACGTTGACTGTTTATTCCTGTCCATAGATGCTGCATGACCTGCCTAGTTCCTTCAACATTTTTTTTGTGTTTTTCTGGATTGCCAGCATCTGCAGAATGTTCAGAAAAATAATTGTGAGGTCTTAAGAAAAATGGAAATTCAGGAAGAGAGCTACAACAATAAAAATATGCTGGGATTGGGAGAGGGACGGAATGGAAAGATATAAGTTCATGAACAAGATTTAACAATAACAGGTCAGTGGAAAATCTGGAGCTAGTACAGATCAGCAAAGATGAATTCTGGATGAACTGTATCTGATGTGGTTTAGATGCACATTACTGAATTTTTGCATGAGTGAAAATGCGGAGGCTGCAGGATATTAACTACAATAGCACCAGAATATCATCCCTTTGGCTGATAAATATTTGATTTGGGCTTCATGAGAAAAGGGTTGAGATGCTGCTGGATAATGTCAAGAGAATAGGAGCATTCTTAATGCTAAATAGTATGTCAAGTTGGAGATTTAGGAATTTGAGTGGGATGATATGTCCATACAGTTTAAACTACTTTTGGTAGTGACTAGCAAGGTTGTGATTTTTTTTGAGGGCATGGATATAAGAAAAGGATGAAGTGTCAAGACATTTAAGAATGGCACAAGGAGGGATTGATGACCAGAGGGTCCCAGAATTCCTTCTTCCAATAATCAATGAGGAATATTAAAGATGCATGCATGTATGGGAATATGTCTAATATTTATGTGCTGACCTGGACCTCCAGAAGTAGACTGATGTAACTTTCTGTGTCTGTACTCAATACTGAGTATTTCTTAAAAGCATAGAAAACCTACAGCACAATACAGGCCCTTCAGGCAACAAAGCTGTGCCGAACATGTCTTTACCTTGGAACTACCTAGGCTTACCCATAGCCCTCTGTTTTTCTAAGCTCCACGTACCCATCCAGGAGTCTCTTAAAAGGCCCTATTGTTTCCGCCTCCACTGCCAGCAGCCCATTCCACGCTTGAGTCACAAAAAATTAAACTAGCTGCTTAAACATTGACAGCAGTATGATTAATAATTAATATTACTGTCTGCCTTTGTCAGGAGATTAAGGGCACTGACAAAATTTGGCAGATTTAAAAAGTAGGCATGTGTAGGCGACTATTAGTTTTAGATAAACAGATTGGTTTAAACAAAGAATACAGCATTATAGCAATAGAAAATAAAATCAGTAATTGATTTTGAGTATAAATTTAGGACATTGATCATCGTATCATTGATAAATTAATTTTATCCTTCTCCTTCTCATAGTCGGGCATTTTTATTTTGAGATTGAGCATGATCTTCCACTTCTGTCCTGAAAAGTGGAGAATAAATATCCTTTGGACTGAGACACTTCATCAGGATTCTTCATCATAAATCCTGACGAAGGGTCTTGGCCCAAAATAGCAACTGTTTATTCCCCTTCATAGATGCTGCTTGATCTGCTAAGTTCCTGCAGCATTTGGTGTGTGTTACTCTTGATTTCCAGCATTTACAGAATCTCTTGTGTGAATAAATATGCTTGAACTCCTTCAATATTGTGTTGCCTTTGCATGTCTGCATTGATACACACAAACACACTAATGCCTCATATCCTTTAGTCCATACACATTTCCTTACTGCTTCCTTCCCTCCGTAGTTCTCTTTTCACTTCCTGGTTTTTCCTGACTCTTCAGCTGTGATTTGGTCATTTTGTCCCAAATCTGGGACAATTTGTTGAATCTGCCCCAACCATTTCTGTTTCCAGCATTGCTCCTACCTTCTTCTTACCCCTATTCTTTGAGCCCAGTAACCAGTGCCTCTGGCCAAACCCAGAACTGCTGAACCTCTACCAGAGAACCTCATTGGATGGTTCCTGATCCTGGCAGGTCTGGACTTTGTGATGCTCTGCAGCCCTTGTGATGGGTCTTGGTGTGTGATTGTTGCAGGTCTGAGAACATCTCACTTGGTCACCATATCAATGTCAAAAATTTACATAATGTATCCTGAGTCCCTCAAGACCCGGGCACTGTTGAGGATTTAGGCATCTGGATACATTCATCTTTTTCCATCATGCAAAACTGTCAACGTGTGCTTCGAAATTACTTCACCGAGTTTGTCATATCTATATGCATTTTAGAATTGCTTCCATGTTCATAAGGCATTAAATAACAAGGGAGAAAAACTTGGTAATTACTTAGTAAAACTCTGCATCTCCCTTGTGGAACTTGTTTTGATTGTTTTGGTAAGGTTGGGTTAAAGGAGGTGATGGGTGAATTCTAACCCATGGTGAGAAATTAGTTGTCTATTGATCTAATTAGCAATTGTGCCCTGCCAGCATTGTAGACAATTAATTTGCAGTGTACTAATGAGAGATAGGAATAGTAGAATACATTTATATGTCTGCCATTATCCTACAATTACAGATGTAATATGGTGAATGTATAGAGCTGTTAATGATGGTTATCCAAATTTTCCTTGTTGACTAATTTATTTCTTATTGTTCTGTCATACAAGGATTAAGCGGCTATGAATTAATTTAGGAGATTGAAGTATTGGGCCATAATGGAGTTGGATGTAGAGGTGTTAATAATATATTTCATTTGGGACTACAAAGCATATGGTGACTGTACTCAAATTTGGCCTTGTAATTACTGAGTCTTATTTTCTGTTGTATGCATGAGCAAAATTCATGAAAAATCAGGCTCCTAACTGAGAAAGGAGCATGAAAAGAGTCAGACACTGGATTCTTGGAGAGCAATTGTACGGGAATTAACATTCCGTTTCCGTTGGCCTCAAAGGGAAAAATGATTCTAAATCTGGTTATAATCTATTCTTTTCCCTGAACTTGTCAGAATCAAAGATAACAATTACTTCAAGGATACTTGAGTAATTAGCATTTGATCTTTGTAAAGAGTAATTTCAGCCCGCAAGAAAGCATGAGCTCCCCTACTTTATTATATAGTGAATGCAAGGGATCCTTATATTGTTTGGTTTAAAATACAGTCAAGAGGTGTATAGCATATAATCAGGTAATTAAGACCAACAAGTGGGCACCAACTTTTGTGATAACATCTCCCAGGACTTGGCCTTCAATGCCTAGGCTGTTGAAGTGCTCATCTAAACACTTCATAATTCTTGCAGTGACTCTGCTTTCATCATTCTCTCCAGCTGTATATTCCAAGTACTCGTTGCTCTCTGGGGTGAAAAGGTTTCCCATTAGATCCCCTGTAAATCTTGCACCCTTTACTTGACTTCTGCTCAGGGATAATGTTTAGAGTCATAGAAGAGTACAGCACAGAAACAGGCCTTTTGGTCCATCTAGCCCACACTGAACCATTTAAACTCCCCTGTCCTATTCACCTTTGCCAGAACTATAGCCTTTCATACCCCTGCTATCCATATACCTATCCAAGCTTCTCTTAAACTGTGTCCAGTTCTGGTCGCCTCACTATAGGAAGGATGTGGAAGCATTGGAAAGGGTACAGAGGAGGTTTACCAAGATGCTGCATGGTTTAGAGAGTATGGATTATGAACAGAGATTAAGGGAGCTAGGGCTGTACTCTTTGGAGAGAAGGAGGATGAGGGGAGACATGATAGAAGTGTACAAGATATTAAGAGGAATAGATAGAGTGGATAGCCAGTGCTTCTTCCCCAGGACACCACTGCTCAGTACAAGAGGACATGGCTTTAAGGTAAGGGGTGGGAAGTTCAAGGGGGATATTAGAGGAAGGTTTTTCACTCAGAGAGTGGTTGGTGCGTGGAATGCACTGCCTGAGTCAGTGGTGGAGGCAGATACACTAGTGAGGTTTAAGAGACTACTAGACAGGTATATGGAGGAATTTAAGGTGGGGGGTTATATGGGAGGCAGGGTTTGAGGGTTGGCATAACATTGTGGGCCGAAGGGCCTGTAATGTGCTGTACTGTTCTATGTTCTATAATGTTGAAATCAAGTTCAAATGTCGTAGTTGCACTGGCAGCTCGTTCCACACTCGCATGACACTCTGAGTGAAGAAGTTTCCCCTCATGTTCCCCTTAAACTTTTCATTTTTTACCCTTAACCCATGATGTCTAGTTGTAGTCCCACCCAGCTTGCACTTACCCTGTCTATATCCTTCATAATTTTGTATACCTGTATCAAAACTCTCCTTGGTCCGTGGATGACACCAAGATTGGGGATGTAGTGGACTGCAGGATAAAGTGCTAACCTATTTTAGCTTTCTTTATAACTCAAGTCCTCCAGTATTGACAGCATCCTTGTAAATCTTCTCTGTACTTTTTCAATCTTATTTACATCCTTCCAGTAGATAGGTGACCAAAACTACACACAATACTCCAAATTAGACCTCACCAACGTCTCATACAACTACAACAAAACATCCTATCTCCTGTACTCAATACTTTGATTTATAAGGCCAGTGTGCCACAAGCTTTGCTTATAATCCTATCTACCTGTGCCCCCACTTTCATTGAATTATGGACCTGTCTGTAATCCCAGATCCCTTGTTCTACTGTACTCAGTGCCCTACTGCTCACTGTGTAAGACCTACTCTGGTTGGTCCTGCTGAAGTGTAACACCTTGTACTTGCTGTATTAAATTCCATCTACCATTTTCAGCCCATTTTTCCAGATGGTCCAGATCCCTCTGTAAACAACGTTAGTCTTCCTAGCTGTTCATTACACCCTCAATCTTGGTGTCATCCACATATTTGCCGATCCAGATAACCACATTATCAACCTAATCATTGATATAGATGTCAAATAACAATGAACTCAGCACTGATCCCTGCGGCATTCCAACTCAGAGAGGCAATCATTTACTACCACTCTCTGGTTTCTCCCACAAAGTCAATGTCTAATCCAATCTACTAGTAAGATTGAACTACTTCAGCTGAATGCCAAGCAACTGAATGATCTTGATGAATCTTCCATGTGACCTTTTGACTTTTTCCAATTAATTGCTAAAGTCTACATAGACAACATCCACTGCCCTGCCTTCATCAACTTTCCTATAAGACTGGTTAGACACAACCTACCACACACAAAGCCATGCTGACTATCCCTAATCAGTCTATGTCTATGCAAATACCCATACATCTGGTCTCTTTGAATACCTTCAAATAACTTTTGAATAACTACTGATGTTCCTGATCTATAACTTCCTAGTTTATTTTTAGAGCTTCTCTAAAACAGCAGAACAGCATTAGCTATCCTTCAGTACCTCACCTGTCGCTAAGGGTGATTTAAATATCTCTTCTAGGGCCCCTGCAACTTCTGCACTTGTCTCCCACAGGGTATGAAAGAACACTTTGTCAGGCCCTGGGGATTTAACCATTCTAATTTGCCTCAAGACAGCCAACGCTTCCTCCTTTGTAATCTGTATAGGGCCCATGAGCTCAGTTGCTTTGCCTCACTTCTATGGACTCTGTGTCTGTTTTCTGAGTAAAATGCAAAAAAGTTCATTTAAGATCTCCCCCATTTCTTTTGGCTCCATGCATGGATTATCATTCTGATCTTCCAGAGAACCAATTTTGAAATCCTTTTGCTCTTAACATATGTGTAGAATCTCTTAAGATTCTTCTTCACCTTGTCTGTTAGGGCAACCTCATGCTTTCCTTTAGTGTTCCGGATTTCTTTATTATGAAACCCCTTTTTAACCTGGCATCTCTAGAAACATGGCTCATTAACCCCTCGCACACAACCACTGGACACAGTGGGGAGAAACCTACCTTTCTCGAAATCTGTATGTCTAGGGTCGGTATGACTTGGGTTCCACCAGACCAGGAAGTTGGGATGTTTTGATACCTGAACCCCAAAATGAATGAATACTGTGTAAATACTGCGTAAATACTGCTCATGTGCAATTATCCTGTGTACAATTATACCAACTTAATCAAACAGTTATTAGAGAAGAAAGAAAAAAAACTATAATTAAAGTCAAATGTGCACAATGTTGGTGTTCATATCTTCCAAAAGTGTGTCCCTTACTCACGGCGCCAACCCCTACTCACCAATCACTGGTAGAACATCCCACCTTGGACTCCATTAATCATGCATTCCAGTTGGATTGAATCCTGTGGCCAGTTCTCTCGATCTTCACTTTCCATCTCCCGCCAAAAAGATCTCGACTCACCCCAGTGTCTGTCACTAACCCTCTCTGCCCAGCTTTCTCTAGAACCTTTTCCCAATTTCGCCATCCTGATTGGCTGACCCGACGTTCCAAAGCTGAAATTCACAACCTCTTATCTTTAACAGTAACCCAAGCTCTACTAGTAGAACACACTGCTTCTATGTGTGGTGGTGGGTCGTGGTCGACCATGGGGACTGCGCCTCTGGTAGTCACTGGTTTGTTGAGCAGCGTCGACTGTGGCTATTGAAGCTGATCCTGGAACAGCAGGCTCTGCCATAGTTGCTGCATGTGTAGGGCGTTGTGGAATTGTTGTCCGCTATCCTCTGTGCTCTCCGTTTAGCTCTCTGCTCCTCAAACTGACTCAGGATCACTCTTTCGCCTTGCTCTAGGTGTTGCTGAAGAGTACCTTGCCATTTGTTACAGTCATCTGCTGTATCCTCCCAGCACTCTGTGTTGATTTTTAAGGCTTTCATGTCGCGCTTGCAGAGGTCCTTGAAGTGAAGCTGGGGTCTACCAACATTTCTCTTGCCTGTTGCTAGTTCTCCATAGAGGTTGTCCTTTGGCAGTCTACCATCCTTCATACGACAGACGTGGCCCAGTCAGCACAGTCTGTGTTGTTTTAAAAGCATGAACGTTGTGGGAAGTCCAGCGCGGGAGGAGAGGATCTCAGAGTTTTGGACTTTGTCTCTCCAGGTGATGCCGAGGATGCGGCAAAGGCTGCGCAGGTGAAAACTATTGAGTTTCCCCTCCTGTTTGGAGTAGATGATCCAAGTCTTGCTACCATACAGGAAGGTGCTGTTAACATGTGCACTGTACAAGGCAGTCTTGGTCTTTGTAAAGAATTTTGGATTCTCCCAGACCTGTGAGGAGAGTCGAGCAAGGATCTATGTTGCTTTGCCGATACGCCTATTGATTTCAGCATTAAGGGAGAGAGTGTTGCTTATGGTCGACCCCAAGTCTGTGAACTCGTGGACCACTTCTAGATCGTAATTGTCGATGGTAATGACTGGTGTCTCCACTACGTCCTAGGCAAGGACATTTGTTTTCTTTAGGCTGATGGTAAGCCCGAAGTCTTTGCATGCCTTAGAGAAGTGGTCCATGAGAGATTGTAGTTGCTGTTTGGTATGCGAGGTTATAGCAGCGTCATTGGCAAAGAGCATGTCACGTATTAAGATCTTTCCCACCTTTGTTCTTGCTTTCAGGCGTGCAGGGTTGAACAGCCACTCATCAGACCTGGTGTGCTTGTAGATGCCTCCTGTCGACGTCCCAAACACGTGTTTCAATAGCATAGAGAAGAAGATGCCGAATAATGTTGGGGCCAACATGCATCCTTGTTTGACTCCACTACGAATAGCGAAGGGTTCTGATGAGCTGCCATCATACTAAACAGTAGCCCTCGTCATCATGGAGTGACTTGATGATACTTTGGAGTTTCGGGGGACAGTTGATCTTGAGGAGAATCTGAAAGAGCCTATCCCTGCTGACAAGGTCGAATGCCTTGGTCAAATCGATGAAAGTGACGAAGAATGGTTTCTGTTGTTCCCTGCGCTTCTGGAGTTGACGGAGTGAGAAAATCGTGTCGACAGTTGACCTCCTTGTGCAAAAACCACATTGGGACTCGGTAGACTCATTCTGCCAGAGTTTGTAGACGTGTCAGAGGTACACAAGCAAAGACTTTGCTGACAATACTCAGGAGGGAGATACCCCTGTAGTTGTTGCAGTTGCTCCTATCACCCTTGTTCTTGTACAAAGTGACGATTTTGGAGTTGTGCATATCCTGTGGTACGGCTCCGTCCTTCCAGCACTGACAGAAGACCTTGTGTAAAGGTTGGTGGAGTGAGCTCTTGCAGTGTTTGATCAGGTCTGGAGGAATCCCATCATTGCCAGGAGCTTTCCCTGGGGCCAGACTCTCAGTTGCTTTGTTGAGGTCCTCAGTGGTTGGTATGGAGTCGAGTTCATCCATGACTGGTAGACAATCAGTAGCATCAATGGCTGAGCTAACAACAACATTTGCCCTCAAGTAGAGCTCGGGGTAGTGTTCCTAAGGTAGTCATAGATGAAGGGTAGTAGTGGGGACGAGCTCCCACTGCTAAGCAAATGCTCTTCATGGCGTGCGTCCCAAACAGCCTCTGACAACCAAGTCCAACATCTGGTCTTCACGTGTGGCATAGTTCTTATGCCCGGTGGAGCTGTTCTCACTGACAGGAGAAGGGGCAAAGGCGGGCGACTGGCACCTTTAAACCAGTTGCTCCAGGCAGATGGGGCTCATTAACCAAGGATGGTAGCTCATTTACGAGAGGGAATCTCCGATTATAAACCTCCGCTGCCTTGTGGCTATACCCGCTCACGGGAAAAGCTTCGGGAGTAAACCCCCAAGGAGAAATCTGGAGTCAGAGTCCTGAAGGCGGCTGACTGCTGTACCCAGCACCGGCACAGCATCTCTTGCGATGCTGCTGACACCAAACTGTATCGACTTTCGTTATCCCTTTGGACCTGTCATCTGCATGGAGAGGGGCATCCCACTGCATGGGCAACAGATGGATCTCCTTATCAATTCTGCCCTGGCTTGCACCCTGTAGAGGCCACTCCAGCTTTGCTTTATAGCGCCGGACAAACATGGGGAACAGCAGTTACTGGTTATAAGTCATAATGCTTGATTGGCGTAGATCATGGTGCCAAGGGTTGCTTCCGACAGTGGGAGAGACTATCGCATTTCACTGGACAGCTACGGCCTGCCTGAAGCTGGGCAGCCCCCAGCCAATAAGGTGCTGTCCCACCACAGTCAGTCTTCCTCACTGGGTGCATGGGGATAATGGATTATTCCATGAAGAGCTGACTGTAACTACTGCACTAGACAAGAAAGAAAACAAATCGAATAAGACAGCTCCCCTCAAGTTGGGATGTTGGAATGTCCGCACAGTGATGACTGGACTTGACCAAAACCTCAAGGATATTGAAGATGCTCGAAAAGCAGCGGCCATTAACAATGAGCTACTAAGGCTCAATGTAGATATAGTTGCCCTATAAGAAACAAGTTTGGCTGATTCAGGTACACTGAAGGAAAGGGACTACACATTTTCCTGGCAGGGAAAGAACCAAGATGAGCCCTGCGAGCATGGAGTGGGTTTTGCCATTAGGAACTCCTTGTTGCAAATGGTGGAGCCACCAGAAAATGGATCAGGGCGACCTACGGCTCTCCGTCTGCACACCAGTCATGACCCAGTATCTCTCGTCAGTGTGTATGCCCCTACCTTGAACTCTGCCTCTGAGGCAAAAGACATGTTCTACAACAAATTAGAAGTTGTTGTCAGGAATATTCCGAGTGATGAGCGCCTTGTTGTCCTTGGTGACTTCAACGCCAGAGTGGGAGTTGATAATGATTCTTGGCCGTCTTGGATACTTTGGAATTGGCAAAATAAATGACAATGGACAACATGTCCTGGAGTTCTGCTCCCATCTTGGCCTGTGTGTAATTAACTCCTACTTTCAGATGAAGTCGCAGTACAAGGTCTCATGGTGACATCCACGGTCTAAACACTGGCACCAACTTGACCTGATCATCATCTTGCTCTTTCACTAACTCTGTGCTAATCACCCACTCATACCACAGTGCAGACGGCGATACGGATCATGCTTTTAGTATGCTGCAAGATCAAACTACGTCCAAAGAAAATCCATCCCTCCAAACAAACTGGAAAACCTCGCATCAACACAACAGAGATGCAGCAGTCAGAAAAGGTTGACCATTTTGCCAAGTCAGTACAGGGTGCTATGACTGCCTCCTCACAAGGAGATACTGCAACAGAACAATGGTCATACCTTCGTGACGCCATCCATGAATCAGCTTTCTTTATTTTTGGAAGAAAAACCACAAAGAGAGTGACTGGTTTGAGGCAAAGTCCAACATCATGACTCCTGTCATCGAAGCCAAGCGTGCAGCTCTCACAGAGTACAAGCGCTCACCATCTGACCAAGTACTCCAGGCACTTCGAGCTGCTAGAAGCAAAGTGCAACAGACTGCAAGGCAGTGCACAAATGAGTACTGGCTCCAGCTCAGTGAGGACATTCAGACAGCAGCTGTGACAGGCAACATCAGATTGATGTATGATGGTATCAAGAAGGCCCTTGGCCCATCGCAGAGCAAGACAGCACCCCTGAAGTCATCCAGCGGTGAAATAATCACTGATAAAAGCAAGAAGATGGAACACTCAGTAGAACTGCTTCTATAGAAAAACGTAAATTAACTACCCTGCAACAATAGCAGTTAAAGCTTAACCAGAGCATTACACTTAAGTGTTTTCTTACATTTCTTATACTCCATCAGTACCTCATTTGTTCCTAACTGCTTATACCCACTATAACCTTTTTTTTCTCTTAACCAGGGCCTCAAAATCTCATGAAACCAAAGTACCTGAATCCTTAGGGTCCTTATCTTTACCCTTTTATTCTGACAGGCACATAGAAGCTTTGTACACTCAAAATTTCATTTTTGCAGGACTTCCACTTACAAAGTACACTTTTGCCAGTAAACAGCCTGTTATAGTCAACATTTACCAGATCCTTTCTGATACTATCAAAATTACATTTTATATTTATATTTCATTTATTATTTATAACACAACTTTGAGATTCCCCTGCATACAGGCAGCCACCAAACAAGAACCCCAAAAGAACCAAATTTAAAAAAGGTAGTGATCTCGGGATTACTGCCTGTGCCGCGTGACAGCGAGTATAGAAACAGAATGCGGTGGAGGATAAATGCATGGCTGAGGGATTGGAGCAGGGGGCAGGGATTCAGATTTCTGGATCATTGGGACCTCTTCTGGGGGAGTTGTGACTTGTACAAAAAGGACAGGTTGCACTTGAATCCGTAGGGGACCAATATCCTGGCGGGAAGGTTTGCTAAGGCTATTGGGGAGAGTTTGAACTAGAATTGCTGGGGGATGGGAATCAAACTGAAGTGACGGGGGAAGGGAGGTTGGCTCATAAATAGAAAAAGCTTGGAGACAGTGTGAAAAGGAGGATAGGCAGGTGATAGAGAAGGGACACATGCCGTCAGACCGATGGTTTGAGATGTGTCTATTTTAATGCAAGGAGTATTATGAATAAAGCGGATGAGCTTAGAGTATGGATCAGCACTTGGAGCTATGATGTTGTGGCCATTACACAGACTTGGATGGTGCAGGGGCAGGAATGGCTACTTCAAGTGCCAGGCTTTAGATGTTTCAGAAAGGATAGGGAGGGAGGCAAAAGAGGTGGGGCCTGGTACTGTTGATCAGAGATAGCGTCACATCTGCAGAAAAGGAGCAAGTCATGGAGGTGTTGTCTACGGATTCTCTGTGGGTGGAAGTTAGGAACAGGAAGGGGTCAATAACTCTGCTGGGTGTTTTTTGTAGACCACCCAATAATAACAGGGACATTGAGGAGCAGATAGGGAGCCAGATTCTGGAAAGGAGTAATAATAACAGGGTTGTTGTGGTGGGAGATTTTAATTTCCTAAATATGGATTGGCATCTCCCTAGAGTGAGTGGGTTTAGATAGGGTAGAGTTTGTTAGGTGTATTCAGGAAGGTTTCGTGACACAATATGTAGATAAGCCTACAACAGGAGAGGCTGCACTTGATCTGGTATTGGGAAATGAACCTGGTCAGGTGTCGGGTCTTTCAGTGGGAGAGCATTTTAGAGATAGTGATCACAATTCTATCTTCTTTACCATGGCATTGGAGAGGGATAGGAACAGACAAGTTAGGGAAACGCTTAATTGGAGTAAGGGGAAATATGAGGCTATCAGGCAGGAACTTGGAGGCATAAATTGGAAACAGATGTTGTCAGGAAAATGTACGGAAAAAATGTGGCAAATGTTCAGGGGATATTTGCATAGGGTTCTGAGTAGGTACATTCCAATGAGACATGGAAAGAATGGTAAGGTACAAGATTCGTGGTTTACAAAGGCTGTTGTAAAATCTAGGCAAGAAGAAAAGAAGAGTTTACGAAAGGTTCTGAAAACTAGGTAACGATAGGAATCTAGAAGATTATAAGGCTAACACGAAGGAGCTTAAGAATGAAATTAGGAGCGCCAGAAGGGGCCATGAGAAGGCCTTGGCAGACAGGATTAAGGAAAACCCCAAGGCATTCTACAAGTATGTGAAGAGCAAGAGGATAAGATTTGAGAGAATAGGACCAATCAAGTGTGACAGTGGAAAAGTGTGTATGGAACTGGAGGAAATAGCAGAGGTACTTAATGAATACTTTGCTTCAGTACTCACTACAGAAAAGAATCTTGGTGATTGTAGGGATGACTTGCAGTGGACTGAAAAGCTTGAGCATGTAGATATTAAGGAAGAGGATGTGCTGGAGCTTTTGGAAAGCATCAAGTTGGATAAGTCACTGGGACTGGACGGGATGTACCCCAGGCTACTGTGGGAAGTGAGGGAGGAGATTGCTGAGCTTCTGGCAATGATCTTTGCATCATCAATGGGGACGGGAGAGGTTCCGGAAGATTGGAGGGTTGCGGATGTTGTTCCCCTATTCAAGAAAGAGAGTAGGGATAGCCCAGGAAATTATAGACCAGTGAATCTTACTTCAGTGGTTGGTAAGTTGATGGAGAAGATCCTGAGAGGCAGGATTTATGAATATTTGTTGAGGCATAATATGATTAGGAATAGTCAGTGCGGCTTTGTCAAGGACAGGTCATGCCTTACGAGCCTGATTGAATTTTTTGAGGATGTGACTAAGCACGTTGATATAGGTAGAGCCATAGGTGTAATGTATATGGATTTTAGCAAGGCATTTGATAGGGTACCTCATGCAAGGCTTATTGAGAAAGTAAGGAGGCATGGGTTACAAGGGGACATTGCTTTGTGGATCCAGAACTGGCTTGCCCACTGAAGGAAAAGTGTGGTTGTTGGTGGGTCATGTTCTGCATGGAGGTCATGCCGGTGACCAGTGGTGTGCCTCAGGGATCTGTTCTGGGACCTGTATTCTTTGTGATATTTATAAATGACCTGGATGAGGAAGTGGAGGGATGGGTTAGTAAATTTGCTGATGACACAAAGTTTGGGAGTGTTGTGGATAGTGTGGAGTGCTGTCAGAGGTTTCAACGGGACATTGATAGGATGCAAAACTGGGCTGAGAAGTGGCAGATGGAGTTTAACCCAGATAAGTGTGAGGTGGTTCATTTTAGTAGGTCACATATGATGGCAGTATATAGTATTAATGGTAAAGCTCTTGGCAGTGTGGAGGATCAGAGGGATCTTGGGGTCCGAGTCCCATCGGACACTCAAAGCTGCTATGTAGGTTGACTCTATGGTTAAGAAGGCATACGGTGTATTGACCTTCATCAATCATGGGATTGAGTTTAAGAGCCGAAAGGTAATATCGCATCTATATAGGACCCTGGTCAGACCCCACTTGGAGTACTGTGCTGAGTTCTGCAACCTCACTACAGGAAGGACATGGAAACCATAGAAGGGGTGCAGAGAAGATTTACAAGGATTTTGCCTGGATTGGGGAGCATGCCTTACGAGAATAGGTTGAGCGAACTCAGCATTTTCTCCTTGGAGCGACGGAGGATGAGAGGTGACCTGATACAGGTGTACAAGATAATGAGAAGCATCGATCGTGTCGATAGTCAGAGGCTTTTCCCCAGGACTGCAATGGCTAGCATGAGAGGGCATAGTTTTAAGGTGCTTGGAAGTAGGTACAGAGATGTCGGGATAAGTTTTTTATCCAGAGAGTAGTGAGTGCGTGGAATGGGCTGCTAGTTGCGGTGGTGGAGACAGAATGGATAGGGTCTTTTAAGAGACTCCTGGATGGGTACATGGAGCTTAGAAAAATAGAGGATTATGGGTAAAGCCTAGGTAGTTCTAAGGTAGGGACATGTTCGGCACAGCTTAGTGGCTGAAGGGCCTGTATTGTGCTGTAGGTTTTCTATGTTCTATGTAACCTCCTATATGATCCACTAACAAATTCCTTATCACTACAGCTCGCCTCTTCTCCCTCCATTCTCTTCTGAGTCATAGAATCAGACTCAGTGCCAAAGACTTGAGCACTGTGACTTTCCAATGCTGGGTAACCCCCCCCCCCCCCCCAAACTTCCAACAGTATCCATAGTAGTATACCTGTTGTTGAAGGGGTTGGTTGTGTACATCTTTTTCGCCTTCCTTCGCACATGCCTCTCATTGAAGCCTCGAAGAGCGAAAGCCTCAATTAACCACTCCAACACTGCCCACTCCAACAAAGATTGCACTGCTTGCCCAGCCTTATTTTTATCTGTTCCTGTCAATTGCTTCGAGCGACAATTGGCCACTGCTCAAAACACAAAACAACTGTGAATTGATGTCATTTGTACTCAATCGGCGAACCTGAATGAGCTACGTCTTTGCTGCTTTTGATCATTGATTGGCTGCTGCTCAAAACACAAATCTACTGCATCAATGCCTTAGGTTTCTTTCAGTCTACCCTTTTTATGCCACTAATAATTTTACATACATCAATCCTCTTAACACTGTCTGCTTCAGTCTCCAGTCTTTGCTTGTGCTGAATTGCTCTGTCCCAGGCAGTATCCATAAGAGATAGGAGCAGAATTAGTCCATTTGGTCCATCAAGTCTGCTCTCCCATTCACTCATATCTAATCCTTTTTTCCCCTCTTCAGCCCCATTCCCCAGTGTTTTCCCTGTACCCTTTGATGCCATGGCCAATCAAGAACCTATCAATCTCAGCCTTAAATACATGCAATGACCTGGCTACCACAGCTGCCCTTGGCTACAAATACCACAAATTCACCACCCTCTGACTAAAGAAATTACTCCACAACTTTGTTTTAAATGGATGCCCCTCTATCCTGAGGCTGCACCCTCTTGTCCTAGACTCCTCCACCATGGGAAACATCCTTTCCACATCTACTCTGTTTAAGTCTTCCAACATTCAAAAGGATTTACTGAGATAATTTCAGCAAGTACAGACCCAGAACCATCCAATGTTCCTCGCATGGTAACTCTTTCACTCCCGAAATTATCCTTGTGAATTTCCCCTGATCCTTCTCCGATGCCAGCATATCTTTTCTTAGATAAGGATCCCAAAATTGTTCACAATACTCAAGGTGAGACCTCACCAGTACCTTATAAAGCCTCAGTATTACATCCCTGCTTTTATATTCGAGACCTCTTGAAATGAATGCTAACATTGCATTTCCCTTTCTCACCACTGACTCAACCTGAAAGTTAACATTTGGGGTGTTCTGCACTGATAATCCCCAGTCCTTCTGCATGCCTTGTCCATTTGTCCCTCCCCACTGATTTCCCTCTTGGTCCTTATCCTTGCAAACAAAATAAGTGCTACACCTGCCCCTACATTTCCTCCCTCAGTACCATTCAAGGGCCTAAACAGTCCTTTCAGGTGAGGTGACACCTTACCTGTGAGTCTGTTGGGGTCATTACTGTGTTCAGTACTCCTGGTGTGGCCTCCTGTATATCAGTAAGACCCGCCTTCTTGGTCCACCAGACCAAGAAGGATCTTGCAGTAGCCACCCATTTTAATTCCGCTTCCCATTCCCATTCCGATATGTCCATCCATGGCGTCCTCCACTGTTGTGATGAGGCCCTACTTAGGTTGGAGGAATAACACCTTATATTCCACTTGGGTAGCCTCTAACCTGATGGCATGAGTATCTATTTCTCAAACTTCTGGTAATGACCCCCCACCCCCCTCCTTCTCCATTTCCCTCCTTTTTTCCCTCTCTCACCTTGTCTCCTTGCCCGCCCATCGCCTCCTCTGGTGCTGCTCTGCCCCTTTTTCTTTCTTCCATGGCCTTACCACCTGGTGTTTCTCTCTCTTCCCCACCCCCCATCCCCCATCTTTTACTCCTCAGCTTTTTTTCTCCAGTCCTGCTGAAGGGTTTTGGCCCTGGAATGTTGACTGTACTTTATTCCATAGATGTTGCCTGGCCTGCTGAGTTCCTCCAGTATTTTGTGTGTGTTGCTCGGATTTCCAGCATCTGCAGATTTTTTTCTTGTTTGTAATCCTCTCTGCTCCTGTATTCAGTGCCATGACTAATGAAGACCTGTATCCTTTATGTCTTGATAGCCACCTGCTTTCACCTTCAAGAATCTTTTCATTTGCATGCTAAGGTACTTTTGTTCCTTAACACACTTTAGAGCCAAATTATGCATGCACATTACAAATACTAACCTTTTTGGAACACAGCTTGTTGTAGGCATCCAATCACAAAAACAGTCATGTACAATCACCCTCTGAGTCCTATTTTCAAGCCAGTCATGGATCTAGTTTGCTAATTTAATCTGGATCCAATGGATCTACCCTTTTGTACCAATCTGCAATGTTACATCTTGTTGAAAGTCTTACTGAACTCCATGTATACTGCATTTGCTGTACTGCACTCATCAGTATATATCATCACCTCAGATTGGTTAGACCAGATCTGCTTTGACAACTCATGTGACTAGCTCCAGTCTTTTAATCATGCCCCTCAGATTTTTTTCCAACTTTCCCACTAATGTAATATCTCAGCTATAAAAAGATACTTCTGACAAAGTTGCACCTCTGTACTGTTCAGACAAAATTATGATTTTCAGTCTTATCGTGGGGTCTGAATTCATATTCTTTAGATATGGCAATGTGATTATCATTAAGTAAAACTGTTCTTGCCCCATAACAAATTGAAAATAAATAATAAGATCTGGAGAAAACACAACTGCATGCTATATAAGAAGTCATAAACTTTTCATTAAATTGCCATTGAATTGTGATTTACTGCAGTAATATTGTTTGATTGCATTGTGTTAATACTCATTTAATAGTTCACCTACTCTACGAATTTGGATTGGTATTTGTCACCTTTATCTCTGAGGTTTCTTGAGAGTGATAATTTGAAAACTTTGACAGATTTGTGAATTATTACTCCAACAGTTGATCAGTCTGTCAAATATAGGTTTGTTAATTTACATAAAGACATGTCACTGCTGATCGTTTTATCTGTCAGTGCCTGCAGTCTATAACAATGCCCTCATCAACATTTTCTGGAACTTTGGAATAATGCCATTTATACTAGTTATCTTAACCCATTCCTCAGTTTGAATACAGGCAGTCCCCGGATTATGTATGAGTTCCGTTCCTGAGTCTGTCTTTAAGTCGGATTTATACGGAAGTTGGAACAAGTACATTCAGTATTATTTAGCATCAGTTAGTCAAACATTTGTCTTAATATATAGTATATATTTTACCTTTCTATGCATATAAAACACTTAGAAACGTATGTATTCCAATAATTAAACCACTGTATTGCTTAGTAATAATTGTAGCTTTCATCGGGGCAGCGCCTTTCACATGCTCCATTATTCTCACTTTATCCATTATCCTGGAGTTGCGAGCTCGACATCAACCCAGCACGGATGGTACGGGAGTCACTGGATCAACATCAACCTGGCACAGGAACGGTCTATCACTGGATCGAACTCGGGAAACTCCTTTCTCCAGCCCAGAGCTGATCTCACTGCGCCACCAGCCAACCGGAACCGGGGGTGGTGGGGGGTGCGGGCAGGCTCAGGGTGAATCTTAGTAAGAAAAATTTAAGCCAAATACAAAGTTAAACACTCAACACAGTGTCAACGGCAACAACTTAAAATGGCGGACGGCATTGCGATCCGACTTAAAACGGCGGACAGCGTTCTCCTTCCTCTGTTCATAAGTACGAGTTGTCTGTAAGTCGGACGTTCATAACTTGGGGACTACCTGTATTTAAATTTCCATTCTTGCATCCTTTATTGGTGATCTTATGATGTAGAAATTGAACATTCATTTTCTATTTATTCATTATCAATGTAGTTGCCAGATAGATCTAATTTTATGGCTACTTGAGAGCTGAAATTCACTGTTTTTTGTTTTACACTGAGCTCTAAATAAGTTATCAGTCTCTAAATGACCCAGCTCATGGATGAGGTGCAGGAGAGGACAGGGCAGGGCAGAAGGGGTTTATTGAGTGCAGTACATATATTCAAAGGGCACATTTGAGGTTTAAAAATACCTTTTGCAACTTGTGGAAGTATGGATCCCAAGTACATTGACATTTGGGTTCATTATCATTAAAATTTGTTCCTGGAGCATTTTGCAATTTCAGATCACAAAATCTTTATACATTCCATCACAGCTGTGCCTGTGATCACTCTTTAAGTTGAATGTGTCAGCTTTGATTTCCAATTTCCAGCATTTTATATATGTTTTCCTTTTTAAAGATTTGTCCCATCCTATTTTCAACTACAGTAAATATGAATATTTTTGAAATTCTCAGCTCATTGGAGAAGACCCAGTTTTGTGTATTACAGCTCAGTGCATTTAATCAAGCAAGGCTAGCAAAAATGTAGATTATATATTTTTTAAAAACTGTTTTAGCCTAAGTGTACTAGGCTGTGTTTATATTCATCTTCATCAAAAGAGCAGTGAGGTCTTTGAAATAACATCACCTCCAATTTTTTTACCATCTATTCTCTGTGGCTGCTGGAATTTCATGTCTTATCACCGTCAGGATTTGTTCATTGAGGTGGTGCTTTGCTGTATTCTGAAGGCCGTCAAGGACGGCTAATAAATGCAGCACTTCTGAGAATCACCTTCACAGGACAAAAATGCAAAAAAGGTTGCTGAGGTGATTCTTATCACAAAAAAATGAGTTGATACTGCATATGTTACAGTTTTAATACTTCATTATGTGCTCTCAAGAAAAGATAAATATTTGGAAAATGTGGAACACTTTTAGTTCCTCCCTACCTCATCTGAGAGTTTTTCAGTCACTACAATGTTAATGCAGACAGGAAATACGACTATGTTCACCTGATGAAGAATAATGTCAAAATCCCCTTGGAGACAACTGAGCTCCATCTTGTCTTTACTTGAGGGTTGCACACATCCTTTCTATCAGAAGTCATTTGAAAAACATGTAGGAGTCTGAAGGGATTTATTTATTTTGCACATATTTTTGATATGTTAATATTCATACACATCTTTTCTGGTTTTGAAGTTAAAAAAATTATTTTCCAAAGTCAGGTATTACTTTTGATATGTTAATATGCATACCCATCTTTTTTTGTTTTGAAGTTTTAAAAAATATTTTCCAAAGTCCATTGTTTGAGATAGGCACCAAATTTATAGCTGTTTTTCAATTGTGCTTGTGCCTGTGTGAAGATTTATTATGCTCCTTTGTCAAGCATTAATACACAAAGGTCTGTGGAGCTTGAAGCAAAAGATTTTAAAACTTAACCAGTTTTATTTTTAATTTCAAAATCTTGCCTGAAGAAATCATGAGCACCTGATTTGGAATCATTTGCCCAGTATGAACCAATTAAATGAGAACTGAAACACAGTTGGCTTTGCTTATTGCAGTAATAGTCATCATTTGCTTGAGCTCCAGCTGCTTACTAAAATGCTTGTAAGGCAAGCATATAGCAGCAATAACATCATTATAGAGGACATTGTAGTCATTATGAGACTGCTGGTGTCTATTATCTTCTGCAGCTTAGTGATGATGAATAATAAATGCCGAGAGCTAATGATTGCAACAACGTATGAGCAAAATCAACCATCTTTCATTGAGAAGCTTTGGTAACTTTGCATTTCAGGTTGCAACAGACTGTGAATTTTGTTCAATAATTGTTAAAAAATAAATATAATGTGTAATTCTGAACTTTAAATGTAATTTTTGAGTAGTTCAGCTGTAGGTTGACTGAAGATTATGTTGTTCACCTTGAGTGTCAAGGTAGCACAGCAGTTAGCACAATTGCCTTACATTGCCAGCAATTACTAATTCCCGCTGCTGTTATAAGGAGTTTGTACATTCTCCCTGTGAATCTGTGGATTTCCTCTAGGTGCTCTGGTTGCCTCCCACTTTTCAGAGACATATGGTTAGGATTACTGAGTTGTGGGCATGCTATGTTGGCACCAGAAGCATGGTAACATGTGTGGGTTGCCCTCAGCACAATCCTTGCATTGTGTTGGTTGTTGATGCAAAATGATGTATTTCACTATGTTTCAATGTACGTGTGACAAATAAAGCTTCTTTTAGAATGTGCAACAACTTGTACCTTATTCTTGGGTATTTCCATAGTATTGTGGAAAATTTAGTTCCACTGTGATTTCATGGATAATGAGGTCGGCATGGAAACTGCGGTATTTTTTCCACAGATGGGTGATGGTGTATACCTGATGCATACCCTCAAGATAATTCCTCTGTTAGGTTGTCATGGAGAAGATATTTCCTGATATTTGCATATATTCAAGGAGGTCTTGTGTACATAATACACAATTGATTTATGGCCTTCATAAATCAAAATATTAAGTACAAGAGTTGGGATGTTACGTTGAAGTTGTCTAACTTGTTGGTGAGGCCTGATGTGGAGTATTGTGTGCAGTTCTGGTCACCTACCTACAGGAAAATTATCACTAAGATTGAAAGAGTACAGTGCAGAGCAGATTTACAAGGATGTTGCCAGGATTTGAGGCCCCAAGTTATAGGGAATGGTTAAATAGGTTTGGATGCTATATCCTGGATTGTAGGAAAAGTGAGAGGAGATTTGATAGAGATATATAAAATTATGAGTGGTATAGACAGGGCAAATGCAAGCAGGTATTTGGGTGAGACACTAAAACTAGAGGTCATGGGTTAAGGCTGAAAGGTGAAATCTGCAATAACAACCAGAGGGGGAATCTTCATTCAGAGGGTGGTGAGAGTGTGAAATGTGCTGCCAGCAGAAATGGTGGATGTGGGTTCGATTCCAACATTTAAGAGAAGTTTGGAGAGGAGATGTATGGAGAGTCAGGGTCTACCAGGTGAAGGTTGATGGAACTAGGGAGAATAATAATTTGGCACGGTTGAAATGGGCTGACGGGCCTGGTTCTTTGCTGCAGTGCTCTGAATTTATGATATTCTTGAACTTTTTCATCAGTCTCCCTAGTAAACCCTTCTCGTGATAGGACTAGGACAAGTATCAGTTTTGGAAGTCTGGTGTCAAGTACATGAGCCAGCAGTGTGTGAGTAGGGCCTTAATGCTGAAGATTTTGGCCCAGGAGAAGACAATGATATTGGGTTGCTTGTTCTTTCAGTAAAGTTAGAGGCTTTTGTAGAAATGATGATTATCATTTTCAGATTCAGGTTTATTATTACTGACATACATTGTGAAATAGTTATTCTGTGGCAGCAAAAATTTCTTTAAGTTACAAATAAAAAATAGCAAAGGAATGCAAAAGAGGAATAGTGAGGGAGTGGCCATGGACCGTTCTGAAATCTTATGGCGGAGGGGAAGAAGCCATTCCTAAAATATGGGTATTAATGTGCTGGGCCTAAGATAGATCCTGTGATGTGTTGATACCCGGGAACTGGAAGCTGCTCATCCTTTCCACTGCCCACCCCTCAGTATGGACTGGTGTGTGTTTTTCTGATGTCCCTTTCCTGAAGTCCACAATCAATTCCTTGGTCTTGTTGATGTTGAATGCATGTTGTTGTTGCCACTCTATCTCAATCCAGTCCCTTAAGGCAGGGGTGTCAAACTCAAATACACAGTGGGCCAAAATTAAAAAATCAGTACAAGTCGAGGGCCGGACTGGTTCAGCGTTTATTGCAAAACTTATTGAAAATGAATTTATTACACATATTAACCTGGAACTAACAAAGCTTAGGTTATTGCCTACAAAAACAACATTGAACATTAAATAAATAAAAAATCAGTTGCATTTATTTCTTATGGCTTTATCTGCAGCTTTTCTGGAGTAATTTCTAATGAAAACATTTTTCCACAGGCCAACACTCTGTGATTCACACTAGTCTAAGCCAGATACTTGGCATCTCATCTTGGATGCAAGTTCATCAATGTTTGGAATCAGGCTCTGAGCTGAGGAAATCCTCAGAATTGAGTGAAGGTGTTCATCAGAAAGACGACTCCTGTGTGATGTTTTGTTTATCTTCATCAAACAGTTGTTCACACAGATATGTGCTGCCAAACATAGAGAGCATTTGAGCAGCTTGGGTACGCAGCTGGGGCATTGTGTTGGGAATGAAACGTAGAAACTGTGCAGCGCCCACCGAGTCATACTTTGTCTTGAGTGTGTCACTACATTGGAGTTCAATCAGCTCCATTTGTATGTTGGTTGGTGCGCTTTCCACGTCAGCTGCAAATGGATTACTGAGCAGTTCAAACCTGCTTTTTTGGGCTTCAAAGTCGGCAAATCGCCGTGTGAAGTCGGCACCAAGTATGCTAAGTTTTTCAGCAAACTTTGCACGTGGGAACACTGCGGTAGAAACCTGCTCTTTCATAGTTTGGCAACACGGAAAATGGCTCAAGTTTTCTTGCTGCATCTACGTCTCCCACAGGTGCAGCTCGGTTTTAAAAGCCCTCACTGCAGCGTACATGTCTGTGATCACACGACCCCGCCCCTGAAGCTGCAGGTTGAGCGCATTGAGATGGCTCATGATGTCACACAGAAACGCCATTTCACAGAGCAACTTTTTATCCCGGAGCTCTGTTGTGTCTTTCCCTTTGCTTTCCATGAACTGACAGATCTCCTCACGCAACTCGAAACATCTTTTCAGCACTTTTCCTTGGCTTAACCATCGCACCTCTGTGTGATAGGGCAAATCATTATATTCTGAACCCAACATCTCCAGAAACGACTTGAACTCACGGTGATTCAAACCTTTGGCTCTTATGAAGTTAACTGCTCGTGTTATGGTGCTCATTATATGTTCCATTTTCAAGGCTTTGCCACACAACGATTCCTGGTGTATGATGCAGTGATAAGCTGTCAGCTCACCTGCGCCGTTTTCCTCCCGCATCTTCTCCCGGATCCTGCCCACCAATCCACTCTTTTGACCGCACATCGCGGGCGCTCCATCTGTCGTCAGTCCCACAAGTTTATCCCAAGGCAGTCTCATTATATTTACACATCTGGATACCTCTTCAAAGAGATCTTTTCCAGTAGTTGTGCCATGCATTGATCTTAATCCCAAAAGTTCCTCTGTTACACACAGACTTGAGTCCACTCCATGAATGAAAATTGACAATTGGGCAGTATCAGAAGTGTCCCTGCTTCTCATCCACAGCAAGGGAATATGCGATGAAATCTCTTCCCTTCCCCACCAGCTGTTGTTGTAGATTGGTGGCAAGCTCACGTACACGGTCAGCAACGGTGTTTCTACTCAGGCTCACATTTGAAAATGCTTGCCTTTTATCTGGGCACACGACGTCGCAAACTTTCATCATGCAGTTTTTAACAAATTCTCCCTCGGTAAAGGGCCGGGCTGATTTAGCGATCTCTGCTGCCACAATAAAACTAGCCTTTACAGCAGCCTCACTTTGTGTTTTGGCTTTTGGGAACATAGCCTGCTGTGACGCCAGACTTCTTTTCAACTCTTCTACCTTCTGGAGCTTCTGTTTCTTGTCCAGATGCTTGTATTTGTCGTGGTATTTCGTTTCATAGTGTCGTCTTACGTTATATTCTTTAATTGCAGTCACACCATCTCCGCACACAAAACAAACAGGTTTGCCCTTTATATCTGCGAACATATACTCTGCCTCCCACCTGCCTTGAAAACCCCTGTTTTCAAAGTCCACCTTTCGTTCAGCCATTTTTGGGGTGAGGGATAGCTGAAAGTTGACCACACGTGACTAGCGCCATAAGGATGCTGATGAGAGAGTAAGGCAAGCGCGAGCAATGCACTGGCAGTGCATTGTGGGATTTGTAGTATTTGTGGTGCATGCAATATACCGGCGGGCCAGCTCTAATAGAAAAAAATATTCATTAATGATATTCAGGAAATAAACCAGGCAAACCGAATAAACACTAAAAACCCTGAAAACCTGGTACCTGAATAAACTCAGCATTAGCCATATCATACGCCATAGGC
Source organism: Hemitrygon akajei (assembly GCF_048418815.1). Taxonomy (NCBI): domain Eukaryota; kingdom Metazoa; phylum Chordata; class Chondrichthyes; order Myliobatiformes; family Dasyatidae; genus Hemitrygon; species Hemitrygon akajei. The sequence goes on from NC_133129.1 coordinate 176,549,026, forward strand.
GCTTCGATTACTGGGGCCAGCTTTAATAGTAATTAGATATTATCTCGCGGGCCAAAGATAATTCCACCGCGGGCCGAATTTGGCCCGCGGGCCTTGAGTTTGACATATATGCCTTAAGGTATCTGCTTTAGAAAGTTCAAGTTCCAGAAATACTTGGATGAAGGAACTGAAGAGACATCCTAGAAGATCTTGATTTTCAAATATACGTAGCTTCCTCTATAATGTATGGGAAAATACAACAATATGCAACCTGTTTAATTACAACCTGACCTGCTTGGACATGTCTTCCTGCTCTGTATTTTGCAATTCCCATATTCTTTTATCCATATGCTCACTTTCAAGCTACTTCATTGATCCTGGAATTACAAGTCCATAGTTCTTTGAAAGTGGCATCACAGGTAGATCGGGTCCTTGAGAGAGATTTCGGCATTTTGGCCTTCATAAATCATGGCATTGAATACAGGTGTTGGTATGTTATGTTGCAGCTATATTAGACTTCAGTGAGGGTGAATCTGCATATTGCATGCAGTTCTGGTCACCTATAGATACATGCAGAAAAGATATCAATTAGCTTGGAAGAGTGTAGAGAAAATGTGCAAGAATGTATCAGGCCTTGAGAACCTGAGTTAGAGAGAAAAGTTGAATAGGTTAGGACTTTTTCCCCTGGCGCATAGGAGAATAAGGGGAGATTTGACAGAGGTACACAATTTATGAGTGGTATAGATAGGGTTAATGTAAGCTCTTTTCATTAAGGTTGGGTGAGACAAGAACTAAAGATCATGGGTTTAGAGTGAAAGGTGAAACATTTAAGGGGGACCTGAGGGGAACTTCTTCACTCAGAAGATGTTGTGGGTGTGGAAAAGGCTGCTAGCAGAAGTAATAGATGCAGGTTTAATTGCAACATTTAAGAGAAGTTTGGATAGGTACATAGATAAAGAGGGGAATGTAAGATTGTGATCTGGGTACATGTAGGTGGGACGAAGCAGAGTAAAAGGTTGGCATGGACTAGGCTGACTGAAGGACCTGTTTCTGTCCTATACTGCTCTATGACTATGATTCATCGACCACATAAATTTGTTTACAATTTATCCCCTAGGTCATATATGTCAAACTCAAGGCCCGCGGGCCAAATCCGGCCCGCGGTGGAATTATCTTTGGCCCGCGAGATAATATCTAATTACTATTAAAGCTGGCCCCAGTAATCGAAGCGCCTATGGCGTATGATATGGCTAATGCTGAGTTTATTCAGGTACCAGGTTTTCAGGGTTTTTAGTGTTTATTCGGCAGTCTTGCTCAGCAGTCTTCTTCATAAGAAATGGAATTTGTAAAGTGAAACACTTTGTAGTTATAGCAGAGACTGAGACACATGAGAGCAGGCTGAAAAAATGGAGGCAATGAAAGCTGTGTTGACACGCGTCCGACTGATCCGGCCCGCATGAAGCTGCATTTTGCTCAATCCGGCCCGTGACCTAAAATGAGTTTGACACCCCTGCATAGGTCACTGCATCAGAACATTCTCCTCCTCTACCCTGCTTGCAACTTAATGACCTTGTCTCCTTCCCAATTCTAATCAGGTGGCTTCAACCTGAAACATTCATGCATTTTCTGTTCTTACTGTGTATTTTCAGCATTTTAATTTTTATTCTAGATTTCTAAAAGGCATTTGATAAGGTGCCAGACCAGTGGTTACTGTGGAAAATAAAAGCATATGGCATAGGGTGGAAGATAGGCTGGCCAGAAAAAGACATAATGGGTGAAGATACTTTTTAATAAATGGGTCTTTTTCAGATTGAAAGAGTGAAATAAGTGAAATGCAACAGGAATTGCTACTGTGGTCAGGTTTTGTTAGAATTTATATGAATAACAGATGAAAGCACTGAAGTGATAGTTGTTACATTTGCTGATGACACAGAGATAGAGAAGTAAGCAGCAAAAAGGCCATGGGAAGACTTCAAAAGGATACAGATGAGTTGTGAAAGTATAAAGTTTGGCAAATGGAGTTTGGCAGGAAAAGTTTAAAAGTATGAGCTAATGTATGAGCTGTTATATGGTTATATGGGTTATGGGCTGAGTGCAGGTAGGTGGGACTAGGGGAGAGTAAGCGTTCGGCACGGACTAGAAGGGCCGAGATGGCCTGTTTCCGTGCTGTAATTGTTATATGGTTATAATTATCTAAATGCTGAGAAATTGCAGAACTTTGAGATGCAGAGAGATCTGGGTTTCCTTGTACACGATTTTCAGATTGCCAATATTACAGAATGTCATTTGCATGCATCTTCCCTAGCAATAAGAAAAGAGAGATTATACTTCATTTGTATCAGGCATTGGTACAGTTGCATCTGGAATGCATGAAACAACCTCCATGCATGTCTATGTCTCAGCTTGGCTAACTACCGTAGATTCCGGATTTTAAGCCGCTACTTGTTTCCCACATTTTGAACAGCTTTGAACTTTGCGGCCTTTAAAACGGAGCGGCTAATACATGATTTTTTTCATGCCGCCTCGTAAACATTTTGCCTCGTAACAGTAGATCAATAAAATTGATGAGTAGTTCACAGAGGTCCAATGAAATTGTACGATAAATCAAGCGCACTTTCACAATTAAATTATTGTAAATCAGTCATTTGTACTCACCCTCATCAACATGGAAAACACTCGAAGAAAAGCATTGAGCTGCCTTTATGGCAGTTACTTAGTTTATAATATTTTCGCTTAGTAATTCATTTTCTAGTTAAAGTTAGAAGAGTTTTAACTATATTTGTTTTCTGTACTACATCGCGGGATGCTATGACGTCACACCCGGTTTCGCGGTGTCTTGTGGGAAAAATGCCGTTTGCGATGAAACGGGACGGAGGGAGGGAGCGCATTACGCGAGCGGCTTTGGATTTGAGCGAACGCTGCTTTTAAGTTAAAGGCGATCAATAACTTTTCCTGGTAGGCTGCAGTATATATATTTTTTACCAGTCGTTAGGAGATATTGGAATGTTGTTCAGTAAAGAAGTATACGCAACGTATATTTAAAAGTAGCCGCGTTACGGGCACGGTTCGAAAAAAAGCATTTGCAATATGTATTTGTTTTTGTTACCATATGGATTTAATTAAAAGTTAAAAAATCCTCACGTGTAATATCTTTCTGTGTAAATATCTCATATTACAACGTGGGACACCTGCGGCCGAAAATCCGGTGCGGCCTAAAATCCGGTGCGGCCTTTACAATTAAAAAATTGATTTTATTTCTAAAATTAGAGCCAGCGGCTTTTAATCAGGTGCGCTCTGTAGTCCGGAATCTACGGTATATACTCTTCTAGATAGAAGACAGCTCCTCTTCAAGGTAGCTGATAGCTATTGACAACCACTGAGGTATAAGATCATGTGACCTGAGAACAGAATCAGGCCATTTGGCCTGTTGAGCCTTCTTCGCCATTCCACCATGGCTGATTTATTATCCCCCTCAGCCCCATTCTCCTTTCTTCTCCCCACAGTCTTTGACACCCTTACTAATCAAGAACCTACCTATCAACCTCTACCTGATGACTTACCCTCTACATTAGACTGTGGCAATGAATTTCACACATTCACCACCGTCTGGTTAAAGAAGTTCCTCCTCATCTCAGTGGAAATGCCAGAATTGTCAGCACAGCTGTCTATGTCCTCTGGATGTAGCCACAGACATACCCACGTTCCAGATTTGGATCCAATAGTTCTGTATCAAATTTGTTGTTACTTTAATTTACCTACAAAATTACAGGTGATTTTAGCACTTGAGAAGTCACAAATGTAGAAATAATATGCAAAGTGAATGTCATTTTATATACTTGTTAAGAATAACTATGTAACTGAAATCAGGGCCAAGTTTTATGATCTTCATTCCAACTACACATCGGCAAATGATATCTCTTTGTTTTTGACAGTACAGGTAGTCCCCGAGTTACGAACGTCCGACTTACAGACAACTCGTACTTACTAACCGAGGAAGGAGAACACTGTCCGCCATTTTAAGTCAGATTGTGACGCCGTCCACCATTTTAAGTCAGATCGCGACACCGTCCGCCATTTTAAGTTGTTGCCATTGACACTGTGTTGAGTGTTTAACATTGTATTTGGCTTAAATTTTTCTTAGTAAGATTCACCCTGACCCCGCCCCCTTCCCCTGTTCCGGTCGGCTGGTGGCACAGTGAGATCAGTGAGTTCGATCCAGTGACAGATCGCTCCCGTGCCGGGTTGATGTCGATCCAATGACTCCTGTACCATCCATACCGGGTTGATGTCGAGCTCACAACTCGACCTCGTAAAAAAAACTACTGCCACCTCCAGTTTAAATACCCACGCGGAATATTGTGGAGGAACAAATACCCAAACCCAGCGCAGCCCCCACTTGTCCCATTTAGCCTGTCTCAGTGCGGTGGTCGTTAGGACCCAGCAGACCTCGGGAGCCAGCGGGGCTTGGGACCCGCCGCTCGCAGTGTTTCTGTTCCATTGACGGGAAGCGATCGCGATTTAAAATAAAGTAGAAATAATAAAGCGTTTGGAAAGAGTTGAAACGCCATCAGTCATTGGAAAAGCGTTAGGCTATAGTCAGTCAACGATCAGAACAATTTTAAAGGATAATGGATAAAGTGAGAATAATGAAGCATGTGAAACGCCCTGCCCCGATGAAAGCTACAATTATTACTGAGCAACGCAGTGGTTTAATTATTGGAATACATACGTTTCTTAAGTGTTTTATATGCATAGAAGGGTAAAATGTATACTAAGACAAACGTTTGACGAACTGACACTAAATAATACTGGATGTACTTGTTCCGACTTACGTACAAATCCGACTTAAAGACGGACTCAGGAGCGGAACTCGTATGTAACCCGGGGACTGCCTGTGTAAAACAAGTGCAATCCATCTTGTGGCAAATGGGATTTACAAGAGAATACCTTGGAGGAAATGAAGGAGACCAATGTTCCCAGTAAATACATGGTCATCCTGGTGCTTTATGTACAGTATTGATTTCTTATTTAATGAAGGATGCTTCTGTGATGGAGACAATTCAGAGGAGGTTTTCTGGACTAATTCCCAGAATGTATGTTCCCTTCATTGCGCTGGTGGAATTAGCTATAATATTATTAAGTAAAATAGGTGTGAGGGTGAAGTGATCTACCCAGCACCTAATTTATATATTAGTACGTTTAAGTGAGCATAGTCTTTATAACATCCATTAGTGTGCTCAGGCCCCATTTTCCGTACTGTTGTTTGTGTATCAGAATCCTGATTCCTACATTCCTTTAAATTTCGTGGGTTTACTGGAGTAAAATATTACTATGTAACATGACAAAAAACAAGTGAATTAACAATTGTGCTAGAACATTAATTGGAATAACGTTCAATAGTCTTGAAACTCTGGCAGTCCAGCATCACTAAAGCCTCAAGCATGCTGAATTAATAGAGTTTTACTGTAACTGGAACTGTTGAATCAGATGATTGCAGGAGAAAATGGGATGATCCAAAGTTAGGTAGATATGGTTGATTTCAACCCTATTCTTGATTTTATTTTTGAAAGAAGGTATTTAGGTTAGAAGTATGACCAAGGTAAGTTGCATACTATAAGGTGATAAGGTGCTCAAATGGGGTAGGACAAGTAGAAATGGGTATGAATTCCAATAACAGAGAATGTTGTCTTGCTTCACCTTTGTTTTATGTATGACGAAGTTGTAAACTTGATTGAAAGTTTCGGGAGGTTGAAACTGTTCATTCACATTGAAGATATGGACTGATTTTATATTGTGTTAAATTTTTGAGGCAGGGAATGAAGAAGACAAATTTGAAAAGTAAATGGCCTGTTACTGCAAGGTGGTCACCATTTACAATGTCAATAAATTAAACAAATTGACTTGGATAATAGTAAAATATCACAGTATATTCTACAGATTAAAATAATGACTACAATTAAACTCTGTTCAGCAGTGATACTTGGAGTGGGTGAGATTACATTCTCTTTCTCAGTGAAAAGTAATTGATGAATGACATTTCAAGGTGGATCTGCCAGATTATCATATCAAAAATTATCTGCATCCTCTAGTTTGTTAATGGCATTTTAATGGACTGCTACTTATCCTCCATAGATCTTATGTTGTGAACTGCAAAAGATTATGAAAATAACTGAGAACCCAATTGAGTTTTCCTCGACACCACAAACAGCTGAACAGCGATATACTGATTTTCATCTTTGTGATAGTTTTATGCCAGAAACAATGAATGAATCCAATTAAATTCATTGTATAACAATACTAATTTGCTGAGCACCAGTGAGGAGAGTTTGAACAGTAATTTAATCAACTGTTCAAACTCAAACTCTTTGTTCAGCTCTGCAGTATATACTTTGAAGTAAAAGCAACTGCTGAAAACATTCAGTAGGTCAGGTAACACCTTTGGAGAGTGAATCAGTGTTAATTTTTCAGGATGGTCAATTTTAAACGAGAAAACATATCTTGAATTGTTGCTGTTGACTAGTAATACAACTGACCATTGTTGGATTATATTCTAATTATATTTGCTCCTTGAAAGTGGCTACACAGATTGATAGGTGATAAAAGTAATATATGGCATGTTTACTTTTATCAGTTGAGGCTGTGAGTTCAAAAAGCAACTTTATTTAGCTTTGGTTAGGCTGGATCCTGAAGTATTGCATTAATTTCTGTTTGGCCCTTTCTAAGAAGGACATGGAGTCTTTGGAGAGGGTGCAGAAGACTTTTACCATGATGTTTTCTGGAGGAGAGGCATGTGCAATGGGTCGAGAATGGACAGGCTTAGTTGTGTTCTCTATATACTCTAAATCCTGTTGTGCATGAAAATCTGGACTCAAACTTTGCCGGTGGTTGTGGAGGAGTGGGACAGGAGAGGGCATAGAGAGTGAAGACCAGACCAGTCCCCTTCCATCCCTCAAGCTTTTCTCATTTTATGCCAGCAAGGCTCAGTGCTGGGACCCCAGTTGTTTACAATATATATTAATGATTTAGATGAGGGAATTAAATGCAGCATCTCCAAGTTTGCGGATGACACGAAGCTGGGCGGCGGTGTTAGCTGTGAGGAGGATGCTAAGAGGATGCAGGGTGACTTGGATAGGTTAGGTGAGTGGGCAAATTCATGGCAGATGCAATTTAATGTGGATAAATGTGAGGTTATCCACTTTGGTTGCAAGAACAGGAAAACAGATTATTATCTGAACGGTGGCCGATTAAGAAAAGGGGAGATGCAACGAGACCTGGGTGTCATTGTACGCCAGTCATTGAAGGTGGGCATGCAGGTACAGCAGGCGGTGAAAAAGGCAAATGGTATGTTGGCATTCATAGCAAAAGGATTTGAGTACAGGAGCAGGGAGGTTCTACTGCAGTTGTACAAGGCCTTGGTGAGACCGCACCTAGAATATTGTGTGCAGTTTTGGTCCCCTAATCTGAGGAAAGACATTCTTGCCATAGAGGGACTACAGAGAAGGTTCACCAGATTGATTCCTGGGATGGCAGGACTTTCATATGAAGAAAGACTGGATCGACTAGGCTTATACTCACTGGAATTTAGAAGATTGAGGGGGGATCTTATTGAAACGTATAAAATTCTAAAGGGATTGGACAGGCTAGATGCAGGAAGATTGTTTCCCATGTTGGGGAAGTCCAGAACGAGGGGTCACAGTTTAAGGATAAAGGGGAAGCCTTTTAGGACCGGGATGAGGAAAAACTTCTTCACACAGAGAGTGGTGAATCTGTGGAATTCTTTGCCACAGGAAACAGTTGAGGCCGGTTCATTGGCTATATTTAAGAGGAGGTTAGATATGGCCCTTGTGGCTAAAGGGATCAGGGGGTATGGAGAGAAAGCAGGTACAGGTACATGATCATACTGAATGGCGGTGCAGGCTCGAAGGGCCGAATGGCCTACTCCTGCACCTATTTTCTATGTTTCAATGTTTTACAATATTTAATTGAGAATGTCATAAAGATATTTTTAAAGCCATGACCTGCTTTCCAGATTTCCTTGTGGCAAAGAAATTTCTGCAAGCAGCTATCTGCGACACCTGCTCCTTAGGCAAGCATCTCCATTGCTTACAACTGCAGAGGTGGCATATGGTCCTTGATCCATAGCAACTATTAAGGAGAGAAGCTCTTTCAGTACTGATTCCAAAGGTATTAACAAAGTGATAATTAATTACCAATAAAATTAAAGCACTGGTGGTGTTGAAGAAAAGTGGGTGTGCAGAGGAATGCTATAGCATAATTGGAAAGTTTTGGGATTTTTCATGAAAAGTAGAAAAACCAGGAGCAGAACAAAAAGAGTGGTAAGATATGGAGGGTATGCAAAAGACAGAGGCCAGAGATTTAAAAAAGGGGGAGAAGGATGAGGATGAAAAGAAAGTAAAGGGTTAAAGTTGATAGACAAAGAGTAGACTATGACGTAGAAGTATCAAGAAGGTCAAGTCAAAATAGGAAATAAGTTTTTGGTTTATGAAATGCTCAATGGCTGGAGATTTGTTCAGCCGAGGACTATGGATACCAATCACAGAAGTATTCAAGAGCAGGAGCAGGCTTTGTGAGTCCTCAAGCCTGCCATGTCATTCAATATGATCATGACTGGTCTCCAGTTGTAATGGTATTTGACTAGTTGGAGTAGTTTAGTTCCCAAAGCCTTGGAAAATGGCATTCTCTTTTTTTTGAAGTAGGAGCTTCGGTGAGTTAATGAAGGGTGAACACTTTCTTCAGTGTTTATCAGTTAAGGAGGTCAAGTGCCGTGCGGTAGGTGGTTTTTTTTGTCAGAATATTGACATAAATGGAGAACTTCCCTGATGGCTTGTGTTTACCATACTTCTGCTTGGGAGTTGGGGAGAGAGACAGTTGGAGAAAGTATTGCATGCTTTTGTCTTAGTCTTAGAAAGAGATCCACCGACCAAATTCTTGGATTGGAGCATCAGTATAGAAGTTAAATTTGGGCATATGAGTAATTCCTGCTGTGTGTGTTTCAATTTTAATTTCCTTTTGAATTCAGCTCTTATGTTGCTCTGTATAAATACCATATAATTAAGGTACACAGCAACAGGGACAAAATGTTCAGTCTTAAACCTATTTATTTGATACTTACAATGAATGCTTGGCCAGTTTGGAAGTGAGGTGTTAAAATTTCCAGTACATGTATACTGGATATTCTGATTCACTATTTGATCAGGATTCACATGCAGTTCTGCTCATGTTTTCAAAAATGATGTCATGTTTCAGTGCAGAGATCAGGCTTACATAAAGGTCATGGCATTACGCCTGCGGTGGTTCTTTCACTGTACTATTTTCTTAATCTGACAGCTCTAGGAAGGCTATAGTCCCATTTTCTTTCAGAAAAGAGCACCAGAGAGCTACCAAGGGGTCAATTTGTGACCATCAAAGAATGTGACATCCTACTTTATTGTTCTCTAAAAGAGTCATTGGACATTATATTTACAAGTTCACATACAGTTCTTGCATCTTTTACACCTCAGTGTCCACCATTTTCAATTTATAGATGGGTTATCAATATGTTTTTGAACTAACAAGTGTTAATTTTTTTGAGTAAAAAATTCTGATGTTTGTAGAATAAAAACTGAAACTTGTGTTTGAGGGTGGTGGTTGTGTGAGTTTTAAAAAAGATGGCTGCTTACAGAAATCAATTCAATATCCATTTCAAACAGCATAACTGTTCTGTTTTCATTTTTATACTTTATAATTAATGTCTCTGAAGAAAATACATCAGTGAGTTTGTTCTTCTTTATTAAGAAAAGTGAGGACAAATCCTTTTCAGTAGAGTTTGGAAGCTGATGAATTGCAGCTGATTTCAATGATTAAATGCTTTATAATATATAAACTAAAGCTAAAAGATTGATGATGAACTACCTTGAATGGCAAAAACAATGTCCTCTGTTGAAATTAGTTTTAATGTTCCAGGCTGGATGAATAATGATCTCGCACTTGTAGTTGATTATGCTGCAGAGGAAAACCAATTGATTGACCATTGACCCAACTACAGAATTCTTTGCTTGACTAATGTTGCATTTAGACTGCCCAGCCAGATCAATATAGACAGAGATTGGTTCCAGATTGACTTACTTCCAAATACTGGCTTTATTTTGATAGGCATTTGGTGAAGTCTGAAGGGCGGTAGAAGTTTTGTGATTTTCAAAAAAAAAACAATGTTTTGAAGTTCAGATGTTAGAAGTAATAAGTAATCCACTAATTAACTTGGGTTTATCCCCTTGAGGATGATTAGAAGGTTGCATTCTTTTCTGCTGTTCTATTTTCTTGTATTATCTCCATTTCCCATTATATTCATAATCAGATTATCAGTATCTTCTATATTGCTACATAAGTAATGCAGTGCTCAAACGGACATTCCAAGATATTACGGCTTTTTTTTAAATGTGAAGAATCAATCAATGCAGGATTATTGAACTTGCATTAAAGAATACTACCAATTCACATACAGTGGCATAATGCTGCTGCAGAACTTTTTAAATTTACTTTCTTGGATGTGGGGATGCTGCCGTTTATTGGCATGTAACCATCTTCAAGATCGTGGAGGTGATCTGCTGTAGTCAATTATTGTAGCAGTTGTGATGTAATTGACTTGCTTGGGTGTTTTGGAGGACACTTAAGGCATGGCTGTGGATCTGGAGTCATATGAGACCACACTGGGTAAGAATAGCACATTTTCTTCTTTCTGGGACATCAGAGAGCTGGAAAGACATTAATAGCCATCTGCAGACACATTCTTAGAATCAATGCTTGATTTTCTTTTAAGATCCAGATTATTTTTAATTGATCTGCTGTGATTGGATTTGAAGACATCTCTGGATTATTTGTCAGCCTTCTGGGTTGCTGAAAGTCAAAGGTCTGCAAATGGTGGAAATTTGAACTAAAGCAGTAAATACTGAAATTCTTATCAGGTCAGGCAGCAATATGGAAAGAGAGGCCAATAGCATTTCAGGTCAAAGATACTTGTTACAATGGGGAAAGAGAAATAGACTGGTTTAACTGACTAAGAGATGGGGAGGAGTAGGTGGTTAGGACGAGGGAAATATCTCTGCTAAGGTGAGGCCATGGATTAGTGGTCAAAGTCAGCTGGTTGTTAGTAATTGGGGGAGTTAGAGAGAAAGAAAAATAACCAAAAGCAAAGCAAAGAGGGCATTTATAGGGTGTAAACACGCAAACAAAGTAACATAATAGTGGTTAAATGTAGAGCTGTTGGATATGACCTACAGTCAGACTGTGCTCATGGAGACAAAACTGAGCTATTATCAGCAGAAATAACCAACTTTGACCACGGCAGAGAAAGCAAGTTAGCTAAAGCTTTAAAATTCAATATTATTCTTTAAGATGACTAAGAGGGTTGTCATTCACTTAACCTTCCGTTATTAGGTTATATTTGATAACATTGTTTCTTTACATGTGGTTTCTTCTGCAAAAGCAGCACACAATTTCAGGATTAACTTGATCGGCAAAGATGATTACAGGCTTGTGAAAAACTGCTATATTTGTCACTCCTCACCCATACTTGGAAAAAACTTCAGTATGTCATATTTCCCTAGTTGGAGGTTCATCCCTTGATTCACCTTTTCTGGTTCAGAATCTGCAGTTTATGCACCTCCCTTTTCAATATGATGTCCATCTTATTCCTCAATCCTTTCATTATTATACTTCACATCTTCCTTCAACCTCATTTCAAGGATGGGATCAACCTTTTGCATTCATGGCTAGATTCCATCAAACTGTTTGTCACACTAATTTCTGTTGGTGACCCAATCTAATTTGCTTTAATTCTATTCTCTGAACTTGTCTACATCTTTGCTGATTATTACTACTTCTGCTTACCTCCTATATTAAAAAACTCCCCTAAACTCTCCTCAGTGACTACTTCAAGGCATCATGCAAGTAGAAGTTTACGAATAGTTGTTGAAATCTTGTCAGACATAATTTTTTGAAAGGTACTTGATCTCTTGTACACTGATGGGATTCTGTAGAATTAAACTATTGCAAGTCAGTTTGTTTGGAAAGGGTTTAAGAGATGCTGATAAATGCCAGGATTTATCATCATACTTGTTGTTTGGTGAATAGATTATGACATGAAGTAAGCACCTTCGAGCTACCTGCAACATTTGCTTATTGACAGCACAGCAACAGACCCTTTGTCCCATCTATTTTTCAGCCTAGTCCAGGGGTTCCCTCAGTGGTAGGGGTCCATGGCAAAGGTTGGAAACCCCTGGCCTAGTCCCATTCACCTAAACAATAGCGTCCATAGCCTTCTCATCGATGTACTTTATCTATCCAGACTTGTTTTAAAAGTTGCAATTGAACCTGTATCCACCACTTCCACTGGCAGCTCAGTCCACACACACACACCACCTCTGAGTGAACAAGTTGCCTGAAAAATTTCACCTTTCATCCAAAACCTATGACCTCCAGTTGTAGTCATACCCAACCTCAGGAAAAAGCTCGCATGTGTATCTATACCTCCTCATAATGTATACTGTACCTCTATAAGTTCTCCCCTCATTCTCCTTTACTCTAGGGAATAAAGTCCTAGCCTATTCAACCTTTCCTGTAGTTCAAATCTCAAGTCCTGGCAACATTATATAAATTTTCTCTGCACTCTTTCAAGCTTATTCACCTGGTCCCTCAACACCAGCTCCATAGCAAAGAAAGCTCAGCAGCGTCTCTACTTTTTGCGAAGGCTGAGGAAAGTCCGTCTCCCACCCCCCCATCCTCATCACATTCTACAGGGGTTGTATTGAGAGCGTCCTGAGCAACTGCATCACTGCCTGGTTCGGAAATTGTACCATCTCGGATCGTAAGACCCTGCAGTGGATAGTGAGGTCAGCTGAGAAGATCATCGGGGTCTCTCTTCCCGCCATCACGGACATTTACACTACACGCTGCATCCGCAAAGGAAACAGCATTATGAAGGACCCCATGCACCCGTCATACAATCTCTTCTCCCTCCTGCCATCTGGGAAAAGGCTCCGAAGCATTCGGGCTCTTACGACCAGTCTACATAACAGTTTCTTCCCCCAAGTTATCAGACTCCTCAATACCCGAAGCCTGGACTGACACCTTGCCCTACTGACCTCTTTATTATTTATTGTAATGCCGGTACTGTTTTTGTGCACTTTATGCAGTCCAGTGTAGGTCTGTAGTCTAGTATAGGTTTCTCTTTTTTTTATTGCGTAGTTCAGTCTAGTTTTTGTACTGTGTCATGTAAACCATGGTCCTGAAAAACATTGTCTCATTTTTACTATGCACTGTACCAGCAGTTATGGTTGAAATGACAATAAAAGTTGACTTGACTTGATTTGACTTATTGACATTCTATAGGCAGGTAACCAAAACTGCACACTGTACTCAAAATTAGGCGTCACCATGTCTTATTTAACTTTAACATAACATCCCAACTCCTGTAGTTATTGCTCTTGATATGTGAAGGTCAGTGACCCAGAATTTCTCTTTATGAAGTGATTTACTTGTGACGCCACTTTCAAAGAAGATGCATATTCCCAGGTCTCTTTGTTCTACTGCACACCTCAGTGCCCTACCCTGATCTGTGTTGCCCAAGTGCAATACCTAACACGTGTCTGCAATAAATTCCATTTGGTAATTTCAGCCCACTCTTCCAGCTGGTCCAGATCACACTGCTAGCTTAAATAATCTTCTTCACTGTCCACTTCACCACTACCCCCCCCCCCCCATCTTGTTGTCATCCACAAATTTGCTGATCCAATTTCCCACATAATCACCTTTTAGATATCACTGCCATGATCCTGCAATTTCTACACTGCCCTCCAGCAAGGTCCAAGGGGATACCTTGTCAAGCCTGGGGATTTATCCACCTTAAATTCCCTCAAGACAGCAAGCACCTCTTATTCTGTAATCCAGATACAGTCCATAACCTCACTACTTAAGTTCTATCAACCATCTGTTTGACTCCTGAGTAAGTACAGATGCAAAATATTAATTTAAGATCTTGATCTCTTTAGATGACTGTGCTGATCTTCATGAGTATCAATTTAGTCCCTTGTTATCTTTTTACTCTAAGTATGTCTTTCAAAGTTCTTGAGATTCTCTTTCATCTTTTCAGTCAAAGCAACCTCATATCCTCTTTTAGCTGTTTTAATTTCTCTCATAAGTGTTTTTTTGCATTTCTTTTACTCCTAAGGTGCTTCACTTGACCCTTACTGCCTATATGTGCTGTGTGTCTCCTCCTTCTTAACCAGGGCTTTAATATCTCTTGAAACTAAAGTACTTTAAGCCTGTTAGCCATGCCTTTTATTCTAATGGGAACATACAAATCCTTTTCTTTTGCATTGGAAAAACTGTGTACCTTTTGAAAAGCTGTATATTCAATTTTATTTAATGAGTTACCTCTGAAAATCTGTTGGCTCAGTTTTCTTTCCCTCTAATTCTGTGTTGCACTTTTAAGTCAAATTGTGCAGCAGGTATAATCTGTTGTTAGTGGATATTTCAAAAATATCTTGTTTTTCACTTTTTTTCAGCATCAATTATGATACTGGTTCATCCCACAAAATATCAATAAACTCCTCCAGTTAAAGATAGATTACCATTATAACTTCTTAAAATATTTTAATAAAATTCTTTTATATATTTGCACCTTGATTTAAGCATAGAGCAGAAGGCATTAACCTAGAGGTACTTCAACTCAGCCCCCACATTATTAAGTTCAGCAACTCCAAGCTGGTAATGTGGATAATGTTATCAGTGCTTGCCATTCAAATGTTTATGAAGTGAGCAAAAAATGAAAAGGATGATAATTGCTTATAAATAATTTTTTTCTAACTTAATAAGTCTATAGCATGCTTTGACATGAGAAAAATCTGTGGATAGTGCTTCTATCAGAGCTGTGATGGATTTCCAGAGTTTTAAAATATCATTGACAGTCTAGAGGAATTTAAAATATTAAAAATGAATCCAATGATTAAAGATAACCTTATTTCTTTCCATGTTTAAAAATATTGAAGCAGAACTAAATAACATTAAGTTTACCAAAATGAAATGCAACTTACTGTCCCTTTGAGTCTCTTAGCTTTCAAGCCAGTAAACCCATTGAAATTAGTGAGGTCTCAAAATTTGTGCCAGGTCTGAAAGACAATTTCTCTCTTTAGCAATATAATTCCAGGGAATGCCTGCAAAACTGGATCCTATTTGTTCGAGTAATATGTCCTTAGATCTGGGATTTTAATTGGATTATGAAACAAGTCACAACCAGTGGATTTTAGAGTACTCAGGATGCTTGGAGAACTGTCTATGGTGATTACAACTGCTGGTCAATAAAGCTTTAGTTGACATCGATCTGTAAAGATTCTTCCTAACATCTTTAAGACAGATCTGCAAATGGTAGTGGATTTGGTCCAGTACATCACAGGTAAAGCCCTCCCAACCATTGAACACATCTACGTGAAACCCTTTCGTAGGAAAGCAGCATTCATCGTCAAAGCTGCTCACCACACAGGCCATGCTCTTGTCTCACTGCTGCCATCAGGTGTAAAGGTGCAAGTGCTTCAGGACTCACACCACCAGGTTCAAGAACAGTTACTGCCCCTCAATTATCAAGCTCTTGAACAAAAGAGGATAACTACACCCACAACAAGGACTCTTTCTTTTGTTATTTGATGCTCTCATTATTTATTGCTATTTATTTGTATTTGTATTTGCACAGTTTGTTGCCTCCAATGCTCCACTTAATCATTCATTGATCCTGTTTACAGTTACTATTCTAAAGATTTGTTGAGTATGCTCACAGGAGAAAGAACCTCAGGGTTGTATGTGGTGACATGTACATACTCTGTTAATCAATTTTCAAAGTATGATTTGAACTTATGACGAATCGGTCAGAGAGGGCTGTGCTAAGTTGATGCTATTTCCTCTTGTGTTACAAGTTGCAATAAATTAGCCAGATACAGATATGGCAAGATTATCTGTTTAGTTTGGTAATGAAGACTTCATGGTCAATAAAGGTATTATGTAAGGGTTGAGATGACTATTTGCTATACCAATGGAAAAAGGAAATAAAGTTGTAATTGTGACAGTGGCTATTCAATCAGATATGGTTTCTGTTGAGAATTCATGTCCTGAACAAAGGCTTGCAATGGCATACGCATGTAGAGTATGTGCATATAACTTGAACTCCTGCTCATGTAGACAGAGACAAGGTAGGACCAATGTCAATGAAGAGATCTTCATTTTAGTTCTATATCTGATACTCTTTAAAGCCCACCATGAGTAAGAAGGCAATGTTGAAAGAACACCGTATATTAATCTACATTTGAAAAGTCCAATGAGTAGCACAACCCAGCATGATAAATTGTCCAGTTTGTCTCTCCTGATTTAGTTGATGCCCCTACCATGTTTTAAGATTTAAAGTGCATTTATTATTTAAGTATGAATGCAGCATACTTTAAAATTCAGCATACCCTAAAATTCATCTTTTCCACATACAGTCTCGAAACAAAGAACCATGGAACCAACCCATTCCAAAAATTTGCGCAAAAAAATTGAGTGGAAACATACAATATAAAATACAAAATCAAAAGGCGTATTTCAGTTCAGCTCATTGTTCATTATTTGCAGGCTGCCCTGATTCAAAAATCACCCAAATGTAGAACAAAAAAAAAGGAACAACCAGAACTAAAACACAACATAAACCTGAATTGGAGTCCAAATCTACAAAGCATGGTGATTAAAACTTGCTCCGGAACCACCCTCCAACAGCATCGAGGGAAAGGGAGATCACTCGAACACAAGGACCATTCCTCGAGAGCAGCGAGTGAGAGGGGGGAGAGAGACCACCACACGCAGACACCTTTTTCTGGCAGCAGTGAGCAGGAGGCTGGTAGACGACACTGAACACTACCTCACCCTCTGACCCTGCCTCGATGACTTCAGTCATCCTTGGCACTTTAATCAGTAAAAGTCGTGAGAGATGGAGTTGATCATGGACTCACACCCCATCTCCTGACTTCCTACCCTCCATGCAGCACGTTTTGCTGGCAGCCTCATGGAACCCCGTTTATAATTTTTGAGTTTCTAGAATCTTCTTTGTTTAACATGTATCCCCTTAAAAGTGTTGATGTTGGTCAGTGTTTAGCAGATTGGAATCAATTAATGAATGCATCACCATGCTGGGTTGATCATTGTTAATCCACTTAATTTTTTCCATCAACTCAGCTCTATAATATCAACATGAATAGAAGCATTGCTGCAAGAAAGTCAAAGTAAAATCTGTCAAGAAGTAGTAAAAATTAGTCCTTTCCAGACAGTGACTTACAGATATATTGTTGATTCACAACCAATAGGAACTGTAGTGGGTGCACAGGCTATCCTGAAGTCCACTATAATATAGTGTTTGGTTTCTGTAACATAAGGGACGAAAGGTGACTTGATGAGAATTACCAAGAGCTTGAGGAGCAATTTATTGCAGATGTGAAGTGTTCCTTAATTGGAAGATCTTCCATTCTTCATGAGAAAAGAAACCAATTTGCATGTAACTAAAAACAGAAGTGCAGCTTAAAACCCATGACTTAAAGAACGGGTTATGTTTAGAAAGAGTGCCGGAGGCCGAGTACCTCACTAAAAGCCATGGCATTTATGGATTTTTTCAGCATTGTTAGGGCCATCTACAGCACGAATAACAAGGCTCCATCTCACTTAGATGCAAGAATGGAGGTAAACTTGTCAAGGAAAGTCAACGTCTGCTGGAAAAAACACTTAAAAGTCCTGCTCGACCATGACTGAGTGCTATTGACTTCATCTTCAGCAGGCTATTCAGTACAGCATTGCTTTTATTCCTGATTAACAAGATATTGAAAAAACAACATATCAACTGGGAATAAAAACAAGGCCTTGAGCATAGACAGTATTCCCATTGAAGTTCTAAAATTCAGCAGTGAATGGCTTCTGTCTCAGATCCACGATGTGCGAGGAGGATGAAGCATGCCAGAGATACTGTAATTGTCAACGTCTTCAAGAAAGGAGACAAGTCTGATGGTGCTAATTGCAGACAAGTTTCCCTGTTGTCTGCAATAAGAAAGCAATTGTCAGAGTTCTCACTGTTCATATCACCCATTAGCTGAAGATTTGCTCACCACAGTGCATTCTGACTGGTTGCATTACTGGAGGCTGCAAAACACAAGATTACAAGAGACTGCAGACGGTTTTAATCTCAGTCAGCTCCATCACTAGCACAACCCTCTCCACCATCAAGGACATCTTCAAGAGGCGGTGCCTCAAGAAAATGGCATCCATCATAAGGACCATCACCATCTGGGACATGCCCTCTTCTCATTGCTACCATCAGGGAGGAGGTACAGGAGCCTGAAGACCCACACTCAATGATTCAGGAACAGCTTTTTCCCATTGCCATTGGACATTAGGCTTTTGTGCAGAAGCAGCATATGACCTGACTTTTCAATAAGATCATAGCACATCAACTCTTAGCTTCATTGCCACTTTATACCTGTAACCCTCTGCCTCCCTGCAGCTCAAAAATCTATCTTGGCCTTGAGTATATTCAGTAATTTCAGCTTTTGCAGCTTTTGTGATAGAAAATCTCAAAGATTCATGACCTTTCGATAAGAGATTCATCATGATCATGATTCATCATGATCATGATTCATCATGATCTTTATCTTAAATGAATGAACTTTAGTCTGGAGTTTTGTATCCCAGTTATAATGTTTATGCCCTTGCTCCCCACTCGAGAATATCTGCTCTGTCGGGCTCCTCAGGATCTTAAGTATCTCAGTGAGAGCAATTTTCATCCTTCCAAACTTTAATGAGTATAGGTCAAACCTTGTCTACTTTTTAACCTAGGCTCCAGTAGTTTCCTCCAAAGTGCCTTCAACTTTGTATATCTCTCCTCAAGTAAGGAGATCAACATTGCATGCAGGGTAACAAGTGCAGTCTTAGCAATGTCCTGTATAATTATAGCTAGACTTAACTAATTTTACATTGCATCCTCTTTGCAACAGAGGCTAACATCCCAATTGCTTTCCTTATTACTTCCCAATGGCTTTCTATATTTCATTTACAAGAATTTCCAAAGTCCTCTGGGGCATCATTCTGTAGTTTATCTCCATATTAACAACTTTCTGTTCTTTTAACCAATGTGGGTAACTTCACTTTTCCCCACGTATTGTTCATCAACAATGTTTCCTCACTCACTGATATCGTTATACATTTGCATTGTCTCTTCCTTACAATTATTATGATTACTATCATTAGCTACTTTGGCAGTAGTCCCTTTATCTAAGTAAGGTACCATATTGTTTGTAGCTGAGGCTTAAGCACTAAATCCTTGGCATTTTACTAGTTACAATTTGGCATCCTGAAAATGCCCCATTCCCTTTTCCTGAAATTTAATCACAAATGCCATTGTTATGCTCTAAGTATAATTGGGAGGGAAAGAGAAATGAGCAATAAGACAATCTTCATCAGACAAGTATCCTTTGTCATTGCATAAGGAACTAGCACTTTTCATATACTGTATATAATTTTGCACAGAGGCTCAGTGGTTGAAAAGAAAAGCAATGCCCTTTCAGTCTGTGAAGTGCAGATGTCTTTGGAGGGAACTTCTTCCTATTCTTGTAAGATAATAGGCTTGCCTGAAAATATTCCACTGAGATCACACATTTAATGTAGCTTTCCACTCTTCATTACAAACATAATTTTGGATTGAAAATTATTATGACACCACCTTGCTTAATTTGGGTTGCATTATGCTACCTGCTGGTTCTGGTTTGAATTATCTGCGGCATTACAGCCAAACAGGACAAGTGGAATGCTCAGTAGGAAACGACTGAGAACTGTGACAGTCTCTAACACATTGACTTCCAGAATGAAGCTCTACATCATGATTGTAGCAACAGAACAGTGTGGCTGTCTACATTGTCATATTTTCAGCTATGAAGAGATATAAGTGAGTGGTATTTTGAAGTCACCAAGAATATGTCACAGCTGGCAAGTGATTCATTTTTCATTTTTTATGACTGACAAAGAATGAGAGATGTAAAAATGCTCTTTTCTGAAAGATTGAGTTGAAATCTTCAATTACTGCTATTCTAAGCATATTATTACTGGACCCAAACAAAAATTTTAGGTTGTAAACTAATCTGAGGTATTTGACCCTAGAGAGTGTGACATATCCTTTGCTTAAAAAAGGAGCGATGCATAGTATAGCAGCTTCCATCTGTAGTGGTAATGGATGTTATCTCTGTTAGCAGATAGATTAGCTAACAAGATATGCATTTGTAAGTAAAATCTGTCAACAAGATATACATTTGTAGATAAAATCCTTCAGATTTGTCATCAATTAACACGAAGCAACATTTTTCATACATATAGTCTGGATTCAGTTCAGCGCTACTAAATAATTGCTATTTATATTACTTATAGGATTGTAGAATATTGCACTTGTTTTTAAAATTTAATATTTTGTTTTGAACTCAAATTCTCTCATCATGTTTAGTTCAAACTATCCTTTCTGTTAATATTTTTCATTATTTTTGTTTGTACACATCTTTGGAGTCATTCACATTAGCAAAATCACTAGTCTCATCATTTTCCTACAAGGCATCCAGCTGATGTGATAGATGGAGAAATTGTATTTACATTTCAGTCTTGTTGTATAATCATTTATTTTGATATTTTTGATCTGAAAATCAGATATAACTGTATATATGATCATTTAGTTCAGACTACAGTTGGAATTTCTCAATAAAAACACAAAATGCTGGCAGAAGAAGGGTTTTGGCCCGAAACGTCGTCACTACCTCCTCCCATAGATGCTGTCTGGCCTGCTGAGTTCTGCCAGCATTTTGTGTTTTTATTTATTTCCAGCATCTGCAGATTCACTCGTGTTGCCTTGAAATTTCTCACCTGTTTCCAAAAGGCAACAATTATACCAATACTTAAGAAGAGCAGGGGGAGCTGCCTTTATGGCAATCGTCCAGAAGCACTTACTTCTACGGTGATGAAGTGCATTGAGAAGTTGGTTATGATTAACACCCTGGGAAAGGTTTCACTGCTAATGTAATGGTTTTTCTGTAGCAGCAGTGTTTGGGTTATAGCTAGAGATAACGGGGGCTTTGGAATGTGCGCCATCCAATGGTTTTTTCTTGTTGTGTGCCTGAGAATGAGGTGATCTGGGTTTTTTGTTTGGTGAGAAATGAAAAGAGAAGATGCCAGAAAAGAGAGGTCATAGCCAACAGGGCGGAGTGGACTTGGAGTGGGGCTGGGAGTTAACGAAGCCTGGGGAAATTGATGGAGGACCAACGGAAGGGAAACTGTGAGCTCCAATGTGCGCATTAGACTGTTTCATTAAAATGGGCCCTTTTTGTTTTTCTTTACTAACCCTTTAGTCAAATTAAGAATTATAAAGCTGAATCATTTAATTGCATATGGTGTACTGTCTATTATTTTGTGGTACTGATTTGTAACGGGGGAACTGATCACACAGAATCCACACAAACAGAAGGTTTTGTACCTCAGATTTCACACGTTTGGCGGGGCCAGAGACTGTCCTCCCTAGACTAATGCCACTGGCGGAATCTGAGGGTTACAACTAGACTTAACTCCTGGAACTGGACCCACTACAGTTTGCCTGTCACCACAAAAGGTCTACAGCAGATGTGATCTCATTGGGTCTTCACGCAGCCTTGGATCAACTGCCCAATACAAATATCTGTAATACCTATGTTAGAATGCTGTTTATTTACTACAGCTCAGCACTTACCACAATCATTCCTACAGTTCTGATCGAAAAGCTCCAGAACCTGAATCTTTAGAGATATATATATATATATATATATATACACACACATATATTTTTTAAAACTGTAATTCATGTTTTTTGCTCTATTATTATCTATTGCAAAGTTAACAAATTTCACAGTATATGCTGGTGATATTGAGGCTCTATAAGGCACTCATGAGACCACACCATACTTAGAGTATTGTGTGCAGTTTTGGGCTCCTTATTTTAGAAAAAATATACTAACATTGGAGAGAGTTCAGAGAAGATTCACAAGAATGATTCCAGGTATGAAAGGGTTACCGTGTGAGGAAAGTCTGGCAGCTCTTGGGCTGTATTCCCTGGAGTTCGGAAGAATGAGGGGGGATCTCATAGAAACATTCCGAATGTTAAAAGGCCTGAACAGATTAGATATGACCAAGTTATTTCCCATGGTAGGGGAGTCCAGGACAAAAGGGCACAAATTCTGGATTGAAGGACATCAATTTAGAACAGAGATACTGAGAATTTACTTTAGTCAGAGGGTGGTAAATCTGTGGAATTTGTTGCCACGAGCAGTTGTGGACGCCAAGTCATTGGGTGCATTTAAGGCAGAGATAGATCGGTTCTTGATTAGCCAGGGCATCAAAGGGTATGGGGAGAAGGCAGGGGAATGGGGATGACTGGAAGAATTGGATCAGCCCGTGATTGAATGGTGGAGCAGACTCAATGGGCCAAATGGCCTACTTCTGCTCCTATATCTTATGGTCTTATGATATTAAACCTGATCTGATTATTTAAATATCATTTACCTTGACTCCAGATTGTGTATTTTATGACCTGGGAATTCTTGAAGGTACAGTATAGATAGCTCAAAAAGAACATGCCAAATCTCTAAATGAGATGATGTGTAGTGTGCTGACATTTATGTTAGATAGTACTGGTGACTGGTATCTTAGGATGCACTTTGTGATTTTGGTTTCCAGTTCAAAAAGATTTGTGTTGAAATTTAAATGATACCAAAGACAATATCTTCAGAATGATTCAACATTGAAGTCTTTAGTTACTATTTCACAATTGATAAATATTCTAATCCATTTTTAAAAAGGATAATCAAACAAAGGAAGTACACCAAGACAAAAAGAGAATTAAGATTAGCTTGTTTTTTAATCCCATGTACATAGAACATACCGTGAAATGTGTTGTTTGTGTCAAATCAAATTACTGAGCATTGTGCTGGGCAGCCCACAAGTGTTACCATGATTCTATTGCCAACAGAGTATGCCCACAACCTACTAACTCTAACTATATGTCTCTGGAATGTGGGTAGAAGCTGGAGCACCCGGGGGAAACCCACGCAGTCATGGGGAGAATGTATAAGCTCCTTACTGACAACTGCAGGAATTAACCTAGATCTTATAGCTAGCACTGTAATTGTATTAATTTCCTAAAATTTGCAGCTGCGAGGAGAAAAAGGTTTCATACTTGCTATCAATACTTTGTAAAACTGACACCAACTTTGGTTATGTATAGGAATGTACATATGAATAGATTGATGCAAAGTCCTTTACTCAATGTTTGCATTAATAACAATAAAAGTGTTAATCATTTTTAGGCATGAGATTTAATAGCATACTATATCGTAATTACAGCTGAACTGTTTTACCCCTGTAAATCAAATGATATGAAATCTTATTTTCTAAGAATCTGTTTAAAAATGCATAACTTTAAAAGTAATGTTTTATTTTAACATTTGTTCGGTTTCGACCTTTCCCTTTATCCATGCATTTGTTTTACATTCTGTACAATAATTAAAATGTGAATTAAAACTTTTTAATATAAATCTCGTCTGAAAATTTGTCAGTCTTAAAAACCAACCATAAGGCATAGGAGTAGAATTAGGCCATTCAGCCCATTGAATCTGCTTCGCCATTCGATCATGGCAAATTTATTAACCCTGTCAACCCTATTCTCTTGCCTTCTTCCCATAACATTTGTCACCCTTACTAATCAAGAATTTATTAACCTCCACTTTAAATTTACCCAATGACTTGGCCTTCAAAGTGGTCTGTGGCAATGAAGTACATAGATTCACCACCCTATGGCTAAAGGAATTCCTTCTCATCTCTGTTCAGAAGGGATTTCCATAAGATATAGGAACAGAATTAGGCCATTTAGCACATCGCGGTTGCTCTGCCATTTCATCATGGCTGATCTGATTTTCCTCTCAGCCCCAATCTCCTGCCTTCTCCCTTTATCCTTTCATGCCCTGACCAATCAAGAATCTATCAACCTCTGCCTTAAGTATACATAAAGACTTGGTCTCCACAGATGACTGTGGTAAAAAAAAGTTCCACAGATTCAACACTCTCTGACTAAGTCAATTCCTCTTTATCTCCATTTTAAAAGGACGTTTCTCTATTCTGAGGCTGAATTCCAGTGAATGCAGGCCTAGAACCATGTAACACTTGTTACGAACCCCGTAACTGGGTCACTTACCAGCAAAGATAGAGAGGTCCGTTGAAGTCTATTGGTACTATTTTTAAAAGTTTTTATTTATAAAGGGGCACAAAAGTAAGGTTAATACAAACATTCAGATAATATACGTGGTCAGTACTCAATCTAAAGCACAGGTATAGTAATAATCATCAATAAGAAGTAGCTCTATCGTTTTGTCTAGGGGTAAAAATATTGTCCGATGGAAATATAAAAGTCTCTCAAGTTCATGCAGGCTTTAGCCTTTAGGGACCGCTGGGTTTTCACTTGTTGGAGAGAGAGAGAGATTTGTGATAAGAGAAACTTGCCCGGGTAGTTTGATGAGGCCGATCCGATGTGTCGGGGGAGTTGGTTCCCTGTTGTTAGTTCAAGAAAGTCGTTTCTGTGGTATCAGCCACCGGCTCCCAGGCAACGGGAACCGCACGCACGTGGCTTTCTTCAAATGGCTACCCGCTATTACGGGATCGCTAGCATCTCTTCTGGTGCGTCTTTTTATCTGGACTCACGGGGTCTCAGATGTCAATCAGGTTGGGATGATGCAATCTCTCTCCGTAGCCCAGCCCACGTTGCCCTGAGAGCTGGCACGTAGTATAGGATCGCAATCCACAAAGGTGTCTCCAAGAAACAATGGCCAAATCCTTTGCTTTGTCTTGCTGAGGGGCTAGGACACATTCCAAAACCTTGAGGATTCAAGACCCGAATTAATAGCGATCTTGCGATTCTCAAGAAGGAGGGGGCTGGGATCATAACACACTCTTCATATGACAAGCCATTCAATCCTGGAATCATTTTTGTGCACCTCCTTTGAACCCTGTCCAGTTTCAGCACATCCTTTTCAAGTTAAGGGGCCCAAAACTGCTCACAGTACTCCAAGTGAGGCCTCACCAGTGCTTTATAAAATCTCAACATGACATCCTTGCTTTTATATTTTAGTCCTCTAGAAATGAGTGCCAACATTGCATTTGCCTTCCTTACCACAGACTCAACCTGCAAGTTAATCTTTAGGGAATCCTGCATAAGGACTCCCAAGTCCTTTTGCACCTCAGTTTTTTTTAATATATTTTTTCTCCATTTAGAAAATAATCAACCATTTTATTTCTTGTACCAAAGTGCATGACCGTACACTTTCCAACACTGTATTCCACCTCCCATTTCTTTGCCCATTCTCCTAATCTGTCTAAGTTCTTCTATAGCCTCTCTATTTCCTCAAAACTACCTGCTCCTCCACCTATCTTCATATTGTCTACAAACTTTTCATCCAAATCATTGACAGATAACATAAAAGTAGGTCCTAACACAGACCCTTTATGGAACACCACTTGTCACTGGCAGCCAAACACAAAAGACACCCTTTATCTCCACTCTTTGCTTCCTGCCAATCAGCCACTGCTTTATCCATGCTAGAATCTTCCCTGTAATATTGTGTGCCCATAGCTTGTTATACAATCTCATGTGTGGCACCTTGTCAAAGACCTTCTTAAAATCCAAGTACATAACATCAACCAATTCTCCTTTTCAAATCCTGCTTGTTATTGTTTGAAAGAATTCCAGAAGGGTTGTCAGGCAATATTTTTCCTTGAGAAAACCATGCTGACTACAGCCTATTTTATCATATGCCTCTGAGTTCTCTTGAGACTTCATCCTGAATAATTGACTCCAACATCTTCCCAACCACTGAAGTCATCTGGTCCAGGTGACTTATCTACCCTCAAACCTTTCAGTTACCCGGGAACCTTCTCTCTAGTTTTGGGAACTTCACACATTTTTTGCCCTCTGACTCCTGGAACCTCCAAAATACTCCTAGAGTCTTCCACAGGGAAAACTGATGCAAGACACTTATTCAGTTTGTCTGTCATTTTATCAGGGTCTCTCTCCCTCCCTTAGCTCCTCTCTCCCTTCCCCCAACTCTCTGCCCCTCTCTCTCTATGACCATTTGTAAATCTCCTCTGCCAGCATGAGTTTTAGAAATGTAAATCTTTCCTGGAGATATCACTGAAATGTCATCTTTTTTTTTGTAAATTTGATGTTCCTGTTTGGCTATATCTTTCTATAACAGTGTGTGCAACTGAGTTAGGAAATGCTGAGTCATTTATTGGAAAGTTTTTATGTATTAAGACATGCACATTGTTTTAATAAAGTTACTTTAGTGGCATTTTTACTCCTCCTGAGAACACAAACAACACTTGAAATTATGGAGTAAAGAGGAAGTCCAAGTAAGATATGTGCTGGAAGAACTTATAAGTTCAGGCAGCATGTGGAAATATATGACAAGAGTTCATATTTCAGGTCAATGACCTTGCATCATCACTGGGAAAATATGGAGATAAGAGATTTTAAAAATTCTGAGAAAAAGAAAGAATGGGAAGAACAAAAAGGAAGGTCTGATGGCATGGATGACAGGAGAATTTAAATTGCACAAGGCAAAATTAGTGATAATGGGTTAAGTAAAGAAAGCAAAGATAGATCAAGAGGAAGTGATCAAAAACCTTATTATCTGAAATGTTTGAAGGATATAATATTCCTTGTTGATAATTAAGCATTGTTCCTTGAACAATTTGAATTAGTGTTGCAATGCAGTAAGTCAAAAAGAGAGGTCAGAGAATGTCCATGGGAAGATTAAAGGGACAGGCCACAGAATTCTACGCTTGAACTATAAAGAAGTGTATCACAAAGTACTCACCTGATCTCCATTTGGTTTTCCCATTGTGGAGGAGACCATATCACAAGAAGCTAATATAGCATATTTAATTGAATGAAGTAAAGGTTTTTAGGGTTCTGAGCGTTGGGATGCAAAAATATAGAAAGGCATATTCCCATTCAGACATAACGGTCTATAGCCACCTCTACTGTCATGATAAGGCCACCCTCAGGGTTTAAGAGCAACACCTTGTATTCTGCCTGGGTAGCCTCCAACCTGATAGCATGATCAATTTCTCTTGTAAAATAAAATTTCCCCCCTCCTCTTCCTGATTCCTCACTTTGACCTATTACCACTTCTCACCTGCCTATCACATCCCATTGGGCTCCCTCCTTCTTTCCCTTCTCCTATGATGTACTCCCCTCTCCTATCAGATTCCTTCTTCTCCAGCCCCTGACCATTCCTATCTACCTGACTACCTGGCATCTTTCAGCTAGCCTCTTTCCCCTCCTCCTACCTTTTTATTCTGTTGTCTTCCCCCTTCTCAGTTCTGAAGAAGGGTCTCGGCCCAGAATGTGGACTGTTTATTTATTTCTATAGATGCTGCCTGACCTGCTGAGGTCCTCCAGCATTTTGTGTCTGCTTCTTTGGACTGCAGACTTTCTCATTTTTATGTATTGCAACTCCTGCAGTTGCATAGAAGGTATAATTGACAAGGGAAAAGTGATGTTAATGCCACATTGGAAAAGATTTCTTTTTCTTTTCCTCTAGCTCTCTTTCTTTTGACTTCCATGCATGCCATCTCTCTTACAAACACAACACACCATGTTATTTTTTTATTTTCTTCTTGAATCATTGAACCACTGACCGTAATGTAACTTTTATGCTTCTGCTAGTATTGATTTGGTATCGTCATCTGGTGCAAAATGACTAAGTCCTCATTTGATGATGGGGCCTTAACTTATATTAATAGTGCAGGGAGTAGTACCATGTAGGACGTGAATTATAATTGATCACTTCTGTCTCATCTTCAGTACTTGAATATATTAATATTCCTGTTGTTTACAATGCATTATTAATGTATTTAATAATACATCATCTAAGTAATTTATTATGGTGAAGAATGTGACTGATGTTGAGGCTAAAGTTGCACATGGAATGACTCATTGACACAGCACTAAAATCGACAGATATTGAAGGTAATTACAATAAGTACAGAGATTTTTCAATATGCAATTTGATGTATTTTCCTATTTATAATAATTATTTTTCCAGCACAGTAGTGCCAACAGATACCTTGACACCATTTTTCTGACACTTGTGAAAGTGAATGAATGGCTCAATATATACATCAGTAAACAAGATGCAAAGACTACATATTTTTCTGAGCATTATAGTCAGACATGTGGTTAGCACAATTCATGGTTAATACTTATAGATTGCACGGTTTGATAGATCATTCTATAAAAATAGGTCACATCTGCAGTTAAAATTGCTCAAGCAGAGATACAATATATCATGCTCAATTGAGTGTATCTGAATGATTCTTCCTTCTTGATGTTTTACTAGTTTTATTTGAAAGGAGTACTTTGTGTGGAATTGCCATTTTTTATCTAATTTGAAAGAAAGCTGTGTAATGTTATGCATTTTCTGTTGATGACTTCTCTCTGAAATCTTAGAGTGGCATTGTACCTCTCTCTATTGCTTTGGAAGTATTTCTCTTTTAACATGTTTTTTTTTCTTCACCCTATCCTTTGCAAGATTTATTAATAAAGTTGGCAGTGTTAGAAGTACTCATTGTGTGAGCAAGTATCTTTAGAGAGATAAACAATTAATATTTCAGATGAATGATCTTTTATGAAAGTGGTTATGATGCTTTAGCAAACAGAATCTGACACTGAATGACATGGAAACTGAAAGGTTGGTTGGATGGAGAGGTGGATTTTATAGGACCCTTTAATGGCAAAGTAAAAAACGTTTACAGAGGAAACTTCAGAACTTTTTGGAGGCTTGGTGGTTGAAGACCACTGTTTAATTGGACTAAAGTTCATGAGTAATCAGATGGCCAGAATTGGAGGCAACTTGCCTTGATCAAATGTGCACTTGAGGTCATCCAAGTGCACATTTGATTGGTGTGTCCTAAACTTGCACCAGGTCAAATTTGCTAACTACTCATGTTTACTGACCTACTTTGGTTTTCATTGAAGGAGTATCTCAGGTTTAAAATTCTTATCCAGGCTTTTGAATTCCTAAATCTCTGTGATCTCTTCAAGCCCCATAACATCTCTGTAACATGAGGAAAAATCCACAGCACAATTTTGAAAGAGAGTGGAGTTATCCTCGGTGGTGCTGTTAAAGTTGAATCTGAGTAAAACTCGGGAGATCAGCTTCTTATCTTCACAACAGTTTATTGCGCACCCTGCTGCAGGAGTTTGAGACCCAGTTGTTGAAGGGAAGGCACGTAATTACTGCCACCATCTAACAAGTGGACTCACTTAGGTTACAGCCATATATTTTTACAAAGTAAGCCCCATCGATTACTATTGCAAGATGTTATTAGAACTGGTACACCCACCAAGTCTGTTGGTGCAAAGCTTAATTACTTAGATAAGACAGTCAGCTAAATCAAGGTTTTAATTACAGATGGATGTACTGTCCAGTCCTTATCAGTTATTCCCTTTGCAAGGCCCTGACCAAATTACAGACAGATGTTCATTCCTGTCCTTATCGGTGAGTCCTCCTCCTCTTACTCAAATGAGGGTACAATGTATAATGTTATCAACTATCAATGTCTGTCTCTGCATACCAAAGGTGAACTGGTAATGATCCTGTCTTAGCTAACCGCTGAAGACAGAGTTTACTTCGGTTGAAAGATTCCTATTCAGTCCCAATTATTCTTTTAGCCAGAGGTTTCATAGGTTCAAAATGATTTTTTTATATCCTCAGTGCCCAACTGAGTGGGCTAATTTTGTCTGGTTCCATTCATTGCTAAATAGAAATAACCAGAGAATCGCCTGCAGAACAGCCTTCTCCAACATACAAAATGCTGGAGGAACTCAACAGGCCAGGCAGCATCTATGGAAAAAAGTACTGTTGATGTTTCAGCCTGAAACGTTGACTGTACTTTTTTTCATAGACGCTGCCTGGCTTGCTGAGTTCCTCCAACATTTTGTGTGTGTTGCTTGAATTTCCAGCATCTGCAAATTTTCTCTTGTTTATTCTCCAACATCCACATCTTTACTTCCAGTGTCCCCAAAGCACCTACCCAGAATCCCTCCTGATTTCTGACTTGCTCTTTGTTCCTCAAAGACACAGTTGAAAACTCTGTCTATCCACATTTATGATGTTGACACAGCTGGTTTACCAGCCGTTCCATCCCTTGTAACGGCATGAAGATGAAGTAAATTTTTCAGAACCTGCTGTATATGTTATCTTTGGTCCAGAGGTAAGCTTTGAAGCAAATATGCATGGCACCATTAAATAAAAAAAACTAGTAGATTAATGCAACATTGGCTAACTCCAGCGTAGTCTCAACTCATCTGCTGCTGAAACCCTTTGCCATGCTCTTCCTATCTCCAGGCTTAACTATTTCAACACATTTAGCTGGCTTCCTTTACTTAAGTTTCCATAAACTTTGGGTCATTGAAAATTACGTCATATGTCTTGATGTACACCAAGTCCTGTTTACTTTGTAAGTCTGTGTTTGATGACCTGCATTGTCTTCTACTAAGCACTGGCTCAGATTTAAAATTCTTATCCCTGTTTTTATTATCTTTCCACAGCCTTGCCCCTTCCAATCTCTGATGTTTCTATGAGCCTTAATATAATTGGGGTATCAACACTTGCTATTTCCCTTAGTTTAACGTGAATAACACCCACCTTCAACAGTACAGCACTCCCTTAGATCTGTATAAGGGAGTCAGCCTGTTGAAGAGAAATGTGAGCCCACAGCCTTCTGTTTCCTGCAGGACTCAACCAATTGAGCCATACTTGACATTTAACCAGTGCTTGAAGGAATCTAACATTTTGCTGTATAATAATGGAAATAGAATTCTTTTAAGAATCTATTGAATTAATAGTAAAATGGTTGTAAGCAGTTTTAGCTGTCTCCATTCCTGATTGTCATGCTCATTTGTATTTAGCCTGGGGATACTGTACA
Source organism: Hemitrygon akajei (assembly GCF_048418815.1). NCBI lineage: Eukaryota > Metazoa > Chordata > Chondrichthyes > Myliobatiformes > Dasyatidae > Hemitrygon > Hemitrygon akajei. Next base: position 176,580,109 of record NC_133129.1, read on the forward strand.
GCTTTTCCACAGCAGGGAGCTGTGCTGATAATTCCACCTGGTGGGCATTGTAACTTAGTTCCATTTTTTAAATAGAGTTTTGTTTATTATAGTAACAGAAGATAAATAATGATGTCTCCAAATGTGTTTTGGTCGTACTTCCTGTGTGGACAGCATGGGTTCCAGAGGGGATGTGCTCTAAAGTGCAATCAACGGATGAGAAAAAAACTACCATGCACACAGCAGGGCAAACCTGAGGATGTGACTTACTGCTGTTAATTGTAGGACTGTAGCTGTCATATGATAAACCTCTAGCATTCAGTCCTATTATGAACTGGACTGCTGCAGTGTCTTCAAGCACTGAGGGTCTTCTCTGTCATCAGACCTCAAATGTGTTTTTGGAAACTGGTACAAATTCTTATGATATGGTTGCCTTTTCTAGAATCCTTTTCACATTTTAAAGCTGGAATATTTAAAAACAAATGTTGCCACATGCTACAGCGTATTTAACATTTTTATTTGTTATGAAAGGGTACATTTATCACAGTGCCATCAGTTCATACCCAGAAAAGGATATGGTTTATTAGTGAATATATTCATAAGCTTTGAGATTTTATTTTTAAAAATTATATTCAAGAGGAAAAATTAAATGTAGTTTCTTCTGTTGAATGAAGCTTTTATGCTGAATTTATGTGAACCGGTGAAGGGGGACATTGGCAGGTAAGGAGATGGGGAATCGTGAAGGGGGAGCATAAGGCACCAATGCTACCCATCCCCCCCCAACATTCCCCATCCCCTTTCCCTTTCTCACGTTATCTCCTTGCCTGTCCCATCACCTCTCTCTGGTGCTCCACCCCCCTCCTTTTATTTCTTCCATGGCCTTCTGTCCTCTTCTATTAGATTCCCCTTCTCCAGCCCTGTATCTCTTTCACCAACTTCCCAGCTCTTTACTCCCCCCCCCCCCACTTTACGGTTTCACCAATCACCTTGTGTTTCTCCATCCCCTCCCCACCTTTTGAATCTGCTCCTCATCTTTTTTTCTCTAGTCCTGCTGAAGGGTCTTGGCCCAAAGTGTCAACTATACTGTTTTCCGTAGATCTATCTGGGCTGCAGAGTTCCTCCAGTATTTGTGTGTGTTACTTATAGTTAGCTACTTGACGGACATAGTAAATCCCAGGTTATCTTTTGACCAAGTCATTCATTTTCTGATCCATCAATTACTTTCTTTATACTGTAAGTGATTCTGCAGACACTAGAAATCCAAAGCAACAAACACAAAGTACTTGAGGAACTCAGCAGGTCAGCTGGCTTCTTTGGAAATGAATCAACAGTCAACGTTTTGGGCTGATTCGGTCCTGATAAAGGGGTCTCAACCTTAAACGTCAACTGTTTATTCCTCTCCATAGATACTGCTTGACCTGCTAAGTTCTTCTAGGATCTTGCTCATGTGGTCTATTCTGAATTTAAACTACATGAAGTAAGGAAGGCATAAGAACAAAAGATATTTAGATAGTATGCTTACAACTCATAAAGAATAGGAGTGTTGCTTTGTGAAAACCAAGAAGTGGCAAAAAGAGACATGGTTTGAAAAGTTGCTGCTGAAGGAAGGATGATTACACTGGACATACCTTCTCTACCAGTTTAAAAAAACTGACTCAGGCACCAGTTGAAACATTGACCCCAGTTTTTAAAGTTTTTTTTTAACATCTCACCTTTCTCTGTGATTTCAGAGACAGTGAAAATTCAAACCCCAGTATTGCCATTCTTTTACCATCTCTTTGCAATGAATAAGTGTATTGGAAATATCAAGAAAAATTATGAAATGGTTGCCTACAACTCCTGCAGATTCATGTGATCAGGATTAATGGCAGAATTCATTCAGTGGAGAAAATGCGTACAAGGATCATTCTGGTATTGAGAAATAAGATCAAGAAAAACAGTCTCTGAAAGGTTGTAAATCTGAAAGGTTGTAAGATGCCTGCCCTCTTCCTTGTTTTCAGTCTGCTTCGTGGTAATTACTTCACATGTTGTAAAGAAGCCTGATTAAGGCATTAATTGCTATTTAATTTTGGGCATAATTTAAAGATGATTTAGTTAATTAGTGGACAGAGAAAGAAGGAATAGCTTGAGAAACGGCATTGAGCTCAAAATTGGTTAAATGTTGCACAAATCTCAGTGAAATGAAGCTTTGAAATGGTGACTTAATATATCTAACGGTGTGCTGGAATACAATTTGTAAAAGCAAGTAACTATTCAGATCAATTTATGTTTACAGGCATTATGAATCCGCAAGTTAAGGGTGGGAGCTTCAACCAAAAACAAGCTCAGCAGGCCAGATTATAAAAATGGAAAAACAAGTGAAAAAGGATGGCAGGCAAAAATGGCTGATTCTGCAACAGGCCAGGAAATAGTTGGAAAAGATGAAGGGGAAATTAAATTGCCAAGCAGCTGGGATCTTCTAAGATGAATGCCTTAACCAAAAGAGACATTCCTGTCAGGCGATTGTATATACAGTCAGCCCTCCTTATCCGCGGGTTTTGCATGCGCAGATTCAACCAACCTCGGATTGGGAAAACCCGGCAGTTCTCTCTCCAGCACTTGTTGTTTGAGCTGTATAGACTTTTTTTTTCTTGTCATTCCGGAAGTAGATTGCCAGGCCTTTCTTCCATGCAGATACTGCTGCTGCCCAGGTTGGGACCTCGCTGGATTTGAACTCAGGACCATCTGCCTTCAAGTCCAGTGCTGATGTCATTACACTACCTATCCTTACTTCATTCAAATTCACTGATTTGTGGACTGTAGTTTTTTCTAGCCAACAGAGGGATCTTGGGGTGCACATTCCTAGCTCCCTGAAAGTGGCAACTCAAGTGGATATGGTGGTAAAGAGGATAGACGGCATTCTTGCCTTATTCGGTTGGGCTGCTGAGTGTAAAAGTTGGGATATCTTATTGTAGTTGTATAAAACTTTGTTTAGGCCACTTTGCTCTACTGTGCTGTTCTGGTTGCAGATCTACAGGAAGGAGGTGGAAGCTTTGAAGAGAATGAAGAAGAAAGAGGTTCGCCAGGATGTTGCCTGGATTGGAGTATATTGGTTATAAGGAGAAGTTGGGCAAACTTGTATTGCTTTCTTTGGAGCATTGTGGGGCCACCTGATAATAAGTATATAAATTTACAGAAGCATAGACAGGGTAAATAGCAAGTGTGATTATCACAGAGTTTGAATGTCAAAAACTAGAGGGGGTAGGTTTGAGTCGGGAGGAAGAAAGTTTAAAGCAAACTTGCAAGGCAAGTGTTTTATACAGAGATTGGTAGATGCCTGGTATATGCTGCCAGAGGAAGTGGTGGAAGCATTTATAATAGCGGTATTTAAGAAGCATTTAGACAAGTTCATGAACAACAGGAAATGGAGGGAAATAGGCCAAATGCAGGTAATTGGGAATAGTTTGGATTGGCATCATTGTTGATCCAAATGTGGTGGGCCAAAGGGCCTAATACTGTGAACTGGTTTATGTTTTATGGTCATTGTATCTGTCTTTCTGTTCATTATTTTTCTTGGACCCTTCTTTTAGGGTGGTTGCATTCAGCAATCTAGAAAAATGAGCTTTTCCCAGATTGTAGCATTCAGATGTTAACCAATCATGTGATTTTCAGATGTTCATATTGATGATGTGAATTTAAAATTAACCTTCATATATTAAGTATCAGGTTTAGTATCACTATCTTCAATGACGTAAAATTTGTTTTACAGCGGTAGTGCAGTGCAACAACGTAAAATTACTATAAATTACAAATTAAAATAAATTGCAAAAGAAAAGGAATAACAAGCTGGTGTTCATGGACCGTTCAGAAATCTGATGGCAAGTTATTTATAAATCATTAAGTATTGGTCTTCAGTCTCTTATACCACCTCCCACCTCCCTTGTAATGAGATGTCTTGAATGCTGATGGCCCTTTATAATGGATGCTGCCTTCTTGAGGCACAGAATTCACAAGGTATCCTCAGTGGAGTGGAGGGTTGTGCCCATGATGGAACTGGCTGAGTTTGCAAACCTTTGCAGCCTCTTGCAGTCCTTTGCATTAGAGCCCCCATACCAGGTTGTGATGCAATCAGTCAGAAAGCTATCCAGTATACAACTATAGAAATTTGCAAATATCTTTGGTGACATACCAAACCTCTTCAAATTCCTAATGAAGTAGAGCTGCTAGCATGCCGCCTTCATAATTCTGTCAATGTGTTGGGTCCAGGAATACACTCTCTGAGATGCTGATATCTAGTAACTTAAAGCTTCTCATTCTTCTCACTGTTGACCCCTCAAGTATTCTCCCAGCTTCCCCTTCCTAGAGTCCATTTTTGGTTCCCTGGTCTTACTAACGTTGAATGCAAGGTTGCTGTTGCAACACCACTCAGTCAAGCTGCTCTGTCTCACTCATGTACACCTCCTTGTTGCCACCTAAGATAATACCAGCAATAGCGGAGTGATTTGCAAATTTGTAAATGGTGTTTGAGCTGTGCTTAACCATGCATTATGAGTGTAGAGAGAGTAAAGCCAAGTATGTATCCTTGAGATGTTTTGATTGCCAGTGAGGAGTTTGATATTATCACTAATCCATACTGATTGTGGTTCCCTGATGAGGAAGTTCAAGATCCAGCTGCAGAGGGAAGAACGGAGGTCCAAGTTTAGGAGCTTGGTAATTAATACTGAAGTGATGATGGTATTAACTTTGCATGGATAGACCCAAGCCCAGCTGTGGAAGGAAGAGGGTTTGACATGGGGCTAGCTACCCCATCCTGTAAAAACCCAGAGCTACAGAAACACCAAAAGAGCTCTAAAGACCTCATTCCTGGGAGAGGATGAATCTCCTCTTCAAAGAAGTCATGCTGAAGCCTCAGGGCTGATCAACCTTTGGCCCAAGACAGAGGACTCTGGCAAGCTCCTATCAGCAGCCTATGCCCCAGTAGGGGTGATGGGCTTAAGAAGATGATGGTGGTATTGAATGCTGAACTATAATCGGTAAACAGCAGACTGATGTATGTTTAGTTGTTGTCTATGTACTCCAAAGCAGATTGGAGAGCCAGTAAGATTCAGTCTGCTGTAGTCCTGTGTGGTGGTAGGCAAATTGCCTAATTTTAAATTTAATTTACATCTGTATTCCTAATTGTTTTCTATTCCTTTAAGTATGTTAAATGCCTTCTCTTTGAGTGACTTTCTCCAGGTTTGCAAAATGCATGCTTTCTTGTTTTTCCACCTGGTTGGAACCCTAACACTATGCATTATGCTTCTGGCTCTACTCTCCCTCCAGCACTTGAATTCCTCTTTTATTTCTCCCTGATCAGCACTGAATTCAGGATGTAAAGTGCTCTCATGTTTTTGTCTTGACATCTTCCTATTGTTATCTTTTTTGTTTTGAGTGTACTATTCGAAGTCTTTGGCTTTGTTTTATGAGTTTGAAGTTGAACATTGTGGATCAAGACTTGTAAACTGTCAGCTGCATATTCGCCTTTTCAAAACTATGCTTGATCGCTCAGTTGAATGCTTGCAATCACTTGCAGATTTGTCAAGAAGAGTTTAGTTGAATTTAGAAAATGCTTTAATTAGCTGTCATTAAAACAGATACTTTTAATAAATCATTGTAGTTTGGCTTGGTGAAACTTGTGTTCAACATTTCAACTTCTATGAAGCCAGCAAAGAGCACTGAACAAAAACATTTTCCAGTTGTACAAAAGTGCTCAGCTTTGAATGATGACGACAATGGTTTGATAAAGGGTCTCAGCCTGAAACGTCGACTGTTTACTCTTTTTTATAGATGCTACATGGCTTGCTGAGTTCCTCCAGCACTTTGTGTATGTTGGTTGGATTTCCAGCATTTGCAGATTTTCTTTTGTTTATGACAAAGGTTCAGTTAGCTTGAATCAAGCTTACATGATCTAAACAGTTCCATTGGATCACATCACGTTTTCTGGATTTGAAGGCAAAGTGATTATTCATGTTTCTTTATTTTAATCTCTGGATGGTGAAAAGTTGTTAATTTGTTTTTACAACCTCTTGTCAAGCAGTATGTTTGCCAGTTGTTCATGCAGTAAAATATCAGTTGGTTTTCTGAAATTTTAAGATTTTCTCAGTGTTACTTCTAATCACAGATTTTTACTTTAAGACAGTGAAAGTAACTTAAAACCAAACTTAACATTACAGTATTTAATAGCAATCGAACTGAAATGAACATACACCCTCTCCTCATTTTATGCAGGGGATACGTTCCTCACAGTCGAGGCGTAATGTGAAAACTCATAATGTGAATAATTATTTAATGGAGAAAATAGGGATACATTCCAGAGGGCTTCCTAAATATGTTTTAACTGTAATTTATTCACATTTTCATACCAATACATCACAAAAGCAGTACCACAAGGCAACATTCGTATTTTATTTAATCAATTTAAGATAATATTCAATGTAATAAATCATAGAAAGTTAACATACTAGGGTGTACAGTAGTCAGCAACAGTGGCAGGTGTGTTTGCTCTGGGAGATGAGTGGTTGTTGTGGTGTCGGGCAGCTTTACACTGATAAGGTGGATGTTTGTGGTCGTCAGGATCGTATCAAGCAGAGCAAGGGGTGAAGGAAGACTCACAGAACTCTTAGAACTGCCTGCAGCAGAAGATGACAATGGTTTGAAGAAAGTGGTGAGGGTTGTCAGCATTTTGTTTTTCAGCATAAATTTGCTTGTAGGGAAGGGAAGGGCTTGTAGGTTGATGGCAGGGAACAACTGAAATGCTGACTCCGTTCTAAACTTGGGTCCATGTCCATCACCATTTGTGCCAAGTGTTCCGATTTCCACCATTCCCTCACCATTGGTAAACTCCCGGGATTTTCAAAATCGTCTTTTGCTTGCAGCATCTGAGAGATAGTTCGCTGTAAAAAAAATACTCCTTGAATGTGGATCACACCTTGGTTAAGTGGTTGAATCAGCGATGTTGTGTTAGGCGGCAGAAAATGCACTGTTATGTTAGGATGAATGCAGTCCAAATGTTTAGGATGGGCTAGCGCATTGTCAAGCAACAAAAGAACTTTAAAGGCAAGATTCTGTTCCCAGCAGTAGTGTCCCAGAGCTGTGTTACCTTCACCTGATGCCGTACTGTTTATAATTTCCAACTTTTTTTCAAGTGTTAAAGTGGTTCTCTGCTGCTCAGCTGATGGACATGACATTGGACGCTTAGGAGGCATAGTTAAATATTTCAAGCACAAAATCACTGCACCGTAGGTAAAACCAGCAAAAGTTTAAGAGTGCAAAATCGCACATCCACACCTTGCCAAAACCAGTGCGAGACTGGCGGGAGTGAGATTGTGAGGTGCACGCACCTGACTTGTATTGGTAGGAAAGCGGTACTTCTTATCCCAACAGTGAGACTGTGAGGCATGCGCACGCGACTTATATTGGTGGGAAAGTAGTGCTCCTCGCGTAACTGTGAATTTTGGACGCATATAAGGAGACATTGGTAGAAATAGGTTCCTCGCATAACTGTGAATCCACATTGTCTGAAGATGCATATAACGAGGATAGGGTGTACCTTGCTTTTGAAAGTGATACTAACACTGCATATAACTGCAATTTATTCCAGAGATTGGCATGCTTGGCCATTTCTAGTGATGTAAATAATCTGGTGTTCATTGAATATCCATGTGATACAACAGGTTGATTGGTGACAAAGAAGGACAGTATTGGGAAAGTCATAACATTTCTTGGTTTACTAGATTTATTCCAACAAGTCTATTTGTGACTCTGAAAATACACATTCGTAGTACGTCCTCAGCGAAACTAGCATTCTGCTAAGTTATGACCACAAAAGTTAGCAATTTTCAAGCCAGTTCAAAGAAAGGAATGTAGGGGAAACAGGACAAATTCAGACTGAACTGCAAAGAAGAAAATAGCAAGAGATTATCAGGAACCAAAAAGAGAGGAACAACGGAAGCATTGCTCATTTGGAGCAAAAGTAGATCTGGTAGAAGAATGTTATTTCTTCAGTGGTTTGATCGGGGCACGACTGCACAAGTGCGTGTGTGGTAAACTATGTATACCTGTCTGGACACGCCCCTCTGCTGACTGCTCCTGTGGCTCCTCCCACAGACCCCTGTATAAAGGCGATTGGAGGCACTGCTCCTCCCTCAGTCTCCAGGATGTTGTGGTCTCGTTTGCTGCTAATAAAAGCCTATCATTCGCCTCCCGTCTCCGAGAGTTATTGATGGTGCATCAATTTTATTAGCAGCGATTTTAAAACATGGAGAGCATTTTATGACCCGACAGATTGGATATTGACCCTCAATCTCCAGAAGCCAGCATCGCTTTTGAACTCTGGCTTGCATGCTTCCAATCGTACCTGGAAGAGATTCGTGTGACCGAGCCTGCAACGATGCACAAAATTCTCCTCTCCAGGGTCAGTCCGCGTGTCTACTCCCTGATCAGGGACCTGCTGACCTACCAAGGGGCACTGGACGCCCTCAAAAGACAATACCTGCGGTCGGTGAACACCGTCTACGCAAGACATCGCTTAGTGACACGGTGGCAGCGGGCCAGAGAGTCGAGCGCTGAGTTTGTCTGGGCCCTACAGACACTCGTGCGGGCCTGCGACTGCAGGGGACTGACGGCGGAGCAGCATGCAGAGCTGCTAGTAAGAGACGCCTTCGTTACGGGGATCAGGTCAGTGTACGTGTGCCAGCAGCTGCTGGAACACGCCGATCTTACCTTACAGTCGGCGATCGAGCTGGCCGACACGCTGGAGGCCACTCTGCACAACGCTGATGCTCTCCAGGCACGTGATCTCCTGCTGGCCCCGTGGACGCTGCAGACCCTGCAACCCGCTGGCGAATCGACCTCAGCTGCTGCCAGTCGCGAGTCCATGAAGTCCCTGCAACCCGCCGGCATATCGACCACAGCTGCTGCCAGTCGCAAGTCCGCGCAGTGTTACTTCTGCGGACTCGAAAAGCACCCCCGAAAACATTGCCCGGCCCGAGAAGCGACCTGCTTCAGCTGCGGGAAGAAGGGCCACTTCGCCAAGGCCTGTAAGTCGCCATCTTGCCTACCCGCCTCGTGCGAGGCATGGGGGCGGCCATCTTTGTCGGCGCCACCTCGCCCCGCCCCCGACCCACGGGTGCTTACCGGGCACCTAGACGGCGATGCAACTCTGGCTTCCGTGACCCTCGACCCAAGCGCTCCACACCAGCTCGCCAGGTCAATGATGGATATCCTGGTGGAGGGGCACAGGACTAGCTGCCTGTTTGGCACGGGCAGCACTGAGAGTTTTATTCACCCGGACACAGTGCAACGCTGCGAACTCGTGACACGGCCGGTAAGCCAGAAGGTCACCATGGCTTCTGGATCGCATTCCACAGACATCTGGGAGGGTTGTGTAGCAACATTGGTGGTGCAGGGCACAGAATATCGGAACTTTGCGTTACTGGTCATGCCTCAACTGTGTGCCCCTGTGCTATTGGGGCTCGACTTCCAGAGCCACCTGAAAAGTGTGACAATGGAGTATGACGGGCCCCTCCCACCAATCACTGTCAGAAATCCTCAGTTTTGTGGGACTTCATCATATACCCCGCTACTGACCACACACACACACCGACCCGCACATCCCACCCAACACCATGCCAACCGCTGCGCTACTGACACCACTTGCAGCCTCTCCACCCTCAAGATCCCTCCCCCACCGCTGTTCGCCAACCTGACCCCCGACTGTAAACCTGTGGCAACTAAGAGCAGGAGTTACAGCACTTCATTAAGTCGGAGGTGCAGCGGCTGCTCAGGGAGGGGATCATTGAGCCAAGCACAAGTCCTTGGAGGGCCCAGGTAGTCGTTGTTCGGACCGGGCAGAAAAATAGGATGGTTGTTGACTATAGCCGGACCATCAATAGGTTCACGTAGCTTGACGCGTACCTCCACCCCGCTTTGTGGATATGGTCAATCATATAGCTCAGTACAAGGTGTACTTGACCATAGACCTGAAATCCGCTTACCATCAGCTCCCCATCCCCCCGGAGGACCGTCCCTACACCGCCTTCGAGGCGGGCGGCAGGCTCTATCACTTCCTGCGTGTCCCCTTTGGTGTCACGAATGGTGTCTCTGTCTTCCAGAGGGAAATGGACCAGATGGTGGACCAGTGCCAACTGAAGGCCACGTTCCCATATCTGGATAACATCACCTGCGGTCACGACTGGCAGGATCACGACACCAACCTCCAATGATTTTTCCAAGCGGCCAAAGCTCTTAACCTCACCTATAACAGGGACAAGTGCGTGTTCGGAACCACCCGACTTGCTATCCTTGGGTATGTCGTGGAGAACAGGGTCATCGGCCCTGACCCCGACCGTATGCGCCCCCTGTTGGAACTCCCTCTTCCCACCACCCTCAGAGCCCTCAAACGGTGCCTGGGCTTCTTTTCCTATTACGCCCATTGGTCCCTCACTGGCCCACCCCCTGGTCAAGTCCACTGCATTTCCCCTCTCCGCCGAGGCCCGCGCGGCCTTCAGCCGCATTAAAGGGGACATTGCCAAAGCAACAATGCATGCGGTGGACGAGACCATTCCCTTCCAAGTAGAGAGTGACGCCTCTGACTTCGCGCTGGCTGCTACCCTCAATCAGGCAGGAAGGCCGGTAGCATTCTTCTCTCGTACCCTTCAGGGCCCTGAAATTCAGCACTCCGCGGTGGAGAAAGAAGCCCAGGCCATAGTGGAAGCTATTAGGCACTGGAGGCACTATCTCACCGGCAAAAGGTTCACCTTGCTGATGGACCAACGCTCAGTTGTGTTCATGTTCAGCAACCAACAGCGGGGCAAAATCAAAAATGATAAAATTTTGAGGTGGAGAATAGAACTCTCCACCTACAACTATGACATCCTGTACCGGCCTGGAAGACTCAATGAGCCCCCTGATGCCCTATCACGGGGAGCGTGTGCTAGCGCACAGCTCGACCGGCGATATGCCCTCCATGCAGATCTTTGCCACCCGGGGGTCACCCGACTTTACCACTTTGTGAAAGCTAGGAACCTGCCTTACTCCCTTGAGGACATCAGGATGATGACCAGGGACTGTCAAGTCTGTGCTGAGTGCAAACCGCACTTCTACTGTCCTGAACAGGCACAACTTATCAAGGCCACCTGCCCCTTTGAGCGACTGAGTGTCGACTTTAAGGGCCCCCTTCCCTCCACCGACCGCGATGTCTACTTTCTCAACATCATCGACGAGTACTTACGGTTCCCCTTTGCCATCACCTGCCCTGATACCACTGCCACATCCGTCATAAAAGCCCTGTGCCAGCTCTTCACTCTGTTCGAATATCCCTGCTATATCCACAGTGATAAAGAGTCCTCGTTTATGAGTGACGAGCTGCGCCAGTACCTGCTGGCTAGTGTTATTGCTACTAGTAGGACCACGAGCTATAATCCCTGGGGGAATGGACAGGTGGAGAGGGGGAAGGCCACACTCTTAGCCCTTAGGTCAAAGGAATTGCTGGTCTCTCGCTGGCAGGAGGTCCTCCCCGAGGCACTCCACTCCATCCGCTCCCTGTTATGTACGTCCACCAATGCCACCCCTCATGACCGCCTCTTTTCTTTTCCCAGGAAGTCTGCCACTGGGACCACCCTACCGGCTTGGCTGATGTCCCCAGGGCCAGTGCTGCTCCGGAAACATGCGCGGAGCAATAAATACTCCCCGATGGTCGAGCGGGTTCACCTACTTCATGTGAACCCCCAGTATGTCTACGTGGTCTTACCTGATGGGCAGGAGAACACGGTCTCCGTCCGCGACCTGGCGCCCGCAGGAGTACCAGACCACTACACCAAACACTCCACGGTGACTATGAACCCCGTACCCACTGATGTATATACCCACGAGACACCACGCGCACACCAAGCCCTACACAGACTCCTCACGACACTCCCATACCGGGCGTCACCCAGATGCATGAGGGATTACTGACGCCTAACAGGTTGGCACCTCAAGTCAGGCTGGAGCCAGCACAACCACCGTCACCGGTACAATCACCACCGGTGCTACGTAGATCGCAGTGACAGACTCGATCGCCTGATAGACTTAACCTGGAAATATACTTGTAAGAAACTTCGCTCCGTGGGGACTCTCTTTTAAAACAAAGTGGGGAGGGGTGAATGTGGTAAACTATGTATACCTGTCTGGACACGCCCCTCTGCTGACTGCTCCTGTGGCTCCTCCCACAGACCCCTGTATAAAGGCGATTGGAGGCACGGCTCCTCCCTCAGTCTCCAGGATGTAGATCTCGTTTGCTGCTAATAAAAGCCTATCATTCGCCTCCCGTCTCCGAGAGTTATTGATGGTGCATCAGCGTGGACGTCTGCCAGTGAGAACAGTGAGAAGAGTTTAAAGGGAGATGGTTATTTCTTCAGCAGTTTGATCAGGGCACGACTGCACAAGCGCTTGGATGTCAGCCACTTAGAACAGCGAGAAGAGTTTAAAAGGAGACAGCTTATAGAGTGGGCAACGGAGTAGAAGGAGACTGAATAGGAAGGCTTTGGCTCAATGGGGCTTAGGCGTTAACGGGTTGAGGCGAGGTAGGTTTATCTGTGTGGATTACAGACAGGAAGTGTGTCTGTGAGACCGGTGTTCTGTGCTCGGTGTCAGATGTGGGAAGCCCAGGAGACCTCCAGCCTCCCGGATGGCCAACCTGCGCCAGGTGCGTTGAGCTGTAGCTCCTTAGGGACCAGGTTAGGGAACTGGAGATGCAGCTCGATGACCTCCATCTGGTCAGGGAGAGTGAGGAGGCTATAGGCAGATAGTCACACCAGGGCCTGGGGAGACAGATAAGTGGGTAACAGTCAAGAGAGGGAAGGGCAGGAGTCAAAGGCTAGAGAACACCCCTGTGGCTGTCCCCCTTGACAATAAGTACTCCTGCTTGAGTACTGTTGAGGTGGTGGGGAACATGACCTACCATGCGGAAGCGACAGTGGCCGTGCCTCTGGCACAGAGTCTGGCCCTGTGGCTCAGAAGGGTAGGGAAAGGAAGAGAATGGCAGCAATAATAGGAGACTATATAGTTAGGGGGTCAGACAGGCGATTCTGTGGATGCAGGAAAGAAGCATGAATGGTAGTTTGCCTCCCAGGTGCCAATGATGTTGTGGCCATTACAGAGACTTGGATGGCTCAGGGGCAGGAATGGTTACTTTGAGTGCCAGGCTTTAGATGTTTCAGAAAGGACAGGGAGGGAGACAAAAGAGGTGGGGCTTGGCACTGTTGATCAGAGATAGTGTCACAGCTGCAGAAAAGGAGGAAGATATGGAGGGATTGTCTATGGAGTCTCTGTGGGTGGAAATTAGGAACAGGAAGGGGTCAATAACTCCACTGGGTGGTTTTTATAGACCACCCAGTAGTAACAGGGACATCGAGGAGCAGATAAGGAGACAGATTCTGGAAAGGTGTAATAATAACAGGGTTGTCGTGGTGGGAGATTTGAGTAGAATTTGTATGTCACCAAAGACTCTTGCAAATACTTAAATGGGCATAAACTGTACTTCATACTCATACCAATAAGAGAAATAATGCTAAATTCTTTCAGGCATATCCTTGAATGTTACTAAATGTGCTGATCTCTGTATTACAATTGCTGTCTGCTGAAGATAAAGGAAAAAAGTACAAATGAATTTATCGGTGAACAGATGGCTTCTGTTTATTGGGGGCATTGGGAATTTGTTCCAGGACACTGTGGGACAGGTTTTTTTGAAATCAGTGTTCTTTCAGACAGATTGTGTATGAAATTAACGAGGTTTTAGTTCACTTGGCATAAAAACCTGAGTTCAATTTCTGAGTGTTATAGGGCAAGTTAGATCTGGAAGGTTTTATAAGACATAAGCAACAAGATATAATAAAAAAAGTTTGGTCTTGGTTTATAGACAATAGACAGTAGGTGCAGGAGTAGGCCATTTGGCCCTTCTAGCCAGCACCGCCATTCACTGTGATCACGGCTGATCATACACAATCAGTACCCCATTCCTGCCCTCTCCCCATATCCCTTGACCCCTGCTATCTATAAGAGCTCTATCTAACTCTCTCTTGAAAGCAGCCAGAGACTTGACCTCCACTGCCTTCTGGGACAGAGCATTCCACATATCCACCACTCTCTGGGTGAAAAGGTTTTTCTGCATTTCTGTTCTAAATGGCCTACCCCTTATTCTTAAACTGTGGCCTCTAGTTCTGGACTCACCCATCAGCGGGAACATGCTTCCTGCCTCCAGCGTGTCCAATCCCTTAATCATCTTATATGTTTCAATCGGATCCCCTCTCATCCTTCTAAATTCCAGTGTATACAAGCCCAGTCGCTCCAATCTTTCAACATATGACAGTCCCGCCATTCCGGGAATTAACCTTGTGAACCTATGCTGCACTCCCTCAATAGCAAGAATGTCCTTCCTCAAATTTGGAGACCAAAACTGCACACAGTACTCCAGGTGGGGTCTCACAATGGCCCTGTACAGCTGCAGAAGGACCTCTTTACTTTTATACTTAATTCCTCTTGTTATAAAGGCCAGCATGCCATTAGCTTTCTTCACTGCCTGCTGTACCTGCATGCTTGCTTTCATTGACTGATGTACAAGAACACCTAGATCTCGTTGTACTTCCCCTTTTCCTAACGACTCCATTTAGATAGTAATCTGCCTTCCTTTTCTTTCCACCAAAGTGGATAACCTCACATTTATCCACATTAAACTGCATCTTCCATACTTTTGCCCACTCACCCAACCTGTCCAAGTCACCCTGCATTCTCATAACATCCTCCTGACATTTCACACTGCCATCCAGCTTTGTGTCATCGGTAAATTTGCTAATGTTACTTTTAATCCCGTCATCTAAATCATTAATGTATATTGTTAACAGCTGCAGTCCCAGTACCGAACCTTGCGGTACCCCACTGGTCACAGCCTGCCATTCCGAAAGGGACCCATTAATCAGTACTCTTTGTTTCCTGTCAGCCAGCCAATTTTCAATCCATGTCAGTACTCTGCCCCCAATACCATGTGCCCTAATTTTGCCCACTAATCTCCTATGTGGGACTTTATCAAAATTTATTATATGTTAAGTGAAGGTGTATACTAAATAAAAGAGAGCTGAGAAAGTAAGGCACTTAACATAAGAATTTTGGAGCAGTTATTGCTAATCAGGCCCTTGAGCCTGCTCTGCCATTTATCAAGACCATATTCTATTATCCCCATATCCTTTGCTTCCCTTACTATCAGAAATCCATTTATCTCAATGAGCTTCTACAGCCCTCCTTGGCAGAGATTCACCACCCTCCTGAATGGAAAAAAAACAGTTCTCTTCATTTTCCATTCTAAATGGCCTTTTGCTAATTCTGAGATTGGGATTGAAATTGAAATTCTCATGTATTCTAGTTCTATTTTTAAATGTTAGCCAACTCTCAATTCATGACAGTATAATCCTCTCAGTTCCATATGCTGTAATTTTGTTGACCAACGTCCTGCATTGGACCTTTTGGAAACCTTCCTGAAAATCTAAATGTGCTACGTCCACTGCCCCCCCTTTGCAATCTGTTTTACTGGTTGGCATCCTCAATGAACTCACTGTAGCCCTGACTATAAAACCTAAGAATATTGGGTCCATTATTTTATTGCCTTTCTGTCCCGTCCATTTTTCAAGTTTATGAACTTCGGAAAATCAGAAGTCTACACATTTTGGAGAACTGAAGTATACATGGAAAATAGAAGAAATATTCAGTAAGCCAGGCAGCATACGTGGGAAGAGAAATAGAGTTGATGTTAAAAATTGCTGCCCTTTCATTATCAAAATCTGATCTGTTGAATGTTTTCAGAGTGATCAAGCTCAAATTTACATGCTCTTTATCAGAAATATAATATTTCTTGTGTGTGATTCATCTCCTTTGCATTTTTCATTTAGTTAAACCATGATGGATGAACCTCATTATTTTTCCACCCATGCTTCATGATCTTGTTCAGCAAGCATGCTGAAAAATTGAGAAGTAATGAACGAGTGATGAAAGACATTTTGTGAATTTCATGGAATTTCTTTTTAATTTCAAAGCTGAACAGGTTGTTAGTTAAGGCAATTGTGTGGTGGAGAGAAATTGATACTTCCACATTTGGTCTTTTTTGTTATTTGTACTTCAGTTGCAGACATTGCTGAGAAAGGCAGCATTTAATGCTCATCCCTCATTGACCTTGAGAAGCTCATGTGAGCTACTGCTTTATGTGTTGCATTACATATGGCAAAGCAACTGTTTCTTCCTTACCATTGACTTGCTGAGTTCCTCCAACTTTTTGTGTGTGTTGCTCTGGACTATCAGCATCTGTAGAATTTCTTATGTTTTTATTTCACCAGTGCTGGTTTGAATTTCTAGAATTTTGACTGCAGAACCATCCAGATCAGAGTAGTATGTAACTTAGAAAGGAACATGAGATCTGTGCTGGTTCCATGTTCTTGCAACTGTGTTCTACATGTGACAGGTCCAGTTAAGTTTCTGGTCAATTGTGATCCATACAGTATTAAAGGAGAGGACATATTTGATGCTATTAAATGACACAGAAAAGAGATCATCAGCCAGATTGGGGGTAGGGTAGCAGTTAGAGCAATCACTTTACAGAGCCAGCTGTAAAGCGATTGGGGTTCGATTCCTGTCACTAAGGAGTTTGTACATCCTCCCTGTATCTGTATGGGTGTCCTCTGGGTGCTCCAGTTCTCCAGTTTCCTCCCACATTCCAAAGGGTTAGGGTTAGTGAGTTATGGACTTGCTGTGTTGATGCTGGAAGCAGGGTGACACTTGTAGGTTGCCTCGAGCACAATCCTCACTGATTCATTTGTAACAAATGACACATTACACTGTATGTTTTGATGTTTTGATATATATGTGCCAAATAAAGCTAATCTCTTTTAAATCTCCTTGTGGGTAATGCTGGAATTTAGAAGGATGCGTAGGGATCTCATTGAAACCTACTGAATGTTAAAAGGACTAGATAGGGTGGATGTGAGGAGGATGTTTCCTTTGGTGGGGTTATCCAGAACTAGAGGGCACAGCCTCAAAATTGAGGGCGACCCTTTAGAACAGATGGAAGGAGGAATTTTTTTTAGCCAGAGAGTAGTAAATCTGTGGAATGTTCTGCTGCAGACTGCAGTGGAGGCCAAGTCCGTGCATATATTTAAGGTAGAAGTAGAGACAGGTTGAAAGCACATGGTCTTTTTTTCAGGGAGGAGGTGCAAAAAATGTTCAGATTTCTGATCAGAAATGAGAGATTTAAAAGACATCAGATTTTATTAGAGTAGATCATCTTTATTTGTTATGTACATCTATACATACAGTGAAATGCATCAATTGCATCAGCAACCAACACAGTGCAAGAATGAGCCGGGAGCAGCATTCAAGTGTCGGCAACATAGCATGCCCATAACGTACAAACCCTAACCTATACATCTTTTAGAATGTGGGAGGAAACCGAAGCACCTGGAGGAAATCCATGCAGTCATGGAGGAGAACATATCAAATCTGTACTGACAATGGTGGGAATTGAACCCTGAAAATTGGTATCTGGTGCTACTAAGCTTTGCTTTAACCACTGGACTACCATGCTGTCCCCGAAGTGGTGTGTTTTTCGAAAGAGCTGATCGGAATAGTGGTAAAGACAGGCACATTAGCATTGTTCAAACAGCATCTTGATAAATACAAAGATTGGAGAGGTTTAGAGGGCTATGGGCTAAACACAGACAGCTGGGACTACTTTGTTTGAGGAACATGGTAGGATGAATGAATCAAACCAAGGAGCTTGCTTCCATGCTGTAAGACTGTGCTCTTTCTCTGGGGCAGTTTTCAGGTAATTGTCATTGTTTCTGCAATGCGAGAATAGTTGGTCAAAAGCACAACTATTTCAGGCAAAGGTCTTAACTTTGTCTGGAATATTTTGATATCATGTATTCTCAGTTCTGTAATAATGTGCAATAAGTCATGTCAGCCAAAGACTGGTATTTGTGATAGCTAGAATCTCAAGAGGACGAATCATATTGTCAGTACCAGTCTGATTAAATAATTCCCTAAACTTTGATTTTGGAATGAGTGCTCTGTTCAGGAATAAGATGTTTGTGGAGCCAACTCTATCATTTAGTTGAATTATCTAGATGTAGCAGTGCTGCAGTGATTCACTTGGATTGTTCGTCCTAGGAGTACTTTCCTCTATGTAAGGTATATTTTGACATTTAGGGTGGCCGATAGTCCCAATTGGTGTTGCTTCACTAGTTTTGCAGTTCATTTGAGTATCCCTACTGGTATTTCTAGCACTCCTTGCTAGAGGAGTGAGTTTGTCACCTGATTTATTATTGATGAGAGAGCAAAGATGTGAAATTTGCATCAGAGACTCTAGCACAGGAAAAGGCTCTTTGGCCAGGAATATCTGCACTGTCTCTGATGCCAAATTAAACTAAATATTGGCTGCCTGCACATGCTCCATATAACCTCCTGGCCCCTGCATATTTATGTATGTGTCTAAAAGCCTCTTATGGTGTATCATATCTGCCTCCACCATCATCCCTGGCACAGGCCAGTCTATGTGGGGAAAAAAATAGCTGAAGATCATACGACAAAGGAGCAGAAGTGGGCCATTTGGCCCATTGAGTCTGCTGTACCATTCCATCATTGCTGATTTATTATCCCTCTCAATCCCATTCTGCTGTCTTCCATAACCTTTGATGCCCTGATTAATCAAGATCCTTTCAACCTCTGCTTTGGCCTCCACAGCCATCTATTGCAGTGAATTCCACAGGTTCACTACCCTCTTGCTAAAGAAATTCCTCCTCATCTCTGTTCTTAATGGTTGTCCTTCTATCTGAGGCTGTACCTTGTGTGGCTAGGCATAGCTAAATTACCATCTATAAATTTGCTGATAGTACAACCATTGCTGGTAGAATCTCAGATGAGAGGGCGTACAGGAGCGAGATGGTGGAGTAGTGTCGCAGCAACAACCTGGCACTCAACGTCAGTAAGACGAAAGAGCTGATTGTGAACTTCAGGAAGGGTAAGATGAAGGAACACATACCAATCCTCATAGAGGGATCAGAAGTAGAGAGAATGAGCAGTTTCAAGTTCCTGGGTGTCAAGATCTCTGAGGATCTAACCTGGTCCCAACATATCGATGCAGTTATAAAGAAGGCGAGACAGTGACTGTACTTCATTAGGATTTGGTATGTCAACAAATACACTCAGAAACTTCTATAGATGTACTGTGGAGAGCATTCTGACAGGCTGCATCACTGTCTAGTATGGGGGGTGGGGGGCACTACTGCCCAGGACCAAAAGAAGCTGCAGAGGGTTGTAAATTTAGTTGGCTCCATCTTGGGCACTAGCCTACAAAGTACCCAGGACATCTTCAAGGAGCGATGCCTTAGAAAGGCAGCGTCCATTATTAAAGACCTCCAGCACCCAGGGCATGCCCTTTTCTCACTGTTACCATCAGGAGGGAGATACAGAACCCTGAAGGCACACACTCAGCGATTCAGAAACAGCTTCTTTCCCTCTGCCGTCTGATTCCTAAATGGACATTGAACCCGTGAACACTACCTCACTTTTTTAGTATATATTTCTGTTTTTGCAGGATTTTTAATCTATTCAATATATGTATACTGTACTGTAATTGATTTACTTATTATTATTTTTCCCTTCTATATTATGTATTGCATTGAGCTGCTGCTGCTAAGTTAACAAATTTCACGACACATGCCGGTGATAATAAATCTGATTCTGATTCTGATTCTGACTCACCAGTTTAATTCTATTCAGACCTTTCAATATTTGATAAATTTTAATGAGATCCCCCCCCCCCATTCTTCTAAACTCCAGTGAGTACAGCTGCAGATCAATCAAATGCTCTTCTCATTAACTTTTTTATTTCCAAAGTCATTCTTCTGAACCACCTCTGGACCTCTCCAATGCTAGCACATCTTTTCTTAGATAAGAGAGCCAAGACTATTCACAATACTCCCAAGTGCAGATTGACCAATTTCTTATAAAGTCACAGCCTTGCACACTTGCTCTTATATTCTAGTCCCCTCAAAATTAATGTTAATGTTGCATTTACCTCCTTTGCCACCAACTCAAAGCTGCAAGTTAACCTTTAGGGAATCCTGCATGTGAACTTCCAAGAACCTTTGCACCTTAAATGTTTGAATTTTCTCCCTTTTTTGAAAATAGTCTACAACTTTATTCCTTCTACAAATGTCCATGACCATACACTTAACTACACTGTATTCCATCTGCCACTTCTTTGCCCATTCCCAATCTGTCTAAGTCCTTTTGCAGACTCCCTGTTTCCTTAACACTACCTGCCCCTCCACCTGTCTTTGTATTGTCCCCAAAGCTGGCCACAAAGCCATCAATTCCATTATCCAAATCATTGATGTATAATGTGAAAAGAAGCGGTCCCAACACTGACCATTGTGGAACACCGCTAGTCACTGGCAGCCAAACAGAAAGGTCCTCTTTTATTACCACTCTTTGCTTCCTGCCAATCACCTTTTCAAAGACCTTCTGAAAATCTAAGTAAATGACATCCATTGATTCTTCTTTGTTTATGCTCCTTGTTATTCTTCAACAAATTCCAACAGATTTGTCTGCCAAGATTTCCCTGAAAGGAAACTATACTGACTTTGCCTTATTTTATCATATGCTTCTAAGAACCCCGAAACCTCATCCTTAATCATGGACTCCAACATCTTCCCAACCACTAAAGTCAGGCTAACTGGCCTGCAATTTCCTTTCATCTGCCTCCCTCTCTCCTTAAAGAGTGGAGTGGCATTTGCAATTTTCCATTCTCTTTGATCATGCCAAAATCTATTGAATCTTGAAAGGTCATTACTCATGTCTCCACAATCTTTTTGCTACCTCTTTCAGAACCCTTGGGTGTGGTCCATCTGGTCCTGGATACTATAGACCTTTCAATTTCCTAAGCAACTTCTCCTTAGTAATAGCAACTACACTCACTTCTACCTCCTGACATTCTTGTATTTCTGGCATAGTATCTTCCACGGTGAAGACTGATGCAAAATACTTGTAAATTTTGTCTCCCATTTCTTTGATCCTCATTACTACCTCTGCAGAGTTATTTTCCAGCAGTCTGATAATCACTCTTGCCTCTGTTTTTATATATTTGAAAAATCTTTTTGCATCTTTGTTAATAATGTCTGGCTTACCTTCATATTTCATCTTTTCTCTCCTTATAGCATTTTTTCAGTTGCCTTCTGTTGGTTTGTTAAAAGTTTCCCAGTCCTCTAAGTTTCCACTAATTTTTGCTGTATTATATGCTTTCTCTTTTGCTTTTAGGCTGTCTTTGATTTCCCTTGTCAGACATGATTGCTTCATCCTCCCTTTAGAATACTTCTTCATCTTCGGGATGTATCTAACCTGTGCTTTCTGACTTCCTTCCAGAAACTCCAGCAATTGTTGTTCAACCATCAACCTTGCTAATGTCCCCTTTCAATCAACTTTGGCTAGCTCCTATCTCATGCCCATATAGTTCCCTTTATACCACTGTAATACTGATACATCTGTCTTAATCTTCTCCCTCATGAACTGCCGGGTGAATTCCTGTCAACTCTTTCTAAAGATTTGACTTCATTTTTTGTAAACAGAGCCACCCTACCCCTCTGACTGCCTGCATGTCCTTTCAATAGAAGGTATATCCTTGGATGTTAAATTCCCAACTCTGATCTTCATTCAGCCACAACTCAGTGATGCCCATAACATCATAACTGCCATTCTCTAACTGTACCACAAGATAATCTACTTTATTCTGTATACTGCGTGAATTCAAATATAACACCTTCAGTCCTGTATTCATCACCCTTTCTGATTTTGCCCGCATGTTACACTTCCCATTGACTGCAGTTTTGCCCTGTCATCTGCCTGTCCTTCCTCACAATCTTGCTACTCACTGTATCTACTTGTATACCAACTACCCCACCCTCAGCCCTATCATTCCAATTCCCATCTCCTTGCCAAATTACTTTAAATCCTCCGCAACAGCTCCAACAAACCTACCCACAAGAATATTGCTCCTCCTCTGGTTCCAGTCTAACCCTTCTTTTTTGTACAGTTCATACCTTCCCCAGAAGAAATAACAATGATCCAGAAATCCAAAACTCTGCTCCCCGCATCAATTACAAAGTCAGGCACTCATCTGCCAAATCATCTTATGTTTACCCTCACTGCTGCCTAGTACAGGCAGCAATCCAGAAATTGGACCCTGGAGATCCTGCTTTTCAGCTTTCTACCTAACTCTCTATATTCTCTCTTCAGGCCATCTTCCCTTTTCCAACCTACATCATTGGTACCAATATGTTCTATGACTTCCAGCTGCTCTTTCCCTCTTCAGAATTTTGTGGACCCAATTTAAAGCATCCCTGACCTTGACATCTGGGAAGTAAAAGGCCATCCAGGTTTCTTTTTCATGTCCACAGAATCTCCTGTCCGCTCCTCTAACTATGGAACCCCCTATCACTGATGCATTCCTCTTTTCCCCCCTTCCCATCTAAGTCACAGAGACAGACAGTGCCAGAGACCTGCTTGCTTCATCTTCTCCCCGGTAGGTCATCCCCCCAACAGTATCCAAATTGATATCTTTATTATTGAGGGGATTGGCCACAGGGGTGCTTGGCATTGGCTGCCCATTTCCTTTTCCTCTCTTCACAGTCACCTATTCTCCTGCCTTCTGCAACTTAGAGGTAATTACCTCCTTGTAGCTCTCATCTATCACCTCCTCATTCTTCTGTATGATATAAAAGTCATTAAGCTGCAGCTTAATTTCCTTAACACGGTCTCTAAAGAGCTGCAGCTTGATGTACTTTGTGTCAATGTAGTTATCAGAGAGACTGGAGGTCTTCCATTGTGCCCGCATCTCACGCAAAGAACATACCACTAACTCTGGATCCATTCTTTGTGCACTACCTATGTACTAATAGACGAAGAAAGAAACGTACTAGAAACTTAGAATCTCCACCTGTACTTGCCCAAGCCTGTTGAGCCAAAGCCAGACCACTATTAACACTGGTCCATTCTAAGAGTGGTTGCTCCAACACTGGCAGCTCCGCTTATACCTTTCTTTTTATTGGATCAAATAAAACTCAAATAAAAATTACCTCACACGTGTCCCTTAAATTTTCACCCTGTCACCTTAAATACATGCCATCAGTATTTGACATTCTTACCCTGAGTAAAGGATTCTGAGTATTCTATCTAATGCTCTCATAGTTTTATAATCTTCTTCCTTAGCTTCCGATACTCCAGAGAAAATAACCCAAGTTACACAATTGAGGGGTACAGATAGGGTAAGTACAAGCAAGCCTTTTCTACTGATTTTTGGTGAGACTACAACTAGAGGTCAAGAGTGAAAGATGAAATGTTTAAGGCAAACATGAAGGGAGACTTCTTCAAAGGGTGGCAAGTGTGTGGAAAGAGCTGCCAGCGCAAGTGGTGGATGATATTTCGATTTCAACTTTAAAAAGAAGTTTGGCCATGGTCAGGGTGCAGGTCGATGTGACCAGGCAGTTTAAATGGTTCAGAACAGACTAGATGGGCTGAAAGGCCTGCTTCTGTACTGTAGTTTTCGATGACTCTGACTCTCTTATAGGTCATACCCTCTTATCTAAACGCCATCCCTGGTAAACCTCTGCTGCACCCTTTCCAAAACCTCTACATCCTTCTTGTAATGGGCAACTAAACTCCCAACTGAAGTTTTTTATCATGTTCAATATCTTTCGGTTGTGGTGATTCTGCTTGTTCTGTCAGCATCACAATATATTTTTCAACATAAAGTCAAGACTTTATGTCTATGAGGACCATGTGATTGAGATTCCAGTATTATTGTTATGTTTCTGATACAGTTGTGAGATCGTACATTCATGAAGAAGTAACCAAGTCGGTTATTGCTCTGTTCTGGTTCTCTCACCACCTGGCATTGATCACTGGCAAATATGGTCTGGCAAGTGCTCCAGATAATGATCACAGAAAACCACCCATCTAGATCAGGGAAAACTCATTTTAGGTCACGGGCCGGATTGAGCAAAATGCAGCTTCATGCGGGCCGGATCAGTCGGACGCGTGCGAACGCAGCTTTCGTTGCCTCCGTCTTTTCAGCCTGCTCTCATGTGTCTCAGTCTCTGCTATAACTACAAAGTGTTTCACTTTACAAATTCCGTTTCTTATGAAGAAGACTGCCGAATAAACACTAAAAACCCTGAAAACCTGGTACCTGAATAAACTCAGCATTAGCCATATCATACGCCATAGGCGCTTCGATTACTGGGGCCAGCTTTAATAGTAATTAGATATCTCGCGGGCCAAAGATAATTCCACCGCGGGCCGAATTTGGCCCGCGGGCCTTGAGTTTGACATATATGATCTAGATGAATTCTGTGCACTTATTACCTTTGGTGCTTTTCCAGTTACTGTCCAACAAATGGGATTGCTCATTTACCATCTGTGACACAGGGTGAGTGGTAATCAGAAACAAGTTTCCTTTTCCATTCTTGACCTGATGCCATGACATTTTATAGAAAGTATAACCTAATTTATTGGTTTCAGTCAGAACCAATTATATGCCATGACAGTCAAAAGTTTGAGAGCTGCAAGGTAGGCACTGTATTTAAATATGTGATTTTATTGCTAACAATCCATTATAGATAAATTCCAAATACATACCAGTAGGATCTTTGTGTCTTTACCAGTTCGGAAATTTAACGTTAGTTTTTAATTGCTCAAGTTTTTATTTGTTTGTTCCTTAAATTGCACTTGTTCTTGTTTTTGAATGATTCAGTAATGTCTTTGAGAAACATAAATAGAGTCATACATAGAAAAGTCCCTTCAGCCCATTTGATCTGTGCTAACCAATACATATCCAGCTGAGATCCATTTGCCCCAGAGTCTTTTTTTGCAGCTTAGCAATGTCAAATACTAGCAAGCATATGTTCAAGACGAGAGGAAAAGTTTAAAGCAAATTTATAGGGGCCTGAATATACTGGAGGGCATGTGTGGAAGCAGAATGATAACTTTTAAGAGGCATTTCAACAGATACATGAACAGACAGAAAACAAAGATATACAGACCATGAGCAGGCACATGGGATTGGTTTGAAGTGGCATCATGGTTGGTATAGAATTGGTGAGCTGAAGGGCCTGTTCCTCTACAGTACTGTATTCTAATAGTGAGCACACATTAATACACAGGCTTTGTATTCCGCATGGAGATCACAAATATATATTATTTACCATGACTGAATGTAGTCTGACTGCAGCTGTTGAACTTCATTGTTGTGCAGTTCCACATGCATTGCATGTTTTATTGTAAATCTGCTAAGGTTAGAGACCTAATGAGCTGGATGTCACAACCCCTCCTGCTGCTAATCTCATTCCTCCCATCCTGCCAGGGTTAGAGGCCAATGGATATGAATTATTATCAGGTGTTATGATACAGCAACAATGAATATAGAATTGAGTCAGGTTTTATAAACAAATAAACATTTATTAAACTGTGCTAAAAAAAAAAAGAAAAGTAAACAAACGACTAACTTAACCGAAATTTAACTGCTATATGGCAACTCTGGAACAGTTCTTAAAGCGGTAAATGCGAACACAGTCTTAAAGTGGCAAATAGGAAAGTCCAAGTGATTTATACAGTCATTTATACAGCACAATGACTCTGTACCTTACAGTTGAAAGTAAAACTCCACTTTTAAACGAAACTGCGTCATGAGACAAATACGCAGCATAACAGAGTAACTGACAAATTAAACAACATCTCAACACAAAACCTCCTGCATCACAGCAGGCTTTCCCGTATTATACATGTTGGAACATGTCATCACATGACCTCACACTGGTGGGAAAATTACATCACCCCACCATCACAAGACCATTACATCATGCTCACCAGATACTCAATTACATCATGGTCATAAGACAGTCACAAGATACCCATGGGGTATGTAACACAGGACACCCATAAAAAAATTAACAGTTATTTGTAAACAATTAACAAATTGTTAATTTATAATAGGAGCCACGTCCTAAAGCAAAATTACAAAATTGTTATAGTGAAGCTGGGAGATATAGAACCTTCAAGGCATTTAGTACATACTGAATCCCCCATCTACCCCCTGGCTCACCTCCCCACAGCCCGCATTCCCCCTCCCCCTCCCCTTCCCCTTCTCCTCCACTCGCCCCTCCCCTTCCCCTAGTTTCTCATTCCCCCTTTCCCCCTTCCCTCACCTTCCGCCCCACCCCCCTGCACCTTCCCCTCGGCTTGATAATATCCTCGAGCTCTCTCACCCTTTTTCAACTTTTCTCTACTTCTGGCCTCTTTATCATTCCTGAATTTAATCACTGCTTCAGGTGCTGAGCAATTATGTCCTAAAATTTTCTCCCTAAACTATTCTGGCTACTTCTTTACCAGTTTGATTAAACTTCTAATCATCTGTTCTGATTTTTTTTCCATGCACGGTTTGTCTTAGGTTTCTGAACAATGCTGTCATAAAATGCCTTGGGGCATTTAACTACATTAAAGGTGATGTATGTGAAGGATGTTGTTTAATTACCATTGAACAAATTATTCCCTTCATCAATTCCTATTTTGTTCAACACCATGAAAGTAATATTTGTTGTATTTGATAATTATTGCAATTAGAGACATGCTGGATAATCTTTTACTGAGCTAGTGTAGCACACTTCAAATATTTAATTAATCATTAGTATGTTTAATATTGATTTTGTGGACATACTCCCTTTGATAGTTATAATTAATTGCCTGCGTGGTACAGAGCAGTGAAAATAACTTATTAAGAAAACTTGGAAAATATTTTTCCAGGCATCAATTCAAATACGTTTCATGTTCAATCCAAGCAAAAACTATAGAATCATAGATAACAACAAGGTGTGATGAGGTTCCGTAGATGCTGCCATTTCGATAATTTCTTTTTATATTTTCTTGGAATTCTGATTTGGATACACTCTGAATTAGTTCTGATTTGAGCATTCAGTCTGTGTGGTGACATCTCACTATCAGCACTGGCATTATGTGACCTGAGTTGAATGAAAAGAGCATTACCACTAAATTGTCTTGTCTCGGAGTGAAAATTCGGGAATTCAAGTCTCACTGTGGTTTATTGTGGAAATAGCTTATCAAAGTCCCATGGCAGCATAGTAGTTTGCACAATACTTTATAGTGCCACCTATAAGATCAGGGTTTGATTTCCATCATGGTCTATAAGGATTTTGTATGTTCTCCATGTGACTGTGTGAGTTTCCTCTGAGTGTATTGTTTTCCTCCTACATTCCAAAGACTTAAAGTTAGGGTTCGTGAATTGTGGGCAAGCACTATTGGTGTTGGAAGGGTGTCAATGCTTGCAGGCTACCCAGCATAATTCTCATTGATTTGATGCAAATGAAGTATATCATTGTATATTTCAATGGCCATAGGACAAATAAAGCCAGTCTTTCTTTAATCTGTAGTATCCATCTGTAATGAAAGCTTTTTTAGACCATAAGACCCTAAGATACAGGAGCAGAATTAGGCCCATTTGACCTGATGAGTGTGCTATTTCATCATCGCAGATCCATTTTCCCTTTCAGCCCCAAACTCCTGCCCTCTCCCCATATCCCTTCATGCCCTGACTAATCAAGAATCTATCAACCTCTGTCTTAAATATACCCAAATGAATTCCACAGGTTCACCACTCTCTGCCTAAATACATTTCTCCTCATCTCTGTTGTAAAAGGACACCCCTTTATTCTGAAGCTCTGTCCTCTGGTCTTAGACTACCCCACCCATAGGAAACATCCTTTCAACATCTACTCTGTTGAGGCCTTTCAACATTTGATAGATTTGAATGAGGTCACCCCTCATTCTTCTTTCACTGATTCTATTGTATTTTTTTGCTCTACTGTGAATGCCTGTGAGAAAATGAATCACAAGAGTAGTATATCGTTACATATACAGTACGTACTTAGATAATAAATTTACTTTGAATACCTCTTGTCTTCGAATGAGACCTAAACCAATACACAAGAAATCCCATGGCCCAGTTTTGTATTTTGAACAAGGTAGAATGCCGGTACCAAGAAGACTGGGTGATTATCTGGCTGTCATCATATTGCTATTGATAGATGTTTGTTGATTACAAATTAGAAAGTACTCATTGCCTGTAAAACAATTTCTAAACAAAGACACTTAAATGCAAGTTTTCCCTCTATTTTAAACCATTGAGAGCTCTATATAACATACAATGTTTGGCTAAAATGAAATGGTGCCCTTCAAAATTAAAAACCACAATTACGCAGCAATGTCAAGGAACATCACTAATGCAGGGTCATTATTTTGTTGGCACTTACTTTGTGCAACATGTGTGCCACATTACAATGAACTGAAGAGCAACTACGAGACAGCCGATGCTGGGATCTGAAGCAACACGCACAAAGTGCTGGAGGAGCTCAGTGGTTCAAACTATGACTATGGAGAGATGTTTGGGTTGACACCCTTCAACTGGAATGGTAAATTGTAAATGTAATTATTTGGCTACAACATGTTCCAGGATGTCTTTAACATTTTTGTGAATTTTGGAAAATGATCACAGTTCATTGATTTATGTTCAGCCAAGTAAACCAAAATTGATTGAAGTCTTAAGTTTCAAAACTGAGATTAAAGAATAGTTTATAGTAACATTAAAATATTAATATCCACCAATGTCAGCACTTTTTATCACTGCTAATAGTGTATTTCAGGATAGATGGATGATATATGGAGCATCCTGAACAGTGGTTTGAACTTGGTGTTCAAATCCATACATTCCTCAAGGCCGCTGCACAGGTTGATAGGATAGTTAAGAAGGCCTGTGGGATGCTAGGCTTCATTAACAGGGGGATTGAGTTCAAGAGTAGAGAGGTCATGTTGCAACTCTACAAATGTCTGGTGAGATCGCACTTAGAGTATTGTGTTCAATTCTGGTCACCTCATTATAGGAAGGATGTGGAAGCTATGGAGAGGGTGCAGAGGAGATTTACCAGGATGTTGCCTGGTTTGGAGAACAAGTCATATGAAGCAAGGTTATCAGAGCTGTGACTTTTCTCTTTGGAGCGTCGAAGAAATGAGAGGGGACTTGATAGAGGTCTACAAGATTATGAGAGGCATAGATAGGGTGGATAGTCAGTACCTGTTTCCCAGGGCACCAATAGCAAACACCAGAGGGCATATGTACTGTTATGAATGTACCACAGCTCTGAGGGGCCGAAGGGTGCGGGGGTAGCCCCCTCCTTTGTGAGAATCGCAAGATCACTATTGAGTCAATTCAGGAGACACAGGAAATGAGAGAAAGACATGCAGAATCCACAAAAGGGTTAGAATGTGTCCTGGCCTCCGAAAGGCAGACCCATTGATACCGGCTATTGTCTCTTGGAGACGGACTTGTGTATTGCATCCTGTACGATGCCATCAAAGCCCCAGGCAATGAACCAAGGAGGAGGTTGGTGGAGGGATTGCATCATCCCCAACCTGATTGACACCTGAAACCCTGTGAGTCAGGATAAAAAGAGGGTCTGTGGGAACAGCCCCTCAGATGCACCAGAAGACACGCTAGAAATCCTGTGACAGCATTTAATAGCGACAGCCGGTGGGGGGCTCGTGTGCGTCCTTCCCTTGCCTGGGATTGGCGGCCTTACCACGGAAGAACGGCTTTAACTAAAGGAGAGGCCACAAGTGAACGGCCACCCCCAACGAGACTCCGACGGATCAAACTCATAAAGGTTGGAAAACCCGCAGGGTAACTGTTCCCATTCTATTCCTATTTCTCTCTCTCTCCAACAAAGTGCAACACAGCGACAACCAAAAGACGGCAGCTTGTGGAACTGCAGTGAACTGTACATTTCCATTGGACAATTCATTATCCCCTAGACAACGATAGAGCTTATTTCTTATTGATTATTATTATACCTGCACCTTTAGATTTAGTATTGACAACGTATATTATCTGTATGTTTGCATTGATATTATTTTTGTGAATCTTTACTAATAAATACTGTTAAAATTAGTACCATCAGACTTCAACGGACCTCTCTATCTTTGCTGGTAAGTGACCCAGTTACGGGGTACGTAACAGTACAAAACTAAGGGAGGGAAGTTTAGGAGAGACATCAGGGGTAAGTTTTTTACACAGAGGGTTGTGAGTGCCTGGAATGACTTGCCGGGGATGGTGGTGGAGGCTAAAACATTAGGGGTATTTAAGAGCCTCTTGGACAGGCACATGGATGAAAGAAAAATGGAGGGTTATGGGGTAGTGTGGGTTTAGTACTTTTTTAAGGATTATATGGGTCAGCACAACATGGAGGGCTGAAGGGCCTGTACTGTGCTGTAGTGTTCTATGGTTTGTGTACTGTATAAAAGACCTGGTCTAATAATTGAGAAGAAATGAAACTGTCAATAAAATTTTATGCAAGATACATAAAATTATATTGCATTAAGCTTTCTCATGTTCTGCTTGTTAAGAGGTAATACAAATTCTTTTAAGTTCAAGGGAAATGATGTCATTGTGGACTCACTGGCATGAAGATGTGATAAAATAGGAACAGAATTGGAGCACATGGGTTCTGTGAGCTGGCCTGGCCTCTCTGTTATAGCAACCCCAGAAACTTTTTCAGATTTGAGTAAACTCAAAAAAAGAGCATCCAAAGCCCCCATGGAAGAAACAGTCCTGAGGATTTGCAAACCTTTGAATGTAGAATTTTTCCTTCAGTTTTAATACTAACCTTTTAACCTGAGACAATGGACTCCACCTCTGGACTCTAGTCAAAATAAACAGCTTGTCAACAACTTCTGAGATCTTGTACTTTTCAACATCACCTCAGCTATCCCCCACTATTCGAAGGTAGAGCGTTCCTATGAAATGGTTTGTAAGCCGGAATGTCGTAAAGTGAAGAAGCAATTACCATTTATTTATATGGGAAAAATTTTTGAGCATTCACAGACCCAAAAAAATAACCTACCAAATCATGCCAAATAACACATAAAACCTAAAATAACAGTAACTTATAGTAAAAGCAGGAATTATCTGATAAATACACAGCCTATATAATGTAGGATTACTTTTCTGCAATTATTGCAGCACTGTCCACTGCAGCGAAAATCTCACACAAGCGCTCTTGGCAGCATTCGCAGCAAAAACACTCGGCGCAAGCGCTCCCAGTAGAAACACTCGGCGCAAGCACTCCCGGTAGAAACACACGGCGCAAGCACTCCCAGTAGAAACACTCGGCGCAAGCACTCCCGGTAGAAACACACGGCGCAAGCACTCCCAGTAGAAACACACGGCGCAAGCGCTCTTGGCAGAAACACTCTTTCCAGTAACCTTTAAGCTAGGAAGCTACCAAGTAACACATAAAAATACACAGTCTATATAAAGTAGAAATAATGTACGTACAGTGTAGTTTCACTTACCGGAATCGAGAAGACAGTGAGCACACTGATGATGGGGTGTTAGGCTGAGTTGTCGGAGGTTGGGGTGGTGGGAGGTGGAGGAGACTGGGGTGTCATCTCATCGTCATTTGTTTCCATCAGGGCAGGAAGGTCACCTTCTTCTATGTCTGCCTGCCTTGATGTCGAAGGTCGAGTTTCGTCGTCTGCTGTGGCTGATGTGGAAGGCTTGAAAAACGACAGTATACTTGACTGCTTAGCCTCGCGCATTTTTCTATCATACAATTCTTTGTAAGCACTCAAACCGTCCTGCAAATATGTCCTAAACCTACGTACCCTTTCAAAATTAGTCATACTTTTCTGCAATCATTGCAGCGTTGTCAATGGCAGCGAAAATCTCACACAATTGCTTCATGTCTAGTTCCTGGACGACTTCACTTTCGGGCCATTCACTATTGCGTTCGGCTTCAGTTGTTATCCTTTCCTCTTCATCAGCTCTTCATCTGTCAGTTCTTGGTCATGGAATGCCAAAACCTCTTCAACATCATCTTTGTCAACTTCCACAAACCCTTAGCCAAACTCACTACAGTATATCCTTACTTTGTTCACCATGATCGAAACGCTTAATTTTGTCTAGCTTTACGCTAAGTGTAACACCCTTACACACTCTTTTAGGCTTTTCCGATACCTTAGAACTCATCTTGCTAACAGATGCACAAAATAAATCGACATAAAGCACAGATGCTCACAGGCACGTGTTTAAGCAATGCCGGCTAGAATGCAGTTCTGGAGGAGGAACCTGGCTGCTCAGCGCACACGCTACCTTTGTTCTTAACAGTGAGAACACCTTCTGTTAGCGAAAACAGGTAACTAATGTAGGTCTTTCGTAACAGCGAGGTGTCATAGAGTGAACGTTTGAAAAACGGGGGACACCTGTATACTTATATACTTTATCAGGAGGGTTTCCTGATGAAGGGTTTCGGCCTGAAACGTCGTCACTACCTCCTCCCATAGATGCTGTCTGGCCTGTTGAGTTCTGCCAGCATTTTGTGTTTTTTAAAATTTATTTCCAGCATCTGCAGATTCACTCGTGTGCCACAATATTCCAAGTGTGGTCTAACCAGAGTTTCATAGAGCTGCAACATGACCTTGCGGCTCTTGAACTCAAATCCACTGGGAGCAAGTTAGCTCTTACTGCATTTGTACACTGTGCTAATCAGAAAGGAGTTTAAGTCAAAAATAATTAGTTGAACTAATGGTTAGAGTGCTATTCAAGTATTGCTGCAAGTTCTTTATGAAACTGCCAGCCAGGAGCTTTCACTCTTAATCCCGACACTTAATCCATTGAACTTCAGTTATGCTCACATTGCTGTGACTGCCCTGTAAATCTAATAGTGCCTTGCAGCACTTCAAAATGCACCCTGTCATTTCTGAGTTTAGCATTTAAAGTGATAAAGGAGGCCACCATAAGGCATATTAGATTGGTGACCATTACGAGGGGAGCAATCCAATTAGTTTTATTCACCTTTTCTTTATTTCTCTGGACCCTAGTCTTTTACACATACCTGTCAAACCTTCTTTGATTCATTTTACTATTAAACTACACTAAAGGAATACTTTTCCAGTTATGAATTATAGAAATGCAAACTGTTTATTGTCTCAGCAAATTTCTTATTCCCCATTAAAACACCTCTTCCCACTTCCCTGTTTATTGTACTGTTCCTCCCCTGCATAAGCAGTCTTATATTTTTAAAGTCAAAAAATTAATAGCACAAAAGCCCTTTTGGGTTAGTGATCATTGAGATGGTAGGTGGGTGGATCGTATGTGCTAGTATACGGATGACAGCATTTAAGGTGAGTTCAAGTTTATGCAGTTTATTCAGCTTTGAATGTGTAAAAGACATTAAAACAGTATCTGTCTGGTCTTCAAGTCTGTGGGAGATGGAGGGAGGAAGGAGAATTGTAGGAATGAAGATGAGGCGAGAGGAAAATGTGAGTTCAAATTACATGTAGAGAGAGAGAGGTGTGATTTTCCTGTAACTTTGCTCTTACAGATTTCGGCAAGAATTTCCCATGCTAGTTTCAAGATTGTCTATTGTCATCCTTTAGTACATGAGTGTAAAGGAGTACAAAATGATTGTTCCTCTGGATCTAATAGGTAGTTAGATACTTTATTGCTTCCAAAGGAAATGACAGTGTCACAGTAGAAATAAGAACAAATAAAAAAAAGTTACCTCAAACAGTCTAACTGGAGAGGGTTATCACTTCCCCGGCTATAGGTTGACTCATTATAGAGTCTAATGGCCAAGAGTAAGAATCCCCTCATATGACCTCTGGATCAGCACAGTTGACTTAGTCTATAACTAAAAGTGCTTCTCTATTCAGCCAAGATGGCATTACCAGGATTTTCCATAGGGTCCTTTGTTCTACCAGTCTCAAGTGTGTCCAGTTTGACTCCTATAACAAAGCTTGCCTTTCTACTTAGTTTATTGAGCCTGTTGCCAATGACATTTAAGTTGCAACTGATGCTGTCACTTGCAAAAAGTCTTACTGGAAAACAACTTCCACTATCACCAATGGGATCCCACCACCAAACACATCTTTCCCTTCCCCCCACCTCGGCTTGCAAGAGGAACAAGTGCCACACCTACCCCTACACCTCTTCCATCACTACCATTCAAGGCCCAAAACAATCTTTCCAGGTGAGGAGACACTTCACCAGTGAGTCTGTTGGGATCATCTACTGTTTCCGGTGCTCCCTGTGTGGCCATCTGAATATCAATGAGACCCAGTGTAGGTTGGAAGACCATTTTGCCAAGCACCTATGTTCCATCTGTCAGAAAAAGAGAGATCTCCGGTAGCCACCCATTTCAATTCTACTTTCCATTCCTTTTCCGACATGTCAGTCCAGTCCATGGCCTCCTCTACTGCTGCGCTGAGGCCACATTCGGGTTGGAGGAGCAACACCTTATATTCTGTTTGGTTAGCCTCCAACCTGATGGCATGAATATCATTTTCTTGAATTTTCAGTAATTGCTCCCCCCCCCCACCTTGTCCTTCACCATTCCCCATTCCCATTTCCTTCTCACCTTATCTCCTTACCTGCCCATCACCTCCTCCGGTGTTCCTCTCCCTTCCTTTTCTTCCATGACCTTCTATTCTCTCCTATCAGATTACCCCTTCTCCAGCCATTTACCTCTTTTAGCAATCGACTTTCCAGCTCTTTACTTCACCCCTCCCCCCTCCCAGTTTCACCTATCATCTACCACGTTGTACTTCTCCTTCCCCCCCATCTTCTTTTCACCTCTTTTTTCCAGTCTTGTAGAAGGGTCTCAACCTGAAACTTCGACTATTTACTCTTTTCCATGGATGCTGCCTGCCCTGCTGAGTTCCTCCAGCATTTACGTATGTATTACTTTGATTTCCAGCATCTGCAGATTTTCTCTTGTTTGGACAACCGTACAGCTTTAGTTTTTAAAACATATTTAATAACATTTGCAGAACTGTTTCTATGTAAAAATTACTTTTCAAGTTGAAAAGAAATTTATGTAAGTATAAGTGTGTTTCCATTGAAAATGAACACTGCCAGTGTGCCATTTTGCACTGGAGTAGCACACCAATCTCGTTGTCCTGGAGAATGACGTAAAGTTTTTCAAATCAGAAATTCAAATTCATTTTCAAATTTCAAATCTATTGTCAAGCCTCATAGAATGTAGAACAGTACACCACTGAAACAGGTCCTTTGGCCCAGGATCTCTTTGTTGCTAATGATGGTTAGTACAATGGTTTACAGCATTAGTGACCCCAGGTTCATTTCCCGGTGCTGTCTGTAAGGAGTTTGTATGTTCTTCCTGTGACTAAGTGGGTCTCCTTCTGGTGCTCTGGTTTCCTCCCACAGTCCAAAGACATACAAGTTGGTAGGTTAATTGTACATGATTGGGGTAGTGTTAATTCGGCAGTTGCTGGGTGGTATGGCTAGAAAGGCGTATTCTGGCTGTACCCCAATAAATAAATAAATCATGTGGCCTTATTCCTGAATTCCTTGCCTTTTCTATCTAAATACATCTTAAACATTGCCATTGTATCAGCTTCCACCACTTTCCCTGGTCATGTATTATGATTTCAGTAATGATTTACTTAAGAATCAGGCTGTCAGATCTAGAGTTTCCTCCAGTGAGATTTATAGAGATCATCAATCAAAGCCAATCTCTAATTTTTAAAGATCATTTGAGCTGTGTCTTGTAGATTGCAGTTAATATGCAGCTCAGCAATGTATACCGTGCAATGTTACTGCATTTATTTAGTGGCTAAGTAAAGATGAAATTCTAATAACTAATTTAATTTAAAAGTATAATTTCTTCTAAAAAGGAAAGGGAATGATTGAAGAAGCTGATGACTGCGGGTTAGTGAAGTAGATTTGAAGATGTGCTTGACTAGTTATTTTTACCTGCCTGTCTTTCTTCATTTGATACTCCACACCGACTTCTGTTCCAACCATCCTCCTATCTGTCAGTGGTGTGATGAGCTTTGATCCAGGCTGTGTAGTTTCTGACATGTTTTAACCTCCAGAAACTGGGTTGGTTGTGCCCAGCTTTTATTTCACAATAAGCTGTGGCAGGCAGCAAATGAGGATATTATTTTTACAGTTCGCTCTAAAAATACAAATGTACTCCATGATAAACTTTTTAATGCATTTGTTGGGATAAGTAATATTTAATTAGGAATGTGTTTCTGTTTATCTAAAAATATTACTCTTCAAAGTTTGTGTGTAAATATATTATGCAGTTAACCACTAGTTCATGTTTTGTGTTCCCTTTTCAATATGGTTAATTCCTATTGATTACAATTCTTCCAGCTGTTTCTCATCAGTTTTCACCCAAAGCTAACTGTCTTTGTATCTAGTTCAGCTGGTTTGTATTAGAGAGCACTGTAAGTTTATTACCATGGACCAAGATTCAAAACACAGTACTTATACCGTATCACATACAGCACAGAAAGTAACATTAACATAATAACATTAAAACATATTTTTGAAGTATTCTGTCAATGTGCAAGTTGACAAAGTGTATATATAACATATAGTTAAATATACAACAGTTTACTGCTATGGTGCTGTCATAATTAATGTGTACTGGGTGGTAACAGGGTGTTCAGAAGTTTCACAGCCTGGGGGAAGAAGCTGTTCAACAGCCTAATAGTCCTTGTTCTTATACTGCGGTACCTTCTGCCTGTTGGTAGAGGACAAAGAGATTGTGAAACAAATGGAAGGGTCCTTGATAATGCTGAGGGCTGTACGAACACAGTGCTTCTGGTGTATGCCCTGGGTGGGATGAGAGAGAGAGACCCCGATGATTCTCTCAGCAACCTTGGCAATTCATTGCAGGGTCTTGTGGTCAGATGCCTTGCAATTCCCAAGCCAGACAGTGATCTAGCCGGTTAGGATTCTCTCCATAGTGCTCTGGTAGAAGGTGGTTCAATTAGGGGTGCAGAGTTCAACAGTTATTCAGCGGTTTCTCAATTATTTAATCAAATACAAAAATGAAATTTCTCAGAACAATCATCTTAAATGCTACTGCTTGCATGATGAAAATCCTGTGGACATACTTTATTACCAAGAAAGGTTTTGTTTATTCCCTCAATGAAAAATGTAACAGGATAAAGTAGCAGTTAGCATAATGCTAGTGGTAAGGTTCGGATTCAATTCTGCCACTGTCTGTAAGGAGTTTGTACATTCTCCACAAGACCAGGTGGGTTTCCTTCCACATGCCAAAGAAGTATGAGTTAGGGTTACTAAGTTTTGGGTGTGCTATGCTGGCAGCAGATATGTGGTGACAATAGCAGACTGCCTGCCACCAGTACATCATCACTAAAACAATGCATTTCACTGTGTGTTTCCATGTACATGTGACAAATAAAGCTAATCTTTAAATGACCAAATATTGTGGATATGGCCATATTATACCCATTTTCAAAAATTTGTGCTCTTTAACACAATTTTCTTTGACAACATCATTTCTTCTCCTGCTATAGTGCATGGGGCATCATGAAGTCGCAGGATGGTCACGTACTTCATGTAATCACATTTCTAGGCATTCTGCATAATGAAAGCTGTGAACCATTTACATGCTATGAACATACTGTAAATATTCTCCATCTTACTGATTCAGCAGTCACATGTTTTTAAATGGTGGCAGAGTTTGGCAAAGCTTATTAACTCATTTATTGAAAGAATTGTGTTTGGTTGTTTACCCCATTCTGGTACCAAAGTCAAAAATACCATCCCA
The DNA here is from genome assembly GCF_048418815.1 of Hemitrygon akajei. Lineage (NCBI taxonomy): Eukaryota > Metazoa > Chordata > Chondrichthyes > Myliobatiformes > Dasyatidae > Hemitrygon > Hemitrygon akajei. The sequence goes on from NC_133129.1 coordinate 176,617,854, forward strand.
AACAACAAAAAGAAAGGTGAACTACCTGTCTCTATTCTTATTAACTGCAACCTTTCTTTAATATATTGGATCTCAGCACCTCCTTCATTGCTTTAGCAAAACTCATCGACAGTGAGAAATGTGAACTGCTTGCCCTCATTTACTGACTGGCCTATAATCTTTCAAATGTGTGACTTCCTGCCATCCTCCAGCACGTTTTCACCATCCTCTTACAGCTTCAAAGGATTACCTGAAATGGCTTTTTTCCTCATTTGCTCTGAACTCGGGATGTCTTTGAAGAATCTATCTTTGATCTCTTTCAGCAAACCCCTGGCACCATAATTAAAAAGGAAGTATTTTCCACAAGCACAATGATCACCCCAATTTCACTTCAAGACTACCACCTCCAGTCTTTTCATTGCCTTTGTGTAACTTCTTGTTTGGCATCTATCACTAATTGTGTGTCTCTTTTCATTCAATCTCTCTATTTCGGTAAAAGCTGTTAAATTTGTTGCTTTTGAATTTTACTTGTTGAAGAAGTTTCTTTGTGCGTCGTGCCACCATGGTATTAGTGAAGCAGTGCATATGCAAAATTGAAGAAAGTAGCTTAAATGCTGGTTATTGTAGTGACTAATGTAATAGAAATAATTTTGTTTGACTTCCTGGGATGGTTTCTAAATTTCATTCCTGTATTTTGAATTTTTGCTACTTTAATTTAGTTTTTTAGTTTTTAAATTTAATTTTAAGGCAACAGAGCAACTATCTACCATCGCCAGATTCTGCTACAATACAGAGATCGCCCAGAAACAAAGCTTCATGAAAATCTGCTGGTTAGATTGCACGACCTTGGCTCGCTGAGGGAATCGGGCCTGCAGTCCTCAGAGTCACCTGATGCTGGTGGCCGGAGTTGGGGATGTCGTAAGCAGTGTGCAAGGAGGTGGAAGCGAGGCGAGCGGGCAGGAGTCCGTGCCAGGAAAAAAGTAAGCCCTAGCTGGCCGGCTCTCCCATCCATCCTGCTCTCCAATGGACATTAAATTGGACTACATCTGTGGCAACGAAATACTCAGTGGGAGTACAGAAATGGATGGAATCCCGGACGCCGCCATTCAGCTGATTATTTATGTAACAGATTTTCCCCCAAGCCATCGGACTACCAACCTACTGCCCTCTGCTGTGCCTATCTATTGTAATGCCTGCACTGTTCTGTGTACTTTATGCAGTCCTGGGTAGGTCTGTAGTCTAGTTTTTGTGTTGGTTTACATAGTTCAGTGTAGTTTTTGTATTGTTCATGTAGCACCATGGTCCTGAAAAACATTGTCTCATTTTTACTGTGTACTGTACCAGCAGTTATAGTCGAAATGACAATAAAAAGTGACTTGACTTGACTTGATTTCCTCCTCAAAAAGCCACCACAGATGATGTGTTGCTCAACAAAGTTGGAACCTCTTGCGTCTCCAGCATAATGTAAGGTTCACATTCTGTTAAGCCAGTCATTAAAAGACCCTCTGATTGTAACAGAAAAGGTAGAAAGGCCAGTCCCCTTGTTGCTCTGGCATTATAATCCTCATCATTTTTTCCAAGTTGTTGGTTTGTTGCCAGATGCAATTGTTACTGCACAAAGAAACCAACATTGCACATGATGTGAGATAGACCAGCCTTTAGCTTGATGATATCTGCAAGGAAGCATGCTACCCTTCTGCTTCTGATAGCAATATTGATCCTCCCTATTATGCCTGAAACATTTGAGCAGAGCTAGATTGATCTTGATTCCAATGCAGAGCTAATTTTTAAGGTCCTGATTGTATTATATCCTTCTCAAAGAGTAATTTAAAGTTTACCTCGAGTAATAATCTCATCCCATTTTTTTCTTTTTCCATTTATAACCATTTTAGTCTTCAGCCATTTTTAATAGCAGTACCTTAAAGGGGTTACTTAGTTGTTTCACTGTAGTAAATATAGCACGTTAGTTACTACCCATTATGCCACAGGTGTTCAGGACAGCAATGAAGGTTCCCCCATTTCTGAAATATATCCCATACATATTTTATATTTCAGAATTTCATATTGAAACAGGTTTTCAAATGTCTCTCCACTCTTCACAACACCTGTAATGACAAATTATTGTTTAATATCAATAGGCAATTTCTTGTCCATTTGCCCTGAATATTTTGAGTTTGATGGATCACCTGCATTTGGGAGTTTAAGTAGACTGCTCCTAGGCCTTGAACAATCTACTTTTTGCATCCTTCTCCAAAGAAATTAGAAGATTATTCAGTGGTCATATTGGCTAATATACTCCTCAATCCTTATTGCTTACCGTTCACCATGCCAGATATCAAGACATCAGAAGGAAAGTTAAAGAAACAAATATGGCCAAAGGGAGAGTACTGGAGTAGATTGGTAGCTAACATCAAAGGGAATCAAATAGCCTTCTGTGAGCAAATTAATAATAAATGGGTAGCACAAAGTGGAGTGGAACCGATTTAAAAAGCAAAGAAAAACTGTATGAAGGGAAAGGGCATGGCAAAATAAATCAGTACTTTGCATTTGTCTTTATTTTGAAAAGGAATAAGAAATAGGACTGGGATAGACTATATGGACTGCCATTACTTTATCATTTCCTCTCAGTCACCTTATGTACAGACACTCAAGTGCCTAATGTCACTTTATGGACATAAATCAATCTATGCATATAAGTTATCTTACTTATACTTATTGTTCTTTTTTAAATTATTATTGTGTTCTTTATCTCGTGTTTTTTTTCAGTGCTTTATCAGATCCGGAGTAACACTTACACTTGTTCTCCTTTACACATGTGTACTGGAAATGAAGTTAAGCAATCTTGAATCTTGAAGACCTGTACTTCCATGCACCAAAGTCTTAGTTGAACGACTATTAACCTTAGCTCCACTTTTCTGCCTGATCTCCATGAGCCTTGATTCCCTTGTTCAAAAATCATTCAACCTTGAAATTATGTAATGACTCAGTGTCATAACTCTCTTAGCTAGAGAATTGCAAATATCCACAAACTTCTGAGATGAATGCCTCCATGCATTGCTCTTAAGTAGACATGAAATTTTCCCCCTCTGATTTCAGTTTCCTCCACTAGGGAAAACATCCTTATTCAAAATTCCAGTACGTTTATTGCCATTCTTAGGTACATGAGTATGATGGAGAATGAAATAGTTGTTTCTCTAGGTCCAATGCAGCATAACAAAAATAAAGAACACAATTAAGAAACAGAAAAACACAATAAATGTAAACGTTAAAGCAATCCTGTAAAACATCATGCGCAAGTAACTCTTTTTGAGTCTAGTGCTCCTGGCATGGATGCTGTATAGCCTCTTCCCTGATGGGAATATAAACAGGATGTATGGGATTCTTCATGATACTACTGGTCTTTTTCTGGCACGTTTCTATAGTTATGTGTTTGATGGCCTGATAACAACGATAATTTGAATACAGGTTCTTGATGAGACTGCACTTGAAGTATTGCATACAGTTTTGCTATACTTACCTAAAGAAGGACATACTTGCCTTAGAGGGAGTGAAGATTCACTAGACTGTTCAAGAAATTACAGCTACGGTATATGAGGAGAGACTGCTTTCTCCCAACTTTAGAACACTGAGGGAGGATCTTACTAACATCTCTAAAATTCTTAAAGGATTTTGACAGCTAGTTCCAGGAAAGATATTAATGTTGACTGAGGTCTAGGACCCAGGGGCCAAGTGTCAGTTGCATGCACTTGTGTGGCCATTAGACTCCAGACCATGCTTGGAGCAAATAGATTTAAATAGCAATAGTTGCATGTGTTTGTGTTTAAAAAGCAGTGATTTTTGTTATCGATAGTTGTTGAAAAATGAGCATTAAGACAATTCAGAACTGTATTGCTCACTGTGGTTTGTTTCAAGCATTCAGGCTTGGAGATGCCAGAAATAGCCGAGAGTGAAAGTGAAACAATTTTACTGCTTCGTTAAGTTAGGAACTACAAATTATTTGAAAGCACGAACAATCATCTTGAATGTTACAATAAAAGTGAAGATCTGGAGGATGCAGTAGTTGAAAACATTGTATGAAGGTTGTCCATTATCTGCACTGGGTGTCTGCACTGATTTAGTTAACTTACAGTAAATCAGAGGAACAGGGCAGTGTACACTCAGTGAATTCCTCCATCAATAACTATTAGAAACTAATACACAGTTTTATACTACTGTAGTAGTATTGATGGTGTTCTGTGTTTCATTTAAATACATTATTTGTTACTCAGTTAAATGGTAACTTGTCTTTTTTATATCTTTTAATTATTTCGCTGAAACTTCAGTTAATTGGGACAGCTGCTTAATTGGGCCAAAATATGTTGGTCCCGATGTGTCCCAATTAACCGGAATCTACTGTATTATCTTTTTAATTTAGAGAAATGGAAAATTTGTGAGAAAAGTTTATCAAAGGCAAATCTAAGTAATTTGGAAAAGTTTATGGGCAGCATGAATTTTTTAAGGCGAATGGTGAATACTATGAGTAACTTGATTAGATGTTTTTTGATGGTAGCACATCCAAAAGGCATTTGTTTGGTAGTTGAGGGAATACAAGAAAATAAAGATGACAGGAAAAGGACAGAGCCAAATTTTAATGTATTGAGCTGGTATGAAGTTTATGAACCAAATCGCTAGCATCCATGCTGTAACGATTCTACATAGGGACCAGATTAGCCCATTTGGCTTCTCAAGCCTGCTCCATTATTTTCAGCTTGAGCCTAAAACTGATTCATATATAAATGATATATATTCATATATCATTTCTCCTTTGCTTTTCTCCTGCTCCCAACAACATTTATACTCAAGTCTGATCTACCCTTTTTCTAACTATTTCCTCGATTTCCTAATTACCTCCTCAGTAACTTCTAATTCTTGTAATGCACATACAGTGCACTTGAATTATTTAACTCATTGGCCCTTTTGTCCTCTGGCTTGAGCTTGCATGTCACAGCAGATCTCCTGGAGATCATCCCAATTGGTCGCCTGTACCTGAAACTTATACTCATTTGGGACATATTTTACTTAGATAGTCTGGCAAGACAATCCACCACAATCCTTTGACCTAGACCATCATCTGATGCTTGTACTGAAAATGCAATCATCTCACTATATTGCAGCTGGACTCATTGGTACTGAGACCACTGAGCTGGTAGCAGTGGCTCAAGTCACCCAGCCTTCAGTTAGAAAAAAACTTAGCTAACTTACATAGGTGGTTCAGCTTAGAATGATATAAAATCACCTCTTACTGACTCAAAATATTGCAAATTAAATTCAGCACATGACAAAGCACTTCTGATAACTTTGGCTAATAACATATTAATCATAATTAGTTACAAACAACTCAAAGATTCACTGTGTAGTTTCAAACACAGTTCATTAACTCTTCAGTTCAGTTTCAGAATTTCTGAAATTCAGCAATTTTATTTAGATGTCACCCACTCTTGACGAGCTTGGCTGGGATTCAACTTGGTGAGCTCTTCTGAGTCCTGGATTCAAGGTTCCTTCCATGATGTTTGTTTTCTGGAGTTGCTGCTGTTGGATATTTTGTGAGGCACCTTTTTATCTGTTTCTATGCTTATCTTCCATCCATTGTTTTGATGTAAGGACAAATGTAAGGCTATAAATCCACTTCCTTCCTGATATATGCATGTTTATTTTATTTCTTCCATTTTCTGCTGACTCTGTTCCATGAACACCTTAGCCACCTGCTCTGCAATCATCAGGGTTTTGTTTAATAATTACCAGATTGGCCATGGTTCACGCTGCCCCAAGATGTCTGTTCAAGCATTCTTATCCTTGCCTGTGTTTAGGGATGGTGAAGCTGTTCATAGGGCTGTAAAGCTGTCTCACTATGTACCCATGCTGACAGTCACCAGCTGTCCAAAAGTTGGGCATGATGCCATTTCACATAGGCTATTTCACGCTTCACTGCTTTTTGTTCCAGTTCTCCCCTCTCTCTCTTTCTCTGTCTCAGCTCTTTTTTAAATATTCAACTCTTCCACTTGTCTTTGTGTAATTACAGGATTTTTATTTCAGTTTAACACCTTCTTGAACTCTTTTGGTTAATGACAGTCCTTGGGTCCAGATCTTGACATTTTTCTATCTATATAATGTGCGTGTTTTGAAATATCCTCTTCCGTGTTTTCAACTGCATCTTTAGTGACTGATCTCTTAACCTAATTTGTTGGTTAACTTCAGCCAGCTCTGCTTCCATGCCCTCATTGCTGCCCCTATTAAATTTGAAATTTTGTCTTGGACCCATTCCATAGGATTCTGATAAATAGTGGAAGTGACAAATAAACCTGAAGCTACCATGTCTGTATCTAAACTGGACATGACTGCCTGTCATAATGAGCGATAACCATGGTGTGTTGGTTAGAGTTGTTGCATTGGCACTCTGGTTTGATTACTAACTTTGGCTCTGTCTGTATGTGAAGCTTAGGGGGGTGGCATGGCAGCATAATGTTTAGCATAACACTATTACAGAAGTAGTGACCCAAGTTCAATTCCTGCTGCTGTCTGTAAGGTGTTTGTATGTTCTCCCTGTAGCTGTTAATTTCCTCCAGGTGCTCTGGTTTCCTCCCATATTCCAAAGGTATACAGGTTAGTAGATTAATTGGTCACATGGATGTAATTGAGTGATGAAGGCTTGTTGGAATGGAAGGGCCTGGTACTGTGTTGTATCTCTAAATTATAAATAAATAAAATACAATTTTGGCCCAAGTTTTTGGGTTGTCTTTCTTTCATCAGTCCTGCTAGGCATGTGCCAGAGTGTTACCATGAGCAACACATCACACAGATAAGCAAAGTCCCTAGCTCTGTTAGTTTTTAAAAAACTGGCATGCCAATAGCTTGTTTCCAACCTATTGTAATTCTGTTACCTGTTGATGCACTCTTAATGGTTATCCGTGATTCAGATATTTCCTCAAAGGTCTCTTCCAGCACCAATATGAAAGAGTATTTCAGTTATTCTGCATTGTAGTTTCCCAGGACAATTCACTTCGAAGTCTTAATTGAAAGAGACTGGCAGACTGATCTCTTAAATGCAGTAGTGCAATTTGGCTCAAAGTTTTCTGTGGTTCAAAGTTCCACTATTCTCTGGGTAAAGAAATAGCTTTTCTATTTAATTTCATGATAACTATCTTGTATTACTGGTTTCCAAATTTACTCTTTCCTAAAGTGCATTTTCATGTCTGTTCCTACAGAGTCTTTCATCATTTTAAAAGCTTCTAATTCGTCAGTCTGCTGTCTGTAGAAGAGAAAGGAGACCCCATTCCAATCACCCTTTTCTGTTTGCTCCAGCACCACAGTTCTGATAAAAACCATATATTTTGCAATTATCTGCTCCCATGCTGCCCTCTCCCTCTAAGTGCCTCATAATGTAGGAGCTACAAATGCATACAATGCTCCATGTGTAATCTATTTCAGTCGATTCAGTACAAGTTTACTATCTCTTTGTCAAAGCAGAAAATGCTGGGTGCACTCAACAGAAGATCATGCAGCATCTATAGAAAGAGAGACAACATTTCAGGTTGAAGGTCATTTGTTAGAACTGAGAGGTAATGTTAGTTTGAAATTGTAGAAAGAGCATTGGAAGATTAGATAGGGCAAAGGATATATCTCCAATCACTGCCATACAGTCATGAGGTAATGGGATGGTTAGAGAGGGAAAATGTATAAAAGCTATGAAATAAAGATAAGTTGAAAGTGAATACACTGTGTTGAACAGCTTTTGTTTCAGTCCTTTATAAGCACTCTCCCTTAACAACTGACACATGGATGACTGCACTGCCTTCCGTGACCATACATACTCAATGTGTCATTACTTTTACTGCCAATATTCACTCTGCTTTCAACTTCATGTGGTCCATTTTTGACTCTTCTCTTCCCTTTCTGAATTTCTGTCTCTATTTTATGGGATGGAGTGATATCAAATGAATGCATTTTACAAACTTGCAGACTCCACTGCTGTCTGGCTACTGCTTCTCACCCTGCCTCTCATAATTGTACAGTTACATCTGTTAATTTCCTTCCATTTCTGCCTAATTTGCTCTTTTAACAAAATGTTTCCTACTGGTTCCTCTGGCATCTCCTCCTTCTTCCCCTCTACCATATTCAACAAGGCATTTGACTGCATCTGGGATAGCTGCTAATTTCTAACCAGGAATCTGGTAAATATAGATGATCATCTGAGTAGCTTTAGATATACATCATATGATGCCTGATAGTCTCCAGGCTTATTCCTGTGTGCTGGGATGATAACAAATGCAGGGTGCAGATTTTTGGATTGAGCTTGAGCAGCAAATGCTGTCATTGCAGTCATCTGGAAAACAGGATGTTACGGTTTTTTTTCCAAATAAAAACAAAACTGAAGACCACATACAGAAAGAATGTTCAATAGCTCAATATACGAAGAAAGGTTGTCCAGTCCTGTTAGACTCCCTGTGTGTATTAAGGGTTCTAACTGGCTTTTCACTCAGATACCAAAGGTTGGTAATTTTATGGAAAAGATCCTGAGAGGCAGGATTTATGAACATTTGGAGAGGCGTAATATGATTAGGAATTGTCAGCATGGTTTTGTCAAAGGCAGGTTGTGCCCTATGAGCCTGATTAAATTTTTTGGGGATGTGACTAAACACTTTGATGAAGGTAGAGCAGTAGATGTAGTGTATATGGATTTTAGAAAGGCATTTGATAAGGTACCCCATGCAGGGCTTATTGAGAAAGTAAAAAGGCAAGGGATCCAAGAGGACCTTGCTTCGTGGATCAAGAACAAGGCAAAGAGTGGTTGTAGACTGGTCATATTCTGCATGGAGGTCGGTGACCAGTGGTGTGTCTCAGGGAACTGTTTTGGGACCTCTTCTCTTCGTGATTTTTATAAATGATCTGGATAAGGAAGTGGAGGAATGGGTTAGTAAATTTGCTGATGACACAAAGGTTGGGGGTGTTGTGGATAGTGTGGAGGGCTGTCAGGTTACAGCGGGACATCAATAGAATGCAAAACTGGGCTGAGAAGTGGCAGATGGAGTTCGACCCAGGTAAGTGTGAGGTGGTTCATTTTGATAGGTTAAATATGATGGCAGAATATAGTATTAATAGTAAGACTCTTGGCAGTGTGGAGGATTGGAGGGATCTTGGGGTCTGAGTCCATAGGACACTCAAAGCTGCTTCACAGGTTGACAGTGTGGTTAAGAAGGCATACGGTGCATTGGCCTTCATTAACCATGGGGTTGACTTTAAAAACTGAGAGGTAATGTTATAGCTATATAGGACCCTGGTCAGACCCACTTGGAGTACTGTGCTCAGTTATGGTCACCTCAGTACAGGAAGGATGTGTAAACTTTCGAAAGGGTGCAGAGGAGATTTACAAGGTTGCCTGGATTGGGGAGCATGCCTTATGAGAATAGGTTGAGTGAAAGCCTTTTCTCCTTGAAGCAGTGGAGGATGAGAGGAGACCAGATAGAGGTGTATAAGTTGATGAGAGGCATTGATCATGTTAATATTCGGAGGATTTTTCCCAGGGCACAAGAGGGCACAGTTTTAAGGTGCTTGGCAGTAGGTACAGAGGAGATGTCAGGGGCAAGTTTTTTACACAGAGAATGGTGAGTGCGTGGAATGGGCTGCCGGCAATGGTAATGGAGGCGGATATGATAGGGTCTTCTAAGAGATTCCTGGATAGGTACATGCAGCTTAGAAAAATAGAGGGCTATGGGTAACCCTTGGTAATTTCTAAAGTAAGTACATGTTCAGCACAGTATTGTGGGCTGAAGGGCCTATATTGTGCTGTAGGTTTTCTATGTTTCTTTGTTTTAATCTGTCTCCCACATGTTTGCTGCGTCCTTTCTCCTGCACAGAGTAGTCCTTATTTTTCACACTATTTATCATGCATTCATCAGTCCTCAACATTCATCATGACATCCTTCACAATTTGCATAAAATTCAACAAGGTGCCACTGCCAGGCACTGCCTGTGCTCACTCTTCTGGTATTTCCAAGTGTTGTAGGAGATGCCTCTTCTTTCAGCACTTTCACACACAACTGGTGTGGTACCCATCCTTTTCCCTCTTTGCAAACAGTCCTTTCAATGAAAGCAGCAATTCACTTGCACTTCTTACAATCTAGTGTAATGCATGGGTATTCACGATATGGTCATCTCCACAATAGAGGAAACAAACAGATTGGGTGGACATTTTGTGAAGCGCTTTTGTTCAGTCTGCAGTGGTGACTTAAGGCTTCCTCTTGTCTGCCACTTTAATTCTGTATCTACTCTCACTCCAAGTTGTCTGAAAACACTCTACTGTGATGTGACTTCATGGTAGTTTGAGGAGCAGTGCCCCACCTGTCTGGGAATACTACGGTGGACTCAAAATTGAATTCAACAGGTTAAAGCAACTTGTTTTCTGTTTTTATTCAGAATGCGTCACATTTTGTAAGTAATCCAAGATTTGCTTTCATTTTGTTCTCTCCACTTGCACAGCCCAACCTGCTAGGCATATCTTTAAAATGTACACCTTGCAATTTCGACATCCCTTTATTTGTATATTCACTCTGTCACTGTTCTCATTTCATAACTTCTGTTCTTTTCTCCTTTCTCTCCACTGAACTTACAGTGGTGCTGGAAAGTTTTGTGAATCTTTTAGAAATTTCTCTATTTCTGCTAAACATGACCTAAAATGTGATCAGACCTTCATGTAGGTCCTGAAACTAGATAAAGAGAACCCAATTAAATAAATAATACAAAAACATTAGACTTGTTAATTTATTTATTGAGAAAATGATCCAGCAATACATATATTTGTAGGAAAAAGTATGTGAACCTTTGCTTTCAGTAACTGGTGTGACCCCCTTGTGCAGCAATAATTTCAACCAAACATTTCCCATAACTGGTTGATCAGTCCTGCACGTCAAATTGGAGGAATTTTTGGTGATTCCTACTTATAAAACTGCTTCAACTTTGGGATGTTTGTGGGTGTCCTTGCATGAACTGCTTGCTTCAGGTCCTTCCACAACATTTCTATAGGATTAAGGTCAGGACTTGACTCAGCCATACTGAAACATTAATTTTCTTCTTCTTAAACTATTCTGTTGTTGATTTACACTTGTCTTTTGAATCATTGTCTTGTTGCATTATCCAACTTCTATTAAGTTTCAGATGTCAGACTGCTACCCTGACATTTTCATGTAAGATGTACTTGATACAATTTTGAATTCATTGTTCTCTCAACAATTGCAAGCTGTCCAGGCCCTGAGGCATCAAAGCAACTCCAAATCATGATGCTCTTTCTACCATGCTTCACAGCTGGGATGAGGTTTTGGTGTTGGTGTTCAGCGCCCTTTTTCCCTCCAAACATAGCAATATGCATTTCTACCAAAAAATTCAACATTTGTCTCATCTGTCCACAGAACATTCACACAGTGTTGTAGAACATCCATGTGGTCTTTTCCAAACTAAAAATTTGCAGCAATATTTTTTTTGGACAACAGTGGTTTTCTCTGTGGTGTCCTTCCATGAACACCATTCTTGTTCAGCGTTTTTCTTATAATGGACACATGAACAGAGACTTCAGCAAGGTCTAGAGATTTCTGCAGGCGTTTTGCTGTTACCCTTGGTTTTTTTTTACCTCCTGCAGCATTGCACTTCGTGCTCTTGATGTGATCTTTGCAGGATATCCAGTCTTAGGGAGAGTAACAACAGTACTGAGTTTCCTCCATTTGGAGACAATTTCCTTAATTGTGGACTGATGAGCACTCAGGTCTTTAGAAATGCCTTTGTAGCCTTTTCTAGCTTCATGCATATCTACAATTCTTCTAAGGTCCTCTGAAAGTTGTTTTGATTGAGGCATTGTGTACATTAATGGATCTTTCTTGAGAAGAGCAGGTTCTGTTAGTAATCTGACTTTGTGCGGTTTTTTAATAGGGCAGGGCACCTCTACAACCCACACCTCTAATCTCATCTCATTGATTGGAACATCTGACTCCAAATAGCTTTTGCAGAAGGCATTACTCCAGACGTTCATGTACTTTTTCCAACAAATGCATGTAATATTGGATCATTTTCTCAATAAATAAATGATTAAGTATAATGCTTTTGTGTTATTTGTTTATTTGGGTTCTTTTTATCTAGTTTTAGGACGTATGAAGATCTGATCACATTTTAGGCCATATTTATGCAGAAGTAGAGAAATTCTACAGAGTTCACAAACTTTCTATCACTACTGTACAATTTATCCTATATAGCCAATAAAAGATATTCCCTTTATCCTATCTATCCTGCCACTTTCTCTGCAACTTAAAAGTAACTTACAGTTTTCCAGTTTTTTTGAGGCATCTACAAACTCAAATGTTAATTTTGCCTCTTCCTTTACAAATGCTGTCAAGTTCATGTTTCTAGCCTTTTATGCTTTATTTTGTAGATCCAGCATCTCTGTAGTTTATTGACTTTCATTTACATTTCCCATCTCTATATTTTAGTTCCACAATTCCAATAATGAACTCTGAAAATTTATTTGGTTACTGACCTGTGTTGCAAATTTTAGTGATTTGAGTTTTTTTTATTCCCAATCATCTGGCTTCCAAGCTCAAACATAGTACCTGTTACCCATCCTGCAAATTTATATTTAGGATGTTTGTTAAAGGGCTATAAAAACAGTTTTTGACAATACAAATAAATCACCAGATTTTTGGCTGACATATGTATGAGCTCAAACGGTTAAACTATGATGCAGCTTTGTCATTGCCAACACAGGAATGGGTGATGCTTAGAAAAAACACCTCTCAAATGACTGTAAAACGACTGAGACAACTGCTGAGATTGCAGATATGTAAACTGCATCCACAGCATGAACTGTTACTACAGAAAGCACTTTCAATACCTGCTGTTCAATGTTAACCACATAAATCTATATCATCTGTGACTAGAGCATTCCTGGATCATATTCATTTTGTTTAGCTTCAGTCCTGGTTAGATAACCAAATTGTTTTAACTTGTAATTCAAAGGAATTACAAAATGTATTTGTATGAATCTATCCATCATTACAGCATATTTCAATGTTTTCACCATTAAACAAAATAGGTGTCCTTTTACAGTATGTTAGAGGCTTATACTGACTGGTATATATAGTTTGCACTTTAAATTGAAGTACAAAATTAAGGAATTTTAAAAGATTATCTTTATTTGTCACATGTGCTTCAAAACATAGAAACATAAAGTGAAATGCGTTATGTCGACAACCAACACAGGCTGAGATGTGCTTGGGGCAGCCCACAAGCATCACCATGCTTCGAGCAGCAACATACCATGTCCATAACTTTGTACATCCAAACCGTACATCTTTGGACTGTGAGAGGAAACTGAAGCACCCGGAAGTACCATGGTGGTGTAGTGGTTAATGTGAAGCTATTACACCTCGTTAGAGTTCGGAGTTCATTTCTAGCATCCTCTGTAAGAAACTTTGTACGTTCTTCCTGTGTGTGTGTGATCTCCTCCCACATTCTAAAGTAGTACCAGCTAGTAGGTTAATTGGTCATTGTAAATTATCCTGTGATTAGACTAGGGTTAAATTGGTGGGTTGCTAGGCAGAGTGGTTCGATGAGCCAGAAGGGCCTGTTCAGCACTGTATCTCTAAGTTAATAAATAAACTCGTGCAGTCACTGGGAGAACGAACAGTCTCCTTACAGACAGCGGTGGGAATTGAACCCTGATAACTGATGCTGTAAAGTGTGATACTAGCACAATGCTACCATGCCACCCAAATGGATACTTTTGATTTATGTCGAAAAACAAGTTAAAAGTTAAGTCTCCTATTTACAGCAGCTAATTATCATTTCATCATAGAATCTTCATTGCTGACAATGAGGGTCACTTTCATCTGGAATATATGTAGGATACAAATCAGGCTTGTACTAATAGAAGTTCAATACTATTAGTGGTCACCCATCATATTAAACCCAGCTATCAGCACTTGGTTCCTAGACTTCACTAGCTCAGTGATGAAAGTACTTGTTTGGGTACCTTTTAAATGCTGTCAGAGACTCTGCTTCAACCACTCTTTTCTGACAGTACAATCAGTTACTTACCACTCTTTGGATTGAAAAATAGTCTCACTCAGACCTCTCGAATTATTTTATCCCTTGCCATAAATCTATGTCCTCTAGTCTTAACCCACTCTGGTAAGGAAAAAAAAATTTAAGCCAAAAGTAAGCATGCTTGTATTCAAGGGTTCTTTTTACAGTGACATTTCTTCTGTCTACATTTAGAACCATTCTGAGTTATATTTATGGATGGTCTGCTTGAGTTCTGAAGTAGCTTCATTTATCGGTACTGGACCTATTGCTTAAGACAGTTGGAGATTGATTGAAATACACAATACAAGAAATTGCAGTAGCAACTTGGTGCCTTCTGGTTCAGACCAAAAAAGTTACAAATAGTGGCTTCTGCTTATAGCAAATGAATAGAATTGTAATTGCCTTGATGTAGGCTGTTGCAGGATTGTCGCAAGTCCTAATGTCATTGGTAACACAAAATTACTGGGAGAGAAAATGTATGTTGAGGAATTCTTCCACTCGGTAAGAGGTTTTGTCCACAAAACCTAGACAGCCAGGTCTGCAGTTTGTTCCAGTTTTTTTCCTTTCACATTTAATAGTTTTATGCAGTATGATAGGGAATATAAAATAATGTATACCTTTGAATATAAAATAATGTATACCAAAAAAAGGTAGGAAAAGGGAACCATGGCTGACGAAACACATGAGGCAACTTGTCAAGAGGAAGAAGGATATAAGAAGCAGGAAGCAGGAGGGGCGCATGAGAAATATAGGGTAGCTAGGAAGGAGCTTAAGAAAGCACTTAGGAGAGCTCAAAGGGGGCATGAGAAGGCCTTGGCATGTAGGATTAAGGAGAATCCCAAGGCGTTCTATGTGTATGTGAAGAACAGAAGGATGACAAGAATGAAGGTGGGGCCGCTAAAGGATAAAGAAGGCAACATGTGCCTGGAGGCAGAGGAGGTTGGGGAGGTCCTAAATGAATACTTTGCTTCAGTATTCACAAGTGAAAAGGACCTTGATCAGGGTGAGATCGAAATGGAACAGGCCTGTGTGCTGGACAATGTGGAGATTAAGGAAGAAGTAGTGTTGGATCTTCTTAAAAACATCAAGATTTGTAAGTCCCCAGGGCTGGACCTGATATACCCCAAGCTGCTGTGGGAAGTGAGAGAAGAGATCGCTGGAGCAGTAGCTATGATCTTTGAATCCTCTTTGGCTGCGGGGAAGTGCCGGAGGATTGGAGAATGGCAAATGTATTTCCCTTGTTTAAAAAAGGTAATAGGGAGAATCCTGGAAACTATAGACCGGTGAGTCTTGCGTCGGTGGTCTGCAAACTACTGGAAAGGATTCTTAAGGATATGATCTACAAGCATTTGGAGAAGTACAGTCTACTCAAGGATAGTCAACATGGCTTTGTGAAGGGAAGGTTGTGCCTCATGAGCCTAATTGAGTTTTTTGAAGAGGTAACAAAAGAAATTGATGAGGGTAGGGCTATAGATGTGGTCTACATGGATTTTAGCAAGGCATTTGACAAGGTCCCCCACGAGAGACTCATCCAGAAAGTCATGAGGCATGGGATCAGTGGAACCTTGGCTGTTTGGATAAAAAATTGGCTTACAGGAAGAAAGCAGAGGGTAGTAGTGGAAAGAAAGTATTCTGTCTGGAGGTCGGTGACTAGTGGAGTGCTGCAAGGATCTGTCCTGGGACCCCTGCTCTTTGTGATTTTTATAAATGACATGGATGAAGAGGCAGAAGGATGGGTGAGTAAGTTTGCGAATGACTCGAAGGTTGGAGGAGTTGTGGATGGAGCTGTAGGTTGTCAAAGGTTACAAGAGGATATAGACAGGATGCAGAGACGGGCAGAAAAGTGGCAGATGGAGTTCAATCCGGGTAAGTGTGAGGCGATGCATTTTGGAAGGACAAGCCAGAAGGCTGAGTACAGGGTTAATGGTCAGTTACTTAAGAGTGTGGATGAACAGAGGGACTTTGGGACTTAATAGAGGTCTACGAGATTATGAGAGGCATAGGGAGGGTGGATAGCCAGTACCTGTTGCCCAGGGCATGAATAGCAAACACCAGTGGGCATATGTACAAAGTTAAGGGAGGGAAGTTTAGGGGAGACATCAGGGGTAAGTTTTTTACACAGAGTGTTGTGGGTACCTGGAATGACTTGCCAGGGATGGTGGTGGAGGCTAAAACATTAGGTGTATTTAAGAGCCTCTTGGACAGGCACATGGATGAAAAAAAAAGAGGGTTATGGGGTAGTGTGGGTTTAGAACTTTTTTTTAAAGGAATATATGGGTCGGCACAACATCAAGGGCTGAAGGGCCTGTACTGTGTTGTAGTATTCTAGTGTTTAAAGTCCAATACATTTCCAATTGAAACTTGGGTGTCAAGGTTAAAGGAGTAGTTGAATCAGAGTTCCACCATAATTTCTGCCTGAATACACTGAAGGACCTTGATCCATTGTAGTTTGCCTATCATCTCACTGGCTCTCCACTCTGCTTTGGAGCACCTAGACAACAGCAAAACACATAACAGGCTGCTGTTTATCGATAGCAGCTCGGTGTTCAATACCATCCCTTCAGAATTAATCAAGAAGCTTCTTAACTTCGGCCTTTGCACCTGGGTCATCAACTTCCTCATTAGGAGACAGCCAGTCTGGATCGGTGATAACATCTCCTTGCTGACAGTCAGCATAAGCATACCTCAAAGGTATAGCCCATTCCTCCTTTCCATCTACTTTCATGACTGTGTGACAAAGCACAGTTCAAACACCATCTACATTTTTGTGGTTGACACCATTGTTGTTGGTGCACAGGATTGAGATAGATTGGCTGGCTGAGTGGTTTCACAACAACCTCGTATTCAGTGTCAGCGAAACCAAGGAATTGATTATAGACTTCAAGGCAGGGGAAGTCAGGACAATGTGCACCAGTCCTCATTTGAGGGGCCAACAGGGGAAAGGGTGAACAGCTTCAAGTTGCTGGAGGATCTATTCTGGGCCCAACACATTGATGCAGCCATGATGAAAGCACAACAGTGACTCTACTTTGTTAGGAGCTCGAGGATTTTTGGTATGTCAATAAAGACTTGCAGATTTCTATAGATGTACAATGGAGAGCATTCTGATTAGTCGCATCACTGCCCGTAGGCTGCAATGCACAGGATTACAAGAGGCTGCAGAAAGTTGAAGATTCAGCCAGTTCCATCATAGGCACAACGCCCCCCACCTCTCTCAAGGACATCTTCAAGAGGCAGATACTCAAGAAAACAACATTTATCAATAAGGACCTCATCATCTTGGACTTAGCCCCCTTTCTATTTCTACTATCAGGGAGCAGGTACAGGAGTTTGAAGACCTAAACACAATAATTCAGAAACAGCTGTTTTCCTCTGCCACCAGATTTCTGAACAGTCCATGAACACTACCTCATTATTCTTTTCATTTGTTCTGTTTATTTACTTGGTAATTTATAGTAATGTCTTTGTACTGTACAGTTACCACAAAATATAATTCTTCACATCTGATAAAACAGTGACAACAAACCTGATTCCAATTCTGATGCACAGTTGATTCTTTTGATTTTTAAATGATAGGGGAATAGGGTTATCATCAAAATTCAATGACTGAAGGGGTCTGCCATAATGGGAATTCTCAATTGGATCAAGGCTTAGTGAGGTTTACCGAGTTCAGAACATTTGTAACGTTCTTCACAGCTGCTGTTGGTATTTGTCACAATTACTAAAGTAAGTGTGCTGTAGTTCACACATAATATCTTGGGAAATGTTGATAAGAAAAGTGTTACTCCAGCTTAATATATTCGTGGTATCTTGTGAAGCCAGGAGGTGTATGTTATTAGTTTTTTGACTCTGAAATGTGAATAGAACTAAATTGTGACACCACAGAAATGCTTCAAGGCAGGAAAAATATCAGTTTACGTGCCAATTATATTTGAGGATTTTTTAATGCTAAAATCAAGCTGTAAAATAATTCTCTTTGGCTTTTATCTCTCAATTCTGCTGGTCATGAAATAGGTAATAATTCATTTTAAGGACTGTTTTTTGAAGATTCTGAAATGCATTGTGCAACTGCCTAATTGCCAGTACTAGCTACTGCAACCTATATGACTAATTTCCATAGCCCCTCACTGTAGAAATGCCTCTCTGTTGTTCTCATTTAAGTCAAATTGACAGATCCACTGTCATCAATTAAAAACTTCTTTGTTGTTGAGAATCAGTCCAGAAGATGAAGAACAGGGAAGGGGCAGGGAAGCACATTAGGTGTATAAATTGGGTGCCTTTAACAGTCCGAGAGTGTTGGTTCAGCTGAAGAATGTGATTGGGTCAGGCACAGAAATCATAATATTATGGCGACCCACTTTCTGCTCAGGCAAACCAGCTCACAAATAGCCAGCGCGCGGGGAGAGACTTTGGTAATGCACCTCTGATGTCATTTCCGCCCGGAGAGGGCGGACGCTAGGAATTAAATGCCAGCGCCACGAAGTTTGAATAAACTAGTCTCGAAACGACTTACCGACTGCGTGTCGTTATTTCAGTGCTGTGTGTAGCACATCGCTACATTGGTGACCCCGACGGTCCAAACGGGATTTGGACCAAAGAAGACCGACTCTTCATCTGTTCAGGCAGTTTCACTGAAACTGCCGACTTTCTGGACGCTGCGACCACGCATGTGGTTTAGCCAAGCAGAAGCCCAGTTCCAGATTCAGCAGATCTCTTCTGATTCCACGCGTTACTACCACGTGGTGAGCGCCCTTGACCAGGAGACGGCCGTCCAGGTTGCGGATTTCATACAGTTGCTCCTGGAAGAAGGTAAATATGAAGCATTCAAGACGCTGCTCATTGAGATCTTTGGCCTCTCATGGTGTGAGCAGGGTGCCCGCCTGCTTCACCTGGACGGTTTGGGAGACAGGCTGCCGTCAGCATTGATGAATGAGTTAAGAGAATACGTACACGATGCTAGAAGAACTCAGCAGGTCAGGCAGCATCCGTGAGAAAAGAGTAGCCAACGTTTTGGGCCGAGACCCTTCATGAGGAAAGCTGAAGGCTTCCTGATGAAGGGTCTCAGCCCGAAACGTTGGCTACTCTTTTCTCACGGATGCTGCCTGACCTGCTGAGTTCTTCCAGCATCGTGTACATATTCTTTGCTCCACAGCATCTGCAGTTGTATTTTTGTGATTTGATGAACGAGATGCTGACCCTGGCCGACAGACACAAGCCCTGCCTCATGTTTGAGCAAGCGTTCCTAGAGCAACTGCCCGAGGACATACATCTGCTGCTGGCCGACGCAGATTTCAGCGACCCCCGGAAGGTGGCGGCCCGGGCAGACGTGCTGTGGAAAGCCAAGAGGGAGAGCGTGGCGTCCGTCAGTCAGATTACCAGGCCACGTGCCCAGTAGCGGACCAGACCAGGCCCGGCAGGGGGGCGCACACAGCACAGAGGCAGGAGTGAGGAGGACAGTGAACAATGGTGTTTCTACCACCAGCGGTGGGGCACAAAAGCCCACCGTTGTCGCCCGCCCTGCAAAGGCCAGGGCCAGCTGCCGCTAATAACTATGGCGGCTGGCCACCAGGACAGCCTCTTGTACGTCTGAGACAAACAGTCGGGACGCCGCTTCTTGGTCGACACCGGAGTGGAAATCAGCGTCTTGCCCCCGACGGGGTACAACACCCGCAACAGGAAGCCAGGACCCACCCTGAGGGCCGCAAATGGCAGCACGATACGGACCTACAGCACCTGCACAGTGCAGCTGCAGTTCGGCGCCAGCTGGTTCACGTGGGACTTCACACTGGCCGCCGTGGCCCAACCACTTCTGGGGGCAGACTTCTTGCGAGCTCACAGCCTGCTGGTCGACTTGCAAGGGAAAAGACTGGTCCATGCCGAGACTTTCCAGACGTTCTCCCTGGGTGAAACCAAGTTGCCGGCGCCACACCTGGACTCCATCACGCTGTCGGACAACGAATTCACCAGAATCCTGGCGGACTTTCCATCGATTCTGGCACCGCAGTTCACAGCAGCCATGCCCAGACACGGGGTACAGCACCACATCCCGACCCAGGGACCACCCCTACATGCCCGCGCACGAAGGCTATCCCTGGAAAAGCTCCGCCTGGCGAAGGAGGAGTTCAAGAGGATGGAGGAATTGGGGATCGTACGGAGGTCCGACAGCCCATGGGCCTCCCCCCCCTACACATGGTACCCAAAGCAGCTGGGGGTTGGAGACCATGCAGCGACTACCGCAGACTGAACGAGGCTACCACTCCAGACCGCTACCCCGTGCCGCACATACAGGACTTTGCAGCAAACCTGCATGGGGCAAGAATCTTTTCCAAAGTAGACCTCGTCCGGGGATACCATCAAATCCCGCTGCACCCTGAAGACATCCCCAGAACAGCACTCATCACCCTGTTCGGCCTGTTTGAGTTCCTCTGAATGTCGTTTGGCCTGAAGAATGCCGCACAGACATTCCAGCGGCTAATGGATGCTGTGGGACGCGACCTGGACTTTGCGTTCATCTATTTGGACGACATCCTTATAGCCATGAGTAGTCGTCAGGAGCATCTGTCCCACCTCCACCAGCTCTACTCCCGCCTGAGTGATTTCGGCCTCACGATCAACCCGGCCAAATGCCAGTTCGGTCTCGACACCATCTACTTCCTGGGCCACAGGATTACCAAAGATGGGGCAACACCTCTGCCCGTCAAGGTAGACGCGATCTGCCACTTTGCCCGGCCCAACACGGTCAAAGGCCTGCAGGAGTTCATTGGTATGGTGAACTTCTACCACCGTTTCCTCCCCTCAGCAGCCCATATCATGAGCCCTTTGTACACCTTGATGTCGGGTAAAGGCAAGGACATTACTTGGGACGAGGAGGCCGCGGCCGCTTTCGTTAAAGCCAAGGAAGCCTTGTCAGATGCCACGATGCTGGTGCACCCAGAACGGACGTTCCGACCGCCCTCACGGTGGACGCATCCGACACAGCAGTCCGTGGGGTGCTGGAGCAACTCATTGAGGGGCGCTGGCAACCCCTGGCATTCTTCAGCAAGCACCTACGACCACCCGAACTCAAGTACAGTGCTTTCGACCGGGAGCTGTTGGCACTGTATCTGGCAATCTGGCATTTCAGGTACTTCTTAGAAGGCAGGCCGTTCACCGCGTTCACGGACCACAAACCGTTGACCTTCGCGTTCACGAAGGTGTCCGATCCCTGATCAGCTCGCCAGCAGCGACATCTGCCCTACATCTCCGAGTACACGACGGACATCCAACATGTCTCGGGAAAGGACAACGTCATGACAGACGCACTCTCCAGACCAGCTGTCCAGGCCCTGTCCCTGGGGGTGGACTATGCAGCACTGGTGGAGGCGCAGCAGGCAGACGACGAGATGCCCAGCTACAGGACTGCAGTCTCAGGTTTGCAGCTGCAAGACTTTCTCGTAGGCCCAGGAGAGAGGACCCTCTTGTGCGACGTGGCTACCGGCCAACCTCGCCCCATCGTCCCGGCAGTCTGGAGGCGGCGAGTTTTCGACTCCATACACAGTTTGGCGCACCCATCTATCAGGACAACTGTCCGGCTGGTCTCCAGCAAGTTCGCGTGGCATGGACTTCGCAAGCAGGTCAGTGAATGGGCCAGAATGTGCGCACAGTGCCAAACAGCCAAGGTGCAGCGGCACACTAAAGCCCTGCCGCAGCAGTTCGAACCCACCCACCGGAGGTTCGACCACATTCATGTGGATATCGTGGGCCCCCTACCAGTGTCCCGAGGAGTGCGGTACCTCCTAACTATGGTAGACCGGTTCACGAGGTGGCCAGAGGCCGTCCCGCTCATTGACACATCTGCTGATTCCTGCGCCCGAGCACTGATTGCAACCTGGGTAGCACGCTTCGGGGTACCGGCCCACATTACCTCCGACAGAGGCGCCCAGTTCACCTCCAGCCTGTGGTCAGCTGTGGCCAGCCTGTTGGGAACGCAGCTACACCACACAACTGCCTACCACCCACAGTCGAACAGACTAATGGAACGCTTCCACCGTCACTTGAAGTCAGCTCTCGTGGCCCGCCTGAGAGGACCTAACTGGGTGGATGAGCTTCCCTGGGTCCTGCTTGGAATTCGCACAGCGCCCAAAGAGGATCTGCACGCCTCGTCGGCAGAGTTGGTGTACGGCGCACCCCTGGCCGTCCCAGGAGAGTTCATACCAGCCCCAAGGGGGCAAGAGGAAGAACCCGCAGCTGTCCTGGACAGGCTACGCGAAAGTCTCGGCAAATTGGCCCCTGTACCAACTTCACAGCACGGACAGACCCCGACCCATGTACCCAAAGACCTGTAGAACTGTAAGTTTGTGTTTGTATGAAGGGGCGGACACCGGGCACCGCTACAGCGGCCGTACGAGGGGCCGTTCAAGGTGATCAGCAACAACGGGTCCATGTACATTCTGGACATTGGGGGGAAAGAGGAGGTTTTCACGGTGGACCGACTCAAACCAGCCCTTGTGGACTTGGCACAGCCGGTTGAGGTTCAGGCACCGTGGCGCAGAGGCAGACCTCCCAAACAGAGGCTGACCCAGACTGTGGACATTTGGGGGTGTATCGCTGGTTCTGGAGCGGGGGGGGGGGGGGTTATGTGGCGACCCACTTTCTGTGCAGGCGAACCGGCTCACAAATAGCCAGCGCGCGGGGAGAGACTTTGGTAATGCACCTCTGATGTCATTTCTGCCCGGAGAGGGCGGGCGCTAGGAATTAAATGCCAGCGCTGCGAAGTTTGAATAAACTAGTCTCGAAACGACTTACCGACTGCGTGTCATTATTTCAGCGCTGTGTGTAGCACATCGTTACAATGTAACAAATTCTTATCTATCGGTTACTGGCTGGTCCCCTTTCGAGCTCAGTGAGATGTTATTCAAATGTCTATTACATTTGAGTTTTGTGGAATATTTCTTCCTGGTCATAGAAAAGCAGATTTTGCTAGTAAAGCACAGAAGGATGCTTTCTTAATGGGAGAACTAGGATAATGAGATTGAAATATTTGGGCAAAATCATGGGCATGGATACTTTGGGCTGATGAGCTCATTTCTGTACACTATGACAGAAGTACTGCTGTGAAATTGTTTTCATGTTCATGCTCTTTGCAAATATTCTTCCTCTTTCCTTCCCAGTCTTGGTGAAGGCTCTCGGCCCTAAACTGTTTGTTTCCCGTCATAGATGCTGTTTGACCTGCTGAGTTCCTCGCGCATCTTGTGTCTACTATTCTGGGAAACAATTTTCTTTATTACTAATTTAGGGAAATTCAAGTCTTTTATTATCCCACCTTGAAATCCCCATCTCCTTTGTATGGTACAAGTGGAGGATTTAAGTTCGAGTGGTCACTTGCCTTTGATTCAGCTTTGTCATTTCTGTGGCTGAAAAACTAGTAAACCCATTACATTGTTTCTTTCTCAATCTTTTTTATTAAGTTTCAAATTGATAAACATAACAATGATAATGGTACAAGGAGATCAGGATTACATTAATAACAGTTAACGTATACAGACACAGACTCCGAGTAACATGTGTAATCTAAGCTTCCCAATCTCTTAATAACTGAACATGAAAAAGATTCAAAAAATTTTATACAGAAAAAAAGTCCCCCAAACTAAAAAAAAACAAATAAAAACAAAACAGAAGCTGGTCTGCCATGTTTCATCAGTTAAAATCATTATTTGTCATGAACTCCTCTCCTCTGTACAAGAACAGAGTTATTGAGAACGATTCAGAAAAGGTCAGCTTACATCTTATCAAAATGTTGAATAAATGGCCTCCAAGTTTAGGGTCAGCAGGAGACGCTCATGGAGTGAGCACTGTTTCAGATTCGCTCTATAACCTTTATTTTTTTTAACCTATGATCACCCTTATTTAACTTATTTTTACCTACACCAAAAGATTCTTGCTACTTTTTTGGACTTATCTTTAAGAGTTTATTGTGAATTTTTGAAGAAATGAATACAGAAATGGCTCTTAGATCTAAAGGGCGAGAACCTGGGAAGGATCCTAACGGGAACGGGAAGAAGAAGCAGACTGATCCTAAGCGCACTGAATTGATTTATGAAATGTTATTGAAGGTTTTAAATCAAAAATTTGAAGAACAATGACAAATTTTTAAACAAGATATAAAGGCTTTTCAAGATTATATGGATAAGACGGATTCAGTAGTTAACCAGCAGCAAGTTCTAATCGCAACTCTGCAAGAGGATGCTCGGAAGCGAGACTTGATAATTGAAAAACTGGAGCAGAACTTAGTTTCGACGATTAAACAGGTGGAAACACTTAAAGCCAAGAGTGTTGACTTTGAGAATCGGTCCAGAAGACAGAACCTACGCATACTTGGTCTCCCGGAAGGTATTGAACAAGGGGACCCCTCGAAGTACTTTGCTCAACTTTTAAAGGATGTTTTCCCTTCTGTATTCCCAGACAGTCCTCCGTTACTCGATCGCGCTCACAGAATTATGCATTGATCACCAAGTGCTTCAGCTAAACCACCGGTTGTAATTGTCCAATTTCATTATGTGCATGTTAAAGAGCAACTTACTCGTGTGGCTCGGCATGTAGGGATGGTCAAATTTCAAGATGACAATTTTCGATTAGTAGAAGATTTTAGTCCAGAAGTAATGAAGGCAAGGCTTCTTTTTAAACCTCTGATGACTGAATGTTATGAGAAAAATCTAAAACCTGCGCTCTTATACCCTGCGAAGCTCAGAATATCGCCTCCGAATGCACCACGGCCTGTTTTTCTTTCTACATCTGAAGCGAGAAGCTTTCTGAATGAGAACTTCCCTACTGCTACAAACTCATTTAATAAATGAGTGATTTTGATCGTGCAAGATGGTTTTTATTTCCAAAACCAGATTTTGTTTCTGGCTATTGGTGTAGGTTTACTCTATATTTTATACTCTAGTTAAAGTTTTTTTTCCGACATACTAATCTTTTTATTTTACTTACTTCAACCACTGTACTTTATCTTTGGTTACTATTATTAATCCTTCGAAGGTGAATTTTTTTTTACTAAGATGGCGGTTTCTTCTCTAAAATATTTTTGGCTTTTTTTTTGATTTCACCATTTTTTTTTCTCTCGTCTTCATCCTATAATGCATCTCTTATCACAGTTTAAATTTTTTTTTGGTTTGTTTGGGTTTTAACCCGATTTATAAGTTACCAGTGATTATATTCTTTTTGTTTTTTTTTTACTACCAATTATATTAAGAAGTTTGGTTTTAGTATAGTGATTATTATTTCTTTAGAGTTTGGGTGGATCTTTTTTTTAATCCTTTATATACTGAGTTGTCTTCTGCTGATATGGGGGTAGATTTAGTTTCATCTTTCCTTTTTCCCAGCCTATCCCTGGCTGGGGTGGTCTTTTTTTTCCTCTTGGGTGGGGGTGGGAGGTCTTTTTCTAAATCTTACGTTTCTTATATCAGTTTTTTTTTAGTTTTTTCATTTGGGCTGATTTTAAACTACAAAAATGTCCGCGATGTCATCACTTCCGGGTCCGCTCCTTATTTTTGTTCCTCTTCCGGGTGCATGAGTTCATAATTTGGTTAACCCTTTATATACCAAAGGGTTGATTTCAGAAATATGGCCCAGACCATTAATTTTGTCTCTTGGAATACTAATGGCTTAAACCATCCGATTAAACGGAAAAAGATTTTCAAAGTATTCCAAAGACTTAATGCTCATATTATTTTTGTACAAGAAACTCATGTGAGGAAAGAGGACAATTATTGCTTTTTTAGGTTTTGGAGGGGTCAACAGTATCATTCGAATTCGAATGCCAAAGTAAAGGGAGTTTCAATTTTTATTGACTCCTCTATTGCATTTGTCCAACATGATATCTTTTCGGATCCGAATGGTAGATTTTTGTTAATTACTGGCTTACTTTTTAACAAAAAGGTTGCTATGGTTAATGTTTATGCTCCAAATGTGGATTGTCCCGATTTTTTTAAGTCCTTATTTACTTCTCTACCTAATCTAAATGAATATAATTTAATAATGGGTGGTGACTTTAATTGTTGTTTAAATCCTTTGATGGACAAATCTATATCTACTCAGACTTTACCTAATAAGTCGGCCACTTGTATTAACTCTTTTTTGACTGATAATGGAATTTTTGATATTTGGAGATTTCGGCATTCTAAGGACAAAGAGTTTTCATTTTTCTCACATGTTTATCATTCCTACTCGAGAATTGATTTTTTTTTATTGACTCTTGTTTTATTCCATCGGTAATTGGTTGTAATTATGATATTATAGCCATCTCTGACCATGCTCCATTAAAACTTTCTATTAAATTTACGGATACAGCTTCTAGTGCTAGACAATGGCGATTTGATTCTACCTTACTGCAAGATCCGGATTTTATTAAATTTATGAAGGAACAGATCAATTTCTTCTTTTCAACTAATTCCACGGATGATATTTCTTGCGGAACACTTTGGGACACTTTTAAAGCATATATACGTGGACAGATTACCTCCTACTCTGTTGGTCTGAGAAAACATATTAAGAAGGAAACTCTTTTATTGGTTGATAAAATTAAAGAGATTGACAAGAAATATTCGATTACTCCTAGTAAGGAGCTTTACAAACAAAGGGTTGAACTTCAAACGGAACATAGTTTATTACTTACATCTTCGATTGAAAATCAATTAATGAAAACCAGATCTGATTTTTATATACATAGTGATAAATCGGGTAAACTGCTAGCTAGTCAGTTGAAAAATGCTTTGGTTAAACGTCAAATTACTAAGATCCGTCAGCAGAATGGGGATCTGACAGTTAACCATGATGAGATAAATAAATAATTTCAAGATTTTTATACCTCCCTGTATCATTCCGAATTCCCTCATGATCGTAATACCATGTGTGATTTTCTTGGGAAATTGAATTTTCCAAAATTATCATCAGATGATCTTTCAAAATTAGAAACTCCTATTACAGATGCAGAAATTAAAGGGGTTATTTCCTCTATGAATTCTGGGAAAGCACCAGGTCCAGATGGGTATACAGTAGAATTTTTAAAATGTTTTTCCGCTACTCTTTCTCCTTGGTTATGCAGGGTTTTTGAAGAAGCAATTAGATTGGGCAATTTGCCACAATCTTTTTATAGAGCTTCCATTTCTTTAATATTGAAGAAAGATAAAGACCCTACTGACTGTGCATCCTATAGACCAATATCTTTATTGAATGTAGATTCCAAGATCTTTTCCAAGTTACTGGCATCCAGGCTGGAGAAGGTATTACCCCAAATTATTTCGGAAGATCAAACCGGTTTTATTAAAAACCGCTATTCTTTTTTCAATGTTAGGAGATTATTGAATATTGTTTATACTCCTTCACATAGCACTTCAGAATGTGTTATTTCATTAGATGCGGAGAAAGCATTTGATAGAGTTGAATGGCCATACTTATTTAATGTGCTTGAGAAGTTTAATTTCAGTCCGACATTCATTTCCTGGATTAAACTGATATATCATACTCCAGTAGCCTCGGTGCTTACTAACAATCAAAGATCTCCCTTTTTTCGTTTATTTCGGGGTACTAGACAAGGCTGTCCTCTTAGTCCATTATTATTTGATATTGCTTTAGAACCCTTGGCAATTGCTATCAGAGAATCACAGAACATTTTTGGCATTAATCGTGGGACAGATATACATAAGTTATCATTATATGCAGATGATTTATTATTATTTATTTCTGATCCTGAGAAATCCATTCCTGCAGTTTTATCATTGTTGGCTCAATTTAGTGATTTTTCTGGGTATAAATTAAATCTTAATGAGAGTGAATTGTTTCCTTTAAATAGACAGGTTCCAATTTATGGAAATTTACCTTTTAAATTAGTTAATGACTCTTTTATTTACTTAGGGATTAAAATCACAAAAAACTAGAAAGACTTATTTAAGGTTAATTTTTTACCCTTAATCGATCAGATTAAATGTTTGTTTACTAAGTGGTCACCACTATCTTTATCTCTGATAGGTCGGATTAATGCTATTAAGATGGTTATTTTACCCAAGGTTTTATATATATTTCAAGCGGTACCAATTCTTATTCCAAAATCTTTTTTTGCTAATGTTGATTCAAAAATTTCCTCATATATATGGCAGAATAAAAATCCTAGGTTAAGTAAAATATATTTACAGAAGGCAAGGAAGGAAGGTGGATTGGCATTGCCTAATTTTAGATTTTATTATTGGGCAGTTAATATCTGATATTTGATATGTTGGTTAAAGGATTGGGATATATCTTTTAGCCCTCATTGGGTGAACCTGGAAATTAAATCTGTACAAGGATTTGCATTGGGTTCTATTTTAGGGACTTCTCTTCCCTTTGCTCTTTCTAAATTGCCGAAACGAATTGACAACCCGATAGTTAAACATACTTTACGTATATGGTTTCAATTTCGGAAATTGTTTGGGTTGACTCAGTTTGTTTTAAATATTCCTATTGTATCCAATTGCTTTTTTTATCCTTCTATTATAGACCAAGTTTATTCAGCTTGGAAGACTAAAGGATTACTACGATTTTCCGATTTATTTTTGGATAATTGTTTTATGTCTTTTGAGCAATTATCTAATAAATATAATTTGCCTAGATTTTTTTTAGATATTTACAGATTAGGAATTTTTTAAATACTTTACTTCCTACTTTTCCAAATTTTGTGTCTTCAGGTATTTTGGAGAATTTGTTTGAACTAAGTCCTTTTCAGAAAGGGCTAATATCAAAACTTTACAATATAATTATGAAGATACGTTCAGAGCCCTTTTATAAGACTAAAAATGATTGGGAAAGAGAACTTAACCTTACTATCCCTATTGAGAATTGGGATAAAATTCTTCAATTAGTTAATACATCATCTATATGTGCTAAACATTCATTAACACAGTTTAAAGTTGTGCACAGGACTCATATGTCCAAGGATAAATTGGCTCATTTTTATTCCTATATAAATCCTATTTGTGACAGATGTCATTCTGAGATAGCGTCTTTAACTCATATGTTCTGGTCATGTCCGCTTTTGAAAAAATATTGGAAAGATATTTTTGATATTATTTCTGCGGTATTGAACATTGATTTACAACCTCATCCTATTACTGCAATTTTTGGTTTACCAATGATGGACTCACTCCATTTATCCTCTTCCGCTTGTCGAATGATTGCATTTCTTACATTAGTGGCTAGAAGATCTATTTTGTTGAATTGGAAAGAAATTAATCCTCCTACTGTATTTCATTGGTTTTCTCAAACTATGTTATGTCTAAATTTAGAAAAAATTAGAAGTGGTGTATTTGATACTTCTATTAAATTTGAAAAGATATGGAGACCATTTATTCAATATTTTCATATGATGTAATATGACCCTGTTCCAAGCCTATTTGATTTTCCAGTTTCGATTTTATATATGTTGAGAGGATCGGAGTTGACGACACTGATGATTTTGTATTTTTGTGAGATATTATAAACAGCCCTTTTTTTTCCATTTTTTCTTTTTCTCTTTTTTCTTCTTTTGTTTTTTTCCCTTATTAGTTATTAGATTATTAGATTAGTTTTTTTTGCATAATTTTTTTTCTTTTTCTTTTTTCTGTTTTTTTATTATATATTATGATATACCTAGGTTTGCCTTGTTTATTTGTATATTGTATCATCCATGATTTGGGAATACTCATTTATACTGTAATCATTGCTTATGTATTCTTTCATGTTCAGTTGAAATGTGTATGTTTGTAATCCCATTATCTATGTATCAATTTTATTTTGTTGATATTAATAACAATAATAAAAAGATTGAAAAAGAAAAGAAATGGCCTCCAAGTTTTCTCAAATTTAACTGAAGGATCAATAGTACCACTCCTAACTTTTTCTAAGTTTAAACATGTTATAGTTTGGGAAAACCATTGAAATATAGTAGGGGGATTAAAATCTTTTCATTTAAGTAAAATGGATCTTCTGGCTATTAATGTAACAAATGCAATCAAACGGCAAGCTGAAGGAGATAAATGACTAACTAGAGTCCATCACTGGTAATCCAAAAATTGCAGTAATAGGATGAGGTTGTAAGTCAATACGCAAAACTACTGAAATAATATCAAAAATGTCTTTACAATATATTTCCCAAGGAGGGTAAGACCAGAACATATGTATCAAGGAAGCTACCTCAGAATTATATCTGTCACAGACAGGATTTATATGGCAATAAAAATGAGCTAACTTATTCTTAGACATATGGACCCCATGAATTACCTTAAATTGTATCAAAGCGTGTCTAGCACACAGTGAAGAAATGTTAACTAGTTGGAGAACTTTCTCCCATTCCTCTGTAGATAAAGATAACTGAAGTTCTCTTGCCCATTCATTCTTAATTCAAGATTTGGATGAAATTCAGTGTCCACAATGGGTGAACCTCAAGTGCGAGTCTGTACAGGGGTTCTCATTGGTTTCTATTTTAGGGGCCTGGCTTCCCTTTGCACTTACTAAACTGGATAAACAAATCACTAATCCAATAACTAAACATACAATATGAAAATGGTTTCAATTTTGTAAATTTTTTGGATTGAATAAATTTCTCCTATCAAGTCTTATTATATCTAATTTTTTCTTCCAACCATCCAGAACTGATCAAGACTTTCTTTTATGGAAAATGAAGGGAATTACATGTTTTTGTTATTTATTCATAGATAACTGTCTCATGTCTTTTGAACAATTGTCTAATAAATATAATTTGCCTAGATCACATTTTTTCACATATTTACAGATGAGTAATTTCTTGAACGTTATTTTACCTACTTTTCCGATACCACATCAAACTGAAATTACAGAAAAAAATTTAGGTTCAACCCCCTATCAGAAGAGTTTAATAGCAATTACTTATGATCTGATTACGAAAATACATCTAGGTACATCTGATAAAATTAAGAATGAATGGGAAAGAGAACCTATTAAATTCTGTTGAAGAAAAATGTTGCTATTCTAATTATTATCTTACTTCAAGAGAATCTGGTGTTAAAATTTAAATAAACCAGACTTATTAGATAATAAGTTGTATACATATATCAACATTTTGCATTGCAAATTTTGTCTTTTAGTTTAATTATGGCTTTCAATTAATTTTGACATTTTTTAAAGTTAAAGAACTATCAGAATCAGAATCAGGTTTATTATCACTGGCATGTGACATGAATTGTGTTAACTTAGCAGCAACAGTTCTATGCAATACATACTATAGAAGAAAAAATAAAATAATAGTAATAATAAATAAATAAATTACCATAAATATATATTGAATAGATTTAAAAAGTGCAAAAAACAGAAATACTATATATAAAGAAGTGAGGTAGTCCAAGGGTTCAATGTCCATTTAGGAGTGAGATGGCAGAAGCTTTTCCTGAATCGCTGAGTGTGTGCCTTCAGGCTTCTGTACCTCCTACCTGATGAAACAGAAAACAACTATCTGCTTAACATGATGAATTAAATATTATTCTGACAGACGTTCAGATGAGCCTTCCTTTCCTCCGTCATGTTAATATAGAGGATAAGGCTTATCAGCACATTGTGTCCTGTTGAGCTGCTTTTCTGAATGATCCAGTTCATTCCAGTCCTTTGTCCCTTTCCATAAGCATACCTATTTTTTCTCGATGTGATTACCAATTGATATTTAAAGTTTTTATTAAATCTTATTTTCACCAGCCTTTTGAGCAGTGCATTCCAGTTATATTTAAATTGACTTTTGATTGTACAGTTGAGAGTTGAAGTTGAACTCCTTTATGTTTTCCTTAAATTGAAGGCATGAGTTGCTGACTGCATGTTTGCTGCTTTTTAAGTGACCTCTTTCAATCTCAGCAGCCATGACCCCATCAATAACTGACCTCCAGTGCAACAGCAGAAATACAAATTGCTCATTAGGATTTTTATTATAATGGACAACCTTATCACAACTGATTGTGCTAAGCACAAAGCAATCAAAAAGGGAAATGAAAACCAAAATTAAAACTGCAGATGATGGAAATCCAAAATAGAACCAGAAGTTGCCTGAAAAACTGAGCAGGTCGGACTTCCGGTAAGATGGCAATTGTTTAGCTGCTCCGAACTTTTGTTCCGTTACTGTCGCTACCTTTGCACTAAATGTCTCCATTTTTTAAACCTTAGTTAGGAATTATTTCGGTATCTCTTACTTGCCTGTGAATATATCTAACTTACAATGTCTAGCAAGAGTTCTAAATCCGGGAGAAAAGAAGCTATGACCCCTTCGGACGAGACGCTGGTTGCGCTTGGAAAGCTCCGAGACGAAATCTTAAAGGAATTTAAAACCGCTTTCAAACAGTTAGAAGACAAACTGGATCGGATCAATGATAAAGTGGACAAACATGCTGAACACTTATCTCGCATCGATTCGACTTCTGAAGATTTAGAAAGTCGTGTTCGATACTTGGAGACTCTCTGTTCCAGCTTAGAGGAAAAATCTAACAAACTTCTTTCCAAAATGGTGGATCTCGAAAATCGCAGCAGACACTGTAACATCAGAATTCTGGGATTACCAGAGGCAACTGAAAAGGGATCAACCGTGAAGTTTTTCGCCGAGTTTCTCTGTGAGTTATTCGGGAAAGATTTGCTTCCGAGCTCGAACGGACACACAGAGTTGACGTTCCCCCCGGAATTCTGGGCTCCCGTCCGCGACCAGTAGTCTTGTGTTTCCATCAATACCAGGTAAAACACAGTCTGATCTTAGAGGCGCGTCGCAGGGGGTCACTTCCTTTCAAGGATACAACCATTCGCTTGTGGAAGATTTTGCACCCCAGACCTTAAAGATGCGCGCTGAGTTTAAAGGCGCAATGAAAGTG
Organism: Hemitrygon akajei; assembly: GCF_048418815.1. NCBI lineage: Eukaryota > Metazoa > Chordata > Chondrichthyes > Myliobatiformes > Dasyatidae > Hemitrygon > Hemitrygon akajei. The sequence goes on from NC_133129.1 coordinate 176,650,793, forward strand.
CTTTTTGATCGTGGTTTCAAACCTTCCCTTCGTAACCCTGCTGATCTGCGAATCAAGCTTAATACCGGGAAATACAAGTGGTTCAAATTAGCAAAGGAAGCTGAAGCGTTTGTGGCAAGTCTTCCGGCTATCCAGTCATCTTTGGAATCTGATCGGACCTCCTAAAATGGTGGATAAGTACTCCTCGTAGTAAAATTACTTTCTCTGGACTCGGAATTCACTTGAATCACTCAGACATTATTCACTGAAACTTTAAGGGCTGTTGACAATCTCTCCCGGGATTTGGTGTGTGTGTAATCTATTTTTATTCTTGTATAACTTTACCTACAGAGTTCTACAACTAATTCTAACTTGTTTTGGAGGTTCGAAGTCTTTAGTGAAGGCCTCCCTGTTTGTCGGTTCACAGTTCAACTGCTGATTTATTTTTCCTTTGTTTTAAATATTTATTTATTTTATCTTTTTCTTTTCTTCACCCCTTTTTTCTCCCTTCTCTATAAATGGTTGATAAATACTCGTCTTGAATTTATAATTTTCCCCTTCCTCTTCTTTTTTCTTTTTCCTTCTTACCTTTTTTTCCCTTTCTCTTACTTTATTCTTCTATAATTTTTCGCGGGTAGGTTAGTTTTGGTTTTCTTCCGATTTTCTCTGTATTAAGTTGTATATTTCTGCAGAAGGTGTTCTAATCTGTAGTTATGTTTTCTAGTGCATAAACTAGTTATTATTTGCTATAGTATTTATACGGAACTGTTGTTAATGACACAGATCTGGAAGTTGTATTTGGGTTAATTTTTTTGGTAGAGCTAGCTACTTGTTTTGGTAGCCGTCTAGTTTTGGGTTGTGTGGGTGGGGTGAGTTTTCCAGTTCCAACATCTCTTTATTGCTTAAGACATGTTTATATTTTGACCTTACGAATCTATGTTTACATCTCTGCTTCCAGACTGCTATTGTACTGCTTGACTTTTTATATGCCTGCTGCCTTTTATGTATTAGTAATTGATAATGGCTAGTGCACTTAAATTCGTGAGCTGGAATGTAAAGGGACTGAACCACCCTGTTAAAAGGAGGAAGGTATTCTCACATATTAAACAACTCAAAGCTGATATTGCTTTCCTCCAAGAAACTCATATTCATTGTTTTGATAACTCCCGGCTTCTGTCCAAGTGGGCGGGCCAGAATTTTCATTCATCCTTTGCCGCTAAAGCTAGGGGAGTTTCCATTCTTATTAACTCAAATATTCCTTTTGAACTCCATAATAAAATATCTGATACAAATGGCCGTTTTATTATTGTTTCTGGTAAACTATATAACACTAAAGTTGCACTAGCAAACCTGTATGCCCCCAACTTTGATGATGTTAACTTTTTTGAACGGTTTTTTTCCTCACTACCGGACTTAAACTCATACTCTCTTATATTGGGTGGTGACTTCAACTGTTGGTTGGATCCTAAACTGGACCAATCGTCCTCTGTTACCAGATCACCTACTAAATCTGCCTTAGCTATTCAATTGTTTCTCTCTAATTTTGGTATCTCTGATATATGGCGTTTCCTCCATCCTACGGAGAGAGATTATTCTTTTTTCTCACATGTTCACCATACCTTCACTAGAATTGACTATTTCTTACTCGATAACCAACTTATCCCATTTGCCCACTCTTGTGACTATCAGAGTATACTGATCTCTGACCATGCCCCAATTACCCTCTCTCTGAACTTTCCTGGTCTCCCTCAGAGGAACAAACACTGGCGGTTCGATTCAACTTTATTGTCGGATGATAATTTCGTAAAATTTATTAAGGACCAGATAACCTTTTACTTTAACACTAATACATCACCTGAAGTGCCATCCCAGATTGTCTGGGATGCCATGAAAGCATATCTGAGGGGTCAAATAATCTCTTACACAGCAAATCTCAATAGAAGATCCCGTGCAGATCGAGCAGACCTCATTAACCAGATTAAGGATTTGGATCAAATATATGCCCAAACTAAGAACCCTGAATTATACAAGAAGCGCGTTGAACTCCAAACTAAATTTAACCTTCTGTCCACTCAACCTGTCGAACGCCAACTTCTCGAAAGCAAGAGCTGCTTTTACATTCATGGGGATAAGTCTGGTAAATTCCTAGCCAATCAGCTGAGGCGTTCCAAAGCCAAACAACATATTACAAAGATCCGGAAGGAGAACGGAGACTTTACATCGGATCATTTAGAAGTTAATGACGCATTTAAAAATTTTTATTCTCGGCTTTATTCCTCTGAATCCCTGAATGACAATATCTCTGTGGATCAATTTTTACAGAATCTGAATATCCCCTCACTTTCATCTGATTTCAAAGCCAAATTCAATGCGCCTATATCACCAGAAGAAATATCTTTTGCAATTTCTGCACTGTCCTCAGGGAAATCTCCTGGACCTGATGGGTTCCCTGTGGAATTTTATAAATCATTCTCCTCACTTCTTTCTCCTCAGTTACTTTCAGTATTATCTGACTCGTTTAATTACTGCAAATTGCCACCCTCTTTCAATGAAGCATCTATTATTCTTCTTTTAAAAAAGGGCAAAGACCCAACAGAGTGTTCCTCGTACAGGCCGATCTCTCTGCTCAATGTTGATGCAAAGATCTTAGCTAAAGTGTTGGCTCATAGATTAGAAACCGTTATTCCCTCCATTATCTCTGATGACCAAACAGACTTGATTAAAAACTGTCTCCCTTTTTTTAACATTCGGCGTCTACTTAATATTTTATACTCAGTTCCAACTGGGACTCCTGAATGTGTTATCTCCCTTGATGCGGAGAAAGCATTTGACCGTATAGAGTGGAACTACCTTTTTGCAGTCTTAGAAAAATTTGACCTCGGCCAAAGTTTCATCTCTTGGATCCAATTGCTGTACCTGTGTCCTACTGCTTCTGTTCTAACTAATTTTCAGAAATCCCAAGTATTTAATCTCAAATGTGGCACCCGTCAGGGATGCCCCTTAAGTCCCTTTCTCTTTGATTTGGCTATAGAACCTCTGGCGATAGCATTTCAGAATTGTCCTGAATTGACCAGGATTTGGAGAGGGGGTGTTGAGCATAAAGTTTCTCTCTATGCTGATGACTTATTACTCTTTCTCTCAAATCAGTCTACATCCTTACCTCTAATGTTTTCACTTCTTGACCAGTTTAGCCAAATCTCTGGCTAAAAACTCAACTTACATAAGAGTGAACTTTTCCCAATTAATAAAGAAGCACAAGAACTAATATTTCGTGATCTCCCTTTTAAAGTAGTCCATAATCAATTTACTTATCTTGGAATTACAGTCACAAGGAAGTTTAAAGATCTCTTTCGTGAAAACTTTGTTAATCTTTCATATGCTATAAAACAGAGTCTGGTACAATGGTCACCTCTATCTATGTCCTTGGTAGGTCGTATTAATGTTGTTAAAATGTATGTTCTCCCCAAATTTTTATACTTATTTCAATCTATCCCAATTTTTATTCCTAAATCTTTTTTTGATTCCTTAGACTCTATTATTTTGTCATATCTGTGGCAGAATAAGCGCTCTAGAATTAATAAAATCCACCTCCAAAAATCTAAAAAAGAGGGTGGCATGGCTTTACCTAACTTTCGCTTATATTACTGGGCAGCTAATATACGTTGTGCTGCCTTCTGGTCTTTCTTCCACGGCCAACCTGAGTGCCCTAACTGGGTGGCAATGGAGTTGAGCTCCACTAAAGAATTATCTATATCTGCACTTCTTGGCTCTGCACTCCCTAGCAGTCTGCCCAGATCAATAGCTAATCCTCTGGTTAGACACACTTTGCGTATATGGGCTCAGTTCAGGAAATGCTATGGTTTCCAGGGGTTTTCCGTTTCTAGCCCTGTCGCACATAATCACCTTTTTTTACCTACTACGTACGATTCAGCATTCCATGTTTGGTACAGGAAGGGCATTGGACATTTTGAAGATCTCTTCATTGATAATCGCTTCGCTTCTTTTCAGCAGCTCTCCATTAAGTTCAACCTGCCTAACTGATGCGCCATCAATAACTCACGCTGAGACTTAGGAAGCGAGATATCGGCTTTTATTGACTGGAAGAATAAACAACACTACATCCTGGGGAAAATGAGGGAGAGCAGCAGCCCACAGTCGCCTTTATACAGGGGTCTGTGGGAGGAGCCACAGGAGCAGTCAGCAGGGTCTGTGGGAGGAGCCACAGGAGCAGTCAGACAGCTATATCTAGTTCACCACACTAGCGCTCACTTTTTCAGATATCTCCAAATCCGACACTTTACTGCTCCTTTAATTCCTAACTTTCCTGAAATGCCTGTGAAAAATGCTATGGACCTATTTCTTTCCATTAATCCACTAGGTAAAGGTTTAATTTCAATTATCTGAGATAAACTAGCAGCCTTACGACGGGCCCCTGTGGATAAAATTAAAATGGCCTGGGAGCAGGATTTAAATATCTCCTTATCCGAGGAGAGCTGGGACTCAGTTCTCAAATCGGTTAACTCAACCTCCCTTTGTGCTCGCCATTGCCTCTTACAGTTTAAGATTGTTCATAGAGCCCATATGTCTAAATCTAAGCTATCTCGATTCTACCCTGGCATTAGTCCACTCTGTGATAAATCCAAGAGGGGCGTGGCCTCTGTCATCCATATGTACTGGTTCTGTCCTAGCTTGGAGAAATTCTGGAAAGATGTCTTCAGTACATTATCGGGTATTCTGAATCAGCACCTAGAACCTAACCCCTTAATTGCTCTGTTCGGTTTTTGGGGCGAGACAGATTTATGTCTGGGTCCGACCAAATGCCGAATACTATCCTTTGCCTCTCTCCTGGCGAGACGCTTGATCCTCCTTAGATGGAGAGATGTTGCCCTGCCCACTCATGCGCAATGGCTTAACGACATTATGGCCTGCTTGGACCTCGAAAAAATTCATTATTCAGTTCTTAATTCGGATCTAAAGTTCCATAAGGTCTAGGGACCTTTTATCGAGTACTTTCATAACCTTCCTCTTGACTAGGGTTTTTTTTTCTTTTTTTTCTTCTTTTCGGTCCCTTGCTTTCAGCTCCCTTTTTTTTTCTGGTAGCAGGCATTATTATCCTCTGTTGCTAAGTGTATTCACAGTCTGGGAGTTTGACTGTCTGGACTTATACTCTTTATACTGTGTGGTGGTTGGTCTGGAGTTGTTTTTTTCTTGTGTTGTGGGGCTTGGGGAGGACACTAAGCTCACTTGTCTTCAATTTAGGTGCTTTTTTGTTAAATTCTCTTCCTTTGTAGCATATTGTTATTGTATGCTTAATCTTGCACTGTATTAATGCTCCCATTGGGATTTGGGGTTTTTAATTTTGTAAAATGTTTTGAAAAACTAATTAAAAATTTTTTTTTTTAAAAACTGAGCAGGTCAGGGAGCATATTTGGAAAATTAAACAAGATTAATTTTGATATAGAAGATATTTTGCTAAAACTTGGAAAGAAAGAAAACAAGTTTGTTTTAAGCTAAAGAGAGGTTTGATTGGTCAAAGGGAATAGTGTGAGGCCAGAATCATATGGAGGTAAGTAGAAGTTATGTGGTTAATGGGAAGAGTTAGAGGAAAATTTGAGCAAAAATTATTTAGTTATAAGGACAGCTAGAGCATGAGAATGCAGACACAGTTTGAAAAGGTGCACAAAGTAGGGTTGTGGGATATGTCTGGAAGGAAATATGTTGTAGGATTCAATATTGAATACTGAAGATTGCTCAAATGGAAAGCTATGTGTTGTGCCTTAAGTTTGCATTCGGCCAGGAGGCCACAGCTCAGAATGAGAGTAGGGTCAAAAATATAAGTCAGAATTGTCCCTACAGGCTAAATACAAGTGTTGCACAAAGTCGTCACCCAGTCTGCATTTTGTTTTCCAATCTCTATCAGAGTCTCAGCAACCTTCAAAGGGGGAGATTGCTGGAAATCTAATGGAGATTTTGTGTATTTGTTAGCTACAGTTCAGGAGACAGCAGAGTGGAGGATAGTGAATATTATTAATATGGAATATAGTTATTAAGCTTAGAAATGACAAAGTCAAGCCAGCTAGATATAGTTTCTGTGGGACAAAATCAGGCTAAGCTCTGTGCCTGCTGGGACAGTTCTGCTTGAGACAGGGATAGAAATAGGTTCTGCAAGTTTGGGGTCTCTGAGATTAGAAGCTGTGGAGTGAAGATCTCCATAGGATACAAGATCATTGACTGTCCAAGGAACTATAGCCTAATATTCTGTGGTAAGTTTGTGGTTGAGAAGTGTGGGTCAAATAGCTAGCTGGTTTTTAGCCTCTGCGGCTAGATGTCATTTTGCCAAGCAATAGTACCCTTCTCAGCAGCTTTAATCCCAATGTTGAGTTCAGTGCTCAGTGAGCAGCGAGGGTTTATAGATTTCCCAACACCATACAGTCTCTTGGGAAATCTGATTCTGAAAGTCCCAGTCCGACTTGATGCCATACATTTCAAAGTAATTGCTTTTCCACTCCAGCTCTTTATGTACCAACTAAACACCAGGCAACAAAATTTGTTTTTCCAAAAGTCTCAGTTCCAGCTGCGTGTGTGCAGCCACTCCTCAATAATTGAGTTATGACCTGAAATTCAGCAAGGTTGGTCCTGAATCTTTGAAGCCCAAGCAACAAAAATTCCAATTTTTTTATTTCAAACATGCCATATATGTTTCACTAGCCACATTAGTGCTTCTGATCTGTCTTCTTTTTCCTCAGCCAAGAAGTCTTTCCATTGAGACAAATGGAGTTGCCAATCATATCTATCTTGCTCTCTACAGGCCTGCTCTTCCACCACCCTATGAGTTTGTACTTTCCTCATCTGCCGTATTGTATGTACAACGTATCAATGGTATATCTCAGTTTTTTACTGTTCCCTTTTTTCAAATCTTTTAAGAATATTTTTTGTCTTTCAATCTCTTACCATTTAAAAATACAGTGTTTTCTACCTTGTATTTTTCCATGTAATATTACATTTCCCACAACCTTTCCCATTTGCTTAGCTTACCGCCCTCCAAAGCCCTTTTGTATCCTCCTCAGAAACAACATTGTCACAGAAAATTATTATCATCTACAAACTTGGATGTATCACACTAGGTCTCTTCATCCACATTGATATAGATAATGAGCAGCTGGGGCCAAGTGCCATCCCTGCATCACCTATCTTGTTACAGCCTCCCAATCTGAAAATGAAGCAGTTATTCTCTTTTTTCTGGCTAGCTGACCAATCCATGGTTTCCTCGCCAGAATTGGGAACAATTGGAAGCAATCCAAAGGTTTTATTACTTTAACTGATGGGGGAAAAAGCTGGAGGCATCTCTTTGATTTCTGCCAATAGGTTCATCCACTTGAGCCAGTACATCAAATGCGTCCATGGCATCTTGCAATGGAGGAATCCCTCTGCCAATTACACTTAACAAATTTGAACCAGAATTACTGCAGGTCATTGGGGATTCATGGTGCCAACAAGCATAATCCATTCATTGCTTACTGCTGATGGCATCTGGTGAAACTGGTTTGAGTAATAAAGATTATAAAGTATAGAGTAGTAAAGTTTATAATACTTCAAATCACTTGGCATCAGATTCAGGTCGTAAAATTTGTTCTGCAGCATAAGAACATAAGAATTACTATAAATTATAATAAATAAATAGTGCAAATCAGGAATAGTGAGATAGTGTTCATAGGTAAATTGACCATTTGGCGATCTGATGGCAGAGGGAAAGAAGCTATTCCTAAAATATTGAATGTGGGTCTTCGGGCTCCTGTACCTCCTCTCCGATGGTAGTAATGAGAAGAGGGCATATCCTGGATGGTGAGGGTCTTTCTTGAAGCACTGCCTTTTGGAAGTGTCCTCGATGGTGCGAGGTTTGTTCCTGTGATAGAGTTTACTGAGTCTACAACCATCTACAGCCTCTCTTGATCCTGCATATTGAGGCTTCCATACCAGGTGGCAATGCAACTGAACACAATGCTCTCCACCATACATCCGTAGAAATGTGCTGGACAGTGAAAACACAGAGCACTTTCACATTAACAGAGCTAAACTAGAGTTAAATAAACCAGTTAAATGATTTTTACTTGAATAACCTTTAGGAACAATGCATTTGCAAAATCTTAAATATCATGCTTTCATGTCTATGATCATTTTTTCTCAAGAGGTAGGTAAGTATAAACTTTCCTAATTCTGTTTCAACACTGTTCATTGTCAAGGGTTCAGCAGTCTTTTCAAGTAGGATTTTGTTAGAAAATGCAGTTTTTTGATACGTGGAACTTTAATTCGTCACTTTTAATATCCTTGTTATGTAGTGCTGTACAGAAACACTGAATACATTGATGCAGTCCATTTATTTTTTGAACCTTTGTTGCCACAGTCATTATTTTGAAAGACAGAGAATACTTAGGATACGTATTTGAAAATTAAAGATATAAATAATATTTATGAGGATGCTCACTGAGAATTTTCCAGATTCAGTATGCACTGAATAAATGCAGAAAACTAAAGCCAAACCAGGAGCAATTTTGAGATGAAGAGCCACGGTTTCCACAGAAGAGGTTCTTGGTGCAGTTTAAGTCTCCTTGTCTGAAGAAGAATGTTCTTTTATGGAAGGATTTCACTGAAAGTTCACCAGGCTGATTCCAGAATGGCAGGATTGCTGTATGAAGAGAAACTAGCTCGTATTCACTAGGGATCTCATAGAAACCTATAAAAATCTAACTGGACTGGACAGATTAAATGAGGAAAACAATGTTAATGATGACATGGACTGAAAAGGTATGAGCAATTTAAGAGTGAGCCTGTGGAATTCTTAACCACAGAAAGAAGTTGAAAGTAAATCATTCAGTATATTCAAGAATTTTAATATTTTTTTAAATTAAAAGTTTGAAACACTGTAGTGAGAAGCATGAAATGGTACTGAATTTGGAATATCAGCTATAATCATAGTGAATGGCAGAGCAGAATTGGCCTACCTCTCAAGACATAAAATCATAAAACAGGAAAAAAAAGGGATCATGTCAGCCCACCAAGTTCATGCTGACCAGTACTTCTGCTCCACTTCTTACATTTCTCTCTCTTTTGATTAATCACCTGCAGCAAAGATGAGTAATGGAGGCCCTTATAGCAACTTTTCTCAATCAGAGTTAAAAGCAATTTTGTTATCACTGACATATGTTGTGAAATTTGTTGTTTTTTAGCAGTAGGACAGTACAAGACATAAAAATTGCCATAAGTTACAATAAATAATGTGAAAGAGTATTAGTGAGGTAGTGTTAATGGACTGTACAGAAATCTGATGGCAAAGGGACAGAAGCTTTTCTAAAATGTTCAGTGTGGGTCTTCAGACTCTAGTAACTCCTCCTTAATGGTAGTAACAAGAAGATGGAATATCCCAGATGGTGGTGGATACCACTATTTGAAGATGCCCTAGATGGTGGGGAGAGCTGTGCCTGTGATGGTGCTGGCTGTGTCGATGTGTCTTTTGATCTTGTCCATTGAAGCCTCCATAGCCGGCAGTATGCTCTCCACAGTACATCTGTAGAAATTTGCTCGAGTTTTTGGTGACATACCAAATCTCCACAAAATCCTAATGAGGTATGGCCACTGGCATGCCTTCTTTGTGATTGCACCAATGTGTTGGGCCCAGGACAGATCACTTGCAATAGTATATAGCTACATGTAAATGGACAAATCGAAGGTAAATCATTTATTTATTCATAAAAGTTATTTATCAGTTGTTATATCATCATTAAATTCCAACTTGACTTTCACTTGATTAACTTGTTTGGGTTCTTTTCAGAATCAGGTTTAATATCACTGGCATATCTCATAAAATTTGCCATTTTTGCAGCAGCAGTGCAATGCAATACTTAATAATAGGAAAAAAAACATGGATTACAGTAAGTATATATATTAAATAGTTAAATATGTAGTGCAAGCATAAAAATAAAAGTAGTAGTGCAGTAGTGTTCATGGGTTCTATGTCCATTCAGAAATTGGACGACAAAGGGGAAGAAGCTGTTCCTGAATTGTTGAGTGTGTGCCTTCAGGATCCTGTACTTCCTTCCTGATAATAGCAATGAGAAAAGAGCACTTCTTGTAATGGCGGTCCTTAATGATGGATGCTGCCTTTTTGAGACATCGCTCTTTTAAGATGGCCTGGATATTACAGAGGCTGGTGCCCATGATTGAGCTGACTAAGTGCACAAGTCTCTGTAGCATATTTCTATCCTGTGCAGTAGCAGACATCCTACCCTGCAAAAACTCATTTCAGGGAGATAGCACCATCAATTTGCAGAAGACTCCCAGAACTTCCAGGACAGGTGGGATGTCTGTAATAGAGTAGCTCCTTAGCAGCTAGCCAGCTAGTTTAAATAGCATTAGCTATGCTAATGAACGAATGATACCTGTTAAACTCACCTCAACAGTCATTTAACCCACCATGGGCAATAGGAAAGTCACTGTTGCAAACAGTGCAGTAAGCAACGTTGTCATTATTTTTTACCCCTATTAGGCAGGGGTACACTTTAGTGTAGTCTGGGGTGAAGTACGTTTTATATTTTCTTTTTTTGGAACAGTCTGCCATGGTGTGCTCTCTCTCTCTCTCTGTCTCTCTCTCAAAAAAAATCAATTTCCGGGATATTGTATATAATTTGCGGGTGTCAGGGAGCCGCTATCAATATGCGGGAGACTCCCAGAACTTCTGGGACAGGTGGGATGTCTTCAGTAGCCACCCCCCCCCCCATCCCACAGACGGTGATGCAGCCAGTTGAAATGCTCTGTGGTACACCTATAGAAATTTGGTGATATACATAATCTCCTCAAACTCCTAATGAAATATAGATGCTGTCATGCCTTCATTGTAACTGCATCAATATGTTGTCGCCAGGATAGATCCTTGGAGATATTGTTAGCCAAGAACTTGAAATTGCTCAATCTTTCCATTTCTGATCCCTTTGTGAGGACTGGTGTGTGTTCCCTTGTTTACCCTTCCTGAAGTCCACAATCAGTTCTTTGGTTGTTGCTGCAACACCACTCAACTAGCTGACATAACTCGCTCCTGTATGCCTCTTGACACCATCTGAAATTCTGCCAACAATAGTTGTGTCATCAGCAAATTTATAGATGGCATTTGAGCTGTGTTTGGCCACACAGTCATGGGTGTAGAGAGAGTAGAGCAGTCAGTTAAGTACAGATCCTTGAGATGTGCCAGTGTTGATTGTCAGCGATGTGAAGATGTTATTTCCGATTGGCACAGATTGTGATCTTCCAGTTAGGAAGTTGAGGATCCATTTGCAGAGGGAGGTATTGAAGCCCAGGTTTTGGAGCTTTTTGATCAGAACTGTAGAAATAACTGTGTTAAATGCTGAGCTGTAGTCAATAAAAAAACATCCTGACATAGATATTTGTATTGTCCAGGTGATCCAAGGCCGTATGAAGAGCTAATTAGATGCATCTGCCATTGACATGATAGGCAAATTGCAGTGAGTCCAGGTTCTAGCCATAATGAACTTCTCAAAACACTTCATTGCTGTAGATGTGAGTACTATGGATAATGGTCGTTAAGGCAGCTCACCCTGCTCTTCTTGGGCACAGGTATAATTGTTACTCTTAAAGCATTTGGGAACTTCCAACTGTAGCAATGAGATGTTGAAAATATCTTTAAACTCACCTACTATTTGTTTGGCAGAAGTTTTCAGAGCCCTACTCTGTTGGGGCCAGTCACCCGGCAAGGTTTCATCCTCATGAAAGACAGTCTGACATGAACTTCCAAGACAGGGATCACAGTGTCATCAGGGGCTGCAGGGATACTCATAGCTGTAGTTTAATTCTCCCTTTCAAAGTGTGCGTAAAAGGTGTTGAGCACATCTGGGAGTGAAACATCACTGCCTTTCATGATATAACCATATAACCATATAACAATCACAGCACGGAAACAGGCCATTCCGGCCCTCCTAGTCCGTGCCGAACTCTTAATCTCACCTAGTCCCACCTACCCGCACTCAGCCCATAACCCTCCACTCCTTTCCTATCCATATACCTATCCAATTTTACCTTAAATGACACAACTGAACTGGCCTCTACTACTTCTACAGGAAGCTCATTCCACACAGCTATCACTCTCTGAGTAAAGAAATACCCCCTCGTGTTTCTCTTAAACTTTTGCCCCCTAACTCTCAAATCATGTCCTCTCGTTTGAATCTCCCCTACTCTCAATGGAAACAGCCTATTCACGTCAACTCTATCTATCCCTCTCAACATTTTAAATACCTCGATCAAATCCCCCCTCAACCTTCTACGCTCCAATGAATAGAGACCTAACTTGTTCAACCTTTCTCTGTAACTTAAGTGCTGAAACCCAGGTAACATCCTAGTAAATCGTCTCTGCACTCTCTCTAATTTATTGATATCTTTCCTATAATTCGGTGACCAGAACTGTACACAATATTCCAAATTTGGCCTTACCAATGCCTTGTACAATTTTAACATTACATCCCAACTTCTGTACTCAATGCTCTGATTTATAAAGGCCAGCGTTCCAAAAGCCTTCTTCACCACCCTATCTACATGAGACTCCACCTTCAGGGAACTATGCACTGTTATTCCTAGATCTCTCTGTTCCACTGCATTCCTCAATGCCCTACCATTTACCCTGTATGTTCTATTTGGATTATTCCTGCCAAAATGTAGAACCTCACACTTCTCAGCATTAAACTCCATCTGCCAACGTTCAGCCCATTCTTCTAACCGGCATAAATCTCCCTGCAAGCTTTGAAAACCCACCTCATTATCCACAACACCTCCTACCTTAGTATCATCAGCATACTTACTAATCCAATTTACCACCCCATCATCCAGATCATTTATGTATATTACAAACAACATTGGGCCCAAAACAGATCCCTGAGGCACCCCGCTAGTCACCGGCCTCCATCCCGATAAACAATTATCCACCACTACTCTCTGGCATCTCCCATCTAGCCACTGTTGAATCCATTTTATTACTCCAGCATTAATACCTAACGACTGAACCTTCTTAACTAACCTTCCATGTGGAACTTTGTCAAAGGCCTTGCTGAAGTCCATATAGACTACATCCACTGCCTTACCCTCGTCAACATTCCTCGTAACTACTTCAAAAAATTCAATAAGGTTTGTCAAACATGACCTTCCACGCACAAATCCATGCTGGCTACTCCTATCAGATCCTGTCTATCCAGATAATTATAAATACTATCTCTAAGAATACTTTCCATTAATTTACCCACCACTGATGTCAAACTGACAGGTCTATAATTGCCAGGCTTACTTCTAGAACCCTTTTTAAACAATGGAACCACATGAGCAATACGCCAATCCTCCGGCACAATCCCTGTTTCTAATGACATCTGAAAGATCTCCGTCAGAGCTCCTGCTATCTCTACACAAACTTCCCTCAAGGTCTTGGGGAATATCCGGTCAGGACCCGGAGATTTATCCACTTTTAAATTTCTTAAAAGCGCCAGTACTTCCACCTCTTTAATTGTCATAGGTTCCATAACTTCCTTACTTGTTTCCCACACCTTACACCATTCAATATCCTTCTCCTTAGTGAATACCGAAGAGAAGAAATCGTTCAAAATCTCTCCCATCTCCCTCGGCTCCACACATAGCTGACCACCCTGATTCTCTAAGGGACCAATTTTATCCCTCACTATCCTCTTGCTTTTAATATAACTGTAGAAGCCTTTCGGATTTACTTCCACCTTATTTGCCAAACCAAACTCGTAACTTCTTTTAGCTTTTCTAATCTCTTTCTTAAGTTTCCTTTTACATTCTTTATATTCCTCGAGCAATTCCTTTACTCCATGCTGCCTATATCTATTGTAGACATCCCTCTTTTTTCGAACCAAGTTTCTAATATCCCTAAAGGTTTCGCTTTGTAGGAAGCAAAAGCCTGCCAGAGTTGACTTGCATCCAATTTCCAATTTCGCCTCCGACCTCATTCGAAATTGTTCTTTGCTCTTGAGATAGCAATCCATGTTGTACCTGGTTTTCTTTTGTAGTCCTGAGTCTCCAGCCTTGAATGCCACAGCTCTAGCCCTCAGCAGACTACAAATCTCCTGTTTCACTCACGCATGGCTTTTGTAGGCACACACTCATCTACACAGGTTTTAATGAAGTCAGTGACAGAGCTGTAGCATACTCATTCAGATTTGACGATGAATCCCTGAATACAGTCCAGTCCACCAATTCAAAGCAAAGATTCAGTGCAAAGGATAACAACACTGACCTTTCAGAAAACAGCTGAAAACAAAGAAGAGAGAAAAGTTAACCCTGTGGACCTACGCTGTTATTAGAATGTATCTGATCTGTACTTTATTTAATCTTTCAACTCACCCTTTAGTTTATCTTGGTATCAATTTGTCTTGAAAATTCTATTTAATCTACTTCAAGCATCTGTAATTTCAGAAAGTGACTTGTCTTTATGATCAGGGACTCAGCATAACATATTCTGCAATAGCTTATCCAATAAGAAGTGACAAATATTGAACGTTTTATCTCACCATTCAGTACTCACAATCTTGCAGTAATCACATTGAAGTAATTATGGCGCCAAAAAACATTGGCCCAGTTCCTGGATAATACAAAAACATCCAGTGTTTTTTTTTGTTAAAAATTAGATAGGTTATGAGGATCTTGTAGCCCTTTGTTTCTTGTGTCTGTGAGATACAGAGCGGTTTGTTCTGAGCCCATAAATCCCATTTCCATCTGTCCTTCAATCCTTACAGAAACACAGTTCAATGTGCTTGGATGATCTTCATCAGAATCTACTTGATTTCATTGACTGTGGTTATTGAAATACTACATCTTGTGAGCTCTTTTCCTTTTGTTGCTTCATTTGAACAATTTATTCCTCAACTATGGAGATCCCCAACATTATTAATTTTGAATGTACAGGGAAGGGAGGAATTGTATGTCTCCCAAAACATCAACTGTTTATTCTTCTCCAGGAATACTGCCCGACCTGCTTAGTTCCTCCAGCATTTTCTGTTTGTTACTCTGGATTACAGAGGATCTGCGGAAATGGAGTCTCTCTGTCTTAGTCTCAGTCAGGTTAACAAAGACAATTCACATAAGATTTTAATTGACAAGGACACACATTTTCCTGAGAGAAGTAATTAATTAACTGTTCTCAACCATTTCTGACTTAAATTTAATATCAAGCTAATATACATTGGTGAATTATAGCTAGGTAATTTAACCGAGTTCATATTTAGCTTTGAAAAAAAATCTCATTTGATGGTGTAACTTACCTGCCTTTTGATTGAGAATGTATGAATTAAATTAATGCTTTTAAAACATTAATCATATATTTCTGCAGGATCAAAATTACAAGCATATTCTCATTTGATCAATCTGAATACTAGAAATGTCCCACAAATGTCACAGAATACCAAACAGTTGTCTATTTCCATTTCAGAATTTAGCCTTTAAGGCATCATCTAATCTCTAAAGTCTTTCAATTCTTCACAGCTGCTAAGAAGTTTCCTGCTTTTAAAAAAAACCATTGTCTGTGGTTAATGTTCTAATTATTTGTATCCCAAATGTTTATTACAACAGGATATACAAATCAAGAAAAAAAGTTCTTTACATGCAACTTATAAATGATTATTATAAAAAATTGGGAACTGAAATATTTTCTGACTTCTAAAGAATATTTTGGTCACTTGTGGAATTGTTCATACTATTTAAGGTAGTTTGAACCAAAAGTTGAGTTACTGACCACAGAAAAAGCTTATAGAAGTGAACATTTCCAATGATAAAGGGAAGAATTAATGATTTTTAGATCTAGCATAATAGTAGCATGGGTCTATTTGACCAGCTTAACCCCTCCTAAGCTGTGAATTTGACGTACTCTAGTGTTAGGTCTCTGAATAGATAATAGAGCTGCAGAGAAGACCTCAAATCTTCAAAATCATTGTTGAAAAAATAATCATCGAAAACTTTATGACTGTTTACCAAGAATGGCAATGGAACTTAAGTGGAGGATCACCTTTTGGATCAACCATTATAAGACT
This sequence comes from Hemitrygon akajei, assembly GCF_048418815.1. Classification (NCBI taxonomy): domain Eukaryota; kingdom Metazoa; phylum Chordata; class Chondrichthyes; order Myliobatiformes; family Dasyatidae; genus Hemitrygon; species Hemitrygon akajei. The sequence goes on from NC_133129.1 coordinate 176,666,860, forward strand.
TGGACACTTCACAGAATATGTTGACTGCCTACATCCTTATTGTACCCAGTTGGCCATTTTTATAACATACTTTTGCCTCCTGTTTGCCCAAGCTCTTGTGCAGTTCTTGGGTTAGACATATAAAGGGTTTGTTTCTCCCCAAGATTGCTTGATAGCTTACCTAGGCACCCTTTTGCATCCTCTACTTTCTATTTATGGATTGATTTTTCAGCCCTAAGCTTTTACAATATATATTTTGTAGCTTGCGGTTCTTGAGATGTGCCAACAGCCTGCAAACTTATTGCGTAACAGCTGCAGAATCTTATGCCTCCATTTCATGGGAGCGGTCTTGCTTATAATTTTCAGTTTCTTCCTGTTGTCTTATGTGATATTCATCATGTCTTTGAATCAGTAGAAAGCCAAGTATGCTAACAATTTGATAATGTTATATGCTTTAATCTTCTTTTGATCTGCCTGCTCCTGAATAAAATTTACTCTTTCCTCAAAGGGTACTTCATCTCCTTTCATGAACCATTCTGACAATAATACTTGTATCCCCTTGATTTAAGACTTGTTTAGCTCTATATACAGCTACAGTACTTCTATTTACCATCTGATTTCTTAGCTTCACCTTGAAGTGCAAAATTCAGTACTTCCCATCAATCGTTCATCAGTACCTCATAGTGTTTCATTTCTGGAGGCTCTTGGACACTGGTGACATTATCCATGGTCTGTTTTCTTTTAACCTTCCATGCAGTCATTAAATCTAGATGAATATTTCTTCCATATATTCAGCTTTTTTCCCTTAATGCCTAAATAAAGGGTTCTCAATCAACGTTCCTTAAATGTAGTCTATTTCATTTAATTGGTTGTGAGTGGCCAGCCTGTTACTGCGGATTATGTTCTGTATTGATTGACCATTTAGCTCTTCACAGGTCAGGATCACATGGCCATTCATCCACGATCTACCATTAACTTCACTGCAGATTCTTTGTCGCCCTAGTTTTGCAGCTGTTTACTGTATCAGAAATGGCTCTTGATGGCCTAGTCTTACAGTTTTATTCTAAGCAATGGTTTGCTTTTCCTAATCACGTACCACCATAGTTTGCAAAAGGTAGTTCAAAATAAATCGAAATATGTATGTATTTCAGAATATCCTGACATTCCACAGTTAATCACAATCTATAAGAACACAGATAAGAAAGAGAATCAATAATGGCCATTTGACCCCATGTGTCTCTTTTGCCATTCAGCTCCTTCATTTGTGGGTATATCCTTCCTTAAGCAGAGATACTAGACCTGTACATTTTGTTTCATGCTCCAGATTACATCTGCAGTCTCTTATGTCTTCAGTAAACAAACATATTCTTTGCCTTCCCAATTGTGTGCTGTATTTGCATGCTTACTTTTAGTGATTCATGGACAGGGGCACCCGAGTCCCTCTGAGCACTGTGGCTTTCAATCTCTCACCACTCCCTCCAATGCAGGACAATATTTGTTCTACCAATGCAGATAATTACTTGTTTTATACATGTTCCATTTGCTATGTCATCTACTTGGCCTCTCTATTTTACCTCAAGGCTTCTTTGTATCCTCCTCACAATCTACATCATCATCTTCTTCCTCTGCTAATGGCGACTCACATCCAACAGGAAGGTGCATTGCCGTCACCTACTGTAATACAGTGAGTATGACAGGAGCTATGATGGGGATCAGATCCTGTCTCCCAAATTTGTTTTAATTAAACAGTTCACCAGGGCCCTATATGACTTAACCATTCGTGCTTCAGATGCCAGGATATCCTGTAGCTGAGGCATCCCAGATCTACCTAAACAGCTTCCTACATTCTAATGAATATCTGTGGCACAGATATCACATGTTCTATTGTTTCTGGTACCTTACGAAAGTCAGCCATCCATTCCCATGTTTACCTTACTTGTTCATTAAGTTTACATATGAGATCCTTGTTTCGAGTGAACTAAATTGAGTTTAGTCTTTATATCTTCAGTTGTAGCAATAGTGCTGCAACAGATTTTTTTTATTCACGGGATGTGGACTTCACAGATGAAAGAAGCATTTAATTGACCATCCATAGTTCCCTTTGAGAAGGTGCTGGTGAGCTGTAGCCTTGAATCACTGCACTCCTCGAGGTCAGGATATTACCCGCAATGCTCTAAGGGACTTCCAGGATTTTGACCCAGTGATGATGATACAGAAGTTAAAAAAAATCATTGTCTAGACATTTCATTTTCATCATGATTGCCATGGGGGGGATAGCTCTGTTCAGTGAAAGATATATTTTCATTAAAACACAGCTTCTCTCACACATGATTCAGGTGCCTTATCAAATAAGGAGATGGGCCAACTGGCATTGCTTTAACAATGTAAGCATCACAAAATGGTAGCAGATGTGGACTTATTTTGTCATTCCTACAGAAACAGCATGTGCTCTTGGCATACTGAATCTCTTTGTTAGGTTAATGTTAAAGTACCAGACTTAAGTGGAAAGATGAGAAGGTTATCTTTGTCAGTCAAAATTCATTTGAGTTGTGCAGAGAAAGGTAAGGCTATTTGACAAAGTATCTGCCTAAATCTGTGTGACAGATTTATCCAACAAATATCCAACAAATGTGATATTATTACATTGAAAACAAAGCTTTTTTCTGGTACCTTTTAGTGAGCATTTCACAAAATAGTACTTCAAAAGGAATTTACAGTCTACATAATTTTATCATTAACAATTGGAGCATTTGAGGAAATGTTTGTACTTTATTATCTGTTTCCTTTGAACAGACAGCTTTAGTGTGCTCCGGGTGATCATTAGGACTTGATGTGAGACTCTTTGGATAATGGCATTTAAAAAAAAATGAAATGTTTAAAATTAAATAATTGAACCTTATGAAACATGAATGATTCAGTGAATGACCCTCCTGTCAACTGATGAAGAATGACATTTCAGTGAAACTTAGCAAAATATAAAAATTTTAAGAATACAGATTTTTTGAAGAATATTTTAACCTTTTTCTTGACCCTTTAAATGTCATTGTATTACTGTAAGCATTGGAAATATGACATTTAGATGTAGGGTAGAATTTGACCTTTTAAAGATGCTTCATAGATAATGAACAAGGTGAACTCAATTTTTCTCTTCATTTTGACTGGTCTATGTGCACCAAAGTATATTTGTATTCATACAATTTGTAATTCTTTGAGGGAATCGATTGCTGTTTATATTTCTCAGTTCATGGAGTATTTAACTTAGCACTATTGAAATGGGCAAATATGATCCAATACTAATGGAAGTGGCACCATGTACTCCAGTGAACAAGGAATCAAGTAATTCTGAATCAACAGGAGCACAGCTGTAGTTTGATTGCTTCAGCATATTCAGTCATGGTGGTTTATGCTTCAGTAATTTATCACAGACAGATTTTTATTTACAGGGAACAAGGTCTGAATCATGTGCTATTGTCATGCATTTTTGGAAAGGTTTGAAATATTGTTCTCATAGCAGGGAAAGTCAATGAATTTAATGAATATGCACAAAAGTATCAAATGATGTTCCTGCAGGAGCAATGGTTGAAAACCAGAGGATACAGAATTTAAAAAAACTTACAAAAAATACTGCAAGGGAACTGAGATCTATTTTCTGCAGCGTCGTTAAGATTGTAATTCACTGTCTGTAACTTTTAGAAATTAAAATTCCAGACTTAGTGTTTAGGTTCATAGGACTGTATTTTTGAGACAGTGTGGGAAGTTATGGGACAGGGATTGGGTAGTTAATGAAGTGTTATGGGAAAGAGCTGGAGGGCAGAGTTCAGGTTAGAGCATTCTAAGGTCAGAGGCCAGTGATTCCTGAGAAAGGAAGTCTAAGTTCTGTGGGCCCAGAGAACAAGGCCTAGTGATCCCAATGTCAGTGAGTCCTGAGGCTTGAAGGTCATGGGTCAGCTGGTGTTATGATTGCAGCCCTGAGGTCAGTTGGCAGTTCTTAAGGTCAGAGGTCCATGATCAGCGAGTTCTGGGTTCAAACCCCCAAGGTTAGTAACTACAGAGGTCAGAGGCCCAATGTTTGCAAGTCTGGAGGTCGGAGGCCCGGAGGAAGCCTGTCCTAGGGTTTGAGGCCTTCTGTGTGTGTGGGTGGGAAGGTGGGAAAGGGGTATGTTTTGCTGTTGGTTGCTTGATGTTTGTTGTCTGTGTGTTGTTCTGTTGAACATTGTGGACATGCCATGTTGCTGCTGGAATGTGTGGTGACATTTGGGGGTTGCCCCAGCACATGCTCAGATTGTGTTGGATGCTAACGCAAATGACACATTTCATTGTATGTTTCCATGTACGTGTGATTAATAACTAAATCTAATCTAATAAGTAAACCAAATCTAAAATAGAGCTGTGGAACAGAGCAGAGAAGTTGGATTAATTCAGGAGCTTGTCCAAAGGACCGATACAGTCATGCTAGCCTCGTCTGTTGGTGTATTAATCTGTGAGCTGTTGCTCGTCTTGGCAAAGATAATGTACACACAGTGCCCAGGTGATGATGCGTGTGCAAAGTACACTGGCAAATAGTTAAAGTAAGAGGTTTACATCACAAATTGCCATACAAATTATTGGAATTTTTGTACCACCAAATAAATTGTATGTTACCAATGATGAAAATACAAACTTAATGCAAATTTTTGTCACTTTTCTTTTCAAATGATCATTAATAGTGGGTGCTTTTTGGTTTTTGTAGTTAGACGACAGCAGGGGCTCCCAACCTGCTTAATGGCATTGGTCCATGGCAGAAAAATGGTTGGGAACCCCTGGGCTACAGTGAAGTTGATGGTTCTCTTGTGTTCAGTCATCCAAATCATATCTTTGTATTTATGGGTACAATGTAAAGTAGGAAGGTGAAACTACAGCAAGAGCATCAGCACTGTGGCCCTGTGAGTCTGATTAGCTGCTGGTCATGTTGTCAGTATTCACTGAGTGGGCTCACAATAAGTGAACATGTTTGAAAAGCAGACATTAGAGTGGACTTATCTCAGTCAGATCAATACATGATTCTAACTTTCTCTGTTCTGTTATTGTGACTAAGCCGTTAATGTTTACAGATCATCTTGAGTCTATAAAGTTTATTTAAAGCAGTAAATCTGTGAAACAATGTTTCCTACTGATATGTAGGAAAACATGGGAAGAAAACATGGGAAGTAAATTTTATATACCTGTCAAGAGCATTTGTGGAGAAAGAGCCAGAACAGAATATATTCTTCCTTTATAATATTCTTTCTCCTTTGTTGTCAGCATTGATCTTTGGGGATTATCATTTTTGTCATCTTTGTTGCAATGGAAAGATTTCAGCATTCAAATAATACCCAACTTCTGCAGTTTCTCTCTATATTTAGTGTAGTTTAGATTGGTGTCATGGTCAGCACATATGTTGTGGGTTGAATGGCCTTTTCCTCCGCAGTACTGTTCTATGTTTTATATTCTGTTGAGAAAATTGATGCTTGTCAGACAAGTATAAAAGTAAGGATATTGTGTGCTGTTGTTTTGAGTGATCTATGCTTGTTTCTTTTTGTCTTTGTGACTCAGTAGCTTGAAGAGTCCTTTCATTCCCACTTGTTCCCACCTTTACTCCATGCTAACTTGATTTGACTGATATTCACTGACACCTGCAGGGGACTTGGACTCAGCTATTCTGAGAACTAACTGTAACATCATCCTCTGCACAGCTGGGTGGTGCGGCAGTATAAGATTTGTTGGCCCACTTTGCTATCGAGTTTAAATGCATTAATTATATTAAATGGTGCTTTATTTTTAAATCACACCTGCTTATGTAACAGGAATGTAGAATAAATTTCAATGTGCATGTTAAAAGCCTTTGAAGAATCTAATTACTATGCTTGTTCTTTTCATTAGTGTTTGCTAGATTGGGTATGTTTTTGATGAGAAAACTCCTGCAAGACATTTGATATTAATTGATTAGATTTGTTTGTATATTTCTCTATCACCTTTCGTTCATTGGAATAGCACTGTGTATTTGGACAGGCGTCTTTCATTTGTTGGTGACTTGAGCATGAAGCATTCTGCCAAAAGTCCAGTTGAAATAGATGATATCAAAAATCATTGTCTGATTTACATTTAGAACTTGCACAAATATTTTCTTAGTGATTCTCGCAGTTACCTTAAACTTGCTCATTTTTTTTACTGCTGTGTTCCACAAAAAGCAGTACATCTAAGTGAAAAATATGTGATAGTCAGTTCTATTTGTATCTATACAGTGCAGAATAGGCCCTTTCAGCCCTTCGAGCCATACTACCCAACAATCCCCCAATTTAATCCTAGCCTAATCACAAGAAAATTTACAATGACCAATTAAACTACTAATTGGCACATCTTTGAACTGTGGGAGTAAACCCACGCTGTCACGGAGAGAGCATACAAACTCCTTACAGGCAGCAGCAGAAATTGAACTCAGGTCGCTGATACTGTAAAGCGTTGTGCTAACCACTAAGCTCTGTGCCGCCCCAGATGAGGAGAACCGTTCCATAAGTACAATAATTACTTTGACCAGTGTCAAATCTTTGAATTCCTTAGAAAACAACTAGAAAAGTGATGTTCAAAGTGGCCAAGAGGGGAGGTTTGATTGAACTGTGTTGCAGTCTCGCAGAGTAGCTGGCTGACTCCAATGAATCATTGATGGGGACCTTTTAGATGGAGATGCTGTGAACTAATTTTCTTCAACATGTGGTACTCAGAGCAACAATATACTGCAAAGTGGAACATAAAAAGCTGTATTCTGGGTTTACTTTTTTAATGAGAGTTTAATAATAAATGGAAGTGGTTAACTTTCAAGCACCAAACAATATATAAAAGTATTTTGAACATCTTGGTCTATTTGGTCTGTCAGGCAAGATTCATTGCTGTTTTAAATCAATGGATGCGTCAGATTTTATAGATAGTAGTTTATATACTTCTGAGATATGGGAATACTCAGAAGTAAGTTGGCTTCTTAAGAGAGAAAGGATTTGTTTTCTCAGAGTTTCAGATCCTTTGCTCTGATGAAATAAATGACACTCATGACAGAGACACAACAATTTGCATGACTTTAGGACACTGTCAATCAGCCCTTTGTGATGGAAAATGACCAAAAACAATTTGTGTTACGCTAGTAATAACAGGTTCTGTCCATTCTTTGTTTTATGATCTATGATATTGTGCCAACTTTCTAACTACTTCATGATCAATCTAGCCTTTTCCTCCTGCATAGCCTGCAGCCCTCAATTTTCATTCATCCAAGTACTTCTCTACAAGTCTCCGAAATGGCCTTTTACCACTTTGGCAGTGCATCCCAGACACAGGACATTGCCACATTACCAGATTTTTGTGGAAAAGTCCTTCCAGACAAAAATCTTTGATTCCAGCTCCATGTGATCTCAGTAACATCAACATGGAATGATTGTTGATTGTGTACTAAACAAGGTGGTATGAGTATTTAAGAAATTGCTTATCTCCTGGGATTTTCACACACAATGTTCATTAGAGTTGCAGAATCAGAATCAGAATCCATTATTATTGCCAAGTATGAGGACACATACAGGGAATTTGATGCTGGTTTCCCTGAGCTCTCTGTACAGAATTAAAAGCAAACAAAAACAATAGTGCAAATAATCATAAATTATACACAATGAGGTCCACCTCATTGAATGTACAGGTGGACTTGATTTATAATAGACTAAAATTCAAGTGTTCATAAGACTGATAGCATACGGAAAGAAACTGCTCTTGCACCTATTTGTCCTGGCATACAGTGATCTAAAGCATCTACCAGAAGGAAGGAGTTGGAACAGATGATGTCCAGGGTGTGATGGGTCTACAATAATGCTGCATGCTCGCTTCCTGACTCTAGCTGCATATAAGTCCTGGATCAAGGGCAGCTTCACACCAATAATCCTTTCCGCAGCCCCGACGGTTCTTTGGAGTCTATTCTTGTCTTGTTTGGTAGCTGATCCAAACCAGACAGTGATGGATGAACAGAGAACAGACTGGATTATTCCTGAATAGAATTGAATCAGCAGCTCCTGAGGCAGGTTGTACTTCCTGAGTTGACGTAGGAAATACGAAATACAACCTCTGCTGAGCCTTTTTGATAAGAGTGTCCGCATTGGGTGTCCACTTCAGGTCCTGGGAGATTGTGACACCCAGAAATCTGAAGGTCTCCACAGCAGACACAATACTGTTGAGTATAGTGAGTGGGGGGAGTATTGGGGGGCTGCTCCTGAAGTCCACTGTCATCTCCACAGTCTCAAGCGTATTTAGCTCCAGATTGTTCTGACCACACCAGAGGACCAGCCGTTCCACCTCCCGTCTGTATGCAGACTCATCACAGTCTCGGATAAGGCCAATGACAGTTATGTCGTCTGCAAACTTCAGGAGTTTAACAGATGGATCCTTGTGAGGTGCAGTCATTAGTGTAAAGGGAGAAGAGCAGTGGGGAGAGCATGCATCCCTGGGGGGCACCGGTACTGATGCTAGAGATGATGCTCCCCAGCCTCACTTGCTGCACCCTGTCAGTGAGGAAGCTTGTGATCTACTGACAGATGGTGGGGGAGACAATAAGCTGGGTGAGTTTGGAGTGGAGGATTTCTTGGACGATGGTGTTAAACATGGAGCTGAAGTCAACAAACAGGACCCTTATCGAAGTTCCTGGGTTGTCGAGGTGTTGTAGAATGTAATGCAGTCCCATGTTGACTGCGTCATCCACTGACCTATTTGCCTGATAAGCAAACTGCAGGGGGTCCAGCAGGGGGCCTATGATGAGAAACAAAAGAAAAATCCAGTGAGCGACAGATCTATAGGTGAAAACACCCTGTTAATGAGAGAGGTCAGAAAAGAATGGCCAGACGGGTTCAAACTCACAGGAAGGCGACAGTAACTCAAATAATCACACGTTACAACAGTGGTGTGCAGAAGTGGATGGGCTACACAGCAGATGATCATGAACATATATTCAATGTCCACTTTATTAGTTACAGAAGGTGCCTGTTAAAGTGGCCATGGAGTGCATATTGACCAAATGATACAAAGAATGTTGAGAGCTTTGCACTCTGTTTATCCTTTAATATATTTTATTATAAATAAAGTTTATTTTTGGAAATAAAAATATGAAATAGAAACAATAAATGAGCAAAATTAACTTAAAGAGCCCAATTTCTGAACAAAAATAGTGAAGTATTTTTAATGGAAATTCTGGAAATAAAAACAGAAATGCTAGAAATTCTCAATGGATTAGAGAGCAGCCAACCATGTAAATGTATCAACTGAATCATTAACTCATTTGGTCCCTCCACAGATTCTGTCCTTCTGAATATTTCTAACATTATATATTTTATTTTTTATGTAAAGCAACATAATTTATCCTGATATGGAATACATCCAGCTCAAGCTATCAATGAGTGCACAAACAACAATTTCCTTGTAATCACCATGAAACTCTGTTGTCATGCTTTACTGATCTATTAGTGCTGACCAGTTCAGATCATAAGTGTATGGTATGATGGATTGCACATTTTATGGTTTCAATCAGTGGGCTATGCGAGTAGACAGGTTTTGTAGACTTTGAACCTGCAATATATGTAGTTTTGAAAAGATGACCAGCAACCTGAAAACATTTCCTTTTCTGTGTATCACTTGAACTTTGAAGAAACATCAGTCATTCAACCTTTTCAGTATTTTCATCCATTTTTGTTTTCTTCTGCCAAACCTTACACGAGATAATGGAGAACTAAATTACAGATATCTTGCACTTAATCAACAGATTCGATCTTTCTTACTATTTAAGAAAGAGATATGAGATTCAAGGAGTTTTGGAAAGAAGAGCAACGAAATATGGAGCATATCAGTGAAATAATTTTGTTTAAGGTACAATTTTCAGTGTTGGAAATGAAAGGGTCATTCACAATCATTGGACTCTGGACTGAAAAATTGCAAATGTCACTCCACTCTTTAAGAAAGGAGGAAGGCAGCAGAAAGGAAATTATAGACCAGTTAGCCTGACCTCAGTGATTGGGAAGATGTTAGAGTCAATTGTTAAGGACAAGGTGATGGAGTACTTGGTGACACAGCACAAGATAGGACAGAGTTAGTATGGTTTCCTTCAGGGAAAATCCTGCCTGACGAACCTGTTGAAATTCTTTGAGGAGGTTACAAGTAGGATAGATAAAGGGGATTCAGTAGATGTATATTTGGATTTTCAGAAGGCGTTTGACAAGGTGCCACACATGAGGCTGCTTACCGAGCAACCGATGGTATTACAGGAAAGTTACTAATATGGTTAGAGCATTGACTGATTGGTAGGAGGCAAAGAGTGGGAATAAAAGGATCCTTGTCTAGTTGGCTGCCAGTGACAATGGACAATAGGTGCAGGAGTAGGCCATTCGGCCCTTTGAGCCAGCACCGCCATTCACTGTGATCATGGCTGATCACCCACAATCAGTACCCCATTCCTGTCTTCTCCCCATATCCCTTGACTCTGCTATCTTTAAGAGCTCTACCTAACTTTCTTGAAAACATCCAGAGAATTGGTCTTCACTGCCTTCTGAGGCAGAGCATTCCACAGATCCACAACTCTCTAGGTGAAAAATTCCTTTTAAATTCCAGTGTATACAAGCCCAGTCACTCCAATCTTTCAACATATGACAGTCCTGCCATTCTGGGAATTAACCTTGTGAACCTACGCTGCAGTCCCTCAATAGCAAGAATGCCCTTCCTCAAATTTGGAGACCAAAACTGTACACAATACTCCAGGTGTGGTCTCACTAGGGCCCTGTACAACTGCAGAAGGACCTTTTTGCTCCTATACTCAACTCCCCTTGTTATGAAGGCCAACATGCCATTAGCTTTCTTCACTGCCTGCTGTACTTGCATGCTTACTTTCAGTGACTGACGAACAAGGACACCTAGATCTCGTTGTACTAACCCCTTTTCCTAACTTGACACCATTCAGATAGTAATCTGCCTTCCTGTTCTTGCCACCAAAATGGATAACCTCACATTTATCCACATTAAACTGCACCTGCCCACTCACCCAACCTGTCCAAGTCACCCTGCATTCTCATTACATCCCCCTGCATTTCACACTGCCACCCAGCTTTGTGTCATCTGCAAATTTGCTGATGTTACTTTTAATCCCTTCATCTAAATCATTAATGTATATTGTAAATAGCTGCGGTCCCAGCACCGAGCCTTGCGGTACCCCACTAGTCACTGCCTACCATTCTGAAAGGGACCCATTAATCCCTACTCTTTGTTTCCTGTCTGCCAACCAATTTTCTATCTATGTCAGTACCCTACCCCCCAATACCATGTGCTCTAATTTTGCCCACTAATCTCCTATGTGGGATCTTATCAAAGGCTTTCCAAAAGTCCAGGTACACTACATTCGCTGGCTCTCCCTTGTCCATTTTCATAGTTACATCCTCAAAAAATTCCAGAAGATTAGTCAAGCATGATTTCATCTTCGTAAATCCATGCTGACTCAGACCGATCCTGTTACTGCTATCCAAATGTGCCACTATTTCATCTTTTATAATTGACTCCAGCATCTTCTCCACCGCTGATGTCAGGCAAACTAGTCTATAATTCCCTGTTTTCTCTCTCCCTCCTTTCTTAGAATGTGGGATAACATTAGCTACCCTCCAATCCACAGGAACTGATCCTGAATTTATAGAACATTGGAAAATGATTACCAATGCGTCCACCATTTCTAGAGCCACCTCCTTAAGTACCCTGGGATGCAGACCATCAGGCCCTGGGGATTTATCAGCCTTCAGTCCCATCAGTGTACTCAACACCATTTTCTGCCTAATGTGAATTTCCTTCAGTTCCTCTGTTACCCTAGGTCCTCTGGCCACAATTACATCTGGGATATTGTGTCTTCCCTAGTGAAGACAGATCCAAAGTACCTGTTCAACTCGTCTGCCATTTCCTTGTTCCCCATAATAAATTCACCCGTTTCTGTCTTCAAGGGCCCAACTTCGGTCTTAACTAATTTTTTCCTCTTCACATACCTAAAGAAGCTTTTACTATCCTCCTTTATATTCTATGCTAGTTTACCTTCATACCTCATCTTTTCTCCCCGTATTGCCTTTTTAGTTATTTTTGTTGCTCTTTAAAAGTTTCCCAATCCTCTGGCTTCCCGCTCATCCTTGCTATGTTATACTTCTTCTCTTTTATTTTATACTGCCCTTGACTTCCCTTGTCAGCCACAGTCGCCCCTTACTCCCCTTAGAGTCTTTCTTCCTCTTTAGAATGAACTGATTCTGCACCTTTTGTATTATTCCCAGAAATACCTGCCATTGCTGTTCCACTGTCATCCCTGCTAGGATATCCTTCCAGTCAACTTTGGCCAGCTCCTCCCTCATGGCTCCATAGTCCCCTTTGTTCAACTGTAATACTGACACTTCTGATTTCCCTTCTCCCTCTCAAATTGTAGACGAAAACTTATCATATTATGGTCTCTACCTCCTAATGGCTCCTTTACCTCGAGTTCCCTTATCAAATCCGGTTCATTACACAACACTTAATCCAGAATTGCCTTCTCCCTGGTAGGCTCCAGTACAAGCTGCTCTAAGAATCCATCTCAGAGGCACTTCACAAACTCCCTTTCTTGGGGTCCAGTACCAACCTGATTTTCCCAGTCTACCTGCATGTTAAAATTCCCCCATAACAACCGTAGCATTACCTTTGCGACATGCCAATTTTAACTCTTGATTCAACGCACCCTATATCCAGGCTACTGTTTGGGGGCCTGTAGATAACTCCCATTAGGGTCTTTTTGCCCTTACAATTTCTCAGTTCTGTCCATACTGACTCTACATCTCCTGATTCTTTGTCACCCCTCGCAAGGGACTGAATTTCATTCCTCACCAACAGAGCCACCCCACCCCCTCTGCCCACCTGTCTGCCCTTTTGATCGGATGTATACCTTGAATATTCATTTCCCAGCACTGGTCCTATTGCAACCATCTCTGTTATTCCTACAACATCATACTTTCCAATTTCCAACTGAGCCCCAAGCTCATCCACTTTATTTCTTATAGTTCATGCATTCATATATAATACTTTTAATCCATTACTCCCCTCACCTTTCACATCAATTCCTATTGCACTTGGCCATACTCTCCAATCCCTTCCTGAGCTTTCTGCCTCGTTAATTCTGTTGTCTTTCTTAACTTTTCTTATTCTCTCTTTCCCTTTAACTCCATCCTTATATTTCCAGTTCATCTCCTCCCCCCCCCCCCCCCCCACTACTAGTGGTGTTCTGCAGGGGTTGGTGTTGGGACCACTTCTTTTTATGCTATATATAAATGATTTTGTTAATGAAATAGGTGGCTTTGTTGCCAAGTTTGCAGGTGATACAGAAATTGGTGGAGGAGCAGGTAGTGTTGAGGAAACAGGTAGGATGCAGAAGGACTTAGATAGATTAGGAGAATGGGCAAGGAAGTGGCAAATGAAATACAATGTTGGAAAATGCATGGTCATGCACATTGGTGGTAGAAATAAATGTGCAAACTATTTTCTGAACAGGGAGAAAATCCAAAAATCTAAGATGCAAAGGGATTTGGGAGTCCTTCTGCAGAACACCCTAAAGGCTAACTTGCAGGTTGAGTCTGTGGTGAAGAAGTCAAATGCCATGTTAGCATTAATTTCAAGAGGTCTAGAATACATGAGCAGGGATGTGATGCTCAGGCTTTATGAGACACTGGTGAGAGGCCTCACCTTGAGTGTTGTGTACAGTTTTGGGCTCCTCAGCTTAGAAGGGATGTGCTGGCTTTGGAGAGGGTCAGAGGAGGTTCACAAGCATGATTCCAGGAATGAATGGGTTATCATACGAGGAACGTTTGATGGCTCTGGGTCTGTACTCACTGGAATTTAGAAGGATGAGGAGGGATCTCATTGAAATCTTTCGAATGTTTAAAGGACTAGACAGAGTAGATGTGGAAAGGATATTTCCCATGGTGGGAGAGTCTAGGACAAGAGGGCACAACCTCAGGATAGAGGGGCGCCCTTTCAAAACAGAGATGTGGGGAAATTTCTTTAGCTAGAGGGTGGTGACTTTGTGAAATTTGTTGCCATGTGCAGCTGTGGAGACCAATTGGGTTGTTGGGTGTATTTAAGGCAGATATTGATAGATTCTTGATTGGACATGGCATCAAAGGTTACAGGGAGAAAGCCGGGAAATGGGGTTGAGGAGGAGGAAACAAAGGATCAGCTATGATTTAATGGCGGAGCAGACTCAATGGGCCAAATGGCTTAATTCTGCTTCTATATCTTGTGGTCTTATAATATGCACAGGTTTTCTCAGGAACCTGGATAATGTGGCAGCAAAAGCATTATGAATAATGAGTCTTCAACCTGAAACATGAACTGTTTTTCTGTGCATAGATTCTGCTTCACCTGGCACACATTAGAATCAAAATCAGGTTTATTGTTACTGACATAAGTTGTGAAATGTATTGTTGTGTAGCAGCAGTACAGTGCATGCTAAACAAATTGCCACAAGACAGACAGATAGATAGATAGATAGAGAAAGAAAGAAAGGGTAAGAGGAACAGGGAAGTAGTGTTAACAGCTTTACGGACCATTCAGAAATCTGATAACAGGGAGGAAGCTGTTCCTAAAACATGTGAGCCTTCAGACTCTTATACCTCCTCCTCCTTGATGGTAGTAATGACAAGAGGGCATTAATAGCATTTCTTGTTTTTCTTACCAGTTTTGATGTACTTGCCCTAATAATTCATAGAAATCACTTTGTTGTTTATTTTGTGTTCTTATTATTGTACTATAATTGAGAATGTTTCATTTATATAGTTTCTGGGACTGTACAAAGTAGCTTTAAACTTTCCAACTGAAAGTTTAAAAATACAATTTAAAATTACCAATTGCTTTGATGATGATTTTGAATTCAATCATTAACAATGACATGGAGCTTAATGTTCAGTGCTCTCCATAAATATTTCATATCTACGCCAAATGGATGCTAAGAAAAATTAAGGGAAAAATCAAATCATTCTATTAAATCCTAATAGTTATATGAAAAAGAGTGCTGTTGCAGGTATAATCAATCATACAAACTTGGCATGGCTATTAAAAGGTCGAAAATATTTTTTGTTATAAGCTGGCAATGGTAGTTGTTGGACCTTGTGATTTCTTTATAGGATTTTCAATAGCAGATGCTGCCTGATCTGTTGTATTCACCCTGCATCTTTGTGAGTGGTGGTGGGCAGGTGATGTTTGCTCCAAGAACCTATTCTCATTGACAAGTGCCAAAGAAAACTAAAGTCTGAAATCCATCTCATTTCTTCCTGAGATCTCTGCCATCATACAAGCCAACTAATTCACTTCATTTCACTCACCTAGACTACTTTGATAGCAGCTCCCAAATCAGTGGCCTCAATCATCAAGAAAGACAAGGACAGCAGAGGCATGGGAATACAATCCCATATAGGCACCTCTCCAAGGTGCACACTTCAAAGCATTCTCAGACCCCTTGCTTCTCTGCAACTGATTGCTAAGAGCACAATCCGTTCCATTATGGGGTTATTAATGTGCATTTCCTCCTTATTTCTCCACCTC
Organism: Hemitrygon akajei; assembly: GCF_048418815.1. Classification (NCBI taxonomy): domain Eukaryota; kingdom Metazoa; phylum Chordata; class Chondrichthyes; order Myliobatiformes; family Dasyatidae; genus Hemitrygon; species Hemitrygon akajei. Next base: position 176,682,454 of record NC_133129.1, read on the forward strand.
AGAGGGAGTGTCTGACGTTTATCTGGTTAAGTTTGAATACAAGAAGACTTTTTGCAGTGTCCCGAAGCATTTCAAATTATAGTCAGAGACTTCAACCAAGGCCTGTTTGAAGAAAACCTGTCCAGTTATTGCCAGCAGCTAACCTGTAGCACTGAAGGCTCCAACGCACTCAACCACTGCTACACTAAGATAAAGAATGATTACTGTTCCTTGCCCAGACCACATTTTTGGTAAACTAGATCACTCGGCTGTCTTCTTCCTATCTGCATACAGGCAGAGATTAGGACAACTAAGAGGTGGTTCCAGAAGGCAGAGGAATGATTATAGATAGGATTGCTTTAAGTCAGTGGACTGGGCTGTGTTCGAGCGCTCATTTAGAGATCTGAATGAATACAGGGTTATAACAGATTTTATTAAGACAGCTGTAGAGAGTGCGCCCCCACTAAGTCGTTCAGAGTCTTCCCCAATCAGAAGTCTTGGGTGAACCATGAGAGCATGAAATTTGCTGAGGGTCAGATCAGAGGCATTCAAGTCTGGAGAACAAGAGGTGCATACAGGTATGATTTCTAAAAAACCATCTCATGGATGAAATGGAATCAACGAGGTTTGCTCGACAGTTGTGGCAGGATTTGAATGATATAACCTCCTACAAAATTAAATCAAGTGACATGCGAGACAGTGGGGCTTTGATTCCAGTTGAGCTCACTTTGATCATCAGAACACGGAGGAATCGTCGCAAACCACCACTTTTGCTGATCCTTTGATCCCAGTATCTGACAAGGATATGCAGACTACTTTCAGCAGGCTGAATCCAAGGAAAAGTAACTAGACCAGGTGGGGTACCAGCCATGTACTAAAGACCAGTGCTGACCAACTGGCTGGTGTGTTTACTGAGATCTTTAACCTCTTGCTTCAGCAGTGTGTGGCACCCAACTGCTTCAAGCAGGCTTCAATTATGCCAGTGCCCAAGAAGAACGTGGTGATCTGCCTCTATGACTATCACCCACAGTGATGAAGTGTTTCGAGAGGCTGGTGATGGAACATAGAAGCTCCTAGCTGAGAGGTGACTTGGATCTACTCCAATTTGCCTACCAGAGCAACAGATCCACAGCAGATGCCATCTCATTGCTCTTCACACAACCCTGGACCATCGGGACAGCAAAGGTGCATACATCAGGATGCTCTTTATCAATTATAGTTCAGTATTTAATACCATGATCCCCTCAAAACTAATCAATAAGCTCTGAGACCTTGACCTCAATACCTCCTTGTGCAATTTGATTTTGGAGTTCCTCACATATAGATCTCAGTCAATTCGGATCAGCAAAAACATCTCCTCCACAATCTCCATCAGCACAGGTACACCATGGGGCTGTGTGCTCAGACCCCTGCTCTACTCGCTTTACACCTATGGCTGTGTGGCTAGTGTTATGAATGTACCACAGCTCAGAGGGGCCGAAGGGTGCGGGGTAGCCCCCTCCTTTGTGAGAATCGCAAGATCACTATTGAGTCCATTCAGGAGACACAGGAAATGAGAGAAAGACATGCAGAATCCACAAAAGGGTTAGAATGTGTCCTGGCCTCCGAAAGGCAGACCCATTGATACCGGCTATTGTCTCTTGGAGATGGACTTGTGTATTGCATCCTGTACGATGCATCGACGCCCCAGGCAATGAAACGAGGGGGAGGTTGGTGGAGGGATTGCATCATCCCAACCTGATTGACATCTGAGACCCTGTGAGTCAGGATAAAAAGAGGGTCTGTGGGAACAGCCCCTCAGACGCACCAGAAGAAATGCCAGCGATCCCGTAATAGCAAGAAACCAGGGGAAAGGCCACGTGCGTCCGGTTCCATTTGCCCTGGAATTGGTGGCCCCTTTTCCGCAGCCGAAAGGTTTTTAGCTAACAACGGGGAAACCAACTCCCAATGACTCTCGAAGGATTGACATCATAAAAGGAATGGGCAAGTTTTAAACCCGTCTTTCTCTCCAACCCAAAAGCTGCAGCTTGAATGAACTGAGTGACTTTTATATTTCCATCGGACAATACATTATCCCCTAGACAACGATACAGCTATTTCTTATTGATTATTATTATACCCGCGCTTTTAGATTTAGTATTGACGACGTATATTATCTGCATGTTTGCATTGACATTATTTTGTGTATTTTTTAATCAATAAATACTGTTAAAAATAGTACCATCAGACTTCAACGGACCTCTCTATCTTTGCTGGTAAGTGACCCAGTTACGGGGTACGTAACACTAGGCACAGCTCCAGCACCATATTCAAATTTGCTGATAACACCACTGTTGTGGATCGTATCAAAGGTGGTGATGAATCAGCATACAAGGGGGAGATTGAAAATTTGGCTGAGTGCTGTCATAACAACAACCTCTCACTCAATGTCAGCAAGACCAAGGAACTGATTGTAGACTTCAGGAGAAGGAAATCCGAGGTCCATGATCCGGTATTCATTGTAAGGTCAGTGGTAGAGAGGATTAGGAATCAGAATCAGGTTTATTATCACTGGCATATGACATGAAGTTTTGTTAACTTAGCAGCAGCAGTTCAATGCAATACATAATATAGAAGAAAAATAAAAAATAACTATATAAATAAAACAATTCCAGTATTGTTACGTATCCATGGGTATCTTGTACCTGTCATGTGACCATGATGTAATTGAGGCTATGCTCGACATGAGGTAGTGGTCTTGTGATGGTGGAGTGACATCATTTTCCCACCAGTGAGAGGTCATGTGATAGTTTTTTCAACAGGGTATAAAAGGAGAACCCCACCCTGTGAGGTGGGGCAGTTTGTGGCTGAATTTGCCACTGACTCCATGTTGCTGCATATTCCGATGTTATGACGCAGCTTCGTTTAAAAATAAAATTTTACTTTCTGCCTTAAGTCAAAGGTTATTGCCAGCAGTTTTGCTACAAAACTGCCAGTTAAAGTAGTCGGAGAGTGGAGATTCATCGAAGTTCAGGAAGCTGAAAGATCAAAGAAAGTTGATGTCGGCTGTGAAGCAGGTTCAACCTTTATTTAATCGTCGCATGAGGGATTAGTAGCCTGTGTCCGTGTTAACTCCTGATTTAAAAGAACAAAGAGCTGGATGCAGAGTTTCACCAAGGAAAGGTCAGTGCCTTTAAGCCGTTTTATTTTCTTCAGTCGTAAATCCCTTGGCAAAGCATACTTCGGCTGGGATCAGCAGTAATGTCGTGAAAGAGGATTTAATTCAAGGAAAGCCTGTCCTTTAACTGACTGTAAGTTACTTTGGACTTTCGCATTACTACTTCTAAGAACTGTTTTCGCATTATCACTTTAAGAATTGATCAAGCTGCCGCATAGCAGCTGACTTCCAGTTAGGTTAGTCGTTTGTTTATTTTTGGTTTTTTTTTTAGCATTGTTTAATGAATGTTTTATTCGTTATTAAAAAACCTGTCTCAATTATATATTCATTGTTGCTGGATCGTAACAGTATATGTATATTGAATAGATTTTAAAACATGCACAAACCAGAAATAGTGTATATTAAATAAAAGTGAGGTATCGTCCAAGGGTTCAATGTCTATTTAGGAATCAGATGGCAAAAGGGAAGAAGCTGTTCCTGAATCGCCTTCAGAACTCTGCAACTCCTACCTGATGGTAACAGTGAGAAAATGGCATGCCCTGGGTGCTGGAGGTCCTTAATACTGGATGCTGCCTTTCTGAGACAACGCCCCCTGAAGATGTTCTGGTTACTTTGTAGGCTAGTACCCAAGATGGAGTTGCTAAATTTACAACCCTCTGCAGTTTCTTTCGGTCTTGTGCAATAGCCCTCCCACCACCTCTCCCCCCCCCTTACCAGACAGTGAAGCAGCCTGTCAGAATGCTCTCCATAGTACATCTATAGAAGTTTTTGAGTGTATTTGTTGACATGCCAGATCTCTTCAAACTCCTAATGAAGTATAGCTGCTGTCTTGCCTTCTTTATAACTACATCGATATGTTGGGACCAGGTTGGATCCTCAGAGAATTTGACACCCAGGAACTTGAAACTGCTCACTCTCTCCGCTTCTGATCCCACTGTGAGGACTGGTATGTGTTCCTTCGTCTTACCCTTCCTGAAGTCCACAATCAGCTCTTTCATCTTACTGATGTTGAGTGCCAGGTTGTTGCTGTGGCACCACTCCACTAGTTGGCATATCTCACTCCTGTATGCCTTCTTATCACCACCTGAGATTCTACCAGCAATGGTTGTATCATCAACAAATTTATAGATGGTGTTTGAGTTATGCCTAGCCACACAGTCATGTGTATACAGGGAGTAAAGCAGTGGGCTAAGCTCATACCCCTGGGGTGTGCCAGTGTTGATCATCAGTGAGGAGGATATGTTATCAGCAATCCACACAGATTGTGGTCTTCTGGTTAGGAAGTCGAGGATCCAATTGCAGAGAGAGGTACGGTGGCCCAGGTTCTGCAACTTCTCGATCAGGATTGTGGGAATGATGGTATTAAATTTCTGCATAAAACTCTGTGGAGGTTTTTTGAATCTCAGCAATGAGAGTGCCATTAAAGATTAAGAGAAAATGATAATGTTTTCTAAGGATACATCCACACTAGACCGGATAAATCCGTAACGGAAGCTTTTTCTCTTCGGTTTGACCCTTCATCCACACTAAAACGGCGTATTCCTTCCCCGAAAATGGAGCTTTTCTAAAACGCCCTCCAGAGTGTGTAATTTTGAAAACGCCGGATTGGCTGGAGCAGTGTGGACGGGGTAAGCGGAGAAATCTAAAAATGCTGTCATGACGTGCCGGAACAGATGGTGACGGCAGCGCGCCATTTCAGTGTTTTCTTGAACACAACCTAACAATTTCAAACAGGCGGCAACGAGACTGAAGCCAGAGAGTTAGAAATGTACTCACCAAAATACTTTTGACCCATAACTTACCGAATAAATAAGCATATACTCACTTTGCCCTGTTTTCTGTCCTTGCTGGTATGAAGGTGGTTTACCTATTTATGCAAGTACTTCTATGATAATAGATGTGTAACAGTCTAATGTAACATTGTATGGAAATACAAGATAATACTGATGCAGACATGTTTTATACATTTAACAAGGGGCTTTATTAATGCAACAGAATTAGTCAGTTTTTCAATGTTCGTCATCAGCCAGATTATACTGTCCGTAAACTCCCTGTCGGTTGCCTCCATAAGCTCCAGTATTCGTTTTTTTTAGTTTTAAGTCCTGCGCGAGAGCCAACAGCTGTCCGTCGTTTAAGTTTTTCTAGTCTGTAACTGAACAAACACGCAGCAAGTCTTTCACGGCGAGATTCAACACCAAACATGTCGCTTGTTTTCGGTAGCTGTGTCCTGCACATGCGCAGTAGGAAGAGATTCGCCGAAATATCCATTTTAATGTGGACAGAAGTATTTTCAAAAACGCTTAGTGTGGACGCCTATCGTTTTTACGCAAAATGGGCATTTTCAGAATTATCCAGTCTAGTGTGGACATAGCCTAACTTTAGTACTTGTCCAGTAAGAATGTAGTGAAATTGCTACTTGCCACATATCAGCCTAAGCTTAAATATTGTCCAGATCCCATAAGGAACTGACATAAGATTTTCAGTTCTTGGAAGATATGAGACTGCACTTCAACATATTTATCAGAAAATCAGTTATCTCATCATAGGCTTGTAGGATAGAGATTTCTTCGGGTAAGATGGCGGCATGTTCGGACGTCCCAGCCATTCTGGGTCCAATCAAAGGTATATTAGGCCATTAAAGGTATATGTAAAGCCATTAGGCTTTACAATTCAACCGCCAGGACTTAAGAACTTTTTAAAAGCTATTATTAATGCTTTTTGAGATAGTGATTTAGATGCTTATCATATTTTTTACTGAGTTAAGTATTGTATGTAATTAGTTTTGTTACAACAAGTGTATGGGACATTGGAAAAAAAGTTGAATTTCCCCATGGGGATGAATAAAGTATCTATCTATCTATCTATCTATCTATCTATTTGTTCATCCTGTGTAGACTTATTATGATCACAAGTCACTGCTGAATAGTAAGAACATCAAGTACTGCAGGACTATCCAGTCTGCGAGTTGCTTGATATTGATGGAGCTGGACTAATTGCATACGGTTGGGTGGTTGTCTTGGACATTTGTAATGAGATTACAGGACTCTGTTGCAATTTGTGTATTTAAATGAAATATAGAATAAATTAGAACACTACCAATACCTCTACGGTACTATAAAACTGTGTATTAGTTCCTAATGGTTATTGATGGAGGAATTCATCTGCCGCGTTCTTTGGATTGACTGCTAATGAACAATATCAGCACAGATCCCTATTTATATAAATTGTTACTCGGTTAAATGGTATCTTGACTTTTTTATACATTTTAACTATTTCCACGAAACTTTGACAAATTGGGGCAGCCGCTTAATTGGTCCTGATGTGTCCCAATAATGAACTGCCCCATACAATGCTTTACATTATTGGATCCTCCAAATCTTCATTTTCATTGTAACATTCAAGATGCCTTCAAATTCTTCATAATTCCTAACTTGTGGAAGTAGTGAAATAATTTTATTTTCACTCCCAGCCAACTCTGGCATCTCCAAGTCCGAATGTTTGAAACTGCAGGGAGCAAAACAGTTCTGGATTGTCTTACTGTTTGTTTTTTCACCAAATATCAGTGTCAAAAATCACTGCTTTTTGAACATAAACACACGCAACTGACGCTATATAAAAACTGATTCCTCTAAGCACGGTATTGTGTCTGACAGTCACACAATTGACACTAATTAGAAACTGTCTAGCAACAGTTTACTGCCCCAGTTAAGTATCATAGTGTCCCAAATAAATGGCTGCCCCAGTTAACTGTTGGTCCAATTAACTGGAATCCACTGTACGTCATCAAATTTATCCATAATAAAGCATTGAAAATGCCAGTAGATTGGTTACAGCTGAGAATTATTCTATTTACGAACTTAGAACAAAGTGTTCTGCAAATGATAATATACCTTATTCTGTTCCAGGGATTACTTTGCATTTTCTTATGGGAACTAGTTTTGCAAATCTGAAAGTTTCATTTTAGGCATGTAATATTAAGAGATTTTAAATAATTTATCATCTTCCATGTGGATTCAATGATTTATTCTAATGGGGAATATAAAGAGCTACATGGAGCAGAAGAGACAGCAGATGCTGGAATCTGGAGCAGCAATCTTCTGGAAGAATTCAGCAGGTTAAGCAGCATCTGAGAGGGGAAAAGAATTATTGAAATTTTGGAGATGAAACCGTGCAATTAGTCTGATGAATTCCTCCAGATTGTTTGTTGTAAAAGAGCTACATGCTTTGCATTGTTCAACACTTAAATTTTGAATCTGATTTACTGCAGATTTTTAGATTAAGTTTTGGGTGCTAGCCAAAATTGACGAATGAAAACAAAAGCCAGGCTTCCAATATTGTACTGTTAGACTGTTGATCTCAAAACAGGAAGAGAAAAGTTGTTTATTTAATGACACACTGTAGCGGTGTGCTACACGCAGCACTAAAATAACGACACGGAGTCGGTAAACTGCAGTCAAAGATAAAGTTTATTCCAACTTCACAGCCTTGCTTTAAAGCCTCTCTCCCCCGCCGGATGCCTCGAGAGGCACGTACTGAAACCCCCTCAGGGTTTCTCCCTTTGTTGCCGACCTAGCCTTTGTGCCTGCACACTGGCTATTTGTGAGCCGGTTCGAGTGCGCTAGGAAGTGGGTCGCCACATAACCCCCCCCAGAACCGGCGATACACCCCCCAATGTCCACAGTCTGGGCCGGACCCTGTTTGGGAGGTCGGCCTCTGCGCCGCGGTGCCGGAAACTCGACCGGTTGCGCCAAGTCCACATGGGCCGTTTTGAGTCGCTCCATCGTGAAAACCTCCTCTCTCCCCCCAACGTCCAGCACGAACGTGGACCTGTTGTTTCTGATCACCGTAAACGGCCCCTCATAGGGCCGTTGCAGCGGTGGCTGATGCCCGCCCCGTCGTACAAACACAAACTTACAGTTCTGCAGGTCTTTGGGTACGCAGGTCGGGTTCTGCCCATGCTGTGAAGTGGGTATGGGGGCCAGGTTACTGAGCCTCTCGCGTAGTCTGCCCAGGACTGCTGTGGGTTCTTCCTCTTGCCCCCTTGGGGCTGGTATGAACTCCCCGGGATCGACCAGGGGTGCGCCGTACACCAACTCGGCCGACAAAGCGTGCAGATCGTCTTTGGGCGCCGTGCGGATGCCGAGTAGGACCCAGGGAAGCTCGTCCGCCCAGTTAGCTCCTCGCAGGCGGGCTATGAGAGCCGACTTCAGGTGACGGTGGAAATGCTCCACCAGTCCGTTCGACTGTGGGTGGTAGGCAGTGGTGTGGTGCAGCTGAGACCCCAACAGGCTGGCCATCGCTGACCACAGGCTGGAGGTGAACTGTGCGCCTCTGTCGGAGGTAATGTGGGCCGGTACACCAAAGCGGGACACCCAGGTGGCGATCAGTGCCCGGGCGCAAGATTCAGAGGTGGTGTCGGTGAGCGGGACCGCCTCTGGCCATCTTGTGAACCGGTCCACGATAGTCAGGAGGTGCCGCGCTCCTCGCGACACTGGCAGGGGGCCCACGATATCCACATGAATGTGGTCGAAACGCCGGTGGGTGGGGTGGAACTGCTGCGGCGGGGCCTTGGTGTGTCGCTGCACCTTGGCCGTCTGGCAGTGCATGCACATTCTGGCCCATTCACGGACCTGCTTGCGGAGTCCGTGCCAAACAAACCTGCTGGAGACCATCCGGACGTAGTGCGGATGGAGGGGTGCACCAAGTTATGAATAGAGTCGAAAACACGTCGTCGCCAAGGTGGCGGGACGACGGGACGGGGCTGGCCGGTGGCGACGTCACAGAGTAGGGTCCTCTCACCTGGGCCTACGGGGAGGCCCTGGAGCTGCAAACCGGAGACTGCGGTCCTGTAACTCGGGATCTCCTGCTGTGAGGATCTGCCTGCTGTGCCTCTGCCAGCGCCTCAAAGTCTACCCCTTGGGAAAGGGCGTGAATGTTAGGGCGAGAGAGCGCATCCGCCACGACATTGTCCTTACCCGAGACGTGCCGGACGTCCGTTGTGTATTCAGAGATGTAGGACAGATGGCGCTGCTGGCGGGACGACCAGGGATCGGACACCTTTGTGAATGTAAAGGTAAGTGGTTTGTGGTCCGTGAATGCGGTGAAGGGTCTACCTTCTAAGAAGTACCTGAAATGCCGGATTGCCAGGTATAGCGCCAACAGCTCCCAGTCGAAAGCACTGTATTTGAGCTCGGGTGGCCGCAGGTGTTTGCTGAAAAACGCCAGGGGTTGCCAGCGGCCCGCGATGAGCTGCTCCAGTACCCCACCGACTGCCGTATTAGATGCGTCCACTGTGAGGGCGGTAGGGACGTCCATTCTGGGGTGCACTAGCATCGCGGCGTTCACCAAGGCATCCTTCATTTGAATGAAAGCGGCGGCGGACTCCTCATCCCAGGTAATTCCTTGCCCGGACCGGACAGCAAGGCGAACAGGGGGCGCATGATCCGGACAGCTGAAGGGAGGAAGCGGTGGTAGAAATTGACCATACCTACGAATTCCTGGAGGCCTTTGATCGTGGTGGGTCGGGGGAAATGGCGGACCGCATCTACCTTAGCGGGCAGAGGGGTTGCCCCGTCTGTGGTAATTCTGTGGCCCAGGAAGTCAATGGTGTTGAGCCTGAACTGGCATTTGGCCAGGTTGATTGTTAGACTGTAGTCACTCAGCCGGGCATAGAGTTGTCGGAGGTGGGACAGATGCTCCTGACGACTGCTGCTGGCTATGAGGATGTCGTCCAAATAGATGAATGTGAAGTCCAGGTCGCGTCCCACCACGTCCATCAACCGCTGGAACGTCTGTGCGGCATTCTTCAGGCCGAACGGCATGCGGAGGAACTCAAAAAGGCCGAACGGGGTGATGAGAGCCGTTTTGGGGACGTCGTCCAGATGCATCGGGATTTGATGGTATCTGCGGATGAGGTCTACCTTGGAGAAGATCCATGCGCCGTGCAGGTTTGCTGCAAAGTCCTGAATGTGCAGCACAGGGTAGCGGTCCGGTGTTGTAGCCTCGTTCAGCCTGCGGTAGTCGCCGCACGGTCTCCAGCCCCCTGTCACTTTGGGCACCATGTGCAGGGGGGAGGCCCATGGGCTGTCGGACCGCCGGATGATCCCCAATTCCTCCATCCTCTTGAACTCCTCCTTCGCCAGTCGGAGCTTGTCCGGGGGAAGCCGCCGAGCACGGGCGTGGAGGGGTGGTTCCTGGGTCGGGATGTGGTGCTGTACACCGTGTCGGGGCATGGCTGCCGCGAACTGCGGTGCCAGAACCGATGGGAAATCCGCCAGGACCCTGGTGAAGTCGTTGTCGGACAGGGTGATGGAGCCGAGGTGCGGGGCTGGCAACTGGGCTGCACCCAGGGAGAACGTCTGAAAGGTCTCGGCGTGAACCAGTCTCTTCCTGGGCAGGTCGACCAGTAGGCTGTGAGCCCGCAAGAAATCCACACCCAGAAGCGGTTGGGCTACGGTGGCCAGTGTGAAGTCCCATGTGAACTGGCTGGAGCCGAACCGTAGCTGCACCGGACGGGTGCCATAGGTCCTTATTGTGCTGCCGTTCGCGGCCTGCGGGGGGGGACCCAGCGCCCTGCTGCGGGTGTCGTAACTCGTCGGAGGTAAGACGCTGATCTCGGCACCGGTGTCGACCAAAAACCGGCATCCCGACCTGCTGTCCCACACATACAGGAGGCTATCCCGATGGCCAGCCGCCATAGCCATCAGCGACGGCTGGCCCTGGCGTTTCCCAGGAACTGGCAGGGCGGGCGACAACGGTGGGCTTCTGCGCCCCACCGCTGGTGGTAGAAACACCATTGCTCGTTGGGCTCCACACCCTGGCCTCTGGGTTTAGCGGGCTCTGCGGCCGGGCCTGGACTGGTTTGCTGCTGGGAGTGTGGCCGGGTGATCAGTGAGATGGACGCCCCACTCCCCTTCTTGGCGTTCCACAGCAAGTCCGCCCGGGCTGCCACCTTCCGGGGGTCGCTGAAATCCGCGTCGGACAGCAGCAGGCGTATGTCCTCGGGCAGCTGCTCCAGGAATGCCTGCTCAAACATGAAGCAGGGTGTGTGCCCGTCGGCCAGAGACAACATCTCATTCATTAAAGCCGATGGAGGCCTGTCTCCCAAGCCATCCAGGTGCAGTAAACAGGCAGCTCGCTCACGGCGGGAGAGCCCAAAAGTCCTTATGAGCAGGGCTTTGAATTCCGTGTACTTGCCGTCCGCCGGGGGAGACCGTACGAACTCCGCGACCTGGGCCACTGTGTCCTGGTCGAGGGAGCTCACCACGTAGTAGTAACGGGTGTCCTCTGAGGTTATCTGCCGAAAGTGGAATTGGGCTTCTGCTTGCTGAAACCATAGGTGAGGTTGTAGCGTCCAGAAGCTTGGCAGTTTCAAGGACCCGCATGAACAGATGCGGTGTCGTTCATCTCCGGTCCAAAAACGTTTGGACCGTCGGGGTCACCAATTGTAGCGGTGTGCAACACGCAGCGCTAAAATAACGACACGGAGTCGGTAAACTGCAGTCAAAGATAAAGTTTATTCCAACTTCACAGCCTTGCTTTAAAGCCTCTCTCCCCCGCCGGATGCCTCGAGAGGCACGTACTGAAACCCCCTCAGGCTTTCTCCCTTTGTTGCCGACCTAGCCTTTGTGCCTGCACGCTGGCTAATTGTCAGCCAGTTCGAGTGTGCTAGTAATTGGGTCGCCACAACACATCCAAAAAAGTGAAAGACATTTGAGATTAACTGTCAAATGTACTTGGGTGCAAGCTAAAAGTGGGTGGTAATGGAAGATTTAAAAATATCGGTCAATAGATTCTGCTGATAGCTTTTGCAAAATAATTTTTGACAACTTCTGTCCAAAAACTGGCATTATTTTAGCAATAGCAAAATCAAAACTTGCATGTATTTCAATGTGCAGTGCACATCATAAAAATGTTGAGGGAGAACTGACAGAAATGATTGAATGAAAGAAGCAGATCTTTTTATTTCTTGCCTTTTTGCAAAAGAAGATCTTTTGCAAAAGATCCATAGATATGCAAAGTCCAAGCTACTGGCTTAGAAAATTATGTTTTTCAGCAGTAGTTAAGTCTACAGTAGCTCAGTTTTTGGAGTAAGAATAACATTGAAGTTCTTAACCTTATTAAAGAATGTAGGATGCTGATTTCCAGTGCCTATACATAAAAGGTGTAAATCTAGAGTTGCTGTCTGAGTTGTGGTCCTCCAAGAGTTTTGGTTCCTCAATGACAGTCCTAATGAAGGTCTCAGTCTGAAACACCGATTATTTATTCTTCTCCCCAGAATCTGCCTGACCTGCTGAGTTCCTCCAGCATTTTATGTGTATTATTCTCAATGACAGAAAGTATTCAAGTACATGGAATGCACGGAGCTACAATATTTTACCCATGAAACAAGCCAGAAAATGAAGAGCTTCTAGCAGAGTAAATTTTTAAAAAACTACAAAATATATCTAAAAATGATAATTGAAGTTTCTTCAGATTTGTACATATTGCAAGAGACTTTATATCTCTAAACATTTTTGTTTGCTTTTTGAATCTAATATATCATCATTCGGTGTATATTTTTCTGCTCATTGTTTAGCTTTCTATACGGGATTTAGTTTGAATTAAATGTTCTAACTGGAACTGAATTGTTTAGTCATCATGCTTCAGAAAGGATTCTTATGTGTAATTGGTTCTGGTGGAACTCCATTCGCACGGATCCCCTGTGGATAAGCATCACATTCACATTGCTCTGGATTTCTTTGCACTCTGCACTGCAGAACAAAGGAACAAAGAATCTTGAGCAAGTGCCAAGTTCTTTCATACTGTTTGAAAAATCAATCCACCCATCAAGTTTACAGATACTGAACGAAACAAAGGGTTAAAATCACCACAAGGTTAATGCTTGTACTCGAAAGCCCCTTCAACTTTTCAGACAGTTCTTGGTAAATTTGCAATGTATTTAATCTCTGTTTATTCTTTATATCCTTTAATTATGTTCCGGTAAGATGGTGGCGTGCTCAGTTGCAGCAGCCTCTCTGGACCAAACAAAGGTATAATTGTTCCTCCTTTACGTTCTTTTACTGATTGCAAGACACTGCTGGACATTAAAAGCATCAAGTAATAATGTCAAGTTGCACGATAGTGGTAGAGATGGATTTGTTGTGTATCGTGTTGCTGCTGCTTGCTACAGCATCCTAAGGAAGAAGGCATTAGAGGCAGTGTGTGGCCCAACAAACGGTGCAAATGTTCCTTCTCGTGGGCGCTTTTCTTGGGATTACGAGGCTCTGTAGGACATTGGTAATGTAAAATAGTGCAAGTCCAGTTCACTGGTTCATTGGCGAGACCGACGGTGGGGATACTGGGTTGTTGAGTGGTCCAGCACCCCCCCCCCCCCCTCCACCCCAATCAGTGCTGCCCTCCATTGTTCACTTGGTGAAAGAAGAGTTAGATTGCATTTGCCTGTAGCTGAACAAGTGCAATATGAAGAACTTGGGCTTGTGTGTCCAGGACAACATGCCATGCAGCATCAATCTACAGGCCATGACACTCAGGGACTAGAGCTATATTATTATTTATTTTGTGACTGCGCATTTTACTGTTACTATTTTTTTGCTGTGTCTGACTGTTAGTACGGTGTTTTGCATATTGGCCCCAGAGAAACGCTGTTTCATTTGGCTGTATCCATGTGTATAGTTGAATGACAATTAAACTTGAATTTCAATTTGATTTTCTCAGTTCCTTGCTTCAGTTCGTCCTGTTGCTTCATAATTCCAGCAACCAATTAACCTACCAAACATGTCCTTCTGAGGTGGAGAGAAACCCATTCTAGCCCCATGGGCTCCTTAAACTTTTAAGATGCTTGGTAAATTTAGAATTAAATTAATCCTTATTTATTCTTTGTGTCCTTTTATTCTCTCAGTTCCCATTCTAGCCCCATGGGTTTCACCCCACATCTGAAGGACATGTTGTTCAAGTGCTTAATTGGATGTTATAAGTTGCCCTTAGTGTAGATGGGGAGTAGTAGAATTGGGAAGTTGAAGGGCACGAGAGAGAATAGGTTCTGGGAAATTAAAGTGTCAATGATAAGGTGACTCTCCATTGAATGGAATTACTCTGAGAACTGGTTTGAACAAAATGAGCCAAATGGCTTCCTCCCATGTTGTGAGAAAGTATAAAAGTATTTAACAAAGAGTCAGAATTTTTTGTGGTTGTCTGAATATGATGAATTGAGCTGCGGTTATCTTTATCACATCACATAATTTCACTTATCTCCAGGGTGCAAAACATTATATTTCTCTGGAGCAAAGTAATTGAACATTTAATCCTGTAATTTGGTCTGCTTCCTGCTGCATCCAATTTCTTGCCAATGGTTTTCTTAGAGCCTTGGTTGTCATCAAATCTGAAGGAAAATCTTTATATCCAATCAATTTCCCTCTTGTATTTACTTCTGTTTGTTATTGGACTTGTATTTCGAGTCAAAAAACAGTGCAGAAAATATTCTTATAGAGGGAAATCGAGAACTAGGGAGCACACGCATTAAAATAAGGGGTTGCCCATTAGATCAGGCTTAATATCCCCAGCATATGTTGTGAAATTCGTTAACTTTGCAGCAGCAGTACAATGCAATACATGATAAGCGTAGTAAAATAATTATATGTATGTGTGTGTGTAAGATAGTTAAATTAAAAAATAGTGCAGAAACAGAAATAATAAAAAGTAAGGCAGATGTAGAGATGAAGTAAAACTTTTCTCTTAGAGTAATGAGCCTTTCAAACTACCCTCCTCGCAGAATAGTGGAAGCAGAGTGGTTGATTATTTTTAAGGCAAAAAAGGATGAGTGGATAGATAGTTATTTGGTAAGGGGTGAAATTCTGGATAGGTTGGACTATAGAGTTGAGCTTGCAATTAGATTTGCCATGAACTTATCAAATTGTGAATCAGGCTTGAGGGGTCAACTAGCCTGCTGGTCCTAATTTGTATGTTCAGATGTAAACAATCATCTTGAAGCAAACAAGACTTCTTTGTCCCCTTTCCACCTGGGTTCTTGGCTTCTCACAAGGATTTTTAGGTGTTAAATCTGCATTTTGCAGAGCAAGGTTCAGTTTATGTCTTGTTGATAGTCATTCACAAAATATTTCCACAGGCTTTAGATGGCAGGCTAGCTCTAATGTGGTGCTCGCTCCTCTACATCATCCTGTACAGGGGAACAGTATAATCTGTGTGTGAGGCTCTTCAATCAATAAACTGACCAAATTGCAATGCAAAATATAAACAAAAAAAGGCAAGTATAAATAAGATTTAAATAAGGTACAGAAAAAAAGTGAAAATTAGAAATTGTAGATTGTTATAAAGAAGAAAAAAAGAGACAGAATAATTAAAACTATTTAAACATCTGTACTCAGCAGCTGTGAAAGTCGGTGGGTTTATAGTAAATATAAGTTTGTACCTGAAATAGATCCACTCAGTAAATATCTCAAGTCCTGAGATGGAAAAAAAATTAGTGTTGTTTCAGAAGGAATGAACCCATTCCTTCTGTATAAAGCCCATAAAGTAATTTGTAAAATTACTTTAGAGCTGAGATCTTGGTTAGCAATAATTATTGCTTATTGTTTTTAAAAAATCATCATGTGCATGAGCCCATGTCAGTGAAATTATTGCAGTTATTATCTAGTTTGTGCAAAGCATGCAACGCAGTGCATTGTTTAATGGCACCAGCGACCACCAATTGGGGTCAATTCCCACCACTGTCTGAAGGAGTTTATGCAATCTCCCTGTGACCACATGGGTTTCGTACAGGTATTCCAGTTTTCTCCCACATTCCAAAGTTGTATGGTTACAATTAATGATTGTGGACAATTCATGCTGGTGCCAGAAGGGTGGCAACTGTCCAGCACGGTACTCGTTGATTTGTTTTGACACAAATGATGCATTTCACTGTATGTTTCGATGTTGCTTGTCTCTTGTATCCAACAATGACAGGAGATCTGTGCAGAAGAGTTTTTAAAGTGGAAAAGCAGTTACACTGGGGGTGTTCCACTCTCTCAACCTTGGAAGTCAGGGTCCAGTAGTATGAGTAGTTGTCACAAACTGGGGTCATCCTTGGACTTGTCATGCCCTTCGCTTTCTATGGAGCATTGCGGAACCACCTTCCTGGCTATTGGATCTCATCCACCCTGTCCACTGAAGCTCACTTCACATACTAGGACAGGGTATGAGATCCCTGTTACCCTCACTTGGTTTAACCCGCCTGTCAAGGCAGGATGAGACTGCTGTCGCATGTAAAATGCTATTTGGAGCCACAGGTGAAATCTGTGTCTAATAGGGCTCAAAGGTTGAGTGAGCTGCCCCAAAATTAACACAATCTCCTTCACTAGAGGAGCTACCCCTTCCTGGATACCCCATATACTCCATATTTTGATGTACGTGTGATAAATAAAGTTAATCTAATCTTTAAAAACACTTACTGTGGATGCATAAAAACAAGTTGCTGGAAGAATGTAACAGGTCAAATGGACATCATCTGTCAAGGCAAAGGGGTACCCTGCATCAGGATTGAATTGACAGTGGAGCAGTGGATATCTGACAACAGTTGATTTGAATATTAATTGTCTATATGCCATTGCCAGGTTCAGCTAATTTATCTCATAGTGATATAGATCACTAATAGCCTCATTGATCCTTGCAATAGTGATGCAGTAGGAGATGAATATCTAAACAGGTGTAGAGCAAACCCTGACGTTATATGAATGCCATTGGCGAGCACTTGATGGGTTTTTCCATAACCTGCAGACCAGTAGTTCATTGACTGATTGCTAAAAGAGAAGTATGCTTCAAAGTAAGATTTTTTTAGGTACTCCCATACAATACGAGATGCTTTCAATTGTTACGTATATGCAACCCTGTAAAACTATCAGCAGCAATAGAACACACCTGGAGTCTTGTTTTGCTGTTAACAAATCACTAGTTTATTAGTAACTACGTAATATAGTAATTTAAACCAGGTAAACTAAGAGTTAGCAGTGTTATGCACATATAGATGTAAAAATAAAGTTCCCAAACTCATTGAGGCTCAGGTGGCAAGAGTCACAGTCTTATGATAGTATGTAAGAAAGTTCAGTTCAATCCACAGAATTGTTATTGTTGGTATAAGAGAGATATTTGTAATCCAAATAAACAGGTGTCGCCGGTCTTCCCATTGTGCTCCGAATCCTTCAAGTTAGCCAAATGTGACTCCACTAAGGGTACTGTCTTCAAGTGGTAAAACTACTAACCCAGGCAAGGGTTAAACACACCGTTAGTTCTCACAGGGTCACCCTCACATGCACTGTGACAGCCACTGATCTAGTTCCATGACATACGAAGTAACTCCAACAGTGATTTGCCACAGGGGTGCCTTCTTCAGTGAAATACCATATCCAGACAAGGGTAAACACACAAGTGGTACTTACAAAGGTTTCCCTCTCACCAGAGAACCCACTCCTGTGGATTAACTATGTAAGAATCACACTTCCATATTCGAATGGAATCAAACTCATCCTTACGGGCTACTTGGAGAGAGTCCAAACAGTGATCTCTTTGTCACTAGGTTTCTTCTGTTTCAAACCTTCCTCTCCTCTCCTCTCTGCAACCTTCTTCTAGTTGCAGCACTTGTGAGAATCATTTATCAATACTCTGGATCGATCTCAACTCACCCCTTTGGGCTACTGAAAGTTTAAGCCAATGACCCCACTCACTGGTGTCTTTCATTGACCGAAAACATTTTGAATCTTGACTGTGTGTGTCTCTATATCCTTGTATATTCAAAACAAGCTGCAGAAAAAATGTAACCATTCATTGTCCATCAAATAACTCCACCTCTCTCATCATAGTAACCGAGCAATTTTGTAGTCAGTAGAAATCCAACAGTATCCAAAAGTCGGTCTCATTCTCTCAGTGTTTTAAAGTGACAGTCCACAGAAAAAATGAACCCTAGGGGTATATAACAAAATTGTGACAGTCTTTTGCTCCACCCTGGAGACTTAGTATTTCAAATCCCCTCTCACTGGAACGAATTGCTGTCTGCTTGCAGCTTCAGTGGAAACACTAGAGATCAGCATTCTTTCCATCTCTGTGTATCTGTCCATCAGATCTCCACCAAGAGAAGATTCATTTGTTGGCAGCTGTAAACATGCATCAATGCAAACTTCATTTTCTTTACTATTACCCCATGCTGACCCACAAAACTGAACCAATCAACTTCCCTTAAAATCATTGAGGGATACATGTCATAGGGGCATAGCATAGAAATGGGTCCTTCAGCCCACTGAGTCTGTGCTGTTCATACATTTACATTAATCATGCTTTATTCTCACTACATTCCTGTTAACTCTTCCCAGGAATAAGCAACATTGCTTGATTTATAATCCAAGATTATTGAACGTAATCAGGTGTGGTTTGGTGACCAACAATCTCATCTGTGAATTGGGAAGGCTGTGTCAAGACCTGCTCCAAGTACTTTGTCAGCTGAAAGCTTGGAGGTTAAATGATCAAATCCATAAGCCTGGATTACCACTCCAGAGATGAGAAAATCTGCAGATGCTGGAAATCCAAGCAGCACACACAAAATGATGGAGGAACTCAGCAGGCCAGGGAGCATTTATGGAAAAGAGTAAACTGTCGACATTTTGGGCCAAGACCCTTCATGGGGACTGAAAAAAAAAAGGGAAGTCAGAGCAAGAAGGTTGGTGGGGGGTAGGAAGAAGTACAAGTGATAGGTGAAAGGTGAAACAGGGAGTGGGGAAGGAATGAAGTAAAAGCTGGGAAGTTAATTGGTGAAAGAGATATAGGTCTGAAGAAGGAGGAATCTGAAAGGAGAGGGTAGAAGGCCATGGAAGAAAGGGAAGGGGAAGGAGCACCAGAGAGAAGTAATGGACAGGTAAGGAGATAAGGTGAGAGAGGGAAACGGGAATGGTGAGGATGGGGCAATGACTAGAAGTTTAAGAAATGGATGTCCGTGCCATCAGGTAGGAGGCTACCCAGACTGAATATAAGGAGTTAATACTATGTCTATTGCTTACCCTTTATCCTTATTGAATTTAATAATAATTTGGAATATGACACATTAAAAACAGCTAGTCTTAATGAAATGCCTGGATTGCTATAAAACCCCTTCTGGTTTACCAAACATCCTTTTGGGAGGAAACTTTCCATCTCTGCCCTATATGTGACAGCAGTGTAGTTGCCTCTGAACTGGCACTGGTGCTTGGCAATAAACGTTTGCCATAAACACGAGAAGTTCGGCAGATGCTGGAAGTCCAAAGCAACACACACAAAATGCTAGAGGAACTCAGCAGGATGTATGGAAATAAATAGTCGACGTTTCAGGCTGAGAAATTGCCATACACCTGAAAATGAACAAACAAAGCAAAATACTCTGCTGTATGACTGAGTACTTGCTGTTGTGGATGATATATTTCAAATGCACAAGATTCTGCTGATGCTGGAAGTCTTGAGCGACACACGAATTCTTGGTGGAATTCATCAGGTCCATAGATGCTACCTGATCTGCTGAGTTCCTCCACCATTTTTGTGTTTATTGACATATTTCAGATGATCCATAAAGCAAAGATCTTTCTGCTCTCTCAAGTGGTCATAAAAGTGCCCTGTGTGAATGTTTTAAAGCATAGAGGAGTTACCCTGATGCCTTGATCAATATCTATCCCTGTTTCAACATCCTCAGAAAGATTAGTTTTTTTCTATCACAGTATCTGCTGAATTTGTTATATGCAAATCATTATTTCTCACAAAATAGCTGTTTTTTGGTTTGAAATTATTTCATTTATAAAGTGCCTTGGGACATCCTGAGTTCATTAAAGGTGCTGAGAATATGTCCCCATAAATTGCAAAAACTTCCTACTATTCTGCAATGGACATTAAGGAATCCTGTTGGTAAATTGTACGTTGCCACAGTGACACTTCGCATTTACCTGAATCCACTACTAGTTTACAGAGGCAATCTTCCTCCCTTCTGTTCCATTCTGAGAAGGTGCTTTGCTTTCAAGAAATGTCAAACCAAGACCTTTTTGTATGGATCTGTAGAAATGTTCAAGAGCAGTGTTTTTTTTTAATATGACTAATACTTAATCATCACACAATATCCCAAATACACCCTTAACCAATTGTAGTTTAGGAAACTTTCTGTGTATTAATAGGCTGAAAGTGATGTAAGTTACTTCAAGTCAACGTAGTGTCATGAAAACAAAATTGTTTAACCATATAACCATATAACAATCACAGCACGGAAACAGGCCATTCCGGCCCTCCTAGTCCGTGCCGAACTCTTAATCTCACCTAGTCCCACCTACCCGCACTCAGCCCATAACCCTCCACTCCTTTCCTATCCATATACCTATCCAATTTTACCTTAAATGACACAACTGAACTGGCCTCTACTACTTCTACAGGAAGCTCATTCCACACAGCTATCACTCTCTGAGTAAAGAAATACCCCCTCGTGTTTCCCTTAAACTTTTGCCCCCTAACTCTCAAATCATTTATGGTAAATGTGCTAGAAATCTTTGAGAACATAATATGGTGAATAAAGGGAAGAAGTAGATATAGTATATATGCAATTTGCAAAAGGGAATCAACAAGGTGTAATTTAAAAGGTGGAGTTCAAGACCACTAAGACAGGATTTGGAGGTAATATACTGGCATCGATAGGGGAAGAGCTTACTTACAGAAGAGGAGCTGGGATAAATGGATTGGCAGTGAATGCCTGGTGCAGTGCCCTGGAAAATCAGTGCTGAGTCATGGCTATTTACAGTCAATATTGATGACTTAGATAAAGAGCCAGTTTACTTCAGTCAGTGTTGTTGCTGACATAAAAATAAGAGGGTTAACAAGTTGTCAGGGGGAACAGTGAGCTAAAGATCGATTGTGTGAATGTGTAAGAAGTTGGCAGATAGAGTATGTGGAAAAATGTATGGTTATTCACTTCAAATGGAAGAATGAAAAAGCAGGCTATTATTTAAATCAAGCAAGGCGACACAGTTTTCAGCATCGAGGGATATGGGAATCCCAGTACATGAAATACTAAAGGTTAACATGCAGATAGAGCAGGTAATTAGAAAATCTAATGGAAGTTATGATGGAACTTTGCCAGGTGCTAGCATGATCACATTTGGAGTGCTGCATGCAGTGCTGATCTATGCAATTATACAAAGACGCACTTGATTTGAAGTCAGTGTGGAGAAAGTTCACTAGATTGATATCCAGAATGAAGGCAGTGATGTATGAAGAAAGGTCGAGCAAGTTGGGCTATACTTATTGGTGTATAGAAGAATAAAAAATTATCACATGAAATGTATAAGATTCTAATGGTCTTATCATCTATACTGCCAGGTGTTTGCATTGACTATAATTTAAAATAAATGAGTACTAACATGCACTCTTGAAACTTCTGTCAAATGTACAAATCTCATCTTTTGAGTCTTGGAGTGATATAAGACTATAACACTTACTGAAGAATTGAACCTATATATTCAATTCTGTTTGAACTGTGCAGTTGAGATGGGCTTCAAATAAAACTTTTAAATTTCCAGACTGAAATGATCATCTGTGTCATAACTCTCTGCAATTTTGTGTAGTCATGTGTGGAGCAGTTGCCATACCAAGCTATGATCCATCCAGATAGGATGCATTCTGTAATGGATTGAAAAATTGGTTTTATGACAATTGCCTTTCCCTCAATGTCAATAAAAGAACTGGTCATTGACTTCAGGAAGGGGCACAGTGCACATACTCCTGTCTACATTAAAAGTATTGACATTAATAGTGTCAAGTTCCTGGGAGTGAACTCTACCAGTAGCCTGTTCTGGTGCAGCTATGTTGATCCATTGGCCAAGGAAGCTTACTAATGTTTCTACTTCCTCAGGAGGCTAAAAAAAAATGGTCACTGTACAGATCTCCCAACATCCAACATCTACTCTTACCCATTTTTTAATCTATGCACCATAGAAAGAATCTCAGCTGGAAGCATAATGGGTTGGTATGGCAACTATTCTGCACATGACCACAAGAAACTGAAACAAATTGTGGATGCAGCTCAGTGTATCATAAAAACCAGCCTCCCATCTATAGACTGTCTATACTCACTGCCTCAGTAAAGCAGCCAGCATAATCAATGACTCCACCCACCCCAGACATTCTCTTTTCTCCCCTGTTTCATTGGGAAGAAGATACAAAAGCCTGAAAACACATACCACTAAACTTAAGGACAGCTTCTGACTCACTGTTCTTAGACTCTTGAATGGATCTCTTGTACGATGATGGACTCTTAACCTCACAATGTATTTTATTGTGATCTTGCACTTTATTGTTTACCTACACTGCTCGATCCAGTGACAGGCCGCCCCCGAGCGAGTTCTCCATCTGTGCCGGGTTGATGTCGAGCTCGCAACTCTGCCTCATAAAAAGCACTGCCACTCTGCACAATGTAGTCTTCCTTGGACCACGAGAGACAACCATATATATACACTGCATATTATCTGTAGTTTTTACACTTCATTCTGCGTTGTCATTGTTTCGCTCTCAGTGCGCTACATAGTGATTTGATCTGTATGAACAGTATGCAATACAAGCTTTTTACTGGAGCTTAATACATGTGACAATAATAGACCAATACCAAAAATGCGCGTTAGTGGGAGAACTTTTGCTTGCTCTATAATAGGGAAAGACATCAGATGATATGCTTCTGGTAGAATTCATATCTCTGTCTTCAAATTCTTCTGTAATAGACATCCAAAATTTGGCATCCAACACCTACACTTAACTATTTTTTTTAATCAATGCACCATAGAAAGAATCCCAGCTGAAAATATAATGAGTACCTTTGGTACCTTTCCTGTCATTAAGGATGATTTAAATATTTCTTCTAGGACCCCAACAATTTCTGTAACTTCCTCTAGCTCTACCTTCATTCAGTATCCCTTGCTTCTCCAGTTCTGGTTGTTTGGACAGTTGCTTGTGCTCTTTCAGCCTTGCTTACATCTTGCCTGTAGGTAGGTAACCAAATCTGTACATACTACTCCAAATTAAGCCTCACCAATGTCTTAACAATTTCAACATAAAATCCCATTTTCTGTACTCAGTGCACTGAGTTATGAAGGCCAATGTGCCAAAAGCATTATTTGTGACCCTATCTACCTGTGACGCCACTTTCACCAAATTATGGACCTGTATTCCCAAACCCCTTTGTTCTACCACACTCCTCAGTACCCTACTGTTCATTGTGTAAGACCAAAGTGCCAAACTTCACACTTGTCTGCATCAAATTCCATCTGACATTTTTTAGTCCATTTTTTCCAGCTGGCAAATTCCTCCGCACGCCATCATAGCCTTTCTCACTGTCCACTACACTACCAGTCTTGGTGTCATCTGCAAATTTGCTGATCCAGTTGACCACCTTATTATCATCTAGGTCATTGATATTGATGACAAACAACAAAGGACCCAGCACTGATCCTTGTGATACATAACAAGTCAGAGAGGCCACTATCTACTGCCCTTCTCTGACTTGTCCCACAAAGCCAATATCTATTCCAGTTTACTTCCTCACCTTGAATGCCAAGCAACTGAACTATTTTAACCAACCTCTCATGCAGGACCTTGTCAAATGCCTTTCTAAAGTCCATGTAGAGAACATCCACTATCTTGCCTTCATCCACTTTTCTGGTAACTTCCTTGAAAAACTCTATAGGTTTGGTTAGACATGACCTACCATGCACTAAACCGTGCTGACTATCCTTAATCAGTCCATGTCTATCCCAATAATCCCAATAATAATATATCCAGTCATATATATCCAGTAATAATACCTTCCAATAGCATCCCACAACATGTCAGACACACTGGTCTGTAATTCCCTGGTTTATGTTCAAAGCCTTTTATAAACAGCAGAATGACACTGGCTATCTTCCAATCCTCTGGTACCTCTCCTGTTGCTAAAGATGATTTAAATATTTCTTCTAGGTCCTGGCCATTTCTGCACTTGCCTCCCATAGGATCTGAGGGAACACCTTGTCAGGGCCTGAGGATTTACCCACCTGATTTGCTCCTCTGTAATCTGTACAGGGTTCATCATGTTGATGCCGCTTTATCTCCCTTCTATAGACTCTGTGTCCGTGTAAATTCAGATGCAAAAATTTATTCAAGATGTCCCCCATCTGTTTTGGCTCCACACATGGATACATATGTAAAAAACTAAATCAAATCAATATTTGGTGTGACTGCCCTTTGCCTTTAAATTGCATCAATTTTCTTGGTTACTTTGCCATGCAGTTTTATTAGAAAATCGGCTGGCAGGTTGTTCCAAGCATCTTGGAGAAAATGCCACTGTTCTTCTGCAGACTTTGGCTGTCTAGCTTGCTTTTGTCTCTCCAGGTAATCACAGACAGCTCAATGATGTTGAGATCAGGGCTCTGTGGAGGCTGTACCATCTGAAGCCATATAAAAGAATCTAGGGTGCCTAAGACTTTTGCACAGTACTGTATATGCATCATTTTGCATTCTCCACTGAGCAGTAAACTCATCAATAAAACTCTTAAAATCTTTTTTAATCATATTTGTTAACAGTCTGCATGGGCATTTGATATCTCTGTACAACTTCATTAAAAGTAACAAAAAAAATCCCTTCCTTTTACACCTAAACATCTGAAATTCACTTCCTCAATTTCTCCTTGAAGATGGTTCTCAAACTTACCACTCTGGCCCAATCTTTGTCTTATTTCATCATGTTACATTTGATGTGTAATGATAGATAGATAGATAGATAGATAGATAGATAGATAGATAGATACTTTATTCATCCCCATGGAGAAATTCAACTTTTTTTCCAATGTCCCATACACTTGTTGTAGCAAAACTAATTACATACAATACTTAACTCAGTAAAAAAATATGAAATGCATCTAAATCACTATCTCAAAAAGCATTAATAATAGCTTTTAAAAAGTTCATAAGTCCTGGCGGTTGAATTGTAAAGCCTAATGGCATTGGGGAGTATTGACCTCTTCATCCTGTCTGAGGAGCATTGCATCGATAGTAACCTGTCGCTGAAACTGCTTCTCTGTCTCTGGATGGTGCTATGTAGAGGATGTTCAGAGTTTTCCATAATTGACCGTAGCCTACTCAGCGCCCTTCGCTCAGCTACCAATGTTAAACTCTCCAGTACTTTGCCCACGACAGAGCCCGCCTTCCTTACCAGCTTATTAAGATGTGAGGCGTCCCTCTTCTTAATGCTTCCTCCTTCCTCCCCAACACGCCACCACAAAGAAGAGGGCGCTCTCCACAACTGACCTATAGAACATCTTCAGCATCTCACTACAGACATTGAATGACGCCAACCTTCTAAGGAAGTACAGTCGACTCTGTGCCTTCCTGCACAAGGCATCTGTGTTGGCAGTCCAGTCTAGCTTCTCGTCTAACTGTACTCCCAGATATTTGTAGGAATATATATATGCACGAAACAAGTTGAGGCATTTTATTACAGCAAATACATTGTACAAAAGCAAATTATTAGTTCCCAATACATCTCAACATGAAGAACTTAGATAATACTTTTCAGTCTGTACTATGGATTGAATGTGTGCTATTAAGCATTGATCATTTTGCTTAAAGTTGTCTCTTGAACACATAAAACCATTGGTTGAGATGGCTGGGTCCATTCCAACAGGAAAGGAAAATCAGGCACCCAGCTACATTAGGATGACTTATTCTCTGTCTCCCTAACAACTTCATAAATTTATTCCATTGCTTTTATTATCTTATCTTAGTGGCATTTTAAGTTCCAAATGGGAATATGATGTGTTTATGCCATTTCCAAAATCTCGAATGTTAAGTTTCTGTCCTCCACATAACACCTTTACAAATATATTGCCTTAGTTATTTCTTTAGAGTAATAAAAGACCAAAAATAAATAACACTGAATTATGTGATTCCAAAACAAACATAATCCTTTGATAGTATTGGATTCACAAGTATAATATAATAAGCCAAAGACAATATGTCTCTTCATTCTAATATAGAAGATGATTCAGCTTTATTTCATACCCAGTAAGACTGTGAGTAGTCTTTAATCAATTCTGGTACAAAAGAACTAACTATGAGTCACAAAAGTTATTTTTTCTCATGCAAAGAGAAAAGATGTCAATGGCAATATTTCACCTTAACTCTGGCTTGCATTACTTAACCTTTGAATTCAGTATAAGTATGGCTGTGAACTGAAGTTGCATGCACGTCATCCATTTTAATCTGCATGTACTTGTACCTGAATTAGGTGTAATATTGATGGGAAAGAAAATGTACTCTCCACTCAATGTAATCATGCATAGTACTGGATTATTAGAACTGGAAAATAACCATTGGAAAGACAAGGATGGTAGCAGTTATGACTCGTGCACTTGAGTGATAAGAAGCTTAAATAAATCTCAGAACTCTTGTCATTTTTTATTTTATGTTTCCACTGCAGACCTTGGTCTTGAATGTATAATGGCTGCTATTTCAAATCTGCATGGTCCTATTTATGACTTCCAATTTTCTTTAAATTATTCCCACAGAACCTAAGAAGGAACTTGACGTTCAAGAGCCAGGAATGATCTGGAGAATGACTGGAGGTCTTTACAGCATGACAAAAGGAGCAGTGGGTGCCACACTTGGAGGTGTGGCTTGGGTTGGAAGCAAAAGTCTGGAGCTGACCAAAACAGCTGTGACCACAGTACCAGCGGCTGGTGTTGGCCTAGTGAAGGGAAGTGTGTCAGCAGTCTCTGTCGGTATTGGTGCTGTAGGCTCAGCTGTGGCCAGCAAGGTTCCCTTTACATCCAAAAAAAAGGACAAATCTGACTAAGTGAATGGTTTGTAGAGTATGTTTTCCTTATAGAAAAAAGCATCATGAGTTAAGTATACCTGGACATGTTTGGATACACCGCCATGGTATATGTTTTAATGGGCGACCAGTGAGATATGCGCTTTTATGAAACTTTGCTGCCTCCACGCTTCTCTCCCACCCCAGTTTCTCCTATGCTCATGCCATATCTCTTCACTCTGTATTCTGTCAAAGACAAACAGAGCAGTTGATCCCATTCTACACTGTCCACTGACAAGGTAAAACATTATGCTTCTGGGCTTCTGCTGGCAGCATAAGGATGGTCAAAGCTCCAGATCTATAAAGGACGTGTGACACCCGCAGTTAAAATGTACAAAAATGTTTTATTTGCGTGGTTGGAGGAGCAAAATAACAACTTATCAACATCAAAAAGAACTCCTTCCTACATGTATATATTTATTGGTTCTAGTAGTATTTTGTATGCTTGTTTTATTCATGTTAATTATAAAGGGGCTGATTTTCTGTTTCAATTTTTTGCTTTTTATCTATTTGGATTAGAACACATTGGGGTATATATATCGCTTCAAACATGGTGCAGAAAACTTTTAAATGTTATGTTGGGAACAATAAGTACATGGTTTTGAATTATTATTTAACAATGCAGCAAATCTTTTATTCTTGATCCACTGTGTTCCACTTTCACATGGCTAGCCAGGCTCGAATTGGGAGCCGTGTGGTACCGCAACACTGCAGTTTTGGTTACAGTTTACCATGAGTAGCCTGACTTCTCACTTTTCATTATTGTTAACTGCTATAAATGATATTGGTAGCAGACAGTTGTTACGACAGAATGTTGCTGTTTGCACCGTTTACTCTTTCTTTTGCTCCACGGTTACCTTTCCATCATTTTTCTGTACACCTGATATTTCTGTGGCAAGTTAATGTATTAAGACTGAAACAGGTAGTTGATTTCTGTTGACCAAATTGCAAAACATTTAGTTTTTGTCTATAATAGAACTATTTTTGCAAATATGACACCTGAAAGCTATGGATTAGACTGTAAGTCTGTATTTTAATGGAAATAAAGTTTAAAAAAATCTCAAAACAACATGAATGAAAATGTTTAGCTTTACACACTTCATATTTTCTTTGAAATATCAGTACATTTGCAAATACTGAGAAAGTCATATTTGCATTGATGGAAACATAGTTACCAGTAAACCTGGGATGTGGATCACATTGACATAAACATTAAAATATTAATAAAATGGATGAGTTCATCATGCAATTTGGGTAGTTAAGAGTAGATATTCTGTGACATTTTTTAAAAACTACATGAATAAATTTGGCCCAGTTGATTATCTTCATCTATAAATATCATTTAGAGTGGTTGTAATACAGACTAACTCCAAGAAATTAATTTAACCAGAACCTGTAATGGCTGCAGTGGCCTCATCAACAATTGTACTTGGAGAAGGTGATGTTCCTCCTGTCAAGCCACAGAATTCCGGCTGTCTATTGAATGAGACGTGCAAGCTATAAAATTAATTTCCAGACTACAGCTTAAAACTAACCATGTGTGCAGATGGTTACTGTGGAATGATACACAGTATACAGACCAGGAATAATATTGCTCTAGTTACCAATGCTGAACAAGCAACCAAAGTCATAGTTCAAATCCCAATATCATGTTACGTTTAATTCAATAAATAAAGTTATTTATGGGCTTGAGTCAGAAAATACATTTTTTTTTCAGAAAAGGTGCATGACTTTTCACTAACATTCTTCAGGGAACCTACCATCCTAACCTGATCAGGCAGTTAGTTCTTCATCGTGTGGTGGATTCTTAATGTTTGTATAGTAACTTGACATGCAACATATTTGTACAAAGCTTCATCTACAGCAAGAATGTGGGCATGCATTTTGCTCTTGAAGTTAACAAGCTGTATTTTGACCCAGCACTGGTTTCTCAACCGTGAAGGCTGCTTGTGATGGTTTGGAAGGAAACAAGACCTAGGTTTGAAGATTAAAATTCAGAGGCTGGAAGAGATTTGAGAAAGGGAGGGTTAAATGTATGTAAGTTTAAACACAATTGAGTATTCTACATTGGAGACCAGGATACCACTTTGTTACACCAAAGGCTTGCTTACAGACAACAGAACTGATGACCCAAGGTTAATGGAGCATTCAGAATGGGTGTCTTGGTCAAAGAGAATTAGTATGGTGAACTCTGAAAGTGAAATTGCACGATAGAGGAGGATGTGAAATCAATTGTGGGAGTAGAAAAAAAGCTTTAATCTTAATAGCTTCAATCTTCCAGATTTTATTTGTCAATCATGGATTATTTTATACTCAGTATTGGATAAGCTGTCCAGTAAAGCTGGTGCAGTGAAGGATCTGGTTATCAATTTTCTACTGATAATTTGCAAAGTGAAATCAAGCAGGCAGGAGGTGTCCAACTCAAAGTACAAGGCAGTGGCTACATTATTTCCTATAAGGGAAAACTGGAAGGGATTGCAGACTTTTAATGGGGGAAGTAGGGAGTATTTGCCCTAAAGAAGTTTATGTGATATCTTGGCAACTATCCCTGTAGGAAAACTGACATGTGACCCTCTGGGTCAATAAAATACAAAATAAGCACATTGTAAGCATCACTGCTGAATATGTCCCAAGCCTGGAAGTTATAGATGACAACAAAAATAAAACCGTGGTCCATATTACAGAAAGAACTAGACCTATCCTCCTTAATGGAAAAGAAACAATCCTCTAGAAAGACTTGATTGGTAAGAAAGGAGTAACACTATTTTACTTGAGGAAGTAACTGCAAGATCCCATGGCATCACACACAATCCAGGCAATAGCCCTTGTTAAACAATGTCATTTCAGTGAGAGACTGAAGGGATGCACACCTCAATCACCCCAAAATCAGTACCAATGACTGGTAGACCTGGGAACCACCTAGTCCTCTCTATTACCTGCTGCGCAATCTCCCTTGTTGACCAAGGAGCTGCTTCCCAAATTGCAATGTGGATTCTGTTGACCTGCTTTCCCACAAAATAATGATGGCAGTGGAAATATTGTGGTGAGAAAAACAAATTCAAAGGTGTCAAAAATAACTCTTAGAGCCATAAAACGCAGAAACAAGTTTTTTGACCCAAATTGTGCATGCCAACCAAATGTCTGTCTAAGCTAGTCCCATTTACTTGTGTCTGGCCCACGCCCCTCTTGGCCATTCCTATCCATTTACCTGTATAAATATATTTTTTAAATATTGTAATTGTATCCGCCTCTACAACTTTCTCTGGCAACTGTATACCTACCATCCACTATGTGAAAATGTTCTTTTTTTGGAGATCCCTGTTAAATCTTTCCCCTCTCACTTTTAACTCTATTTACTGTGTTTTTGGATTCCCCTGCCTTGGGAAAAAGACTGTCTATCCACCTTATCTGCACTCCTCAAAATTTATATACAGTATATCTCTGTAAGATCATCTCTCAACTTGCTACAGTCCAGGGAAATAAGTCCTAGATTCTCCTTGTAATCAAGCTCTCCAGTCCCAGTTATGTGCCTGTGAACTTTTTTTGAACTCTTTCCAACTTCATCACATTCTTCCTGTAGCTGGATGACGAGAACGGCACATAATACTATAAGCTTTTGAACCGAACCAACAGGAGTTATGATGACAATGACCAGCATGTCCATAAGCTAATTAATCATAAATGTAGGTTCCTTTAGATAGGGAATTCCATGTCCCAAGGGAACAGGCACTAAAGGATGAGGTCCAAAAGAAAATGATGTAAAGAATAGATAGTATTGAGAGCCATGGCATGTGGAAATCCTTCAACACGGCCTAATCTGATTACAGGCCAAACATATTAGTGTCCTGAGTTAATGAGATTCAGGCACAAAGAAGATTTTATCAAGGTCAGAAAGGCAGTCAGTGCCCACTGGAAGGAGCACTTGGTAGAATTCCTCCAGTGACTGTCCTTGACTCCATCCCACAGCAAATTATTATCTCTAACTTGTCTCCATCCCAGATTGGCATGAAAAGGCCAAGTCACCGAAAAAGACCAAGGAGTCTTATGCTATTAGTCACAATGCATTGTGGGGTATTTTCAAACCTGGATGCCCTCAGAAGTTCATCCCTTGCCTTTGTCTGCTACATGATGGTGTGCAAGCCAGGACATTAGCCACTGGATCCACAATAAACCCAAATATCAGTACAGCTTGATGTGGCATGGGGAAGCATCACCACCCCAAATGTGTCAGTTTTTCTCATTGTACACTGCACTGCATGTTGAAGAAGCTTCCAGCTGGAGTGGGGCTAATGCTTAGGCAAACAAAACTGATTCACATCACCTTCACTCCAGGTTGGTCCAGCTTAAGGTGTTGAGCTGCAGTGCACTAATACACTGGTGTATATATGCATTCCGAATCTAATCCAGGTAATTAACAACTTGTGCATATTATAGCTAACAAAAATAAGAACAAAGCAGGTCACCTAAATCTTAACATTGACTTATACCTTTTGGTATGTGAGAATGGGAACAGGAATTAAAAATGATAGAGCATTGGGAAATCCCACTGTTGGTGGATGGAGTGGAGGTGGCTGTCAAAGTAGTCCCCAATTTACGTCAGGTATCTCCAATGTAGAAAAGGTCGCATCGGAAGCACCAGATACAATAGTTGATCCCAACAGGTTTTCAGGTGAAGTGTTGCCCCACCTGGAAGGACTGTTTGTGGCCCTGAATGGAGGTGAATGGACAGGTGGAGCACTTATGCCACTTGAAGGGCTAAGTGCCAGGAGGGAGATTAGTGGGGAGGGAAGAATGGACAAGGGAATCACAAAAGGAGAATCCCTGTGGAAGGTGGAGAGAAGGTAAAAATGTTCTTGGTGGTAGGGTCCCATTGAAAATAGCGGAAGTTGCAGAGAATAATGTGTTGGATGTGGATGTACGTGGGGTGGTAGGTGAGGACTAGAGGAACTCGATCCCTGTTAAGGCGGCAGGAAAAGGGGAAGAGTGTGGATCTTAGAAATGGAGGAGATGCAGACGAGGCGTGCTGAAGAAGGAAGACATCTCTGATGTCCTGGAATGGAAAACCACATCCTGAAAACAAACGGTACAGAAACGAAGAAACTGATAAAAGGCAGTAGCATTTTTACAGCAGACAGGGTGGGAAGAGCTATAGTCAAGATAGCTGTGCAAATTGGTAGATTTATAAAAGCTGCCAGTAGACACGGACTGTTTGATCTGCTTCCGTCTGGTAGGCGCTTCAGATCCCTCCAGACTAAGACTAATAGGCACTGGAGAAGTTTTTTCCCTACTGTGGTCACTTTGCTGAACAGTTAACTGTCAGCTAACTATTACTTGGATTGCACTACCTGTATGTATAATCTATATTTTCATTTATATTTATCATTATTATTGTTATGAGCAGAGAGACAACATCTGCCAGAAGTAAATTCCTTGTATGTGCATAGGTACTTGGCGATTAAAGTCTGATTCTGATTCTGATCTACAGAGATGGAGTCAGAGAAATAGAGAAAGGGGAGAAAAGTGTCAGAAATGAAACAAGTGAAATTAAGCATAGGATGGAAGTTGGAAGCAAAGTTGATGAAACTGACAAGCTCAGCATAGGTACATGAAGCTGCACCAATGCAGTTGTCTAGCAGGAAGAATTGGGGAACATTACAAGAGAAGGCTTAGAACATGGGCTGTTCCATATAGTCAACGCAAAGGCAGGCATAGTTGGGACCCATGCAGGTGTTTAAGGCTACAGCTTGAGTTTGGAGAAAGGTGGAAGAGCCGAGCGTGAGAACTAGTTAATAGAACATAGAAACCTACAGCACATTACAGGCACTTCGACCCACAATGTTGTGCTGACCATGTTACCTACTCTAGAAACTGCCTAGAATTTCCCTAGTGCATAGCCCTCTAATTTTCTAAGCTCCATGTACCTATCTAAGAGGCTCTTAAAAAACCCTATTGTATCCACCTCCACCACCACCACTGGCAGTGCATTTAACATACTCCCCACTCTCTGTGTGAAAAACTTCGCTCTGACATCCTCCCTGCACCTACTTCCAAGCACCTTAAAACTATGCCCTCTTGCATTAGTCATTTCAGCCCTGGAAAAAAGCCTCTGGCTGTCCACACTATCAATGCCCCTCATCATCTTATACATCTTTTATCAGGTCACCTCTCATCCTCCGTCACTCCAAAAAGAAAAGGCCAAATTTACTCAACCTATTCTCATAAGGTATGCCCTCCAATCCAGCCAACATCCTTGTAAATCTCTCTGCACTTTCTATAGAATCCACATCCTTCCTGTTCTTCCTAGTTCTGCCAGTAAAAGGAGAGTGGTATAGGGACTGGATATCCATGGTGAAAATAAGGCAATCAGGGCCAGGGAATTGAAAGTTGGTGAGGAGGCTGAGAGCATGTGAAGTGTAGCGGATGGAGGTGGGAAGGACTGGACCAAGGGAAATAAAATAGAGTCAAGGTATGTGGATGTAAGTTCAGTGGGGCAGGAGCAGGCAGGGACAATGGCCCTACCTGGAAAGTCAGGTTTATGGATCTTGGGTAGGAGGTAGAAACGAGCAGTGCGGGGTAGGAGAGCTGCGAGTTTGGTGGCAGTGGATCAGAGATCTCCAGATTTGATGAATTTAGTGATTGTGCAGGAGACAGTGGCCTGATGGTTCAGAGTGGGGCCTTTTCCAAGGGGTGAGTATGAAGAGGTATCTTTGAGTTGCTGTATTGACCTCAGCAAGGTAGAGGTCAGTCAGCCACACTACAAAAGTACCCCCTTTGTACATTTGTTGGTAAGGATGGAGAGAGTGGAGGGCAATGCATTCACAGGGGGTAAGGTTCAAGGCGGAGAGAGGAGTGCTGAAGTCGAGCAGGCTGATGTCTCCTTGGCAATTCAAGATGAAAAGATCCAGAACAGGGTGTCCAAGAAGAGGAGGGTTGGAGATGGAAGAAAGGACCATCAGTGTGGTGTGAATTCTTGCCAAAAAAATGGGCTTGGAGAAGGAGGGAATGGAAGAAGAGCTCAGCATTATGAAACTCACTAAGGCACAGGTGACGGGGCAAACGTTCTGCCTCAGAGAGGAGAATGGAAAGATATGGCAGGGATTAGAGCCGGGAATGGAAGGGGTAGGAGAGTTGGTGGCCTCAGAGGAGAGGGGGGGTTGGGGTATTGAGGGAAGGCAGAGTTGGAGGAAGATGGAGGTTCTGAGGACCCAAGAACTGATAAGGAAGCTTGAGAGACCTAGGGTTGGAGAGCAGTAGATTTGAGATAATCCCTGATCCTTGCACTCAGGAGCAACAAGCCATCAAAGAATCTAATTCTCAGCCACAGAACCCCCTTTCTGATCCCCTAACCAATAAATCCCCTATCCCTACAGCTCGCCTTCTGTCCCCTCCACCAACTGTATCCAAAGCGATTTCTGGTGCAACCTGTCCCTTCTTTCAGGTGCCTGGAAGAGAGCCCAATGATCTAAAACTCTGAAGTGCTCACTCCTGCACCTGTTGCTGAGGGGTACTCTGCACAGGCTGCCTATCCCTTTTTTCTCTCCCGACAGTCATCCAGTTACCTGTGTTCTGCACCTTGAGTGTACCTACCTCCCCATACGCCCTGTTTACCAGCCCCTCTGCCTACCTAATGATCCCGAGTTTATCGAGTTCCAGTTCCAACTCCATAACACAGTCTGTTAAAAGCTGCAGCTGGATGCACTTCTTGCAAGTGTAGTCATCAGGGACACTGGTGACTTTCCACATCCCACAAGAGAAGATTCCCACTATCCTGCCAAGCATTCCCACTGCTCTAAATGTGCAATAAGAAAGAAAGAATAAATAATGAAGAATAAGAATCTACCTACAGACTTCACCTCCCCTCACTGAAGTCTCGATGAGCCAAAGCCCCAACTCCCCAGTCCAACACTGGTCCACGCAAACAATGGCTGCTCCACTTAAACTTAATTCTGGATAAAACGCTGATAGGTTTTAATATACTGTGTATTATAATTGATTGATCTGTATGTATTCTCCTTCCTCTGTTATACCTCAAAGTAATTTGAGGTAGAGCAGTCTGGACAACCTGTGCCATGGAGAATGGGGACAATGTCTAGTACTGGCTGAATTACCTGCAATCTCTAATGGTGATCCATCAGGCAAAGCCATGTTCATGCCTACAGAGAGGAAAAGAAAAGCTGGAGACAGCTGAATCACAACCTGATTTAATCTAAGATGTCACTTTTACTGAGATTTTGACGAGTTTTTTTAAGCCAATTATCTGAATGTCCCCTTAGCAATACTAGATCCAAATACAATGTAGAGAGAATTTCTTAATCTTTTTGTCGTAACCATTGTAAATGTCCCTGCAATTTTGAACCAGCATTTTTTTCTTTGACCTGAGCAGCTAATTTCTCTTGTTTCCACGAGTATTTTCAGCCTTTGGTGTTTTTTTTTAAGATTTCTAACATGTGCAGGTTTTGTTTTATGTGGGGAGATTTTTTTTCTTCTGGAATTTTATGTGGCTGTTGAAGTCTTCAGTGGAAAGGTGCATGTGTTGTATGGCAGATTGTCCATAATCTAAGGAAAATGAAGAACTGAAGGATTGTGTATTGCAAAAGATTTAGGACATTTCAAACATTGGTTCAAAAAAAAGCAAGTGGCAGAGGTTGGGTGATTGTCGAAAAGGGGGTGAAATGATATCCAGGTCAGGCAGGAAAGTAAATGTAAAGATATAATCAGATCTGTCATGAACTTATTGAAAGACAGAAGAGGCTCAATGGAGCGATTGGAACCCACAGAACACAAATCAATGCAAAACTACAATTCACAAACACGAGACAATCTGCAGATCAAGCAGCAGCTATGTAAAAGCGTAAACAGTCAATGTTTTGGGCCAAAATCTTTTTTCAGGGTAAAACTATAATTTATACATATTGAAAATGAGCGAAATCACAAATCAATCCCTGGAAGCATTATGCTAAATCACTTCAATCTGAAAAAAAAGTCCATTCATTGCCACATTCTCCTGTCCTTCAACCTTGATGTTGCCTTACTTTTTTAATGCCTTGGTTGTGTCAACAAATTTTGTATTTAGATTTTATTTAGTATTTTTTGAGGTTCTAATATATTCTACTGTATTTCCTTTGTCTCTAATTCTTATTTTCAATTGTTGGAGTCTTTTCAATTTATCACACATCCCCAAACTTGACCACAGTATCTTAACTTGAAAATTGTTACTTTACTGGAAATGAATTAAGTAATTTAGAGATCCAGAGTTTGAGTTACTGAACTAAGGGATTAAAACCTAAATCAATAGCAAGCCTGAAGACAAGCAGGAGGGAATGTGGAATTTACTCCAAAGGACTAGACTGCCAATTCTACATTTTGGATGAGTCCCAAATCCCTGACTCCTCAATGGTATGCTGCTCATCCTGTTTCCATGGAGAAATGTTTGGAAGGAATAGATGGGAAAAAGCTCTGCTGCTCTGTCTAATCCCAACTTCCCCACAGAAATATCTGGGAACTAGCCAGTACTAACTTTAAACCATAAGACATAAGGCGTAAGAGCAGAATTAGCCTATTCAGCCCACTGAGTGAAAATATAGTTTTCAAAAAGTAGTTCATTCACAAGGATGAATGTGAATGCTCTGTTATTTGTAAAACAAGCAGGTTAGATACTAATAGTTTACTACTTTCTGTATTTCTTGATAAACACAGATTCTTTTTATTGAGGGGAAAGTGTGGATATCTTTACAGGCACTGCACTGACAATGACCAGCTCATGAAAACATTCGAACAGTTAACTCTCAAATATTCATACTAACAGTGTAATTTTGAAACAAATTTTTCTTCATTTTCCAGAACTATGTCCATATTGAAATTACGATGTTTGTCCCAAAATAATGAATTAAATATGGTTACTGAACTAATCTTACATGATTAGTTTATTTTTACATTTAGCACTCAGGATACACCTGTAAGTATAATCAAATCTCAGGCATGTGCTTTGCATCCATTTTTTCCTCTCCACGCCTTGTGGCGCATCGGCTAGTAACCTTGCCTTTTCTTTAGTATTTGTCTGTTTTTTATGAGGCCGAGTTGCTAGCTTGACGCTCAACCCAGCACGGATGGAAAGAGTGCAAGGAGCTGGCTGGATTCGAACCTAGGACCACTTGCCTCAAAGTCCAGTGTGGATGCCACTACACCACCAGCCAGTTACTTTGCATCTATAGGGCACAAAAATGTTCATGGAGGTGGGAAGAAAGTTGACACAGCAAGAATAACTTAGATAAAATATGTTCCATTTACTTAAAAAAAGTTGGCCAACACAAGCTGTATCTACTTTTGATCATTACCCTATAAAGAAATCTCCATGGAGAAATTCAATCTGTAAGGTGTGAGAAACCAATCAAATTTCATTGTTTCTGCAAATTGAGTATCACTCGGTGTTGAGTTACTGGGAAAGCAGCAGAAAAGCAGATCTGACAAGGTGTTACTTGAAATGAGAGGGAGCACTGTGCTAATGGCCAAAAATTTCTTGCCGGTAGTAAGATGCCTGTGTGTTCTCCACTGATTTTTGTGATAAGTACAGTATGAGCCACCTCTGAGTATCACAAGAACACAAAAAGATAGGAATAGGTGGAAGAAACATGGCCCCTTAACCCTGCCTTTCACTATGGTCACAACAGATCTGCACTGGACGTCAACTCCTCTTCTGAGCCAGTTCCCCATTGCACTCAATCAGCTGATCACTTAAAAATGTATCTACCTTCACCCTTGTGTTCAGTTCTGGTTGTCTCATTATAGGAAGAATGTGGAAGCTTTAGAGAGAGTGCAGAGGAGATTTACCAGGATGCTGTCTGGATTAGAGAGCATGTCTTATGTTAAAGCTTTTTCTCTTTGGAGCGAAGGAGGATGGGAGGTAGTGTGATAGAGATGTACGAGATAAGAAACATAGATCGAGTAGTCAGCCAAAGACTTTTTCCCAGGGTGGCAATGGCTAATACAAGGGGGCATAATTTTAAGATGTTTTGAGGAAAGTATAGGGGGGATAACAGAAGTAATTTTTTTTACACAGAGAGTGGTGGGTCCAAGGAACGTGCTGCTGAGGTGGCGGTAGAGGCAGATAAATTCGGGACTTCTAAGTGACTCTTAGATAGGTATATGGATATTGCAAAATGGTTATGTGGGAGGAAAGGGTTAAATTGAACCTACCTACTTTACTGCCCATTACGCTGCTGGCATTTAGGGTAGTAATGAGGGTCCTTTAAGGATTCTTCATTGTTTTTCCAATAACAATGTTTTTGCTCAGTCAGGGTTGTTAGCCTGAGGTGAACCCCCAAATCTGGAGGACAGGAGGACCACTCTTAGTCTGGCCTCTACCCTTTGACCTGTTCGGCATGAGTGACCCTAACAAGAGCCAAAGCGCAAGGATTTTACTCCAGCCAACCTAGCTTTCTGGGCCGTTGAGGCACACAAGCCTCCAAACCATGACAAGGTTATGGTCCTGGTGAAGGTAAATTGATCTTGGAGTAGGTTAAAAGGTCGGCACAACATTGTGTGCCGAAGGGTCTATGTTGCGCTGTGATGTTCTATGCTCTCTATTCTTAAAGGATCAGCACATTTTCTTGTAAAATCTGCTACTATCTACTACCACGTCAACACTTACTGGATGCCCTACATGACTGATGAGATTTCCCTATGTAAGTAAGATCTTTGGAGTAGTTCAGACCAAGTCCTGCCCACAATTCAGCTGAAAAAAATCTTTGAGAGTCAGTTTAACAAGAGCTACACTTAAGAGGTGTGGTGAACTACATATACCTGTCTGGACACGCCCCCCCACTGACTGCTCCTGTGGCTCCTCCCACATACCATGGCTCCTCCCACAGACCCCGGTATAAAGGCAATTGGAGCCACAGACCCTTCCTCAGTCTCCAGGATGTTGTGTGATGGTCACTTGCTGCTTGTGCTTTCTTCCAGCCAATAAAAGCCTACCTTAACCCACGTCTCAGAGTTATTGATGGTGCATCAAGAGGTATTTAGACAGGCATGCAAATAGGCAGAGGATGGAGGATTGGGGACCATGTGCAGGCAGGTGGCATTAGTTTAAACTGGCCTCATGATCAGCATGGACATTGTGGGATGAAGGACCTGTTCTTGTACAGTAGTGCAATCACCCGAGTTGAGTATGATATTCTCCAAGAGGGTTGTCTATTGGTGGGTCGTCAGATGGCTGTAGAGGCTGATCTGGGATCCACATAACCTGGATGTTTGGGTGGATTCCCTTAATGAAGAACACCTGTGCGTGACTTTGTTTAACGTGAGGAGGCTGATGCACGGACGGCCAGCACGTGGTCCTTGACAGATCAAAGTCAGGGTCCAGACAGCTGGGAACCCTTCACACCTCTGCCTTCACTGCTGTTGTGATGTGTCATCACTTCCGCCACCCTTGTTAGTGAGGTCTCGGTTCGGTCGCTCTTTGTCTGGATCTTACCGCCAGATGACGAACCTCCAGACGACATCGCTTTCTCGGAATCTCAGGACCTCATAGGGCTCTCCCACATAACAAGGTGACAATCCTCAGAGATCTTGTACACCATTGTTCTGTGTTCTAAGCTGACTGTCAAAAAAAGCGTATTTCAGAAAGCCTGTGAAAATGCGCTATCAAAAACAATTTATATTTAAACATTTTGATTAAAAATTACTGTAAGTTTAAAAATACTGAACTACTTAAATAATTTTTTAGTCAGAGTGCAGCCCAGAAAAGATAGAGGAATTCCACATTTATGCAAGAATCTGATAGCAATTATTGAGGAAATGCTTCGAGTTCCATTTACTGTTCCTCTGTAAGATGTGGCCCAGTATCTGCATTTTATGCCACTCCAACCTCACTTTCTTGCCATGCTTTTCAGATACTTTATTTAGATCCTTCACGCTAGTGTCCATACCAACCACATGGGCCCAGTCAGTTTTCATCAAAGCTTTCATTGTTTTTGTAATTTATTTTTTTTAATTGAAGTTCATCATCAAACAAACATTTCTATAAGATGTATTTCAGACATTGTACATATATATCATATAATCATATATGTCACAAATCTCCACATAGTATTTATCTGAGGTATACACTTATAGAAAAGAGTGGAGAGAAAAAAACAAGCAAAAGGAAAAAAACAATGTACAAGTAGGGAGTGATCTTTTTTTACAACATATTCATTGATTTGTGAGAATAAAATCAGGCCAATGAGGCATTATGTAGTTAAACCATTTTTCCCAGTATGAATCAAATTGTTCCAGCTTATGATTAACAGATGCTGCTATCTTCTCCATTTTGTAAATGTCCATTGTAATTTACATCCATGCATTTAAAGTTGGGCTCTCCTGTGACAACCATTTCCTAGTAAGAGTCTTTTTACCAGCCACCAACAGTATATTCATTAAATATTTATTTATTTTCAACCATTCTTGAGGTATATATCCAAAATATATGGTCTTACTCTCTAAGGGTATTTCACATTTAAAGATGTCTTGTAGGGCATTGTGTATCCCCCTCCAATAGTCTTTGATAACAGGGCAGTCCCAAAAAATATGATAATGATTTGCATTTTGATTTCCACAATTTCTCCAGCAAACAGGGAGGTTACTATCATAATGGGATTTCTGAGAGGGTGTAACAAAATATCAAGTTTTTCCATCCAAACTCCCTCCATTTCTGTGAACTGGTACACTTCCATTGATACCTCCATACTGTTGTCCATTCTTCCTCAGATATAATTATCCCTCCTTCTTTCTCCCATTTTGTTTTAATGTATGAAGTCGAATGTGTTTTAAGATTTGACAACCCCTTATATATGCTTGAAATGATTCTACTACTGTTATCTGAATTATATGCTTTTCAAAATAGCACTATCAAGCATGTATTTGCCTTGGTTACATTTTTAAGCGTCTTATTAACATATTGTCGTATCTGTAAATACCGATAAAAATCTTGTTTTTCTAATAAGTGTTTCTCTTTAAGCATTCCAAAACTGAACAGTGTTCCTTCTTTCATTATGTTGCAAAGAACTGTTATTCCTTTAGCTGTCCAGTCCTTAAATCTAGCATCCAATTTATTTGGTGTAAAATCTAAGTCATATGCACACCATTTAAGAATTGCAATATCTCCCTCTAGGTTATTTTCTTTTATAGTAGTTTTCCATATTTTAAGAGTCAATTTCACCCATGGTACATAGTATTTATGTACCTTTGCAGGTTGTTATCAGCCAAAATTGCTTGTATGGGGATGGGAAGTACCCACTCGTCAATGTTTTTCCATTGAGCATCATATGATGGGTTGCACCAACATATCACAGCTCTCAACTGTGCTGCAAAATAATAATCTCTAAGAGAAGGTAGGTCCCATCCCCTCTTTTCCTTTGCTAATTGCAATTTTTTGAGATGAACTCTAGGCCTTTTACCCTGCCAAATATACCTTGATAACATCTTGTTTCATTCATTGAATTGATTTTGATTAATCTCTATTGGTAGGGTCTGAAAGAGATATAACAGTCTGGGCAGTATATTCATTTTAATAGACTCATTCCTTGAACTGAGACTGAAAAAAGGAATCAGGTTCCATCTTGCCATATCTTCCTTAATTTTTTATATAAAGGCTGATGATTACATTCTGATAATTTTGCCAAATCCTTTGGCATAATGATGCCCAAATATTTGAAAGACTCTTTGTGTCATGCCCAGGGGTATCGACTTTCAATTTCTCTTGGTGGGCTATAGTAATATGAAAGTAATTGGGTTTTATCTATGTTGATCTTGTATCCTGATAATTGACCATATTGTTCAAAGGATTGCATCAATTTAGAAAAAGAGTATGTTGGTTGCCCTAGATAGATCAAAATGTCATCTGCGTAACAAGCCAATTTATGCTCTGTCTCTTTAATAGTAATTCCCCTGATATCTTCATTTTGTCTGATGTATTGAGCTAATGGTTCCAGATATAATGCGAAGAGTAGCGGTGATCATGCACAACCCTGTCTCGTGCCCCTTTCCAGGGTAAGACTATTTGATAAATATCCATTGATTTTAATCCTAGCAGTAGGGTTGTCATATAGTGTCTGTATAGTTTTAATAATTGTGTCTTGTAAACCAAATCTATGTAAAACTCTGTAAAGAAAATTGCAATTCATCAAAGCTTTTAAAAGTATCTGTTGCAACACACACACAAAATTCTGGAGAAACTCAGCATTTCAGGCACCATCTATGGAAAAGAGTTAACAGTCAACGTCTCGGGCCAAGACCCTTCTTCAAGACGTAAGAAGCGAGATATCGGCTTTTATTGACTGGAAGAATGAACAACACTACATCCTGGAGAATGAGGCCGGGCATCAGGCCTCAATCGCCTTTATACAGGGGTCTGTGGGAGGAGCCACAGAAGCAGTCAGCAGGGGTCTGTGGGAGGAGCCACAGGAGCAGTCCAGACAGGTATATGTAGTTCACCACAGTCTTGGGCCAAGACCCTTCTTCAGGACTGGAACATCAAATGTTTTCTCTTTTTCAAAGGTGCTGCCTGGCCTGCTGAGTTCCTCCAGCATTTTATGTGTGTGGCTTGGATTTCCAGCATCTGCAGACATTCTCGGGTTTGTGAAAAGTATCTGTTATTTCTTTTTTAGGAGAGTTGCCTCTTCTAATCTTACTCAATTCACTAACTTTATCTAAATTAAAAGATGCAGCAGCACCAAGATAATTCCTTAAAGCTGTTAGATCTAACAGACTTTCCCCCCAGGAAAGGGTGTGTAAAGGGAGCAAAATTTCAATGAAAATACGGAGATGGTTTCAGCCCGGATATTGGGCCTGAGGGCAGGTTTTTTCAATGGTAATTTGGTAAATATGTTCTTCATGCTATGTCAAATTTTGTTCCCATCTCCATGCACATTCTTGAGCTCCCTGGTTGTAAGACACGTGCGCAAGACTTAATTATATGGATAGATGTATCCTGAGAGCTAATTATATTAATTCAAAATAAATTGATCATGACATGTAAGATTGGTGCATAAAGTATTAAGCTGAATGGATCCATTGATCCTGTGCAGGCATTGTTGGGGAGGTCATAAAATGTGAGACAGAATAATTAGATAAAACACAGCATTAAGTATTAAGTAGAAGGAGCTTAAGGTGCTTACTGACTTTGAAGAAATAGAAAAAGGTAGCTTTGCAGAAAATTAGCTGATTGTATTGGAACAGTCGGGACAAATAAAACTGGCCAAGATGGGAAGGTGTTGTTGGAGGATGAAGTGGTCAACTATGATGAGAAAGGACAGCTCCCCAGGTAGCCACTGGAAATACCCTTCAAGACTTTGATCAGAGCACAGTACAAAATTCAAAAGTCAAAGTTCAAAGTACATTTATTAACTTAGTATCTCTACTGTAGGCCAATGGTATAGTGGCATGCTGAATTGAGCGTTGAGCTAGCAACTCGGTATCATAAAAAAGACAGACAAAAATGCTAAAGAAACAGAAAGGTCGCCACCTGATGCGCCACAAGGCTCGGAGAGGAATAACATGTATACTATATACAACCTTGAGAGTTGTCTTCTTATAAGTAGACACAAAACAAAGAAACCCAGTAGAACCAATTAAAAAAGGAAGACAAACACCCAAATATACGGAACAAAAAATCAAACTGTGCAAACAACATTCAGAACTGTAGTTCACAGCCATGAAGCCAATCACAGCTGGTCCAGGAGCCTGTTAGTTGCCGGCCACAACCTCAGTTCAGCGCAGAGATGAGTAAACCTCACGGAGCAGTGAGCTGACCTCTGGCCCATCCCTTGACTCCAGTCCTGACACCCTGACCTTTTCAATCTGGCACGGCACTTAAATCGGCCGAACAGTGGGTCGTTCCTTGCTCTCAGACCTGAGCCCTGCTGCATTGATACACTTTCAGGCCGGGCCTAGGCCCCACCACCTCGATTTGGCCCATAGCCAACCTTTCTAATCTGGTCAGTGTTTAAATCGGTCAAACATCAGCTTACTCGTCACTCTCAGGCCAGGGCCCTGCTGCCTCGATTCCAAGGCAGCTCCAGAATGTCCATACATTGGCTCATTCCTCACTCTTGGGCCCAGGCCCCACTGTCTTGATTCAACCCGTACACATCACATCGCATCCATCCTGCACCTTCGAGACTTCAGTTCACACTACAAAAACGCCGGATCGTACAGTTGGTTCAAAAGCTGAACTCCAAAAGGGAAGTTACAGTTTATTAATCGGTGTGATCGTTTACTAGAAACAGTGTGATTGATAGAATAGTAAGTGGTTTTGTTTTGCTACCGGCAAGTCGACTTATTTATTTATTTATTAT
This sequence comes from Hemitrygon akajei, assembly GCF_048418815.1. Lineage (NCBI taxonomy): Eukaryota > Metazoa > Chordata > Chondrichthyes > Myliobatiformes > Dasyatidae > Hemitrygon > Hemitrygon akajei. The sequence goes on from NC_133129.1 coordinate 176,726,804, forward strand.
TTAATTTTATTTTTATTTTTTTCTTCTATATTATGTATTGCATTGAAATGCTGCTGCTAACTTAACACATTTCACGACACATGCCGGCGATGATAAACCTGATTCTGATTCTGGCACTGTGCTTCACCAACAAGTTAACATTATGCTTCACCAGTGACAACTTTGCTCGGAGCAAACAAAACTCCATGACACTGTTACACCTCAGGCATCGGAGTTCAGAGTTCAATCCCGGCCTCCTCTGTAAGGAGTTTGTATGTCCTCTCTGTGAACACATAGGTTTCCTCCCACAATCCGAAGGCATACTGGTTAGTGGGTTAATTAATCATTGAAAATTGTCTTGTGAGTAGGTGAGGGTTAAATAGGTGGGTTGCTGGGCAGCGCAGCTTGTTGGGCCTGAAAGGCCTATTCTGCGCTGTATCTCTAAATAAATAAATATTTTGGATCCTTTGGTTGGGTTGGAAGTCAGACCATCTAATTCCACGGACAGCTGTGGAGGAAGTCATTGTGTATATGTAAAGCAGTGGTTCATAAGTTCTTGATTAGTCATGGCATAAGTGGTTACAGGAAGAAGGCAGGAGAATGAGGTTGAGAGGGAAAATAAATCAGCCAGGATGGAATAGCAGAGCAGACTCGATAGGCCAAATGGCCTGATTCTGCTCCCATGTCTTATAGTTTTATGGAATGACAAGCACAAGCATATGTTGAAACATTTGCAAATGATCAAGGAAGGGAAATTGAGATTTTGCCCTGAACTCACTGGTGTTTAGAAGGATGGGAGACGATCTTATCGCCACAACAACAACTTCTCACTCAACGTCAGCCAGACCAAGGAGCTGATTATTGACTTCAGAAGGAGGAATTGAGATGACCATGAGCCGGTTCTGATCAAGGTGAAGAGGATCAGCAACTTTAAATTTCTCGGTGTTATCATTTCAGATGATCTGTCCTGGGCCCAGCATGTAAGTGTAATTATGAAGAAAGCAAGCCAGTACCTCTAATTCCTTAGAAGTTTGTGAAGATTCAGCATGACAACTAAAACTTTGGCAAACTTCTATAGATGTGTGGTGGAGAGTATATTGATTGGTTGCATCACAGCCTGATATAGAATCACCAATACCCCTGTATGGAAAAGCCTACAAAAAGTCATGCATACAGCCCAGTCCATCACGGGTAAAGACCTCTCCATCACTGAGCACATCTACATGGAGCACTGTCATAGGAAAACAACCACAATCATCAAGAACACCCACCAACCAGGCCATGTTCTCCACTTGCTGCTGCCATCAGAAAGAAGGTACCCACCAGGAACCTCAGGACCCACCACCAGATTCAACAGCAGTTATTCCCCTTCAGCCATCAGGCTCTTGAAACAGTGAGGATAACTTCACTCACCCCATCACTGAACTATTCCCACATCTATGGACTTCTCTTTTTTCCTTTAATAGTTGCACAGTTGGTTGTCTTCTGCACATTTGTTGTTTGTTGATCCTGTTGGGTGTGGTCGTTCATTGATTCTATAATGTTTCTTGGATTTCCTGCGTATGCTCTAAAGAAAACTAATCTCGCAGTTGCATATGGCAACCTATATACATTGATAGTGAATTTACTTTGAACTTACAATTAAGATTCTCATGGGTATTGTGCGAAGAAGCCATTTCTAGAATCTGCCAGTGGATCACCAGGCAGCAGTACAGAAATGAGGGAAGATCCCTTTATGCAGGGAGGACCAAATCTTTGCAATTCTCTAACTCAATTGGCTCTGTTTGCATCATAAATGAATTTATTGAATGCTGTGTTTGCTGGGTTTTTGTTCACTCAGAGAATCCAATTTTATGTCTACTGCACAGAAAAATTGACTTTCTCAAGAACAGACATGATCTTACTGAATAGTGGAGCAATTTTGATCAGCAGTGTAGTCGCCTGCTATTTCTCACAGGTTGGGGCATAAAGATAGACAGACATCGGAAGAGCAGTATCTCTCACTGTGGGCATTATCCTCTGCTTTATAATGCATTGAATACCGCAGGATATAACGCATCTGTACACAGAAAAACCCCAGCTATTATAGCTTTGTTCACAATGCTTCATGTATTTGACAGTTAGTACCTTTTGAAGTATTGTATTATGAAAACAAACCCTGAACTAATTCAATGCACGGCAAATTCTCAAAAAAAGTTAAATAGTAAACTGTTTTCACAGCTCTTGGTTTAATTACTGTACCTACAGCATTTATTGCACACAGAAAAGACAGTGTTCTTGCTTTTGACCATGTACTTTTGATCGCTGCTGGTGAAGGGATCTGTGAGGGGCCACTCATGTGGCTTGTTGTGGCAGGCAGGTAGGCCTCTTTCTTCATGTGGTGTCACTCTCCTCGATGATGGAGGGGGATGTTACTATGGTTCTGCATTCTGGATTGGACTGTAGACTCTCTCAGACTGTGTTTTTCACCCATTCCTTTCTGTTTCGTTGTGCAAGGGAAGGGTGTTTAGGGTTAATGTTTTTTTTGTGTGAGGAGAGGGGGATTTGGAGATTGTTCTTGTGTTTTGTGCTGGGTAGGGGGATTTAGGGATGATGTTCTTGTTCCGTTTTATGTGGGGGGGGTTCTTTCTCTGTCTCGTGTCTATTTGGAGAAGACAAATCTCAGAGTTGTATGTGGATACATACTTTAATAATAAATGAAGCTTCGAACCTTTGAACTTCCATACTGAGAACAGTATCAATGACGTGTTATTTGCACTGGCTATGACCTAAAAGAAACAGCAACACACACAAAATGCTGGAGGAACTCAGCAGGCCAGGCAGCATCTATGGAAGCAAGTACAGTCGATGTTTCAGGCCAAGACCTTCGGCAGGACTGGAGAAAAAAAGATGAGGAATAGATTTAAAAGGTGGGAGGAGGGGAGGGAAAAAACACAGGGTGATAAGTGAAGGATCCTGATGAAGGGTCTCGGCCCAAAACATCAACAGTGTTTCTTCCTGTGAATGCTTCCTGGCCTGCTGTGCTGCACCAGCATTTTGTGTGTGTTGTTAGGTGATAGGTGAAACTGGGAAGGGGAGGTAAGGCAGGCAATGGGCAGGCAAGGAGGTAAGGTGAGAGAGGGAAAAGAGGATGGGAATGGTGAGGTATTACCGGAAGTTTGAGAAATCAGTGTTCATGTCGTCAGGTTGGAGGCTACCCAAACAGAACAGGCCAGCTTTGCTGAGTACTTTTCATTTTCTGATTGCTAGTTCTTCATAGCTCATATCTATTCCAAATGCTCCTCCTGTCCTGGTTTTAATTAGCTGATTGGATCAGAAAGGAGTTTTGTAGAGAATGTTTTTTCCGTAAGTTTTCAGATTTTGACCTCAGCAGGTTTGTTTCCCCCAGCGGATCACGATCGAGGTAGACGTTTGGTTTGCAAATGCCAAACACCTGTGTATAATGTCTACATATAGAGGAAGATTGGAGCTTTGGTTGAATGGTGCCACAACAACATCTTACTCAACATCAGCAAAACCGAAGAGCTGACTACCAACTACAGGAGGAAGAAGCTGGCGGTCCATGAGGGGATCTGAGGTAGAGAGGGTCAGTAACTTTAAATTCCTTGGCATTATCATATCAGAGGATCTGTCCTGGGGCCAGCAAGTAAGGGAGGAATGGCAGTGTCTCGACATTCGGACATTTGATTCAGCAAATCACCAAACCCATTGACAACCTTCTAGAGATGTGCGGTGGGGAGTCGCCTAACTGGCTGCATCACAGCCTGGTATGGAAACACCAACGTTCAGGAATGGAGAGGTCTGCAGAAAGTGGTGGACACAGTCTAATCCGTCACAGGCAAAGCCCCCACCCCCTCCACTGAGCACATTGACACGGAAAGCTGCCACAAGGAGGCAGCACCCACTAACAAGGACCCTCACCATCTTGAAAAGGCAGGGTGTTGGGGCCAGCGGCGAGGGTGGAGCTGGTTCTGACCGTTGTTTCACGACGTTTACTCCACTTGTTGCTGAATTGGCTGTGGGCCTGCTTTGGCTGCTCTGCGTCCTTGTGTTTACTCTGCTAAGTGTTGAACTATGGGTCTGCTCTCGGCTTCACCTGAGGACTCACTTTCGTTCGAAATGCTACTTGTTCACTTTTATTGTTTGCACGATTTGGTTTTTTTTTTCTCTCTCTGCACTTTGGGTGTTTGTTGGCATTTTTTAGAACATAGAACAATACAGCACAGTACAGGCCATTCAGCCCACAATGCTGTGCCGACCCTTAAACCCTTGTAGATTCTTTTGGGTTTCTCGTTTCGTAGCTGCCTGTAAGGAGGTGAATCTCAAGGCTGTATAATGTATATGTACTTCGATAATAAATGCACTTTGAATCATCCAGGCCATGCTCTTTTTTCACTGCTACCTTAGGTCCCACACCACCAGAGTCTGGAACAGTTATTAACCTTCAACCATTAGGCTCCTGAACCAGAATGAATAACTTTACTCACCTCAACTCCGAACTGTTTCTACAATCTACAAACTCACCTTCAAAGACTGTTTACGTCCTCAGTATCTTTTTATTTGCACCATTTGTCTTTGTTTGCACACTTGTTGCTTGCCACTCTTTATGGATAGCTTTTTTCATAAATCCTAATGTATTTCTTTATTTTTCTTTAAATGCCTCCAAAATTATTGAATCTCAAGGTACTATGTGGAACTTTGATAATAAATTTTACTTTGACTTTGCAGGCTGAACTCTACTTTTCTGAAGTGTGACTTGATTAAAATTAATGGAACTGAACTTCAGAAGCAATGTGCAGTGTGTGGTCCTATCGTACAGCACAAGTGACAGACATCGAATATCTTATTAGCCATGATGCTCTGGTACTCACTGTGTGAGGCAGGCCTGAAGAAATGCTTCCCACTGAAGCATTAACTGTTTCTGTCTTCACAGATGCTACCTGACCCACTGACTGTCTCCAGCATTTTCTGTTTTCTTTTTGATCATTTGATTTTGTTTGTGTGTAGTTTTTCATTGATTCCATTGTACTTCTTGGTTCTACTGTGAATGCCCACAAGAAGACGTATCTCAGATAATATATGGTGACATATACGTAATTTGATAATAAATTTACTTTGAAGCTGGATCATTGTATTTTGCCTGTCATTTTGTGTGATCATTTTTGATTGGCCACGATCCCTCTACTGTATATTTAAATATTAATACAGGCTTTTTGTGTTGTAATCAAAAAGCACACTGATTAATGGTAATCAGACTGTTTATTGTCAGCTAATTTGGATCCAGCAGGAAAACCCCTACATGCTTGGTCTGTCCGGAAGAGAGTCTGCAGATATATTTTAAAGAACTGAGCATCACTGGGCAACAGTGGCATGGGAGGTAATACTAGTTGTGGGACTGCTCGGGCGACAGAAGCATGCTGATCAGAAATCCTGACCATATTCTGCATGCTTTCTGCATCTCTGCACTTAGTGTACTCACCCCCGAATTCACAAGATAACAGGTACGTACCAGTTCAGAAACTTGAGGATAGAAGCCGAGATTGCCACTCCAAAGCAATACTTTCAGAGTTAAAATTCTTCTGGACTAGCCCTTGAATGAGGTGTGCCTGTTGTCTTGGATAAATATAAAATCTCATGGAACTATTTGAAGAGGACAAAACCTATGCCTGATCTTGTAAGTCATGTTAAGAAATAGCCATGTTGTTTAAAAAGTGCTATCCAATTCTCTGTCATATATTCCTACTCTATTTTGCTTGGAATGAGTTGTGCTCATTCGATATTCAACTGGAGTGTGAAAGATCAGATTTGGCTATCGAAAAGGGGGACTGAGTTCTAGAGCTGTGGGGTAATGCTGCAGCTCTATTGAGCCATGGTTAGAACACACATGGAATTTTGCATTCAGTTCTTGTTGCCTCATTATAGGGAAGATGTAGAGAAGGTGCAGAGGAGATTTACAAGGATGGTACCAGGGCTAGAGAGCATGTTTTATCGGGATAGATTGAACAAGCCAGGACCTTTCTCTTTAGAGCAAAGGAGGATGAGAGGCAACTTGATAGAGATGATAGGCTTAGATTGAGTGGACAGCCAGAGGCTTTTTCCCAGGGTGTTAATGGCTGATACCAGGAGGCATAATTTTAAGGTGACTGGATGATAGTACTGGGGAGTTCTCAGACGCAAGATTTTTGTTTTACACAGAGTGGTGAATGAGTGGAATGCCCTGTAAGCAACAGATAGGAACACTTAAAATAAGCAGATGGATAATAGAAAAATGGAGGGCTATGTAGGAGAGAAGGGCTAAATTGATTGCAGAGTAGATTAAAAGGTCAGCACAACATTGTGGGCTGAATGGCCTGTACTGTAGTAGTGTTATATGTAATGCCTCCAAAATTACTGCAATGCAGAATCAATGTAGTCTGCCACTCAGGTCTGTGCATCGGGACTTGAACCTTCTACATTAGGAGGTGAAAGTTTGTAAGGATGTACAGATGGGCAGAATGGCTACACTATAAAGTTAACATCAGAGTGCGTCCCACCTGAGAAAGGCTCAAACCCATTCCACTCAAATGGGAATGCACTCCAGCTGTAGTAGAGGCAATTACAAGCTAATGCTGTGGTGTTTATTAGATAATGAGTCAAAATGAAACCACGAATGTTGGGAGTATTGTACAATTTGCAAAGCAAATTTTGTTTTCCTTGGCAGGTTTTGTAGCTTAGCCAGAAATGACAGTGTAACCGGAGTCTGGAGTGAACGGCATCTCCTTTGGAGGTGATATCACACTGTTTCAGAGACAGCAAGAAATATAATTGCACTGTTCTGTCATAGCTGGTGAAAATCTGCTTCGAGATCTGTTCGACTTCATAGGCTTATGCAGAATTGATTAAAATGTTTGGAGAAATCTACAGTTCCAACACATGCTACAACAATAAAATAAAATTCCATGCTTACCAGCCAAGAGCAGATTTTCTCTGTCTGCGTGCGTCCAGGTTCCATCTTGTCACTGCAGTTGGTTTTGCAGCCAAGCAGTACAAAACCATGCCAACTGCAAATCTATATTGTAGATAACAGACTGAGCAGCAAATCACAGCCTAAAGATATCAGGTTTATTTTTTAAAATATTTTGCAATGGCACATACCAAAGTTTACTGCTGGCCTCTGGTTAACGCAAATTATATTTTCCCATCTAGAAGGATAAGTATCAATAATTCATTGACAAAACAAGGCAGTTATGATACTAACAGAACTTAGCAAGCACTTTTCTAAATGAAAGAAAAATAGATTATGAATTGCTCAGCAATAAGACATTTAAGTTCCTTTCATTAAGTAATGGGTCTTGTCTGTGAACAACATGGAAGATAAAATACCTTATATTTCAAAGTTTGTCAAATTAATTGCCACTTCAGGAGGATTATTTGGTCAGTTTAAGGAACTACTGCATTCTCAACTCGTACCTACAAGTATCTGGGAGTACAGTTAGACGAGAAGCTAGACTGGACTGCCAACACAGATGCCTTGTGCAGGAAGGCACAGAGTCGACTGTACTTCCTTAGAAGGTTGGCGTCATTCAATGTTTGTAGTGAGATGCTGAAGATGTTCTATAGGTCAGTTGTGGAGAGCGCCCTCTTCTTTGTGGTGGCGTGTTGGGGAGGTAGCATTAAGAAGAGGGACGCCTCACGTCTTAATAAGCTGGTAAGGAGGGCGGGCTCTGTTGTGGGCAAAGTACTGGAGAGTATAACATCAGTAGCAGAGCGAAGGGTGCTGAGTAGGCTACGGTCAATTATGGAAAACCCTGAACATCCTCTACATAGCACCATCCAGAGACAGAGAAGCAGTTTCAGCGACAGGTTGCTATCGATGCAATGCTCCTCAGACAGGATGAAGAGATTAATACTCCCCAATGCCATTCGGCTTTACAATTCAACCGCCAGGAGTAAGATATGTTAAAGTGCTGGGGTTAGGGCTCAATGTATTTAAGTAAACTACTTAAGAACTTTTTAAAAGCTATTATTAATGCTTTTTGAGAGGGCGATTTTAGATGCATATCATATTTTTACTGAGTTAAGTATTGTATGTAATTAGTTTTGCTACAATAAGTGTATGGTACATTGGAAAAAATGTTGAATTTCCCCATGGGGATGAATAAAGTATCTATCTATCTATCTATCTATCTAAATATAAGTATTTTGAAGCATTCGGTAGACCTTCAACCACATGCATGATGTTTTCATTACACCTACTGAGCAGAAGATGATTTGTTCCACTCACTGATCATAGTTGCCTGTTGATTCCTTCCAGCTTATTCTCAATCCTTTTTTATTTTAACCTTTTGCTTTGTTTAAATTGGGGCAATTTAATGCTCATTTATACCACATTCTAATTTCAGTCTTACATTTAACCAATAGCGCACTAATCGCAGTACTTAATGATCCATGGTTTCGGTGTTCATATTATTCAGTAAATCTACACTGGTTTATTTTCATCTCCTTTTATACACTTGCATATTATTTTACATATTTTCATTTTATTATATTTGGAACAGTAAATACAGCCTGCAGAGGAAAGCAGCTTCATAAGTCACAAGTTTTACTGAATTTGTGAGTTGTTACAAAGATAAAACACTCCAGATGCCAGAAAGCTGAACTGCGTACAGTAAGTGTTGGAAAGTGCTCAGTGACTCTGGCAGGAAAGAAGGTAATGTTTCAAATTACTGACCTTTCAATCAGTTCTTAAAGTTCATCAACATGAAATGTCAGTTCTGCCTCCTTCTCCTCAGATGCTACCTGAACTGCCGAGTATTTTCAGACTGTCTACTTTGAATACAGTTTAAATAAATTTTGGGCTGTGATTGGAATATTTTTCTGGTGAATGTTGCTTATCCGATGCTATGTACCTGTGATGCTACTGCAGGTAAGTTTTTTAGTAGACCTGTACGTACACGGACTTGTGCAATAAACTGAACCGAAACCAAACAATAGCAGCACTAAATCCCATGTGCATATCTTCATATCAAACCATGTCAATACTGGTATTAACATTATACTTGGAACATATCTGTAAGCCTAAACCACTAACAAGTGAGGCAGTGCAAACAGTAGTGAAAAAGAGAGATAATTTTAAGACCTATGATCCATCCAAAAAACACAAACAAGATCAAAATCAATAAAATCATTGATACTTGTACCCAGCTTTGTCCAAGAAGAGTTTTTTTGTCATATATGTCAGAAAAGCACTATATCCTTTGTCAAGATCAAAATGCTCCCTGACCTATTTGTGTATATTTTTGAATTTTCAACAGTTTTAAAGAACCTTGAAACAAACTCCTCTAGTCATTTAGTGAAAAGATTTAGTTATGTGAGTTGAAATACAAAAATAACTTTTCACTTTTTCCTGTCACTTGTCTTCTGATTTCTAAAGCAAGAACTATTTATTCTTTGAAGATTATGTGCATTCCTCCCACCTAGATTATAATCAGTAAATTTGTTTCATTATTCATTGACCATGATCCATTTTCCACAGAAAAACATGACAAGAACAATTTAAGTTTAAGTTGTGAAATCTCATCTTAAAGGCTAGCTTTTTTTCCCCAAAGTCTAGGGAGAACTTCAAAACTTATTGTCTTTCTTCAGTCATTGGTCCAGTTCACTATAGTTCAATAACCCTTTCTTCATGTGTAATATCAAGCAGATGAATTAAAATCAGAAATAAAAACAGAAAAAGCTGAGAATACACTGCAGGCCAGGCAGTATCTGTGGAGACTGAACTTGTTAAAAGATCTTGGTCAAGTGATGCCCTGATATATGGTCTCGAACTGAAACATCAACCATCCATCTGCTTCCAGAGATGCAGTTAGACCCACTGACTTCCTACGACAGTTAGTTTTATTGCTAAAGGTTTAGGTCTATGAAGTTCTAGCAAGCAAAATAGAATTTTAAATGCATTTGATTACTTTTGAGAGTCTGGCAATCAACAATTCCATGTGAAACTTTATTTTTGTCTCTTTTAATTGGAACGTGGAAGGTAGTCACTCTCCAGCACCATTTTCTCCACACTGTGAACCGGGATGGCATTGGACACTGGAGCAAGCTGTGGGTAAGCTTTGGGAAGACAGTAAGTCTCAGAAGGTGATGTATGCAGAGTGACTAGACAAGCACTGGCATTGAACAAAATATCACACTAGCTCCACAGAGGAATTTGTATTTGTTCCAGTTGGTCATATGAATGACTTCCAGCATGTAAATACACCGATGAGAAATGTACACATACAGAATGTGTAAAATACAGAGTACACAAGACTTTATTTTGGAATTGATTTTCCATTCACAATAACCTACTCTGGAATCCAAAGCAACATAGGGTGACATACATTCAAGACGAGTTTCTCAGCTTTCTTCAGCTGGATAGATTTTAACCCTTTTAGTGTCAAGGAACATTGTCATACTCCAAAGCATATAGGCAATGCAATAAGGTTTAAATTATATTTCTGGAGGTGAGCAGTAGGAAATATGGATTAACTTTCTTTACTGCCGAGCTTCCCAACACCCTGGCTAGCAAATTCCAGCTCCTAACGCAAGAAACATAGAATTATAGAAACTTGCATTAATATAGCATCTGTTGTATCACAAAATACATCATAGCCAATGATATACTTCAAAAATGTAGTCATTGTTATTTATTTTTGTATTTATTTAGAGATACAGCACGGTAACAGGCCCGCGCTGCCTAATTAATCCCAAGTGACCAATTAACCTACTAACCTTTACACCTTTGGAATGTGAGAGTAAACCGGAGCACCCGGAAAAACAAACTAATGCAGTCACGAGTAAAATGTACAAACTCCTCCTAGACAGCAGCAGAAATTGAACCTGGTTTTGCTGGGACTGTAAATAGTTACGCTACTGTCCTGCCCCGGGGAAGATCACTGAAATTCCATGAAAATGATTGGCTCATACTTGTATTGATAACTATTGGGAAGAACTTTTTATCTGTTTGAAATATTGATCCTCTGTTTAATTTTGCCTTGGGAAGATAGCACTTACGTAGGACAACAGTCCGTCTGTGCTGCTCTGAGCTTTCCCCCGATTTTCCGCTCACACTATGGACTGGAACGTGAACACTCAACTTCTGATACAAAGGTGAAGGTACTACATTTTGGAAGCAGAGCACAGTCTATTCAGAGCTGGTGTTCACAACTTAATTTCTTCAGGCAACTGCTTTTAAAGAAATATTTAATACTTTACACGCAGGTTTTCCAACTCAGAAACCACAGGATATTCTAGTCCATCTCTGCCATCCAAACATACCTTCCAGTCATCCATTTTCAGTATAAATATCAGTAGGTGTTCCGTTATTGGAACATTATTTCTGTGGCTTTTCACCAATTAAAAACACACGCCGTCTCATTCCTTTGTAGATCGGACACCATTTTTCAGAAGCTCAGGGAAATTTCTCCAGGAGGTGTGTGGAGAGTTGCAACAAAATTGGAACACAGTGCTTTGAAAACTTTCAAACTCGAATCAACTGGCCATTTGTGACATGAGATCACAAAGACCTTGGCTTGCCCTTGTCCAGTGTTGTCAAGTAGAAACGGATGGCGGCCACAAGGATAATACCTATGCTAGCAACAAGCAAAATGCTTGAGAAACTCAGCAGGTCAGGCAAATTGACACTTGATCTTTTGGGTCAAGTACCTTCATCTGGACTGGTTCCAGCAACCGCAGTCAGTCACTTGTGTCTCCAATACATGAACTAATTGTCTTTAGAGTCATATACATAAATACACACCACATACACACCATGTACATACACACACGCACACACAGAGGTCTATGCAACTCACAGATAACTGAAAAATCTCCAGCTCCTGTCAGTGATGACTGTGAAGCATTCACAATGATCAAGTTGCACTTGCACACTTTGTGAAAGTATCTTACTTACTTTTAACAACAAGGCACAGAAAAATTATCAATATATGCATGCATACGCCATGCAAAGGAACACTGAGATGGCATGCACTAATGGTGTCAGTTGCTCACTTGTTATTGACTAATCTAATACAACATTCCACATGTCTGGATAGTCAATCAGCCACATGTGGCAAATGGATAACATACTTGACAGAAACTCAAAAAAAAAAGATTCTGCAGATGCCGGAAATCCAGAATAACACACACACAGACATGTTGGAGAAACTCAGCAGGTCAGGCAGCATCTATGGAGAGAAATAAACAGTCCATGTTTGGGCTGAGACACTTCACCCTGATGAAGAGACTTGGCATGAAACAATGACTGTTTATTCCTCTCCACAGATGTTGCCTGACCTGCTGAGCTCCTCCAGCATGTTGTGTGCTAACATACTTGACAACACTGGCCAAATCTGAGGTTTCCCCTCAACATTATTTAAAATGACTGGTTGGTTCTTCAGCACAGAGTCCCCAGGCACAATTACTTGAACTATTTGTTTGGCACGAACTCTAATACAATGTACAAAATAATTGACCAAAACCTAGAGAGCATTGCAGGGGTTGGGGGTTAGAAATCCGAGAAACTTCCTGGTGTATTAAAATACTTCAATGTTGATTTCTTCAAGAACATTTGACATTTTAGAAAGATACAATGCATTTAAAAATATTCAAATATTTCACATTTTTAATAAACACATTCACCCACATTAAAAAGTCGGGATATTTTGTAAAATTGTTGGAACTTTCACCATGTCCAAGAAACTCTCTGGAAATCTCCTGTGACTCCACAACTTACTTCTATCAGCAGGAATTATTTTAAAGTTTGTGTGCACGTTAGGGTTGCCAACTGTACTGATCATTTTGGAGTCTGCATGGATTAATCTTCAGAATATAGCTGCAGGCAAGTCATGGAGAAAATCAAAGCAAGACTGAAATATTTCTTGTCCCCAATTCTTTGCAAACATTACCACTTATTTATTGATTTACATAATGTTATCATCACTAACAAAAATAATGCAAATTCCTAATTGATGGAATGAACACCAGTCCTGCAGTGCTCTAGGGGAGGAAGTTTTATGACTGAGAGTCGGTGATAATGATATATTCCCAGTTTAGGATCATGTGCACCACACAGGAAGGACAGCCTGGAGGGAAACACGTAGTTGGTGGTATCCCGGTGCATCTTTTGTTCTTCTGCAGGGATCCTATAGATTGTGGGTTTGGGAGACGCTGTGAAAGTAGGCATGGAGTAATACCGAATGGAATAAAGGCCAGTGTGATAACTGCACCTAGGCCACACTGTTGTTGTCCACACTGCACCGCGTCCAGCAGTGATGAAGGAATGAATATTGACGGCGGAATCTAGTTAGTCATAGTACACATATTGCAGATGGGAAAGGATAGGGTGAATGATTGCAATCAAGAATTATTGGACAATGCAGATGAATCATTTGGTGAGGTGATCCATAGTAATGAGAAGTGATCAATGCCTCTAAAGATACTTTCAACAGGAGTTAGGGTGGAGAAAGGAAACGTGCCCTTTGGCACAACTCATCCATGCTGGCAAAAATGGCAACAATAGCTAGTCCCAATTGCCCAGATTTGGCCCATATCTCTCTAACCTTTCCTATTTGTACACCTATCCAAATAGAATCATCTAGCACGGAAGTAATCACTTAAGACCACCTGGTCCCTACTGATCCAAGATGTCTATCTAAGCTGGTCCTATATGGCCCACATCCCTCGACACATTTCATTTTCATGTACCTGTTCAACTGCCCTTCATATACCTGGCTCAATCACCTCCTCCAGCAGCTCATTCCATATATGGGACATCTCCTGGGTGAAAATATTGTCCCTCGGGTTCCTCTTAAATCTTTCCCCTTTCGCCCGAAACCCATGCCTTCTAATCCTTGATTCCCCAACATCTGGGAAAACGTCATCGAAATGTCATTGTCGTACCAGCCAGAACTCCCTCCTCTGGCAGCAAATTCCAAATAGCTAGCACCCTGAGTGGCAACCCTGTTTGTGTGTGTGTGTGTGTCTGTCTGTCTGCCTGTGCGAACGGGGAAACTTACCCAACAATGTAAGAACAGTTCATATATATTTATATATTATATATAGAATAGATATCAAAAATATATCACCAAATGGCACAAACTATTCCTGATTACAAATAGGGCAAAAAGGTCCTATCTTCAGCCAGACTTACGGAGACGTTTCGGAGCTCTTCGACCGAGCTGACCACCCTGTAGCCGAGCTGCACCAGGGTCAGGTTGCAGATATCCTGCACCAGCTCCACCATGTCGAAGGTGAGCTTGAGCCTCCAGCCCTCGGCAGTGGCGGCCGAGTCCCTCACTGTGGCGTACTTGTGGTTGCCTGAGGCGCCGGCGCCCCTCGTGTTGTTGAGGATCCACCTCCTCACGCTGGCATCGAGTGAGGCGCCGAGGAAGCGGTAGATCTCTTGCGCCTTCTCCTCGGGCCGCCTGGCCAGGTCCTCGTAGCGGACCAGCATGTAGCGGCCCTTCAGCCAGCGGGGCCGGGCCAGGCCGGTGGCGGCCGAGCGGAGCAGGTCGCCGCATGTGGAGCTGAGATGCGAGGCGTCCAGGTTGTAGGGCCTGCGGCCGCTGTTCCGCCACACCTTCCAGGCGCGGAAGCTGTCAGGGAAGGTGTCGATGCGCGAGGCCAGGATGGCGCGGGGGTCGCGCACCAGCTGGATCACCTTCATGTTGAGACGCGGGTCCTCCAGCAGCGCGCGCACGTCGCCCACCTCGGGCACGCGCACCGTCTTGATGGCGACGTGGTGGCGTCGGCGGCAGGCTCCCGATGCCAGCGTCAGGTTGAGGGCCCCGCAGCGGCGCACGCACTCGCCCTCCTCCCAGCGTTCGCTGGCGGCAGCCGCCTCGGCCCTCTCCCCGCCCAAGGGCCACGCGGCACACACGGGCGGCGAGCACAGCGCCTTGCTGGCGCCGCGGCGGAACAGGCGCTGGGTGCTGTGCTGCTCGGGCGTCGGCCGGATGTAGGCCTCCAGGTCGTGCAGGCGGCAGCTAAAGAGGCCCCGCAGCAGGTCGCGGTAGGCGCCGAGAAGCAGGCGGCGGCCGTTGGCGGGGGGCCGCACCCGCAGGCTGGTGTTGATCAGGCTGGTCTGCACGTGGTAGAGCGGCTCGAACAGGTAGAAGATGTCCGAGTGCTGGTTCAGCAGCTGCCCGATAAAGGAGGAGCCGCTGCGGGTGGTGGCCAGCACCAGGATGTGGCTGACCGGTCGGCTCCTCGCGCCGTCCTCCTCCTCCTCCTCCTCCTCCTCCCCCTCCCCCAGCCTTGGCTGGCAGGAGGCGCCCGTCCCCGGCTCACAGCCGCCCCGCTGCTTGGCCACCTGGCAGATGGCGAAAGGCTTGGCGATGAAGGTCCGGATGGCAGTGTACTGCACGGCCAACGAGGCGGCCACCAGCAACAGCACCGCCTTCCAGGAGCACTGCATAGCCGTGGGTTTGGCTCCCCTCATTCGGTGTCCAGTGCTGCTCCCTGCAACGACATAAAACCCAGAGCAAGTCAACACATGGGACCGAGGACCCTCATCCAATAGTCTTCTAGAGGGTTGGGTTGAAGCAGAGGAATAGGAGACCACTTGCGCCTGCTCTACCACCCGTGGACATCACAGCTTATCCGATGGTTACCATCGACTAATCTGATTTTGGCCTCAGCTCCACATTTAGACCAAACTCATAAGAAAAAGAAGCAGGAAGAGATTGCTTGGGCCCCCTACAGCTAGCCTACCATCTGTGGCTAAAGTGATGGTTACGTTTCATTGGTACCTTGATTAATCTGAAGAAAGGAGAGACTGCAGGCACTGGAAACTGGAGAAGCAAGCAACCTGCTGAAGGAATTCAGCGGGTTGAGCAGCATCTTTGAGGGGAAGGAAGTAATGACATTTCAGTTTCAGAACCCTGCATTAGTGCTGAGTTCCTTCATCAGACTGACCAATCCAATGTTGGCTTCAGATCCACAGTTCCCCGTAACCTTTGAACCCATTAGAAGCAGGAATCAGAGGTCAGTCAGCCCTTTCAACTTGTAATACCATTCCTTAACATCAAGGCTGATCTGATCATCGGCTCAGCTGCACAGATATATTCAACCCCTGAGTTATAGAGCCATGGAGTATGGAAGCAGAACCCTTGGCCCAATTTGTCTTTGGCAACCAAGTTATCTATGTGAGCCAGTCCATCTTGCCCAGTATGACCCAAGCCCACCCCAACCTTTCCTATCTATGTTCCTACTTAAGTTTCTTTTAAAAGTCATAATTATACCTTTCTCTGCTAATTTGGATATACCCACTATCTTCCGGAAACTATTGCCCCTCAGATCCTTCTTAAATTGTTCTGCTCTTAGTTCAGGATATGTCCTCTCTTTACAGACTTGCTACTCTTGATTCCCCCATAGTCCAGGAATCTGTTCAACCCTGACTTCATTGCATTCAGTGTCACAACTAACTAGGGCAGAAAGTTCCAAACTTCCACAAGCCTCTAGGAGATTAAATTCCTTCTTGGCTCATTCACGAGGAACTGATTCTTTATCTAAAGACCCCTCTCCCTGGTTCTGTACTCTTCCCACCAGGAAAACTATCTACCTTGTCCAGAAACCCTCATAACTTTATATATTTCAGTAACACCATCTCTATTCTATTCTATGAACTCATATGAGCAACACGGCAAAATAAAATATATTGAAACAATATATTAAGACAAGGGATTCCGCAGAATCTGGATATCCAGAGAAGTGCACACAAAATGCTGGAGGAACTCAGCAGATCAGGCAGCATTAATGGATAGAATAAAGAGTTGACATTTTGAGCTGAGAGTCCTGATGAAGGTTCTCAGCCCGAAATGTTGTCTGTTTATCCCTCTGTAGAGGAACTACCAGACCTGCTGTTACTCTTCAAATTAACTCTCCTTTGTTGAACACAGAGAAGGCATGGTCAAGTACACTATCCAGTCAGATCACAGCTCCTGTACCTCAACCCTACTCCATTCCTCTGATTCCCTTAGTTTGTTTAGTATAATTAGCCTGGCTGTGAGATGTTTGACTTAAACACTTTTCCACAGAAAAAGCAAAGCACTGCAGTATGTTGGTCAACTGAGCAAGTTTACCCAAGAAAATTTACTCCTCAGAAGTCAGATTTCCCTGCAAATTCTGCTCAGTGGAACGAAATCGGCTTGTATTAGATTGATAACGAGGATAAATCTTCAGTCAACTGTCAGTCTTCAGTCAGCTGTTCAAAGTTGTTAACGTGGATTTGGCAGTGGTAATGATAGTGAGACTATCAGTGTTCACAATTATTACTCCATAAAACTGACATCAACTTTAGAATTTTCTTGCACGTGTGGTTTACCACAGAATTACTCAAGTTGCTGTCAGCAGTTCAGTGCCCCTCTACACTGTTCTAATGATGTTGAGATTAACATGGGGATCAACAAAAAAAAATACAATTGAACTAATTGCTTACAAAAACTGAAGAGCACACCAGCTAGGAGGAGGCATACTCGTCTCCCCATGACAACAGAAGTTTGAGTGGAAGAATAGCTGTGAGAGACCCAAGCAGCTGATTTTAAATAGATTGACTATTTACAAAGATTTCTTAAAATCTCTCATACATTGGAGGAGTTTGAGAGACGTTTGGATAGGCATATGGATGTAAGGAAGATGGAGGGATATGGACATGATGTAGGTAGGAGGAATTAGAACACAGAACAGACATCTACAGCACATTACGGGCCCTTCGGCCCACAATGTTGTGCCGACCATATAACCTACTCTAGAAACTGCAAGGAATTTCCCGAGTGCATAGCCCTTTATTTTTCTAAGCTCCATGTTCCCATTTAAGAATCTCTTAAAAGACACTATTGTATCCGCCTCCACCACCATCGCTGGCAGTGCATCCCACGCACCCACCACTCACTGGGTGAAAAACATACCCCTGACATCCCCTTGGTACCTATTTCCAAGCACCTTAAAACTATGCCCCCTCGTGTTAGCCATTTCAGACCCGGGAAAAAGCCATCCACATGATTAATGCCTCTCATCATCTTATACACCTTCTCATCCTGTCACTCCAAGGAGAAAAGGCCAAGTTCACTCAACCTATTTTCATAAGGCATGCTCTCCAATCCAGGCAACATCCTTGTAAATCTCTGTACTCTCTCTATATTATTCACATCCTTCCTGTAGTCAGGTGACCAGAACTGAGCACAGTACTCCAAGTGGGGTCTGACCAAGGTCTTATATAGCTGTAACATTACCTCAGGGCTGTTGAACTCAATCCCACGGTTAATGAATGCCAACACACCGCACACCTTCTTAACAACACTGTCAACTGGACAGCGGCTTTGAGTGTCCTATACACACAGACTCCAAGATCTCTCTGATCCTCCACACTGCCAAGAGTCTTACCATTAATATTATATTCTGCCTTCAAATTTGACCTTCCCAAATGAACCACCTCACACTTATCTGCCACTTCTCAGCCCAGATCTGCATCCTATCGATGTCCTGACAGCCCTCCACACTATCCACAACACCCCCAATCTTCGTGTCATCAGCAAACTTACTAACCCTCCCTTCTACTTCTTCATCCAGGTCATTTATAAAAATTCACAAAGGGGCGGGGGGGGGGGGGGGGTCCCAGAACAGATCCCTGCAGAACACCACTGGTCACCAACCTCCATGCAGTATATGAACCATCCCCAACCACCCTTTGCCTTTTGTGGGCAAGCCAATTCTGGATCCACAAAGCAAGGTTGCCTTGGATCCCATGCGTCCTTACCTTCTGAATGAGTCTTGCACGTGTTTGGTCTTTTTTTGCTGTTTTTTGTTTGATTTTGTGTTTAGACAGTTCAGCATAACATTGTGGGCTGAATGGCCTGTTCTCTGCTCTATGTTCTCACAGACAACTTCATAAATTTAAAAGATTAAAAACATTTCCAAGAATTTATTCAAAATATCTACAGTGATATATAATTCAGATTTTTGTTTAAAAATTCTAATTTTCTAAAATTATTTAGAAGTTTCTGAGGATGAGTCACCTCTCAACTCTAGGAGATATCTCAGGTGTATCTTGAGTACTGTCAGTTTTCATGATCTCATGAGCTAATCTATTTTTGACTGTCCCAGCTAATGTCACTTGTCAGTGCTGAAGGCTCTCCCGTGAAAAACTCTTTCAGTGTTTTGCACAAGTTCTTGGTGGGAGCGTCACTGTGGGAAATCTCTGTTGAGGTTGGTGGTAAGCAGTGTTGGCCGGCAGCTAACTTCAACATCTGGGCTGTACATCTGGCCAAATCTAGCTGGCGAAATAACAGTGCGAGTTCACAGTGCACCGCAGTATTACTCCACATATTGGCCATAAACACAAGAGGTTCTGCTGATGCTGGAAATCCAGAGTATCACACACAAAATGCTGGAGGAACTCCATAGCTCAGGCAGCATCTGGAGAGAAAATAAATCGATGATGTTTTGGGCCACGATTCTTCATCAGGATTGGAAAAAAAGGGGGAGGGGAAGGAGTACAAGCTGGAAGATGAAAGGCTAAGCCAGGTGATGGAGAAGATAGGTGGGAGGGGATTGGGGATGAAGTAAGAAGCTGTGAGGTGATAGGTGGAAAAGGTAAAGGGCTGAAGAAGGAGAAATCTGATAGGAGAGGAGAATGGACCATGGGAGAAAGGGCAGGAGGGGCACCAGAGGGGTAATAGTCAGGTGAAGTGAAGAGAAGAGAAGGGCTAAAAGCAGGGCCAGAAGGGAAAATGGAAAAGCAGAGAAGGGAGGAGGGGTTATGGAATTAAAGGAGATCACTGACTTAAGAGTCTTAACTGCTGTTCAATGTATGCACAAATTCTGATGAATCTTGGGAACACACTACCATTTTCACATGGATGGTTACAACTGGCTAATTTTTGTAAATTTGGGAGATTTCCTGGACCCCAGAGGATGTAGTAAATGTTGAACCATTTGATCATGCCCAGCTCTGGCTCATTGTTTACACGATGACTTGGTCTTTAACCTCTTTGTTCTGAATGGATGATCAGGTTACCCCTCACATTTTCAGATTTTATTACAGAAAGTAATTCTTAGGATACTGCCATTAAGGGACAGGGTAGTGTTTATTGACCACTTCTCGTTGCCCTTAAAGTGTTTTAAAATTGCAACAGAGCGGCTGAGTCAACTCTGCAGAGGAGTTGCCTGATTTAGACCTGATAACAAAGGAAGAACATTAATATACATCCAGATTGTGGTTGTCTCTGGTTGAATGAGTGGGGACTCAGTTGGTGAAACTCTTACCTCTAAAAACCTGAGGGTTCAAATCATGCTTCTGCACAGAAATTCAGGCTGATAATGAGGGAGTGCTACATCCCCTCATCCTTCAGAGCTTTTGCTATTCAAGGTGCGAGGGGAGCAATTTAAAAAGATCCCGAAGGGCAACTTTCAAGCAGACAGTGGTGAATATGTGGAATGAGCTGCCAGAGGAAGTGATTGAGGCAGGTACAACAGAATCAAAGGAGTACTTGGCCAGGCATGTGGAAGGGTGGCAGCCTGGAGGAATATGGGCCAAATGCATGATCTGGTCAGCTAGGTGGACATGGTCAGTATGGACTTGTTGGGCCGAGGGGCCTGTATCTGTGCAGTACTGCTCTCTTGACTCTATCACATTTATTACATTTGAATGGAGATGAGGAGGAATTTCTTTAGACAGGGAGTGGTGAATCCGTGGAATTCACTGCCACAGACAGCTGTGGAGGCCAAGCCATTGGGTATATTGGGACAGGCCGGAAGGCATAGGGAGTGTTGTGGCTCTGTTGGTAAGAGATGGAATTACATCTTTAGTAAGAGGTGACGTAGGGTCAGAGAATGTTGAATCTTATTAGGGAGCTTAACATAAAGGAACCCTAAGGAGGTAGTGATTATAGTATGATTGAATTCATACTGCAATTTGAGAGGGTGAAGCATAACTCACATGTATCAGTATTGCAATGGAATAAAGGGAATTACAGAGGCGTGAAAGAGGAGCTCGCCCAAGTGGATTGGAGGAGGATACTGGCAGGGGTGATGACAGAGCAGAGAGGGCTGAAGTTTCTGGGAATAGTTCACAAGGTGCATGATAGATAAGTCCCACAGAGGAAGAAGTTCTGAAATGGCATGGGTAGGCAACCATGGGTAGGCAACCGTGGGTAGGCAACCATGGGTAGGCAACCATGGCTGACAAAGAAAGATAAGTCTGCATAAAAACCCAAGGAAGGGGCATATGGTAACAAAAGTGAATGGGAAGCTGGATAATTGGAAAGCTTTTAAAATTCAACAAAAGGAAACTAAAAAAGCTAGAAGGGGAAAAGATGAAAAATGCAGGCAGACTACCTGATAATCTAAAGCAGGATACCAAAAGTTTTTTTCAATTACATAAAGAGTAAAAGGAATGTGAGAGTTGATATTGGACCACTGGAAAATTATGCTGGTGCGGTAATAATGGTGGCAGATGAACTTAATGGGTATTTTGCTTTTGTCTTCATTGTAGAAGGCATTGGTAGTGTGCCAGAAGTCCGTGAGTGTCAGGGAGCAGGAGTGAGTGCTATTGCTATTACAAAGGAAAACATGCTAGGTAATCTCAAAGGTCTTAAAGTGGATCAGTCACCTGGACCAGATGGACCACATCCCAGAGTCCTGAGAGAGGTTGCTGAAGAGATAACAGATGCATTGGTTGTGATCTTTCAAGAATCACTTGATTCTGGCATGGTCCTAGAGGACTGGAAGATTGCAAATGTCACTCCACTCTAAGAAGGGAAGAAGGTAAAAGAAAGGAAATTATAGGCCAGTTAGCCTAATCTCAGTGGTCAGGAAAGTGTTGGAGTTTATTATTTAGGATGAGACTAATGATAAAGTAAGTCAAAGTCAGCATGGCTTCCGTCAAGGAAAATCGTGCCTGACAAATCTGTTAAAGTCCTTCAAGGAAATAACAAGCAGGGTGGACAAAGCAGAGTCAGTGGAAGTCATTTACTTGGATTTCCAGAAGGCATTTGATAAGGTGCCATATATGAGGTTGCTTAACAAGATAAAATCCCCCGGCGTTACAGGAAAGATACTGGCATGGATAGTGGAATGGCTGACAGGCAGGAGGCAGTGAGTGGGAATAGAAAGGGCCATTTCTGATTGGCTGCCAGTGACTAGTAGTGTTCCTCAGGGGTCAGTATTGGGACCACAACTTTTCACATTGTTTGTCAGTGATTTAGATAATGGGATCGATGGCTTTGTGGCAAAGTTTATGGATGGTATAATGATAGGTAGAGGAATAGGTAGTGCTGAGGAAGCAATGTGATTGCAGCAGGACATAGACAAATTGGAAGGGTGGACAAAGAAATGGCAGATTGAATACAGTGTTGGAAAATGTATGATAATTCACTTTGGTAGATGGAACAATAGTGTGGATTGTTATCTAAGTGGGGAGAAGGCTCAAACAGCAGAGGTGCAGAGAGATTTGGGAGTCCTCGTATCAGACTCCCAGATGGTTAGTTTACAGTTGAGTCTGTGGTAAAGGCGGCAAACACATTGTTGGTGTTTATTTCAAGGGGAATTGAATATAAATGCAAGGAGATAATGCTGAGCCTTTATAAGACACTGGCCAGGCCACACTTGGAGTATTGTCAACAGTTTTGGGCCCCATGTCTCAGAAAGTAGGTGTGGTCATTGGAGAGGGTCCACAGGAGGTTTACAAAGATGATTCTGGGAATGAAGGTGTTAACATATGAGGAGCATTTAGCAGTTTCATGCCTATACTCACCGGAATTTAGAAGAATGCTGGGGGATCTCATTGGAACCTGCCGAATGTTTTAAGGACTAAATAGGGTGGATGTGGAGAGGATGTTTCCTATGGTGGGGGTATCCAGAATAGAAGGCACAGCCTCAAAATTGAGGAGTGACCTTTTAGAACAGATGTAAGGAGGAATTTTTTTTAGCCAAAGGGTACTAAGTCTGTAGAATGCTCTGCCACAGACTGTGGTGGAGGTCAAGTCCGTAGGTCTATCTAAGGCAGAAGCTGATTGTTTCCTGATAGGCTGGGCATCATGGTGAGAAGGCAGGTGTATGGGGTTGAGAGGAATGCGCGATAAGTCATGGTAGAATGGCGGAGCAGACTCGGTAAGCTGAATGGCCTAGATTTAAAGCAGATGTGCACAGTTTCTTTATTAGGAAGGGTGTCAAAGCTTACAGGGAGAAGGCAGGAGAATGGCATTGTGAGGGAGAGTAAACCAGCCCTGAGAGAATGGGAGAGCAGACTTAATGGGATGAATGGCCTAATCCTGCTCCTGTGTCATGTGGTCTCACATTGACAGAAAAAGTGATTTGCAGTTTCTAAAAAATACATGAAACAAGTACCCTCTTTATTTTGCAGGGGAGCTTGTGATGGAATTATGGAATTCTTACACACATACTTCCTTTGCCCTTACAGGTGTTTATGTACACATCTGTTTGAGTAAAATACGGGTGCAAACCACATCTCATCCAATTAAACACTATAGAATTATGTTTTCAGTAAGCCACAGAAAGCTCGCGGTACGCCATTACGGCTGGGTACGGAGAGGTAGGGGGAGCTCATCATTTAGAACAAATGGGCTGTTTCTTACTGTACATTGTAATTCTACATTGTAAGAGTCTCTGTGGATGACTTTATAGATTTATCTGTATTGAGCCAAGCTTAAACCAGAGCCAGCAGGGGAGGTCACTGCAATCTCATGGACTGTGTGAAAATACTGGCAAACACACTGCATTGATCTGAGAGAGAAAGAAGCAGGCAGGAGATTTTTTTTTTCCATATTTGGAGATACAGCATAGGAACAGGCCCTTCCAAAGCAATGAGTCCATCTGACCCAATCGTACCCATGTGACCAATTAGCCTATTAATCTGCCAGTCTGGAATATGGGGGGAGCCCAGAACTCCCAAAAAAAAGATCCCACATAGTCATGGGGAGAACGTACAATCTTACAGACAACGGCAGGACTTGAACCCAGGTCATTGGCGTTGTAGCTGCATTACGCTAACCGCTACGCTATCATCCTGCCCCAGATGGTTGTGTGGAAAGTCTTCTTGCAATAAGTAATCTATCAGCATTTCAGCTACTTCGAAGAGTTTGCACAAATCAGGGAATGTCTCAGGAGGATCCCTCGTCAGTTATAGAGTTTGTAAGTGGGAGGCAGTTTATGTGACTTGTTTGTCAGGAAGTAACTCACAATCAGCAGCATATTCTGTTTGTGTCATAATGGAAAAATAGAAAATTGATCAATCTGGGAACAGTTCAAAGTGAGGAGACTAAAATATCTCAGCAACAAGGGCTGTTTCATACAATAGGGTAGTAATTGGGATTGCACATCACATGCTGGGATCGTACATCACTCACTTACATCATAGTGCAATTGTATAACACCGTAACAAAAACTGGACTGATATACCACACGATGGGACAGTAACTGTATCGACATTACATTAAAACATCAGCTGGTACTATACATTATACACCATGGCCATACCTAAAAATGTCCTTCACACACCAGGATGGTAATTGAGACTATATGTCATGCACTGGGTTTGAAAGTGAGATTACAGATCACAGTTTGGGTTAGAATTGAAATGATGCACTCAGACATTTGACAGAATCGTACATCACCCACTAAGACATTGACTGGGATTGTAAATCATACAGTAGGAAAATAACTAGGATTCTACTCCAGGACACAAAGTAATTGAAATTTCACATCACGGGTTGGGATATTAACTAGGATTATATGTCATACTTCGGTAAAGGGACTGGGATTATCTTGGATTATGTGTCAATGACAAGGCTTGTAACTGAGGATGTATATCATACTCTGGATGAGCAACCAATATTATACATCTCACCTCAGGGAAATTAATTGAGATTGTACATTTTATGGAGGAACATTAACTGGGATTTAATATCATGTATTGAGCAATAAGACGAACTATATGTCATCACTGAAAAAGCGCCTGTGACGGCTTCTTATGCAGCTTGGGTCAACAAAAAGGCTATTATAACAACACTGGCAGCATGCATCATACGATGAAACAGTAACTGGGATTTAACACACCCAGTGGGGCATCTACAATGACACAAAGCAACAATGTATCTCTAGACGCTAATAGTACAGCAGTTTCTCACAGAAACAGGTTTGCATATCACAGACACTATCCCACACTCATGAAGAGTAACTTCGATCTTGGAATAGACTAAAAGGTCAACACAACATTGTGGACCAAATTGCCTGTACCATAGTGTTCTATGTTCCAGATTGTAGGCTCCATAATTTGGCATTGAGTAGTCTTGTATAACTCCAGCAGTGCCTCCCAGATGCATGGTCTTCAAAATTTAGAAGAACAAAGCCTTCAGCCACTTGGGAACACCACCACCTACAGGTTTATCTCCAACTTGCACATCATTCTGACTTTGAAATACATCACAGTTCCTTCTTGTCACTGGCTCTAAATCCTAGAATATTCTCTCCACCGGAGCTGGCTTTCAGAAAAACTCTTTAAGCTGACATCCTGATCTTCAGGGGGCATATAAAATCTCCAGGCACTGTTTCCTTCTGAAGGCCTGTTCAATATTTATCCCTCGTTTGATACCTATACAACAGATGATCTTGTCGGCATTATGTTACTCTTTGAAGGCATTTTGTCTAACTGAACTGGCTGTAACATTACACCGGCAACAATTAATTGCTTGTGTAATTTGGTTGGAAGCCTTGTGGTTGAAAAAGACACCAACGCATGCCAAACTTTTTTTTTCATTCTAAGATGATTCTCAGTAGCACAGAAGGCAAATTGCAGTAATTGTTATTGAGCACTTAGGAAATGGGCAGTTCTGAAATGGCAGCCAAATTTGACTGTGGACCTTTGCAAACAGAAATAACAAATAAGACAAGCTATTGTCCATTGCTCAGACCATTATGGTCCAGATGAAGGAACTAAGACTGATAGCGTCAATAATGTTGTCAGCTCAAATTGCTCTCTATACTCTTTAAGAAGGGGGGGGGGGGGGTGCAGGAAAAAGGAAATTATAGGCCAGTTAGCCTGACTTCATGAATTCAAAAGATGTTGGAGTCCATTATTATGAATGATGTTTCACGGTACTTGGAGCTGCATAATAAAGTAGGCCAAAGTCAGCATGGTTTCCTTAAGGGGAACTCTTGCCTGACAAATCTGTTGGAATTCTTTTAAGGAAATAACAGGCAGGATAGACAAAGAAGAGTCAGCGGATGGTATTTACTTGGATTTGCAGAAGGCCTTTGACAAGGTGCTGCATATGAGGCTTCTTAAGAAGATAAGAGTCCATGGTATTACAGGAAAGTTACTAGCATGGACAAGAAAACTTGGAGGAGACAAAGCATTGGAAAAAAGATCTGTTCTGGTTGGCTGCCAGTGACAAGTGGTTTTTCTCAGGGATTGGTATTGGGACTTCTTTTCATGTTATATGTCAACAATTTGGATGACAGATTTTATGGCTTTTTGATCAAATTTGAGGAAGATACAAAGGTAGTTGGAGGGACCTGTAGTGTTAAGGAAGCAGGGAGTCTGCAGAAGATCTTGAGACAGATGTGGCAGATGGAATATGGTGTAGGGAGGTGTATAGTCATACACTTTGTTGAAAGGAATAAATGTGCAGACTATTTTCTAAATAGGAAGAAAATTCAAAAATCAGAGGTGCGAAAGGACTTGGGAGTCCTTGTGCAGGAATCTTTAAAAGTTAAAATGCAGGATGAGTTGGTGATAAGGAAGGCAAATGTAATGTTACCATTCATTTCAACAGAACTAGAATATAAGAGCAAGGATGTGATTTTGAGACTTAATCAGACATTGTTCAGACCAATTTGGAGTATTGTGCAAACACAAGGAAATCTGCAGATGCTGGAAATTCAAACAACACACACAAAATGCTGGTGGAACAGTTGGCCTGCTGTGTTCCACTAGCATTTTGTGTGTGTCGTTTGGAGTATTGTGAGCAGTTTTTGGTCCCATATCTAACAAAAGATCTGCTAGCATTGGAGAGAGTCCAAAGGAGGTTCACAAGAATGATTCTGGGAATGGAAGGGTTAACAGGGGATGAGCGTTTGATGGCTCTGGGCCTGTACTGGCTGGAGTTTAGAAGAATGTGGAGGCAGGGGACAGCTCATTAAAACCTATTGAATATTGAAAGACCTAACAGAGTTGATGTGCAGAGGATGTTTCCTATGGTGGTAGAGTCCAGGACCAGAGTTCACACCCTGAAAATTGAAGGATGTCCCTTTGGAATGGAGTTGAGGAGGAATTTCTTTAGCCAGAGGATAGTGAATCTGTGGAAATTGTTGTCACGGATGGCTGTGGTGGCCAAGTGAGAGGGTATACTTAAAGCAGAGGTTGATAAGTTCTTACTTAGTCAGGGTCTCAAATGTTACAGGGAGAAAGCAGGAGTGGGATTAGGAGGGATAATAGATCGGCCAGGATGGAATGGTGCAGCAGACTCAATAGGCTGAGTGCCCTAATTCTGCTTATGATGTTATGCTCCTGGAATTACTTGTCACATGAAAAGCTAAGCTGCCAAATTTCACTCGAGAAGAATTCACGTGCCTCTCTCTGGCTGTACCACACAGTTTTGCTAACTGCAAGATCTACAAGCAAGTTGCAAGTGTGGCTTTGGTCAAGCACACTATGGAACTTCAACTCATTGTCAACCAACAATGGACTGTGATTCCCACAAAAGACTTATGAATAGTGAAATGCAACTATTAAGACTCTGTACAAAGTCACAGTAGAACCACATCAAATCTGGTGCTTAAGGAAGGGGAACTCAGGAGAAACTTCTTTACTGATGAGAACGTGGAATTCACTCCCACATGGTGCGGTTGAAAGGAACAGTATAGATGTATTCAGGAGGGTAGTGGACAAGCATGTTAAAGGGAAGGGCATGAACAGGATAATGACTTTAAATCTCCCTAGGGCAAGGACAGGATTGGGTGCCACTCAAACTGGTGTGTCTCCCAAAGAGCAAGTATAAATCAGAAATTTTGACTGAAGTGCAGAAAGCAAAAGTGTTAATACCAGGACTACTGGGACTGTATTACACATGGAACAGGTGATTCTATAGCTCACCTAAGTGGAACAGTGGTACCTCTCATTGGTGGATAATTGGACTGTGGTGGCAACTTTAGACTCTGGTTGGACTATAAATATAGAACAGTGAGTCTGCAGCATGTACTGTAGCGTGTATTGTATGGGTCAGCCTGTAGCGTGTATTGTATGGGTCAGTGAGACTGTAGCCTGTATTGTATGGGTCAGCCTGTAGCATGTATTGTATGGGTCAGTGAGACTGTAGGCTGTATTATATGGGTCAGTGAGACTGTAGCCTGTATTGTATGGGTCAGCCTGTAGCGTGTATTGTATGGGTCAGTGAGACTGCAGCTCACAGTGGGACAGTAAGACTGTACCTTACACATGGACGGGAGAGTGAGACTGCACCTTACAACAGTGCAACAGTATGACTGTATGCCAAACATGGATGGGACAGTGCGATAGTAAGGTTGTGTTCCACACATGGATGGGACAGTCAGACTGCACCTTACAGGGCGCAAGCCTGGGCAGAGTTGTACAGGAGACCGGCAGTTGCCCAAGCTGCAAGTCTCCCCTCTCCACACCACCGATGTTGTACAAGGGAAGGGCATTAGGACCAATACACACCGGTGTCGTCGCAGAGCAATGTGTGGTTAAGTGCCTTGCTTCAGGATACAACACACAGCCTCAGCCAAGGCTCCAACTAGCAACCTTCAGATAATTAGATGAACGCCTTAACCACTTGGCCATGCGCCAACACTGTACCTCACATTGGGACAGTAAGGTTGTACCCCACAAGCAGATGTCAGTGAGACTGTATCTCACAGTGGGACAGTAAGGCTGTACCCGACACTGGATGGGACAGTGAGACTGTACTTCACAGGGGGACGGTAAGCCTGTACCCCACACATGGACAGGTCAATGAGGCTGTACCTCACATTGGGACAGTAAGGTTGTACCCACAGGCGAATGTCAATGGGAATGTACCTCACAGTGGGACAGTAAGGTTGTACCCCACAAGCAGATGTCAGTGAGACTGTACCTCACAGTGGGACAGTAAGGCTGTACCCCACACTGGATGGGACAGTGAGACTGTACTTCACAGGGGGACGGTAAGCCTGTACCCCACACATGGACAGGTCACTGAGACTGTACCTCACATTGGGACAATAAGGTTGTACCCACAGGCGAATGTCAATGGGACTGTACCTCACAGTGGGAGAGTAAAGCCGTACCCCACACGCAGACAGGTCAGTGAGACTGTATCTCACAGTGGGACGGTAAGGCTGCACCCCACACACGGACAGGTCAGTTAGACTGTACCTCACAGTGGGACAGTAAGGCCGTACCCGACACGCAGACAGATCAGTGAGACTGCACCTCATTGGTGGAATGATGAGACCAAACCTCACGCTGGACAAAATGACTGTACTGTACCTCTCACACGCGTGGTGCGGCGAATCTAGCTGGGAGCGCAGACAGACAGTGCACCGTTAATGGCTCCAGGTTTAAAGCGCCGGGGTCTGAGAGACTTCCTCTGCAGTAGTGAAACTAAGCCGTTCCCATCACCCCGGGCATTGCCGAGAATGGATCTCTCTCCCGTAAAGCCAGGCTTGCGTTACTGTGCAATTCCAAATCCAGTTTCCGTCAAAATATTCGGTTTCTGTACAGAATAGTCGTCATTCCGTACCGATGCGACAGCTCTTTACAGCAACTCAATAATTCGTATCAATGCAAAGTGGACCTCAAGATATCTCGCAATGATTAAAGGCCAGATTATGTTTGAGTGGGACCTGAATCGGCGCGGCGACGGGGGAGGAGACACGATTGATCCGGGTGCTGGGCAAGGAGTGACCGCTTGTTCCTTGGGCCCCAGAGGAAGCCCTCTGTCCCGCCGACCGAGGGCCACCTTCCGTGAAGTCTCGCTTTGTAAGCAGGACGGGGTCTAGACACCGTCTGCTCGTTACAATTGCTTCAATTACCACTCTGGTAAAATACCATTCACCCTAATACAACTCTTCCGGAGCAGGAATTCGGAGGTTTAAATGCAGTTTAAGCCAAGGATCACAGACTTACTAGACTTTTTAAATGAAAATCATAATGTTCCCATAAAAGCCGCACTCGCTTTGCTGGACTACCCAGAGAAGCATTCCGTCTGGTGACCCCGGAGCCCCGGAGTGCTTCAGAATATTACGGGAGTGATGAACCATTCAGATTGGGCGAGATTTAAGTCAAGGAAACCTCCAGCAGGCATTCCATCGCGCTGGCAGACGCTGCGGCGGTGGCCGAAGGCTCGCTCCGGGTTTGAAGGAATTTTTAGGATTGGATGTGACTGGGATATGTACCGACCCTCGGGCGAGCTGAGAGCTCGCACTCCGAGAGACAAGTGCAAGACACGCCATGCGTGTTTCGTGTTTACCCCCGAGCGTCTCCACACACACACACACACACACACACACACACACACACACACACACACACACACACACACACACACACACACACACACACACACACACACACACACACACACACACACACACACACGTAAACCCTACCTTGTGCAACAATTAACCTGGCAGGACTCCGTATGCACCTCCCTGTCTGCGTCTGAGCAGTTTAACGATGTTTATAAGATGTGGGGTTACTCATTTTAGTTTCACTCCTTGGGTTCTGTCGATTCTCACTCGCTTCTCTGGTCGCAGAATCACTGGGATTGAGTCTTCATTCAAAGGAATCCTAATATGGAAGAGACCACCTGCAACAGTCCCATCCTTGGTGTCTGCCTGCGCTGGTAATCTCTCCGTCTGCCCGTCTCTCGTTGATCCAGAATCTCCATCTCCATTCATCCCACTAATTTACACATTATCTTTAAATGTATTACTCCATCTCCAGGGTCTATTCACCTCTCTCCCTGTATTTAATCTCTCTCTCTCTCTCTCTCTCTCTCTCTCTCTCTCTCTCTCTCTCTCTCTCTCTCTCTCTCTCTCTCTCTCTCTCTCTCTCTCTCTCTCTCTCTCTCTCTCTCTCTCTCTCGTCTCTACATTGTCCAATAACTTTCAACTCTATATATCTTATCTCTATTGCTTTATCTTTCTCGCTGTTTTTTCTTTCTTATTGCCCTCTCTTGTGTTCGCTCGCTCACCGTTACTCTCTCTTTCTCTTGCACTCTTCTCTCACTTGCTTTCACTATTTTTTGCTATCCGTTTCTCAATTTTCTTTCCTCAGCTCTCTCTGTTGGTGGCTCTCTATTTATCTCTCTCTATATATACTCATTCTCTATCTTTTCCTCTCTCTATCCCTCCTCTCTACCTATCCCTCTCACTCGTCTCTATCCCTCTTCTAAATCACTTTCTCTCTATCCCCTCTCTCCACCCTTTTCTCTCTCTTTATCCCCTCTCTCTTCTCTATCTCCCTCTCCCTCCCTCCCTTTCTCTCTTTTCCTCTCTTTCCGTCTCCACCCTCTCTCTTTCCTCCCACACCCCTTCTCTCTCTCTCTCTCACAACTATTCCTCTCCCACTCTCTCAGTCAGCCTCCCGGGGACTAACTTTCTGAGCTCTCGCTGACCGATACGGCCGCTCCAGACGGGCCGTGGCCGCCGCTGGCTTTCCCAGCCTCTGAATTCAACGAGAGCCGCCTCGGTCTCGGATTCACTCTAACATCCCACCCCCGTCGCCGAGAACGGTTCCCCGTGGCCCTTACCTGGCCGGTCCCCGCGCACACAGAGGGGTCCACTCGGCTGCCTCCCTCCAGCCGCATCCCCCGCAGCCCCGGGGCCGCTCCTCGGCTCGTCCGCCCGGCTAGAGCGGATCCCTCAGCAGGAGCCGCAGCCCCGCTCCCTCTGCGTTTGACAGAGGGAGTGGAATCGCCGACAGCGTGGGCTTTACAAACATCAACCCCCGCCCCCAATACACAGCCCGTTCAAATAAACACAGCCCACTCTCACACAAATGTAACGCCACACAGACTCACAGGAAAACTCACGGACCACACGCTTACTTTAATATGATGTATACATACTCCTCTATCTGCAGACAGGCACACAGACCACACACTTATCTATACACATCCTTCATGTATAATACTTGCAAACAACCACACACACGCGCGCGCGCGCACACACATACACACACACACTTAACTATGTATACACAGTCGCACTTTTTATACAGACACAGACCACTAATTTGTATTACACCTTCCAAAAATATGCAGACACACCGACCACTTACACATCCGGCATATCAGCTGCAACACTTATCTCTGTACACACCTAGGCACATTTTAGACAGACACAGATCACACACTTCATACACAGAGCACATACTGACATGCAAACCCTTCATGTAAAGTATATGCTGATTACACACAAACACTCTAAATTAAATTCAAAGTAAATGGATTATCAAAGTACATGTATGTTACAAAAAACAACCCCGAGATTTGTTTTCTTGTGGGCATACTCAGTAAATCCAAGAAACATAATAGAATCACAGTGAAAGACTGCGCCCAACAGGATGGACAGATGGACAAATGCCCAGTGTGCAAAAGACAACAAACTGTGCAAATACAAAAGAAGTAAATAAGTAATAAATATCGATATCACAAGATTAAGTCTTGGAGAGTGAGTGCATAGTTTGTGCGGGGGGGGGGTCCTCTATATGTAGTGGAAAAGTTCAGTGATAGGGTGAGTGAAGTTATCCCCAGGGGTAGAAGAACTTGATGGTTGAGGGATAGTAACTGTTCCTGAACCTGGTGGTGTGGGTCCTGAGGCTCCTGTAACTCCTTCCTGACAGCAGCAGTGCGTAGAGAGCATGGCTGGGACGGCGGGGGTCCTCGATGATGGACACTGCTTCCCTGTGTAGATGTGCTGACTGGCGGGGAGGACTTTACCCGTGATGGACTTGGTTGTATCTACAGCTTATCTCTATATGCGCAGACACACAATTTTTATTAATGCCAACACAGGTTATATACATATATACAATATGCATACGCATACCCACTCTCATATGTGTGCACACCTATATTATTATTTACATATTCACAGACACACACGAAACACACTCATTGATATACACAGCTACATTTATTTTATTTAGAGCATATATGTCAAACTCAAGGCCCGCGGGCCAAATCCGGCCCGCGGTGGAATTATCTTTGGCCCGCGAGATAATATCTAATTACTATTAAAGCTGGCCCCAGTAATCGAAGCCGCCTATGGCGTATGATATGGCTAATGCTGAGTTTATTCAGGTACCAGGTTTTCAGGGTTTTTAGTGTTTATTCGGCAGTCTTGCTCGGCAGTCTTCTTCATAAGAAACGGAATTTGTAAAGTGAAACACTTTGTAGTTATAGCAGAGACTGAGACACATGAGAGCAGGCTGAAAAAACGGAGGCAACGAAAGCTGCGTTCGCACGCGTCCGACCCGCATGAAGCTGCATTTTGCTCAATCCGGCCCGTGACCTAAAATGAGTTTGACACCTCTGGGTTAGAGATACAGCATGGACTAGGCCTTTCCAGCCCTATGAGCCACGCCACCAGCAACCCCCAATTTAACCCCAGCCAAATCACAGTACAATTTACAATGACCAATTAACAGACAGACAGACAGACAGACATACTTTATTGATCCCAAGGGAAATTGGGTTTTGTTACAGCCGCAACAACCAAGAATAGTGTAGAAATATAGCAATATAAAACCATAAATAATTAAATAATAATAAGTTAATCATGCCAAGTGGAAATAAGTCCAGGACCAGCCTATTGGCTCAGGGTGTCCGACACTCCCAAGGAGGAGTTGTAAAGTTTGATGGTTTGATAGGTAAAGTTTAACCTATGAACTGGTAGGTCTCTGGACTGTGGGAGGAAACCGGAACTCCCGGAGAAAAGCCACACGATCAGGGGGAGGACGTGCAAATGGCTTACAGTGAATGCTGGAATTGAACTCCTTAAACTCTGACGTCCGAGCAGGAATAGCAACGTGCTGACGGTAGTGCCAATACCGTTGCAAACATATACATCTATGTTTACATTTGTCTAGAAATGAGAATATATTGTGTGTTTGTATATATCGCCTAAAAATGAATCAGAGGAAGTATAAGGAGTGTGTGTGTACAGTATTTGTGGATATATAAGTGGATTTTTGCATATACACACCATACCATACATATTCACTTATATACGCACTTAAATTACATATAAGCATTTATACCTACAGAGACATTCCAGGACTGCCCGCGGATACCAAAAAGCACGGATGCTCAAGTCCCTTATATAAAATGGCATAGTATTTGCATATCATCTCCGCACATCCTCCCGTATACTTTAAATCATCTCTAGATTACTTATAATACCTAATACAATGTAAATGCTATGTGGATAGTTGTTATACTGTAATGTTTAGGGAATATTGATAAGAAAAAAATCTATACATGTTCCTCTCACTCACAACACAAGCAGCGAACGGACGAGATGCGAGGCGAACAATGATCAAACAACGAGTAAAACTTTTAATCATCTCTAGATTACAGAATTTATAACACCTAATATAATGGAAATGCTATGTAAATAGTTGTTACACTGTCTTGTTTAGGGAACATTGACAAGAAGGAAACCTGTACATGTTCCTCTCGCTCACAACACAAGCAGCGAACGGACGAGACGCGAGGCGAACAATGATCAAACAACGGGTAAAACTTCAATGCCTGTACAGTAGTTGTTACACTGTCTTGTTTAAGGAAAAGGGACGCTTTGGAGGAGGCTCAACGATACTAAAGTCAGGAACTGTGGAGGTTGAGGGCTGAGGAAGAGCACTTCCGTGTTTTCTCGATTTGCGGTTGGCTGAGTTCGTGCGTGCGGAACTCGCGGATAGGGAGGGCCGAATGTACTCGCGTGATTCTGTATATTTCCATAAATGTGCAGCACTGCACTCACTTCTATATCACACAGATGTGGAGATGCTGTCAGACACTGAGACGTCCACAGAGTCCACACTCGCACAACAAGAGAAAGCACCAGCGTATATGCACACTGAAACTCATTCTGACAATAGCTGCCCGGGCTCTGTGAGAAATACAGTGGGCAATTCGGGCCCACAAACAGCAGTGTGACATCATCAAATTATCAGCTTTGCAGAGTAATTATTACTGGGCACACAGTGCTGCAACAGGTGACACATTTCACCTGAGAATGCTGACACAGAATGGCAGCACAGTGATGGGACACCCCTAAAGACAGGGTCAGCCTAGATTTCTATCGTCAAGGCTCCATCTGCTAAAGACCCCACTCCTCCCTGGCATTCTTTCATAGAACATAGAACAGTACAGCACAGTACAGGCCCTTCGGCCCACAATGTTGTGCCGACCCTTAAACTCTGCCTTCCATATAACCCCCTGCCTTAAATTCCTCCATATACCTGTCTAATGGTCTCTTAAGTTTCACTAGTTTATCTGCCTCCACCACTGACTCAGGCAGTGCATTCCACGCACCAACCACTCTCTGAATGAAAAACCTTCCTCTAATATCCCCCTTGAACTTCCCACCCCTTACCTTAAAGCCATGTCCTCTTGTACTGACCAGTGGTGCCCTGGGGAAGAGGTGCTGGCTGTCCACTCTATCTATTCCTCTTAATATCTTGTACACCTCTGTCATGTCTCCTCTCATCCTCCTTCTCTCCAAAGAGTAAAGCCCTAGCTCCCTTAATCTCTGATCATAATCCATACTCTCTAAACCAGGCAGCATCCTGGTAAATCTCCTCTGTACCCTTTCCAATGCTTCCATATCCTTCCTATAGTGAGGCGACCAGAACTGGACACAGTACTCCAAGTGTGGCCTAACCGGAGTTTTATAGAGCTGCATCATTACATTGCGTCTCTTAAACTCTATCCCTCGACTTATGAAAGCTAACACCCCATAAGCTTTCTTAACTACCCTATCCACCTGTGAGGTAACTTTCAGGGATCTGTGGACATGTACCCCCAGATCCCTCTGCTCCTCCACACTACCAAGTATCCTGCCATTTACTTTGTACTCTGCCTTGGAGTTTGTCCTTCCAAAGTGTACCACCTCACACTTCTCTGGGTTGAACTCCATCTGCCACTTCTCAGCCCACTTCTGCATTGTATCAATGTCTCTCTGCAATCTTCAACAATCCTCTACACTATCCACAACTCCACCAACCTTTGTGTCATCTGCAAACATGCCAACCCACCCTTCTACCCCCACATCCAGGTCGTTAATAAAAATCACAAAAAGTAGAGGTCCCAGAACCTTGTTAGACATGATCTGCCCTTCACAAAGCCATGCTGACTGTCCCTGATCAGACCATGATTCTCTAAATGCCCATAGATCCTATCTCTAAGAATCTTTTCCAACAGCTTTCCCACCACAGGCGTAAGGCTCACTGGTCTATAATTACCCGGACTATCACTACTACCTTTTTTGAACAAGGAGACAACATTTGCCTCCCTCCAATCCTCCGGTACCATTCCCATGGACAACAAGGACATAAAGATCCTAGCCAGAGGCTCAGCAATTTTTTCCCTTGCCTGGTGGAGCAGCCTGGGGAATATTCTGTCAGGCACCAGGGACTTATCCGTCCTAATGTACTTTAATAACTCCAACACCTCATCTCCCTTAATATCAACATGCTCCAGAACATGAACCTCACTCATATTGTCCTCACCATTATCAAGTTCCCTCTCATTGGTGAATACCGAAGAGAAGTATTCATTGAAGACCTGGCTCACTTCCACAGCCTCCAGGCACATCTTCCCACCTTTATCTCTAATCGGTCCTACCTTCACTCCTGTCATCCTTTTGTTCTTCACATAATTGAAGAATGCCTTGGGGTTTTCCTTTACCCTACTCGCCAAGGCCTTCTCATGCCCCCTTCTTGCTCTCCTCAGCTCCTTCTTAAGCTCCTTTCTTGCTACCCTATATTCCTCAATAGACCCAACTGATCCTTGCTTCCTAAACCTCATGTATGCTGCCTTCTTCCACCTGTCTAGATTTTCCACCTCACTTGTCACCCATGGTTCCTTCACCCTACTATGCTTTATCTTCCTCACCGAGACAAAATTATCCCTAACATCCTGCAAGAGACCCCTAAACATCGACCACATGTCCATAGTACATTTCCTTGCAAAAAGCCATCCCAATTCACACCCACAAGTTCTAGCCTTATAGCCTCATAATTTGCCCTTCCCCAATGAAAAATTTTCCTGTCCTCTCTGATTCTATCCTTTTCCATGATAATGCTAAAGGCCAGGGAGTGGTGGTCACTGTCTCCCAGATGCTCACCCACTGTGAGATCTGTGACCTGACCCGGTTTGTTACCTAATACTAGATCTAGTATGGCATTCCCCGAGTCGGCCTGTCAACATACTGTGACAGGAATCGGTCCTGGACACACTTAACAAACTCTGCCCCATCTAAACCATTGGAACTAATCAGGTGCCGATCAATATTAGGGAAGTTAAAGTCACCCATGATAACAACCCTGTTATTTTTGCACCTTTCCACAATCTGCCTCCCAATCTGCTCCTCGGTATCTCTGCTGCTACCAGGAGGCCTATAGAATACCCCCAGTAGAGTAACTGCTCCCTTCCTGTTCCTGACTTCCACCCATACTGACTCAAAAGAGGATCCTGCTACATTACCTACCTTTTTTGTAGCTGTAATAGTATTCCTGACCAGTAATGCCACCCCTCCTCCCCTTTTCCCCCCTCTCTATCCCTTTTAAAGCACTGAAATCCAGGAATATTGAGAATCCATTCCTGCCCTGGTGCCAGCCAAGTCTCTGTAATGGCCACTACATCATAATTCCATATATGTATCCAAGCTCTCAGTTCATCACCTTT
Organism: Hemitrygon akajei; assembly: GCF_048418815.1. NCBI lineage: Eukaryota > Metazoa > Chordata > Chondrichthyes > Myliobatiformes > Dasyatidae > Hemitrygon > Hemitrygon akajei. The sequence goes on from NC_133129.1 coordinate 176,764,735, forward strand.
GTTCCTGATGCTTCTTGCATTGAAGTACACACACTTTAGCCCTTCTATCTTACTACCTTTACACCCTCAGCAAAGGGCGCTGAGTAGGCTACGGTCAATCATGGAAAACCCTGAACATCCTCTGCATAGCACCATCCAGAGACAGAGAAGCAGTTTCAGTGACAGGTTGCTATCGATGCAATGCTCCTCAGACAGGATGAAGAGATCAATACTCCCCAATGCCATTCGGCTTTACAATTCAAACGCCAGGGGTAGGATATGTTAAAGTGCCGGGGTCAGGACTGAGCTTAAGTTACCATTCAATGTATTTCTTAGTAAACTATTTAAGAACTTTTTAAAATCTATTTATTAATGCTTTTTGAGAGGGTGATTTTAGATGCATATTTATATTGAGTTAAGTATTGTATGTAATTAGTTTTGCTACAATAAGTGTATGGGACATTGGAAAAATGTTGAATTTCCCCATGGGGATGAATAAAGTATCTATCTATCTATCTATCTATCTATCTATCTATCTATCTATCTATCTATCTATCTATCTATCTATCTATCTATCTTTATTCTGCTTCTCTTTCCTCAAAGCCTCTCTATATGTTAGATCCGGCTTTACTCCTTGCACTTCTTCCACTACTCTATCGCTCTGGGTCCCATCCCTCTTGTAAATTAGTTTAAACCCTCCTGATCCATGCTAGCAAACCTACCTGCAAGGATATTGCTCCCCCTCGAGTTCAGGTGCAACCCATCTAATCTGCACAGGTCCCACCTTCCCCAGAAGAGATCCCAATGATCCAAATATCTAAAACCCCGCCTCCTGCACCAACTCCTCAGCCATGCATTCAACTGCCATCTCCTCCAATTCTTACCATCACTATCACGTAGCACTGGCAGCAATCCTGAGAACGCCACCCTTGAGGTCCTGTTCTTCAGCCTTCTGCCTAGTTCTCGAATCTCACACTTCAGGACCTCATCCCTCTTCCTGCCTATGTTGTTGGTCCCAACATGTATCACGACTTCTGGTTGCTTTCCCTCTCATACCAGGATGTTGTGCACCCAGTCAGAAACATCCCGGAACACCCGGGAGGCAACAAACCATGCGGGTGATCTTCTCACGTCCACAAAATCTCATGTCTGCTCCCCTGACGATAGAATCCCCAATGATGACAGTTCTCCTCTTCTCAGTCCCACCCTTCTGCACCACAGGGTCAGACTCAGTGCCAGAGGCCCTGCCACCGTGGCTCACCCCTGGTCGGTCGTCCTCACCAACAGCATCCAGGATGGTATACTTGTTACTTAGGGGAGTAACTACCTGTCTACTCACTTTCGGTTTCCCCCCTCTGACTGTCACCCAACAATCTGCTTCCGACAGCCTAGTTGTGACTACCTCCCTGTAGCTCTCATCTATGACTGCCTCATTCTCCCTTATGAGTCGAAGGTCATCCAGCTGCTGCTCCAGATCCCTTACATAGTCTTCCACATGGCCCAGCCACATGAACTTCTGGTAGATGTGACTCTGTGGGAGAGGGGAGTTCCTCCAAGACTGACACATCTCACAGGAGAGGCACATCACCGTCTCAGGAGGCTTTGAAAAGCCTAACTGGGAGCAAGCTCATCCTCCGCCTCTTCTCATCGAAGCCTCTTGCGTCAAAGCCTCAAAGCTCCACTCCTTCACTGGCCCACTCACTCTTCTCCACTCTCTCACTGGTAGAAGATACAGAAGTCTGGAAGCATGTACCGCCAGGCTCGAGGAAAGCTTCTACCCCGCTGATATAATTCTATTGAATGGTTTCCTACTATGGTAAGTTGGTATCTTGGCCTCACAATCTACCTTGTTATGATCATTTACCCTCACTACACTTTCTCTGCAGCTGTTGCACTTCATTAGACCATAAGAGCATAAAACAGGAGCAGAATTGGGCCATTCAGCCCATCAAGTCTTCTTCACCATTCTATCATGGATGCTATATTCTGCATTGATGTTTTCCCTTGTATTATATCAACATTATGTAATGAATTGATCTGTATGAACAGTATGCAAGACAAGCTTCTCACCCTACATGTGACAATAATAAACCAATTCCAGTTCCACTAATGTCACTAGAGTGAGGTTTGAACCCTCTGCGTAAAGCTGATAGCTGTGGGAACTGCTGGCTTTCCGACTATGGACAGTCCTTTATGTGAACCCATCTATCTCTCCAGAAGATACGCTGGTCCTTTATAATAGTTTAAGGCAAAGTTCCTATAAAGAGTAGCTTTATTTATCACATGTACATTGAAACGTACAGTGAAATGCATCATTTGCATCAACTTAAACCAGCTGTGAGCAGCATGATTCCAGTGCCTAAACAGCATACCCACAACTCACTAAACCTAACGTGTGCCTTTGCAATGTAGAAGGATACTGGAGAACCTGGTAGAAACCCACATGGTCACAGGGAGAACGCACAAACCCCTTGGTGGGAATTGAACCTGTGTTGCTGGTACTGTATAGTATTACACTAACCACTATGCTGTGGTGCTGCTTCTAAATCTAATGGTCTCCCTATCAAGGGGAATTATTTCAGCCTGTAATATTTAATTGACTTCTCTCTTCCATTCAGTTGATGACAAACACCAGATGACGCCCGGGAAGACACTTCAGCTAAAAGTCCTCACAAGATCCCCATGGATCTTTGTGCTTTTGCTTCAGTGTTCTCAGTATTCTTCATCTAAGAAGCTTAAATTTAGTTCTCTCAAACTTGCCTGAATCTGTTTAAATTATTTACGTCTCAGATTCTCCTGTCGCTGATATCTCTCCCCTCTCTGATCTCCAGCATGTTTTTAATTATTCATGACAAATCACTACTTTCTCACACGGACCTAACCTCCTTCCCGTTTTTGGATTTTGAAAAAATCCGGATTTTTCAGAAAATCAACACCCCTCCCTCATCCCCCTTCTCTCCCTAATCTCTATCTGTGGAAGAGCAAGGATAGAGCCATCTGGAGAACATATCACTTCAAAGTTCTCCTCCTGGTCCAAGACATCCTGACTATGCCATTGTTGTGGCACTCGTACTGGGACAGAACCCCAAAGCAGTGAACCCATTTCAAAATGTGTCTGTAAAATGCTTCAGGGCATGAAAGAGGTTATAAAACTGCTGGTGAAATACCCCAGGCAGCTCATAGCTCATTGGCCAGTGGCTGTCATGAAGTCAGAGAGTCTCAGGCACGACTGCCAACGATGGCGTAGTCAGGAGTGATTAGACCAGGATTATAACCCAATATATCGACGCGGTTACAAAGGAGGCACGGCAACAGCTGCATTTCATTCGGAGTTTGAGTCAGAATCAGAATCAGGTTTAATATCACTGGGAAATGTCGTGGCATTTCTGAATTTAGTCGCAGCAGTACAATGCAAAACATGATAAATATAGAGAGAAAAACAAACAAATAAATAAATCAGAGTAAGCTTATATATGTATATTAAATAGTTAAATTAAAAATAGTGCAAAAACTGAGAAAGAAAACACCAAAGACACTTGCACATTTCTACATATGTACTGGGAAGGGCACTCTAACTGCTGCATCAGCGTCTGGTGAGGGGGAGGGGTGGGAGGCACTTCACAAAAATAAGCTACTGAGAGTGGTAAACTTATTCAGCTCCATCATGGGCACTAGCCTCCGTAGTATCCAGGACATGTTCAAGGCGTGATGCTTCAAAAAGGTGGCATCCATCACTACAGACACCCATCACCCAGGACATGCCTTCTTTCCATTGCTACCGCCAGGTAGGAGGTACAGGAGCCTGAAAGAACAGCTTCTTCCCCTCTACCATCAGATTTCTGAACGGACAAGGAACCCAAGAACACTACCTCACTACTTTTTTCCGCTCTCTTTTTGCACTAGTTTTTTAATTTAACTTAAAAAAATTATATGTAGGGTGGTTGGATGGATTTACATCTCTACCAAAGGAGGTGTAAGGCACTCCTTCCCTCTGCTGGCCTGTAGGTCACCCTTGGGCAAGGTGTAGCACCTGCTTAGCCCCGCCCCCCTTCACTCCCTCATCAGGGTCAAGTGAAGCCTTGGGAGCAGGCGGTGGATGGTCATATGAGCAGCCGGTGCAGATCACAAGTCCTGGTTATGTGACCACTGACACCAGGCAGACAAACTCTGAAGAGTATCGATAATGGCTGGGGTCATTTGTTTTGTAAAGACTCTGCCCAGAAGAAGGGAATGGCAAACTACTGTAGAAAAATTTGCCAAGAACAATCATGGGCATGGAGAGACCATGATCGCCCATGTCATATGACACTGTACATAATGAATGAACAAATGCATATTTATACTTATTGTAATTTTCAGTTTGTATTATTATGTATTGCAATGTACTGCTGCCTCAATACAACAAGTTTCATGACATATGCCAATGATATTAAACCCGATTCTGATTCTGCTTCCGACTATCTGGATCTCACAGAAGGGGGAAATGTAAACAAGTGAATCTGATTCAGAGCATGGTTTATTATCACTGACATAAGCTGTGAAACCTGTTGCTTTGTGGCAGCAGTACAGTGCATGACATAAAAAATAACTACGATAAAAATAAATAAATAGTGAAAAAGAGGAATAGTGAGGTGATGTCCACAGATTCACTGTCCATTCAGAAATCTGAAAGTGGAGGGAAAGAAGCTGTTCCTGAAACACTGAGCGTGGGTTCCTCCTCCCTGATAGTACTGGGAAGATGACACATCCTGGATGGGGACGATTCTTAGTGCTGGAGGCTGCCTTCTTGCACCACCTTTTGAAGATGTCCTTAGTGGTGGGGAGGGTTGTATCCATGATGGAGCTGGCTGAATCTACAACTCCCTGCGGCCTCTTTCAGTCCTGCGCATTGGGTCCACCGTACGGATCTACAACTCCCTGCGGCCTCTTTCAGTCCTGCGCATTGGGTCCACCGTATGGATCTACAACTCCCTGCGGCCTCTTTCAGTCCTACGCATTGGGTCCACCGTACGGATCTACAACTCCCTGCGGCCTCTTTCAATCCTGCGCATTGGGTCCACCTTACGGATCTACAACTCCCTGCGGCCTCTTTCAGTCCTGCGCATTGGGTCCACCGTACGGATCTACAACTCCCTGCGGCCTCTTTCAATCCTGCACATTGGGTCCACCGTACGGATCTACAACTCCCTGCGGCCTCTTTCAGTCCTGCGCATTGGGTCCACCGTACGGATCTACAACTCCCTGCGGCCTCTTTCAGTCCTGCGCATTGGGTCCACTGTATGGAGCGGTGATGCAACCACTCTGAGTACTCCCCAGTACGTTTGTTAGAGTCTTTTTGTGATGGAAATGAACTTGAGAAATTGATGTATTATTGTCACATTTTAATGCTGTATCAGGTAAACGGTAAGTGAGGCAGAAAACACTGACTGTGAATCAGTATATTAATCATTTATTTACTAACAGTAAAAAATTAAGCAAACATTCATGTTCCCCAAGGTACAGAAACCACATAGCTGAATATTCAACGAACATTCTCAGCTAAAAGCTAGTGCAGAGCATACCTTCCCAATGGTAATGTACACTCCTTGCCTTAAACAAAGGAAGGGAGAATGGACCCCCCCACACACCCAGGGTATTTGAAACTGGACACCAGGCAGCTAACCAATGGGGAAAAAGAGCTGCAGTTTCTAAACTCACCAATCGCAATGGAGTGATTTTAGATCATCAGAATAAGCCACACCCCCACAGGACACACATGGTTCAAGGTACAGAGAAAAACTAAAAGGTAAATGAGTAGGCATTGCTTATTTTCTCCACCCATAGTAAGCAAATTGGTTTATTTTTGTCACGTGTGCCAAAGTACAATGGAAAAGTTTATTTTGCGTGTCATTCATACAGATCAACTCATTACATCAGTGCATTGAGGTGCACGGGAAAAGCAATGGGGGGACAACAAGATGGCGGTGGTGATCATCGGCAACTTTCTGTGGGCTACAGAGAGTTGTTCCAAAATTCCTCTCAAATATCCTTCTTTTGAGTTACTTTCACTGCATTCTGTAGCATGTAAATTTCTTCTTAACAGTGGCAGAGTCTGATGTCTTCTGCACTCTAGTTTATCTTTTTCATTGATCCTGTTATATGCTTTATATTTGCTGAGTATGCCCACAGGAAAATGAATCTCTGGGTTGTAAATGGTGACATATAAGTAACAGACACAAAAATGCTGGAAGAACTCAGCAGGCCAGGCAGCACGTATGGAAAAGAGTAAACAGTTGATGTTTTGGGCTTCTTTAGGACTTGATAATGCTGTATATACTGTGTGCGTATTTATACATATCTATATATGTTTAGACTGTTTAGAATCTGGTGGCGGAGAGGAAGTTGTTCCTAAAACATTGAGTGTGTGTCTTCACACTCTTCTCTGATGGTAGTAGTAAGAATAAAGCATACCCTGGGAGCTGGGGTCTTTAATGATGGATGCCACCTTTTGAGGCATCTCCTTCTGGGCCAGCATTATAACTGCATTGTTTCCACTGACACAGGTCCTCAGACATGTTCTTTATTTCAAATTTATCCACAACCTAGTTGTATCAGCCTGAATTATATGTTCAAGAGATAGGGCAAGGCTTGAACTCATATTGTCTGACACAGTGGTGTGAAGGTGGCTTCTGTGCCTCGGAAATGGTTCTTCATTGATTCTTCAAGGCTTCTCCTGTTCCCTTTTTCAAAGCAAGAGCCAATCCTCCAAAGAATTAGCAATCAAAGGAACGTTATAGAAACACCTCAGCTCAGCCTCTGATACTACCGAGATAGTGTGTAGCTTAGAAAATAGTACAGCACAGCACAGGCCTTTCAGCCCACCATGTTGATCTTCACAATCAGTCTAACCCTTCCCTCCTACACTGCCCATAACCCTCCATTTTTCTTTCATTCATGTTCCTAAGATGTCCCTAATGTCTCAATGTATACCATCACCCCCGGCAGTGCATTCATGACTGTGTTATATTTTTAAAAATCCTCTGAACTTTCCTCCACTCACCTTGAAAGTAGATTCTCTGATATTAGCTTTTGCTGCCCTGTGAAAAAAGGCACTGCCTGTCCATTCTGCTTTGCCTCCTGCAATCTTAGACGCCTTGTTGTAAACAGCTTGTAGCTGTTAAAGAAAGAGAAGCCTTCAACTTTTGTCTTGTTTTATTGCTTCTATAAAACTCTGAATAATATTTTACATCTTTCTCCATAACGAAATGATCAATAAGCATTCCAGGGCAAATCCTCAGACCTGCTCTTTGCTTCACTTTCAACGTATTCACGAGATATTCATCCTTATGACCAGTGCTTTTTGATGCTGCCAATTACCGAGATTCAAACTTCAAGCCTGTCTCCAATCCTCTCAGTCTAATTGCTTTAAACCATGAGGAATAAATCTGCTTGTGACAGATAGTGACACTTGCAAAAAATTGCTAGCAGTGAAAGATTTAAATTGGAGACCTGGTTTATGCCGTCTCTCTTTGAATCATCTGCTTCACCTCAAGCAAGCCCCACCACACAAGCAATATGCCTCCTTGTGCCTACTTTACCATTCTGTAAGATCAGGTTTGATCTGACGCTTCGCCTCTGCTTTTCTGCAACAACCCCTTATCGCTTTATTCCCTAAATATCCTTAATATCCAAAAATGTATTGATCCCTCTCCGAGTATACTCAGGCTCCAAAGATTGGCAACTATTCATCTGCTTCTCGCTGAACAAGTTTCTTTTCATCTCTGTCCTGTACATCTGATTCCTTATTTTGAAATTGTTAACCTTGGTTTTAAACAACTCCAACTGGCAAAAATATTAGAGGCACAAGAGACTGAAAATGCTGGAAATTAGAGCAACAAACTGTCTGCTGGAGGAGCTCTGTGAAATGGGAGGAATTGTTGACATTTTGGGTCAAGAACCTGCATTAACAATTCCTCTTCCCCCTGCCATAGATCAGGATCAGAATCAGAATCAGGCTTAATATTGTAGGGTGAATGTATAAGACTCTATATATAAGAATTAGGCTGTTCCATCATGGCTGATCCATTTTCCTCTCAGCCCCCATCTCCTGCCTTCAAGCCTTGACTTATCAAGAATCTATGAACCTCTGCTTTAAATATGCCCCCACAGCCACCAGATTCACCACACCCTGGCTAAAGAAATTCCTCCTCATCTGCGTGGGTGACAGGTGACACATATTGTTCATAATAGAAACTGTTCTACGTAATTCGCAGACACCATCATTGAGCTGTTCTCTTTGCTTTCAGAGACGGTGTCTGGCGTAATGATGCCAGCATGCGGGGACTGTTTTTGGTTTGTTCGTATTGGAAGAAAAGGGCTGCGGCTTTTGTTAATCACATTAAAAAAAAACTCTCGCATGTCTTACTCACAAAATCCTGCGCTGGTGACCCCCACCGCTCTTGAACAATTACTCAATGACATGCCAACCAACACAGTTGCTTTGAGGTTTTGGGAGCGGCACTCTATCACGCGGTTTGCATAGACCGAAGCCCAAATCACGCTGCGAGAAATCTCCGCAGACAGTACCAAATTTTACCACGTCGTAGCATCCCTAAGTAGTTCCACTGCAGCCAGAGAGGTGACTTCACCTGAAGACCCACCTGTATGTGATAAATATGTCTCTCTGAAAACTCACCTATTACAGACTTCTGAAGTCTGAATCTGAGGGCACTGAACAGTTGCTCTATTCGCCCGGCCTGGGTGACGTTAGGCCTTTACAACTAGTGGGCCATATGCCATCTATCCCGGGCAATCACCATCCTTGTTTTATTTTTAAAGAACTCTTTGGCCAACAAATGCCTGGTCAAGTCCTCACTAATACACTCATGAAGGACTTGCTAAAATGGCCGATAGTCTGCTTTCAGCCAGGCAGAGGCCCATTTTTCCTCCTCCTTTCCCTGTCTCAGGAAGCCCTGTCAGCAAAGCCCCCCAACAGGCTCACACCTGCGGCTCCAACCCAGACAACAACTAGTCTGTTTTCACTACGCACGTTGCAGCACGAAGTGTCAACCGCCATGCAGCTTCGACAGTGCCAGCGCATCCGAACATCGGAGGTCAGGGGGCACCATGGGTTCCGGCTGGCTCGAGCCGTCTGTTGTTCATTATGGACGCCCTTTCAGGGTGACACTTCCTGTGTGACACAGGCACTCAAGTGAGTGTGCTGCCAGCGTCACCCATTGATTATAAGCAGAGAGCGAATGGCCCTTGCTGGAAGCTGCCAGCGGTGGCAGGATCTAGACTTATGGAACACGATGTGTGATCTCTGCTTCAGTGGGCAATGCTACACGTGGGATTTCGCCTTAGTTAAAGTTGCTAGACCTCTGCTCGGCACAGATCTCCTTCGCACCGGGATCTGTTAGCAGATCGTAAGAACAGCCGGCTTGTGGGCACAAAGGACTTTGGGTCATTACCCTGTAGCCCCAGTAAGTTCCCCATGACGACTCTGGTTAGTGCATGATCCTCCATGTGTGAATTCACTCACCTACTGGGTGAATTTTCCAGACCTCAGCAAGCCCCCGTTTTCCACTGCTTGGGGGGTCGAGCACCACGTTTCCACAGCTGGTTCACCGGTCCGCGCCCGTGCATGTTTACTGGACTCAGAGAACCAGGCCAGCGCGAAGGCTGAGTTTGTTAGCATGGAAATGCTTAGCATTGTACACAGGTCGAACAGCCCTTGGGCTTTAGGTGGTCCTGAAGGCCGATGGTGGTTGATGGTGATTACCACCGCTGTAATGAGGCCGCTAACGCCGATCGTTACCCAGTTCCTCGTATTCAGCACTTTTCGGCATATATAGCTGGAAAGATAATTTTTTTCTGATAGTTAATCAGGAGCTGCTATCAGGTGCCTCTGCGCACTGAGGATGTTCTAAAAACTGCTGTTATAACTCCATTTGGCCTTTTTGAGTTTCTGTACATGTTGTTTGGCCTCAGTACAGACTTTCCATTGTGTAATGGACTCTGTTAAATGACTTAGATTTTCTTTTTGTTTAACTGGACAACTTTTTGTCAGCAGTGCATCCAAAACTGAACATTTATCACATCTCCGCACACTTTTCAAGTGTTTATGCCAACATGAGCTACTTACTCATCATCATCACCACCATCATGATATGCCGTGTTATATGACGTGGGCGATCATGGTCTCATGTCCATGATGGTTTTTGGCAAATTTTCTCCAGAAGTGGTTTGCCATTGCCTTCTTCTGGGCAGTGTCTTTACAAGACGGGTGACTCCAGCCATTATCGATGCTCTTCAGAGATTGTCTGCCTGGTGTCAGTGATCGCGTAACCAGAACTTGTGATGTGCACCAGCTGCTCATACAACCACCCACCTCCTGCTCCCGTGGCTTCACGTGACCCTGCTCTTGGGGGCTGAGCAGGTGCTACACCTTGCCCAAGGGTGACCTGCAAGCTAGTCATCTCCCGTGGGTCCTGCTGGGGCTCAGAACGGCTCCAAAAGACAATCTACAGTCCTCCACCACTGAGTTAGTGGATGGGCAGTTGCTACGGGTGCCGGGTGATTTTATTCTTGATGTCACGACTGCCTGGTCAACATCTCAGCAACGTTCCGCCCTCCTCAGTAAACTCAGTTCTTTTCCACCTATTCCATCATGGCGTACAGCACTCTTAGTCCCAGGGCCCTACGTTCTACCTCGTTCATTTTTGTCTGCTATGATGCACCTTAATACCCCCTCAAACCCCCTTACAATGACCCATTCCGCATTTTGTAACAAGGGAAAAGACTTTTATCGTAGATAAACCTGAATGTATTCTGTATATCGCCTTACACCGGCCCTCCAAGACCTGGACAGCTCCATTGTCATACCCCCTGCATCACGACATGACCGTGTGTGTCAGCACCCCGCTGGACGAGCCACAGGAACCTGCTGTTATTCCAACCAAGGCACAAAGGACCCGAGCCGATGGCTTGCACGAGCTCCAGTTAGAGTCACAATGCTGGTTTTGTTTAATTCTATGGGGGGGGCGGTGCTGTGTAGGGTAATGTAATGGCTGACAGATAACACATATTGTTCATAATCGAAACTGATCTACATTATTCACTAACACTGTCATTGAGTTGTTGTCTTCACTTTAAGAGACAATGTCTCACGTAATGGGGTCAGCATAAGGTGACTGCTTTTGGTTTGTTCGTAATGGAAGTAAAGGGCTGCACGTAAAACAACTCTCGCATGTTTTATTCACAAAATCCCTCAATATCACTATCAGAATCAGAATCAGGGGTTTAATATCACTGATACAGGTCGTGAAATTTGTTGTTTTTGTGGCAGCAGTACAATGCAATACATAATAAAAACTAGAAATTACAATAAGATGTATATATAAAAAAGAAAATTAAATTAAATAAGAGAAGAAAAAAATAATGAGGTAGTGTTCACGGGTTCATTGTCCATTCAGAAATGTGATGGCGGAGGTGAAGAAGCTGTTTGTCAATCACTGAGTGTGTGTCCTCAGGCCCCTGTGCATCCTCCTTGACGGTAGCAACGGGAAGAAGGTATGTCCTGGATGGTGAGGGTCCTTTATGGTGGACACTGCCTTTTGAAGGTGTCCTCCATGCTGGGGAGGCAAGTGTCTATATGGAGCTGGCTGAGTTTACGGCAGCTATTTCCGATCCTGTGCAGTGGTCCCTTCATACCAGACGGTGATGCAGCCAGTTAGAATGCTCACCACGGTACACCTGTAGACATTTGTGAGTGTCTTTGGTGTCATACCAATTCTCCTCAAACTCCTAATGAAAATGATGCTCCTTGACACACCCAGCTTTCAAGTAGATTGAATGTTGCTGGGAAAATATTATCCATGCATTTACCCCATTCTAAATTCCAAGAGAATTCTGTGTGTTTCAATGAGATCACCTGTCATTTTTACATTGGCTCAGCTCCTTAATCTCTTCTCACAGGACAAACCCCTCCCATTCCAGTGAATGCCCACTGTCCTCCCTCCATTCACTTCCCAGTTTCTCACTTCATTCTCCCTCTCTCACCCACCCACATTCCCCCCTCATCAGGTTTCACCTATCACCTGCCAGCTTGTGCTCCTTCTCCCTGACCCCCCCCCCCCCCACCTTTTTGTACTGGTTTCATCATCTATCCGTTCCAGTCCTGAAACATCGGGCGTGTATTCCCTTCATAGATGCTGCCTGGCCAGCTGAGCTCCTCCATCATTCTGTGTGTTATCCTTCCTTGGGTAGGGAGACCAAAATATTCCAGGTCTGGTGTTACCATGGTCATGGATAATTGCAGTAAGATCTCTGTCCTCAAATCTTTCAGCAACAAAGGCCAATATATCACTATCTTCCTTAATTTCTTGCTGAACCTGCGCGTTAACTATCCAGTGATTTGTGTATAGGGACTCCATGATCTACAAGAACTAGAATGATTCAGAAAGTGCTGGAAGAATATTGGAGAGGAATAAAGAGTCAACATATATCCGAAATGAGAAGGCGAAAGGAGTATGAGCTGGCACGTGATAGGTGAAACCAGGTGAGGTCTACATGGGTGGGTGGATGAGGGGGAGGAAGTGAGAAGCTGGCAGGTGATAGGTGAAACCAGGTGAGGTCTACATGGGTGGGTGGATGAGGGGGAGGAAGTGAGAAGCTGGCAGGTGAGAGGTGAAACCAGGTGAGGTCTACATGGGTGGGTGGATGAGGGGGAGGAAGTGAGAAGCTGGCAGGTGATAGGTGAAACCAGGTGAGGTCTACATGGGTAGGTGGATGAGGGGGAGGAAGTGAGAAGCTGGCAGGTGATAGGTGAAACCAGGTGAGGTCTACATGGGTGGGTGGATGAGGGGGAGGAAGTGAGAAGCTGGCAGGTGATAGGTGAAACCAGGTGAGGTCTACATGGGTAGGTGGATGAGGGGGAGGAAGTGAGAAGCTGGCAGGTGATAGGTGAAACCAGGTGAGGTCTACATGGGTGGGTGGATGAGGGGGAGGAAGTGAGAAGCTGGCAGGTGATAGGTGAAACCAGGTGAGGTCTACATGGGTAGGTGGATGAGGGGGAGGAAGTGAGAAGCTGGGAGGTGATAAGTGGAAGAGGTAGGAATTTGATAGGAGAGTAGAGTGGACCATGGTAGAGAGGGAAGGAGGTAGGGCACCAGAGAGAGGTGATGGACAGGTAAAGAGAAGAGGAAGGATAAGAAGGAACCAGAATGGGTAATGGAGAAAGAAAGAGGAGGGAGGGGGGGAAATTGCCAGAAGTCAGAGTTATGAGTGTTCATGCCATCAGGTTGCAGGCTACCCAGGTGGAATATGAGGTGTTGCTCCTCCAACCTGAGTGCGATCACTCAAGTCGAGTATGATATTCTCCAAAGGGGTTACTCCCTTAATGGAGAATGATTATGCATGACTTTGTTTAACGTGGGGAGCTTGATGCATAGACAGCCATCACACGGTCCTTGACAGATTGGGGTCAGGGTCCAGTGACATGGCATCCAAGACAAGGGACGCTTCACCGCTACAGCCTTCCTCCACAATCACTGTCATTGTGTTACGCCATCATCTTCTGTTAGCTCCACTATGGAGATCTTGCTTGGATTGCCTTTTGTCTGGAGCCTCTCCCTTGACCTTACCACGATGGGTAGCCTTATCAAGAGCTAAGCTCCAGACGGCATTGCTCTCAGGATCTCAGGAACTACCAGCCGTCTCCACCACGACAAGATGACAGTGCTTGGAGAAAAACCTGAGAGTGGCTTTATCATGCCGGCTGAGGAGGCCCTGGACAGGCATGTCAGAATGGGAGTGGGAAATGGAATGAAAATGGGTGGTCACTGCGAAATCCCACCTTTTACGGTGGGTGGTGAAGGTGCGTGACAACGTGGTCTCCCAATCTGCCTCAGGTCTGATTCCAGTACGTCAGCCTTCCCTCAATTAACAAACACTCACCCTTTCTATTTTCACTACCTGCGTTGATGACCTTACATGCTCCGTCAGCCATTCACTTACCTCACCTATATCTCCCTCACCACCTACACTAGCATCAGTACCCCTCCCTTATTTTCTTTTCTCCTCACCAGAGGAAGGTGCAAAATTGGCAGAGATTGACTAGACAAAAGTTATTTGATCTTGCAAGAATCTATTCTTAAGGGAAGTGCCTTTAGCTGCCTTAAAGCTTCAATGCCCATCTCTACTTGAGAAAGGGGTCATTATCAGCGCTGAAGCCTCTCCACCTCGAGGACATCTTCAAAAGGTGGTGCTTCAAGAAGGCAGCATCCATCATAAAGAACTTTCATCATCTAGGACATGCTCTCTTCTCATTTCTACCATCAGGGAGGAAGGATGGGAGCTTGAATGCTCAATGTTTTAGGAGCAACTTCTTCTCCTCTGGTATCAGATTTCTAAATGGACAGTGAACCAGCCCATGTACTCTTCCCCACTATTTTTATTTTCTTTTTGCTCTATTTATATTCCTTACTGTAACTTATTTAAACTTATTTTCTGAATATTTTAATTTCTTTCTTAACTGTTGCTGCGAAACAACAAATTGACAGTGATGGTATTATTTTGCGATTGTGTGTGCTGGATTGTAACTATATATGTTGTGTGATCTGTCTATATCTATATCTATTGTCTATTGTGTGACTGTATGTACTGGGCTTTGTACAGTAAGCCTGAAGAAACTCTGTTTCGTTTGGCTGTATACATGTATGGTTGAATAACAATTAAACTTGAACTTGAAGATAATAAACTTGATCCTGATTCTGAAGTGACTGGGTGTGCAGAATGTCTGCTTTATAATCGGATTACATTCAAATCAGCCGATTAACTAAATGAATTCTCTTCGTATTAATGGGTTACATAGGAAATGAAGGCAGATGTGAAGGCGAGGGCTGTGTGATGAGGATAACTGGTGAAAGTGTCTGCATTTTGCTTTGGGCTCTTTGACTTGCATTGTGATGTCCCTGAGGATTCTCCTGCACTTGACTGAGCAGCTGTTCTTAGAAACAGGCATGAACACTGTTACTATTCGCATTATATCTGGAACCATTAGCTCAATACATCAGACAAAATGAAGATAACAGGGGAATTACTATTAAAGGGACAGGGCAGAAATTGGCTTGTTACGTGGATGACATTTTGATCTTTCTAGGGCAACCAATATACTCCTTACCTAAACTGATGTAATCCTTTGAACAATATGGCCAATTATCAGGATACAAGATCAACATAGAGAAAACCCAACTACTTTCATATAACTATAACCCACCAAGAGAAATTGAAAGTCGATACCCCTGGGCATGGCAAACAGAGTCTTTCAAATGTTTGGGCATCATTATGCCAAAAGATCTGGCAAAATTATCAGAATGCAATTATCTACCTATATATAAAAAAATATTAAGGAAGATATAACAAGATGGAACCTAATTCCTTTTTTTAGTCTCAGTTCAAGCACTGAATCCATTAAAATGAATATATTGCCCAGACTATTATCTCTCTTTCAAACCCTACCAATAGAGATAACAAAATGTTGTCAAGATATATTTGGCAAGGTAAAAGGCCTGGAGTTCATCTCAAAACTTTGCAATTAGCCAAGGAAAAGGGGGGATGTGGCCTATCTTCTCTTAGAGATTATTATTTTGCAGCACAGTTGAGAGCTGCGATATGCTGGTGCAACCCATCATATGACGCTCAATGGAAAAACACTGAGGAGAGGATAGTTTCCATTCCTATACAGGCAATTTTGACCGATAACAACCTACAATGTTGCGTAAATACTATTGATAACCCATGGGTGAAATGGACTGTTAAAATATAGAAAACTATTTTAAAATAATATAAACTAGAGGGAGATATTGCAATTCTTAAATGCTGTGCACATGACTTGGACTTTACGCCGAATAAACTGGGTGCTAGATTTAAGGACTGGACAACTAAAGGAATAACAGTTCTTTGCAATATAATGAAAGAAGGAACACTGTTCAGTTTTGAAATGCTTAAAGAGGAACACTTATTAGAAAAACAAGACTTTTATCGGTATTTGTAGATGCAACAGTATGTTAATAGGACAGTTAAAAATGTAACCAAGGCAAGTACATGCTTGATAGAACTATTTAGAAAAGCATATAATTCAGATAATGGTAGTAGAATAATTTCAAGCGTTTATAAGGGTTTGTCAAATCTTAAAACACATTCAACTTCATACATTAAAATAAAATGGGAGAAGGAAGGAGGGATAATTATATCTGAGGAAGAATGGACAATAATATGTAGGTATCAATGGAAGTGTACCAGTTCACAGAAATGGAGGGAGTTTGGATGGAAAAACTTGATAAGATATTTTATTACACCCTCTCAGAAATCCCATTATGATAGTAATCTCCCTGTTTGCTGGAGAAATTGTGGAAATCAAAATGCAAATCAGTACCATATTTTCTGGGATTGCCCTATTATCAAAGACTATTGGAGTGGGATACACAATGCCCTACAAGACATTTTTAAAGAAAGTAAGACCATATATTTTGGGTAGATACCTTAAGAATGGTTGAAAAGAGATAAATATTTAATGAATATACTGCTGGTGGCTGGCAAAAAGACTCTTATCACGAAATCGTTATCACAGGAGAGCCCAGCCTTCAATGCATAGATGGAAATTACAATGGACATTTACAAAATGGAGAAGATAACAGCATCTGTTAATCACAAGTTGGAACAATTTGATTCATACTGGGAAAAATGGTTTAACTACGTAACACCTCATAGGCCTGATTTTATTCTCACAAATCAATAAATATGTTCTTTAAAAAAAGATCACTCCCTACTTGTACATAGTTTTCTCCTTTTGCTTGTTCTTTCTTTCCTCTCTTTTCTATAAGTGTACACCTCAGATAAATATTATGTGGAGATTTGTGGGAAAAATGAATATATGATATATATGTACAGTATCTGAAATACATCTTATGGAAATGTTTGTTTGATGATGAACTTCAATAAAAAATAAATTACAAAACAAGGAAACAGACACGAGGAAGGAAAGGGACGAGGCCACCAGCAGAGCTGCTTAATAATGTTCCTCAACCTTTAGGAAGTGTGTTATTGCAATGAACATAGAACATTATAGCACAGTACAGGCCCTTTGGCCCCTTGATGTTGTGCTGACCTTTTAACCTATTCTAAGATCAATCCAATCCTTCCCTCCTGCATAGCCCTCCTATTTTTTTTCTTTCATCCTTGTATCCTAAGAGTCTCTTAAATGCCCCTAATGTTTGAGACCATTACACAGGAGCAGAAGCAGACTATCTGGCCCATTGAGTCTGCTCTGCCTTTCCATCATGGCTGATTTATTATTTCTCCCAACCCCATTCTCCTGCCTTCTCTCTGCGTCTGCCTCCGTACCTGTGAGGTTCACCCCTGAACGCCACAGGAGATGCTTCCTCCCTGTGGCTATGAGACTCCACAACTCCTCCACCTTACGTGTATAAGTAGATGGTTTCACTGCACATTTTCTGTTTTATTTTCGTACCTCAGTGCTTACATTTTGTATTTTGAAGTGTATATTTCTGGCTGAGCAACCTTGCAACAATAATTTCCTTTGGGATAAATAAAGTTTTAACTTATCAGCATTGCCTGAAGGGCGTTCCCTGCACCCACCACTCTCTGTGTAAAAAAAATGTACCCCTGGCATCCCCCCTCCGATTCTTTTCTCCAGTCACCTTAAAATTATAGCCCCTCGTATTAGCCATAAACCCATTTAGGGGAATGGTCTGCCTGCTGTTTTCCCTGTGTGAGGGTGGAGGTGCTCTTCCCCATTCTGGATTTGAGACAATCTTAGATATTGTGTGTTGATTTGACAAGTGTCTGCAAAAGAGTTTCCTCAGGTCACCAATTTTTACAGACACACCACAGGAAGTATCCTCTCTGGAGGGATCACACACAAAACGCTGGAGGGACTCAGCAGGCCTGGCATCGTCCCTGGAGAAGAGTACAGTCGACGTCTCGGGCGGAGACCCTTCAGCAAGACTGAAAGAAAAGATGAGAAGTCAGAGCAAGAAGGTGGGGGGAGAATGGCAGAAGTGCAAGACGATAGCTGATAGGTGTAACTGGGTGAGGAAGGAGCTGGGAAGCTGACAGGTGGAAGAGATAAAGGGCTGGAGAAGGGGAAATCTTATAGGAGAGGATAGAAGCCCGTGGAAGAAAGAGAATGGCGAGGAGCACCAGAGGGGGAGGTGGCCACCCACTTCAGTTCTACTTCCCACTCCCATTCTGACATGTCAGTCAGTGGCCTCCTCTACTCTACTAACGCGACTCTCCTCTTCTCTCTCTCTCTCTCTCTCTCTCTCTCTCTCTCTCTCTCTCTCTCTCTCTCTCTCTCTCTCTCTCTCTCTCTCTCTCTCTCTCTCTCTCTCTCTCTCTCTCTCTCTCTTCCCTTTTTCTCTCCCTCTCCCTCTCCCTCTTCCCCTCCTTCCCCCCACCTTTCCCTGAATCTTCACCAGCCCTGGAGTCCTTGGAGACTCTGTGCACCTCCTTTCTTCACCGCTTCTGGCTTTAGTATGATCCTCGGGGTACAGGGCAACAATTTACAAAGCTAGTCACTTATGTTTCCATCTTCTGCCTGAATCTGGATCGATTGTCACTCGTTTTGTAGCCCTATGAGTCTTTAGGCTAAATAATTCATTGAGGAAAACTAGAAAACTTGAAGCCCTTTCCTCAGCCTCTTGCTGGCTCTCCTTTCCTTTATGACTCTCCTTCAAAATTACCTCAGCAACTTCTCTTATAACTCCTTTGGTGGCTTGGTGTCATTTTATTTGAAACCTAATGGGTACATAAATCCCACTTGTTAGTTACATAAGCCAAAGCTGTACATGGGGAACAACACATAAAACACACAATATGCTGGATCCGCTCATATAGAGCTACTGGCTTTTAACGAGCATGTCAGGTTCAAAGAACAAGCCTGTGTTGCTGAGCAGTGTGTTGGCGAGTTATCACATAGCTTGTCGTGGAGATAAGGAGCTTTCTTGGATGAAGCTTGGAGAATCGGTCCCAACAATGCATGCTTCCAGCCTGAACAGGAAACACTGATCTCAGATGAGTGGACAAGGTATCGTAGAAAAAAAACAGGTAAGAATGATAGCAGTGATAAACAAGGAAACTTTATCCTTGTCAATGAGAACAGGCAGTGATACGATTGTGATTTCTTGTTCCCAGGGCAAACTATAATGATCTGCTTCCCCTCCTCTCCATCCTACCATAACTGTCCCTCTGTTAACTAAAGTAGATGTGAGAAGTTCTGAAATACAGATTAGATTCCCTCTCATTAATCATACAGGAATTCAATAATTCCCTAAGCCCCTGAAAAGCCTGGGTCTCCTTTGAGCTATTATTAAGTTCCTGCATATCTTCAGAGGAAATCTGCCAAGACTAACAAAGCAGTCACTTGTGCAGGAGATCAGGGGCATGGACTTTCAAAGGCAAAAACTCGAATTGGCAACCGCATCTCCTCACCATTAACACAGGTGCTCCACAAAGCTGTGTGCTTAACCCCCTGCTCTATTTGCTTTATACTTATGACTGTGTGACTGTGAGGCCAAGTATGGCTCCAATGTTATATTTAAGAGAACACCACTGTTGTTGGCCAAGCCCAAGGTGGTGATGAGTCAGCATATAGGTGGGAGATTGAAAATCTGGCTGAGTGGTGCCACAACAACAACCTCTCACTCAATGTCAGCAAGACCGAGGAGTTGATCACTGACTTCAGGAGGAGGAAATTGGAGGTCCATGAGCCAGTCCTCATCAGGGGGATCAGAGGAGGTGAGGGTCAGCAATTTAAAATTTCTCAGTGCTAACATTTCAGAGGACCTGTCATGCAACCAGCATGTAAATTCTATTTTACAAAGACGGCACAGCAGCGCCTCTTAGCAATTTGTGTAGATTCGGCATGTCATCTAAAACTTTGACAAACTTCTATCGATACACAGTGGGGAGTATCTTGACTGGTTGCATCACAGCCCGGAATGGAAACACCAATGCCCATGAATGAAAAAGCCCACAAAAAGTAGTAGATACAGTCCAGTCCATCACAGATAAAGCCTTTCCCACATCTAAAGGGAACAATATCACAGGAAAGCAGTATCTATCACCAGGGATCCCCACTATGCAGGCCATGCTCTCTTCTCACTGCTGCTGTTGGGAAGGGGATACAAGAGCCTCAGGACCCACAGCATCAAGCTCAGGAAGAGTTAGTATCCCTTAACTATCAGGCTCCTGAACCAGGGAGATAACTTCACTGAACTGATTCCACAACCTATGGACTCATTTTCAAAGACTCTACAACTCATGTTCTTAATATTACTTCTTATTTATTTATTATTATAATTTGCTTTTCATTTTGTATTTGCATAGTTAGAAGTCTTTTCTTACTGGAAAGATATTTTCAGTATTATTTCAACAGCTTTGAATATCAATTTCCAACTGCATCCTATTACTGCAATTTTCGGTTTACCAATGGCGGATAATAGTCGTTTATCCCCCTCAGCTCGACGGATGATTGCATTTGTTACATTAATGGCTCGAAGATCTATTTTATTGAATTGGAAAGAAATTAATCCTCCAACTATATTTCAGTGGTTTTCTCAAACTATCTCTTGTTTGAACTTAGAAAAAATTAGAAGTTGTCTTTGATCCTTCAGTTAAATTTGAAGAAACTTGGAGACCATTTATTCAACATTTTCATATGAGTTAAATTGTCTTTTCCTAAACCTCACTTTTATTATCCTTAATTATTTGGATGGAGGTTCAGAGTTATTGGCACTACTGTATATATTTGACATTATGCAATGGCCCATGTTGGTTAGTGTTTTTTTTTCTTTTTGGGGGGGGGTTTGTTTACTTCTTTTGTTCATAATTACCATGAGTTTGGGAGATTATTATATATTGATTATCATCTGTTTGAATGTCTATTTAAACTATTAACTATGTACTCTCAAACTCTCTGTATTCATGTTTCATTTATGTTTGCTTAAAAATTAATAAAAAGATTTAAAAAGAAAAAGAAAGAAGTCTTTTGCATATTAGTTCTTTGTCTCTGTGGGTAGTTTTTCATTGATTCTATTTTTTGTTCTACTGTGAATGCCTGCAAGAAAATTGATCTTAGGTAGTACATGGTGACATGCAGTAAATGCGCTTTGTTGAATTTAGGTTGAACTTTGAAATTTGTAAATACTGGAAACCTGAAATAAAACCAGACAATGCTAGAATAAATATCTAGAACTTTTGTGGTGGAAGAAGTCCGGTTAACCTTACTAGTCCTTGAACTCTCTTTAGAATAGCTCAGTTGGAAGAATTTTAGACTAGAGATCTAAAGGTTCTTGGTTCAGTCCTGGGTCTCAGCCATTTCAGCGGTCAGCACAGCAGTTAACGTATCTCTATTACAACAAGTCAAGTCAAATCGCTTTTTATTGTCATTTCGACCATAAACTGCTGGTACAGTACACAGTAAAAACAAGACAACATTCCTCCAGGACCCTGGTGCTACATGAAACAACACAAAACTACACTAGACTACAGACCTACACAGGACTACATAAAGTGCACAAAACAGTGCAGGGCACTACAAAAATTAACTAATAAATAAAATAAATAATAAGCAAGACAATAGGCACAATAGAGGACAAATTTCAATATAATATTAAGTTCTCTAAATGTCAATCTAGACTCTGGGTATTGAGGAGTCTGATAGCTTGGGGGAAGAAACTGTTGCACAGTCTGGTCGTGACAGCCCGAATGCTTTGGTGCCTTTTCCCAGATGGCAGGAGGGAGAAGAGTTTGTATGAGGGGTGCGTGGGGTCCTTCATAATGTTGTTTGCTTTGCAGATGCAGCATGTGGTGTAAATGCCTGTAATGGTAGGGAGAGAGACCCGATGATCTTCTCAGCTGACCTCACTATCCGCTGCAAGGTCTTGCAATCTGAAACGGTGCAATTCCCAAACCAGGCAGTGATTTAGCTGCTCAGGATGCTCTCGATACATCCTCTGTAGAATGTGGTGAGGATGTTGGGGGGGGGGGGGCGGTTGGTGGGAGATGGACTTTTCTCAGCCTTCGCAGAAAGTAGAGATGCTGCTGGGCTTTCTTGGCTATGGAGCTGGTGTTGAGGGACCAGGTGAGATTCTCCACCAGGTGAACACCAAGAAATTTGGTGCTCTTAACGACCTCAATGGAGGAGCTGTCAATGTTCAGCAGAGAGTGGTCACTCTGTGCTCTCCTGAAGTCAACAACCATCTCTTTTGTTTGTTCGCATTCAGAGACAGGTTGTTGGCTCGGCACAAATCCATTAGCTGCTGCACCTCCTCTCTGTATGCTGACTCGTCGTTCTTGCTGATGAGACCCACCACGGTCATGTCATCGGCGAAATTGATGATGTGATTTGAGCTGTGTGGATCAGCAGAGTGAACAGCAGTGGATTGAGCACACAGCCCTGGGGGGCCCCCGTGCTCAGTGTGATGGTGTTGGAGATGCTGCTCCTGATCTGAACTGACTGAGGTCTCCCAGTCAGGAAGTCTAGGATCCTGTTGCACACAGTGATGCGGGTTCATTTCCTACCGCTGACTATCCCCATAACGGCGTGGATTTTCTCTGGGCGTTCCAGTTTCCCCCCACCTTCCAAAGACATACAGATTAGTACATTAATTGGCCACATTGAGTGTCACCAGTAAGAAGGCCCTCTTACTGTACTATCTCTCTAAATAAATAAACATTTGAAAACAGTTTGAGTCTTAAGATGGAGGGGAACTCGGGGTATGGGAGGAGAGGACAAAAGGGAAGGCAGAATTGATTAAACGGAAGATGATTCTTGTACACTGAATCAAATCTTCTAAAAATACACCATTGAAAAGCCAGAACTCCAGGTGCAGCCTAAAATTTAATTATTAATAATTCTAACTGTTGGTTTCTCTAATTTTGTAAAGTGCTTTGGGATGTCCAGATATTCTGATAGGCTCTTCATAGTTCAGTCTTTCTTTCTAATGGAGAATCTTTGAGCTCCATTAGAGGTCCCCATGGGTGCAAAATGGTTCATCTTTTCTCCCAGTTTCTTGACAGAATGTTGAACCGTAAGTGTTTGATTTTACAAGGTTTCAGATTTCTGGCTTCTTCCTCCTTCCTTTCCAGTCCTGAAATGTCGACTGTTCGTCCCCTTCTGCAGATGCTGTCTCTAGTGTTTTGTGTGTGTCACTTAAGATTTCTGGCACCTGCAGAATCTCCTGTGCTTATTTGCAAGGTACATTGGCATTGATGACCTTCAGGAGGGTCACCCCAAAACAGACAAGATGCAAAATGGCAAAGAAGGCTTAGAATAGACCCCAGGGAGAATGTGGGCAGCCTGTGACAGAGTATCGGATCTTGGGTCTTCCAGCTAAGGATGAAATCAAGCAGGGGTTAGTATGCTGGGTTATTTTGCAACGCAATGAATAGCTTATGTTTCTCTTCGTGAATCTTGGAAATGCTTTCATCACTGTCGTTGAATCAATCTTGATGGTGTTTCTGTTTAGGACTGAGAATTGACTTTGCTGACTCCACAACAAGGATTTTATTCTCATCCTATGTTTGGATTGTACTTTCCATTTGAGACGTCAGCTTGTGGTCAAGGTTAGCTGCAAATTGGTCATGGCGACTAGTGTGTTTCAGCTCGTTGACGCCAACAGACTGTCTAATGGTTTTTCTTTTCTCTCAGTGTCTGAGAGTGAGGAATGACCCAAGGTTTGGACGATTCAATCCTGTGGCCAGATTGAAAGAGTCAGGGTGTTGGGCCCAGAGGGGAGGGATGGGCCAGTCCAGATCGCATGCTCCAAGAGGTTCACTTGTCTCTGAGTCTGTGGGATCATGAACTTCAGGTCTGAAAACTATTTGCTTACTTTTATTATTTGCACAATTTGTTTTTTTTCACTCTCCAAACACTGGGTGTTTGACAGTCTTCTTTTGTATTAAAGGGTTCTATTGGGTTTCTTTGTGTTGTGGCTGCCTGTAAGGAGAGGAATATCAAGGTTGTATAAAGTATACATACTTTAATAATAACTGTACTTTGAACTTTTGAACTATGTGAATTTTGAGGATAGATCTGACAAGTTAATGGTCAGTCCAACACTCTGTCCCACGCATGGACTTAGTAATCTTGAGCGTATCATCTGTGACTGATGACAAAGTTGATCAGATGCCACTGTTTAGATCTGAATGCATCGATAATATTCAGTATTTATCAGCTTATCTGAAGAGAGTGCTTGTGGTGACCAGGTTCATTTTGCCAATGTTAGGGCATATTTTGGAGTTAGGGTATATCGCAACTATCAACTTCAGTGACCAATCTTTAGGTCTGAATGTGGATTGTAGATTAAATTTAAATGCAGCTCTGGACAATAGTTTCCTGGAGCTGCGGACATGAGTTAATTGAAAACCAGGCAATACTAGTTAACATTAATGTTGTCTGTCTGTCTGGAGTGTGGGTGTGAAGAAGGAGGTGTAAAAATTATATGTAATTCAAAGGAAGCACTGTAAATACATTTTAACTATACAATTGTCTTGCAGC
The DNA here is from genome assembly GCF_048418815.1 of Hemitrygon akajei. Taxonomy (NCBI): domain Eukaryota; kingdom Metazoa; phylum Chordata; class Chondrichthyes; order Myliobatiformes; family Dasyatidae; genus Hemitrygon; species Hemitrygon akajei. Next base: position 176,789,276 of record NC_133129.1, read on the forward strand.
TATCTTTGATTTTTTCAGCATATAAGATGTCATGTAGTATTGGGTCAAACAGGCCTCTTTCTCCAGGAGTGTCTCATTGTGTTGAATACAACACTTCTGTATCCATTAGTTTTAGTGTCTCTGCGATGATTTTGTTCATATTACAATACCTGCCCCACTCTGGTCAATGGTATTTTGGGAACTGATGGGAAGTATCCAGTGTATAAGAGCTGAGGGTTTCATTCCTACAGATCATTTATATTTAAAATCTTCAAAACTCTTCAATCTGGATCTCCACCAACTTCAATAGAAATGTAAGATTAGTTTTATTTGTCATATGTACATAAAAACATTGAAACATACAGTGAAATGCATCGACTGTGTCAAAGCAAATCAGCAAGGAATGAACCGGGAGAAGCCTGCAAGTGTCACCCTGGTTCTGATGCTGACAATTCACCAACCTTAAACCATACATCTTCGGAACGTGGAAGGACATCGGAGGAAGCATATGGGGAGAATGTATAGTCAGCAGCGGGAATCGAACCCTAATCAGTGATCACTGACGAAGTAAAGTGATTGCACTAACTGCTACACTACCATGCTGCCAAGAGTAATGGGACCCATTTAGTCGTGCTGCACAATTGCTGACACCCCTGGCACACATGTCCCTGTCACTTCACTCTTCACCTTGTGCCGACCTAACAGATATATTGGGTGGGATGCTGGGCTTCGCATAGAGGCTGGAAAACTGGTCCTTGTGGCCCCCAAGATTTTCTTTGTTATACATACCAGCAGCATGTGGGCAGAGCAGTTAGTGCATCTGCGGTCAGCGTTCAACTCCCACCACCGTGAGGAGTTTGTACTCTCTTCCCATCAACATATGGATGCTTTTGGGGGCTCCAGTTTCCTCCCACAATCCAAAAGAAGTATGGGCTAAGGTTTCCCATTCTGACATGTCCATCCATGGCCTCCTCTACTGTCAACATGAAGCCACACTCAGGTTGGAGGAACAACACCTTATATTCCATCTGGGTAGCCTCAAACCTGATGGCATGAACATTGATTTCTCTAACTTCCTTTAATGCCCCTCCTCCCCTTCTTACCCCATCCCTTATTTATGTATCTATCTATTTATTATTTTCCCTTTTCTCTCTTTTCACTCTCTCTTTTTTCTCTCTCTGCCCCTCTCACAATCACTCCTTGCCTGATCTCCATCTCCCTCTGGTGCTCCCCTCCCCCTTTCTTTCTCCCTAGGCCTCCCATCCCATGATCCTTTCCCTTCTCCAGCTGTGTATCCCTTTTGCCAACCACCTTTCCAGCTCTTAGCTTCATTCCTCCCCCTCTTGTCTCCTTCTATAATTTCAGATCTCCTCCTCCCTCTCCCACTTTCAAATCTCTTACTATCTCTTCTTTCAGGTAGACCTGACGAAGGGTCCCGGCCCGAAACGTCGACAGTGCTTCTCCCTATAGATGCTGCCTGGCCTGCTGCATTCCACCAGCATTTTGTGTGTGTTGCTTGAATTTCCAGCATCTGCAGATTTCCTCGTGTATGGGCTAAGTTTAATGAGTTGTGGGCATGAAGCATGCGCGACACTTGCAGGCTGTGTTGGTCGTTGACGCGAAATGAAGCACTTCACCGTATGTTTCGATGTACATGTGGTAAATAAAGCTAATCTAACGTACACAACAGGCCTGCAGTCACGTGGCTTTGATGCTCTTCTGTGGTGCTGCCTGCGCTGAGTTTGTGCGCTCTCCCTATGACCACCTGCGCTTCCCCCGGGCACGCTCATTTGCTTCCTCAGTTCAGAGATGTGCTTTCTGGTTGGTTAATCGTCTGCTGAGTGGCAAGTGTGAAGGACGAATCAAGGGACAATTGATGGACATGAGACAATAGAAAAAGAAGGGGGAAATGGAATTAGGAACATGAGAGACTGCAGATGCTGGAATCGGGACATCACACTAGTTCATGGAGGAACTCAGCAGGTTGGGCAGCATCTGTGGAGGAAAACAGACAGTCGACGTTTCAGATCAGACCGTTGATCTGGACTTCTGGACTCTGTATTTGAAAGAGGGGAAATGTGATTGCTTTGAGTGTTAGCATCACCTTGATGGGCCAAATGGCCCTCTTTTCCAAAAGAAACAATGAGCATACGAGATGATTGAGGTATAACAAGTGTAGCCTCAAGCCTTTTGTACACAACTAGTAGGATCCAGCCGCATCTCCCATTCTTCCCATATCTCCTGTAGATCCAACACACACAATGCTACTGACTTTGTGTGTTTACCTGTTGGTTCCATTAAAGCAGGTAAGGGATGGCACAGTAAGTAAAAGTTAGCAGAACTCCTTACAGTACCAGTGACCCGGGTTCAATTCCCACTGCTGTCTGTACATTCTCCTGGTGACCATGCGCATTTCCTCCGGGTACTCTGGTTACCTCCCACAGTCCGGAGAAGTACCCATTGGTTGGTTAATTGGTCATTGTAAATTGTCCGGTGATTAGACCAGGGTTAAATTGGGGGTTGCTGGGCAGCCTGGCTCGAAGGGTCAGAGGAGCCTGTTGCACGCTCTATCTCAATAAATCAATAAGAAAGGAAAGCTAAGTTGATTCAATGGCCACACTTGTTGCTCGCGTGATCTCCTGTACTAAGTTAAATCAGTGGCAGGCTTTGGAGAGAAGTTTTCACAATATCTTTCTTCTGTTTTCTGTGTGTCCCCCCACCTCCACCTCAGAGGTTACTGAACTGTGGGTGTGAGTTAGAGCAATACAGCGCAGTAACAGGCTAATCGGCCCATAATGTTGTGCCGAACCAGCTAAAAGGCAAATCAAAAACACTCAAACACTAACCCCTCCTACCTACACCATGTCCATATCCCTCCATCCTTCTTATATCCATGTACCTGTCCAAAAGATCTCTTAAAAGCCTCCTATGTATTTGCCTCTGCCACCATACCAGTGCATTCCAGGCATCCACCACTCTCTGAGTAAAAAAACTTACCCCTCACATCCCCCTTGAACCCACCCCCTCTCACCTTCAATGCACGCCCTCTGGTATTAGATATTTCAACCATGGGAGTGCTGAGTTGGGGGAGGTGGGACATGATTAGAGTTTATTTTTGAAGCTCCAGTCTTTGTGATTTGATCGCAAACATAATGGATCAGCTGTACTGTGCCTGTCTGTCCATTCATTTCATTAATAAGATTTTTTAGAGGTTTATGAGGGGTATATGAGGGTGAAACTACAGACTTCATCACCTCCTCCATGTGAATTAAGCTTTAGTTTGACAGGTGCTGTCGTTCTAAATGTAGAGCTAACTTTAAGCAAAATAGATAATTTGTGTGTTAAATTAATGCCTGGAGGGGCAATTATTAAACAGGGTGGTGGCGTGCAAACTATCCATTCAATAGACACATCGTTTGATAAAATCTGAATTAATATTGTGCTGGCATTGGAAAATTGTCAGGAGGTTGATCTGTTTACACCACATCCATCTGTTGTTACCAATGGGCTGTTATGTTGAAGTTGTGTAAGACATCGGTGAAGCCTAATTTGGAGTATTGCGTGCAGCTCTGTTCACCCACCTACAGTAAATAAATCAATAATCTTGAAAGTGTTCAGAGAAAAATTACAAGGCTCTCCCAGATACTTCAGCACATCTGAGTTCTGGGGAAAGGTTGAATAGGTTCGGAATTTATTCTCTGGAGTGCTGGAGAACAACAGAAGATTTGATAGCTGTATACAGAGTTATAAGGTGTATAGATAGAGTTAATACAAGCAGGCTTTTTCCACTGAGGTCAGATGAGACTAGACCTAGAGGTCGTAGGTTTAGGATGAAAGTTAAAATATTTGAGGGGAATCTCAAGGAGAAACTTCTTCACTCAGAGAATGGTGCAAATGTGGAAGAAGCTGCCAGTAGAAGTCCTAGATGCAAGCTTAATTGTTACATTAAGAGACGTTTGGACAGGTAGATGGATGAGGGGGTTCTGGGGGGGGGTATGTTCCCGGTGCAAGTAGATGGGACGGCATGGATTAGGTGGGCTGAAGGGCCTTTCCCCGCGCTGTTGTACTAGATGATTATGTAGGTTTATATGTGCTCTCGTTACTTTGAAGTTGGACAGTCTATGATTAGTGCTGACTCACTGTGGTCTCCTGTACGTAATGTAACAAACTTAAAACCAATAACTTTAATGGACAACCAATCTTGTTTTTGTCCTGTGGTTTAGAGTTTCAGACTGTGATGAATTCCAGCAACATATTCATGAGCTGCCCCCAATAATATACTGATTCATAAGGGCTGCTGAAAAAAAAAGCACACTATGAATCATCAAGGGCGTATCCTCTCCGTTCGGTAAAAGTATGTGGGTTAATGGTTTTCCTTTGCATCTGTAATTAAATGAGAGCACAATTCAGTAAGGCTTAATGCAGGGATAAATTAACTCCTGATTTCCTTCCATGTCACTGTTCCTGGCCCGTACTTCCTTTTATTTAGAGATACAGTTCAGTAACAAGCCCTTCTGACCCAACAAGCCCGTGCCGCCCAGTTACACCCACGTGACCAATTAATGTACGTCTTTCAAATGTGGGAGAAAAACGGAGCACCCAAAGGAAACCAACAGGGATAGTGGGAGAACATACAAACTCCTTACAGGCAGTGGTAGGAATTGAACCCAGGTCGGTGGTGCTGTAATAGCATTATGCTAACCACTGTGCTACCCTGCCACCCACTTCCACCCATTTTATACAGGAGAGGGAGGTGAGATGGGGGCAGAGAGTGACCACGAGAGTACCGGCCTTTGGTGTGTTCACCTCCCTGTATTTGGATCTGTTGACATTGCTGTTACTGACTGGGCTGGGGTCATGAAGTTAATTCAGAGGTAGGTGGTGGAGAAATGTTTCCTCTGTACAAATGCAGCACAGAGATCGGCCACGGATTAGGCCAGACTTCAGAATTTCCTTGGGACAAACATTATCGTTCTGTGGCAGGGGTCTGTGAGACCAATAGACATAGGAGCAGAATTAAGCCATTTGGCCCATCGAGTCTTTTCTGCCATGGCTGTTTTATTAACCCTTTCAATCCCATTCTCCTGCCTTCTCTCCATAATCTTTGATACCCTGACTAATCAAGAACCTACCAGCGTCAATATGCCCAATGACCTGCCTTCCACAGCTGTCTGTACTAATGAATTCCACTGATTCACCACCCTCTGGCTAAAGAAATTTGTCCTCATCTCTGTTTGAGAGGGACATCCTTCTATTCTGAGGTCCACTTGACGCATGCCTGATTTATCAAATCCACCCAAATAAGGTGAACCGGCAAAGACTGTCTCAAGGGATTGAGTCATAATATCGGTCGAAGATGGTGGCATAGCCAGTAGCAGCGGCCACTCCGGCTCCAAATAATGGGGCAATTGTTCGTCCTTTTCTTGAACTTGGACGAGTAAAGTTTCAAACAATGACCAGAGAGGTAGGTGTAGTCTGATCGAACCCAGCCATAAAGTTACTCTGAAAGCATTTATGCAAAGTCAAGTTCCGATGTTTACTTTCATTCAGAAGCACTTAGCTAATATTACCAGTGAAATAAGTGGCAATAATTAAATTATTACTGAAGACACAACACTGCGCACAATAGGAGCCCAGCGGGTCTAACAGCTTCTGCAGGTGGGAGACAAATCTGTATGGGGAAGGTAGCTCCTAGATTAAGGTTTCAACCTGACTAAAGTATCAACTGTTCCCTTTTCTCTCACTGACACTGCTCGGCCCGCCGAGTTCCTCTAGCAGATTGTTTGTTGGATATTTTTAAATAAATGACAAAACATAAAATCAAAACACAGACAATTTAAGAGGTATTGCTTTGCTTACTTTTACTTTCTTTCCCTAGAGGCCTGCATTGCAGACCTGGCCTTGGCTCAGGACTGCAGATTGCATTACCCAGTGTACGTCCAGCAACAGAGCACAGCTGGCTAGCAGCCAGTGGAATTTGGCCAGTGAGTTTGGCACTTATGAAACCTCCTAACACTGAAGCTGAGATTCGTTCTCATGGAAGTGCTGGAAAGAAGCATTAAAAACCAGGCTGCTGTTTCCATTCGGTGCACGTCCTCCATGACTACCGCGATGAGGCCACTGTCAGATTGCAGGAGCAACACCTCATATTCCGTCTGGGTAGCCTCCAGCCTAATGGCATGAACGTCGATTTCACTAACACCTAGTAATATCTTCCCCGCCCCCTTCTCTCTTTTTCCTTTCCCCACCCGGCTTCCATTTTACCCTTCTCTTCTCCTCGCCTCCCTTCCCTTTCTCCCACACTCCACTCTCCTGTCCTATCAGATTCCTTCTTCTTCAGCCTTTTCCACTAATCACCTCCCAGCTTTTCACTTTATCCGCCCTCCCCTATCCACGGACTCACGTTCTCCCTCACTTGGCTTCACCTATCAGCTGCCTCCCTTTCCACCTTCTTATTCTGGATTCCTTCCCCTTCATTTCCAGTCCTGATGAAGTGTCTTGGCCCAAAATATTGCCAGTTTATTCCCCCTCATAGATGCTGCTTGACCTGCTGAGTTCCTCAAGCATTTTGTGTGTTACTGTTTCTATAAATGCTTGATCGTTAAGTTGATGTACATGGTAGCATTACTTAATATGGAAAGACATCTTTGACAATATGTAGAACTGGAGTATAAAAGTCCTGTTGTAATTGTGCTTGGTGGGACTACACCAGATGCAACATAGCTTGGTAGGACAACTCTCCTGGACAAGACAGCAGGAAATGGCTGAGCATTGTAGACGCAGCCTAGTCCATCACACAAATTAACCTCCTCTCCACTGCCTCAGGAAAGCAGCCAATACAATCAAAGACTCCTCTCACCCTGGTCATCCTCTCTTCTCCCCTGTCCTATTGGGCAGATGTGTTGGCATATGGCCAAGTGGTTAAGGTGTTGGTCTAGTGATCTGAAGGTTGCTAGTTCAAGCCTGGGCTGAAGCAGTGTGTTGTGTCCTTGAGCAAGGCACTTAACAACACATTACTCTGCCATGACACCGGTGCCAAGCTGTATCGGCCTAGTGCCCTTCCCTTGGAACAACATCAGTGGCGTTGAGAGGAGAAACTTGCAGCATGGGCAACTGCCGGTCTTCCATACAGCCTTGCCCAGGCCTCAGTCATCATCAAAATCGATGGACAGCCGAAGAAGAAGAAGATTGGGCATCTTATAACAAAAGATTGACAACACCTACTACCCGGCTCAAGGACAGCTCTTCTTTGCCATAGTAAGACTCTTGAATGGACCTCTTATATGACAAAGATGCCCCCCTGACCTCACAACCTACTATGTCATGACCTTGGCAATTTAGTTGTCTAACTGCACTTTCTTTGTAACTAAGTCACTACATTGAGTCCTCTAGGATCATAGGATCACACATAAGAAAGTCTGCAGATGCTTGAAATCCAAAGCAACACATACAAAATGCTGGAGGAACTCAGCAGGTCAGGCAGCATCGACGGAAAAGAGTGAACAGTCAACGTTTCGGGCTGAGATCCATCTTTAGGTCTGGGAAGGAAAGGGGAAGGTGCCAGAATGAAAAGGTGGGGGAAAGCCACCCTCAGGGTGGAGGAGCAACACCTTATATTCTATCAATAGGTATATCCTCCAGCCAGATGGCATGATTATCCATTTCTCCTTCCAGTGAACAAACTTCCCTTCTCCTTCCTCCATTCCCCACTCGGACCTTTTACTTCTTCTCACTTGCTGATTACTTCCTCCTGGGTCCCCTCCTCCTTCTTTTTCTCCCATTGTCGGCTTTTCTCTCCTTTCAGATTCTTTCTTCTCCTGCCCTTGAACTTTGCCACCCACTTTGCTTCACCTACCATCTTCTAGCTAGCTTCTTTCCCACCCCCCACCTGTTCATTCTGGCATCTTCCCCCTCAGTCCTGAAGAAGGGTCTTGGCCTGATACATTGACTGTTGCATACAGACTGTAAACAGTCCCTTCAGTCTAACTGGTCCATTCTGACCAAGATTCCCAGCTAAGCCTCTCCGATTTGCCCATGTTTGGCCCAGATCCTTCTAAGCATTCCTAAGTAAGTAGCTTTCTGTGCTACCTCGTACGTATGTATGGAATTCTCTGTTTGGATGATTTGGAAACAAAACCCTTGCACTCCATCTCAGATGTAACAAGAATAAACCAATTCAGTTCCAGTTCTGTTGTGCTTTGTGTATAGTTTTGATTTTCACATCTAAGGAAGAGCTTACTTTGGTATCGATGCATGCCACTGATTCGTGCAGTGGGAGGACAGGTTGAGTGTGCTGGACCCACATTCATTGGAACATATAACATCAAAAAGTACAGCACAGCTCAGGCCCCTCGAACCACAATATTGTGCTGACCCATGTAAAGCCTACCCCACTATCAACCCAAACCCCTGCCCCACACGGTCCAGAACCCACCATTTCTCCTTCACCCACACGCCCATCCAAGCGTCTCCCACATGCTCTCACTGTATTTGTCTCCAGCACCACTTCCGCAGCGTGCTCCATGTGCCCACTGCACTCCCTGCAAAGAACCTACTTCTGACATTCCCCCAACCCTTTCCCCACTCACCACAAATGGTGAGGCCTCTGGTGTTGGCCATTACCACCCCAGGAAAAAGGCACTCCATCTATGTTTCCCACAAGCCCACACATCTCTACCAAGTCAACCCCCTCCTCCTTTGTCCAAAGAGAAAAGCCCATAGCTCGTTCAACCTTTCCTCACAGGACAAGACCTCCAATCCAGGCAACATCCCCGGAAATCTCCCCTGCCTGCTCTCCAAAGAGGATATTATTCAATCAGTTTAGCACAATTCCAGTGTTCCCAGATGGGAAAGTAATCTCATACAGATACTCACATATTTGTGACAGCCAGAGGGCTGCGGGTGAGAAAGGCTAGAGTATCTGGTAGTGTGGTGCACAACCTCAGGATAAGTGATCTACCATTTAGAATTGAGGTGTGGATAAACTTCTTCATGCAGTCGATTTGGGATTCTGTATGGTAAAAAGATGTGGATATAGGTTCAGATTATTAGAGTTTTAGCCTGTCTCCATTCCTCCTGTCATCCATGACCAGCTCCTTTGTTTTTGCGACATTGAGGGAGAGGAAGAAAAGAGCAAATGCACTCAGTGGCCCCTTTATCGGGTACACCTGAACACCTGCTTGTTAATGCAAATATCTAATCAACCAATCATGTGGTACCAACTCAATGCACAGAGATGGTCAAGAAGTTCATTTGTTGTTCAGAGTGAGGAAGAACTTTGACCCTGGAATGATTTTTGGTGCTTTGAGTATCTCAGAAACTGCAGATCTCCCGGACACCAGGTGCAGGGTTGTGGCTGTGACACCACTCAACTAGCTGATCTAAATCACTCCTCTTTGTCATCTCAGGTTCTTCCACTTGCTTTTGTCAGGACATGCATTGGGAAGAAACTAGAACACACTCTGCAAAACCGGGAATGGATTTTGAATCGCAAACGGAGGAGTGCTGATGAGGAGTATGAACAACTGTTGATGGTCCTTTCACCGAAGTGCTGCAACCTCTTGCAAGTTTGCCAATTTGTTGACCGCATTTAACAGTGTGCATATTAGGTAACACATTTAGTATCACATATCAAATAGGGCAACACGGTAGAGTAGAGGCTAGCGTAATGATATTAAGGTGCCAGCAATACCGATTGGGTTCAATTCCCACCATTGTTTGCAAGGAGTTTGTACATTCTCCCTGCGATCCCAAAACTTTCTTCTGGGTGCTCCAGTTTCCTCCCACTTTCCGAAGACATGCACATTAGGTTTGGTGAGTTGTGGGCCAGAAGAGTGACAACACTTGCAGGCTACCCAGTTAGTCATTGCTGATAAATTTTGATACTGTATGTTTCGGCGCACACATATCAAATGCACCTAATCTGGAACTTAAACGCCAAACTCTTTTTCAGTCCAAGCATTTATGGGCCTACTATTAACAGCAATGCCCTTGGCTGTCAAGTCCCCAATCTCGGGAATTTATTCCCTAATCCCACTTCCCCCCCCCCCCCCCACCCCCCGTCACTCTCAACCCACAACCCCTGCTCATTATCCCTGAATTTTGTTTGTGAAGTGTCTCGGGATGTTTGAGAATACCTTACAAATGTTTAAAGCCGAGATTGATGGGTTCTTGATTAGTCAGGACATCAAAGGTAATGTGGAGAAGGCAGGAGAATGGGGGTGAGAGGGATAATAAATCAGCCATGTTGGAATGGCGGAACAGATTGATGGGCTGAAGGGCCTAAATTTTCTCCTATGTCTTGTGGTATTAAAAGCAAAATTAAATCTTGATGATTTCCAAAAAGAAACTTGAAATCATCCAATTTTTGGCTTAAACTCTGTCGAGGCTCAAGCTTGCAACCATCAGAGAAGATATATTTTCTATTTGACTTGTTCGGAACCTGAACTGTCCATCTGGAAGCAAAACACATCAGTTATGTTCATCCAGATGGAAAATAGGTAAAGTATCATCTATCTGTGCTACTGGGTTACAGTGAAGACTTAATTTTAAAATTAAAAATGACAGAAAGGCATTGAGAATATGAGACAAAAACAGCCACATGTTTGAGACTAGATTCTACGTGCCTTTTTCAAACATTGGAAATCGTAATATTCTTTTCTCAGCCTTCAGCCTTGCTCCCATCCATCAAATACCATGGTTTGTTCTGAAGTTGCTATTTCTCTGTCATTACCTGCTCTGTTTTTAAATAACTTAATCAATCCCCATGATTTTTTTCTCCCAGAATGATAACTTAGATAGAGTGGATGTGGAGAGGATGCTTCCCTCAGTGTGGAGTCTAGGACCAGAGGGTGCTGCCTTAGAATAGAGGGATACCCATTCAGAACAAAGTTGATGAAGGATTTCTTTAGCCAGAGGGTGGTGAATCTGTGGAATTCATTGCCACAAATGGCTGTGGAGACCACACCATTGGATATATTTAAAGTAGAGGTTGGTAGGTTCTTGATTAGTCAGGGTGTCAAAGATTACGGGGAGAAGGCAGGAGACTGGGGGTTTAGAAGGATAATAAATCAACTATGATGGAGTAGAACAAGAGAAAATCTGCAGATGCTGGAAATCCAAAGCAACACACACAAGATGCAGGAGGCGCTCAGCAGGCCGGGCAGCATCTTTGGAAAAGAGTACAGTTGGAGCTTCTGGCAGATACCCTCCAGCAGGACTCACACTGGAGGGTCTCGGGCCGAAATGTCTTTTCCATAGATGCTGCCTCCCTTCTGAGTTCCTCCAGCATTTTGAGTCTGATGGAGCAGACTTGACAGGCCGAATAGCCTCATTCTGCTCCTATGTTCTATGGTTTTAATAACGCTGCAAAAATAGGGAGTAACCGTAGTTACAGTTTCTGAAAGAAGCCACCCCCCCATTCCCTCCCTCTCCACGGCCACCTTCCCTAATCTACATATTGCACCAGCAAGAGGAGTGTAATAGTGAAACCTAACCAGTATCATTCTGTTTGACCCCCGTCAATACTTAAAGACCTGGATTATGTTTCTCCAATCTTGCCTCCCACTGAGGATGAAATTCCTTCACTTTATCCTCATTACGCGCAGCGTCTCAAGGCTTCTCTGTATTCCTTGTGATGGAGTCAGTATTGTTTTAAGGGGTTTCAGTAACCAGAATTGGCCACATATCAATATTGTGCATTGTCCAGCAGTTCCTGGAAGCAATGGATATCACCACTGTAATTTTATACTCTGCATCTCATTATAAATTTGTTTTGTTAATTGATGTCCTATATCAAGTGAGCAATTTTAATAAGCTGCCCTCAACCGTCAAAGTCTCGTTGCCCTTAGATTGCTGCAATGTAACATGGTAAGAGTTAATATTTGGGGGGATTTGTATCAAACGCTATTTGTCCATCAGCTGTCCAAGTGCTAAGCTTCTCTAAATCCCTTTGGATAACCTCCACCTTTCCCAGGCGAAAAATCATTCCAAAGATTTTCGTATTGTTAGTGAAGCTGCTGCTAACCCTCCCGTCAAGGTCACTGTTGAAATTTATATCACTAGAATGTGTTTCTGAGAACCAAAAGAAATGCTCGTTTGCAATTCTTCAGTACTTTGCTTTTTTTTTTACCTGACCAATTTAAATAAAATTTAAGAAAACAAAGAACACCTTATTCTTATCTCATACATTAGACACTTGGCTGATTGACTCTTTGCTCATCCCTCTCTCTGATCTTTTCCCAGACCACTGGAACTCAGAATCAGAATCAGGTTTGTTATCACTGACATGCTCTCTGGCCACTTTATGAGATACCTCCTGTCCCTAATAAAGTGCCCACTGAGTATTTGTTCACGGTCTTCTGCTGTGATAGTCCATCTACTTCAAGGTTCAACTATGTTGTGCATTTGGTGATGGTCCTGCTCTGTCCTGTTGTAAAGTGTGCTAGTCTGAGTTACTGTCACTTTCTTGAACCAGTCTGGCCATTCTCCTCGGACCTCTCTCATTACAAGGTATTTTTGCCCACAAACATGCTGCTCTCTGGATGTGTTTTAGTTTCTCGCCCATTCTCCATAACCTCCCGAGACTGTTGTGTGTGAAAATCCCAATTCGGCAGTTTCTGTGATGCACTAAGTACCCCATCTGGGTCCAACAATTATTCCATGGTCAAAGACACGTAGATCACATGTCTTCCCCAGTCTGATGCTTGATCTGAACAATAACTGAACCTCTTGACCATGCCTGCATGCTTTTATGCACGATAGTGCAGTGGTCAAAAGTAGCAACGACCTGGGTTCAATTCCTGCCGCTGCCTGTAAGGAGTTTGTATTTTCTCCCCGTGATCATGTAGGTTTCCTCCGGGTGTTCTGGTTTCCACCCACAGTCCAAAGACATACCAGTTGGTAGGTTAATTGGTCATTGTAGATTGTCTCGTGATTAGGTTCAGGTTAAATCAGGGGATCGCTAGACGGCGCGGCTCAAGGGGCCGGAAGGGCCTTCTCTGCACTGTATGTCAATAAATAAATAAACAATAAATTGAATTGCTGCCACATGATTGGCTAATAAGATGTTTGCATAAATGCCATTAAGCCTATATTGTCTCGGACCCCTGCAACTCAAAATCAGAATCAAGTTTATCATCACTGACACACAGAAAATGTTTGAAGAACTCAGCAGGTCAGGGAGCATCTATGGAAAGGAAAAGAGTTAACATTTTGGTCTACGACACTTTATCTGGACTCGTCACTGACATGTAGTGAAGTTTGTTGTTTTGTGCCTGCAGAACGGTATAATATAAAATAAATTACCAGTTGTCATTAAATAAATAAGACCATAAGACCTTAAGAGATAGGAGCAGAATGAGGCCATTCAGCTCATCGAGTCTGCTCTGCCATTTCATCATGGCTGATCCATTTCCCTCTCAACCCCATTCTCCTGCCTTCTCACCTTTCATGCTCTGACTAATCAAGAACCTATCAAACTCTGCCTTAAACATACCCAATGACCTGGCCTCCAACTATGCTGGTGACAACGAATTCCACAGATTTACCACCCTCCGACTAAAGAAATTCCTCTTCACCTCCATTCTGAATGGACATCCCTCTATTCTGAAGCTGTGCTCTGTGGTCCTAGGCTCCTCCATTACAGGAAACATCCTTTCCACATCCACTCTATCTAGGCCTTTCAACATTCAATATGTTTCAATGAGATCCCCCCTCCCACCCATTCTTCTAAATTCCAGCGATACAGGCCCAGAGCCATCAAATGCTCCTCATATGATAACCCTTTCATTGCCGGAATCATTCTCGTGAACCTCCCCGAACCCTCTCCAAATTCAGCACGTGTTTTTTTAGATAAAGAGCCCAACACTGCTCACAATACTCCATGAGAATTCACCAGTGCCTTATGAAGCCCTAGCATTACTACCTTGCTTTTATATTCTAGTCCTCTTGAAATGAATGCTAACATTGCACCTGTCTTCCTCACCACTGACTCAGCCTGGAAGTTAACCCTTAGGGAATCCTGCACGAGGATTTTACACCTCAGATTTTTAAATTTTCTGCCCCTTTAGAGGGTAGTCAATGCCTTTGTTCTTTATACCAAAGTGTATGACCATTCTCTTACTAACACCGTATTTCATCTGCTACATTGCCTATTCTCCTAATCTGTCTAGATCTTTCTGCAGCCTCCCTGTTTCCTCAGCACTACCTGCTCCTCCACCTATCTTCGTGTTGTCCGCAGACTTGGCCACAAAGCCATCAATTCCATCATCCAAATCTTGAAATACAACATAAAACAAAATGGTCCCAATACTGACCCTTGTGGAGAACTACTAGTCACTGGCAGCCAATCAGAAAAGGTCCCCTTTATTTCCACTCTTTGCCTTCTGTCAATCAGCCAATCCTTGATCCGTTCTAGTGTATTTCCTGTCATACCACGGGCTCTTATTTTGTTAAGCAGCCACATGTAGCGCATCCTGTCAAAGGCCTTCTGAAAATCCAAGTACACTAATCCAACAATTCTCCTTTGTCTATCCTGCTTGCTATTTCTTCAAAGAAGTTGAATAGATTTGTCAGGCAAAATTTTCCCTTCATGTACCTCCAAGTACCTCAGAACCACATCCTTAACAATTGACTCCAACATCTTCCCAACCACTGAGGTCAGACTAACTGGCTATAATTTCCTTTCTTCTGCATCTCTCCCTTTCGAAGAGTGAAGTGACATTTACAATTATCTAGTGCTCCCAAGCCATGCCAAAATCTAATGATTCTTGAAAGATCATTACTAATGCCCCCGCAGTCTCCTCGGCTACCTCTTTCAGAACACTGGTTGTGGACCATCTGGTCCAGGTAACTTATCTATCTTCAGATATTTCAGCTTCTCAAGCACCTTTTCCCTAGTACTAGCAATTGCACTCACTTCTGACCCCTGACACTCTCAAACTGTCAGCCTATTGCAATCCACAGTGTAAACAGATGCAAAATACTTACTTACTTTGTCCACCACTTTTCTGTGTCTCAGTGCTATCTCTCCTTCATTATTTTCCAGCAGATCAATATCTACTCTCACCTTTCTTTTAATCTTTATATACTACCAAATTAGTTTGAACACTCCCCAACAGCTCTAGCGAATCTGCCCGCAAGGATGTTGATACACCCCCCCCCCCCCCGCATGTTTAAGTGTAACCCGTCCCTTTTGCACAGGTCATACTTTCCCCAGAAGAGATCCATACGATCCAGAAGTCTGAGGCCCTGCCCCTGCACCGGTTCCTCAACCATGCGTTCATCTCCCAAGTCATTCTCACCCTCACTGGTGTGTGGCAAAGCCAGCAATCTGGAGCTCCCTACCCTGGGGATCTTGCTTTTCAGCATTTACCTTAGCTTCCTAAGTTCTCCCTTCAGACCTCCTCCCTTTTGCTACCCATGTCATTGATGCCATTATGCGCCAAGACGTCTGGCTGCTCACCCTCCCCGACCCTTTTAGAATGCTGTGGACCTGATCTGAGGTGTCCCTGACCCTGGCACAAGGGAGGCAACGTGCCATATAGGTGTCTCTTTCACATCCACTCCTCTAACCAGGGAATCCCCTGTCACTACTGCAGTACGCCTCTCCCCCTTCCCTTATGAGCCACAGAGACCCAGTTGCTATGGCTCCCCCGGTAGGTCTCCCCATCAACAGTATCCAAAGTGGTATACTGCCCATTTCCTTCCCTCTCTGACAGTCGCTCAGGTATCTGCCTCCTGCAACGCATGGGAGACTATCTTCCTGTGGCTCCTCCTCAGTTTCCCGTCTGAGCCAAAGGCTATTGAGCTGCAGCTGCAGTTCCTGAGCGTCTTTCTTGAGGAGCGGTGCATGTGTGGTTACCTGTGAGGCTGGTGGTCTCCTGGACTTCCCACATCTCACAAAAAGGACAAAGGACACAACACAGCCTCTGGTCCCATCCTCACTGCTCCAGCTATGCGCTAGCTCAGATGAAAAATGAAGAAGGAACTTAGCAGAAAGTTACCTCACCCAAACTTGTTCTCGCCCAAACCTATTGAGCCAAAGCCTCCCCACTCTAACAATGGTCCACTCACACGGGCTGCTCCACTTGTCCACACTTCACTTTTATTTGCCCTTGTTAATGAATCCTCTTTCGATTGGGCTCCTGGAAAAAGCTGAAACACCGCAAACACTCTTTTTGGAAATCTCTCACCCTGACGTGTATGTAACCTCCATCAGAAAAATAAATAAATAAATATCACAAGGGAGGAATAAAAAGGTTGCTTTTTGGGTTAATGGATCATTAAAAATTTGTCAGTAGAGGGGAAGAATCTGTTCTTAAGATGTTAAATGTGGGTCTTTAGGCTTCTGTGCCTCCATTCTGCTTGTTGCATGTCCCAGATGATGAGGGTCCTCAATGGGTCACTGCCTTTGATGGTGGAACTTACAGTCTATTAGCCCACCAGCATGTTTTTGGCATGTGTAAAGAAATCAGAGCATCTAGTGGAATTTGTAGAGTCACAGAGAGAGTACTGAAACCAGGATCAAACCCAAATCCCTGGAACTGCGCTGCATAGATATAAAATAATTGGCAAAAATATAAGAAGGGATGAAGAGAAATTCTTTGATCTCAACTACAAATATTCTTGCATTTATAAAGCAACATCAGTGCAATGGAACTTAACAAAAGGGTGTTAATAGAAGCATTTTGATAATATTTCAGTGAGTGAGAGAGGAGGGAGAGAGATGGAGAAAGAAAGAGAGAGAGTGTGTGAGAGAGAGAGAGGGAGAGAGGAAGGATAGAGGGAGAGAGGGAGAGAGAGGGGAGAGAGGGTGTGAGAGAGGGAAGGAGAGAGGAAGAGAGGGACAGAGAGATAGAGGGGGAGAGAGAGAGAGGGTGTAAGAGATGAAGAGAGGGATAGAAGGATAGAGGGACAGAAACAGAGAGAGAGAGAGAGAGAGAGAGAGAGAGAGAGAGAGAGAGAGAGAGAGAGAGAGAGAGAGAGAGAGAGAGAGAGAGAGAGAGAGAGTGTGATATTAACCACTTTCTCGAGCACCTCCACTTTATCTGCCACAAGCAGAACTTCCCTGTGCCCAAATGTTTTGATTTCCATTCCTATTCCCATTCTGACATGCCAGCCATGGCCTCCTCTTGTGCCAGGGTGAGGCCACTCTCAGGTTGGAGGAGAAACTCCTTATATTCTGTCAGGGTAGCCTCCAACTGATGGCATGAATATTGATTTTACCTTTTGGTAAAATACATTTCCTCCCCTCTCCCCTCTTCCTCTATTCCCCACTCTGACCTTTTATCTCTTCTTACCTGCCTATCACTTTCCCCTGGGTTCCCACCTTCCCTTTCTCCTCCTCTCCTATCAGATTCCTTCCTCTCCAGCCCCTGACCTTTCTCACCCACCTGGTTGTGTCTAACACCATCCAACTAGTCTCCTTCCCCTTCCTCCCACTTTTTATTCTGGCACTTCCCCCTTTCTTCTCAGTCTTGAAGAAGAGTGTCGGCCTGAAACGTCAACTGCTTATTCATTTCCATAGATGCAGTCTGACCTGCTAAGTTCCTCCAGCAATTCTGTGCGTGTTCAAAATCATCAGACCCCTTCTTAAAGAGGAAGTAAGTATTACACAGAAAACATTCCAGAATTCCTGGCCATCACCAAATTGTAGTTCAGAATGTACTGCACAAATGAAAAGATTCAACTGAAGTTTCCAATATTTGAAAAGTTAAGAAATCCCAGAACTTTAGTGGGGAGATCAGGGGAATGGGTGATTTGTCTTGCTCTTCCTGTGAGCCAGCACAGACATGATGGGACAAATGGCCTCTCCCCATACAGTTATTCTAATAGAAGAAGCAGTTGTTTTAGTTTATTGCATCCAAAACACCGTGAAGATTTTCCCCACAAACAGCTTGTAGAGACTTGAGCCAATGTTTCCTGAAAGGTCACATACTGAAATGAGATTGCATCTGAGCTGTTGCGCTGGTTTAATTCTGAGCTGCAAAACTTGAAAATACTGCCAATGCTGAAAATCGGAAATAAAAAAAGAGAAAAGGCTCCACAGTGGGAAGAGAAAAATTTCCGAGTAGAGACCCTTCATCAGAAAGAGAGTGAAGAAGTTGCAAGGAGCGTGGGAGATGGGAGAGGTCTCTGATACGGTGCATCAGGGGCTCCCAACCTTTTCTATGCTATTGACCAACGCCATTAAGCAAAGGGGTCCATGGACCTCAGGTTGGGAACCTTTGCGGTAAATCCATAGGGATGGGCAGGCAGTAAGATTATCGAGTGAGTGAGAGCAGCTGGAGGGTGAGAACATTGACAAAAGAATGTAAAATGTAAAATGTGCAAATTCAAAGTTCAAATTTCAAATTAAATTTATGATCAGAGTTCATACATATCACCATATACTAGCCTGAGATTCATTTTCTTATGAGCATTTAAAGTAGAACAAAGAAGTACAACAGAGTGAATGAATAACTACATACAGACAGAGACTGAGAAACAACCAGTGTGCAAATATAAAACTAAACAAATAATAAAGAGAGAGAGAGAAAATAAATAAATAATGCAGAGCAGGTCTGGGCTGAGCAAGTCCTTTACTTCCAGATAGAGAAAAATACAAATGGGCACTAGGGATATTTAAGAAACTCTTAGATAATCACATGGATAATAGAAAAATGGTGGGATATATAGGAGGGTATGATTAAATTGATATTAGAATAGGTTAAATGGTTGACATAACGTTGTTGGCACAATGGATAGGCCAGTACTGAGCTGTAGTGTTCTGCATTCTATGTTGCAATAAATTGATCGGTATGAACAGTACACAAGACAAGAATTTGTATCTTGGCACATGTGACAATAATAAATCAATCCCAACTCCAATTTCTCTCTCCATGGGATCCATTCGCCAGCTGCAAACCCTCCTCTGGACCCTCTCTTCAGCATATCAAAGCTCTGCTGCTGGCCTCACTGGTTAGTTCACAGGTGGAGTGAACATTCAGATGTGCCAGCAATTGACCATCTTAGATCTCTAACCAACACTAAATATATGTAGCAATCAGAGCCACATGACTTATGGCCACCAGCTCCTTGCAGAATCCATGGGCTACCCGCCTTCACATTTGGGCTGATACGTCAGTGAGATCCAAATCAAAGGGGATATCCTGACAACCACTCCACTGGTCAATGGGAGCGGTGCCCATGTGGAGCTAAAAGTCTGAAGCAAGTGGTTAAGGCTTTGGGCTGGCGACCTGAAGGTCGTTAGTTCGAGCCTCAGCCAAGGCAACGTGTGCGTCCTTGAGCGGGGCACTTAACCCCACGCTGCTCCTGCACGTTTATAGCCCAGTGGCAGCGGTTGGTGCAGTATGGATAAGACAAGACAAGACATGTGTCTCCACTAACACACTCGACCAAATGCCAGCAGGTTCCACAGCAAATCCCAACACCATTCTCGTATACAATCCACCATCAGTTCACTTTAAATCAGGACTCCTGTTCTGGTGTAAAACATTCAAGAAATTCTAAATCAAAATAAATTAAGAAGGTAAGTATTTGTAACTGTGCAAAATTAAAACAAGTACATCTTTGATTCTGTGCAAGTGTACAAATAGCCACTAGAACAGTACTGGAATAGAATGTACTACCATAGGACAGAGCAATTAACATTGCTTTATAGTGCCAGTGACTTGGGTTCAATTCCAACTGCTCCCTGCAAGGAGTTTGTACGTTCTCCCAGTGGCCGTGTGGGATTCCTCCGGCTTCTCCTGTTTCCTCCCACATTCCAAAGACATACAGGTTAGTAGGTTAATTGTCACATGTGTGTAATTGGGCAGCATGGGTTCATTGGGCCAGAAGATCCTCTTACTGTGCTGCATCTCCACATAAATAAATAATAAAGATGAGCTAATTGAGACATAACAAAATATCGAACGATGGAGCAAAATGAGTTATTTGCATCAACGACCAATGCAGTCTGAGGGGGGCAGCCTGCAAGTGTCCATGTGGAGCTCAAAGTCTGAAGCATCTCCACTAATGCACAGGCCAGATGCCAGTGGATCCCACAATTTTCTGGCCCTAACGTACACTGTAGGTTCCCGAAGAAGGGTCTCGACCCGCAACGCCAACTGTTTATGCATTTTATTAGAGGCAGCCTGACTTGCTGAGTTCCATCAGCATGTTGTGTGAGTTGCTTTGGATTTCCTGCATTTGTCAGCTTTCTCCTGTTTACGATTTTGGAACGTGAGAGGAAGCCAGGCCACCTGGAGGAAACATACATGGTCACAGAACGAACATACGGACTCCTCACGGACAGCAGTGGGAAATGAATCCCAATCACTGGTGTGGTAAAGCGTTCAACTAACTGCTACACTACTCTGCTGCTCATTCCCTGTATCCTACAGAATATCCTGTAGGCTGCCTGTCTGTCACAGGAGAACGAGATGAGATTTTTTCACCTCTCCAGCTTCAGTCCTTAGTTTCCAATTTCCAACAAATGGATTACTTGAGAAATTTCCTTTAATCATTTCAGATACATGTAATGAGGATTCGATACTTTCTCTAACTTTAGTCTTTTAATAACCACATACACGCTGATCGCTATTTTCATTATGTATTCTGTTGACTCCATCACAATAGTGGATTCAGGTCCGATTGTCTGATTCAAGTTCCAGTTTAATTGTTTTTCAACCATACATGAATACTCATGAATATAGCCATACAGAAAGGGCGTTACTCTCGGACCAAGTTGCAAAACATGATACCAACAGTCGCACGCCAGCACAAGGTTCATATAGCACATATAAGGCAACAAGCACGTATAAGATACCAGTAAAATACAGTCATGCAAAAAATATTATCCAAGACCCTGAGTTCATGAAGGTTACAGCAGTCCGCAGTCGAATACAACATGGCTTGTCATCTGCTGAGTGAACAGCCTAGACGCCGTGCCACTCCACCTCTGGCACTCCAGTTGCCTGGTGTCTCGGGCTGGGTGTATTTGCACCCGTGCCAACCCCTGCCACTAGCACTCCTTCTCTGCCACCTCTCCCACTCCCCTCTCGCAGCACTCCAACCTTGCCATTCCCAACATCCTTAGCTCCGGCCAGATTTACAAACTCACTCTCTGCTCCATATTGACAAATGCAGTATTGTGTGCAAAAGTCTTAGGCGCGCACACACACACACACACACACACACACACACCACACACACACACACACACACACACACACACACACACACACACACACACACACACACACACACACACACACACACACACACATTCTTTTATACCTTACTCTGTCACATTTATGAATTTATGACAGTGTACAATGGGTAATCCGAATGCTATTGATAGTGTAATGATTTCAGCCATACTTTGTATGCAATGACTTCAGTGCTCCGCTGAGGGAGTGAAGTATTGTCACAGGTTGCCCTCCTGATGAAATTTGAAGCTGTCTATTATGCTTTGTTACTCCAAAAACTAATCGAAAGAAAAACACAAGGGACAGGGATAATGTGTCTACTTCATTTTCACTTTAGTGAGGTGCCGACAGATGGTGTAGCGGCATAATGACAAATGCTATTTACATACTTTTATATATACCTGTAATGAATTATGTAAACACCAAAGAATCAAAACAATACTATTCAAATATTAATTAAATATTAAATATGATATGGACTTGAACTATAGACTTAATTTCAGTCTTATGGCTTTTAATATTCTTTGTATTTCACCAAGTGTGCGGGGAGGGAGATTTGGGGGTCGATGTGCCAGTTCCATTTTTGTTTGTTTATGTGCAGAGAGGACGGATTTGGGGGTCGATGTGCCGGTTCCATTTTTGTTTGTTTATGTGCAGAGAGGACGGATTTGGGGGTCGATGTTCATGTTGACGTTCTTCTCTTTCTTGGTTTTGTGGCTATCTCAAGAAACTGAATTTCAAAGTTGTATTCTTTGATAATAAATGAAGCTTTGAACCTTTGAGCCTTTGAATACAAAACACTGTCCTTTCTGCTTTTTGATTTGTTGAGATGTAGCCGGCTCTGCCAAGGCTTGGAAGCCCAACATTTGTTGCCTTTGAATGTCTGCCTAAGGCAGTGGTTCCCAACCTTTTCCATGCCCAACACCCCTAGGAAATGTTTGATTAATGTTCGCACCCCCTACAAAAGTAATATCACGTTTGAAGATGAAGAAGTCTAATTTCTAATTTTTGAACCACATACAATACTACAGGTGAACAAATTGAACTTAAAAAAATAAGCTTTTAATTCAGTGCATAAAATGCAAATATAAATTGAGCAATTAGATTCTAAGTTATTCAGAAAAAATTGTAAACGGTAAATTGATGAGACTCCTCAACTCTGAGGTGTAACTCCCAGGTAACACTGATGAGAATCCTCAATGCTGACTCGGCCAGCGGGAGACTGGAGTGTGCTTGGGACAAACGTTACTACCACTTCTCAAGGCACAATGGCAGCTGGCTGAGAGATGACTTGTGACTTGTCACTCAAGGACACAAGCCACTCTTTGTCGCACCCACTGAAATTCCATCTCGCACCCCCTGGGGGTGAGGGCACCCCAGGTTGGGAACCCCTGGCCTAAGGTGAACATACTTCCATTGTGTTCCTTGCCAGGAAGGATCAGAATTCAGTTGTGGCAGCGATAAAGGAACACTGATACGTTTCCATCTCGGCATTGTGCATGGCCAGGAGGGGAGAATGTAGGTTCTGTTGTTCTAGGTGTTAGGGAAAATGGGAAGTTTCAAAGAACATTTAATATCAGAGTATGTATACAGTATACAACCTGAAATTCGTCCACTTCACAGACATTCATGAAGCAAAGAAACCCCATAGAATGAAAGATCGAAGTGCTGAAGCTCCCCTCCCTTTGCACAAGCAGTAGCAAAAGCATCGATTCCCCCCTCCACCCTATCTGCACCAGCAGAAGCACCAAAGACTCTCGCGATCCAAGATCCAGTGAACCACAGTTCACAACAAGGGGAGGAGCTGCCAAAGGAAAAGTTAAACAGTGCCAGAGGCCCAGGTTCAGACCTGACCTGGATCCGGTGCTGTCTGCATGCAGTTTGCATGTTCTCCCGTTGACTGAGTGGATTTCCTCTGGATGCTCTCGTTTCCTCCCACATCCCAAAGACCTGCGCACAGTTTGGTTGGTTAATTGGTAAATTGTTTCTAGTTGGTTGATAGAATCTGATGAGAGTGAGACTATTAGACGATACAACATGAGAGCAGAGTTAAGCCATTTGGCCATCAACTTGCTCTGCCATTCAGTCATGGCTAATTTATTATCCCTCTCAACCCCATTCTCCTGTCTTCCAAAGTTCAAAGTACATTTACTATCAAAGTATGTATACTCTATGCAATTTGAGATTTGTTTCTTTACAGACAGCTACAAAACAAACAGACCCGATAGAATCCATTAAAAAAAGACCATCAAACACCCAAAGTCCAGAATAAAATCGGATGGTGCAAACAATAAATGTAAGCAGATAACATTCAGAACTGAAGCTTATGAAAGTGGGTCCACAGACACAAAGCCAGGCATCACTGCAGTCGGTCCAGGAGCCCGTTAGCTGCAGGCTACAGTCTCAGTTTAGCACAGAGAAGAGTAAAAACCTTGCAAAGCAGTGAGCTGAATTGACCTGACCCTCACCTCCAGCCCTGACACCCTGACCTTCTCCATCTGGCAAGGATTTAAATCATCCAGACCTTGGATTGTTCCTGCTCTCTGATCTGAGCCCTGCACTCGGATACACTCTCAGACTGGAGCCTCGTCACCTCGATTCAGCCCTCACACCCTGCCTCGTAACATTCTCAGTAGTTAATTACCTATCATCTGACAGGATGAATGGCTTCTTTTATGGAAGTTTATTCAGATGATGACAATATCATAGACCATAATATGCACTATTTTCAGTTTGAAATTATAATGAGATCATCACTGTCCGAAACTGCCCACCTATCCCAGAGATCCCCCAGAGATGCTCCCTCTCCATGAATCCCCTGACACGGGTGTAACCCTGAAGGAGGGGCAGGCAATTGACTTGGGCAGAAACCTCAAATGCCCCACTGCCATGAGTGTAGGGTTTGTGCAACTGGGCGCTTGATGATCGGTGTGGGCTTGGTGACCACGTTTCCAGGCTGTATTCCTTGTGACCCTGTGAAACCTCGACAACGCAACTAGCTCTGGTAAGGATGCAGAGAAACCCTGCGGTGTTGGCGAGAGACGGCAGCTTTTAGCTGATGAATGGGTTTATTTAAGTGGAAGTTTATGAAACTTCCAAGAAATATTGGAAGCATTTGTATTCCACATGGGCATGGGTTTAAGGTACGGCTAGAAGACTTAGAAGAAAAATGTTTTCACCAAGAGAATGGTTGGAAAATCGCCTGCCTGAGGGGGATTGTGGAGACAAAGACTTTCAGAACATTTAAGAATCAGAATCAGGTTTGATATCAGCAGCATATATCGTGAAATTAGTCGTCATGTTGCAGCAGTACATTGCAATACATAATAATAAAATAAATTTCAGGAAGTATATGTATAAAATTACATGAAATAAATAGTGCAAAAAGAAAATAAAAAGTACTGAGGTAGTGTTCATGGTTTCAGTATCTATTCAGAAATCTGATGGCAGACGGGAAGAAGCTATTCCTGAATCGCTGAGTGTGTGTCTTCAGGCTTCTGTCAGTCCTCCCTGATGGTAGCAATGAGAAGAGGGCGTGTCCTGGATGATGGGGTCCTTAATGATGGATATTGCATTTTTTGAGGCATCGCTCCTTGAAGATGTCCGAGATGCTGGGGAAACTCATGCCTATGACAGAGCTGACTGAGTTCTCAACTTTCTGTAGCTTGTTAAGAAGTATTTCAACAAGCACAGGATACAGACAGAGGTTATTTGGACCATCAAGTCTGTTAATCACAGAGTAACTCCTTTACTAATTTCCCTGTTAAGTGTTCTCCCCATATCCTAACCATAGACTCCAGATTCTCACACCTGCATATGCACAAAAGCAATTCTCCATAGCCAATCAATCCCATCAATGTCTGTGATGCTGATTGGTGGATCTGGAGATGATATTATATTTTATTATATTTACTTATTTAAAGATTCAGTGGGAATAGGCCCTTCTGGCCCCCTCAGGCCACACCGCCCAGCAACCCACCGATTTAACCCTCGCCTAATCACAGGACAACTTCTAAAGACAGATTAACGTACTAACCCGTATGTCTTTAGACTGCGGGAAGAAACTGGAGCACTCGGAGGAAACCCACGCGCACATGGAATGGAATGTACAAATTTGTTTTCAGAGGACGCCAGAATTGAACTCTGAAGTCTGACGCTCCAAGCATAATAGCATTACGCTAATTACTACGCTACCGTGGCGCCCCAGGATATTGTCCAGAAGATTCTTCAGAAGTCAAGAGCGAGGTGAATTTCTTGTGGCTACAGTTGTTTTTTTAAGCACTGTCAGCAAGCAACACGGCAGCAGGTACCTAATCCCAATTGTAACCAACTCGCTCTAACAGAGAAACAGTTCCTGGGGTCTTTCTTTCTACTGGAAACTGTTTCGAGCTGGACAAATCAGGGAATCTTCTGTGATAAGAACAGCCTGAGAGACAACAAGGACAATTTTGATTTTAGCTGATATGACAGGCATATCGATCTAGCTTTTTTACAACTTACTGAAAATTCACTGAACACTTACAGAGAAGCAGGTGACTATACAAAGATACACACAAGCAGAGAGAAGGTTAAGCTACAGGAAAAATAGCAATTTAATAGTAATGCGATCAGTTGAGTCGAGTCTGAGTTCCATTAATGGAGAACGGCTGTGCGTGACTTTGTTTAATGTGGGGAGGCTGATTGACCGGTAGCTGCCACAAGGTCCTTGACAGATCTGGGTCAGGATCCAGAGGCCTGGAATGCAAGAGAACTAGGGGCCTTTCACTCCTGCAGCCTTCCTCCACTTTCATTGCTGTAATGATGTCATCAGCCCTCGCCAGCTATTCTGCTGAGGTCTTGGTTGGGTCATTCTTTGTCTGCAACCTCCCCTCTTGATCCCAACCAAGAACTGAGCTCCCGACGACATTACTCTTGGGTTCTCAGGAAACCTCAAACCTCTCCTCCACAACAAGGTGACACTCCTTGGAGAGGATCAGTCTAGATCCTAATCCAACAGGATGCAGGAGGAAACTGGAGATCCCGGGGGAATCCACGTGGTCATTGGGAGAGTGTGCAAACTCCACACAGACAGCACCCGAGGTTAGGATTGAAGTTAGGTTACAGAAGACATGTGGTATCCGCTGCGTTACTGCACTGCTTCAGAAAGCTATGGAATGAGGGCAGGAAAATGGGACCAGTGTAGAGTTACTATGATCAGCTAGTGTTTCTACTCAATCACTCTGACCCTGCAAGACCAAGTGCTAAGATTCAGCGCTTTGGAAATTACCTTGACTTTCGTTCCTTGTGTAATCTATCTCCCAGCACAAACTTGAAATCAATCTGTACCACAGTGGTGTTTTTCTTCAAACGGTGAGTGCTTACCATCAGCTTCATCTGTCTCATATCTGGAACCCTACAGCATATGCAGGAGTTTGCACCATTAATGATAGAGTGGTTTTATAGCCCTAGGGCAGCATGGGTAAAATTTATGCCATTACTGCTAATTGACCTGAAGAATAAGAAGCTGCCTCCAATTGTTTGGGCAGAGAGCCTGAACCAATGTTCAAAAACTTCAAAGTTCAAAGTACATTTATTATGGAAGTATGTATATAGTATACAACCTTGAGATTCATCCTCTTGCAGACAGAAACACCATAGAAACCATTTGAAGAAAACCACCATTCAACAAGACCATCAGACATTCAAAGAAAGAAGAAATCGCACTAACAGCAAAAAGCAAACAATTAACACACAAAACATTAACTATCAAACCATATAATCCCCAAAAGTGAATCCATAGCCGAGGAGATTAAAGGCAGACCAGGAGCCAAGGGCTGTGGTTAAGTCACCGAGTCAGTCAGATCAGCGCTATGTCGATGGATTCAGGCCACAGTATTACTAAATTAAAGTTCAATGTACATTTGTTATTAAAGTATGTATAAATTATACAACCTTGAGATTTGTCTGCTTACAGGCAGCCTCAAAACAAGAAACCTGAAAGAACCCCAATTTTAAAAAAAACCACACCCAAAGTGCAGAGAGAGAGCGAGAGAGAGAGAGAGAGGGAGTGAGAGAAAACAGATCATGCAAACAATAAAGCAAGTGACAGCATTCAGAACAGAAGCCTAGAGCTCATAGCCTCCGTCTCAGTTCACCATACAGCCGGGCAAATCGTGAAGCTAACCCAGGAGCAGCTGGAGCACGACGCAGCTTCAGACTCAGTGCCAAGGGGAGTGGAGTCAAATCCCATGGAGCAGTACTGGTTTGACCCTCACCTCTGGTCCCAACACTCTGCCTTTCAGTCCACCTGGCCTGGTATTTAAATTGTCCAAACATCGGGTCATCTCCAACACTCAGACCTGGGCCCTGCCTCAGCGATATGTTCTGGGCCGGTTCCAGCCCGTACTCAGCCTTTACAAATCCGATCCAACCTCACTCCTGGTTTAGGTGGGCAGGCTCCGAAACAACTTCACTTCAACCTTTCTCCACTCCGCTCGCTCCATCTCCAACTTCTCCTTGAACATGCCTCGATCTCGCTTCAACTCTGTCTCGCCCCCACACACCTCTACCCTCAGATCAGCCTTGCCTTTGCTCGCCTCTTCATTGTTTGCGATGATGATTTAACACAATTTTCCACACGAAAAAGTCTTATTGATGAAGTATTGAGTTGTATTTCTTGCTTTGAAAACCACCAGTAAACTGTCATTCCCCTTTAGTAGCAACATCTTAAACCTGAAGTTAAGCTGTATAGTTGTAAAAATATATGCATAATTTAGTTTGGAAGCTGTTCTGTTGGCAGTGGTGCATATTCTGGCTGTAGCAGTCTGGCCAAATGTGTATAGCAAGCTTAAACGTTAGCTTTATTTGTCATAGTGCATCAGAACATTGAGACATACAGTGAACGGCATCGATTGCTTCTATGACCAGCACAGTCGGACGATGGACTGGGGCAGCCCACATGTTACCATGCTTCCAGAGACAACATTGTCCATTCAGAGATCTGACGAACTGCAGCAGGAGGCAACTTGTTTTTAAATGTTGGTTTTAAGTTTAACTCCACAGTAATCTTTAAAATCCACATTAAAACTTTCATGTACTTTATTCATTCACCCCTGTAAGAAGAGAGTTCCAATGATTCACAGCTCTCCCAGAGAGAGAAAAAAAAAATTACTTCTTCTCTGTCTTAAGTGGGAAAGTCATGGTTGTAGTGCACAAGAGATATCGTCCTCTCCTGAATCTACCCGATATATTTAGTCACCTACCTACAGGAAAGTCATCAATAACGTTGAACGAGTACAGGAAAATATACAGGGATGTTGCCGGGACTTGACAGCCTGAGTTATAGGGAAAGTTTGAATAGGTTAGGAGTTTTTTTTCCTGGAGCATAGGAGAATGAGGGGAGATTTGATAGAGGTATACAAAATTATGAGGGGTTTAGATAGGGTAAGTGCAAGCAGGCTTTTTCCACTGAGGTAGGGTGAGGCTAGAACTGGAGGTCACAGGTTGAAATAGTTAAGGAAAAGTGTGGAACGAGCTGCCTTCTGAAGTGGTGGATTGCAACATTTAAGAGAAGTTTGAATAAGTATATGATGTGAGGAAGATGGAGGGTTATGGTCCAGGTTGGTGGAACAAGGCAGAATGTCAGTTCAGTACAGATTAGATGGGCTAAATGGCCTATTTCTGTGCCATATTGCTCTATTACTTTATGACAATGCATCAAGGTTGTAAATGCTCAAACCAAGTCTCTGCTCAATCTTCTGAACTAATCGACTTGAGTTGATCTTTGCGAACCAGCCATCTCTTCAATCGCTGGGCATTCAAGAGCTCGGGTTCAGTTTCAGTGCAGACAGAGAAGGATTAATGTTTACACCCTGTTATGGACCTAACATCACTGAACAGAATTTTCATTTGACTGACTTCCGATGAAACAGTCCATTGATATTTAGAGCAAGAGGACCAATATATTTACTTTATTGCATTTATCAGATCATAAAATATTTCTTAGTAGTTGAGTTCTGTTGGGAAAATCAAGTACTAAATTATTTATAAAATTTCAAAGAAAGCCCTCACTTTTCAACAGGAATATATTCTGCGGCCAGTAGGAGATCAGAAACTAATATCTCACTCTCAGATGTGATAAGACAAGATTTTTATTGGTTTGGCTTATAAAGCAGTGAGGAGATGTCCAAATTCCCAGATATGCTATTAGCTGGGAATAGGTAGCCCTTATTTTCTTATTCTCTCTATGACTTGTTTGCTCAGGTGAATTTATTTAATGTGTAAATATGTCAGGCTGATTTAATGATGAAACAAAACAGTTTTAATTATTTCATGTTGCTGCACGTGTGAATTGCTGGCAAGACCTTAGTTATGGCCCATCCACAATTGTTCTTGAAGCGAGAGTGAATGATCCAGCTTCTGGAATCATTTCTGGCTGTCTGGTGAAGATACACCCATGATGCTTTAGGGCAGCGAGTTCCAGGATGTCGGCCAAGAGATAACGTACAAAAAGTGATATATTTCCAAGTCAAGCTTTTCCCCTCTGGTTAGGTGGGACTAGCACTTACAGGCTGACCCCAGGTTGTGTTGGTCGTTAACTAAAGTGATGCAGTTCACTGTATGTTTTGATATACATGTGATTAAATAAATAAATCTGAATCACATGAACACTAGCAACAATAAATTTGTGGCTCTGGGCCTGTACTCACTGAGTTTAGAAGAATGAGGGAAGATCTCATTGAATCCAATTAAATATTAAAAGGCCTAGCTCGAGTGGCATTGGAGAGGGTGCTTCTGATAGTGGGGGAGTCAATGACCAGCGGGAACATCCCCAGAATTGGGTGATGCCAATTTAGAACAACCTCTGGGCCCCAGTAAGTTGTTGGTCTCTAGGTTTTTCTAGCACTTGTATTTACTAATTGTTATCGTAACTAGGGTTGTTAAGGCATATTTAATCTTAACTGGTCAAGTTGACAGTTTTCCTGCATTCTATGATTATTTAAAAGGGACTCTCATTTAGTGTTTGAAGTGTGTCTGTTAGTTCATCAGTATGTGAAGGAGAATTATTATGATATGTTAACCATTTTTACTGATGCAGCAAAAGATAATTTAATTGGAAATGTCGATGTGACTTTTTTGTGCCTGAATTGCAGGTAACAATAAAGAAATGTCTTACTAGCTATTTATTAGTGTGTACTGCAGAATGGGGTGACATCATTTTGGGCTTAATCTGTCCTTGCAAAGTTATAATTTATTCAGGTTCTTTTGACTAGTCTTAAAACAGGCCATACTAGCAGTAGGTCTGATTTACAGCTGGAAGCTCATCAAACTTAATTTCATAGTCAAAGTATTGGTCTACATGTCCTCTTGTTATAAGTTCCTGCACATAGAGGTATTGAGGGAAAGGAGCAGGTTGATTGTTTGGCCAAAAAAGCGGTTAAAAGTTCATCTGTGCAAATCAGAAGCTAAGGGGTTGGTGGGGCTAAGAATTAGAGGGTTATGGCATAAGGTTATGGGCATAAGGGGAGATACCTTTACAGAATACATAGAACTGTTGGGTTGATGGGAGAAGGGGGTAAGACAGGAAGGGAAGGAATGATACTGAGTTGGGCACACAATGCTTGTATCTTGTATCTTGTTGGAAAACATCTCTCTGGGGTGAGTAGGTTTTGTCAACATTATGAAACAGTTGAATACATTCTTTTACAATGTGAAGGATTTAAGGTTGAAAGAAAGCAAATGCAGTCTGCACTACTAGCTTTGGGGGTTGACAGTTTTCATTTAAAAACTTTCTTAAGTTATGGAAGTGACTTTAATTTAATTCACAATATTGTCTTTCATTATTTACAATATATAGGGCTTTTTGGGGTAATTTAGTTTTCAGTTGATAAAGAACTAGTAGGGGTTTTATTTCCCAACTCTCTACACCACACTCCAGTCCAGTTGGTGGAGGCAATACACCTTTAAGTTGGACTGACAACCGCCATTACAACTCAGAAGAAGAAGAAGTGCTTGAGCAGAGTCATTGTGTTTGTGAAGAATGATTTGATTTGCAGTGTCACTTGGTCATGCTTCCAGTGCCCTGGTGGTATTCCAATGTACAACATCTTGTTTCCATCTCTTCATGGGGATGCTGCCGTTCCTCCGCTCCTGGGTTGGGTTATTGCCAATACTCACCGAGACAGAGGCTGCTGTTCCTCTACACCTGGCTCAAGTCCTGACGGCAACCATTGTAACTGAGGGTGGTGAATCTGTGGAATTGATTGCCACAGACAGCTGTGGGAACCAGTTTATTGAGTATATTTAAGATGAAGGTTGATTTTTTTTCCCTGATTAATCACGAAGTCAAAGGTTAGTTGGAGAAGGCAGGAGAATGAGGTTGAGAGGGATAATAAATCAGCCATAGTGGAATGGCAGAGCAGACTTGATGGGCTGAATGGCCTAATTCTGCTCCTATGTCTTATGATTTTATGGTAAGAGCCCCTCCAAATCACACACCATCCAGCTTGGAAAAAGATGGTTGTTCATCATTGTAGGGTTAAAATTCTTAAACTTGCTGTACAACAGTGCAGTGTGACAGCTGACGTTCAAGAGTGCAGCTCACCATTATCTTCTCAAGGGCAACTGTACATTGGTAGTAAGAGCTCACCTTTGCACGAGACAGCCTCATCCCTGGACTGGACTGAAAATAAAATTGTCATCATTTGATTGGCTGCAGGTGGCGTGGTCCTTGTGAGGACTAGGCCTCAAGCTGTGGAGTTGCCCGCTTACAGCAGCCCAGCAGAGGCATGTCGGGGCTCCACTGGGGGCAGTGTGGCACGGTGCGGTGTCCAAGCTGCAGTCGGTGCTGCCCCCCCAGTGTTCACTCGGCAGAAGGCAAGCTGTATTGTGTTCAATTGCAGACTGCCACAACATTCGTGGACACGGGATCTTGGACTACTTGCGTTACTGTATTTTGCTGACACTTTATATGTGCTGTATGTGCCCTGTGCTGTCTTTGACTGTTGTTACAGTGGTTTTACACCTTGGCCCTGGTGTAATGCTGTTTCATTTTACTGTATTTGTGGGCATTCATGCATTCAATTAAACTTGAAATACTCTCAATATATAAATCATGAACTGACAGATCCATAAATGAATGCAGGTCAATCACTATACATTTATAACTTGCCCAAGGTCAAATTTAGAGCTGGTCACAAACATAATTACTGTGTTTATTTATCACCATATCTTATTTAAACATTTATTGATTTTGCTAAAACATATTTATGGACACATAGAATAAAAAATCTATACTGGAAATGAAGAGCAGAAAGCATTGACTGTTCAGTTCTATTAATTATTCAGGGGATTTTAATTGTAATGCATGGCACGGCCTGGTTTATAGCTGTTCTCCCATGAGTTGTTGTCGCTTCATCCCTTAACTGGGAATTACAGGTTGAGAACCTCCTGGCAAATAAGTGATGCACTGACCCAATCTCGTTTCCTCCTGCCATCACAAACACCCGGCTGGTGAACACCTGGAAGAACAGTGTTGACCTACCGGGGAGCAGATCTTCCACTGGCCTTGAGATCAGTGGCTGTCTGTACTCGGTCTACATTCTTCTGTCTCCTGAGCTCTTGAGCACACTCTTTGGGACTGCTGCAGCTGTACGAAACTTTGGTTAGGCTACATCTCAAGTATCGTATACAGTTCTAGTTGGTGCGTTATAGAAACGATGTGGAGACTATGGCGAGGGTGCAGAAGTTCACCAGGATGTTGCCTCGATTGAGTCTGCAAGGGAGGTTAGAAAACTTGTACTCTTTTTTCTGGTATATCAGAGGCTCAGGGAATCGATAGATATATATAAAATTATATATTAAATGCATATATAATCAATATACTGTGTATATAAAATGCTAAATGTCAGTCTCCTGAAATGTATTTTATTATTTATTAATGTATTTGTGGAAATATTACTTTATGTGTTGTGTGTGAATTATATGTACTGTGTTGTGCACCTAGGTCTGGAGGAATGTTGTTTTGTTTGGCAGTGTACATGTATAGTGTTGAATGACAATGAACTTGAACTTGATGTATAATTATATACTAAAACTATAACTTTGAGAGGCATAAATCAGTTACATAGGGTAGGGTAGGGCAACTCAAATGTGCAGGACTGTAAGAAGCTGCAGAGAACATGGACCACACAACATAGAACATGCAGGCCATTTCTGCCTATGACATTGTGCTGACCTTTTAACCTGCTCCTCAATCAATCTAGCACCTCGCTCCCACAAAGCCCCCCAT
Source organism: Hemitrygon akajei (assembly GCF_048418815.1). Taxonomy (NCBI): domain Eukaryota; kingdom Metazoa; phylum Chordata; class Chondrichthyes; order Myliobatiformes; family Dasyatidae; genus Hemitrygon; species Hemitrygon akajei. Next base: position 176,822,717 of record NC_133129.1, read on the forward strand.
TTTGCTTTCATCCTTGTGCCTAAGATTCTCTTAAATATCCCTGTGCCTCTAATACCATTCCCAGAAGTGCATCGTGTGCACTTACCACTCTCAGTGTTTATAAAAAAAAACCTATCTCCAACACCACATCTCCCCCGTACATTTCCCCAACAGCGCAATCCCGGTTCCTCCACAGAGTAGTGAACTCAGTCCAATCCATCGCAGGCACACCCTTCGCAGCCATCAGATGTACTTACAGGAAGTGCAGCCTCAAGAAGGTAACGTCCATCGTCAGCATCTGCACCATCTGGGCCATGCCATCTCTTCACAGCTAACATTGGCGGGAGATACAGAGGCCTGACGTCCCACACCAACACCTTCAACCACTCAGCTTTTGAACCAGCCTACACAAACTTAATCACTACCTGAGTATCAAAATTCAAAGTAAATTTATTACCAAAGTATGCATAGAAGACCATAAGATCATTAGATATAGGAGCAAAATTAGGCCATTTCATCATGGTTGATCCAATTTTCCTCTCATCCCCAATCTCCTGCCTTCTTCCCGTATCCTTTCGTGCCCTGATCAATCAAGAATCTGTAAACGTCTGCCTTAAATATACATAAAGACTTGGCCTCCACAGCTGCCTGTGGCAAAGAATTCCACATTCACCACTCTCCGGCTAAGGAAGCTCCTCTTCATCTCTGTTCTAAAACAACGCCCCTCTATTCTGAGGCTGTGTCCTTTGGTCTTAGACTCTTCCACCACAGGAAACATCCTCTCCACATCCACTCTATCAAGGCATTTCACCACTCAATAGGTTTCATGAGGTCACCCTTCGTTCTTCCGAATTCTAGTGAGTACAGGCCCAGAGCCATCAAACACTCTTATGTCATCATCTACTGCCCGTGACTCATTTTCTTGACCGCATTCACAGTAGTACAGTAGAATCAATGAAAAACTACACACAAAAGACTAGCAACCAATGTGCAAAACTATAACACTCTGACCACTTTGATTACTTTGTATCACAATGTTACTTCTTTTAAAATATTCCCATACACACTTATAGCAATTAAATGTATTTAAACTAGTCGCCCATCCATACCTCAAAAACTTCTCTTCTGCTTGTACCTAAAGCAACAAACAAAAACAAAAGCACCGTGAACGCTCAGAGTGGTTGCTTCACTGCCTGGTTTGGAAACGCCAACGCCCTTGAACAGAAAATCCTACAAAAAGTACTGGATAGAGCCCAGTCCATCACAGGTATTCCCTTCATAGTGCAGCCAGCACTGTCGCAGGAAAGCAGCGTCCATCACCAAGGTCCCTCACCACCCAGGACATGCTCTCTCCTCATTGCTGCCATCAGGAAAAAGGCACAGGAGCCTCAGCACTCTCACCACCAGGTTCAGGAGCAGTTATCACTCAGCCATTAGGCTCTTGAGCAAATGGGATGACTTCACTCGCCCCATCACTGAACTGAACACAATCTATGGACTCACTTTCAAGGACTCTTCATCTCATGTTCTTGATATTCATTGCTTATATATCATTATTATTATTCTCTCTTTCTTTTTGTATTTGCAGTTTGTTTTTTTGCACATTGGCTGTTCTGCATCATGTTGGGTGCGATCTTTCATTGATTCTATTATGTTTCTTGTATCTACTGTGATTACCCACAGGAAAATGAACCTCTTGTATACGGTGACATATATGTGCTTTGACAATAAATTTACTTCGAAATTTAAACTTTCACTTTGAACTAAAAGGACATCCCTTTAAAACAGAGATGAGGAGGATTTTTTTGGTCAGGAGGTTATGAGTCTGTGGAATTCATTGCCACAGACAACTGGGGAAGTCAACCAATTGAGTATATTTAATGTGGAGATTGATAAGTTCTTGATTAGTAAGGGCGTCAATGATTATGGAGGGAAGGTAGGAGAATGGGGTTGAGAAGGAACATACATTGGCCATGATTAATGGGCAAAATGGCTTAATTCTCTTCCTATGTCTTATGGTCTAAGTCAGGGGTTCCCAACCTGAGGTCTACAGACCCTTTGTTTAATGGCATTGGCCCTTGGCATAAAATTGGTTGTGAACCCCTGGTGTGAGTGAAGAAGTCAGTCAACAGATGAATCAGTAATGACTGTGTACTTACTGCATGTGAAATACCCCCATACAGGCCCTGAGTTGCCACTTCCACAGACATGCGTAAGTTGAATATCTCCACAGGTTTAAAAATTCTCAAAGGTCACTCGACATGGCAACCTTACCTCCACAGTACCATAGTGAATGGCATCAAAAGACTGATAAGAGAGAATAAAACCTCAATATTTTCCTCTCTTTTTGCACTAATTTAGCTTTTTGTATTTCTTACTGCAACTTGTAGTAATATTTTTGTGTATTACACTGTATTGCTGCAGAATGACATATTTCACAACATATGTCAGTGATAATAAACGTGATTCTGATTCTGAGATTCAATTCTCTCCTAGTGGAGAGGGAGAGGAAACAAGTTCTGTTATTCATAGAAATCAAAGTATGTACGTACTGTACATCAGACCTTTGAATTTAATAATATTTTGAGAACTCCATTGCAGTAAGGGTGTCCATAAATTGGGCGTTTATAACCCAAGGATACCTATACTTGCTTTACACATAGACTGCAAGGCGGTGTATTTATGCATGCTTTATAAGTCAGTCATGTGATGTAGAGCGTGACCTTAACACTATGTGCGGGTGTGCCTTGAGTTAGGCTCCAGTAAGAGCACACACCTTTCTTTTGAAGTATTTGTATCCTGGATAAATCAGTAAGACATAGGAGTCACAGTAGGCCACTCGGCCCATCGAGACTTCTCCGCCATTTGATCATGGCTGATTTATTCTTCAAATCTTGCCAACATTCCAGCATGATAAAAGCAATGCCCCGTACATATTATAACTCCTCCATGGACAGTCCCATGTCGGACTGCGAAAGGAGGAGAGTTGGGCATGGGACTAGCAATACCATCCTGTAAAACACCAGACTTACAGAAACACCAAGAGAAGCCCCGGAGATCTAATCCCTGGGAGAGGAAAGATTAGCTCAGGGCAGAGGACTCTGATGAGATGCTGTCGGTGGTCAATGCCTCAGTGGGAGAGATGGGCTTAACTATCTAATATGCATTATACACTGACAGTTGTAGGGACAGAAGATATGGCAGCAATAGAGATTGGATAAGTTATAGGAAGGAATTTGAAGAAAAGGATGAAAATGTTATCAAATCAATAAACTCCCTTCTGAATCTCTGCAGCTCAATAAGACCATTAGATATAGCCGCAGAATTAGGCCATTAGGCCCATCGAGTCTGCTCTCCCATTTCATTATCTCTGATCCATTTCTCCCTCAGCCTCAATCTCCTGCCTTCTCCCTGTAACCCTTCATGCCCTGACTAATCAAAAATCTATCAATCTCTGCTTTAAATATGCCCAATGAGTCGGCCTCCACAGCTGCGTGCGGCAATGCATTCCACAGATTCACCACCCTCTGGATAAAGAAATTCTTCCACATCTCCATTCTAACTGGACATCCCTCTATTCTGAGGCTGTGCCCTCTGGTCCTAGACTCTCCCACCATAGGAAGCATCCTCTCTACATCCACTCTATCAATGTTTTTCAATAATTGATAGGTTTCAATGAGGTCTCCCCCCCCCTTATTCTTCCGGATGCCCAGAGCCATCAAATGCTCCTCATATGACAAGCCTTTCATTCCTGTAATCATTCTTGTGAACCTCCTCTGAACCCTCTCCAATGTCAACACATTCTTTCATAGACAAGGGACCCAAAACTGCTCACAATACTCCAAGTGAGGCCTCACCAGTGCTTTATAAAGCCTTAGCATTACATCCGTGCTTTTATAGTCTGGTTCTCTCAAAATGATTGCTAATATTATATTTGCCTTCCTCAGCACCAACTCAACCTGCAAGTTAACCTTCAGGGAATCCTACACAAGGACTTCCAAGTCTCTTTGCACCTCAGACTTTTGAACTTTCTGCCTGTTTAGAAAATAGTCAATGCTTTTGTTCCTTCTACCAAAGTGCATGACCATAGATTTCCCGACACTGTATTCCATCTGCCACTTCTTTGTCATTCTCCTAATCTGTCTAAGTCAGGGATTCCCAACCTGGGGTCCATGGAGCCCTTGCTTAATGGTGTTGATCCATGGCATAAGGAAGGTTGGAAACCAAACCCTGGTCTAAGTCCTTCTGCAGTCTCCCTGCTTCCTTAATATGACTTCCTTCTACTCCTATCTTTGTTTTAATTTCTTTGAGGATTGGGTGTTAACCTTGGATGAACTGCAACTTCCTTATTGTAGATTATATGAAAATCAATAAACTATTGAAAACAAATGACACAAAATAACTTCAAATACATCAAATTACTGGAGTTACTAAATATTCAAAAATTATAGTTAATGCATTTCTACCCTGTGCAATTTGATACTTGATACAGAACTTTGTCTTCAAACCCAATAACATCCTGTCGGTTTCCTGTTTGACAGAAGTTAGGAGAAGTGACAAGATTGGTTTACTTCTGCAAAGGGTGGAGAGGGAATTGTGTTATTTCACTCCATCACTAATTAAAAACTTCGAGAGTGTACAGGGGATGGAGAGTAGGATTATAATGAGTATCTACTTTGCATATCAAAAGATGCAGATGTTAACAATATAATCCCATGAGAAGCTCTACATGCCTGAAGTTGAAATGTTCCTGGCTACAGCATCTACCAACATGAAAAAAAAAAGGAAATTTAAAATAGTGTCTGTACAACAACGTCAGGTCCCATGTGTAGATACAGTGCTTCCTGTTATAGATGGCTACCCAAAACCCCAGAGAAATTGGAATCAAGCAAATTGAAATTAAAACAAATTTATGAACTCAAGTTCTCCATTAAACTTTAGTTTAAAATTCAGCCGGCTAACTTTTGACCGGGATTGAACATTCTGAACATGTCTCTGTTTGTTTGGCCCTTGCTCCCCCCCCCCCCCAAAAAAAGGAAGCGTAAGTTGGAGTCAAACAAAAGTAGATAATTTCCAATGAAAACAGTAAGAAATGAGAGCTTGGTTTTCAGTGATCTGCACTATAGTGTGGAATAACTGGACCTCGAGAAGATGGATCAAAGTCAAGGTCAAGATAAAATTTATATATCAAAGTAAATGTTATCATATACTATCTTGAAATTCATTTTCTTGCAAACATTCACTGGAAAATAAAGAAATACAGAAGAATTTATGGAATATATGCATAAGCAAAGACTGACAAATAACCAATGTGCAAAGTAAGACAAATTGTGGAAATTTTAAAAAATCCTGAGAATATGATTTTAAAGAGTCCTTGAAGGTGAGTCTTTTGGTTGTAGAACAATTCAGTGCTGTGATGAGTGAAGTTATCCGGCTCAGGAGCCTGATGGTTGTAGGGTAATAATTGTTCCCGAAGTGTCGATGCTTTATTCCCCTCCATAGGCACTGCCTGAGCAACTGAGTCACTCCAATATTTTGTGTATATTTTGTAATTGCTACTGGCATTTAGGGCATCACTGAAGGCCCTCCACCTCCGTCTGTCTTTGGCCACACGGAAGGAATCTTCATTGTTGTATCTGTAAAGATTTCTTATTGACCTGTCAAAATTGTTAGCCATGAGCTGAATCCCCGAACCTGGAAGACCGGTGGACCACTCTTAGTCTGGCCTCTTACCCTTTGACCTGATTGGCATGGGTGACCATACCAAGAGTCAAAGCACAAAGCCAAGCCCTGACTCCAGACGACACAGCTCTCCAGGTCATTCAGGCATGCATGCCTCCAAACCTCGAAACCTTGGTTGTTTACTCTGTGTTTCCAGCATCTGCAGAACCTCTTGAGTTTAATAACTGTTCTATAAATTGGTGGTGTGGGGATTAAGGCTTTGAAAGCCATAGTCTAGCAGAGTATTTAGAGAATATATTCAGATTCAGATTCACTTATTCCTATAGTCAAATATACATTGCGAATTTGGTTTCAATTTCGTAAATTTTTTGGTTTGAATAAGTTCATTTTATCAAGTCCTATAATATCTAACTTTTTTTTCGGCCCTCTTTTATGGATCAAGCTTTTCTTTTATGAAAAACAAAAGGTATAACATGTTTTCGTGATTTGTTTTTGGATGATAGCTTTATGTCCTTTGAACAGCTATCTAATAAATATAATTTACCTAAAACTCATTTTTTTAGATATTTGCAAGTTAGAAATTTTTTGTATAATGAGTTACAGTCTTTTCCGAAACTATGTCCATTGGACATTACGGGAAGAATTTTAGCTCTGAATCCTTGTCAAAAGGGTTTAGTAGCTGTCATTTATAATATGATCATGAAAATACAGCCAGAAGTATCAGAAAAAATTAAGAAGGAATGGGAAAAAGAACTTCATTGTCTTATATCCACTGAGCAGTGGGAGAAAATTTTACTATTAGTCAATTCGTCTTCTATTTGTGCTAAACATGCCCTAATACAATTTAAGGTTGTACATAGAGCTTATATGTCTAAGGATAAACTTGCTCGATTTTATTCTCATGTTAATTCAACCTGTGACAGATGTCATTCTGATGTTGCTTCATTGACTCATATGTTTTGGTCTTGCCCTTGTTTGCAAAATTATTGGAAAGATATTTTCAGTATTATTTCAATAGTTCTGAATATCAATTTCCAACCGCATCCTATTACTGCAATTTTCGGTTTACCAATGGTGGATAATAGTCGTTTATCCTCCTCATCTCGACGAATGATTGCATTTGTTACATTAATGGCTAGAAGATCTATTTTATTGAATTGGAAAGAAATTAATCCTCCAACTATATTTCAGTGGTTTTCTCAAACTATCTCTTGTTTGAGCTTAGAAAAAATTAGAAGTGTTGTTTTTGATCCTTCAGTTAAATTTGAAGAAACTTGAAGACCATTTATTCAACATTTTCATATGAGTTAAATTGTCTTTTCCTAAACCTCACTTTTATTATCCTTAATTATTTGGATGGAGGTTCAGAGTTATTGGCACTACTGTATATGTCTGACATTATGCAATGGCCCATGTTGGTTAGTGTTTTTTTTCCTTTTTTTGGGTTTTTTTTCTTTTTATTTCTTTTGTTCATAAATACTATGAGTTTGGGAGGTTATATATATTGATTATTATATATTTGAATGTCTACTTAAACTATTAACTATGTGCTCTCAAACTCTTTGTATTCATGTTTCATTTATGTTTGCTTAAAAATTAATAAAAAGATTTAAAAAGTAAGAAAAGAAAGATTCACCTACTTATCACATGTAGCTTGTAACGTGTATTAACAACCAGCACAACCTGAGGCTGTCGGGAGGACCTGCAAATATTGCCACACATTCCAGTGCCGACATAGCATGCCCACAATGCCTGGCAGAACAACCCAGAACACAACACAATAAATACAAAACAACGGTAGCAAATCAAGCCCCTTTCTTCCCTCCCATCCACACACCCACGTAGACATTTCTCCAGCCCCAGGACAGGCCTCTGGGCCCACAGCAGACTTGTGGACAATGGGCTTCAACTCTCCCAGTGGACTTCAGACAAGTAGACCCAGGACTTTGGCCATCAGGTATTGATCTCCAGACTTCCAATTGACCTTTGGTCTCCAGTCTTCGGTAAATAATCCCAATAGTAGCTGATTGCGGAATTCGAATTCCAGGCTTTGAACTCCGGTCTCACCAACTCCTGTACCTGGGGTCACTGGCTCCTGTGCTCCCTGTTCGCAAAGTCAGCCGATGCTTGTACCTACCAACTTGTGTGAGGTGCATGAGGTGTCTGATAGTGTGACTGTCATTTAGGTAGCCTTGTTCTGTATGTAAGCCTTTCAACACAATCCCACCAATCCCTCAGTAACTGACAATTCTGGGGATTTCAAACAAACCCCTTTGTAAATCTCACACAATCGAAGTTGATAAAATAAGACAGCTTTTTGATCTAGTTGATTCCAACATTTGCAGTGACTGCGTGGATGTGCAAAATATACTGTGCAAAAGTCTTGGCACATATATACAGCTAGGGTGCCTAAGACTTGTACAGTACTGTAATAATTTTATGTTTTGCACTGTACTGCTACAACAAAAAAAGCTAATTTCATGACACATGTGAGCGATGATAAACCTGATTCTGATTTGAGCCTCTATTGCGAACTGAGAGTGGGAATCATGGTTGGAAAAAGGGGAAGGAACGATAGGAGGGAGTGGGAAGCACCAGAGAGACATTCCATAATGATCGATAAACCAATTTTTTTGGAATCAAATGACCTTGCCTGGTGTCTCTGGGTTGGGTGTGTCTTGGACTTTTGTATAGGAATGTTATGCATCAACTTTTTTTCCTGCTTTTGAAATCCTGAAATAAACTTTCCAGTTAAGTCCCAGGACGGATAGGATCCTTGATTTGTACAGCACAGAAACAACTACTCCATCTCATCTTTAACTTGTGTCGTAAATACCTTATTATTGGTTAATTTATTTGTGGTAATATTACTTTGTTTTGTGTGTAAGTTGTATGTACAGCATTGTACACCTTGGTCGTTGTTTCATTTGTCAGTATACATTTATAGAGTTGAAATGGCAAACTTGAATCTGAATAACCATAGTTATCAATTATTTATTGATATTAATCATATTTACCAGAATTTTGACTATAATTTTCTATATCTTGGTTAAGTAGGTTACTAAAAGAGTCACAGACTATATGGGTGACACAGTAGCGTAACGTTATATAGCACTAGCGACGCAGCTTCACTTCCGGTTGCTGCCTCTAAGTAGTTTATTTGTTGACCGTGTGTGCTTCCACACTGTGCTCCTGTTTCCTCCCACATTACAAAGACGTACAGGTTAGGAAGGTTATTGGTCACATGAGTGTACTTGGGTCGTGTGGGTTCGTTACCGTGCTGAATCTCTGAATAAAATATAAAGAAATGCAGCATGGAAACTGGCCCTTTGGCCTAAATGTTCCATGCTGACCATGATGTCCCATCCAAACTAGTCCCGGTTGCCCACGCTTGGCCCATATCCCTCAAATCCTTTCCTTTCAAGTAAATGTCCCTGTGCTTTTTTAAAAATTATTTATTTTAAACATTTTTTTTTTGCTCAGCATACCAAAATTTTCAATTTCCAGATACATTTACATTTCTTCCCCTCACAGATATCAGCTATCAGAACACTTCCATGAATATATATAGACATCACCACAACATCCTGTACAAAAGCGAGTGAATCTGCAGATACTGAAAATAAATAAAAACACAAAATGCTGGCAGAACTCAGCAGGCCAGACAGCATCTATGGGAGGAGGTAATAATGACGTTTTGGGCTGAAACCCTTCATCAGGAGTGAAGTAACATGGGATGGTCAAGGGGGAATAAGAAGTGGGGGGAGGGATGAAATAGAGAGCTGGGAAGTGATAGGCTGGAGGGAAATGGGCTAGGGGGAAGGTGGATGTCAAAGGAGATGTCTTCCTTTTTTAAAGAAAGGGGCTTCCCTTCGTCCACTATCAACTCTGCCCTCCATTGCGTCTCCCGTATTTCACGCACCTCTGCCCTCACCCCATCCCCCCACCAGCCCACCAGGGATAGAGTCCCCCTGGTCCTCACCTATCACCCTACCAGCCTACAGATCCAATGTATAATCCTCAGTAACTTCCGCCACCTCCTACGTGATCCTACCACCAACCACATCTTCCCCTCCCCCCCACTCTCGGCTTTCCACAGGGATCGCTCCCTACGTGACTCCCTTGTCCATTCACCCCCCATCCCTCCCCACGGACCTCCCTCCGGGCACTCATCCCTGCAAACGGAAGAAGTGCTACACCTGCCCCCACACTTCTTCCCTCACCACCATCCCAGGCCCCAAACAGTCCTTTCAGGTGAGGCACCACTTCACCTGCGAGTCAGCTGGGGTGATATACTGTATCCGGTGCTCCCGATGTGGCCATTTATACATTGGGGAGACCCGCCGCAGACTGGGAGACCGTTTCACCGAACACCGGCGCTCGGTCCTCCAGCAGTGGCGGGATCTCCCTGTGGCCACACACTTCAATTCCACAGACCACTCCCACTCCGATATGTCTGTCCATGGCCTCCTCTACCGTCAAGATGAGGCCACACGCAGGTCAATGGAGCAATACCTTATCTCCCGCCTAGGTTGCCTCCTACTTGCTGACATGAACATCCAACTCACAGACCTCCGTTGATACCCCTGCCCCCCCCCCCCTTACCCCATCCCTATCTATAATTTTAGTCTGGTTCTCTTTCTCTCTCTTTTTCCCCTCTCACTATAATCTCCAGCCAGCCCTACCTTTCTTTCTCTTTTATTTCCCATAATTCTCTACCTTCCCCCTAGCCCATTTCCCTTCAGCCTATCACTTCCCTGCTCTCTACTTTATCCCTCCCCCCACTTCTTATCCCCCCTCGACCGAAACGTCGTTATTACCTCCTCCCATAGATGCTGTCTGGCCTGCTGAGTTCTGCCAGCATTTTGTGTTTTTTATCCTATACAAAAGCCCTGATTAGTATAGCAGGCAGGTTTACATCTACGTACTGCAGAAACGGTTGCCATGTTTTATGAAAAGTCCCTGTGCTTTTTAAATATGAACTTCACTCACCTCAGCACAGAACTGATCCCACAACCCATGACTCACTTTCAAGGACTCTACAACCTATGTTCTCTATATTATTCATGACTTATTTATTTATTATTATTATTATTATTATTATTATTATTATTATTATCTATTTGAATTTACACAGTGTCTTCTTTTGCACATTGGTTGTTTGTCTTTGCATGTGTGGTTTTTCATTGATTCTTTTGTGTTTCTTTGTATCTATTGTGAATGCCTACAAGAAAATGAATCTCAGGGTAGTATATGGTGACATATATGTACTTTGAAATGTCATTGTACCTGCCTCGAGCACTTCCTCTGGCAGCTCATTCCATCTATGGACCACCCAAATTGCCACTCCAGTTCCCATTAAGTCTTTTCCTCCCACTTTAAACCTATGCCCTCTATTTCTTGATACCCTATGAGTTGTGGATGTCAGAGGTAAGTATTTTACACAGAGAGTGGTGGCTGCAGGGCTGTTTGTAGAGTTAGTCACATTAGGGACATTTAAGAAACACTTAGGTAGGCATATTGATGGTAGAAAGAATACGTACATGACGCTGGAAGAACTCAGCAGGTCAGGCAGCATCCGTGAGAAAAGAGTAGCCAATGTTTCGGGCCGAGACCCTTCATCTCGGCCCGAAACGTTGGCTACTCTTTTCTCACGGATGCTGCCTGACCTGCTGAGTTCTTCCAGCGTCGAGTACATATTCTTTGATCCACAGCATCTGCAGTTGTATTTTTGTGTTTTGATGGTAGAAAAACTGGAGGGCTATGTAGGAGGGAAGGGTTAGATTGATCTTGGAGTAAAAGGCTGACACAACATCATGGGCCGAAGGGCCTGTGCCATTCTCAGTATACAATAACTGAGGTAGAGTGTAGAGGACACAGGGTACTACACTGCAGGGCTGGGCACACCATAGAAGGCAAATTGGATTAGTTTATTATTGTGTCATATACCGAGATACAGTGAAAAGCTCGTTTTGCTGACTGTTCATACAGATAAGATCATTACACAGAGCATTGAAGTAGAACAAGGTAAAACAATAACAGAACGCAGAATAAAGTGTAACAGCTACAGAGAAAGTGCAGTGCAGGTAGACACTAATGTGCGTCAGTGCTATATATACAGCAGCGGACACTACACCATACACCAATACAGAGAATATTTAATAAGTGAGACTTACAGCCTTCCAACTATAGGATTAATTGGGCTGCATTAGTCACAGAACTAAGGAGGCAATGGTGGCTGGATTCCAAGTTCCACAGAACCTGCCAGGGAATCAGGCCCTGTATCATCCTTCGGCTGCCTGGGGATTTACACCAGAGTTCGAACATTTACCAAGGAACATGGTTACTCAGAGAAACAACCCAGGTATTTGCCTCCAGAAGCATCCAGATGAAGGGTCTCCACCATAAATGTCCATTGTACACTTCCATCTAAGGACACAAATACAGGAGATTGTGCAGATGTTAGAAATCTTGAGGAACACATACACAAAGTTCTGGAGGAACTCAGCAGGTCTGGCAGCATCGCTAGAGGGGAATCAACAGTCAACAATTTTAACTGAGACCCTTCATCAGGATTGGAGAGGAAAGGGGAAGAAGCCAGAATGAGAAGAATGTGGGGGAGGGGTGGTTACCTGCAAACTTATACTCCTTCCCCTTGTCAGCCTGTACTCCTTCCCCTTGTCAGCCTGTACTCCTTCCCCTTGTCAGCTTGTATTCCTTCACCTCGTCAGCATGTACTCCTTCCCCTTGTCAGCTTGTATTCCACCTCGTCAGCTTATACTCCTTCCCCTCGACAGCCTGTACTCCTTCCCCTCATCAGCCTGTACTTCCCTTTGTCAGCCTGTACTTCCGCTCGTCAGCCTGTACTCCTTCCCTTTGACAGCCTGTACTCCTTCCCCTTGTCAGCCTGTACTCCTTCTGCTCGTCAGACTGTACTCCTTCCCCTTGTCAGCCTGTACAACTTCCCCTTGTCAGCTTGTATTCCTTCACCTCGTCAGCTTGTACTCCTTCCCCTCGTCAACCTGTACTCCTTCCCCTCGTCAGCCTAAACTCCTTCTGTTCGTCAGCCTGTACTCCTTCCCCTCGTCAGCCTGTACTCCTTCTGTTCATCAGCCTGTACTCCTTCCCCGCGTCAGCCTGTACTCCTTCTGCTCGTCAGCCAGTACTACTTCCCCTGGTCAGCCTATATTCCTTCCGCTCGTCAGCCTGTACTCCTTCTGTTCATCAGCCTGTACTCCTTCCCCTGGTCAGCTTGCACTCCTTCCCCTCGTCAGCTTGTACTCCTTCCCCTCGTCAGACTGAACTCCTTCCCCTGGTCAGCTTGCACTCCTTCCCCTCAACAGCCTGTACTCCTTCCCCTGGTCAGCTTGCACTCCTTCCCCTCGTCAGCCTGTACTCCTTCCCCTGGTCAGCTTGCACTCCTTCCCCTCGTCAGCCTGTACTACTTCCCCTGGTCAGCCTATATTCCTTCCGCTCGTCAGCCTGTACTCCTTCTGTCCATCAGCCTGTACTCCTTCCCCTGGTCAGCCTATATTCCTTCCGCTCGTCAGCCTGTACTCCTTCCCCTCGTCAGCCTGTACTCCTTCTGTTCATCAGCCTGTATTCCTTCCCCTCGACAGCCTGTACTCCTTCTGCTCGTCAGCCTACATTCCTTCCGCTCGTCAGCCTGTACTCCTTCCCCTTGTCAGCTTGTACTCCTTCCCCTCGTCAGCCTGTACTCCTTCCCCTGGTCAGCTTGAACTCCTTATGCTCTTCAGCCTGTACTCATTCCCCTTGTCAGCCTGTACTCCTTCTGCTGGTCAGCCTATATTCCTTCCGCTCATCAGCCTGAACTCCTTCTGCTCGTCAGCCTGTACTCCTTCCCCTTGTCAGCCTGTACTCCTTCCCCTGGTCAGCCTGTACTCCTTCTAATCATCAGCCTGTACTCCTTCCCCTCGTCAACCTGTACTCCTTCCCCTGGTCAGCTTGCACACCTTCCCCTCATCAGCCTGTACTCCTTCCCCTTGTCAGCCTGTACTCCTTCCCCTGGTCAGCCTGTACTCCTTCTAATCATCAGCCTGTACTCCTTCCCCTCGTCAACCTGTACTCCTTCCCCTGGTCAGCTTGCACACCTTCCCCTTGTCAGCTTGTATTCCTTCACCTCGTCAGCTTGTACTCCTTCCCCTCGTCAGCCTGTACTCCTTCCCCTCGTCAGCCTGTACTCCTTCCCCTGGTCAGCCTACATTCCATCCGCTCGTCAGCCTGTACTCCTTCCCCTTGTCAGCTTGTACTCCTTCCCCTCGTCAGCCTGTACTCCTTCCCCTGGTCAGCTTGCACTCCTTCCCCTCGTCAGCCTGTACTCCTTCCCCTGGTCAGCTTGCACACCTTCTGCTCGTCAGCCTGTACTCCTTCCCCTGGTCAGCCTGTACTCCTTCTGCTGGTCAGCTTGCACCCCTTTCCCTCGTCAGCCTGTACTCCTTCCCCTCGTCAGCCTGTACTCCTTCCCCTGGTCAGCCTGTACTCCTTCCCCTCGTCAGCCTGTACTCCTTCCCCTGGTCAGCTTGCACCCCTTTCCCTCGTCAGCCTGTACTCCTTCCCCTCGTCAGCCTGTACTCCTTCCCCTGGTCAGCCTGCACTCCTTCCTCTCGTCAGCCTGTACTCCTTCTGCTCGTCAGCCTGTACTCCTTCCGTTCATCAGCCTGTTCTCCTTCCCCTCGTCATCTTGTACTCCTTCCCCTCGTCAGCCTGTACTCCTTCCCCTGGTCAGCTTGCAATCCTTCCCCTTGTCAGCCTGTACTCCTTCCCTTCATCAGCCTGTACTCCTTCCCCTGGTCAGCTTGCACTCCCTCTGCTCCTCAGCCGGTACTCCTTCCCCTCGTCAGCCTGTACTCCTTCCCCTGGTCAGCTTGCACTCCTTCTGCTCGTCAGCCTGTACTACTTCCCCTCGTCAGCCTGTACTCCTTCCCCTGGTCAGCTTGCACTGCTTCCCCTCGTCAGCCTGTACTCCTTCCCCTGGTCAGCTTGCACTGCTTCCCCTCGTCAGCTTGTACTCCTTCCCCTGGTCAGCTTGCACTCCTTCTGCTCGTCAGCCTGTACTCCTTCCCCTGGTCAGCTTGCACTGCTTCCCCTCGTCAGCCTGTACTCCTTCCCCTGGTCAGCTTGCACTTCTTCTGCTCGTCAGCCTGTACTCCTTCCCCTGGTCAACTTGCACTCCTTTCCCTCGTCAGCCTGTACTTCTCCCCCTCGTCAGCCTGTACTCCTTCCCCTGGTCAGCTTGCACTGCTTCCCCTCGTCAGCCTGTACTCCTTCCCCTGGTCAGCTTGCACTTCTTCTGCTCGTCAGCCTGTACTCCTTCCCCTGGTCAACTTGCACTCCTTTCCCTCGTCAGCCTGTACTTCTCCCCCTCGTCAGCCTGTACTCCTTCCCCTGGTCAGCCTGTACTCCTTCCCCTGGTCAGCTTGCACTCCTTCCCCTCGTCAGCCTGTACTCCTTCCCCTGGTCAGCTTGCACTCCTTCTCCTGTTCAGCTTGCACTCCTTCTGCTCGTCAGCCTGTACTCCTTCCCCTGGTCAGCTTGCACCCCTTTCCCTCGTCAGCCTGTACTCCTTCCCCTCGTCAGCCTGTACTCCTTCCCCTTGTCAGCCTTTACTCCTTCCCCTCGTCAGCCTGTACTCCTTCCGCTCGCCAGCCTGTACTCCTTCCCCTGGTCAGCCTACATTCCTTCCGCTCGTCAGCCTGTACTCCTTCCCCTTGTCAGCTTGTACTCCTTCCCCTCGTCAGCCTGTACTCCTTCCCCTGGTCAGCTTGCACTCCTTCCCCTCGTCAGCCTGTACTCCTTCCCCTGGTCAGCTTGAACTCCTTATGCTCGTCAGCCTGTACTCCTTCCCCTTGTCAGCCTGTACTCCTTCCCCTTGTCAGCCTGTACTCCTTCCGCTGGTCAGCCTATATTCCTTCCGCTCATCAGCCTGAACTCCTTCTGCTCGTCAGCCTGTACTCCTTCCCCTTGTCAGCCTCTACTCCTTCCCCTGGTCAGCCTGTACTCCTTCTAATCGTCAGCCTGTACTCCTTCCCCTCGTCAACCTGTACTCCTTCCCCTGGTCAGCTTGCACACCTTCCCCTCATCAGCCTGTACTCCTTCCCCTTGTCAGCCTGTACTCCTTCCCCTCGTCAGCCTGTACTCCTTCCCCTCGTCAGCCTGTACTCCTTTCCCTCGTCAGCCTGTACTCCTTTCCCTCGTCAGCCTGTACTCCTTCCCCTGGTCAGCCTACATTCCTTTCGCTCGTCAGCCTGTACTCCTTCCCCTTGTCAGCTTGTACTCCTTCCCCTCGTCAGCCTGTACTCCTTCCCCTGGTCAGCTTGCACTCCTTCCCCTCGTCAGCCTGTACTCCTTCCCCTGGTCAGCTTGCACTCCTTCTGCTCGTCAGCCTGTACTCCTTCCCCTGGTCAGCTTGCTCTCCTTCTGCTCGTCAGCCTGTACTCCTTCCCCTGGTCAGCTTGCACTCCTTCTGCTCGTCAGCCTGTACTCCTTCCCCTTGTCAGCCTGTACTCCTTCCCCTGGTCAGCCTGTACTCCTTCTACTCGTCAGCCTGTACTCCTTCCCCTCGTCAACCTGTACTCCTTCCCCTGGTCAGCTTGCACACCTTCCCCTCATCAGCCTGTACTCCTTCCCCTTGTCAGCCTGTACTCCTTCCCCTTGTCAGCTTGTATTCCTTCACCTCGTCAGCTTGCACTCCTTCTGCTCGTCAGCCTGTACTCCTTCCCCTGGTCAGCTTGCACTCCTTCCCCTCGTCAGACTGTACTCCTTCCCCTGGTCAACTTGCACTCCTTTCCCTCGTCAGCCTGTACTTCTTCCCCTCGTCAGCCTGTACTCCTTCCCCTGGTCAGCCTGTACTCCTTCCCCTGGTCAGCTTGCACTCCTTCCCCTCCTCAGCCTGTACTCCTTCCCCTGGTCAGCCTGTACTCCTTCCCCTGGTCAGCTTGCATTCCTTCCCCTCGTCAGCCTGTACTCCTTCCTTTGGTCAGCTTGCACTCCTTCCCCTCCTCAGCCTGTACTCCTTCCCTTCATCAGCCTGTACTCCTTCCCCTGGTCAGCCTGTACTCCTTCCCTTCATCAGCCTGTACTTCTTCCGCTCATCAGCCTGTACTCCTTCCACTTGTCAGCCTTTTCTCCTTCCCCTGGTCAGCCTGTACTCCTTCTGCTCGTCAGCCTGTACTCCTTCCCCTGGTCAGCTTGTACTCCTTCCCTTCCATAGCTTTCTTATTCGGGCTTCTTCCCCCTTCCTTTCCAGTGCCAACAAAGGACTCTATCAGAATTGTGGACTTTTTATTCCCCTCCATATATACCGCCTGACCTGTTGAGTTCCTTCAGAATTTTTGTGTGCAGCAATTGATCTTAACCAGAAATGTTGACTGTCCATTTGCCTCTACAGATGCTGCCTGACTCACTGTGTTCCTCCAGTGGTTTGATGTTCCTCATCCACGGCTCCTTCTTGCTTCACCTGCCTGGAGACCGGATGACTCCGTCACATTCCTGGCCTTTCTGCCTTGTTTCCGTCCTCAGTAGACAAGAGGTCATCTGGAGCTCAGCACCGTGCACCCTATCTCACCCATAGTCCCTTCTGTTTATCCCCACGGCGATTTCTATATATTCACTTTTTGGAAACTGGGCTTCACCAACATTTATTGCCCATCTCTGAATGCAACTGTCTGCATCAACGGGGCTGAGGTGGAGGTGGTTGAAAGTGCCAAGTTCTGATGTACAAATATCACCGACAATTTGTCCTGGTCCAGCTCCATGGACTCTGTTGCCAAAAAAGCACCCCAGTGCCTCTCCTTCCTCAAAATGCTAAGGATACTGAAGTTCTGGGTCTGCAATTTATGCATTGGACTTTTGTTCACTTGGACTCTTTCACTTTTATGCTTTTATATTATGTTTTCACCCTTTCTTTCTTGTTGTTCGTTGTGCGATTTGCTGGGTTTTTTTGCACAAAGGGCTGGTTTGGGGTTTGGAATTTGATGTTCTTGTTGCTGCTTGTGCAATTTGTTTTTTTTGCTGGGGGTGGGGAGTTTGATGTTCTTGTTGTCATTTGCGCAATTTGTTTTTTTTGTTTGGGGGGAATTCGATGTTCTTGTTGTTTGCGCAATTTGTTTTTTTGTGTGCATGGGTGGTGTTTGATGTTCCTGATGCTGTTTGCACAATTTTTTCTGCATGTGGGGTTGATGTTTTTCTTTGAACGACTTCCCTGGTTTTCTTTGGTTCGTGACTGTCAGGAGGAGATGACTCTTAGAGTTGTATGCTGCATACGTACTTTGATAATAAATGTACCTTGCATCTTGAACCTCGAAATTCAGCGTATTTCTGATGACTCATCAATGCTTACAGATGCACCGTAGAAATCATCCTACCTGCACGTGTCACGGCTTTGTATGAAAACTGCTCTGCCCATTACCACAAGAAATTGCCGTGAACACTGCCTAGTCCATCAAATTATCAGCTCCCCCACTGGTGACTCAGTCTACACTTTCTGTATCTCTGGAAAGCAGTGGACGTGAGATGCACAGTAGCATAGTGGTTAGTGCAGCACTCTTACAGTGCCAGTGACCGGGGTTCCTTTCTGCCGCTCTCTGTAAGGAGTTTGTACGTTCTCCCTGAAATTATATGGATTTCCTCCGGGTGCTCCGGTTTCCGTCTACATTCCAAGGGCGTACAGGTTAATAGGTTAATTGTCACATGGGTGTAACTGAGAGATGCAGGCTTTTTGAGCGAGAAGAAACTGTACCGTGCTGTATCTCTACATTAAATTAATAATCAAGACAGCTCTCACCCTGGGCATTCTGTCTTTTCCCCCCTCTTACTGGGCAGAACATACAAAAGCCTAAGAGCACAGGGACATTTCTATCCTGCTGTCAACAGACTTCTGAACAGAATTCTTCTATACTAAAAAATGAAGCCTGCAACTCTGTATCTCCCAGTCTACCGTTCCATGCCCCCACACTTGGCTATCTGCTCTGCACCTTCTCTGTAGCGGGATCATTATATATTCTGCACTCTGTTTTCATTTCACCAGCTCACTGTAATTATGTCTGGCATGATCTTACTGGAGGGCACTCAAACAAGCTCATCTCAGTAGCTATAAGAATAATAAAGCAATCCAACTTCAGCTGAGAAGGCGATGGTGACGGTGCACCACATTCCTGAACTGCTGAGACCCTTCTGGAATAAGCTGCTCCCCAGCGTGTGGCTTGGTGTGACGTTTCAGGATTTAGAGTCAGTGTAGAGGAAGGGATTGGAATGTACTCCCAAGGACAAGATGGTATACAACTTAGAGGAGGACCTGGGGAGTTAAGAAATCGCAAGGGTAAAAAAGCTATTATGGGAATCATGTGTAGACCTCCAAATAGCAGCCAAAATGTGGGGTTGAGATTGCAAATGGAACTGGAAAAGGCATGTAATAAGGGTAATGGGGGACTTCAATATGCAAAAGGATTGGGAAAATCAGGTTGGTGTAGGATTGAAAGAGAAGGAATTTGTTCAATACCTATGGGATGGCGTTTTAGAGCAGCTTGTGCTTGAGCCTATTCGGGGAAAGGCCATCGTAGATTGGGTGTTGTGTAATAACCCAGATCTTATTAGTGAGCTTAACGCAAAGGAACCCTTAGGAGGCAATGATCATAATATGACTGAACATACTGCAATTTGAGAGGGTGAAGCATAACTCACATGTATCAGTATCACAATGGAATAAAGGGAATTACAGAGGCGTGAGAGAGGAGCTTATCCAGGTGGATTGGAGGAGGATACTGACGGGGATGACGGCAGAACAGAGGTGGGTGAAGCTTCTGGGAATAGTTCACAAGGCCCAGGATAGACACGTCCCACAGAGGAATAAATTCTCAAATGGCAGGGGTAGGCAACCGTGGGTGACAAAGAAAGTTAAGGACTGCATAAAGTCAAGGAAAGGGCATATAAGGTAACCAAAGTGAGTGGGAAGTTAGATGATTGGGAAGCTTTAAATTCCAACAGAAGGCAACTAAAAAAGCTATAAGGGAAAAGATAAAATATGAAGGCAGATGAGCCAATAATATAAAGCAGGATACTAAAAGTTTTTTCAGTTATATAAAGAGTAAAAGGGAGTTGATATGGGACCACTAGAAAATGATACTAGTGAAGTAGTAATGGGGGCAAAGAAATGGCAGATGAATTTAATGGGTACTTTGCATCTGTTTTCACTGTTGAAGACACTAGCAGTGTGCCAGAGGTCTGTGAGTGTCAGGGAGCAGGAGTGAGTGCTATTGCTATTACAAAGGAAAATGTGTTCGGCAAACTCAAAGATCTTAAGGTGGATAAGTCACCTGGGTCAGACGGAATGCATCCCAGAGTCCTGAGAGAGGTTGCTGAAGAGATAACGGATGCATTGGTCATGAGCTTTCAAGGATCACTTGGTCTCAGAGGACTGGAAGATTGCAAACGTCACTCCATTCTCTAAGAAGTGAGAAGGGAGGAAGGCCAAAGAAAGGAAATTATAGGCCAGTTAGCCTAACCTCAGTGGCTGGGAAAGTGTTGGTGTCTGTAACTGTCCCAAAGACAGGTTTCATTGAGGTGGTTATTTTACCTGTTCTTGTCACAAATTCATGATTATTTTGTCATCTTAAAATATTTTATGTAAGGTTTTATTTAAAGACCAGAGTTTAATGGGTCACGTGACCAGAGTTTAATGGGTCACATGACCACAGTTTAATAAAGGCTTGACTGTGGTATTATGGGTCAGAACCGACATGGAAGCAGAGTAAGACACGTGGCCCTAAAATAACCTCATTCTGCACGTGGTCCAAGAGGCGCGCACGGTAATTGTTTTACTTGTTTATATATTCTATACAATGTTGTTGATGTGCCTGTATATGGACAGTGTGATATGCTTTTAGTGATTTATTTGATTTCAGCACACTTCTGTTGTACTAACGCGTTTGGGCCTGTTTATCGGCAGACACTAGCTTGAGAGACTTTAGAAGACTGAGAGAGGTATGTTTCAAACCTTTTATGACCTTTATTATTTTGTAGTTTTCATGGTGTCTAATGAAGAAAGAGACAGAAATAAAATAAATCTTCAATGACATCTGTATGTTGCTTGGCTGTTATTTCATTGGACTGGTGCAGTTACAGTGTATTATTAAGGATGAGGTTTTGGAGTAAGTGGAGACTAATGATTAAATAAGTCAAAGTCAGCATGGTTTCAGTCAAAGGAAACCTTGCCTGACAAACCTGTTAGAGCTCTTTGAGGAAGTAGCAAGTTACATGGATGAAGGAGAGGTTGTGGTTGTCATTTACTTGGATTTTCAGAAGATGTTTGATAAGGTGCCACACATGAGGCTGCTTAACAAGATAAAATCCTACGGTGTTACAAGAAATATACTGGCGTGGATAGAGGAATGGCTGACAAGCAGAAGGCAGTGAGTGGGAATAAAAGGGGCCTTTTCTGATTGGCTGCCAGTGACCAGTGGTGTTCCTCAGGGGTCAGCATTGTGACAGCTACTTTTCACATTGTTTCTCAATGACTTAGATAATGGAATTGATGGCTTTGTGGCAAAGATTGTGGATGATACGAAGATGGGTGGAGGAGTAGGTAATGCTGAGGAAGCAATGCGATTACAGCAGGACTTGGACGTATTGGAAGAATGGGGAAAAAAAGTGGCAGATGAAATACAGTATTGGTAATGTACGATAATGCATTTTGGTAAAAGGAACAATAGTGTGGACCATTATTTAAATGAGGAGAAGTTTCAAACATCAGAGGTGCAGAGGGATGTCGGAGTCCTCGTGCAAGACTCCCAGAACGTTAATTTACAGGTTGAGTCTGTGGTAAAGAAGGCAAATACAATGGTGGCATTTATTTCAAGGAGAATAGAATATCTAGGCAGGGAGCTAATGCTGAGCCTTTATAAGACACTAGTTAGGCCGCACTTGGAGTATTGTCAACCGTTTTGGGCACCCTATCTCAGAAAGGATGTGTTGTCATTGGACAGAGTCCAGAGGAAGTTCACAAGGATAATTCCGGGAATGAAGGGGTTCACATATGAGAAGCATTTGGCAGCTTTGGGCCTATACTCTCTGGAATTTAGAAGAATGCAGGGAGGTCTCATTGAAATCTATCGAATGTTGAAAGGATTAGGTAGGGTGGATGTGAAGAGGATGTTTCCTAAGGTGGGGGTATCCAGAACTTGAGGGCACAGCTTCAAAATTGAGGGGTGACCCTTTAGAACAGAGGTAAGGAAGAATTAATTTAGTCAGATATTAGTAAATCTGTGGAATGCTCTGCCACAGAAGGAGGCCACGTCTGTGGGTATATTTAAGGCCGTTGTTGATCATTTCCTGATTGGTCAGGGCATCAAAGTATATGGCGAGAGGGCAGGGGTATGGGGCTGAGTGGGATCCAGGATCAGTTATGATGAAATGGCAGTGCAGACCTGATGGGCTGAATGGCCCAGTTCTGCTCCTATGTCTTATGGTCTTGTGGAGTTTTCGTGGACAGGTCTCATTCAGCTTTACATATCCAGACAGTGAAATTTCCCCCCATTCTTCTTTACAAGACTGTTCAAGCTCTGTCGGATTGCATGGGGATCGTGAGTAAACAGCCCTTTTTAAGTCCTGCCACAAATTCTCAATTGGATTGAGGTCTGGATTCTGACTTGGCCACTCCAGGATATTGACTGTTTAGCTTTGGCTTTATGCATGGAGTCATGATCTTGCTGGAAACAAATCTTCTCCCAAGTCGCAGTTCTCTTGCAGCTACATTAAGTTTTCCTCCTGGATTTCCCTGTATTTTGCTGCACCTATTTTACACTCTATCTTCACAAGCCTTCCGGGGCCTGCTGCAGTGAAGCATTCCCATAGCATGGTGTAGCCACCACCGTGCTTCACGGTAGGGATGGTGTGTTTTTGATGATGTGCAGTGTTTGGCTTATGCCAGATATAGCGTTTAGTCTGATGGCCAAAAATCTCAATTTTTGTTTCATGAGACCATAGAACCTCCTTCCAGCTGACTTCAGGGTCTCCCACATGCCTTCTGGCAAACTCTAGCTGAGATTTCATTTGAGTATTTTTCAACAGTGGCTTTCTCTTTGCCACTCTCCCATAAAGCTGTAACTGGTGTAACACCTGGGCAACAGTTATTGTATGCACAGTCTCTCCCATCTCAGCCACTGAAGCTTGTAACTCCTCCAAAGTTGTCATGGGTCTCTTGGCCTCCCTCACTAGTTCCCTTTTTGCATGGTCACTCAGGTTTTGAGGACGGCCTGGTCTAGGCAGATTTTCCGCTGTGCCATATTCTTTCCATTTCTTAATGATTGACTTAACTGTACTCCAAGGAATATTCAGTGACTCAGAAATTTTCTTGTATCCATCTCCTGACTTGTGCTTTTCAATAACATTTTCACGGAGTTGCTTGGAGTGTTCTTTTATCTTAGGTGTAGTTTTTGCCAGAATACTGACTCACCAGCAGTTGGACCTTCCAGCGACAGTTTTATTTTTACTCCAATCAATTGAAACATCTTGACTGCACACAGGTCTGCAAAAACAGATCTCCGCTTAACTGATTGATTATGTGACTTCTAAAACCAGTTGGCTGCACCAGTGATGATTTGGTGTGTCATATTAAACAGATGTGTTTAGCTGTACATCAAAACATTGAAACATACAGCGAAATGTGTTGTTTGCGTCAATGACCAACACAGTCCTGGGTGCAGTCTGCAAGGGTTGCTTACCTTCCAGCACCAGCATAGTATGACCACAATTGCAATCAATTATTTTGTGTTTTATATTTGTAATTAATTTAAATCACTTTGTGGATATCTGTTTTTACTTCTTCTGTTGATCAGTGTCAAAGAAAGCCAGATAAAATCCACTAATGATTCAATGTTGTAAAATGATAAAACACAAAAACTTTTAATGGCATTGTATATGTAGTTTGATAATTTACTTTGAACTTTGGAGAGAGGGAGAGAGAATTGACTGTGCTAAACAATACATTAGTGCAAAAATAAAGGTACAATCAGTGACAACTCCATGCTAGGGCAAAGGTGGTCTGTAATGTTCCAATGCGGAGGTAGGATTAGGTTTGTGCAGGTTGGTTCAAGAACCTGGTGCTTGTAGAAAAATAGCTATTACTGATGTTAGTGTCAGGAAGGAAATGCCACATTCACCTCAGCAGCTGACTTGAATGTCCCCTGAGGCTGCACTCCCCTCCACATTGCAATATGTCTAACAAGCCCAGTGAAGGATCAGTTTAATATTATGGAACATGTCTGTCATTTGTATGTCAGGTTGACCTTTCACTCACTCAAGTTTAACTTCATCTACGTGCTGCGGATCTATAATCCCTAAATTCTGTTATCTATCTGCAACTTACCTTTCTCACTTCTGAGATTCCCATTTGACCTTCAGCCTGGGAGAGACCTGGTCATCTATTAACCTCTGCCTGAAAGATAACTTCTTGCGTGTCCTTGTCCTAATTTTAAATATTAAAGATGAGCTTTATTGTCACGTGTACATTGGAACATACAGTGAAACGTGTCGTTTGCGTCAATGCCTTATACAGTGCTGGGTGCAGTCCGCAAGAGTTTCTTACCTTCCAGCACCAGCATAGTATCTCAGCAATTTACGAACTAACCTGCACATCTTTGGAATGTGGGAGGAAATGTGGTCACGGGGCGAACGTATAGATAGTGACAGGAATTGAACAAGATCTGCAATTGCTGTAAAGCAACGTGCTAACCACTACACTACCATGCCGCAAGTAGAACATTTAAAGGATAGTGGGATGGCTACATGAATAGGAAAGGTTTTGAGCAGGGCTTCTCAGCCTGTTGCTTATTTATTTATTGAGGTACAGCATGGAATAGGCCCTTCCTGCCCTACTTGCCACCTAGCCACCCTCCTATTTAACCCTAGTCTAATTGCAGGACAATTTACAATGACTGATTAACCTACTAACCGGTACATCTTTAGACTGTGGGAGGAGACAAGAGCTTCCGGAGGAAAACCACACAGTCACGGGGAGAACGTACAAACTCCTTACAGACAGCAGCAGGAATGGAACCCTGGTCACTGTTGGTCTCCTCGATGCTGATGGAGGATTACTGGTGTGGACTGTATTTTTTTTTTATTGATCTCCTTCAGTTTCTCTGTGTTTTCTTTCTTGTTGCCGATCAGTGGGTGGGCGATATGTTCCTTTTTTTGGGTGAGGGAGGAACTGAAGGTTTGATGCTATTGTCACTGTTTTTTTTTTTGCATGGGAGAGGCTTGGGGGCTAGGGGTTTGATGTTTTAGCTGCTGAGTCTGGGTGGGCGATCTGTTTTGTGCGAGGGAGAGGGTGGGGGTGTTTGGGGTTTGCGAGTTTTGCTGCTTTTTCTTTTTCTTGAGGGGGTGTTGATGTCCGTGGTTTTTCGGAATTTCATGGCTATCTGGAGAAGGTGAATCTCAGAGGTATGTTCTGCCTGTATAGTTTGATAATAAAATGAACGTTTGGTATTGTAAAGCATTGTGCTAACCACTACACTACTGTGCTGCCCCAAGGACCCACACCATTAAAAAAGGGATCCCTGAGCCCAGGTTGGGAATCCCTAGTTCAGAGGGAGAGGGGCCACACATCAGCAGCTGGGACTGGCTTAGAGGGGGTATTTTGCTTGGTGTGTATTCGGGTTAGTTGGGCCTCTTTCTGTGCTGCATTTCTCTATAACTAACTACTGTCGCAGGTAGGCAACATTCACAGAAAAAGGAACCAGAAACTCCAGCGTTTACTAATTTTACTTCAGGTATATCACAGCTGTTGCATTTCGATTTTTATCTTGAAAACTGACTGAATTTTTGACCATTTTGGTGTTTGAAATTATTCCTTGCAAGTGAGGAAGATGCTTACAAAAGCAGATCTTTACAAAGCCCTGGCAGTCTCCATGACAGCAGTAATGGTATTGTGACTGAAATTTAATTTCCCCTACTTTCTGGAAAAAAAAGCTTTCAATGGATTTTAATTACAATCTGTTGTTCTTGGTTCCCCAGACAGATTCCTTTCCTCTCGCCCTTTCTCTCTGCTGAAGTCACAGAGCTCTCGTTGTTGATTCGGGTTATTAACTTTTAGGAGAGAATATCCTTTTAAGATAGCGCCTGACTTTTGGAACCATGCACCACCAAATTTGAAAGAAAAAGATAATGAAGTCCATTGTTTAATTTTTTAAATTAACGTTCAATGGCCACTTTACTTGGTGTCTCTAACCTGTGAAGATAGCCACTGAGTGTATGTATGTGGTCTTCTGTTGATGCAGCATATCTACTTCAGTGTTCAATGTGTTGTGCATTCAGAGATGCTCTTCTGCACACCACTGTTGTAAAAAGTGGTTATTTCAGTTACTGTCATCCGCTTCTCAGTTTGAACCAACCCAGCCATTCTCCTCTGACCTCTCCGATTAACAAGGCATTTTCATCCACATAACTGCCACTAACTGGATGGTTTTTTTTTGTTTCTATTTTTCACATCAATCTCTGTAAACTTTACAGAGTGTTATGTGTCAAAATCCTCAAACCACCCCGTCTGGCACCAGCAATTAATCCATAGTCAATATCACTTGGATCCCATTTCTTCCCCATTCTGATATTTGAACTGAACCTTTTGACCATGTCTGCATGCTTTTATGCATTGAGCTGCTGCCACATGTTTGGCCAAATAGATATCTGCATTAACAAGCAGCTATACAGGTGTACCTAATAAACTGGCCACTGAGTGTAGAACCACGTCCCAAGTTATTGGAGTGGACATTTTTCAAATATTCATTAAACTTTGGTAACCTCTAGCATCATTACATCAGGAGCCTCATTTGTTGTATTGACTTGCTGCTATGTAACAATGATGTGCTGGAGAAACCAATCTGTACTTCCTGTGTTGGTAAAACTTTTCCATTTCAACCTCAACAACTGCGACAACTGTGTCTATTGTTGGAACACTCAGCCATTCCCAAGTAAACAACAAACAATGTCAGCAGGTTAGAGTCATCAAGTCATAGAGCACTATAGCATAGAAAGAGGCCCTTCAACCCATCTAGTCCATGCCAAAATATTATTCTGCCTAGTCCCATTGACTCACACCTGGACCACAGCCCTCTATAACCCTGAAGGTTCAACGGTTCATTTATTATCAAATTATCTATGCAGTATACAACTCTGAGACTCGTCTTCTCCAGATAGCAACAAAAAAAATACCATGGGTTATTCAAAAGAAAACATCAACCCCCTGCACAAAAAAACCCAAATCTTGCAAACTCCAAATGCCTTCCTTGCACAAAAAAACTAACAGATTGATCCAAATGGAAAATGGCAACTAGACCATCAAACCCCAAACCCCCAACCCCTTCTCTTGCACAAAAAATCGAATAGACTACGCCACATTAAAAAATGGCAGCTGGAAAACAAAACCCCAACCCCCTCATCTCCATCACACAAAAAACTAACAGATTTTTCCACATGGAAAACCTGAACAAGATCATCAGATGGAGTTCTGCCCAATGCTTTCTGTTCTGTCCACCTCTCTATTGGGTGAATTTCCCAGCCAGATTTTTCAAGCACAGTATTTGAATGCCTACTGTACTTGAAGAGTCCAAGAAGCTAGTGAAGTCAAGGCCAGCAGGCCAAATAAATTGAATGAGCTTGCAGTTTTCTCTTGGAGAGAAGTAGGATGAGAGGTGACTTGACAGAGGTGTACAAGGTGATAAGAGGCATAGATTGAGTGTTTAGGCAGAGAAATGGCTAATACCAGGAGACATAATTTTAAGGTCACTGGAGGGAAGTATAGAGGGGATTGTTAGAGGTAGGTTTTGTACACAGAGACAGTGTGTATTCATCCTATCTTTCTGGTTGCCTCATTATAGGAAGGATGTGGAAGCTTTAGAGAGGGTGCAGAGCAGGCTTAGTAGAAAGCTGATTGGATTACCTTTCGTTTGGGAATATGATGTAGTACATCCCCATTCCCAACTTTTTATTCCCAGAATTGTTTCTAATCAAGCCTCATGGATGTTGAATTTGTGGCCAAGTTGCCAGATGACACAAAGATGGGTGGAGAGAAGGTAGTGTTCAGGAAGCAAGGAGTCTGCAGAAGGACTTAGACAGATGAGGAAAATGGGCCAAGTAACAGATGGGATATAGTGTAGAGAAATGTATGGTCATGCATTTTGGCAGAAACAATAAAGACAGTGACTATTTTCTAAATGAGGAGAAAATTCAAAAACCGGAGGTACAATGGGACTAAGGAGTCCTTGTGCAGGATTCCCTAAAGGTTACCTTGCAGGTTAAGTCAATGGTACAGAAGAAAAATGCAATGTTAGCATTAATTTTGAGAGGACTAGAATGTAAAAGTGAGGATGTAATGCTGAGGCTTTATAAGGCTTTGATCAAGGTTCAGGATTGTTTAATGTCATTTCCAGCACACAAGTGTAAAGGAGAATAAAATAATTGTTTAGCACTTTCAATATTGTGTGCAATTTGGACCTTGTATCTAAGAAAAGATGTGCCGGCATTGGAGAGTGTTCAAAGGAGGTTCGCGAGAATGATTCGGGAATAAAAGTGTTTAATGAATGAGGAGCATTTGATAGCCTATACTTGCTGGAGTTTAGAAGAATGAGGGGGGATCTCACAAAAACCTGTAAACATTGAAAGGTCTAGATAGAGTGGATGTAGAGGCTGTTTCCTATAGTGGGGGAGTCTAGGATCAAAGGGCACAGATTCAGAATAGAGGAACATCCTTTTATAACGGAGATGAGGAAATCTCATTAGCCAAAAGGGTGCTGAATCTGTGGCATTCATTGCTACAGATGCCTTTGGAGTCTAACCCATTGGGTATATTTAAAGCTCAGGAGGATAGGTTCTTGATTAGTAAGGGTGTCAAAGGTTACGGGGAGAAAGCAGGACAATGGGGTTGAGAGGGATAACAATTTAGCCATGATGGGATGGAAGAGGAGGCACAATGAGCTGAAGGGCCTAATTTTGCTCCTAAGTCTTATGGTCCTCAATGTGCTGGCTCTGGAGAAGGATGTGCCACTACCTATCATTACCCCAGGATTGTGTTAGTGAAACCGTGCCACCTGTTTTGGATTATTGGATTTCATTTTACACTCACTTCCTCTGCAGCTTGCCAGTAATCTCCTTCACTCTCGTCACTGAGCGACAGACGGCACTCTTGCACAGGGAAGCTGCCGCTCATAATCAGACCCCACGGACTCTGACTGGTTTATTATATTCACCTGGACCAAGATGCAGTGAAACTCTTGGCTTGCCTACTGATCGTACAATAGGGGTGGCATGGTGGTGTAGTGGTTAGCACAATGCTTTACAGTACAGGCAATCCAGGTTCAATACCAGCCGCTGCCTGTAAGGAGTGTGTGCGTTCTCCCTGTGACCACATGGGTTTCCTCCGGGTGCTCCGGATTCCTCACACAGTCCAAAGACGTACTGGTCAGTAGGTTAATTGGTGATTGTAAATTGTCCCGTGATTAGGCTCTAGCATTAAATTGGGAAATTGCTAGGCAGCGGAGAAGGGCCTACTCCACTCCATACCTCAATAAATAAATTTAAAAACAATAACAATGCAGAATAAAGTATAAAAGCTACAGAGAACATGTAGCTCAGGTAAACAATAAAGTGCAAGGCCATAACGAGGTAGATTGCGATGTCAAGACTCCATCTTACTGTACAAGAGATCCATTCAAGAGTCCGTCCGGAAAATCACGGGATAGAAGCTGTCCTTGAGCCTGGTGGTACTTGCTTTCAAATACTTGTATCATCTGCCTGATGGACGAGGGGAGAAAAGAGAACATCCGGGGTGGCTGAGGTCTTTGATTGTACCGGCGGTGAGAAGTATAGACAGAGTCCATTGGGCAGGAGTTCCAATCTGGGGTCCACGGACCCCTAGGTTAATGGTACGGGTTTGTGGCATGAAAAAGGTTGGGAACCCCTGCCAGGGGGGAGGCTAGTTCTGTGATGAGCTGAGCTGTGCCCACAACACTGCAGTTTCTTGCGGTCACGTGCAGAGTGGCTGCCACATCAACCCATGCAGAATGCTTCCTATGGTACATTGATAAACCTGGCAAGTGTTGATGGGGACATGCCAAGTTACTTTGGCCCCCTAAGGAAGTAGAGTTGTTGGTGAGCCTGCTCGGAGAGAGACTGAGAGAGAGGTTTGTTAGAAATCACCAAAGTGGCAAGAGATTTGGATAGCATAAATAAAAAGGAACTATTTCTGCTGAGATGGTAATTAGAGGACACTAATTTAAGATAGACGCATGAGAAAGCTGGATGAACTCAGCAAGTCGGGCAGCATCTGTTGAAAGAAGCAGTCAATGTTAAATTACATTTTTATTTCATTTTACATGAGTAAACTTTGTGTTTACTAATTTAAGATAGGCAGAGAAACAGGGAAGTGAAGCTGTTATGCAGAGTACTTCTAGCATATGGAATGGATTGTCTGATGGATTATGGAAGTAAATTCAGTCACAACTTTCAAAAGATATACAACCAGTGGCTGTTTTATTGGGTACCTCCTCTACCTAATAAAACAGCCACTGAGTGTATGTTTGTGATCTTCTGCTGCTGTAGCCCATCCACCTCAAGGTTTGATGTGTTGTTTGTTCAGAAATGCTCTTCTGGACACCACTGTTGTAATGCGTGTTTATTTGAGTTACTGTCACCTTCCCATCAGCTTGAACCAGTCTGGCCATTCTCCTCTGACCTCTCTCATTAACAAGACATTTTCACCCACAGAACAGCTGTCCACTCGATTCTTCTTTTGTTTTTTGTACCATTCTCCGTACTCTCTAGAGATGGTTGTGCATGAAAATCCCAGGAGATCAGCAGTTTCTGAGAAACTCAAACCACCCCGTTTGGCACCAACAGTCATTCCACAGTCAAAGTCACTTATAGTAGATCACATCTTTCCCCATTCTGATGTTTGATCTGAACAACAACTGGACCTCTTGACCATGTCTGCATGCTTTTATGCATTGAGTTGCTGTTACATGATTGGCTGATAAGACATTTGCATTAACATGCAGGTTGACAAGTATACCTAACAGAATGACCCCTGAGTGTATATACCAGATCGATGGGGAAGAGGCAGTGAAAATAATTGAGGTGTTCTCTCCAACAGCCTGAGCTGATACAATTAGCTGATGGTCTTCTACATTGCTGGATTTTGTGGTTCGATGGAACTGATAACTGTTTAGAAACTTATACCAATGGTAGCTCACAATATTCTTCATATAAAATAAATAAGATAATTTTCAAAGCAGCTGATGGGGATTTGTGTTAAAAATTATTCATTATGCAAGGGCCTGGTAGGAATGATAATGGACCAACTTTGTATAGTCTTACACTACACTATCTGTTCCAATTTGCCTTTTTACTATATCTATCACAGATCATATCAAATTTAAATAGCATGAGTAGACAACAGAAATTTTTAGAGATTCATCTACTTTGCTCCGAGCCCTCTTAGGATTTGTTCCTGTCTGGATACAAAACGTGTAAGATTCACAGTCACCATCTGGGTCAGAACACAGTGCTTAAGTGCACGATCACTCGCCGGGATGATGAACCGTTGCACGTTTGGGTGAGAGTGGTGTCATGTGGCATGTGTTCACTTCAGACGTGACACATCAGTTTCGAATTTCATGTCTGGAATCCCATTCTATTGAGTTGAAGGGAGCAGAATCTCAAAAAAAGCACATATCACCACATGAACAGATCACCTCATCAGAAAGATTAGCTTTACTTGTCACATAGCACATCGAAACATGCTGTGAAGTGTGTCATTTGCATCAAGGACCAACGCGGTCCGAGGATGTGCCGGGGGCAGCCCGCAAGTGTCGCCTTGCTTCCGGTGCCAACGTAGCGTGCCCGCGAGTTACTCTAATCTTTGGAGTGTGGGAGGAAGCCAGAGCATGTGGAGGAAACCCGTGTGATCTTGGGGATAATGTACAAACTCCTTTCAGACGGTGGAGGAACTGAGCCCGGGTCGCCGGTGCTGTAAGTGTTACGCTAACCACCACGCTATCGTGCTGCCTTGCTGGGGAAGATCGATGGGTGAAGCATCATCTGTGGGAGGTAAGAAAATGACCTTCGTGCCCCCCCCACCCCCCGAGTTCCATCAGCAATTTCCTTGCTGCTCCAGATTCTGGGATCTGCAGTCTTTGGTGTCTCTTTTGGGACAAGACAGTAGTGTATGGTAGCAGAATCGCTTTACATTCTCCCTGTGACTGTGTGGGTTCCCTCTGTCCGCTCCGGGTCCCTCCCATGTTCCAAAGACGTACGGCTGGGATTAATGATTGTGGTCATGCTAAATTGGTGCTAGAATCATGGTGACACTTGTGGGCTGCCCAGAACAATCCTTACTGATTTGATTTGATGCAAACGACACATTTCACTGTATGTTCTGATGTACATGTGAAAAATAAATCTAATCTTTAAAAAAAATACAACTACTATATCACTTGTATGGTTATCCAGTGCTATGGATAACACTGCTGACCTTCTGAGTAATAATGCCCTCAGGCTCGAGACACGGCGAGAATGATGAACTGGCCTATACATCGGCTGAGCGATTTGCGAACAGTGCTCTGACAATAGTCGTAGTGGCAGTGAGAAGATGACAGTGGCTACGAAGATACTTGGACTGAAGTGGGAAAATGTATGCAGAGGCCTGGTGTGGGACTTCAACCACAGTTGCTAGTACTATTGCATAGTGTAATATCAGGGGCATGTTACATGTTCCGTTCCATCAATTCCATCAGTACAACAAAACTTCAGAAGGAAGTCAGTTTGGAACTTGGACTAAATTCTGTGTTAGGTCATCCTGAGAGAGAAGGAAGTGTTAATTTTGCAGGGACATACTGTCCATTTTGTCTGCAATGGTTCTTTGAATTCTCAAACCATGTTGTTTCCCTGAAGTTATTGCATGTTTCTTAAAATCGAATCTATTTCCTCAACACAAGAGATTCTGACAGATGCTGGGAATTCACACACACAGACACACACACACACCACCGCCCCCCCCCCCCCCCAAGCAGGTCAGGGTCTTGGCTGGAACCGCTGACTGTTTATTCCCCTCCATTGATGCTGCCCGAGTTCCTCCAGCATTTTGCATGTGTTGCTCGGAATCTATTTCCACTGTCATTTCAGCAGCGCCCTCTTGATCAAGGCAAGTCAAGCATTAAAATCAACCAAAAAAAGTTCCTCTCTGGTTCTTTCACACATTATCCCCGTTCCATTTCCTTTGAAAACTGATCTTCCTACCAACAGAAACAGTCTCTCCTAATTTACATTAGCAAAATCCTTCCGAGCTTTGAATGCCTTGATTAAATCTTTCTCTCAAACTTCTGTAGTCTGTGAAGAACAATCAGAGTTTCACTGACCTCTTCCAACACATGCTCAAAGCAAAATAAAATCTTGACACCAAACAATCCTTGAAGACATAAGGCATAGGAGCAGAATTAGGGCCATTCAGCCCATTAAATCTGCTCTGCCATTCCAGCATGTCTGATTTATTATCCCTCTCAAGCCCATTCCCCTGCCTCTCTCTGTAACCTTTGATGCCTCAACTAATCAAGAACCTATAAATCTCGGCTTTAAATCACTTGGACTTCACAGCCGCCTATGGCAACGAACTCCATGGATTCATTACCTTTGGCTTAAGAAATTCCTCCTCATCTCTGTACTA
Source organism: Hemitrygon akajei (assembly GCF_048418815.1). Taxonomy (NCBI): domain Eukaryota; kingdom Metazoa; phylum Chordata; class Chondrichthyes; order Myliobatiformes; family Dasyatidae; genus Hemitrygon; species Hemitrygon akajei. The sequence continues at coordinate 176,856,102 of NC_133129.1, forward strand.
AATGGATGCCCCTCTATCCTGAAGCTGTGACCTCTGGTCCTAGACACCCCCACTATAGGAAATATCCTTTCCACATCCACTCTGTCTCGGCCTTTCAATATCCGATAGTTTTAAATGAGATCCTACCTCATTCTTCGAAGTTCCAGTGAGTACAGCCCCAGAACCATCAAATGCTCCTCATACATCAACCCGTTCATTCCAGAATCATTCTTGTGAACCTCCTCTGGGCTGTCTCCAATGCCAGCACATCCTTTCTCGGAAACTTACTGTCAATTATGTCGCTAGTGTTTATGGCAGCCGTGAAGGTCGTCCATCTGAGTCTGTTCTTGGCCACTCAGATGTAAAAGGATTCTTTATTGCTGTTTTCATAACAGTTCTGTTTTTCCAGTCAGAGTTGTAAGCCCTGAGATGAACCTCCTACCCTGGAGAGCCCGTGGACCACACTTAATCTGCCCTCAACCCTTTGACCTGCTTGGCTTTGGTGACCCTATCAAGAGCCAAAACATAAAGCCCTAGCTCTCTGGGTCATTGAGGCACACAAGCCTCCAAACTACAACAGCTTTGTGGTCCCACTGGAGGTTCTCTTAGATAAAGGACCCAAAACTGCTCACCAGGCTCCAAGTGTGGCCCGATCAATGCCTTACAAAGTCTCAGCTCCCATTATGAGACTATTCACTGTCTGGGGCAGAATGAAAAGGGCAATTCTGACAAAGAGCAAGGTGACATTCACCCATTCAAATGCATAAGAGAGTTTTGTGAGCTTTTGAAGAACTAACCCACAAAACACATTGTCTTTAAGTGCTCCATCTGCCATCCTAGATATTGAAGGGCAAACGATTCACAGGGTGTAATTGTGTTCCTTTGACGGGATTGTCCCTCATAAATGGCAGAGAGCAGAGGATGGTAAATGCATTCACATCTTGTGGCAAGGACCTGGTAGCATCACAAGTGTGTGTGTGTGTGTCATGATGTTTCAATGGACCCGCAGCAATAAGAGGCTTCACACAGTGAGAGATAATGCTTTCTGTGAATCAGATAAATAAAGTGCCTTTGGGTAATTACAATTCTGGGAAAATTCCCTTTGTGCTCTGAGTAGGTGTCCAAACATCTTTAACAGCTTCCATGAAATGACAGCAGCTCTTCAAGTGCTCTGAGATTCCTGCTCTATTGGAAGGATCACTTAAAACAATGTCTTGCCAGCTATTTGACAGTGCTGTACGTGTGTCAGGAATAACGACTATCTGCCTCAAAAGACACTCAGAGGCGACTACATTAGGTTGCTTCACACAAACCTCGTTCATGCAAATATCTAATCAGACAACTCAATGAATGGGGGAGAAAAGTGACCTGGATGATTTTCGACTATGGTGCCAGACAGGGTGGTTTGAGCATCTCACAAACTGCTCATCTCCTCGGATTTTCATGCACAACAGACTACAAAAAAAGAATCCAGTGAGCTTAAAGAGCAAACACGAGGAAACTTCCGTTAATGCCCCTCCTCCCCTTCTTAACCCATCCCTGACATATTTAGTTGTTTGCCTATTCTCCATCTCCCTCTGGTGCTTCCCCCCTCCCCCTTTCTTTCTCCTGAGGCCTCCCGTCCCATGATCTTTTCCCTTCTCCAGCTCTGTATCACTTTTGCCAATCACCTTTCCAGCTCTTAGCTTCATCCCACCCCCTTAGGTCTCCTATCATTTTGCATTTCCCCTCCCCCCACTACTTTCAAATCTCTTACTATCTTTCCTTTCAGTTAGTCCTGACGAAGGGTCTCGGCCCGAAACGTCGACAGTACTTCTCCTTATAGATGCTGCCTGGCCTGCTGTGTTCCACCAGCATTTTGTATGTGTTGTTTGAATCCAGTGAGCTGCAGTTTTGTGGGCAAAACTGCTTGCTTGTGAGAGAAGTCAAAGGAGAATGGCCAGACTGGTTCAAGCTGACAGGAAGGTGACAGTAACTCAAATATCTCAACAGTGGTGTGCAGAAGAGCATCTCTGAATGCACAGATGTGGATGGGCTACAGCAGCAGAAGACCATGAACGTACAGAAATATACTGAGTGGCCAGTTTATTAGGTACCTCCTGTTCTTGATAAAATGTACAGTATATGTTCAGTGCTCATTTGCTTTCTGACTTATAAAGCTGATTCTTGTATAAGAAGGACTTGATGTCAACAAACCATGCTCTGGTGGGTAACGGCTCCCCAGAATATGCAATGCATTCAGAAGAGGGTCTGTAATTACTGAGTGTGTTTTAATGGATTTAAAAAATCAAGTGACCAGTGGAAGGGGCAACTGATTTAATCTGTCTATGTCCCTCAGAATTTTATATGCGGGGGGAGGCATAGCAGTGTAGTGGTTACCATAATGTTATTAAAACATCAGTGATCTGGGTTCACTTCTACCATGGTCTGTGCAGAGTTTGTACATTTTACCCATTACTGCATCGGTTATCATGAAAATCCAAAACCAAGCTGAAATAAAACCAAAAAAAAGTTTCTGTTCAGCTGGTTGGGCAGCATCAATGGAAGGAGAAACAGGCTTAATGTTTTCGGATAAAGGCCTTTCATTAGAAATGGGTAAAGGTGAAATCAGCAGCGTGGCAGCGTAGTGATTTAATTTAACGCTATTACAGCTCCAACGACCTAGGTTCAATTCCTACCACTGCCTGTAGGGAATGTATACGTTCTCCCCATTACCACATGGGTTTCCGCTGGGTACTCTTGCTTCCTCCCACTTCCCAAAGACGTAAGGTAATTGGTCAGAAGGGTGTAGCTAGGTAGCGCAGGCTCATGGGGCTGGAAGGGCCTGTTATTGTGCCTTATCTCCAAACAGAGTAAAATATAATTAAAATTAATAACCTTCTCCAAGTACCCATCCAAAACCTATTGAACATTGTAACTGTACCTGTATCTACCATCTTCTCAAGCAGCACTTCCCAGATAAAAAAAATCCCATTCTATGTGAAAAAATAACCCTTAGATCCCTTTGAAGTTTTCCCCATCTCAGCTTAAACCCATAATCTCTAGTATTAAACTCCCCTATCTTTTAGAAAAAAAATTAAAGGCAGATTCCAATTATCTGCTCTACCTATATTTATCATAATCTTATAGACTTCCACAGCCTTCTGCATTCCAGGGGGAATCACCCCAGCGTAACTAATTTCTCCGTGTAACTAAACCCTTCTGTTCCAGTCAACTTCCTAGCAAATCTCTTCTGCACCTTTTCTAATGCTACTACATCCTTCCCGATGAAGGGTCTCAACCCGAGACGTTGACGGTTTATTCCTTTCCATAGATGCTGCCTGACCTGCTGAGTTCCTCCCATAGCATTTTGCATGTGTTGCTTTGGATTTTCAGCATCTACAGAATCTCTTGTGTTTACTACATCCTTCCTGTAGTCTGGTGACCAGAAGAGCATATACTGTAACTCAAGTGAAGCCTGGCCAATGTTTTGTACTGCTGATGTCTCAGCCACTGTATTCAATGCTTTGGCCTATGAAGCCAAGCATGCTGAAAGCCTCCTTCATAACTCTATCCTCCAGTATCAGAATTTGCAGCCCAAGGGGGCTCTGTACATCAACACTTTTGAGATTCCTGCCATTTACTATATACACTTAGTGGCCATTTTGTTAGGTGCTCCTGCACACCTGCTTGTTTACGCAAAGATCTAATCAGCCAGTCGTGTGGCAGCAACTCAATGCATAAAAGCATGCAGACATGGTCAAGAGGATCAGTTATTTTTCAGACCAAATATCAGAATGGGGCAGGAATGTGATCTAAGTGACTCTGAACATAGAATATTGGTGGTGCCAGACGGGGTGGTTTGAGTCTCTCAGAAACAGCTGATCTTCCGGGATTTTCACACACAACCATCTCTAGAATTTTGGGAGAATACTGCAATGAACAAAAAAAAAAAATCCATTGAGTATCAATTCAGTGGGCAAAAATGCCTTGTTAATGAGAGAGGTCAGAGGAGAATGGCCAGACCGGTTCAAGCTGACAGGAAGGTGATAGTCACTCAAATAACCACGTGTTACAACAGCAGCGTGCAGAAGAGCATCTCTGAATGCACAATACATCAAACTTTGAAGTGGATGGGCTACAGCAGCGGGTTCTACCTCTGTATCTAATAAAGTGGCCACTGAGTGTACTTGTCCTACCAGCATCTGGCTGCCCAAAATGCCCAACCTATCTCTTGTCTAGATTAAACTCCATCTGTCACGACTCTGTGGATGTCATTGCCACAGACGGCTGTGGAGGCCAAGTCACTGGGTATAGTTAAAACAGAGCTTGACTTAGGCAAGACTTCAAAGATTATGGGAATGAGACAGGAGAATGGAGTTAAAAGGGGTAATAAATCAGCCTTGATGGAATGACAGAGCAGATTCTAAAGGCCAAATGCCCTAATTTTGTTCCTATGTGTAATGGTCCTGTGGTCTCTGCCCAGCTTTCCATCTGATCTCTGTCTCTCTTAGACACCATTCTTTGCTATTTTGGTTGATCATCCCTTCAGTAGCCTGTTCCTTCCTTCTCCATGGTCCTTGATCCCTTTGGTATTAAGATATTTATCGACAGCTTTCCAGGCACAGCAAGGCAGAACAGCGGTGTGCAGAAGAGATTTAGTTTCATTTGGCACTGTGTTCAGCAGAGACATTGTGGGCCGAAAGGCCTGCTTCTGTGTTGCATGGATCTACGATCAGTACCTCATTGCCCTCAACATTAAATGGGGCCTCGTGGAGTACGAGTGCATCCTGGAGAGGCTTCAGTGAAGATGCAAAACATCTGAACGCTTTCCAACACCTCTAGAATGTTGTGTGAGAAGCCACTCACCGTTTCTACTTTATTAATTTTCTCTATCCTGTAATTCAAGAAAGCAGGTGATCTGAGGACACAGGTGCTCATTCTCACTGAAGTGGATAGCTGCCATCGGATTGGGACGTGTTTCAAACAAACTCAAGTAACTGGGAAGAGGCAGAGAATCCTAGACATCTCAGGAGCCTTTCAGAGCCAAAGAATGTAATCAAAATGTGTTGATTGAGTATGCTGTGTGCACTTATTCAGCAGAGGCTGGGGCAGTGCTCTGTCTGCTGACTGTGAAGAAGAGCTAACAGCTTGTGTGTCCTTTCGATGCCCCCACCCCCTTACTCTTGCCAAGTTGGTGAAATTGATAAAGCTGGGCTCCCAGTAGACCCTCACTTTCCACCTGCACGTCTTCAGAGCCACAACGGCTCAGCGGGGGAGGACCACTGTATAGAGTTCTATTACTAGTGGTCAGAAATGGGCCGGGTTGGGTGAGGAAGCCGCTCAATTATCACAGAATGGGTTCACATGAGTGGCAACCGCCCTGTTGGTTTTAAGGAACATAACAGGCCACCATGTAACACATTGACTTCAAATGTAAAAATGAAAGATGTTGCACAGTTTATCCTTCTAAATAATTTTTGACCATGAATAAAGTTTATTTTTATGTGTAACAAAATCAGTCACGGGGCTGTGGAGAAAGATGCAAGTGCCTACTCACGGTTCATGCTGAGCAGCTGTGTGACAGATGACTGATCTGTGGACTATTGCCAGGGACGTACACCGAGACGGACATCAAATGCTGCTGGAAAGTCATCAGCTCAGTGAAAGGCTGGACAAAACTTGTTGGTCTGCCAGCGCATCGAGATGTCCGTGGAGGAATGCTGCCGACTGGCACGCTCCAGGCTGTAGAAGAACTGTACGTGCTCAGGGACGCACTGAAGCTTCGTGAAGCCACCACAAGGGCTCGGTGCGGATGGACGACATTGTAGAGTTCTTTCACACAGGGAGTGGCCGGGTAGGGTGAGGAAGCCCTTCATTTATTACAGTAGTGTACCACCCCGGGGGGGGGGGGGGGGGTCACATGATTGGTAACGCTACTTATGGTTTTTTAAAAATTAATTGAACACTGTCTGAGAGGCTTCCGTCAGTCAGAGTTGACCATGGATATTACGCCCTAGCTGTCTAGATGATACACAAGTCTAGGCAGTACAAGATGGAGACTAAGCTGTTGCCCATGTAGCAAGATCCCCCTTCCCACACATCTGATGAACCCAGAGGAACGGCAGAGACCAGCGGTGTCACAGGAGTTTCCAGTCAGCGTTGAACTCAGTGTAGGACTGCCTCCGGATTTTTTCCTTGGGGTTCACTCCTGAAGCTTTCCCCAGGAGTGGGCATAGATGCGGGGCAGCGGAGGTTTGAGATCGGAGTTTTCCTTCTCCTAGATGAGCTGCCAACCACGGCTGACAAGCCCGATCTGCCCGAAGTGACTGGTTTTAAGGTGCCAGTAACTCATCTTTGCCCTTCTCCTGTCAGAAGAAAGTGATCTACTGGGATTAGTAGCTATGCCACATGTGAAGGCAAGAGCTGGACTTGGTTGTCAGAGGAGCAGCATTGGGAACATTTAATAGGTAGTGGGATCTTGTCTCCATTACTACCCCCGGATAGAACAACCTTAAGGTAGCTAATTGAACACTACTTATTTCATTATCGAATGAAAAGCATTTCACAGTCTATTGTAAATATTTCTTTTTATTTTATTTTGGTTAGTAAAGAGGGGTGTGCTGATTCTCCTCAGCCTGTCTCAGAAAACCACAGCTTCATGAAAACTGGTGAATTCTGGCAGGAGTTGTTCTTGGTAACAGAGGGTCTGGGGCCTTTGGCCTTGGACAGAATGACCAGTTGTGGTTGGAGCAGCACTATAATTCTTTGGCAGCCTCTTTGACGCAGAACACTGGCGGAGACAGGAAACTCTCGCCAAAGTTGCTCTAGGATGCTTGGCTGTGTGGATACAGAATTAGTCTACCAGACAAGGCAGAGGGTGGTAGTAGATAGAGAATATTTTGCCTGGAGGTCAGTGACCAGTGGTGGTCCATAGGAATTTGTTCTGGGACCCTTGCTATTTGTGCATTTTATAAATGACTTGATGAGGAAGTGGGAGGGTGGGTTAGTAAGTTTGCAGAAGACAAAGGTTGGTGGAATTGCAGATAGTGTAGAAGGGTATCAAGGCTTACCACGGGACATTGACAGGATGCAGAGTTGCGCTGAGAAGTGGCAGATAGACTTCAACTCAGAAAAGTGTGAGGAGGCTAACTGTGGAAGGTCAAAGTTGAAGGTAGAAAACAGGATTAATGGCAGGATTCTTAGAAGTGTGGAGGAACAGAGGGATATTGGGGTCCATGCCCATAGATCCCTCAGTGCCACAGAAGAAGAAAGCATATGGTGTGTTGGCCTTCATTAGTCTTTGCCCTTGGAATTCTATAAACCTTTGGTTCAACCTCACTTGAAATATTGTGGTCAGTTCTGGTTGCCGCATTATAGGAAGGATGTAGAAGTTTTAGACAGGGTGCAGAGGAAATTGTCCAGGATGCCATTTTAATTAGAGAACATGTCTTATGAGAATAGTTTGAGCAAGCAAGAGGTTTTCGTTCTGGAGCGGAGGAGGATGAGAGGTGTCTTTTTAGAGGTGTACAAGAGTGGAGAGCCAGAGACCTTTTTCCCAGGGTGGAACTGGCTTATACAAGGGATATCATTTTGAGGTGATTGGAGGAAAGTATTAGGGACATTTAAGAGACTCTTAGATTGGCACATGGATGAAAACAATGGAGGGCCATGGGGAGGGAAGGGTTGGATTGATCTTAGAGTAAGCTAAAGGGTTGGCACAACATTGTGGGCTGAAGGGCCTGTACCTTGCTGTACTGTTCTGTGCTCTATGTTCAGCTTCCACAGTCAGATTGGATCAGAATGGATTAATATATTGTCACATACACTAGGGTGCAATGATATTCCTTGCTCATGTGAAACTCTCAGAGTGCCCAGTGCGCCCGTTGATAACAAGTACAACAATGAAGGTGGTGAGGAGCACAGAAAGAACAGAATAATGCAAAGTGAGGCGGGGTGGTGCGTAAAGAAATACTCAAGTGTAGTGAAATACTAGCAGGCCAGCACAAATTGTGGGCTGAATGGCCCATACAGTACTGTAATGTTCTACTGCATGTTCTATGTTTGACAATAACAGAAAAGTTAAAATTAATAATTAGAGAACATGGAAGGAGATTGGTTCACAATTCTGATGGCAGAGGGGAAGAAACTGTTTACTTCTGTAGATGCAGTAAAACTGGGCAGACTAATCAACCATCATTTGGCTAATTTGCCTTTGGATGAATGTTGCAGGAGAAGAGATTACAAATTTAAACAGTACAATTAGCTGTCTGGACTCTAGTTACTATACACTCAGAGGTCACTTTGTGAGGTACCTCCTTTTCCTAATAAAGTGGCCACTGAGTGTATGTTCGTGGTCTTCTGCTGCTGTAGCCCATCCACTTCAAGGTTTGACATGTGCTCAGAAATGCTTTCCTGCACACCACTATTGTAGTATGTGGTTATTTAAATTACTGTTCCCTTCCTGTCAACTTGAACCAATCAGGCCATTCTCCTTTGACCTCTCTCATTAATAAGGCATTTTCATGCCACTCATTGGATGTTTTGTTTTTGTTTTTCGAACCATTCTCTATAAACTCTAGATACTGTTATACCTGAAAATCCCAGGAGATCAGCAGTTTCTGAGATACTCAAACCACCGCATCTGGCACCAACAATCATTGCATAGTCAAAATCACTTAAGATCACGTCTCTTCCCCATTCTGTTGTTTGGTCTGAACCTCTTGACCATGTCTGCATGCTTTTATGCATTGAGTTGCTGCTGTGTAATTGGCTGATTAGACATTTGCATTACTGAGCAGCTGTAGAAGTGTAACTAATAAAGTGGCCACAGAGTGTATGTTTTGCATAGAGTGGAATGGAAATAGAAAAATAAATGCATAATAAACCAATTACCAATAACTCTGTAGTACAACCAGAAATGCACACAATACTCAAAGTTCAAAGTAAATTTATTATCAAAGTACATTTATGTCACCTTATACAACCCTGAGGTACATTTTCTTGTGGGTATATGCAATAAATCCATAATAGATAGATAGATACTTTATTCATCCCCATGGGGAAATTCAACTTTTTTCCAATGTCCCATACACTTGTTGTAGCAAAACTAATTACATACAATACTTAACTCAGTAAAGAATATGATAAGCATCTAAATCACTATCTCAAAAAGCATTAATAATAGCTTTTAAAAAAAGTTCTTAAGTCCTGGCGGTAGAATTGTAAAGCCTAATGGCATTGGGGAGTATTGACCTCTTCATCCTGTCTGAGGAGCATTGCATCGATAGTAACCTGTCGCTGAAACTGCTTCTCTGTCTCTGGATGGTGCTATGTAGAGGATGTTCAGAGTTATCCATAATTGACCGTAGCCTACTCAGCGCCCTTCGCTCAGCTACCGATGTTAAACTCTCCAGTACTTTGCCCACGACAGAGCCCGCCTTCCTTACCAGCTTATTAAGACGTGAGGCTTATAATAGAATAACCATTATAGATGAAAAACCACACCAACTTGGGTGCTTAACTAGTGTGCAAAAGACGACAAATTGTGCAAGTACAAAAAGCAAGGAATAATAACAATAAACGAATAAGCAATAAGTATCAAGAACATGAGATGAAAAATCCTTGAAAGTGAGTTGATAGTTTATGGGAATATTTCAACGATGGGGCAAGTGAAGTTGAGAGAAGCTTTCCCCTTTGGTTACAGATCCTGATGGTTGAGGGGTAATAACTTCCTGATCCTGATGCTCCTGCAGCTTCTTCCTGATGGCAGCAGTGAGAAGGAATTATGTCCTAGGTGGTGGGAGTCCGTGATGATGGATGCAGCTTCCCTGTGACAACGTTTTGTGTAGACGTGCTCAATGGTGGGGATGGCCTTACCTGGGAAGGACTGGGCCATACACATGACTTTTTGTAGGATTTCCCATTCAGGGTCACTGGTGTTTCCATACCAGGCTCTGATGCAGCCAGTCAATACACTCTCCACTACACATCTACAGAAGTTTGTCAAAGTTTTAGATATCATGTCAGATCTTTGAAAACTCCTAAGAAAGTAGAGGTGCTGCAATGCTTTCTTCATAATTGCTTTTAAATGCTGGACCCAGGACAGATCCTCAGAAATAATAACACTGTGCTGACCCTCTCCACCTCTGATCCTCTGTGAGGACTGGCTCATGGACTTCTGGTTTCCTCTTGCCCCAGCTTGTCCTAAACAGAATTTTATGATGAGTTAACTGTAATGCCCTGGTTTTTACTGCCATGCTGTAGATATGTTGTTTTAGCAGTTCTGTAAGAGCAGTCTGTTCTGCTTTCAGCCTCTTTGGGTCTGAGCTGAGATTAGGGGCTTTGTTGTTCAACTTTGGAATGTGGTGTCAACCAATCTGATGGTGCAATTGGGAGAAGGCTCTAGAGAACGCTGGGTTTTGTGAGGGATACTGGTGTGAGTTGAGGTCTTTTTTGGCGGGAGTTGGGAGAAGAGAGGAGGGAAGACAGCCAAGGATGCCATCCCTGTTGTACAAAGTGCTTCGTACAGATGAATAGCTTCAAGAAGGAAGGGCCAGATCTCCTGGGAGAGACAGGTTTGTTCAAGATGGATTTTGAGTGACATTTGGAAGATGGTGTGTGCTTTCATACATTGAGGTCCATCGTGTGAGTTACAGATGAGTTCAAATTAGCTTCAACTTACATGCACATTTGACTGTTTAATTATAATGGGTCATTTTTTTGTTTGTTTCTTTCTTTTCTTTACTAACTCTTTGGTTAATTTAACGTTCATAAATACACTTTCTTTATAATTGTATGCAGTGTACGATCTGTTATTTCTTGCCAGCAGGCAACTGTAGGGGGCAGTAAATTGAGGTTTGGGTGAGTGAGACATCCCAGCCTCAGGGGTTTGGTGGGACCAAAGTGTAAACACCCTAGACATATGGAGCCTGAGAAAGGTGGGTTTCTCACCATGGGGTCCAGTGATTGTTAGCAAAGGGCTAACAAGCTGCATTTCCAGAGAGGCCCAGTTAAAAAGGGGTTTCATAATATAAACTCTCTGGTTTTATATTCTATGCTGTCTTCCTGCTTTTATATTCTTGTGCATTCATGTCATACATAGAAGACCAGATGTTAGAGATCTCTCTGCACAATCTAACTCAACCATCATATTGTAGAACCCCTGGGATGCCTGGCACTACGAACTTGGCATACAATCTGAGATCCCTGACTTTTCAATGGAGATTCAAGTCTTATTCATTCAGGAGTGTCAAATTGTCCTGGTGCCCAAATCATCGCTTGTGCTTGAGGATCAGTAAGGCTGGTGTTTGTTGTCCAGCACAGAAGGATGTGGACTATTGGAGAAGGCAATCGAGTCCAGCAAATTTCGTCCTCCGAACTTGCAGTATCCCACATTACCAACTCCCAAGAAGGTCTTGCCATCATGAGAGAAACGTCCAAATCAATCACTCACACTGTTTGTTGGGCCTCTCGCACCTTCTTCCCTGGGTGGCGGAAGCAGGCTTTAACACGGTCTGCAACAAGTCCAGCTCTACCACTATCCCGCAACCGGCTAGTGGGGTAGACTGGCAGAACTTGATGTTCCTGCTAACAAGCAGTGGCTTGAGATTGTGAAAAGGACATAAAGGACAAACACTTTTGTTTGCACCCAGAGCGGCCATTGCGTCCAAGTGCGCCGCCATCGTGTGTGTCCCAGATAGTGTCTCTGCATGATATAGTTCACTGAATTGAACAAGATCATGCAGTGATCTTGCAGTATAACACCATTCCACCACCATTAGAGGGGCTAGTTAGACCCTCTGTGTAACATCTTTCCTCTACGTATCAGTTTTGAAAACCCCATTTTTGTTTGGCTTTAATCTTGGTGATTTCAGTGACTGGTGTTCAATGTCGTCTGCCTGGGTCTGTCTGGGCTTCCTCTCCCTCTCGCTGGCTACTGTTAGAGGGAAGTGTAGGAGTCCTGGGACCCATGTTGCAGGTATCGATCAGCAAGGCTATTGACTTGTTTTGGGGGGACTTTGAGCTTCATGTTGCACATGCTCCTGGATTCCGGTTACTCTTTTGTTGTTTCTGAGAAGTTTGATAGGGGCATACGATGGGCGTGGGGCACTTTGGCGAAGAGTGACCCTATGGCCAGCAGCGTGGCGCTGAACTGAATTACGCTGAATACTACTGGACTCCTGAGTTGGTGTTTGATATCCTGTGTGTTGTTTGCTCACTTTTGCTACTTGTGCAGTATGTTCTTTTCTCGCACGTTGGGTGTTTGATGTTTTCATGGTAATTGTTTGATTCGTGGCTGCCCGCAGGAGGATGGATCTCAGAGCTGTATTCTGTAGACAATAAACGTACTTCGAATCTCGAATCTTTGATTGTGTTACTATTTAATTACACTGTATCCATTAAGGGCTACCATTATTTGATATTTAGGTCTCGTGTGTCTGCTGCTCTGACACAGTGAGATCAGTTAACATATTATAGAACTGAAAAAACAATTACTTCAGAATATTCTCATTCTCACTCTCTATTGTTCTTTATCATTGCCGTTAGCTGTAGCATCGAGCATTCCAAATCCTTGAGCAGAATTTAAATCGGTGATGAGATTGTTATATTCCAAAAATACAAAGTGACTGCCTCGGTGATTTTCCCCCCACATATAAGGCTTGACATGCAATGACTGACAGTTTCAGAGGTTAATTATTTACCAATACTGGCAGACTACAGGGATTTTCTGTGGATGAATGACATATTGCATGTTAAATTACTTTCTATCAAGAAACTTGAGCAATTTTACAATTTCAGTCTGTTAAATCCAGTGACATCTAAACAGGCGAATGGCTGAGAGCAGAAAAGATTGCATTATATTGGAAAACAGGGACACATGTGACATTGTTACTGATGGACATTCACAATTACATTAGACTGGTATAATTCAGACGCTGCAAAGCTTTTCTAGGCAATATGATTTTTCTAATATTCACGTGGTGCTCAAGAAGCAGTCAGTCCCCACAGAAGAAACCAACCATGTCACAGGAATAGAAACTGCTGGAAACTGAGCGTATGTGCAAGTGTGTGTGTGTGTCTGCTTGTACGTGTATGTGTGTACTTGTATGTGTTTGTGTGTGTGTGTGCATGTGTGGAGGGAGGAACAGGACCATTGAGAAGTGAGAACAGTTAGGGATGCAATAAGTGACAGAAGATGTGGCTGGGATATAGTATAAAGTGTTTAAGGTCTTAAAGTTTAAAGTGTTTGAGGTAAATTTATTATCAAAGTACATATTTGTCACCATATGCAAACCTGAGATCCATTGTCTTGTCAACATACTCAATAAATCCATAGAATAATAACCATAACAGAATCAATGAAAGACCGCCCAACTAGGCATTCAACCAGTGTGCAAATGACCACACACTTTGCAGATACAAAAATAAATAAATAATAATAAATAAACTAAATATGTAGAACATGAGATGAAGAATCCTTGAAAGCGAGTCCAGAGGTTGTGGGAACATTTCAGTGATGGGGCAAATGGAGTTGAGTGAAGTTATCCTGGCTGGTTCAGGAATCTGAAGGATGAGGAGTAAGAACTATTCCTGACCCTAAGGCTCCTGTACCTTCCTGACAGCAGCAATGAGAAGTGAGCAGGTCCTGGGCAGTGTGGGTTCATGATGAAGGTTGCTATTTTCCTATGATGATGAACAAAACGGAATATGTATGATAGTGTGGTCAGATACTTCATGAATGAAAGTAGTTAACTCTATTGTCTATAGAAATACCAGCCACTCTCTCTGACCTCAAAACAATCTCTGACCTCCCTTTCCTTCAAATCTTAAACATATGCCCTTTGGTTTCGGGCCCTGTTGCCATGGGGGAATTGTGTTGATACTCTGGAGAAGAGGATTTCCATAGACTCGTGGCCTCACCCCCATGAGAATTAATTTTGTCTCTAGTTAAACAGGTGATCATCTGTATTTAAGCTGTTGCCCCTGGTTCTAGATTGTCCCACAAGAGGAAACCATTTTCTCCTCATCCATCTGGATCATGGCCAATCGAAGGTGGTGATGAATCAACGTAGAGGAGGGAAATTGAAAATCTGGCTGAGTGGCACCACAACAACCCCTCACCCAAGACCAAGTAGCGGCTGTGGAGAGAATGAAGAGCGTGAAGTTCCTTGGGGTACACAAAACAGACAACCACAGCTGAGCCGTTAATGTGCAATGGAGATCGGTCAACCTGCATCTTCCTGAAATCCACATTCATCTCTCTTGTCTTGTCCACCTTGCCACACCATTTGAATGCACGTTCTCACACCACTTGACTCTTCTCGCAACACCTCCTCATAAGTCAAGAAGGCACAGCAGCATTTACATTTTCTGAGAAGATTGAGTCTTGCAAGTCTCCCCACCCCCATTCTAACAACTTTCTTCAGGAGCGCCATCAAGACAGCGCTGTCTGGCTGCGTCATTGTGTGGGATGGAAGCTGTAAGGGATCTCCCTTCTTCCTATTTGTGACATTTACCAGGAACATCGCAGACGAAGGGCATGAAGCACTGTTGAGGATCCCTACCACCTATCCCACAACCTCTTTGACCCACTACCATTGGGGAGGAAGTACAGGAGCATCAGGACTTTAGATTAGATTTGACTTTATTGTCATTGTGCCAAGTATCAATATGGTATTGATGGTATTGTTTTGGTTTATGTGCTGTGTGTGATATATATTTTGTGGGTGCACTGTGGTCTGGAGGAACATTGTTTCATTTGCTTGTATATACTAACGGACTACAGAAACTTTGTGACTGGTTATCATATCTATCCATATTATCCTTTGGCCTTGACAGTCACAAACTCCCAGATACCGATAGCAACATTTCAACTTCTTACTCGGGCTCAAGTTAGTCACGTCCCCCTAGAGACATCTCCTCATATACACTCTTGAGTGAGCAGGACATGGGCAAGAATTATGTCTGCACAATGTGGATGACACTTTTATCCTGTGGAAGCATGGTCAGGAAGTATTAGAGGCATTTTAACACATTTCAACAATCAGAACAAGACTATACAGTTTACCAAGGAGGTAGAAAGTGAGGGTACTCTGTTTTGGTACTCTGCCATTTTTTAGATGTTTTGGTAAAACGGATGTTAGACAAGCTGGAGTTGAGTGTTTACAGGAAGAAGACTCACATAGACCAGTTCCTGAATCTTCAGTCAGATCATCCAAAGAAAACAATGCTTGGTATTTTTCGAGGTATGGCGCTAAGAGCATATACCGTGTGCACAACTAGAGCTTGAAAGGAGGAAGAGTGCAAGAAGATCTGAGCAGCTTTCAAGAAAAATGGCTACCCTGTGCAGATAATTGAGAAAGGAATGGAGTGCAACACCCTACCACAGCAAGGACAACCTCCAGATAGAATGGTCATTGTACCAGACCGTGGCAGCTTCACTGAAAAGCTAAGATGAATTTGCCAAAAATATGGGTGTTCAGTTAATAGCAAAGCAAGGAGACAATTAGGAAAAAGCTAAGCAAAGTGGCACCTAGAAGACCTAAAGAATTGTGTCATGCAGTTGTGTACTCCATATCTTTAACACCATGCCAGAAGTATATATTGGTGAGACTGGAAGGCCACTGAAGACCAGGATAGCAGAATACAAGAGCCTTAAAAATTGAGAGCAGAACAAAGTGGGATCACTGAACACTGCCTATCATGCTCATGTAGACCAAGGTTTGATGAGGGCAACATCCTTGGCAAGGAAGAGAATGCCTACAAGAGAAAGATTAGGGGATCACTAGAAATGGAGCATGTGGGGGCCTTAAATGTAGGTTCTAAGAGTGTAGAGATATCTCCAGTCTTCTTCTTCTGACTTTTAATGGCGGTTGGAAGTCCAACTTGAAGGTGCATTGCCACCACCAACTGGACTGGAGTGTGGTGGAGAGAGTCAGGAAATGAAACCCCTAATAGCTCTTTATCGAATAAAAACTAAATTACCCCCAAAAGCCCTACAGGTTGTAAATAATGAAAGACAATATCAAGAATTAAAGTTACTTCCATAACTTAGTAAAGATTTTAAATTAAAACTACCAATCTCCAAAGATAGTAGCGAAGCCTGTATTTGACTTTTTTTCAACCTTTTATGCTTCACACTGTTATACAATGTGTTCAACTCTTGCATAATAATGAGATAACCTACACACCCCAGAGTCACACACACAAAATGCTGGAGGGACTCAGCAGGCCGGGCAGCATCTGCGGAAAAGAGTACAGTCGATAATTTGGGCCAGGGCCCCAGAGTGATGACTTCCGACAAGATATAAGGGGTAATTAAGCAAGTATGCCCAATTCTAAGATAGTTCTAGCTTGGAACCATACGTTCCTAAAGAGGGTTTGGCCTAAAAAAAAATTGAACAATCAGAATGAAGTAAATTCAAACTACCCAGTCAGGAATAGATCCAGGCAATCAGGATTGAGCATTAAGCTCTGCCCATGCCCTGCTCATTTAAGAGGGTATATCAGGAGGTGTCTCTAGGAGGACTAACTTGTGCCTGAGGAAGATGGTTGTGTTTACTGTAGAAACATTGGAATCGGTATCTGTAAGTCTATGACTGTAAGGCCAGAGGATATTATGGATAGATTACAGATGACAATAAATTTGAATTTGAACTTGAACATGAAGTTGAGGGAGGTGAAGGAGTATAGGCTGGTAGGTGATAGGTGAAGCCAGATGAGGGGGCAGGTGGGTGGGAGGGGATGGGGATGAAGTGAGGTGATAGGTGGAAAAGGTAAAGGGCTGAAGAAGGCTTCTGATAGGAGAGGAGGGACACCAGATGGAGGTGATGAGTGGATGGAGAGAGGAAAAGGGGTAAGAGGGGAGACAGAATGGGGAATGAAAAAAGAGAGAAGGAAGAGGCGGGGAGAAAATATTGGAAGATAGAAAAATCAATATTTATGCCATCAGCTTGGTGGCTACCCAGATTGAATATGAGGTGGTTTAATCCTCCAACCTGAGAGTGGGCTCATTGTAGCATTAGAAGAAGCCATGGACCAAAATGTTGGGGTGGGATCCCTCATGATCCTATCAAGGCCATCCCCCACTGCTGAGTCACCTAAACTCCAGCAGATACAAGACTTAGCTGCCCAACATTTCCTCATAACACAATTTACTCAATCTAGAAGTCAGTCTTGAACTTCTGAGTCTGTTGGCTTCCTTCCTTCGTTAAGGACACCAACACTTGACATAGTACTCCAGATGTGGTCTGATCAATACCCTATCTAACTGAAGATCAGCCTTAATTTAAAATTCAGCTCCCCCAGCAATAAGCAACATTCTCCTCATTATACGTTGTACCAGCAGTTCATCTTAATGAGCGTAGTGCACTGGAACACTCACATTCATCTGCAATGCTCTCGATAGGCCCCACAGGCTTCTTCTTTTATTTTGATGCTAAAATAGATTGTTTTCTCTTTTGTCACATCATACCCCATTTGCTTGATCTTTGCCCACTCACCAAATCTATCTCTATCACTCTAGCTTGGTTACATCCTCTTCACAAACCTATCTTCCTAGCCATCACTGTGTCATCAACAAACTGAGGGTGCACACCATGAGTATCTTCAGCCAGGTTACCTGGACACGTTTGGACTCTTTTGTTCTTTCCAGACAGATGCCTTAAGAGGGTGTTTGCTATGGTTGGGGTTAACCATGGATATTGCGTCCTAGCTGTGTACATGATAGAAAGTCAGGGTCGTACAATATGGAGAGCAAGCTGTTGCCCATGCAGTGGGCTCCCCGTTTGTTCATGCGGCTGATGAATCTAAAGGAGCGGCGGAGACTGATACAGTTTGGCACCAGCAGCTTTGCAGCAGTTGACAGTCAACATTGAACTCAAAGTAGGACGGACTTAGCGACGCGTGGTCCAGATTTTCCCTCAGGATTTACTCCCGATGTCTTCCCCATGAGTGTGTATAGCCACAAGGCACTGAAGGTTTGAGATCAGAGTTTTCCTTCTCCAACGTGAGCTTTCAACCACAGCTGATGAGCCCCATCTCCATGAAGTGAGTATTTTAAGGTTGCAGTAACCCGCTTTTGCCCTTTTCTCCTGTCAGTAGAAACAGTTCCGTCAGGCTTAGTAGCTAAGCCTCACGTGAAGACCAGGAGTTAAACTTGGTTGACTAAGGCTATTTGAGATGCATGCCATTTGGAGCATCTAATAGGTAGTGGGAGCTTATCCCACTATCCTTGCTTTGACAACTTTAAGCAACCAATGATTTTGTGGACTGGCATTTCTTTCTGATTGCTTTTATACTCTTCTATCCTTGAGGATGTTTACCTTAACATTATGCTTTATGGTTTGACGATAAGGCCATAAGACATAAGAGCAGAGTTATCAGAATCACTGTGAGATATCAGGCCGGTGTAAGTAATGATAAGGTGCCAGAAATAGTTCTGGCAGTAAGTATTGATTTGGGGTGAAAGGCACACAGAAGAATATAAAAAAAAATCAGAAAGAAATGTCCTTCCCTGCCTGTCCACAAAATTGTTGCTTATTGACTCCACAGGTTTCTTTATCCCCTCTATCCTTCAGCGTGGAAATCCACCTGAGAATTCTTAGCCATAAATCATCTTGAGCAGACTATGCACAGGAATCCCAAACACTTACTGCATAAAGGCATTTCTGAAATTTCTCCTCCCTCTGTCCAACAGACCAATCTCCTTTCCCCAAGACCACAGTCACTGATTGTCCAAGCATGAGCAGCTAATCTGTATTCTTTGGAGTTTAAAAGAACCGGCCTGATCTCATTGCAACAGCCTAAAGTGGGTAGATTTTGAAATACAGGTTGAACACCCCTTACCCAAAATGCTTGAGGCCGGATGAGTTTCAGTTTCGGATTTGGAAATATGAGATACTTTGGAGATAGGAACCAAATCTAAACACAAAACCTATTACATTACATTACATATACAACTAAAGGTAGTTTTATATAATATTTTTAATAATTTTGTGCAAGAGATAATAAGATGCACATTGAGCCATCAGAAAGGTAAACTGTTACTACCTCGGCCACCCAGGTGGACAGTCAGTGGCTGTGTAGCATCGCTATCTTTCCCAACTCTAAATTTATGTGCTACTGGTGAGAAGTCTTTGTCTTGCTCTTGTTCATCACACAATCTGTTCTGATGTAACCATTCTGCATGTTAGATTTTCATCAGCGACAATCTCAGCAAACTCATTAATAAATTTCTCTGCTGCCTCATGATCAGCAGACACTTTATCACTACAAATCTTTAAAAATGTAATGCTGTGCCTTTTCTTAAACTTCTGCAACCAGCCTGCTGAAAATTCATAATTACCTTCAATTTTCAGTTTGTATTGATAGATTTCTTGATCAGCATACAGTTAAGCCGCATATGTTCATTCTGACGTTGATAAATCCACTCCTTCAATACACAATCGAGATCTTCATTTTTCACTTTATGCAGTGTTTTTGTATTTTTCATTGACTTCTATTCATTATATATATGAGGTCACTTCTCAGAACAGTCTATGGTGCACAGGGATCTGCACATCACCTGGGGACCATCTCAGCACCTTATGGAAATATTCCGTTTGTGTCAGCCCTCAAGAAAATTTTGGATTTTGGAACTTTTTGGATATTGGAATTTCAGATTTCAAATAACCTGTATTACCACTAATGGGAATGAGAGGACCTACTTACAAGATAAAAGATGGTCATTAGTAACTGAGCTGCATCTGAATGTTAGTTCTTCCCAAAAGTCCGGTCTTCCTAGGACAGACTTCTGTCCAAGAGCCAAGAGGAGGGTATATGTTAGTGTTGTACATTTAATATTTCAGTAATGTTTGAGTAGTCTTGTAAATGTATTGTTTGATTAAGCATTCCAGTTTGTTTCAATAATTCATGATGGGTTATATGTATAAATGTGTGAATTGCATGCATCATCATGTGCACCTCACTTGAAGTAAACACGAAGTTAGACTCACTTTCTCAGAATCTGGTGTTTTCCTTTGAATTAGTTTAATCTTTGAAGTTACAAAACCTAACAGGTAAGGATACAAAGGTATGGAAATATGTGAATACAGCAAATATTAATTCAAATAAGAACGAGTCTTCAATTCTTAATGTAGATTGCAAACAATAATCAGGTTAAAGTTAAAACAGCACAGCTGCAAACTACCAACACTGCCTATAAAACACAGGCTGCTTGCCCACAGCATGGAGCTGGCTGCCCAAGAGGTATGGGTTTCTCACAGAGTCCATAAGACATTGGAGCAGAATTAGGCCATTCACCTCACTGAGTCTGCTCTGCCATTTGATCTGGCTGATTTATTTTCCCTCTCAACCTCATTCTCCTGGATTCTCCCTGTAACCTTTGATGCAATTACTAAACAAAAACCTTTTGACCTTCACTTAGAATATACCTAATGACTTGGCTTCCACAGCCATTTGTGGCAATGAATTCCATAGATTCAACACATCCTGGCTAAAAAAAAAAAAATCCTCCTCCTCTGTTCTAAAGAGATGTCTAAGGCTGTGCCCTCTGGTCCTGGACTCCCCGTCTAATGGAAACATCCTCTTTACATCCACTCTATCTAGACCAGGTGTGCCAATACTAGGGTCCATGGACCCATTGCTTAGTGGCATTTCTCCACGGTATAAGAAAGGAACCCCTGATCTAGACATTTCAGAGGATGGTGAATGGCAGAATTCTCTATGGCAGAGGGTTTTGGAGACTGGATCACTGGAAACATTTAAATAGGTGGTGGATACATTTTTGAAAGAACAAGTAAATGGGAACTGGCATAGTGGAGGAGTAGAGGAACCAGAATGGAGCAGGCATAAGCTCCCCTCACTATTGGAAGCACATCCACTCTACCTAGGCCTTTCAATATTTGATAGGTTTCAATGAGATTCCCCTTCATCTTCTAAACTCCCTCAATATTATAATTATACAGGGGAAGCAAAATAGTTCCCCTCATGACCCTGGAAGGCTGATCTTGGCTTTAAGAAGGCCATCAAAGGTTAGTCATCTGTTACAAGCAAAAAAGATGGTGCTTAGAGCACTGTACAGTGGATTTGTGGAATATTGGGCCTATATCCCTTCAACTCAGGCCTCCAATTGAGGAGGACTCTGACCAAGAGGTTTCTCCTTTGTTAAAATTATCTTCCAGAACAAAATCCTCCTCAAAGTCTTTCTTGTTTCTCTTGTTGAGCTCCAATGAGAAATGAGCTGCCACTGCGTGACTGTGGAGAATGCCCCAGGTGCTCCAGTTTCTTCCCACATCCTCAGGATGTGCGGGTTGGTTGCTTACTTTGCTACAGTAACTTTCCTCTGATGTGTAGGTGAGTGGTTGAATCTTGGGAGAATTGATGGGGTTGTAGGGGGACTTGAAGATTATGGAAATGGTGCTTGAAGTGTGAAACAGAACAGATGGGCCAAAGAGCCTCTTTCCTTTGCTCTATGACCCTACGACTGTATGTCTCCATGCCTCTGAGAGATGCCATCCTGCTCCCAGAGATGATTGTGAAATAGCCCATGGCATAATTGCAAAGAAAACTGAAGAAGTTCTCTCCAATATCCAGACTTACGTTGGTCCTTCATCAACATTACCATACAGGGCTCTCTGGATAGGAGTTGCTTTTGAGAGACTGCTGAATTCCATCTTGGAACAAGGAACAATAACAGGCCCTTCTACCCAAAATATCTGTGCTGAACACAATGCTAAATTAAACTAAATCTCTTCTGCCTGGACGTGATTTATATCCCTTCATCCCCTGCATATTTCTTGTTCTTGTCTAAAAGCCTCTTAAATGCCACTATCATAGCTGCTTCCACCATTACTGTTCAAAGCACCTGCCACTCTGATTGTAAAATAACTTGCTCTGTACACTCTCTGAACTTTTCTCACCTTAAATGGAGGTCCTCTATTTTATTTGATATTTTCACCCTGGGAGAAAGGTTTTGGCTGTCCACCCTATCTCTGCCTCTCGTAATTTTAGACACCTCGATCAGATCTCCCCTCAGCCTCCAACACTCCAGAAAAAAACATTCCAAGTTTGTCCAAACTCTATAGCTCATCTCCTCTAATCCAGGCAGTATCCTGGTAATCTCTTCTGTTTGTTTGTTATGTACTGTGAAATATGACATGGGCGATCATGGTCTTTCCATGACCATGATTGTTCTTGGCAAGTTTTTCTACAGAAGAGGTTTGCCATTGGCTTCTTCTGGGCAGTGTCTTTACAAGATGGGTGACCCCAGCCATTATCGATACTCTTCATTGATCGTCTGCCTGGCGTCAGTGGTCACATCACCAGGACTTGTGATATGCACCAGCCGCTCGTAGACCATCCACCACCTGCTCCCGTGGCTTCACGTGACCCTGATCAGGGTGCTAAGCAGAAGCTACACCTTTCCCAAGGGTGACCTGCAGGATAGAGGAGGGAAGGAGCACCTTACACTTCCTTTGATAGAGACGTATCTCCACCCCACCACCCAAATCCTCTTCTGTGTCCTTTCCAAAGCTTCTACATCCTTTCTGTTATGGGGGGACCAGAACTACACAAAAGTGTGGCCGAAGCAAAGTTTTATTTTGCTACAACATGACTTCCTGACTCTTGTATTCTTACCTTTCTGCACTAAAACAATACAACGTTACAAAGCAATGTATTACTTTAATGTGTTTTGCCATCTTTTGAAACTATGTCTCGGAGATCAATATAGTAAAAGGTTCAAAGTTCAAAATTTATTATCTAAGTCTTTGATATATATGTACTGTACTTTGATACACTACCCTGTGAATCATTTTCTTACAGGCATTCATAGTAGAAGAGAGAAATACAATAGAAACAATGAAATACTACACGTAAAGACTAACAACAACCAATGTGCAAAACTGGACAAACTGCACATTCAAAAGAAAATAATACCAAAAGCATGAGTTGTAGAGTCCTTGAAAATGAGTCCATAGATTATGGAATAAGTTCAGAGTTGAGGTGAGAGAAATTATCCACTTTGGTTCAAGAGCCTGATGGTTGCGGGCTGGAACTGTTCCTGAGCCTGGTGGTGTGGGACCGAAGACTGCTGTACCTTCTTCCTGATGGCAGCAGCAAGAAGAGGGCTCGATGGTGTGGGGCCTTGAGGCAGCGTTTCGTGGTCTTTGGTGCTACGTAAACACGTACTATCAGGTTAATATATTAAATGGTGGTTTTCCTATAATTCCCAGCTCTCTAAACTCCTCCATCTTCTTCACACATTTGTCAATCACTCATATCCTCCCTCACCATGAAGGCTTATAACAACTGACAGGTTTAAGCCCATTTAATTCTTCACCAATGTGCAGGATTTTTCAGAATATGGAATTAAACAACTGCACACACAGTGAGCTGCATGAATTACAAAAGCCTGGTAGGTCTTTTTTTTACATTTGACCTGATTAAAAAGTCAATAATATTTAAATGTGCCTTCGTTTCTACAGAAAGCCTGGGCTAATTGGTGATTAGAAAATGGTTCTTCTTATTTACCTTCCCATCTTTAATCAGCTGCTATGAATCAAAGTGAAGCAAGGCCAACATTTCTTGACCTTTCTCATTTCTCAAAGAGCTTACTCACTTTGAGGAATTAGTCATAGAAATGTGCTCACACCTCAAGGGGATTTAATTACCCTGTTTCCAAACTGCATGAGCTGGAAGTGGACATACAGTCTCACATTTATATCGAACCTTTCTGGATCCCCAACAGCTTCACACTCTGTGAAGGACTCCCTTTAACACACAGTTGTTCCGGCTACAGAAATGTGAGAGCCAATCTCTCCACAGCAAGACTCCCCCCAGAAAACATGACAATGACCTTGCCTTAAGCATTTGTGAGAAGATACCCAATCTCTAGGAATCAGGTTTATTATCACTGACGTGTGTTGTGAAATTTTGTGGCACAGAGCACTATATAGTCAGAGACACAGAGCACTATGGCACTGAAGGAGTTCCCTTCAGCCCATCTAGTCTGTGCCTAATCACATTGACCTGCAGCTGGACCATAGCCCTCCATACCCCCTCATCGATGTACCTATCCAAACTTCCCTTAAATGCTGAAATTGAAATGCATCCACCACTTCCCCTGGCAGCTTGTTCCACACTCTGAGTGAAGAATATTTCACCTTTCACCCTTTACTCATGATCTCTAGTTCTCGTCTCATCCAATCTCAGTGGAAAAGGCCTATCTGCATTAAACCTATCTACACCTCCCAAAGTTTTGTATACTTCTATCAACCTCCCCTCATTCTCCTGTGCTCTAGGGAATAACGTCCTAACCTATTCAACCTTTTCCTATAACTGACAGTTGATAAAGGAACTAGAGGATAGTTGTTGTTCCATTGCTCAAAATTCAAAGTAAATTTATAATCAAAGTACGTACATGTCACTATATACTGTATTACCTTGAGATGCATTTTCTTGTGGGCATTCACAGTAGAAAAGAGAAGTACAATAGAATCAATGAAAATCTACACACAAACAAGGACTGAAAAACAACCAATGTGCAAAAGAAGACAAACTGTGCAAATAAAAAATAAATATATAAATAATACTGAGAAGATGACACAAAAATACAACTGCAGATGTTGTGGATCAAAGAATACATACACAGCGCTGGAAGAACTCAGCAGGTCAGGCAGCATCCGTGAGAAAAGAGTAGCCAACGTTTCGGGCCGAGACCCTTCATCAGGAATGGGGGCAAAGCCCAGTAATAGAGATAGGGGAGGGGGTAGGGCCTAGAGGCACCAGGTGGAAAACCAATCAGAGGAAAGATAAAGGGGGGGAGGGGGAGGGGATAAGCATGAAAGAACTGTAGAGATAAAGAAGCAGAAAGTTGAAAGGGGAGAGAGGCAGAGAGGGACCTGGGATAGGGGAAGGGGGAGAGGGAGGGAATTACCGGAAATTGGAGAATTCAATGTTCATACCACCAGGCTGGAGGCTACCCAGACGGTAGATGAGGTGTTGCTCCTCCAACCTGAGTTTGGCCTCATCATGGCAGTAGAGGAGGCCATGTATGGACATATCCAGATGGGAATGAGAGGCAGAGTTGAAGTGGGTGGCAACCGGGAGGTCCTGTCTATTGTGATGGACGGAGCGTAGGTGCTCGACGAAGCGGTCCCCCAATCTGCGTCAGGTCTCGCCGATGTAGAGGAGGCCGCACTGGGAGCACCGGATGTCTGCCTCCCACTTCAACCCTGCCTCTCATTCCCATCTAGATATGTCCATACATGGCCTCCTCTACTGCCATGATGAGGCCAAACTCAGGTTGGAGGAGCAACACCTCATCTACCGTCTGGGTAGCCTCCAGCCTGGTGGTATGAACATTGAATTCTCCAATTTCTGGTAATTCCCTCCCCCTCCCCCTTCCCCTATCCCAGGTCCCTCTCTGCCTCTCTCCCCTTTCAACTTCCTGCTTCTTTATCTCTACAGTTCTTTCATGCTTATTCCCTCCCCCTCCCCCCCTTTATCTTTCCTCTGATTGGTTTTCCACCTGGCGCCTCTAAGCCCTACCCCCTCCCCTATCTCTATTACTGGGCTTTGGCCCTCTCTTCCCCCACCCCCCCATTCCTGATGAAGGGTCTCGGCCCGAAACGTTGGCTACTCTTTTCTCACTGATGCTGCCTGGCCTGCTGAGTTCTTCCAGCGTTGTGTACGTATACTGAGAAGATGAGTTGTAGAGTCCTTGAAAGTGAGTCCATAGTTTGTGTTAACAATTTAGTATTGAGGTGAATGAAGTTATCCAAGCGGGATCAGAGGCCTGATGGCTGAAGGGGAATAACTGCTCCTGAACCTAATGGTGTAGGTCCTCAACTCCTGGCAACATCTGGTAATGTGGAGGAAGCTTTATTGAAAATCGAGGTGTTAGGCTTCAGATTCTTAAACCTTAGGAATTTCCAACCTAGGGTTCATGGACACCTCCTCTTGGTTAATGGTAGGAGTCCATGGTATAAAAAGGGCTGGTAACCCCTGCTATACATCCTGCCTGATGGAAGTGACAAGAAGAACGTAAGACCATAGATACTGGAGCAGAAGTAGGCCATCTGGCTCATCAACTCTGCTCCACTGTCCCATCATGGATGATTTATGATCCCTCTCTACCCCATTCTTTTGCCTTGTCTTGATGCCATACTAATCAATAACCTATCATCCTCCACTTTAAATATACCCAATGACTTGGCCTCCTCAGCTACTTGTGGCAATGAATCCCACAGATTCACCAGCCTCTGGCTAAAGAAATTCCTCCTCATCTCCATTCTAAATGGATGCCCTTCTATTCTGAATCTGGTGCTAGACTCCCCCAGTACAGGAAACATCCTCTCCATGTCCACTCTAGACATTTCAAAGGTTTCAAAGACTCCTGCCCCCTCATTCATCTAAACTCCAGTGAGTACAGGCCCAGAGCCATCAAATGTTCCTCATATCTTAGCTCTTTCATTCCTGGGATCACTCTTGTGAACCCCCCCACCCCAGGACCCTCTCCAATGCCAGCACATCCTTTCTTAGACAAAACTGCTCACAATACTCCTTGTGCAATGACTGATGCCTTAAAAAGACCCAGCATTACATCCTTAATGGAGGAGAAATTTATTGTCAGAGTATGCATACATCACCATACGTAACAGGACAGAGCCTGGATGGTGAAGGTGCTTCATGATGGACATGCAAGGGATGCCTCATGTGAAAGTCAGAAGCTTGGGCCAGACAGAACTCTGCCTGTACCGCAGTGGACAGCCATCCTCGACTCACAATCACTAATTCTCTGAAGTACCTTCTGGCATGGTTCAGAGCCACGATTAAATCATTTTCTAGAGTTTTCTTAACTAAATGTGGCAACTATTAGATTAATTATGTAACTATTCCATGATGAATTAAAGATTCTAGTCTAGATTTGAAAAAATATCACAACCATGCAAGGTGCAATTTTGTTAAAAATATATTAATTACTGAGAGTGTTGATGCATTTCAATAAATTTCTGTGAGTATAGACTTTGTCATTAATTAAACACAGAAGCCCATTCTGAAATGACTCTCTTCAAATCAAACTGCGGTAGCAGATAAGGATAATAATTGACTCATCTCTACCTTGGGTAATGTTGTAAGAGTTTGATGTTTTTCGAATGGAGTTAGTTCGTGGTCTTTAAAAAGCAGGCCACAATAAACTGCAGAGCCCCATCGACCTGAACAAAATCAGTTCATAGATGAACATGTAGTTTTTAAGTGATTCTGTGCCATTTCTTTGTTCTACTATAAATACCTGCAAGAAAATGAATCTCAGGGTAGTATATGCTGACATATACATACTTCAGAAATAAATTTACTTTGAACTTTGAAATTGCTTTTGAAAAATTGTAAACGACCTTAGAGTGGCTGATTGTTACTTCATCTCTGCTGTTTTTCTTATTTTATTTCATTTGAGTATTCTGATGTCCCTTTCTCAGCTTTGTGGAGAGGAGAATGTGGACCAATCTGCCAGCGGATTTGGCTGCAAAAGTTAATGGAGGTTTGGATAAGTACATTGATGGGTGGGGTATGGAGGGTAAAGGTTGATGGACTAGGGAAAATAACAGTTCAGCATGGACTAAATGGGCTGAAAGACTTGCTTCTGTGTTGTCGCAGGCCATGACTCTAAGACTGTATGAATTCACAGATATGGGGGGGTGGTGGATGACAAAGAGGTTGGGAGTGAGTGAGAAGGCGACTCACGGGTTCGTGAGTGAAATTTAAAAAGGAGTGTTTTCAGGCTTTTAGTGTTTTACGGGGGCCCAATCAAATCGCAGTTCATTAGCAAGGACAAATAAAAATAAGGCAGGGACAAGAAGAGCAGCCAATGTGTGAGCGGACCGGTGTTAGACTGGGGAGGCTTCGTCGAGAACAGACTTGGGCAAGGTAAGTGTCTGGCATGTTTCTTCTTCTTGATCCTTCATTCTCCAACTGTTGGTACGTAGTTAGAGCAGTGAGCACGGCTCCGGGGGCTGTGCTGTGCTCCCTGTGTGAGATGTGGGAACTCTGGGAGACCTGCAGCCTCCTAGATGGCCACATCTGCATCAGGTGCACCGAGCTACACCTCCTCAGAGGACGTGTTAAGGAGGTGGAGCTGCAGCTTGATGACATTTGTCTCAGAGGGGAAACCTAGGAGGTGCTACTGGGTGATAGTCACCCCTAAGCTGCAGGAGGCAGGTACCGGGGTGACTTTCGGGAGAGAGAAAGGAGATGCTCAGCCAGTACAGAGTAGCCCTGTGGCCTTCCCCCTCAATACCAAATAAGCCGTTTCGGATACTGTTGGAGGGAATGACCTACCAGGTGGGAGCCACAGTGACCAGCTCACTGGCATCGTCTGGCACTGTGTCTCAGAAAGGAAGGGGGAGAGAGGAGAACTGCAGTTGTGATAGGGGATTCCATAGTTAGAGGAGTAGGCACGAGATTCTGTGGACATGATAGAGCAGGCATTCCCAACCTGGGGTCCACGGACCCTTGCTTAATGGTATCGGTCCATGATAAAGGTTTAAGCCACCTGGGTGGTATGTTGCCTCCCTGGCATCAGGGTCAGGGGCACCTTGGATCAACTCCACAGCATTCTAAAGAGGAAGGGTGAACAGCCTGATGTCTTGGTACATATTGGCACCAATGACATGGGTAGGAAAAGAGAGGAGGCCCGAAGAAAGAATGTAGGCAACTAGGCAGGAAGCGATAAAACAGGACCTCCAGGGTAGTAATCTATCGATTGCTGTCCGTGCTACATGCCAGTGAGGGTAAGAACGGAATGATTTGGCAGATGAATGCATGGCTGAGGAACTGGTGCAGGGGGCAGATTTTCCAATTTCTGGACCATTGAGATCTCTTCAGGGGGAAGGTATGACCTGTAGAAAGAGGATGGCTTGCACCTGAACCTGAGGAGGTCCAAGATACTTGCGGGCATGTTTGCTAAAATTGTTGGGGAGGGGTTAAACTGATTTGGCAGGGGGGCGGGAACTTGAGTGATAGAATTGAGGATGGAGCAGTTGGCATACAAGTGTAAACAGAGGATGATGAGACAGTCAGGAAGGACAAGCAGATGATGGAGCAAAATTGTAGTCAGAGGATTGAGTTACAGTGTAACGGGGACAAAATTAAAAAGGGTGATGAATACAGGAACAGAGGTATTATGCAATGGAGGTGTTATATTTGAATGCATGCAGTATATGGAATAAGGTAGATGGTAGCGGACTTAGAGATTGGCATCACTTGGTCGTGAAAAAAAGTCGTAGTCTGGGGCTTAACATCCAAGGATACACATCGTATTGAAAGGACAGGCAGGTAGGCAGAGGGAGTGGTGTTGGTAAAAAAAAGAGGTGACGTAGGATTGGAAGATATAGAGTCCTTGTGGGTTGAGTTCAGAAACTACAAGGGTAAGAAGATCCCGATGGGAAATATATACAGGCCTCTGAAGAGTAGCCAAAATGTGGGCTACAAATTACATCCGGAGATAGAAAAGGCATGTCAAAAGGGCCATGTTACGATAGTCATTGGGGATTTCAATGTCCAGATAGATTGGGAAAATCAAGTTGTTGCTGGATCCCAAGAGAGAGAATTTGTAGAATGCTTGTGAGATGGCTTTTTAGAGCAGCTTGTGGTTGAGCCCACTGGGGATTGGCTATTCTGGATTGGGTGTTGTGTAATAAACCTGATTTAATCAGGGAGCTTAAGGTAAAGGAACCCTTAAAAGACAGTGATCATAAGATAGCATTCACCCTGCATTTTGAAAGGGAGAAGCTAAAGTGATATGTATCAGTTTTACAGTGGAGCAAAGGGAATTACAGAGGCATGAGAGAGGATCTAGTCAAAGTTGATTGGAAGGGGACACTATCAGGGATGATAGCAGAGCAGCAATAGCTGGAGTTTCTGGGAGCAATTCAGAAGGTGCAGGATAGAATTATCCCAAAGAATTAGTATTCTAAAGATAGGATGATGCAACCGTGGCTGACAAGAAAGAAGAGAGATCTTGCGACCCAAGTTTATATCTCATTGAATGTGGTTACATAAGTTGATAAGGTAGTTAAGAAAGCTTATGGAATGCTTGCAACACACACAAAATACTGGAGGAACTCAGCAGGCCAGGAAGCACCTATGGAAAAGAGTACAGTCAACGCTTTGGGCAGAGACCCTTCCTCAGCAAACATCCCATAGATGCTGCCTGCCCTGCTGAGTTCCTCCAGCATCTTTGTGTGTGTTGCTTGGATTTCCAGCATTTATAGATTTTCTCTTGTTTGTGTTATGGAATGCTTGCTTTTATTAGTTGAGGTGTTGAGTTCAAAAGTCAGGAGGTTATGTTGCAACTTCCATCGTCATCGGTAGGTCGCATCTGGAATTTTCCACTTTGCTGACGATTTCCCTCCACGCCGCTCTGACATATTGGGAAATCGCGTACGTGGCAAGCTACAGCGGTGGCCTGCCTTTGCCTTCTGCTGGGCGAGTTATTTTTAAGAGATCGCCAGCTCTTAACCCGGCACGGATGGAGAGTGTGCAAGGGATCTGTCTGGATTTGAACTCTGGTCTCGCCCCGAAGTCCAGTGCTGGTGCCACTGCGCCACCAGCTGGGCAACTTTATAAAACTCTAGTTAAATGTTGAGGCTTTAGAGAGGTTTTCCAGGATGGGCCTGCATTAGAGGCCACGCATGATCACAAGAGGCTGGATAATCTTGAGCTGTTTGCTCTGGAATGCCTTTGCCTGAGGGGAGATCTGATCAAGGTTTACAAGTTTAGGGGAGGCATATATAGAGTGGACAGAAAGGAACCATTGATGGTGAGAAGGGGGTAGGTTCAGGAGGGATGTGAGGGGTAAGTTTTTTACTCAGATAGTCATAGATGCCTGGAATGTGCTGCCTGGTATGGTGTTAGGAGCAAATACATTGGAGGCTTTTAAGAGAAGTAAGGAAAATGAAGGAATACAGACATGGTGTATGGAGGAGGGATTAGTGTTTGGGTGTTTTCAACTCGCTTTTCTCTGGTTCGGAACAACATTGTGGGCCAAATGGCCCGTTCCTGTGCTGTGTTGTTCTACGTTTAAATCAAAGCCAACATAAAATCGAAAGAGAGGGCATATAACAGCAAAATTAGTGGGAATTTAGAAGATAGGGAAGCTTATAAAAACAAACAGAAAGTACCTAAAAAGAAGAAAAATGTAGGTAAGCTAGCTGATATTGCCAAAGAGGATACCAAACATTTTTCCAGATATATAAAGAATAAAAGAGAGATGTGTGTAGATATCGGACCACTGGAAGATGTCATTGGAAAGGTAGTAATGGGAGACAAGGATATGGCGGATGAACTGAATAAGTATTTTGAAGATACTAGCAGTATGCTGGACGTTGAAAAGTGCCAGGGACAGAAGTGAGTGCAGTTGCTATTACTTAGGGAGAAGCTGAAAGATCTGAAGGTAGATAAGCCTCCTTGACGAGATGGACAATATCCCAGGGTTCTGAAAGAGGTGGCTGAAGAGACTGTGGAAGCATCAGTAATGATCTTTCAAGAATCAATTGATTCTAGCATGGTTCTGGAGGAATGGTAAATTGAAAATGTCACTTCGCACTTCAAGAAGGGAGCGAGGCAGAAGAACGGAAATTAGAGGCCAGTTAGTCTGACCTCAGTGGTTGGAAAGATGTTGGAGTTTATTGTTAAGAATAAGGCTTCCAGGGTACTTGGAAGCACATGGTAAAATAGACCAATGTCAGCATGGTTTCCTTAAGAGAAAATCTTGTCTGACAGATTTGTTGGAATTCTTTGAGGATATAACAAGCAGGAAAGATGAAGGAGAATTGGTGCGTGATAGGTACTTGGATTTTCAGGAAACTTCAACAGAGTGCTACATATGAGGCAACTTAGCAAGATATGAACCTATGGTACTACAAGATAGTAGCATGGATAGAGCATTGACTGATTGGCAGGAATCAAAGAGTGGGAATAATGGGATACTTTTCTAATTGTCTTCCCGTGACTCAACGCACTCCAAGAGAAAATCTGCAGATGCTGGAAATCCAGGCAACACACACAAAATGCTGGAGGAACTCAGCAGGCCAGGCAGAGGAGAGTAAACTGTCAACATTTTAGGCCAAGACTCTTCATGAGAGAAAAGATGAGAAGGCAGAGTAAGAAGGTGGAGGGAGGGGAGAAAGAAACTCAAGGTAGTAGTTGATAGGTGAAAATAGGAAAGGGGGAGGGGTGAAGTAAAGAGCTAGGAAGTCAATTGGTGAAAGAGATAAAGGGCTGGAGAAGAGGAATCTGATGATTTAGTGGCCATTCTGGAGAAATGGTTGCAGGGTGGAGAGGATTGGGAATTAAATACCCAAGGATATCAGGTAATATGGAAGGATAGGCATGAAAGTGAGCAAGGTGGGGTAGCACTCTTAATTAAAGATGAGATCAGGGCAATAGTGACAGACAACATAAGATCTAAGGAACAGAATGTTGAATCTATCTGGGTAAAGATTAGGAATAGTAAAGGGAAAAAAAATCACTGGTGGGAGTTATCTATCAATCATCAAATAGTAACATTACAGTGGCACAGGCAATAAACAGAGAAATATCTGAGGCATGTAGAAATGGATCGGCAGTGGAAAAG
This sequence comes from Hemitrygon akajei, assembly GCF_048418815.1. Taxonomy (NCBI): domain Eukaryota; kingdom Metazoa; phylum Chordata; class Chondrichthyes; order Myliobatiformes; family Dasyatidae; genus Hemitrygon; species Hemitrygon akajei. The sequence continues at coordinate 176,888,698 of NC_133129.1, forward strand.
TGTGCAGAAGAGAAGGAGAGTCTGCAGAGAGATATAGATAGGTTAAATGAGTGGGCAAGGGTCTGGCAGATGGAGTACAATGTTGGTAAATGTGAGATCATCCACCTTGGGAGGAAAAATGGAAGATCAGATTATTATTTAAATGGTAAAAAATTGCAGCATGCAGAGGGACTTGGGAGTGCTTGTGCATGAATCATAAAAGTTTAGTTTGCAGGTACAGCAGGCTATCAAGAAGGTAGATGGAATGTTGGTCTTCATTGCTAAAGGGATTGAAGTTAAGAGCAGGAAGGTTATGTTGCAACTGTGCAGGATACTGGTGAGGCTGCACCTGGAGTACTGTGCACAGTTCTGGTCTCCTTACTTGAAGAAAGATATACTGGCTTTGGAGGCAGTGCAGAGGTGGTTCACCAAGTTGATTCCAGAGATCAGGGACAGATTGAGTTGCCTGGAACTGTACTCGCTGGAATTCAGAAGAATGAGAGAAGATCGTATAGAAACATATACAATTATGATAGGAACAGATAAGATAGAGGCAGGAAAGTTGTCTGCACTGGTAGGTGAGACTAGAACTAGGAGACATAGCCTCAAGATTCAGGGAGTAGACATAGGATGGAAATGAGGAGGAACTGCTTTTCCCAGAGAATGGTGAATCTGTGGAATTCTCTGCCCAGTGAAGCAGTGGAGGTTACCTCAGTAAATATATTTAAAACAAGTAAAAACACAAAATGCTGGCAGAACTCAACAGGCCAGACAGCATCTATGGGAGGAGGTAGTGATGACGTTTCGGGCCAAAACCCTTCATCAGGAGTGAAGTAACATGGGATGGTCGAGGGGGGATAAGAAGTGGGGGGAGGGATGAAGTAGAGAGCTGGGAAATGATAGGCTGAAGGGAAATGGGCTAGGGGAAGGTGGAGAATTATGGGAAATAAAAGAAAAAGAAAGGTAGGGCTGGGGGGAGATTATAGTGACAGGGGTAAAAGAGAGAGAAAGAGAACCAGACTAAAATTATAGATTTGCCACCGTCCTCCCCCCAGGCACTTATCCCTGCAAACGGAAGAAGTGCTACACCTGCCCTCACACTTCTTCCCTCACCACCATCCCAGGCCCCAGACAGTCCTTTCAGGTGAGGCGCCACTTCACCTGCGAGTCAACTGGGGTGATATACTGTATCCGGTGCTCCCGATGTGGCCATTTATACATTGGGGAGACCCGCCGCAGACTGGGAGACCGTTTCGCCGAACACCGGCGCTCAGTCCTCCAGCAGCGGTGGGATCTCCCTGTGGCCACACACTTCAGTTCCACAGACCACTACCACTCCGACTTGTCTGTCCATGGCCTCCTCTACCGTCAAGATGAGGCCACACGCAGGTTGATGGAGCAATACCTTATCTCCCACCTAGGTAGCCTCCTACCTGCCGGCATGAACATCCAACTCACAGAACTCCGTTGATACCCCTGCCCCCCCCCCCCCCTTACCCTATCCCTATCTGTAATTTTAGTCTGGTTCTCTTTCTTTCTCTTTTTCCCCCCATCACTATAATCTCCCCCCAGCCCCACCTTTCTTTCTCTTTTATTTCCCATAATCCTCTACCTTCCCCTAGCCCATTTCCCTTCAGCCTATCACTTCCCAGCTCTCAACTTCATCCCTCCCCCCACTTCTTATCCCCCCTCGACTATCCCATGTTACTTCACTCCTGATGAAGGGTTTCGGCCGGAAACGTCGTCACTACCTCCTTCCATAGATGCTGTCTGGCCTGCTGAGTTCTGCCAGCATTTTGTGTTTTTATTTATTTCCAGCATCTGCAGATTCACTTGTGTTGTATTTAAAACAAGGTTGGATAGATTTTTGCATAGTAGGGGAATTAAGAGTTATGGAGAAAAGGCAGTTAGGTGGAGATGAGTCCATGATCAGACCACCCATGATCTTATTGAATGGCAGAGCAGGCTCGATGGGCCAGATGGCCTACTCCTGTTCCTATTTCTTACGTTCTTATAGGAGAGGACAGAAGGTCATGGAAAAAAAGGATGGGAAAGGAGCACCAGAGGGAGGTGATGGGGAGGTAAAGAGATGAGGTGATAGAGAGAAAAGGGAGTGGGGAATGGTGAAGGCAGGGAGACAATTACCAGAAGTTTGAGAAATCAAAGTTCATACCATTAGGTTGGAGGCTTCCCAGACAGAATATAAGGTGTTGCTCCTCCAACCTGAGTGTGGCCTCATTGCGGTAGTAGAGGAGCCCATGGACTGACATGTCAGAATGGGAATGGGAAGTGGAATTAAAATGGCCGCTGGGAGATCCTGTTTTTTTGTGGCGGATGGAGTGTGGGTGCTTGTCCATTTGTCCCTCCCTACTGATCTCCCCTTCTGGCACTTATCCTTGCAAGCAGAACAAGTGCTACACCTGCCCCCACACCTCCTCCCTAAACAGTCCTTCCAAGTGAGGCGACACTTCATGTGTGAGTCTGTTGGGGCCACCTACTGTATCTGCTGCTCCAGGTGTGGTCTCCTGAATATCGGTGAGACCTGACGTAGATTGGGAGACCGTTGCGCCGAGCACCTACACAACACCCACCAGAAAAAGCAGGATCTCCAGTGGCCACCTATTTTAATTCTACTTCCCAATCCCATTCTGATATGTCAGTCCCACCTTCTTACTCTGACCTCTCATCTTTTATCTCCAGCCCTGATGAAGAGTTTCGGCCTGTAACGTCAACTGTTTACTCTTTTCCATCGATGTTGCCTGGCCTACGGTGTTTTTTTCAGGAGTTGGTGTTGGGACTGCGCCTTTGTGTGTCAATGATTTGGATGATGGAATTGATGGCTTTCTGGTCAAGTTTGTGGACAATATGAAGTCAGATGGAGGGGTAGGTAGTGTTAAGGAAGCAGGGAGGCTGTGAAGGACTTAGACGGCTAGGAGAATGGGCAAAGAAATGACAGAAGGAATACAGTGTTGGGAAGTGCATGGTCATGTACTTGGTAAAAGGAATAAAAGTGTAAACTATTTTCTATACAGGGAGAAAATTCAGAAGTCCAAGGTGCAAAGAGACATGGGAATCCTTGTTCAGGGTTCCCTGAAGGTTAACTTGCAGGTTGAGTCAGCAGTGAGGAAGGCAAATGCAATGTTTGCATTCACTTTGGGAGCAGTAGAATATAAAAATAAGGAGGTAATGCTCAGGTTTTATAAGGCACTGGTGAGGCCTCACTTTGAGTATTGTGAGCAGTATCTTAGAAAGGGTGTGCTGACATTGGAGGGGGTTCAAAGGAGGTTCACAAAAATGATTCCAGGAATGAAAGAGTTATCACATGAGGAGCGTTTGATGACTCTGGTCCTGTACTCACTGGAATTTAGAAGAATGAAGGAGGATCTCATTGAAACCTATTGAATGTTGAAAGGCCTAGATAGAGTGGATGTTTCCTGTGAAGGGGGAGTCAAGAACCAGAGGGCGCAACCTCAGAGTAGAGAGATGCCCATTTAGAATGGAGATGAGGAGGAGAGAGGAATTCCTTTAGCCAGAGGATAACAAATCTATGGAATTCATTGCCATAGGCATCTGTGGAGGCCAGGTCAATAAGTGTATTTAAGGTAGGAGAATGGAGTTGAGAGGGAAGTGGATCAGCCATGATGAAATGGGAGAGCAGACTCAATGGGCTGAGTGGCCTAAGTCTACTTTAATGTCTTATGGTCTTACGATCTTATGTCAGAGTACTGAAATAAAAAGAAAAGAAATGCTGTAGTCAACCTGACACCTGAACTAGAAGGGATAACTTCACACAATTTCAGTTGTCCCATCGTTGAAATGTTCCCATAACCTATGAACTTGCTTTCAAGCACTTTTCATCTCACATCCTCGATATTTACTGCTAGCTTATTCATTCATTTATCAATCTATCTATCCATCTTTTTGTATTTGCAGAGATTCTTGTCTTTTGCACACTAGTTGCCTGCACTGTCGGTTCATTCTTTCATTAATACTATTGAGTCTATTTAATTTACTGAGTATGCCCTCAAGAAATTGAATCTTGGCTTTGTAGGTGGTGACATATATGTACTTCAATTGTAACCTTACTTTGAGCTGCTCTTTCCAGAGAAGCTGCCTGACCTGCTGAGTTTTTCCAGTATTAATTATTGTTATTAAAGTTAGAGATAAAGATTAACTTTGTTTGTTCCGTGTACATTGACACATACAATAAAATGAGTTATTTGCATAAAATTAGCAAGCATTTTGCTGGCCTGCCTCTGAGTGTTGCCACAAGTTCAAGCTCAAGTTTGTTGTCATTCAACCATGTACATGTATACCAGCGTACAAAACAATGTTCCTCTGGAGCAAAGTGTACAACACAGTACATGTAACTCACACACAATACATAAAGCAATATTACCACAATGTTCAAAGTACAAAGTACAGATACATCGCCATATACAACCCTGAGGTTCATTTTCTTATGTGTACTCAATAAATCTATAAAATAATAATCATAACAGAACCAAACAAAGACCGCCCTACTAGGGTACAGAGGACAACCTGTACAAATACAAAAAGAAAGAAATAATAATAACAAATAATCAAAAAAAATTGAGAACATAGGATGAAGAGTTTCCTTGAAAGTGAGTCCATTGGTTGTAGGAACATTTCAATGATGGGGCAAGTGAAGTTAACACCTTTGGTTCAAGAGCCTGATGGTTGAGGGGTAGTTAACTGTTCCTGAATCTGGTGGTGTGGGTCTTGAGGCTCTTGTACCATCTTCCTGATGGCAGCAGTGGAAGTATGTCCTGAGTGGTGGGGGTCCCAGATACTGGATGCAAGTAAATTTACAAATGCAAATATATTCCAGAAGATTAATGTTCAGTGAAAGGTGCATTTATGAGACAAGTTAAAAAAATAAACGGTATAACAGTACTGATGCTTCACTACTGATGAGACCTTGGTGGTGGCAGGGAGTTTTGTGTTTCCAGTGCCAACATAGCATGCCCACAACTTAATTTTAATTATTGTGATCTGACTGCATTGCAATACATTATTTGGCTTTGATTTACAAACCCTGGTAAAGTTTGATGAAATATAAAATAATTGAGGGGAAATTCAGTTTTCACTTTTTGCTAAATTGCTGAAGGATTGCCAAGTTAAATTCTCACCCACTGTGGCTCAGTATGGAATATTGATAGGGCTGCAGAACTTATTTAGTATTTGCTTGAGTTGTCTTAAAGACCGATATTATTCACAGCTTACTGAAAGATTGAGCTCTCTTGTAATTCTCATCAGTCATGTCATTTATGTTCACGCACAATGACACATAATACATTGCTCACACTCCGCCTCTGAAGGACCTACTTAGATTGTGTGGAAGACTGATTGTATCAGGACGATTACAGTGGGAAAAGGTGGGAGTGTGGTGATGGGTTAGAGTGTGGCATTTTCAGATGCAATTACCAAGGGAACTAGAAGGTTAACATTAAATATTTATGATTCTGTTGGGCTTTCTTTAATAATTGATGTCACTTATTGTTGGTTTGTTGTTTGTCACACTTATGCAGTCAGGTTGTCTATACCATAAGGTGGTCTTTTAGGGGTATTTGTGCTAATGGGTTGATCAAACTCAGTTGAATATTGAATGTAGAACAGTACTGCACAGAAAGAGGCTCTTTGGCCCAGGACATTTTTGTGCCGAACACGATGCTGAATTTAACTAAATCTCTTTTAAGTGTTTGTGAGCCACATCCCCCCATTCCCTGCATATCCATGTGCCAATCAAACAACCCCTGAAACACTATTATAAGACCATAAAATATTGGAGCAGAATTAGGCCATATGGCCCATCATGTCTGCTCCGCTATTTCATCATGGCTCGTCAAATTTTCCTCTCAACCCCAATCTTCTGCCTTCTCCCTGTATCACTTCATGTCCTGGCCAATCAAGAATCTATCTAATCACTGGATGCTGCCCGACCTGCTGAGTTCATCCAGCTTTTTTGTACGTCTTGATTTGATCACAGCATCTGCAGTGTACTTTGTGTCAAGAATCTATCTTATCACCCAGAGCTTCTTATTTGAACTTGCCCCCCTTGCACCCAAGAAATTAACAATTTTTTTTAAAAGAAAGATTAACTTTGAGTCATAGAGAAGTACAGCACAGGAGCAGGCTCTTCAGCCCATCTAGTCCATTCTGAAATTACTTACACTGCCTACACCCATCAACCTGCACCAGGACCATGGCTGTCTATACCCCTACCATTCAGGTACCTATCCAGGTTAGTACATGTACTTTGAAACATATAGTGAAATGCTTCTTTTGCATTAACAGCCAACGCAGTCTGAGTATTGTGCTGGGGGCAGCCAAAAACTGTTGCCATGCTTCTGGGGTCAACACTAACTAAGCCATACATCTTTGGAATATGGGAGGAAATTGGAGCACCTGAAGGAAACTCCTGCTGTCATGGGGAGAATTTACAAACTCCTTATAAACTGTGGTGGGAATTGAACCCTGATCTATGATGCTAGGTGCTATAAAGCATTGCGCTAACTGCTAGGCTACTATGCATCAATCTAAATGCATGTAAATGCATGTCCTCTAGTAACTGATATTTCTACCCTGGGCAAGGATGCTGACTATCTACCCTACCTACAGTATGTCTACCCTATCAACAGTCTGTCGATCCTATTTACAGTATGTCTACCTTACCCACAGTATGCCTACCCTAACTACAGTGTGTCTACCTTACCCACACTATGTCTACCGTAACACAGTTTTGTCTACCCTATCTACAGTATGTCTACCCTACCTGTAGATGTCTACTCTACCTAGAGTTTTTCTATCTTACCTACAGTATGCCTCTCATAATTTTGTGCATTTTTATAGGGTGGTTAGTTGCAATACAGACCAGCCATAAAAGAATGGAATATGATCCTTCAGGATTTTGGAACATATCTGGAACTCCTCAGCTGCAGAGGCATGGTGCTTACCTCATGAAAACAGGCCCTACAACCCATACCACACACAGCCTGTAAGGAGTTTATATGTTCTCCCCGTGACCGCTTGGGTTTCCTTTGGGTTCTCTGGTTTCCTCCCACAATGCAAAGATGTACTGGTTGGTCGGTTAATTTATCATTGTAAATTGTCCTGTGATTAGGCTAAGATTAAATCAAGGGGCTTAAATCAAAGAGCTAGAAGGACCTATTCTGTGCTGAATCTCAATAATAATGATAATAATACCACCAACCAAATTGCCTAACTCAGCTAGTCCAATCTGCCTGCATTTGGCTGAAATCCCTCCAGACCCTTCAGTTAATTGTAGGGGGTCCTTGGCATAAAAAAAGATGGGAACCCCTGCTCTAAACTGTTCCAACCCATGAACCTGTCCAACACCCACAAAATGCTGGAGGAACACAGCAGGGCAGGCAGCACCTATGTCAATGTTTCAGGTCAGGTCCTCTTATCCCAAAACATCACCTGCTTATTCCCCTCCATAGATGCTGTCTGACCTGTTGAGTTCCTCCAGCATTTTGTGCGTGTTGCTCAAGATTTCCAACGTACAGCAGAATCTCTTGTGTTCACAAACCTGCCAACATTGTAATTGTGCCTGCCTCTACTACTTCCTCTGGTCCCTCATCCCATATACCCACTACCCTCTGTGTGAACAAGTTGTCCCACACAGGTCCCTTTAAAGATTTTACCCTCTTACTTTGAGTATGTGCCTTTTAGTTTTAGGCTTCCCTACCCCGAGTGGTGGGGTGGAGATATGTCTCTATCAAAGGAGGTGTAAGGTACTCCTTCCCTCCGCAAGGCTGCAGGTCACCCTATGGCAGCTGCTTAGCCTCCTATTTTGATTGATCATCCCTTCAGAAGCCTGTTCTTTCCTTCTCCATGGTCCTTGATCCCTTTGGTATTAAGATATTTATTGACATCTTTCCAGGCACAGCAAGGTGAAGCAGAGGTCACGTGCAGGCAGAAGAGATTTAGTTTAATTTGGTATCGTGACGGCAGAGGCATTGTGGGCCGTAAGGCCTGTTTCTGTGCTGTACAGTTCGGTGACCAGAACTTCATCATCCTCTACATTAAGTGGGGTCTTGTGGAACATCTTGTAAGGCTGGGCTGGGTGGCGGAGTGGAGATATTTCTTTACCAAAGGAGGTGTGAGATGCTCTTTCCCTCCACTGGCCTGCAGGTCACCATTGGGCAAGGTCCTCGTGGACCGTTACCATGTCGCGGTGAGGGGGCTTGTGTATCTCAGTGACGCTATGTAGAGCTACTCAAGGTGGACAGGTCATGGCAGAGAGGTCAGACTAAGTATAGTCCACTGGAGAAGGAAATGGCAACCCACTCCAGTAATTGCTAAGAAAACCTTATGGATAAGTTCAATGAGGTCATGAAGAGCTGGACTTGACTTAACGACTGAACAACAACAGCACCTGCTTAGCACCCCAATCAGGGACAACACAAAGCCGTGGGAGTTGGTGGTTGATGGTCGTATGAGCAGCTGGTGCATATCACAAGTCTTGGTTATGTGACTACTGACAGCAGGAAGACAATCTCTGAAGAGTATTGATAATGGCTGGGGTCATCCATCTTGTAAAGACACTGCCCAGAAGAAGGCAATGAGAAGCCATTTCTGTAGAAAGATTTGCCAAGGACAATCATGGTCACGGAAAAATGATTGCCCACGTCATACAACACAGCAGATAATGATGATGACAATGAGGACTCTGGGGAAAGGAATCTGAATATTCACCTTAGCTATGACCTTTATGATTTTATAAACCATCTGTAATTCAGTCCTCAGCTCCTGCATTCCAATAAGAAAAAGTCCTGACTCTCCAGACACCCTTTATAACCCAAGTCTCCAATCCTGGTAACATCAGTGTAAGTCCTTTTTGCACCCTCTCCAATCTTCCTTCTAATGACAGGGTGACCAGCCCTCGAAATGTGACCTCAACAATGTATGTGCTCTGAAGTGTGGTCACAGCTACGCATCTTGGAAATGCAACAGCCAGCTTGTACACAGCTAGACCCCACAAAAAGGCACAGTATAAGGCTAGACAATCAATTTATAGTGAAATTAACTGAAAAAGTGAATTCATCCTGCCCATCCCTTTTTAAAATAATGTAAATCATTTTTGACATCAGTCTGAAATGGCAAACAACGTATTTGGCCCCTGCTTCCACAGAACTTGGATTTCTAGGGTAATTTGCTAACTCAATTATCCGAGAATAACAAAAGGTGTTACATCTACAGAGAAGGTGTAGCATAGACAGACAGTAAGGTGCCAGGTAGATTGTCAGGTCAAGAGTCCACCATAAACTAGGGAATTTGAGAAAGTTAATAAATAGGTAAAGAGTGATACTGTTGTAACAAGCCATTGTGGAAATGATTGGGTAATTGCCTTGCCAATCAAGCTTAGTAAATCTGTATACAAAGTCTGTATGTCAACCACCATAAGACATAGAAGCAGAATTAGGCCCTTCAGCCCAACAAGTCTGCTCCACTATTCGATTATGGCTAATTTATTTTGCATTTCAACCCCTTCCCCTGCCTTCTCCTCATATCCTTTGATGCCCTTACTAATCAAGAACCCATCATTCTCCTCTTTAAATATACCCAATGAACTAGTCTCAAGGTCAATTTCTATCCTGCCCTTGTTTGACTTGATAAAAGGTCTTGGCCCAAATTGTCAACTGTTTATTTCCATCCATAGATGCAGCCTGACCTGCTGAGCTCCTCCGGCACATTGTGCGTATTGCTCTGGATTTCCAGCATCTGCAGTGCCTCCTGTGACTACTGAATGTCACCTAGTATGATAAGATGGATTCTTGATCTCACAATCTGCTCAATCTGCTTAATGCCTGGCTGTGCTTCACTGTCTCCATAGCTGTAACACTTCATTCTGCATTCTGCTTTTGCTTTCCGTTGTTTTCCTTTGATGCAATGATTTGACCTGTGCAAAAGAAAACTTTTCACTGTGCCTTGGAACATCTGATGTTAATAAATCAATTTGCAATTTACTCATGCACTCTATACTCTTTGGGAGAAATTATCTTCAAGCTGCTGCATTTGATTCTCCTTTCCTTAAATGAACGGTTTAGTTTGAAAATGGAACTTGTTTGTTGTAAGTCATAGTCCCTGCTCCCCACAGTATTGGCAATAACTACCCTGAATTAATACTAATGAGGTTGTCTTGCTTCCCAAACTATGTTGACTGTGGATTTTGTTGAGGTGGAGTTCCAGTGAATCGATTGTTTATTTATTAACAAGATGTAGATGTCACTTGGAAAGGTGGTGTTTATTGTTTATTGCTAATTGCAACAGAACTGAACTAGCAGTTATGAGGTGTCCATGTTTATGGGGATTCAGCCACATACCAATCTACTCAGATGAGGGGAATAGGTCCCTGTCCTTGACAGTATGAAACACGACAGGCAGTAAGCCCCTTGAGCTGTTCCAGTAAATACTTTGCAATTAATGCTGGTAGCACAGTATTGTGGTCCTTAAGGTTGTTATAGCCAGGGGTGGTAGTGGGGATAAGCTCTCACTACCTATTAAATGCTCCCAATGGCCTCTGACAACCAAGCCCATCTCCTGGCCTTCACGGTGTGGCCTAGCTACTAAGCCTAGCAGAACTGATTCTACTGCCAGAAGAAGGGGAAAAGGCAGGTTACTGGTACCTTAAAACCAGTTGCTTCGGGCAGACGGGGCTCATCAGCCATGGTTGGCAGCTCAACTAGGAGAAGGAAAACTCAGATCGCAAACCTTCCCTGTCTTGCGGCTACACCTAATGCTTCGGGAGTAAACCCCAAGGAAAAATCCGGAGCTGGAGTCCTTAAGACGGTCCTTCACTGAGTTCAAAGCTGACTGGCAACTCCTGCAATGCTGCTGGTGCAAAACTCTATCAGTCTCTGCCGTTCCTTTGGATTCATCAGCTGCGTGGAGAGGAGAAGCCTGCTGCGTGGGCAACAGCTTGCTCTCCATATCGTACTGCCCTGGCTTGTGTGTCACATGGACAGCTGGGACGCAGCATCTGTGGCTGATCCGGACCAACGGGGGTCAGTGCAATGCTTTACAGCACCCACGCTCATAGACTGGGGTTCGATTTCCACCACGCTCTGAAAGGAGTTTGTACATTCTCCCTGTAATTGCATTAGTTTCCTCCTGATTCCAAAGACAAATATGTTTGGAAGTTGTGGGCATGCTATGTTGGCACTGGGAGTATGACAACACTTGTGGGCTACCCACAGCACATCCTCAGACCGTGTTGGTCATGGATGCAAATGATGCATTTCACTGTGCGTCAATGTTTTGATGTAGGTGTGATAGATAAAGCTAATCTCTCTCTTTTAATCTTCCTTCACTAAAAATGCCATTGCTCTGATTGCAACTTCAGCTCCACATTCTGATAACACTTCAACCCTTGCTTATCAAGAACTTGTCTACATCTGCCTCCGCTGCCCTTTGAAGACCTGTGACCCACTTGCGGGGAGAAAAATCATCCTGTCCTGTCTTAAGTCGGTGATGTCTTATTTTTAAACAGTGGAAATCAATTTTAGTCAGAATAAATGGGTCTTCTTCAGGCTGGTAGAATGTAACCAGTTGTGTGCAATGAGAATAGTTCCTGACCTTCAAATACTTGTGATTTATTTTATGTGGAGGAAGGGATGGGGTATGGTTTCAGTATCCCAGTTTGCTGCTGATCTGAATGTTGGTGGGTGGGCATGCTCTGATGAAGTGATCACCACTCTGCAACACAATGTAGGCAGACTGTGTGATGAGGTGAAAAACTGGCAAATGGACGTTGAATGTGGCAAAATGTGAGGCTACGCATTCTGGAAAAAAGGAATTGCAAGGCAGACAGGGTCTAAATGAAGAAAGAGGGCAGGTAAGTGAAGTACATAGGGATCCCTGGGTCCTACTGCATATAACATAGAACACTGAACACTACAATACAGTAAAGGCCCTTCAGCCCACAATGTTGTTCTGGCCTTGTAACCTACTCTAAATTCAATCTAATTCTTACCTCCCTCATGGCCCTCCATTTTTCTATCATGCATGTGCCTATCTATGAGCTTCTTAAACATCTATAATGTATCTGTCTCTGCCAACCCCCTGGCTTCCTTGTAACTCTCCAGATCCCTGTCCGCTCCTTGCTTCCTAAACTTTAAGTAAGCTTCTTTTTCCCTCTTGGCTAAATGGTTCCTTCACCCTACCATCCTTTCCCTGCCACAATGGGACAAACCTATCCGGAACTCCATGCAAGTGATCCCTAAACAAGCTCCACATTTCCATTGTGCATTTCCCTGAGTGAATCCATTCCTAATTTTGGCTCCTAAGTTCCTGCCAAATAGCTTTCTAATTCCAACCCCTCCCATGCATTCCCAAATCATCTGCTCCTACCTGTGTTTTGCATATCCAAGAACCCAAGGAACTGAAGTGGTTATTTTGTCTCCTTGCATTCAATAATGAATCTATGGCACTTTCCTGCATAACAGATTTCATAACTCCTTTAATATGCAAAACTATATCCAGCTCTAAAGTTAAAAATACTCAGTGATAGCCTTTATTGATCCTTTGGGTATAGAAATCTTTTCCCATTTCAGACAACGCACACAAAATGTTTGAGGAACAAAATGTTTTGTCAGGTCTCAAACCAGTGTCAACTGTTTATTTCCCTCCATAGATGCTACCTGACTTGCTGAGTTCCTCCAGCACTTTTTTTGTGTATTGATAGTGGAGAATATAGCCCAGTCCATCATAGAAAAAGCATACCCCACCATTGAGCACATCTACGAGAAGCACTGCCACAAGAAAGCAAGATTCTGTATGTTTTCGAAGACCCTGACCACCAGGACATGCCCTCTTTTCTCTACTGCCATTAGACAGGAAGTACAGAGCTTTATGTCTCACACTACCATGTTCAGGAACAGTTGTTACCCTACAACCACCAGGCTCCTGAACCAGCGTGGATAACTTCAGTCACCGCTACGCTGAACTGATTTACGACTTACAGATTGACTTTCACGGTCTCTACAACTCATGTTCTCCATATTAGTTTTTTTTTATATGCATGGTATGTCTTCTTTTGCTCATTGATTGTTGGTTCTAGGTGTTTGTAAATTTAATGGTATTTTTTTTCCTGTAAATGACTCCAAGAAATTTAATCTCAATGTAGAATATGGTAATATATAGTATACTTACTTTGATTATAAATTTACTTTAAGCTTTGAAGATCTCTCGTATCTCTGATATGCTTTTCCAATTTCAATCATGGTTGACTGAGAAACAAGAGATCCCATAGATGCTGGATATCCAAAACAACACACACAATGTCAAAGAAACTCAGCAGGTCAGGCAGCATCTATGGAGGAGAATAAACAGTAAATGTTTTGGGCTAAGACCCTTCTTCAGTTTGATTGAGTCCTTGCATTGGAACCGTGACCTCTGGCTTTAGACATTCAACCCAGAGGGTGTAAATTCATTTCTACGTCAACCTCCAGGGAAAGTTGATAACAAAACTGCCACCTCCTGCCAGCTTGAACCAGACGGGCCATTCTCCTCTGACTTCTCTCGTTATCAAGGCATTTTCAACCTCAGAAATGCTGCTCACTGGTTTTTTTTTCTTTGTTTTTTTGAACAGTGAACTATTCCTGTAAACTCCAGAGGCCATTGTGCATGAAATTCCCAAGGAGATCAGCAGTTTCTGATATACCCAAACCACCCTATGCATCAACAATCATTCCATGGTCAAAGTCAATTACATCACATTTCTTCCCCATTCTAATATTTGGTTTGAACAACAACTGAACTTCTTGACCATGTCTCCAAGCTTTTATGCATTGAGCTGTTGCCGTGTGATTGGCTGATTAGATATTTGCATTAACAAGCAGATATACAGGAATACGTACACGACGCTGGAAGAACTCAGCAGGTCAGGCAGCATTTGTGAGAAAAGAGTAGCCAACGTTTTGGGCCGAGACCCTTCATCAGGAATGGGGGGGATGAGAGGGCCGAAGCCCAGATATACAGGAGTATCTGATGGTGGCTCTGAGAGTATACACGTCAAAGAAACTGAGCTCATGGAAAATTTCTGGAACCATAGGTAAATTAAAATCCTGAGCAAATGGTGCCAATGAGAATTTAGACATGACAATTCATGTTCAGTGCATGGTCAGAGCCAGCAAAAATTCAAGACCACAGAAGTACTCTCTTCTCACTGCTGCCATTAGGAAGAACATACAGGAACATCAGGACTGACACCACCAGGCTCAGGAACAGTTATTACCCCTCAACCATCAGGCTCCTGAACCAAAGGATATAACTTCATTCAACTTCACTGAAATGTTCCTACAACCTATGGACTCACTTTCAATGATTCTTCATCTCACGTTCTCAATATTTGTTTATTTATTTATTATTACTAATTCTTTCTTTTTGTATCTGCACACTTTGTTGTCTTTTGCACATGGGTTGAATGCCCACCTGGTGTGGTTTTTCATTGATTGTAAAACTAAAATTATTAAAAATTAAATTGTAAATTGCCTTGTAAAATTGTACAAGGTATTGGTAAGGCCAGATTTGGAGTATTGTGTACTGTTCTGGTCACCAAATTATAGAAAAGATGTCAACAAAATAGAGAGATTACAGAGAAGATTTACTGGAATGTTACCTGGGTTTCAGCACCTAAGTTACAGAGAAAAGTTGAACAAGTTAAGTCTTTATTCTTTGGAGTGTAGAAGGTTGAGGGGGGACTTGATAGAGGTATTTAAAATTATGAGGGGGATAGATAGAGTTGACATGGATAGGCTTTTTCCATTGAGAGTAGGGGAGATTCAAACAAAAGGACATGAGTTGAGAGTTAGGGGGCAAAAGTTTAATGGTAATATGAGGGGGAATTTCTTTACTCAGAGTGGTAGCTGTGTGGAATGAGCTTCCAGTAGAAGTGGTAGAGGCAGGTTCAATTTTGTCATTTAAAAAATAATTGGATAGGTATATGGACAGGAAAGGAATAGAGGGTCATGGGCTAAGAGCAGATCGGTGGGACTAGGTGAGAGTAAGCGTTCGGCACGGACTAGAAGGGCCGAGATGGCCTGTTTCCATGCTGTAATTGTTATATGGTTATATGATTCTATTATGGTTATTATTCTCTTATGGATTTAGGTATGTCCACAAGAAAATGAATCTCAGAGTTGCATATGGTGACATATGTTTTTCCTTTGATAATAAGTTTACTTCGAATTTTCATATTTTGAAATGTGTTCAGATATTCTAAGATTCTTAAATTTCTACTCTGTAATATAATGATCTCAGAGGTACTCTTCATTAAAGTTCTAAGAGGACCTGCTGCATGTCCATTCAATAATCTAATAATGTAATTTTCAGATGTCTCCCTATGGCGATGGACTGATTTCTATTGTTCAGGAATCTCAGTAGAGTGGGGTTATTAAACAAAACAGTTCAACATCAAATCCTTGAGGTAAGTGAAGCAATCTCGGGAAGGTAATTTGGTTTGGAGTGATTGGACTGACCCTGAGAATATTTCTGCTTTGAAAGGTTAGTGATCATGTGAAAAAAATTCAACTTTGCAGCAAGGTTAATTGGACTGTTCAAGTTTGCAGTCAGGCTGATTAGATAGGGAGAAAAATTACATGGGGAGCCTGAGTTTGGTATCACTGCCTGGTGTCATAAGGAGGCTATTTGGCCCACTATGGATCTGCCAGCTGTTTGAAAGCTTTCTTTTCCCTTGGTTTGCCACTAGGGTACTGCAATTTTCCCCTGTCAAAGGGAAATACTGTAATTACCCTTTGAAAGCTTCTTTTGAAGGTCCTATAGGTGTGGAATTTCCTAGATAATGTTGAATGGTTTGCAGATCCTCAATGATTTATGCAGCACAGAAAATGACCCTTCAGGCTATTATGCTTATGCTGACCAGCAAAAGTCAACAGAGCTTTGAAGGCCAAAGGACCTGTTATGTTCTACACTTGGGCTACGTCCACACTAGACCGGATAATTTTGAAAACGCCAGTTTCGCGTAAAAACGATAGGCGTCCACACTATGCGTTTTAAAAAATATCTCTATCCACATTGAAACACACTCTATTAGGTGCCCCTTGTACTGAATAAAGTGGATACTGAGTGTAAGTGTCTGGTCTTCTGGTGCTGTATTCCATTACTTCAAGGTTCAATGTGCATTCATGGATGGTCTCCTGAACACCACTGTTGAAATGCGTTGTTATTTGAGCTATTGTTACCTTTCTGTCAGCTTGAACCAGTCTGGCTATTCTCCTCTGACCCCTCTCATTAACAAAGCCTTTTCACCCACAGAACTGCCACTCCCTGGACATTTCTTGTTTCTTGCACATTTCTCTGTAAACTCTAAAGGCTGTTGTGCATGAAAATCCCAGGAGACCAGCAGTTTCTGAGATACTCAAATCACCCTGTCTGGCACCAACAATCATTCACCAGTCAAATCAGTCGGGTCATGTTGCTTCCCCATTCTGATGCTTGGTCTGAACAACAACTGAACCTCTTGACCATGCCTGTATGTTTTTATGTATTGAGTTGCTGCTGCATAATTGGCTCATTATATGTTTGCATTAACAAGGTTATAAATGTAGCAAATGTATGTTCTATCAGGTGCATAACTCTTCTTGATCATCCCCAAATGTTCCACCCACACTCCCAAAACTATATTCCAGGTGTAGCCTTAACAACACCCTGTTACAATTGGAACAACATTTGAAACTGCAATCTCTTTGTAATTTGCCTTCTGTACTTCCGATGGATTCCGAAGCTTATCTGTTCATACGGGTCAAATCATTACATTGTGCAATGAGGGTAAACAAGGTTTTAAAAAAAAAATAACAATGCACAATAGAGTGTAACAGCTACAGAGAAGGTAAACAATAAGCTGCAAGTTCATGATGAGGTAGATTGTGGGGTCCAAGTGTCTATCTTGTAGGGTAGTAAACAAATAGTATTTACAATCACTGTGATGGATACTTACTTACTGCCTGTTATGCCACTGGTGTTTCGGGCAGCATTGAAGGTCCTCCATCTCTGGCCATGTTCAGGACTTCCTTCATCATGTCAGTAGCTTCCTCTCAGTTTCCACTACTGTCAGTCATGCAAACCTCATGTGGAAACTCAGGAATACTATTACACTTATGTGTAGAATAATTCATCATTGCTGTTTCCGCAACAATTTTGTTTTACCCATCAGAGTTGTGAGCCCTGAACATCGAGGGCTGGTGGACCACTCCTAGTCGGTCCTCCACCCTTTGATCTGTTTGGCATGGGTGACCTGACCAAGAGTCAAAACGTAAAGCCCTGACTCCAGCCATCATAGCTCTCCACGTCATTGAGGCACACAAGCTTCCGAACCCCACGACAAGTTTGTAGTCCTCTTGGAGGACAATGATGGATATTACTATTTAATTCCATATTTATTTTATTTTGATCTTAAATCTCCAAGGATTAAAATTGGTGGGGTTCCAATACATATCTTGGATGAACAGCTGTAGCCTCTAAATGTTAGTCCTGTAGTTTAAACACAGTCTACTGTACACAGTAAAGTACATTACAAATACAAGTCTTTCTTTAGTCTGTGCAGAGCTGGGTAGAGATTAGAACAATTGCAACAACTCAAACCACAAGGCTACCAGGAGGCAGCACAGTGACGAAGTTAGTGGAGCTGCTGCCTGATAGCTACAATGATCCAGGTTTGATTCCGACCTTGGGCACTGTGCGGTATTTACACATTCTGCCGGGCAGTATCAGTGTAGACTTTACACATTCTGCCCATGACTGCTGGCCGTTTGTGATTGCTACTGCTCCTGAAAGAGAGACTAGTAGGTTAATTCATTGATGCAAATTATTCCTCCATGTACTACCATCAGGCAAAAGACATGGGAGTAGGTCCCACAACTCCATGTTCAGGGACAGTTATTACCCTACAAGCATCGAGCTCCTGAACCGGAGTGGATAACTTCATTCACCTCAACCCGGAACTGATTCCACAACCAGACTCACTTTCAAGGACTATTTACAACTTATATTCTTAGTATTATTTTGGTTACATAATTTGTCTTTTTTTTTGTAATTGGTTGTTATCAGTCTTTGTTTATAAACAGTTTTCTGTATATTTTTGTTGTATTTCTTTATTTTTCTATAAATGCCTGCAATAAAATGAATCTCAAAGTTCTATATGTAAATATAAAATTATTTGCAAAGAAAGCATGACAGTGCCTCTACTTGCTTAGAAGTCTGGAAATTCAGCATGATATCAAAAGCTGACAAACGTCTGTCGATATGTAGTGGAGAGTGTGTTGACTGGTTGCATTACGGCCTGACATGGAAACACCAATGCCTTTGAACAGAAAATCCTACAAAAGGTAGTGGATTCGGCCCAGTATTTCATGGGTAAAGTCTTCCCAACCATTGAGCACGTCTGCATGAAACATTGCCATAGAAAAGCGGTGTCCATCATCAAAGATCCTCATCACTCAAGCCTTGCTCTTTTCATACTGCTGCCATCAGGTAGAAGGTGCAAGTGCCTCAGGACCCACACCAGGAGGTTCAAAGACCATTACTACCCCTCAAGCATCAGGCTTTTGAACAAAAGGGGATAACTACACTCATCTATTGAGATGTTCCCGCAACCAATGATCTCATTTTAAGGACTCTTTATTTTGTTGTTTCATGTTAATAATTGCTATTTATTTATATTTGTATTTACACAGTTTTTTGTCTTCTATGCTCTACTGGATCTTTCATTCATCCTGTTATAGTTACTATTGATTAGATTTGCTGGGTATGCCCACAGGAAGCAAGACTCTCAGGGTTGTGGGTGGTGACATCTGATTTAAAAAAAAAAAATTACTTCAAACTTTGTAATTTTACTTTCTATGGTAACATATGCATAGTTTCATAATAACATTTACAGTACTTTGGTTTTGACTTTGACTTTAACTTCTATGTTGTAATCTGTGTTACGAATCATAATTACAAACTAATACAGGATGAATCGGGCCTAACTCATCCATGCCAATAGATCCTCAACTACTCCCATTTACCTGTACTTGTCTCGTCTCTCTCTGACTGTCATTATTAACGCTGAGAGGCCTTGCCATTGTGGGATTTGTGGAGGGCCCAGGCATTCCTCCCTCAGAGAAAGGAAGCTGTCAAAAGGCAAAGTCAAAATAAATTTATTATCAAAATATGTCATGTCATCATATACTGCCTTGAGATTTATTTTTCTTGCAGGCATTTACAGAGTAAATAAAAAAAAATACAATTGAATTTATGAAAAACTATAAATACCAAAGACTGACAAACAATGTGGTGGCAAAGAAGACAAACTGTGCAAATTATATTTACACAAATGCACACACATACTGAGACCATGAGTTGTGGAATCCTTGAAAGTGAGCTTGTAGGTTGTGGAATCAGTTCAGAGTTGAGGTGAGTGAAGGTATACATGCCAGTTCAAAAGCTTGATGGCGGAAGGGTAATAACTGTTCCTGAACCTGGTGGCGTGAGACCCAAGGCTCCTCCCTCCTGTGCCATAGTAATAGCAAGAAAAGAGCATGGCCTGGGTGGTGGACCACTTCAATAATGCATGCTGGTTTCTTGTGTCAGGACTTCTTGTAAATGCATTCAATGGTGGGGAGGGCTTTGTCTGTGGTGGATTGGGCTGTATCCAGTATTTTCTGTGGACTTTTCTATTCCTGGGAATTGGTGCATCTATATCAGGCCGTGGTACAACCAGTTAGGGTACTCTCCACTTTGGATTATAGAAGGTTTTTGAAGTTTTAGGTGACATGCTGAATCGACACAAATTCTAAAAAAGATAGAGGCACTGTTGCACCTTCTATGTAATAGTACCTACATGCTGGTCCCTGGACAAATCTTCTGATATGAAAGCATCAAGGAATTTAAAGTTGCTGACCCTCTCCATCACCATTCCCCTAATGAGGACAGACTCATGTACCTCTGGTCACTGAAGTTACGTGTTCTCCTCCCCCTCCCCCCCCCCCCCCCCTGCTATCTAGAAGTACCAAGGAACACTATAGCTTCCCTCCAAGTCAAACTCCATCTTGACTTGGGCACAGTTGGCTCAACGTTAGGGGAGTTCCTTCACCCCACAAACTCTAGTGGATTAAGGAGGTGACTCAGGGCCCTGTGAGGTGAAGGTATTCTCCTAGGGTTGAGCCAGATACTGATCACTGCCCTTGCCAGCAATGCCTACTGTACATCTTAAGGAAGAACGTAGACACACAAAATAAAATCCATTTAGGGTGGGTGTGATGCACCATCAATAACTCACTCTGAGACGTAAGAAGCGAGATATCGGCTTTTATTGACTGGAAGAATGAACAACACTACATCCTGGAGAATGAGGCCGGGCTCAGGCCTCAATCGCCTTTATACAGGGGTCTGTGGGAGGATCCACAGGAGCAGTCCAGACAGGTATATGTAGTTCACCACAGGGTGGTAACTCAGAAGAGATTAGATAACCAGGAACTTATCCAATTGATACCAGAGCCTCTAATTTTTGGCTGTGTATTAACAATCCCAGAGATGAATTAACCTCACAAGTAACCAGGTATTTTATTCCCTTCTTCCACGAGCCACCACATTCTTTCAAACTCCTCTCTTTCACCCCTGGAATTAACTGATAGATGATCAATTTTATTCCATTTGCCAAATGGGATTTACTTAATTTAACGTTTCCATGTAATTTTCCACTCCAGTGGCAAACTGTAATGTCAGGGGATATTTTGGTCTGTCTGCACCTGCTGGTAATCTCACTGCTCATGTGTGAAATGGACGAAGGTGATTAGTCATTAGTTCCAAGGAAGTCAGAGATAGCTAAAATCATACTGATGGGCATTCAAGTGCAGAGAAGAGGAGAGAGAGGGAGAGAGAGAGAGGCAGTTGATAAAATTTCATCTTCCCCAGAACATACTGTTGCAATTCTACACTGCCATCATAAAGAGCACCATCACATCAGCCATTACTGTGTGGCTTGGTGCAGCGTCCGCTCACAATGTGCAACAACCACAGTGAACTGTCAGGTCAGCAGGAAAGGTCACCAGCTGCAGTTTACCACCACTGCAGGACTTCCATGTGTCCAGGACAAAGAAATGGGCAGTAAAAATAATTGCGGACACAACCCAACCTGCAAACTGCCTTTTCCAAAAGCACAATTCTGGAAAGCGCAATAGGACTATAAAGACAAAAACATTATACAGTCTTAAAAGTTTCTTCCCTGTGGTAAACTATGTATACCTGTCTGGACACACCCCTCTGCTGACTGCTCCTGTGGCTCCTCCCACAGACCCCTGTATAAAGGCGATTGGGGCACTGCTCCTCCCTCAGTCTCCGAGATGTCGTGCTCCCTTTTTGCTGCTAATAAAAGCCTATCGTTCACTTCCCATCTCCGAGAGTTATTGATGGTGCATCATTCCCCCAGGCAGTTAACCTGATCAATTACACTCCCCTACCACCCCACTTCTCTCTATCCGTTCGCCCATCACTGCACTGCATTGTAAACACTTTAAACCATTTTTATAACGCTACTTGCTGGTATTTATGCACATTTTATTCCACATCCATACATTAACCTCTAACTTTATATTTTATATCTAATTATTTATTCTTTATAATAGTTGAAAGTAATTTTTTGTTGTATATAACACCAAAGCACCACAGCCACATATTCATGTAGATGAAGAATCAAGCTGACCAGCTATTTTGATCCAGGAAAAAGAGTACATATTCCGCTGTGGAGAGCACAGTGATGCATTGCATGGGATTATTAGCTCACAGCTCCACTGATCGGGTTTCGATCCTGATTTCCGCTGCTCTTTGTGTTACGTTTGTACGCTCTCTGTGTTTCCTCTCACATGCTGAAAACGTGCAGGCTGGCAAGGTGACTGTCCGCTATCGGTTGCTCTTTGTGTGTAGGTGAGTGGTAGATTCTGGCCAGACATTTTAATTTCGATTCCCATTCCCATTCCGACTTGTCAATCCATGGCCTCCTCTTGTACCAAGATGAGACCACCCTCAAGCAGCACCTAATATTCCATCAGAGTACCCCCCAACCTGATGGTATGAATATCGATTTCTCCTTCCTGTGAACAATTTCCCCCCTCCTCTACTCCCCACTTCTTCTCACTTGCCTATAATTTCCCTCTGCATTCTCTCCTCCTTCCCTTTCTCCTGTGTTCCACTCTCCTCTCCTATCAGATTCCTTCTGCTCTAGTACTTCACCTTTCCTCCCACTCACCTGGCTTCACGCATCATCTTCCAGCTCACCTTCTTCCCCACCCCCTTCCATTTTGTTCTGGCATCCTCCCCCTTCCTTCTCAGTCCTGATGAAGGGTCTCAGCCAAAACGTCAACTGTTCATTGATTTTCACAGATGCTGCCTGACCTACTGAGTTCCTCCAGCATTCTGCGTATGTTGTTCTTGGGGGAGTGGGGAGTTGAAGGGGCAATAAAATGGGAGCAGTATAATTGAGGTGGGGGCTCGATGGTCAGCCTGGACTGAAGAGCTTTTCCCATGTTGATTGATCCTAGTTATCCTAAATTCTAATTATAATACCATAAGATATAGGAGCTACCCACTAAATCATCATGACTGATCCATTTCCTTCTCAGCCCTAATCTCCTGCCATCTCCCTGTATCCCATCATGTCCTGACTAATCAAAAATCTGTCAACCTCTGCCTTAAATATACCCAATGACTTGGCTTCCACAGCCACCTGTGGCAACAAATTCCACAGATTCACCACTCTCTGGCTGAAGAAATTCCCCCTCATCTCTGTTCTAAATGGACGTCCTTCTATTCTGAGGCTGTGTCCTCTGGTCTTAGACTCCCCATCATGGGAAATATCCTCTCCACATCCACTCTATTGAGGCTTTTCAGCATTTGATAGGTTTCAATGAGATCACCCCTCATTTTTTTCTGAATTCCGGTGCGCACAGGCCCAGAGCCATCAAATGCTCCTCATACGATAAGCCTTTTAATCCAGGAATCACTCTCGTGAACCTCTAGTTTGTGGCCTTGAGGTATAGCTAAAGGAGAATGTTCTAGAAAACAGTGGCGATAGGGAATTCAGTAGGAGAGTAGGCAAATGTTTCTGGGGCCATGGATGTGATTTTGCCTCCTTTGTAACTGAATTTGGGATCTTGCTGAGAACTGATGGCCTCTCAGAGCAGGGTCCGTACTGTATATATTATGGTTCATGTTATTACTGAGGATGTAGCAGAAAGGGGTATAATATTGAATGGTGTTAGTATTCTTTAGGACCTGGGTATTCTTATATGTGAATCACCACAAGTTGACTGAAAAACCAATTAAGAGGTTAAACTGTGTATTGACCTTTAAGAGGAAGAGTAGCGATATCATGCTGTGACTAAAAATTAGCTTTATTTGTATATCAAAACAAGCAGTCGAATGTTTTATTTACGTCAATGACCAACGCAGCCCTAAGGTGTGCTTAGAGCTAGCCTGCAAATGTCTCCATGCCTCTGGCACCAACATAGCGTGTCCACAACTTATTAACTCCAACCAGGACATCGTTTGGAATGTGGGAAGAAAGAAACACACGTGGTCATGGGGAGAGCACAGAAACATACAGACAGAGGCAGGAATCAAAGCCCAATCTTCCAATCAATGGTGTTATAAAGCTTTACACTAACTGCGATGCTACTGTTAGATTGGTTAGTCCTCCTTTGAACAGGGCCATACGGCTGCTGTGTCACTCACTAAGGTCATTGAATGATCTTCTGGCTCAGTACTACCTTCCAGCACTGACACCATGTCCCTCCGTTCCCTTAACATCTCATCATCTGACAACACACGTACTCAGTAATGAAGCCTTCTCACTCTTCAGGGGCAGAAAAGTCACTTCATTCTGGGAGAATAACTCGGCTCTCTCCTGACTGGACAACTTCTCATTCTGAGAGAACTGAGTACAATTAACAGGAAGCGCTGCCCCAGGAAAGCGGCATCCATCATCAAGGACCCCCACCATCCAGGCCTTGCCTGCTTCTCACCACAACCATCCGACAGGAGGCACGGAACCGTCAGGTCCCACACCATCAGTTTTAGTAACAGTTATTACCCTACAACCATCAGTCTCTTGAACTGGCATGGATAACTTCACTCATCACAACTCTGAACTGATTCAATGACCTACAGACTCATTTTCAAGGACTCTTGGCAACTCATGCTCTCAGTAGTACTTTTATTCATACAGTTTGTCTTTTGCACATTGGCTGTTTGTCAGTTTTTGCCTGCTTCAGAAAATTCTATTGTATTTCTTTCCTGTAAATGCCTGCAAGAAAATAAATCTCAAGGTAGCATATGGTAACATATGCGTATTGTAGTAATAAATTTACTTCGAACTTTGAACTCTGGGCTATTTTAGACACACAGAATTCTCAACAGCATAGATTCAATGGGCCCACTCGACCTCCTTCGGAGCTGTAGGAGTTGAATGATCGGAGAAACTTGAGCTGAAAAACAGGTTTAAAAAGCCTTAGAGGCTGGCTTGCTTGTCTGCACTGAATAATGGAGTGATGAATCCTTATTAAAACTGAATCCCAAGTACTTCAGAGAACTGCAACCATATTGTCACTAGCCCTGTGGAATTGAATGGCCCTGACTTGTGGGATACGTGTACACCAGTATGATATTTATTCTGTAAATAAGCCAACTCAATTCTTATAACTGGTCATAACCCAATATTCATCTCTCGCTGACCTGATTAAAGCTTACAACCTTCACACCTTCTGTAGGTATCCAGCAACTGTGGAAAGAGATCTAAGATTCCAGGCCAAAGCCTTTCACGAGGGATTGCCTCTAGTCTTCTTTGAAATGGCTCCATACAATCTGTAACCTCAGGGCAGGAGAGCAACGTGGTGCGAAAGGGGAGATGTTTAGTTGCCGCCCATGTGGGGATCGACAACTTAGGTTGGACAGACAGCGAGATTTGGCAGAAAGAGTGTGAGCCACCAGAGACCAAATTGAAAAGCAAAGCAGAAAGATAATAATCGCTGGATTATTACCTGATTGGCACTGGGTCAAGAATAAACGTTAAAAATTATATTAGATCAAGGAGCAGTAGGCCTGAGGATATGAGTGGACTGCTTTGTGCAAGAGGCGCTGGCCCCAATACTGAATAAGCCAGCTATTCTACTGGGGCAGGCTTCGCATGCAGCTGACTATCATAGGAGATTGAATAACTGAGGCTGTAAATATGGCTTTAAGTTAAATAGTGGGGCAAGGGAGGATGGTGACTGGTTCTGGGGAGAAAGTTGAAGAGATAGGATAAGGCAAAAGTTCAGGATAATTACGAGAGATAATAATAACCATCATCTATCTTATTTTTATTTGGAGATAAAGCACCCTAATAGGCCCCTCTGGCCCATAGTTCCCAATTAGACCATGGGAACAGATGCTAGATCAGTAAGGCTAGGAATCAAGCTTTCCAGGAGGTACAAGTATGCAGATATACACTCAGTGGCCACTATATTGGGCACCTTCTGTATCTAATAAAGTAGCCACTGTGTGTATGTTCATGGTCTTCTGCTGCGTAGCCCATCCACGTCAGGGTTTGATGTATTGTGCGTTCAGAGATGGTCTTCTGCACTCCACTGTTGTAATGTGTGCTTATTTGAGTTAGTCAGCTTGAAGCAGTCTGGCCATTCTCCTCTGACCTCTCTCATTAACAACGAGTTTTCACTCACTGAACTGCTGCTCACTGGATAATTTCTGTTTTTCACACCATTCTCTGTGAACTCTAGAGCAGGGGTTCCCAACTTGGGGTCCATGACTCCCCAGTTAATGGCAGTGGTCCACAGTATAAAAAAGGTTGGGAAACCCTGCTTTAGAGACTGCTGTGTGTGAAAATGCCAAGAGCTCAGCAGTTTCTGAGATACTCAAACCACCCCATCTACAAACCGTTTGTAGTACCAATAGTCATTCCACAGTCCAAGTGACTTTGATCACATTTCTTCCCAACTCTGATGTTTGGTCTGAATAACAACTGAACCTCTTGACCATGTCTACATGTATTGAATTGCTGCTACATGATTGGCTGAATAGATATTTGCATTAATAAGCAGGAGTACAGATTAACCCCATGAAGTGGCCGCTGAATATGTATTTTCATCGCTCTTCACTAAAGGCCCCTTAACTACCAGATTATTAGGTAAAACTTTCTAATTACATTTTACTTGGTCTAAAACAGTCTGTTCCTTGCTTGCTTCTATATGTTATTCTAAGAATTAAATTTGTGCTCGATAGTACGATAGTAAAGTGGCAAAGCAGTTCCATGGAAAGCTGGTGGGTTTAATGGCCATTCAGTGAGTGAGGCCTCCAACGGTCAGGGTCAATCATGGATACCTAGCTGTCTAGATACACAAGCCTGGGCAGTACGATATGGAGAGCAAGCTGTTGCCCATGTAGCAAACTCCCCCTCTCCATGCATCTGATGAACCCAAAGAAAAGGCATAGACAGATCCATTTTTGTACCGGCGGCTTTGCTGGAGTTGCCAGTCAGCATTGAACACAACATAAGGACCGCCTTAGGGACACCAGTTCCAGATTTCTCCTTCGGGGTTTATTCCCAAAACATTTCCCATGAGTGGATGTAGCCTCAAGGCAACGGAGGTCTGAGATCAGAGGTTTCCTTCTCCTAAGTGAGCTGCCAACCACAGCTGATGAGCTCCAACTGCCCAAAGCGACTGGTTTTAAGGCTCCAGTAACCCGCCTTTGCCCCTTGTCCTGTAGAAATGGTTCCGCTGGGCTTAGTAGCTAAGCCGCACATGAAGGTTGGGAGCTGGACTTGGTTGTCAGAGGCTATTTGAGGCACACACCCTTGGAAGCATTTAATAGGTAGTGGGAGCTTGTTCCCATTACCACCCCCCTGTCTTATAACAACCATAAGGAACCTAGGCCATTATAATCCATGTAGGTATGTCTCGTGATTGTAGGAGAGGTTAGGGCAGTTGATGGGAATCTAGGACTAGTATAAAGGGATACTCAATAAGTGGTAGAAACTCAGTGTCTAACAAGATCTTCAGGCACACAAATCCAGGCGTGGAGTAAACTCGAGACTCAGAGGTAGAAAGTAATGAAGAGGATTTAATCAAAGAGCATAACAGAGGAATAACACATGACTCTGAACACACTTACGTGAGAGGATAGAGTACTCAGAGTGTTCTTACACTCAGAACTCAGGACTCTGCGATGAACGTTAGTCATGACCTACCTAAATTGTGCATATAGCACAGGAACCTCATCCATATCAAAATCAAAACTCATTACAATGGAAACAAGATGCAAGAGGAATCCACATTCAAAAAACAAGTGGCATGAAAAACATAAGGAAAATTTATCAACTGAAGCAGTCACTTAACAAGTTAATACAAATTATTGGTGGCCAGGTGCATCGGAGGCCTGAAGCTCTGCGGTATCCCATGCTGGTCCGAAGGGTTGATGATACCGTGGGCCTGAGAACTTCTTCCCCTGTGGATTGACTGTATGCCTTACCTTTGGGAAAATCTACAGTGGCTAATTAACCGACCGGCCCACCTTAGGGACATGAGAGGAAATGGGAGAAACCCCCATGGCCGAGGAGAACATGCAGACAGGTCAGGTGTGAATTTTGGTCACTGGAACTGGGTGGCAGCCACACTAACACTAATCTCGCCTTCATTACAAAGGATCAGAGTAGCAAGGAAGAGTTTTACATCATCGAAACAAGTCCTTTATCACATTGTGCTGTTGCCAACCAGCCTACCTGTCTATTATAATCCCACTTGCCTGCATTAATTGCATATCATCTGTGTCCTGCTCATTGAAGTATGGTCCAGATGTCTCTTAAATCTTAATGCTCTTCCTGCCTCCACCATCTCCTCTGACAGCCCATTTCAGATGCAAACTACACCTTGTGTGAAAATCTTAACCCCACCACCAGATCTACATTAACCCTCCTTCTCATCTTTAACCATTGCCCTCTAGTTTTTAAACCTAGTTTAATACACCCTTACCTCCCTTACATCACAGGCCTTGGGAGCCTTTCTCCCTGCTTCTTCTCCAGCCACCCGTCTCCTTTGATCAGTGGCACAAGAAGACTGCTTATGCCCTGCTGGTAGAAGTCAATCAATATTGACACAAGTTAGTATCTCTCAGCAAATAGTTTTATGCAGGCAGAAATTCACCCTCTGTTTATCTGCTGAACAAGGATGTTGCCTGGATTGGGGAGTATGCCTTATGAAAACAGGTTGAGTGAACTCGGCCTTTTCTCCTTGGAGCGACGGAGGATGAGAGGTGACCAGATTGAGGTGTATAAGATGATGAGAGGCATTGATCATGTGGATAGTCAGAGGCTTTTTCCCAGGGCTGAAATGGTTGCCTCAAGAGGACACAGGTTTAAGGTGCTGGGGAGTAGGTACAGAGGAGATATCAGGGGTAAGTTTTTTATGCAGAGAGTGGTGAGTGCGTAGGATGGGCTGCCAGCAACAGTGGTGGAGGTGGAAATGACAGGGTCTTTTAAGAGACTTTTGGATAGGTACATGGAGCTTAGGTGGGGACATGTTCGGCACAATTTTGTGGGCTGAAGGGCCTGTATTGTGCTGTAGGATTTCTATGTCTCTATATGCATAATTACATCTGAAAATGCAAGTTAGGAACAAATTAGATTCACAAAAGGTTGCAGAGGCATTGTAGGCTCAGGCAATTCCAATATGAATACAACCCTCTTGTCTGGGAGGAGGTACAGAAGCCTGAAGACCCACTCTCAGTGATTCAGATACAGCTTCTTCCCTTCTGCTATCAGATTTCTGTAAGGTCCATGAACCCTTGAATACTACCTCATTATTCCTTTTCTTTGAATTATTTAGTATGCAGAACATCAAATTGAAACATGTCAGCACAGTACAGGCCCTTCAGCCCACAATGTTGTGCCAACCTTTTAACCAACTCCACTCTTCCCTCCTACATAGCCCTGGGAGGGAATGGTTAGACTGATCTTAGAATACTTACTTATTTTGTAATTTATATTAACATTGTTTCTGTACGGTACCCCTGACCTGATTCTGATTCAAAGATAAACAAGAGAAAATCTGCAGCTGCTGGAAATACTTTTTCCATAGATGCTGCCTGGCCTGCTGAGTTCCTCCAGCATTTTGTGTCTGATTCAAAGGTAGCCCACTTATCCCCTTCAACTACTCCACCATGTAACAAGCTCATGGGTGATTGGATGGGTTAAAATGGAACTGAGGTGAGCCAGTTGTGATGAGGCCTTCCATTGGTCGAGGACAACCGTGGATATTGCTACTAGCTGTCTAAGACAGCGCAGTACAACATGGAGAGCAAGCTGTAGGCCATGTAGCAAGCTCCCCCTCTCCATGCATCTGATAAACCCAAAGGCACGGCAGAGACTGATACAGCTTGGCATCAGCGGCATTGCAAGAGTTGCCATTCAGTG
Organism: Hemitrygon akajei; assembly: GCF_048418815.1. Classification (NCBI taxonomy): domain Eukaryota; kingdom Metazoa; phylum Chordata; class Chondrichthyes; order Myliobatiformes; family Dasyatidae; genus Hemitrygon; species Hemitrygon akajei. The sequence continues at coordinate 176,918,180 of NC_133129.1, forward strand.
TTGAACTGAACGTAGCTCTGCCTTAGGGACTTCAGCTCTGGATTTTTCCCTCAGGGTTTACTCCCGAAGCCTTCCACAAGGCAGTGGAGGTTTGAGATCAGAGTTTTCCTTCTCCCTGTATATTAGTATGTTGCCTGTTTAATGAATGCACCAAATGGTGGACTTCTGCCTGTGGTGCCTACAACCTTTGGAAAAAAAAGTGGTCCAATGAAATACCACGTTATACACTCAGTGGCTGCTTTATTAGATTTCCCCTGTACTTAACTAAGTTGCTACTGAGTATATTTAAAACTAAAAACCCAAACTTTAGAAAATAATTTTCTTTCAAGTATAAGTCAATTGACATTTTGTGTGATCACATAGTTTACCTATACGCAAGCTGAATTTAAACAGAACTATACTCCTTATTCAAATCCTAAGCCAGGAAATTTCATCCACAGGCATCTGGATGTCTCTTAGGACACAGAACAGCACAGAAACAGGCCCTTCGGCCCACCATGCCTGCGCAAGCTATGAAGCCAATTTAACATCTGGCCTACACCTGCCTGTTCCAGCCTGCACGTGGTTCATATCCCATCATTCCTTTCTTGTTCTAGCCTGCATCAGTCCATATCCCATCATTCCTTGCTTAATGTAGCCTGCATCTGGTCCATATTCCCACCATTCCTTGCCTGTTCCAGCCTGCATGTAGTCCGCATTCTTCCATTCCTTGCTTTTCATGCAACTAAGTGCGTCTGAAGGGTTACTATTGTGTCTGCTTTTGCAGCCTTCCCAGCAGCACATTTCAGGAATGCATTACGTCCTGGGCAACAAGAAAAACACTGCCTTGTAAATCTCCTCTGAACATTCCCTTCTCACCTTAAACCTCTTGTAGTCAAAACACATGAAGTTGACATCAAGGCACAACAAGCACTTGGCAAAGTGAAGGGGGTGTTGGTTTTAATTGCAAGGCGTGGCATGCAAAAGTGAGAAGGTATTTCTGCCACGTATACTGGTCTCAAAATTTGCTTTCTTTTCCTCTCGTGCTCTTCTTCTCTAGATTTTCTTTAGTTGCTATTTCCTCTACTCACTCTGGAGGCAAGTTCCTCATTCCAGTGACTTACTGACTGAGGAAGCTCTCACAAGTTCATTTCCAAATTTACTGATGGCAAACTCGTCCCTTTGTTTTTAGATTCTACTCATTTTGGAGATGTCTTGTGAACCCTAATCTACATACTTTTCATTGGTAGAGAAGCTTTATGTACCTCTAACTAGATACTCCCCATTGGTGGAAATATCATACGAACCCTTATCTAAAGACATTCCATTGGTGAGCATATCTGGTGTGAACCTCAATAAAAAACATTAATTTGTAAGGCTCTCCATCCCCACCCCATCATGCCAACCTGCAGTCTCCCTTTCTTTCGAGAGTACTGAATTCAGTCCTCCTCGATGGTTATTACCATACTTGATTTATCTTACACACTTTCCTGCTCCTTCCTGTTCCACATCATCGAGGTTCATCCATCAAGGTCCATTGACGCTAGGAGGAATCAATAGACCACTAATAAATCAACAGACTCTTGCCTGTCCAAATATTTTTGCTCCTCTCGGCAGAGAATAATTTCAGCCACGGTTTCAGAAAGATTTTCTGCTGATATTGTCTGAAACTGGCTTCGGGGCAGGAGTGTTCTATCAGGATAGTGACAGTCTTTAAACACTAGGTAAATCAAATGGATGAAATAATAAACAATTCCATTTTAGTCTTTAAAAATTTACAAAGCAATTGCATTCAGTGATTATAAGAATTTAAAACCATGCACTGCTAGTCTCTCATAGGATGTGGCATTTTTTTTAGATCCTTTTCCTCTTCCACCCTCCCTTCACTTCTCTATTACTGAATAATTGCTTTGCCTGTAGTTATTTTGTCACTTGTGAGTCCCATGCTCGCTGTCTCCGACAAAGTAATGGATTTTGTGCTGTCAAAACAAGAAAGATCTGGAAAGATAATGAAATATCAGGGAACGAATCGAACTGCAGACTCATTGGGAAGAGTTAATTCCTCCTCCTACTCCTGGCTTCGATTTGCTGCTCATTTAATCGTCTACTGTCAGAGCGGCAGAACAATCTTCTGGCTTCAGCACCGCCAGCCTCCACCCCATCGGCCTTTCTTGTAAGCTCGGCCTGTGATCACTGTCAGCTAAAGGCCAGCAAATTTCTATAGATGTACCGCGGAGAGAGCTCTGACTGGTTGTCTCACCGTCTGGTGTGGAGGGGCCACTGCACAGGACTGGAAGAAGCTGCAGAGGGCTGCAAGTTAACAGGCTCCATCGTGGAGAACTCGTCTCCACAGCATCCAGGACACCTTCAAAAGGCGATGCCTCAAGAAGGCGGGAACCATCTTTAAGGACCTCCACTGCGCAGGACATGCCTTCTCATTGCTTCCATCAGGAATGGAGGTACAGGAGCCTGAAAGTACCCAATGTTTTAAGAACAGCTTCTCCCCCTCTGCCATTATATTTTTGAACAGACAATGAACAAACCCATGAACACTGCGTCACTATTTTTTGCTTTCTCGTTTCATGACTTATTTATTTATTTTACATATACAGTGGATTCCAGTTAATTGGGACACATCAGGATCGGGGCATTTTGGCCCAATTAAGCAGCCACCCCAATTAGGTGAATTTTCACAGAAATAGTTGAAGTATAAAAAGGACAGACTAATTTTAACTGAGTAACATGTTATGTAATTAAATGGAGGTATGGAACAAATTAGAACACTACCAATCCTAATAGTTATTGACAGAGGAGTTCATCCAGTGTACGCTGTTGAGTTCTGCTGACTGTAAATGAACAAGATCAGCACAGACACTAATGCAGATAGCGGACTGTCTTCAACCAATCCTTATGACGATTACATCTTCCAAAACTTCATTTTCATTGTAACATTCAAGATGATTGTCGATACCTTCAAGTTCTTTGTAGTCCCTAACTTGTTGAAGTAGTGAGATTGTTTCATTTTCACTCCTGGTTGTTTCTGGCATCTCCAAGTCTGTGTGCTTGAAACCACAGTGAGCGTAAACAGTTCTGCATTGTCCTACTGCTTGTTACTCGGCAACTATTTGTGAACAAAATCACTGCTTTTTGAACACAAGCACACGCAAATGATGCTATTTAATATGGGTTTCCCCTGCTATTCAAAGGTAGAGTGTTCCTATGAAACTTTTCGAAAGCCAAAATGGCGTAAATCGAAGAAGCAATTACCATTAATTTATATGGGAAAAATTTTTGAGCGTTCCCAGACCCAAAAAATAACCTACCAAATCAAACCAAATAACACACAAAACCTAAAATAGCATGAACATATAGTAAAAGCAGGAATGATATGATAAATACACAGCCTATATAAAGTAGAAATATTGTACGTACGGTGTAGTTTCACTTATCAAACTCGGGAAGACAGCGAGCCAAAATCGATTCGGAGAAAAAAAATCGGCACCGACACGCATGTGCATGTACATGCCTACGCACGTACACGCATGTGCAAACAACTGCCCTCACAAGGCTTCACGGTCATTGTCGTCTTTCCCGGAGTAAAGACAAATATAAAGCGGGTGTCTTTTTTTCATAAAAGCGAAAATCCTCTTTGGTTAGCGAAAACAAGTAACTAATGTAGGTCTTTTGTAACAGCGAGTTGACGTAAATCGAACGTTCGAAAAACGGGAGCCACCTGTAACTGTTTGCTCAAAGCATGGTCCATTGTCTACTGTCACACAGCTTGCATGAGACTGACACTCTTTGAAAATGTTTGGCAGCACTCTTCTGTCCCAAATAAATGGCATAGTGTCCCAAATAAACAAAGGAAGTCACAGCTATTTTCTCAATTAGTTTTTGTTCTTTAAGGAGTTGTCCCAAATAAGTGGCTGCCAAATTTACTGATGGCCCAATTAACCAGAATCTGTTGTATTTCTTACTGTAATTTATAATTTTTTATGTATTGCACTGTACTACTGCAGCAAAACAACAAATGTCACGATATACACTCAGATAGCTCCTGTACGTAATAAAGTGGCCACTGTGTGGGTATGTTCATGGTCATCTGCTGCTGTAGCCCATCCACTTCAAGGTTCGACATGTTGTTCATTCAGAGATGCTCTTCTATACACCGCTGTTGTAACGCATGGTTATTTGAGTTTCTGTTACCTTCCTGTCAGCTTGAACCAGTCTGGCCAATCTCTCTGACCTCTCTCATTAAAAAAAGCATTTTCACCCACAGAACTGCCGTTCACTGGATGTTTTTTTTTTGTTTTTTACACCATTCTCTTTAAACTCTAGAGACAGTCATGCATGAAAATCCCAATGAGATTAGTAGTTCTGAGGTACTCAAATCACCCCATCTGGCACCAACAATCATTCCATGGGCAAAGTCACTTAGATCTCATTTCTTCCCCATTCTGATGTTTGGTCTGAGCAACAACTGAATCTCTTGACCATGCCTGCATGCTTTTGTGCAATTGAGTTACTGCCACATGATTGGCTGATCTGATATTAGATATTTGCATTATTAGTAATTAATAAAGTGGTCACTGAGTGTATGTCAGTGATATTAAACCTGATTCTGATTCATTGTTGTTTGCATCTCTCTTACAAGTGACAGCATGATAATTTGCTGTAAATTGTTAGCACAAACAGTGATTTAGGGAGGAACTCTTACTAAATGCAGGAAACCCACTTCTTTCACTGGACTCCATGTGGTGTACAATGTGAGAGATTAATTGTGAAATTATTTCCCAGCTTTAACTAAAACTGATAAATTGGTTTATTGTCACAAATACCAAGATGCAGTGGAAAAATCAGAGACACAATAGATTCTGCAGGTACTGAAAATCTTGAGCAAAACACGTGAAATGCTGAAGGAACGCAGCAAGTTCCTATGGTCCCCGTGCAGGTCAATGGGAGTAGGCAGTTTAAATGGTTTAGCATGGACTGAATGGGCCGTTTCTATGCTGTAATTTTCTATGACTCTAAGCTAGGCAACATAAGGCCATAAAAGCATAAGACATAGGAACAGAATTAAGCCAATTGACTCATCAAGTCTGCTCTGCCATTCCATCATGGCTGACTTATTATCCCTATCAACCCCATTCTCCTGTCATCTCCCCATAACCTTTGATGCCCTTACTAATCAGGAACCTCTCAACATTCACTTTAAATATACTCAATGACTTGGCTTCTACAGCTGTCTGAGACAATGAATCCCACAGATTCACCACCCTCTGGCTAAAGAAATTCCTCCTCGTCCCTCTTCTGAAGCTATGTCCTTCTATTCTGAGGCCGTGCCTTCTGGCTCTGGACTCTCCCACATCTGCTCCGTCTAAACCTTTCAATATTCAATGGGTTTCAATGGGATTCCTCACTGATGAAACTTATTTTACTCCATAGACGCTGACTGACCTGCTGAGTTCCTCCAGCACTCAGTGTGTGTGTCTTGCAGTGGAAAGTCTGTGTCTTGTACACCACCCATACGGATCATTAGATCACACCAGTCAATCAAGGTAGTACAATAAAAGCAATATCAGAATGCAGAGTGTCCACCGTCTTCCAGTTCGGTGTACAATCACACCGCTCCTTGGGTGGAAGGAACAGGAAGGACGATAAGATAATGCAAGGTATTAACCATCACACAGGACCAATCATCACAGAGCGAAAGACACGTACTGTGTTGTACTTTTCTATGTTCTATGAAGAGGAGGCAGGAGGATAGGGTTGAGAGGGATAGTAACTCAACCATGATCGAATGGTGGGGCAGACTTGGTGGGCCAAATGACATAATTTTCTCCATTATCTTATAGTCTCATAGTCTTCTCCGTTCAATGGAATTGGGACCTGGGTGGAGAAAGATTCAGAAGAATAATAATATAGTTTTAATTTGATCTTTTTTTTGTTTTCTAAGTGTTTTATATTCTACTTTATATCTTTAATTTCCTTTTTATGTTTTTACAGCAGTTTTACTTGATTTTAATTGTCTCAATAACTATTTAATATGTGGTGCAACACTTTGGCAGGCAATAGGTCCCCTCTTCCATAGTTCTGCTTCTTGTCAAGGACACTCAGGATGTTCTGGGAATGGGCCACAGTGAAATGCCCCCCACCCCAAGATATACTCACTACTGAGACCAGGCTGCTCCTGAGCACCCCAGCTGTGGGTGCAGAGGGGTATCTCAATCAGCCCCGACTTGCATTTGGACTGTGTAATTGTGATTAGGTGAAAGCGATGGACAATGCGTTGGGTGTGTTGTGTGTGGCGAGGAGGTTTGTCTACAATTGTAACAGGATATAGATCAGCTGGAAAGTCCGGTGGAATATTGGCAGATGGAATTCGATCCCAGTGAGTAGACGAGAACTTTATCCCATGAATGTTGGAGATTGAGGGGTGACCTGATGGATATGATCATGAGGGGCAGAGACAGGGTGAAAGTACATGGCCTTTTGCTCAAAGAGGGAGTGCTTTAAAACAACAGGGCATAGGTTAAAGGTCAGAGGCGAGAGATTAAAAAGGTACACCAGGGATAACTTCTTCACACAAAGGGTGAAGTGTGTTGGAAAGAGCTGCCAAATTTTACCTTAAGTATACCCATGGACTTGGCCTCCACCGAAGACGGTGGCAAAGCATTCCACAGATTCACTACCCTCTGGCTAAAAAAAATCCTCCTTACCTTTGCTCTAAAAACTTGCCCCTCAGTTTTGAAGTAGTGCCGTCTAATTCTGGATACCCCCACCATAGGAAACATCCTTTGCACATCCATCCTATCTAGTCCTCTCAACATTTGGTAGGTTTCAATGAGATTCCTGCCACCCGCCCCCCTGCATTCTTCTAAATTCCACTGAGTAAAGGCCCAACGCTGCCAAACACTCCTCATGTGTTAACCCCTTTTTTCCTGGAATCATCCTCTGGACTCTTTCCAACTACAACACATCCTTTCTGAGATAGGGTGCCCAAAACCATTGACAATACTCTTAAGTGCAGTCTGACTAGCGTCTTATAAAAGCTCAGCATTATCTCCTTGCATTACCTCCGTGTGTGTGTGTGTGAGTGAGTGAGTGAGAGAGAGAGAGAGAGAGAGAGAGACTTGTTTTGCTGTTGTTGTCCTGTTTTGTGTTGTTTTTGTTGTGTGGCTGCTCGTGTCGTTCTGCTGAACATTCCAGACACTCTCAGTTGGCACTGGAATGTGTGGCCACACTTACCGGCTGCCCCCAGCACATTCTTGTTTTACACAAAAGATGCATTACACCGTATGTTTTGAGGTACACGTGATAAATAAATCTGAATTTGAAACAATGTTAGAGGTGGGTACACCAGCAACATTTGAAAGTCAACTAGATAAGTACTTGAATCGGAGAGATTCAGTGGTCTTGGGCCAAGCTTTACTCTCTGGAACTTAGAAGAATGTACGGGATCTCATTGAAACCTACAGAATGTTGGAAGGCCTAATAGAGTGGATGTGGAGAGGATGTTTCCTATGGTGAGGGCATCCAGAACCAGAGGGCACAGCCTCAGAATTGAGGGGTGACCTTTTAGAACGGGGGTAAGGGAGGAATTTTTTTAGCCGGAGAGTGGTGAATCTGTGGAAGGCTCTGTCACAGACTGTGGTGGAGGCCAAGTCCGTGGGTATATTTAAAGCGGAAGTTGATCGTTTTCTGATTGGTCAGGGAATCAAAGGATATGGCGAGAAGGCAGGTCTCTGGGGTTGAGTGGGATCCAAGATCAGACATGATGGAATAGTGGAGCAGACTCGATGGGCTGAATGGCCTAATTCTGCTCCTATGTCTTATGGTCTTGTGATCTAGGAGCCAGCAGGTGAGACTAGCTTGCCTTGCAAGTTCAAGTTTATTGTCATTCAACCATACACATGTATACAGCAAAACGAAACACTGTTCCTCTTGGGCTAAGGTGCAAAACATAGTACTTCTGGCTACACACAGCATATATACTGTAGTTACGATACAGTGCATATAGTTACGATGGACACAATACCATCACAAAATAATATTAGCACAAGTCCCTGAGGGTCAGGGTCTGAAGACTGATGATGCATGAGATGTTGCTCTGGAGCCACGTTTCTGCAAGGACAAGCCTGCAGCGGTCCCTCAGCTCGTGCTGGGTTAGTTGCAGCCAAAGGTACAGTAATCTAGTTTGTTTTCCAGGGAACAAACAGCAAAGAGCAGAATTGATGGAGGAGCCAGCCAGCGGGGATTAGCCTTTTAACCTAGCACAGATTCCAGCTGAGTGCTCTTTCACATTGCTTCCGGTCCCACCTCCCTGGATGGCAATAACAGGCGTCGCCGTGGTACGAGGACCTGGAGGCCCGGTCTACGCAATAACCGAAAGCAAGCAGCTCTTCTGCTGGAAGTCTCGCTAATGAGCTGGACTTAACAGTATTTTGTACCATTGGAATGGTTGGCACGGTCAAGTTGAGCTGAACAGGCACAGAAACAGGTCTGATGACTCAAAGTGTGAGGTGATGCATTTTGGAAACTCAGATACATGTGGGACATTCACTGTAACTGGTATAGCATAAAGCAGGGGTTCCCAACCTTTTTTATGCCATGGAGCCTTACCATTAACCAAGGGGGCTGCGGACCCCTGGCACAAAGGACTGTCAATGAACAGAGATGGGTTATAATGAGAAGGCAGGAGGCATGCTTGAATATTGAGGTTCAAGTTCAAGTTTACTGTCATTTCAACTGTACCCATGTACACTGCTAAATGAAACACAGTTTCTCCGAGACCAAGGTAGAAAATCCAAACTTCAAACTACATTTATTATCAAAGTATGTATAAATTGTACAACTTTCAGATTCAGCTCCTCACAGGCTGCCACAAAATAACAAGCCCAACTGCATCGCAGCTGCTCCCTCAGCTCTCCGGTACGTATATCACTTGGTTAGGTTACTGTCCGTTATGCCACTGGCATTTAGGGCAGCAACACGGAGCCTCTGTCCCTGTCTGTCCTTGGCAGCCACATAAGTCTGGGGTGAACTCTCAGGAATAGCATCACACACAGATGTAGAAGGACTTTTCATTGCTGGTTCCGTAACAATTTTGTTAGACGAGTCAGGGTTGTTAACCCTGAGCTGAACTCCCAGACCTGGAGGAACAGCGGACTACTCTTAATCTAACCTTTGACCTGTTTGGCATGAGTGACCCTGCCAAGAGACAAAGCACGAGGCCCTAACTCTAGACAACAGAGCTCTCTGGGTCACTGAGGCACACAAGCCTTCAAACCACGACAAGGTTGTGGTCCTCTTGGAGGATCACATGCAGCATATTAAGTAATATTAACTGATTTTTCAGTAGATGTAATCTACAGAAAAAATCTGTAGATGTACAAGCTGACATAAAGTGCATATACAACATGTAGCTAAATATACAAGATTCAAGTTTGTTCAATGTAATTTCTAGTACACAAATAGAAACATAGAAACATAGAAAATCTACAGCACTATCCAGGCCCCTCAGCCCACAATGCTGTGCCAAACATGTACTTACTTCAAAAATTACCTCGGGTTACCCATAGCCCTCTATTTTCTAAGCTCCATGTACCTATCCAAGAGTCTCTTAAAAGACCCTATTGTATCCGCCTCCACTACCATTGCTGGCAGCCCATTCCATGCACTCACCACTCTCTGCGTAAAAAACTTACATCTCCTCTGTACTTACTTCCAAGAACCTTAAAACTGACATCTCCTCTGTACTTACTTCCAAGAACCTTAAAACTTCCAACCCTCTTGTGTTGGCCATTTCAGCCTTGGGAAAAAGCCTCTGACTATCTACATGATCAATGCCTCTCATCATCTTATATACACCTCTATCAGGTCTCCTCTCATCCTCCGTCGCTCCAAGGAGAAAAGGCCGAGTACACTCAACCTATTCTCATAAGGTATGCTCCCCAAACCTGACATCTTCTTTGTAAATCTCCTCTGCACCCTTTCTATAGTTTCCACATCCCTCCCATAGTGAGGCGACCAGAACTGAGCACAGTACTCCAAGTGGGGTCTGACCAGGGTCCTATATAGCTGCAACATTACCTCTCAGCTCTTAAACTCAATCCCATGACTGATAAAGACCAATGCACCGTATGCCTTAACCACAGAGTCAACCTGCGCAGTAGCTTTGAGTGTCCTATGGACCCGGACCCCAAGATCCCTCTGATCATCCACACTACCAAGAGTCTTACCATTAATACTATATTCTGCCATCATATTTGACCTACCAAAATGAACCACCTCACACTTATCTAGGTTGAACTCCATCTGCCACTTCTCAGCCCAGTTTTGCATCCTATTGATGTCCCGCTGTAACCTCTGACAGCCCTCCACACAATCCACAACATCAGCAAACTTACTAACTCATCCTTCCACTTCCTCATCCAGATCACTTATAAAAATCGTGAAGAATAAGGGTCCCAAAACAGATCCCTGAGGCACCCCACTGGTCACCGACCTCCATGCAGAGTATGACCCGTGTTGGGCAGACGTGTGTAGGCACTGCAGTTGTTGCGCTGGTGGCTCTGGACTTGCGCAGCTCGCGCTTACGTTGTGCTTCAGCAGTACGCCTTGCTTCATAAGCTTGACAGCCCGTGCGGATGAGGCCGCGCCAGGTAGGGCGGTTTTGTGCCAGCGCTCCCCAGGTGGTTGTGTCCATGTCAAATGATTTCAGGGAGGCTTTTAGTGTGTCTTTGTAACATTTCTTCTGCCCTCCACATGAGCATCTTCCAGCAGAGAGTTCCCCAAAATGGAGCTGCTTGGGTATGCGCTCGTCTGGCGTGCAGATGACATGACCTGCCCACCGGGTCTGTTGCTCTCATCAGCACCATGAGGACCGATGAGTGCACCCTGTACGCTGGCTCACAGCCAGTGATGCAAGTCAATATGGACAAATTCTCCACTGCTGTGACAACTTTGGTCTCACCGTCAACATCAAAATGACCAAAGTCACGCACCAGCCTGCTCCTCAAGCACCATACACAGAACCCAAAATCACAATCAAAGGAGAGAAACTACAGGCCATGGACCAGTTTACTCACCGTGGCAGCACCCTCTCCTGAGCAGTGACTATTGACACAGAAGTTAGCTGCAGAATAGCAAAGGCAAGTTCTGCTTCGGGTAGATTGCGCTCCACTGTATGGGGACGTCGAGGAATCAGCCCAGCAGCAAAACTGAAGGTCTACAGAGCCGTGGTACTCACTACCCTCCTGTAAGCCTGTGAAACGTGGACTGTGTATCGAAGGCATGCAAGACAGCTCAACCATTTCCACATGACTTGTCTTCGCAGAATATTAGGCATCAGACGGCAAGACAAAGTACCAGACACTGATGTTCTCTCTAGAGCAAGTCTACCATCGGTCCACACACTGCTGATGAGAGCACAGACCCGGTGGGCAGGTCACGTCACCTGATCAGCCTTACTGCTTGGGGAAAGTACCTGTTGTTGTGTCTGGTGATTTTGGTGTGAATGCTACGCAGCCTCCTCCCCGATGGGAGTGAACAACAGTATATAATGATACTGGTGATGTCATAAATAGTGTGTACTGTATGGTAAGAGGGTGTTCAACAAGTCTATGAAAGTTCATGTACAAGTTTAGCAGACAGTTGGGATTGCAAAGTGTTACATTGGCCTTTATTACAAGAGGATTTGGATACAAGAATGAAGCTGCTGCAGAGCCTTGGCTGGGACAATAGCTTCTAAATTATTTTGTGTAGAGGAGCAAAGTTGTATTGTTATTTTGAAACGATTTCACAAATAGTTCTTGGAAAAAACTCTGTGTTTATTGTGGATTGCCATTCATTAAGTAAAGAACAATTACTAACAACAATACTTCACTTGGAACAAGAGCCGATTTGAATTAAATTTGGGTTGATTTGGCTTTCTGCCTTGGAATTGGTTCAGGTCACATTCAATTGTCTTAAAAGAAGTTGGAGGGATGGGTTTCTGGTGAACTTTCCTGTGAAATGTGTTGTTATACTTTGGCCTGGTGTGTCCTTCCAAATTAGTAAGATAGTTTCTGACATGCCAAGCCAGAGTTCAACAGGACAATTTTCTTAACAAACAACATAAGCACCAGAGATTCTGCAGTTGCTGGAAATCCAGAGTAACACATACAAAATGCTGGAGGAACTCAGCAGGGTCAGCAGCATCAATGGAGAGGAATAAGCAGTCAATGTTTTGGGTCGAGCCCTTCATCAGGACTGATCATTTTCTTGTTGTCCAAGCCATCTTATACAAAGATTATCATTACCTCAACATATCCATGAGTCTTCTATCTCTTTGGATACTGTGGGAGCCAGCTAAACATACGTACATAATTGGCAGCTTATTTTGCCAATGTTACAACTATTGCTGCAATTATTCCAGTGGCTGTAGATTCCAAAACTGCTTTCTGAGTTAGATGTAGTTCTGAGTTGTAAATATATTCCCAATTCCTCATAGGTGAGTCCAAAAATGTGAACTGCATATCTAGTATTGTGGAGAAACCTACATCAGAACACACACAACAGTTCACAGAGTCACGCAGCACATAAACAGGACTTTTGCCCCATGTAGTCCATACCAATCTATTATTCTGTCTAGTCCCACAAACCTAGACCTAGACAAGGGGTTCCCAACCTTTTTATGCCATGGGCCAATACCATGAAGCAAGGGGTCCGTGGACATCTGGTTGGAATCCCTAATCCAGACCATAGCCCTCCATACCACTCCCATCCTTGTACCTATTCTCTTAAAAATTGAAATTGAACCTGGATCCACCACTTCTGCTGGCAGCTCGTTCTACACTCTCACCAGCCTCTGAGTGAAAAAGATCCTCTTCATGTTCTCCTTAAACATTTCACCTTTCATCCTTAACTCATAACCTCTAGTTCTAACCTCACCCATCCTCAGTGGAAAAAGTCTGCTTGCATTTACCCTGTCTATACCCCTCATAATTTTGTATACCTCTATCAAATCTCCTCTCATTCTCCTACGTTCCACGGAATAAAGTCCTAACCTATTCAACCTTTCCCTTTGAATGAAGTCCTCAAGTCCAGCGACATCCTTGTAAATCTTCTCTGCACTCCATCAATCTTATTGTTATCTTTCCTTTAAGTAGGTGACCACAATACTCCAAATTAGGGAAGACCTGCATCTTAAACAACTTCAAAGTAACATCCCACCTCCTGTATTTGATGCTTCAATACTTAATTAATGAAGTCCAATGTGCCTAAAGTTCTTTCTACAACCATATCTATCCGTGAATCATGTTCAAGGAATTATGGATCTGTATTCCCACATCATTCTGTTCTACTGTACACTTACTGTACATATATATATATTTATAGATAGCTAGGGTACCTAATGCTTTTGCACAGAACTGTACTTGTCAACGTGGAGTGGAGAGCGAGTTTGTATATCTGGTGGGAGCAAAGGATGTTGGGAATGGTGAGGGTGGGGCTCCAGAGGAAGGGTGTGGGACAGATGGCAGAGAAGGGGTGTGGGGGGAGGGGTGGCGCTGCTGCACACACACCCACTCCTGAGGCTCGAGGCAAGGTCATTTGATTCCAAACAATTGGTTTATTGATCGTTGCAACATATCTCTCCGGTGTTTCCCACTTTCACTCCTCTCCCTTCCCCTTTTCCCAACCATGATTCTCCTGTCCCTTCCCCCCTCCCACTCTCAGTCCACAGTAGAGGCCCGTATCAGAATCTGGTTTATCATCACTCACATACGTCATGAAACTTGCTTTTTTTTTGTGGCAGCAGTACAGTACAATACATAAAATGGCCATAATACAGTGCAAAAGTCTTAGGCACCCTAGTTATATACTGTATACATGTCTAGCTGTTACACAATGTTATGAGTGTAACAGTCATCAGTAATAACGGCTCTGAAACAGCACCTTTTAAGGTTGAGACCGGGATCAAACAGGGGTGCATTATTGCCCCAACTCTGACATTTTCATTGCAACCATTCTTCACCTCACAGGCCAAAACTTCGCACAAGGAGTCCAGATTCTCTATAGGTCAGAAGGGGGGCTCTTTAACCTTAACAGGCTCAAGGCAAAGAGCAAGGATTAAGCTACTTCCATCACGGAGTTCCAATATGCAGACGAAGCTGTCGTAGCTCACTCTGAGGAGGATCTACAGTGCTTAATGGACGCTTTTGCCAGAGCATACCAGCTCCTGGGGCTTGATCTAAACATCAAGGAAACCAAAGTCCTGCACCAACCTGCTCCAGATCAAGCTCCTAAACCTCCAACCATACAAGCTGGCAACATCCCTCCGTAGAACACTGATTATTTCCTACACCTTGGCAGCCTTCTTTTCCAACATTGACCTGGAAATAAATCGCAGAACAGGCTGTGCAACTGGAGCTTCTGCCAGGCTGAGAAAGAGGGTTTTTGAAGATCAGGATATCAAGATCAACACTGAGCTTCTGCTCTATAAAGCTATAGACCTCCCCTCCTTGCTATATGGAGCGGAGTCATGGGCAAACATACAGCAGACGCATAAAATCCCTAGAAACTTACCATTAAGGATGCCTCCAAAAGATACTGAGAGTTAGCTGGGAGAACAGGTGTACTAACTCCAGCATCCTGGAGGAAGCTAACATTAACTCCATAGTCACAATCGTGACTCAACACCAATTACGATGGATCAGCCACATCATCTGTATGTCTGACTCCCACTTCCCTAAAGAACTCCTGTTCGGCCAACTCACGGATGCAAAGTGCACTCCTGGAGGGCAGAAAAAGTGGTTCAAGGACAATATCAAGACCCATCTGAGGAAGTGCTACATCAACCTGAATGGATAGGAGAAATTAGCATAGGATAGGGAAAGCTGGAGAAAGACAGCTCAAAGAATACCTCCACCTTGCCACTGAAACTAAGTGGCTTCAACGTAAGGAGATTGGGAAAGGACCAACCAGCTGCATCCACCACCACTTCAATGACCTACACATGCTACTTGTGGTCACAGTTCGATTCCTTCAGTCATCTCAAGACCCACAAGTAACCAGACCAACCATCGGGAGTTGAATTAGACTCCACTATGAGTGATCGCTGATGATGCTGTCATGTGTCTAAGACTCTATAAGCCACCTTCACGTTCACATTTTGGGGTGTGCACAGCTTTACATTACTCAGTGAATGGTAATATTTGATCTTGGGGTAATTGAGGCACTGCAGATACACTTGCTAAAATATAAATCAGCAAATACTCAAGCACTTGTTCCATCTGCAATGAAGCAGTTTTGTTAACCAGCATGCCAACTCACTGACCACTTTTGACTCTGTATCCACAAACCTCCCAAACTTAAAAAAATGTGCCTTCGTGTCCAGATGGTCTTTTCCCTGTCTGTCCTTGTAACAAAGAGAGGAATTGCAGAAGCCTAGGTGGTATCTAGAGAAAGTGAAGCTAATGTGTAAGGTTGATGGCCCTTGTGCCGTTCAGAACCCATTACCTTATCTATTCTCATTGTTCCATAGCAACTCTATATTCTTCAGCCTCTTTAAGATTGTCCTCAATGCTCACACCTTCGACTAACTGGAGTCCTAAAAGCTTTCTTTTCCTCATCTGTTTTTGTCTTGACACACTGTAAGGCTTCCTGCAGGTATTAGACCATAAGATGTTGGATCAGAATTAGATTCACTGTGTCTGCTTCAACTATGACTGATTTATTATCCACTACCCCATTCTTTTGCCTTCTCCCCATAATATTTGCTGCCTTTACTAATCACGGACCTATCAATCTCTGCTTTAAATATACCCAATGACTTGGCCCCATGCACAGTCAAATGTGGCACTGAATTCTACAGATTCAGAATCAGAATCAGGTTTAATATCATTGGCATAAGTCTTGAAATTTGTTGTTACACGGCAGCAGTACATTGCAACACATAATAAAAAGTGTAAATTACAGTTAATATCTACATACATATATATATATAGAGAGAGAGAGTGTTATTTAATAAATAATGCAAAAAGAGAAAACAAAGTAATGTCCATGGGTTCAAAGTTCATTCAGAAATCTGAGAGCAGAGGGGCAGCTTTTCCTGAATCATTGAGTGGGTGTCTTCAGGCTCCTGTACCACCTCCCTGATGGTAGCAGTGAAAAGAAGGCGTGACATGGGTGATGGGGATCCTTAATGACGGATGCCAACTTTTTGAGTTATTGTTCCTTGAAGATGTCTCGGCTGCTGGGGAGGCTGGTGCCCATGATAGCGTTAATTGAGGTTACAACTTTTTGCAGCTTATTTCTATCCTGTGCA
The DNA here is from genome assembly GCF_048418815.1 of Hemitrygon akajei. Classification (NCBI taxonomy): domain Eukaryota; kingdom Metazoa; phylum Chordata; class Chondrichthyes; order Myliobatiformes; family Dasyatidae; genus Hemitrygon; species Hemitrygon akajei. Next base: position 176,934,468 of record NC_133129.1, read on the forward strand.
GTGTCTCTCTCCCCCCCCCCCCCCCCCCCACCCCCACCACCACATCAGACAACAATGCAACCAGTTAGAATGCTCTTCACTGTTCATCTGTAGAAATTTGTAGAAATCTGTAGAAATTAACTTTGGTGAAATACCAAATCTCCTCAAACTCCTGATGAAATATGTCAGCTGTCATGCCTTCTTTGTAGCTGGAAATTCACCACCCTCTGGTTCAAGAAATTATTTCTCATCGCCGTTCTAAAGGGATATTCTAGTCTCCTAGTCCTAGAATCCCTCACTACTGGAAAGATCCTCTCCATTATAGACCTTTCAATACCCCCAATTCTTTTAATTACATAATCCCTTCTCATTGCTTTATTTCCTCTGGTTGCTATAAGTTTCCTATTTACAATACACCTACAACTTGAATTAGTTTTGATTTGTTTGGGGATGGGAGCCATAACTCATTTGTACACGCAAGAGATTCTGCAGATGCTGGAAACGCACAGTAAGGGTGTCAACCCAAAACGTTGACTGTTTATTCCTTTCAATAGATACTGCCTGACCTGCTGAGTTCCTTCAGCATTTTGTATATGCATAAATTTATACAAACCTTTGTGCACACTGAGCAAAAAGGAATGGAAAAAAAGAAATTTTAGATTGTGCCAGTTGCCCCTCAGCATCTTTTAATTCAGCCAAAGGGAAACATTACAGCAAAATATGAACATTGGATATTTAAAACAAAGGGGAAGTGATGTTTGAATTTAGTTTGCTTTGGTTTACAAGGGTGACACTATGTACAGGACTTTGGTTGTGATAGATGCATTCTGAATCACCCAGAACAGAAACTCTAAAGGCTTCATTGCCACTGCTCTCAAACCTGACAATTCGACCATCCAGGAGACACAAGAATCTGCAGATGCTGAAGTCTGCAGACTATCCCTTGGGGTTTCTGTCGAACCTATTCCAAACAGTTTGGATGCTTTAGACATCGCAATCACAAGGGAGTTAGCAAACAGACAACACCCCTAGCCAATTAGGACGAAAAATTCTGGTACTTCCTGAATCCCTTGGGTGTCAGAGGAGACCAGCATGGCAGACCATTGCACGTAGCACGGTAACCTATAAATTGTCAGCATTAGCTGCTAGCTCTCATTACTTCATCTTTGGCGAAAAATCGACAAGTATATTGTCATCCAGAATAACTGCTGAAATAGAGCTGAAGTGGCCTAGGAATAAAAGCTATTTTCTGAATATATTTATTTTGAGATACAGCACAGTAACAAGCCCTTCCAGCGCAATGAGGCCGTGCCCCCCCAATAACACCCTTGTGACCAATTAGCTTACTAACCCGGACGACTTTAGACTGTGGGAGGAAACAGGAGCAACCAAAAGAACCCCATGCAGTCAGGGCGAGAACGTGCAAACTCCTTATAGTCAGCAGCGGGAACTGAACCCAGATCGCTGGTGTTACACTACTGCACCACCCGAATTCTTCTGTTTTAAAGAAAAGGCAGGTGGGATGGTTTAAAGAAAGGAAGGTTTAAAGAAAACGTGAAGTTGGACCGAATTTGGAAGAAATATAAAGAATGGACATACACTCAGCAGTCACTTTATTAGGCACACCTGTACACGTGCTTGTTAATGCAAATATCTAAAAAGCCAATCATGATGGCTGATTAGATATTTGCAGAAGACCATGAGCATACACTCAGTGGCCACCTAATTAGGTATAGGAGGTATGTAATAAAGTGGCCACTGGGAGTGGGTCTTTAAAGCTGCAATGTTTCATTTGTTGTTATATTCTATTTAATATGTGTTGAATCCTGATGCTTTTACAATCCAACGGTTCTTCAGAAGTCAAGAATGAGCCAGAAATCCTGTTGCTTATGGCTGTTTTATTAAGTGCAAGGAAAGAGGAGAAGCATCAAGAAAAACCAAGGAATGGGGTGGCTAAGGAGCAGAGAGGCTTTCTCATACCAGATCAGAGATAGCTGTTCACCAATAGGTGAGGCCTCTATCAGTCAGGGTCAACCATGAATGTTGCATCCTACCTGTCTAGATATGCAGGCCTGGGCAATACGATATAGAACAAGCTGTTGCCCATGTAGCAAGCTCCCCTCTCCACACATCTGATGAGCCTCAAAGAATGGCAGAGGCCGATACAGTTTTGCACCAGTGGTGTTGCAGGGGTTGCCGATCAGTGCTGAACTCAACGTAGGACTATCTTAGGGACTCCAGCTCTGGATTGTTCCCTTGAGGTTTACTCCTGAAGCCTTCCCCAAAAATGGGTATAGCTGCAAGGCCGTGGAGGTTTGAGATCAGGGTTATCCTTCTTCTGGACGAACTGCAAACCACAGTTGACAAGTCCCATCTGCCCAAAGCGAATGGTTTTCAGGCACCAGTAACCTCCTCCTCCTCGCTCCTCCTCCTGTGAATAGGAACAATTCCACTGGGCTTAGTAGCTAAGCCGCATGTGAAGGCTAGGAGATGGACTTGGTTGAGGCACAAATACCATTGGGAGTATTTAATAGGTAGTGGGAGCTTGTCCCCATCACCACCCTGGCAATAACAACCTTAAGGAGCATTAACCAATAAAATAGCCAGAAGCAAGTAATGTGACATCTGCCATTGAAACCAAGATGTTCCTAGAAATTCACTGAGGCAACCGTACCATAATTACTGGGAAAATCACTGGGCAATCACATGTGCAGGATATAGGTGATTATATAAAAATACAAGCAAGCATAAGAAAGTTAAGCTGCAAGAAAATTAACAGTTCTATACCCCAATCCAATATGCTGGCATCTGTGTCAGTCGTACTGAGCAAAGCTGAGTTTTCCAAGAGCTGCTTGGCCCCTGGGAGGGAGAACATCCATGCTGCTCTCAGGGTTGGGACTCCATTAATTACAGCTATGAAAATCTCTTCTTGAAAATGCAAGTAAGTGAATTTGAACTTTCATGTGATGGATAATGCAGTGAATATGAAGCAAGTGCCATCTTGTTGTTTTACACGATGCGTTAGTGAACAGACATGGGGAAGATCTGAGGGAGACAGCACCCTGCCATCTAGGTCATGCCCTCTTCTCATGGCTGCCATCAGGCAGGAGATCCAGGAGTCTAAAAGCCCACACCTCTATCTTCTTCCCCACCAGAACCAACCTGAGGTTGGTTTCAGGTTGGTTCAACCAACCTGAAAAATCTTAATGCCATATTGGACTACATTTCTTTTACACAAGAGATTCTGGAGGTCCTGGAAATCTTGAAATCACAAAATGCTGAAGGAACTCAGCAGGTCAGGCAGCATCTGAGGAGGAGAATAAACAACTGATGTTTCAGACTAAGACCCTTCATCACATAGATACATCTGTCGTCATGGCAGCCATTGCTGGGGTGAAGATCCCAACTGAAGCGTTGAGTCTGATTTAAGCACCAAGCCATATTAAAAAGATTAAAGCTTTGAGGCTGCAGATGGTGGTCGAAAGGATGCTCAGCTCACTTCTCTGTGTCAGCCATGATCCCCCAGTTGAGCCTATCGCGTCTGCCTGGGTTTGACTCATCTCCCTCTCTTCTCATTGCTGCCATCGGACGGGGGTAGGGTGCAGGAGTTCTGGGTCCACACCGCCAAGTTCAGGAGTAGTTTTTGCTGCAGCTGTCAGGCTCCTGGACTAGCTTCATTCACCTCAGCGCTGAACTGGTTCCGTGGCTGTGGACTCACTTTTGGTGGCTCAGCCGTTCATGTTCACGTGTTATTTGTTTACCTTTTATTGTTTGCATGATTCATTCTTTTTCACACATTGGGAAATGTGACCAATGTTGGTCTTTCTGTGTGATGTTCCTTTGCTTTATGGCTGCGTGCAAGGAGATGACTTTGATAATAAATTTGAACTTTAGTACTTTCCCATTCCCATTCTGACACATCGGTCAATGGCCCCCTCCCTGCTATGACAAAGCCATTCAGAGATTGATAGAGCAACACCTCATATTCTGTCTGGTTAGTCTCCAACCTGGTGGCATGAACATTAATTTCTCTAACCTGCTGCTGAAAGAAAGCTGATGTATATGTAGGCATAGGTGGTGGGGTGGAGATATGTCTCTACCAAAGGAGGTGTAAGGTGCTCCTTCCCTCCACTGGCCTGCAGATCACCTTTGGGCAATGTGTAGCACCTCCTTATCTCCTCTGATCAGGATCATGTAAAGCCATAGGATCAGGTGTTGGATGGTCGTACAAGTAGCTAATGCATGTCACAAGTCCTGGTTATGTGACCACTGACGCCAGGCAGACAATCTCTGAAGAGTATTGATAATGTCTGGGTCACCCGCCTTATAAAGACACTGCCCAGAAGAAGATAATGGCAAACCACTTCTTTTTTTAAAAATATTTATTTATTAAATTTTAGAAAATTACAAAGAATAAATGTGATGATAAAATAGTGAGAAAAATAAAATTTAACCCTCCCCCCTCCCCTTAACCCTTATCTAAAGAAAGAAAAAAAAGAAAGAAAGATTGCCTGGATATCGGAGGATCCCCACATGCTCCATGGAGTTCAAAATAATTTTAATATTTATTTTTACTTTCCCCAATTACTTTATAATTTTATCTTCAAAGGACCTATGTATTTAATCCTATCTTTTGTAAGCATGGGAGCCAAATTTTCAAAAATATATCATATTCATTTCTTAGATTGTATGTAATTTTTTTCAAGTGGAATACAACTATGTATTTCATTATTCCAACGATCCATAGTTAAATATAAATCAGATTTCCAAGTAACTGCGATAACTTTTTTGGCTACTGCCAATGCAATTTTTATAAATTTTTTCTGATACTTATTCAATTTAAGTTTCGGTATTGTCCCTTCAATGTCTCCTAATAAAAATAATACTGGACTATGTGGGAGTTGTACTCCAGTAATTTGTTCCAATAAAAGTCTTAGATTTATCCAAAATGGTTGAATTTTAAAACAAGACCAAGTAGAATGTAAAAAAGTACCAATTTCTTGATTACATCGAAAACATTGGTCAGACATATTTGAATTTAATCTATTTATTTTCTGTGGTGTTATATATAATTGATGTAAAAAATTATATTGTATTAATCTAAGTCGAACATTTATTGTATTTCTCATACTATCAGAACATAATCTTGACCAGTTTTTTCCATCAATTTTAACATTCAAATCAGATTCCCATTTTTGTCTTGATTTATGAATTCCTGATAGCAAACCACTTCTGTAGAAAAATTTGCCAATAACAATGATGGTCTTGGAAAGATCATGATCACCCAATCTTACAACACAGTACATAGTGAATGAACGATATGTATGCCCGTGGCAACAATAAAGTTGAATTTGTAATTTGTCACAATGGGGCATCTTAAAGATGTCAGAAGTGTAACACAACTACAAATCTTTCACTTCGTGTGCATATCCAATTGCCATATAATGAAATTTTTGTCTCTTATCTTTTTGCCTTCCTTAGATATGTTACTCAAAGTCACAGGAGATTCTGCAGGTGCTGGAAAACTTAAGCAATGCACACAGAATGAAGCAATGAAGGATAGCTACAGTTGTTTCACTGTTCAAAGTTCAAAATAAATCTATTATTAAAGTCATTATCTTCTTGCAGGCATTCTCAGCAGAACAAAGAAATAGAATAGAGTCAATGATTCTTTTGTATTGTACTGCAAGGTGCTTCTACTGGTGTGAGTGGGGGTGGAGGGGTGGGTCAATGTTTTGCTGCTGTTTGTGGAAAGGGAGGGGGGCTTCAGGGCTTCAATGCTTCTATCATTCTATGGGGTTTCTTTGTTTTGTGGATGTCTGTGAAGAGTACAAATTTTAGGTACTGTATACATATTCTGATATTAAATGTAGTTTGAAACTTTGAACAACTACTCATAAAACTTATTTGTTCTCAAAGAATAAGCCAGGAAATTATAACCAGTGAACCTGACATCAGTAGTGGGTAAATTATTGTAAGGTATTCTAAGGGGCAGGATATATAAGTACTTGGATAGACCAGGAACTGATTAGGGATAGTCAACATGGCAGGTCAGGTCTAACCAATCTTAGAGAACCTTTCAAGGGGGTTACCAGGAAATTTGATGAAGGAAAGGCAGTGGATGTGTATATGGACTTTAGTAAGACCTTTGACAAAGTCAAGCATGGGAGGCTGGTCAAGAAAGTTCAGTGCTTGACATTCAGATTGAGTTAGTAAACAGGGTTCAACATTGGCTTTGACGGAGAAGTTACAGAGTGGTAGGAAATGGTTGCCTCTCTGACTGGATGTTGTTGGAAAACAACAAATCATACTTATAAGAGTGAACATGTTGATTGCCTTCTGAACAGTCTATTTTTGTGAAAAAAAAACCCAGTCAAGTCAGAAATCAATTGCAGTTTAAATGACAAAAGAAATAATTGACACACTCACTTTACAATTCAAAGGAAGGGAATAGGTTAGGAAGTGATTATCAACAAGCCATTGTTGGGGTGAGGTGTGAAGAGAGAATCACTGTCTACAGATGGGGTGACAATGATCTAGAGATGTTTCTTTGTGGATTATTTGGAACTGTGCAGACAAGGATTGTCTGGCAGATTATGATGGGAAAGGGGTTTGAAAAGGCTGAAAGGTATAGCGAGAGATGGTAATTATAGCTCATATTGACAGACTTAATAAATGGTCAATTTTCCAAGCTCATGGTTTAGCTGCATACTGTATATCACAGCCTTTAATGAGAAGAAAAGCTGACTAAACTGTAAAGCAGAATCATAGTTAATTGTCTATATAGACTCGTATTACCTAATCCTACCTTTGAATCTTTACTTGTCCATAACAGGCCAGATTTCACAGTTGCCAACAATATAATTCCAATTCCCATTTCCATTCCACGTTTGCCTCTCTTCCTTCCCTTTCTCCCAAGATCCACTCTCCTCTCCTACCAGATTCCTTCTTCTTCGGCCCTTTACCTTTTCTACCTATCACTTCCCTTCTCACTTCATTCTTCATTCCCCATCCACCCACTTTCCCCCTCATCTCATTTCACCTATCTTGTGCTCCTTCCCCTCACCCCACCTGCTTATTCTGACACCTTCCTCCTTCCTATCCCATCCTAAATAAGGATCTGGGCTCAAAACATCAACTCATTATTTCTTTCTATAGATGCTGCCTGACCTACTGAGTTCCTCCAGCATTTTGAGTGTGAATCCTTACCTGAACCATTCACTGACCTAAGACACAGGAGAAATCTTATGATAATATAATTTCAATTTCAGATCGTGTCTGAATATCAGAGTACCTCCCCTCTATCCATCTGATGTCTCAACCTAAAATGTTGATTTTTGATTTTCCTCTATAGATGCTGCCTGACTTGCAGAGTTCCTTCAACATTTTGTGTGTTGATCCACATTCCACTATCTGCAGTCTCTTGTGCTTCCATGGAAGTCAGAGGGCAAGGAGACTACCTACTGACCTCACAGTTATAGACCATACCCTCCAGGAACTGTACCTAAGTATTTCTTAATCTTTGGGCCAAGGTGAGCATTCTTTGACCACAGAGTATTGAAAGATATGGCGACGTTGCTGGGTTCTAGCGAAATCTGTCAGGGCCTTGGTGAAGAAAACTCCATCATGACACCTGTAATCAGAGGATAAGACTGTAAGACCATAAGACAAAGGAGCAGAATAAGGCCCTTTGGTCCATCAAGTCTGTTCTAGCATTCCATCATGGCTGATTTATTTTCTCTCTCAACCCCATTCTCCTACCTTCTCCCTGTAACCTTTGACAGATTTCCTAATCAGAAAGCTATCATCTTCTGCTTTAAATACACCCAATGACTTGGCCTCCACATCTGTCTGTGGCGATGAACTCACCACGTTCTAGCTAAGGAAGTTCCTGCTCATCTCCATTCTAAAGGGACATACTCATATTCTAAGGCTGTTCTCTCTAGTCCTAGACTCCCCATAGGATACATCCTCTCCATGTCCACTTTATCTAGGTCATTCAATAAGAGGGAGAACGGTGTTTGTAACAAGATCCAGATTCATATTTATTAATCACATGTACGTGGAGACATACAGTGAAATACACAATTTGCATTTACAACCAAAAGACTAGATGTGAGGAGTGAAGGGTTGGAATGGAAATGGATTAGGGAAGATGGTAGCAGACTCAGTGAGGGAATTAGTAAGAGAGAAATTACAGAATATTTCATGATGCCAAGGAAAAATGAATTATTTCTAAGCTCATTGTTGCAGGGAAGGATGGAAGGAGATTAGAAAAAGTAGTTAGTCATGAAGAAAGACAACGGAAGCTTCAAGATGACAAACTTTGCAGATGCTGGAAATCACAAAATGCTGGAGGATCAGGAATGGGAATGGTGGTGGTGGGGGGGTGGGGGGGGGGGGGATTGCAATTACCGGAATCCAACATTGTTTTTTGTGTGTTGTCAGAGAAGGACAGTTCTTGGCATCGATTTATCAGCGATTGACATGCAGTGACTGGAATGTAGATCAGTACCACACAGGAACAGACCCTTTGGCCTGCGATATCAATGGCGAACATTAACCGTTAAATCTACACCTCTCAGACATTTATAAACCTCAATCAGGTCTCTCCTCAGCCTCTGACACTCCAAAGTAAACAACCCAAGTCTGTCTAACACTCCTTGTAGCTAATATTCTCAACTCCTGTCAGCATCTTGACAAACATCTGCTGCATCTTCTCCAAAGCCTCCGCATTCCTCCCATAATGTGGTGACCAGAGGATGGTAGGGACAGGAGATGGCTATGACAATTGAGTTAAGGGAGCTATATGGATGGGGAGATTGTGGAAGGATGAGGGAAGTGAAAACCGCGGAGAAGCAGGAAGAGTTCAGATGAAGGCTGAAGTCATTGAGGATGAATCAGAATCAGGTTTTGTGAAATTTGTTAACTTAGTGGCAGCAGTACAATGAAATAGACAATAATAGAGAGGGAAAAATGAATCACTTACAGTCAGTATATATGTATATTAAAAAGTTAAATTAAAAATAGTGCAAACCAGAAAATAATACAAAAACAAAAATAAGTGAGAATTTACTCAATGAAATGTAGATTGAGGTTCAATTCCCTCTGCTGTCTGTAAGGACTTTGTATGCTCTCCCCAGGATGACATGGGTTTCCTCAGGCTGCTCCAGTTTCCTTCAACATTCCAAAGACGTGCATGTTAGGGTGGTAAATTGTGGATATGCTATGTTGGCTCTGGAAGCACGGTGACACTTGTGGGCTGCCCCCAGCATAATCCTTAGATTGAGTTGGTCATGAACACAAAATGACAGATTTGACAGTAAATTTCAATGTACATGTGACAATTAAAGCTAATCTTGAAACTTCCATCAGGTCTCTTTTCAGCCTCTGATGCTCCAAGGAAACCAACCCAAGTTTGTCCTGCTCCCCTCGTAGCTAAAACTCTCCATTTCTGGCTGCATCCTGCTAAACCTCTTCTGCATTCTCTCCAAAGTCTCCATCTCCTTCGTGTAATGATGCAGTGACTAGAAGTTGATAAGGACAGCAAGACGGTGGTGACAATTGGGTTAGGGAAGCTATACAGAGAGAGAGATTGTGGATGGATTGAGGGAAGTGAACTCAGAGGAAAAGAAGCAGGAAGAGTTCAGATGGAGGCTGAAGTCATTGAGGATGAGACTCTTCTCAATGAAGAGTCTACAGAAAAGCAGTGAAGACATCTTGGTGAGAAAGCATTTATCATTCGTTTATCATGAGATGTAGTAGCAGAGGAAGAACTTTGTGAAGCATGGTACTACTTGGAGATACGATCATCACCAGCATCATAACAGACTGGGGGGAAGTCAACTACCCATTAATAAATTGCAGCAAATGGCTTTACACCACACCCACCACAAAAGCTCAGAGGGTGACAAGGGTCACATTCAAGTGGAGAGAGATACAGCAAGGGGTAATGATGGTTGACCCTCTTGGAGGGGATCCGGGCTGGAGAGACTGGGATGGATGGCTCTCAGCAAAGATGCTGAATGTGAGAGTCCGTGAGAGAAGAGGTGGGGGCAGTCGCAATTACTTCTCACTTGGAAGCAGGAATAAATGCCCCAGTTGATGGCACAGGGGGAGTCGGTAGGAGAGGCGAGAGAGTCTGTGGAGTAATGAGGAGGAAGGACTGGAAATGGAAATGACTTATTCTGAATTTCAACCAAAAAAGAACTGGACAGAAGCAGACTTGGGGAGGAATATTACACAGGGCCAACCAAGCAGAAATGATGGATCTCTTTTCCTTCTCCTTCCTGTCAGTGCAGTTCCTTTGCCAATAACGTGGCAGCTTGGGCAATAGTTTCCCCCATGAGCTCCTTGGCTGAGTGTGAGGTTTGATTCCTCCTTGGGTAAAGCACACAACTTCACAAGGTGGTTGGGCCCTCTCGAGAGAGCTTGGCTTGCTATGGCAGCTGCATCAATGGACTTGACTAGCTGCCAGGCCCGAGATATAGATACACGACCATCTGGTGTGGGAAATCAAATGACCCACTTCATACCCACTTCTTCTTCCTCACTCTTTCTCGCACAAATTCTTTTTTGGATCACTATTTGCGACATCAGTGCCTTCCATTGCAGGGAATCACACACTGAACATCAGACAGTATTTGAAATTCTGATGAAGGGTCTCGGCCCAAAACGTCGACTGATTACTCTTTTCCATAGGTGCTGTCTGGCTTGTTGAGTTCTTCCAGCATGCAGCTTTGATTTCCAGCATCTGCAGGTTTTCTCTTGTTTGGAATTGTGAGCAGTTTACTCATTGGAGTATGGAAGAATAAGGTAGAGCTTATTGAATATTGAAAGACCTAGACAGAGTGGACACGGAGAGGATACTTCCAATTGTTGGAGAGTCAAGGACTCGAGGGCACAGCCTCAGAACAGAGAGTTGTCCCTTTAGGTCAGTGAGAAGGAAAAATTTCTTTAGATGAGGAGGTGATGAATCTGTGGAATTCATTGCCACAGACAGCTGTGGAGGCCAAATCATTGGGTACGTTTAAAGCTGATGTTGTTAGGTTTTTAATTAGTAAGAGCATCAAGGAGAGAAAGCAGGAAAGTGGAGTTGAGGGGGAGAATAAATCAGCCATGATGGAATGGCGGAGCAGACTCGATAGGTGGAATGACCTAATTCTGTTCTTATGTCTTCTGGTCTAACACTCTAAGTGGTCGCTGTGGTGAGTTCTAGTTGAAATCATCCAGATTATAGAATCAATAATACTTACAGTTAAAGGTCAGTTTGTATGGGGCCTGCAACAAGACTGACACATTCTGTAATCATAGAGTCAGAAGATCATACAACACAGAACAAGCCCTTCGGCACAATGTCTCCACGACGACCTTTCTCACCATTTACACTAATCTCATTTGTCCAATTAAGACCCTGCCCTTCTATGCCTTGTCTACTTACAGTAAGTGTCTGTCTGAAAACCTCTGAAACATAGTCAGTGTATCTGATTCCGTTGACTGCTCGGGGGGGGGGGGGGGGGGGGGGTGTGTGTGTGTGTGTGTGTGTGTGTGTGTGTGTGTGTGTGTGTGTGTGTGTGTGTGTGTGTGTGTGTGTGTGTGTGTGTGTGTGTGTGTGTGTGTGTGTGTGTGTGTGTGTGTGTGTGAGAGAGAGAGAAAAGACAGTCAGACAGGCAAAAGAAGGGGAGAGGGAGAGCAAGAAGGAGAGAAAAGGATAGCTAGAGGGGAGAGAGAAGGGGAGAGGGAGAGAGAGAAAGGGAGTGAGGAGGGAGAGACAGACAGATGGATAGGAGGGGGAGAGGGAGAGGAGGGATAGAGAGAGAGGAGCAGGGAGAGCAAGAGGGAGACAGACTGATAGAGCTATAGAGAGAGAGTGTGAGGAGGAGAGGGGGATATTGACAATGAGATGGAAAGAGAGAGGGAGAGAGTGAGAAGGGGTGGGGAGAGCAAAAGGGAGACAGGCTAATAGAGCGAGAGTGTGAGGAGGAGAGGGGGAGAGATAGAGAGACAGAGAGAGGGAAAGAGGGGGTGAGCAAGGAGAGGGAGAACGAGAGAGGGAGTGAGGGAAGAGAGACAGATACACAGAAGGATGGGAGAGAGAGGGAGAACAAAAAGGAGAGAGAGGGGGATATAGAAAAAGAGGGAGAGAGAAAGAGAGGAGGAGCAAGGGGGGAAGAAAGGGGATGAGAGTGTTAGATAGAGAGTGATAGAGAGAAGGAGAGAGAATGGGAGGAGATAGAGAAGGACAGGTAGAGGGAGAGAGAGATTGGAGAGTACAGAAGAAAGAAAAGAGGGACAGACAGAGAGAGGAGAGAGGGAGAGAGGTAGACAGATAGAGAGAGAGGGATGTATAGATAGAGGGAGGGGGTAGAGAGAGAAGGGGGATAGAGGGAGTGAGGGGAGGGAGCCAGACAGATAGACAGAAGGAGGAAGAGAGAGAGAGAGAGAGAGATAGAGATAAAAGAAAGGAATAGATAGAGTGAGGGAGAGAGGGAGGGGATAGAGAGAGAGGGACAGGTGGGACAGAGAGAGAGAGATGGAGTAGGGAGAGCAAGAGAAAGATAGATTGATAGAGAGTGAGGAGGAGAGAGAGGGGGAGCAAGGAAAAGAGAGAAGAAAGAAAGCAAGAGAGGGAGGGAGTGAGGGGGTGTAGAGAAAGAGGTATAGAGAGAGAGTGGGAGAGAAGTGGGTGAAGAGAGGGGAGAGAGAGGTGGGAAGAGACAGAGAGCAGAAAGGAGATTATAGAGAGGGAGGGGAGGGAGAAGGGGAGAGAACAGAGAGAGAGAGAAGTGTGAGAAGTGCATGTGGTGAGGGACAGACAGACAGAGCAGGAGGGGAGAGAGGGAGAGAGTGTGGCAAAAATAGAGAGAAAGAGGGAGAAAGAGAGGAGAGAGAGAGAGGCTTAAGAGAGGGGGAGAGGAGGAGGAGAGAGCGGGAAAGGGGAAATGAGGGGGAGAGGGACAGAGAGGGGTAGTGCGAGGAGGGGAGAGTGGGGAGAGAGAGACTGAGGTTCCAATAATTACAATTAAAGGTTAATCTGTGTAGGGTCCAGAAGACAGAGGCACTATTAAAATAGTTTAAAATGTTTTATATCATACACTTTTGTGATTTCACATGTAATTTTATGTCATATGATTTGTAGTGCTTGTTTTTACATTATTTGATTCTTTGTGTTTGGTTGTGTTTTAAAAGAACTCAGGGTTGTGGGACACAGAACAGTCCAGCACATTATGGCCCTTCAGCCCATATTATTGTCCTGACCTATGTAAACCTACCCCATGAGAAATCAAACCTTTCCCTCCTTCCCAACTCATAACCCTCTATTTCTCCTACATCCATGTTCCTATCGAACATAGAACAGTACAGCACAGGAACAGACCCTTCGGCCTACAGTGTTGTGCTAAATCCAAATCCAAATTAAGATAGTAATCGAATGGCCAACTAATCTTTTTCCCCTACATAATGTCTATATCCTTCCATTTTCCTCACATTCATGTGCCTAATGACCTTTCAAATCTACTCTTCAGCTTTTTTTCTCCAGTCCTACCAAAGGGTTTTGGCCCGCAACTTTGACTGGACTTCTTTCCATTGATGCTGTCTGGCTTGCTGAGTTCCTCCAGCATTTTGTGTGTGTTGCTCAGATTTCCAGAATCTGCAGATGTTCTCTTATTTGTTATTTCCAGTATTTTCTGTTTTTATTTCAGATTTCCAGCTTCTACAGAACTCTTGATTTTCACAGGCACGCATGGCATTAATGATGGGAAACATAAATATTTTGGCGGCTTGAGGGCAGAAGGAATAGATTACAGAGATGGAGGAGGCAAATGTGCATGCAAGGTTCTTGAGGAAGTTATTTGCCTGTAGCCTCTCCACCCCAGTCCATTCTGACTGGTATTTATGATCTTTAGCAACAAAAACAACAAATTCTATTGATATAGTGCCTTTTAGCATGGTCCAACATCCCTAAGAGCTTTACAAAGACATCAGAGAACAAGGTTTGGCTGCAAGCCATCTTTTGGTAGTTTATGAAAATGCTTGTAACTTAAGGATTATTTTGAAGGAAAGACAGAAAAAGAAATGGAAATGTTTACAGAAGGAAATTCCAGAACTTAGAGCCATTGAAACTGAAGGCATCCCCACCAGTAGCACTCAGGAGTTCAAACGTGCAGAAGAGGAGAGATTGCAAATGGTTCTTGCACTGAAGTAGATTTCAGATTGTAGTTAATTCATTGTCACATACACCAGGGTCACATATCACCTCCCACTGGTGCCCCTCTTCTTTTCCTTTCTCCCACTGTCTACTCTCCTTCCGAGCAGATTCCCTTTTGTCAGCGCTTTATCTTTTCCACCTGCCCACTGCTGAGTTCCTCCAGCATTTTGTGTGTGTTACCCAGGGTGCAATGAAATTCCTTACATGCATGGAGTTCACAGAGCTAACAATGTACAGGCAACTAATAAATGCAATGTCGGCTGCAAACAATAGTAGGCTGCAAATCAAACAACCCTGTTGGTATGAAACTCAGAGTGAACCCCTGGCTGGGTATTCCACACATCTGCCACTCTCCGTGTAAACAAAACTTACCTTTGTCATAAACTCCCTATATTTTCCTCCAATCACCTTAAAATCACATCCTTTCGTATCAGCCATTTCTGCCCTGCGAAAAAGTCTTGGGCTGTCTACTCTGTCTGTGCCTCTTTCATCTTGTACACCAATATCAAGTCACCTCTCATCCTCCTTTTCTCCAAACAGAAAATCCTGAGCTTGTTCAAACTATCCTTGGATCTCCAGTCCAGGCAGCGCCCTGGTGAATCTCCTCTGCACCATCTCTAAAGTTTCCACATCCTTCCTACAATGAGGCGACTAGAACTCAGAAGGGGTTTAGCAGCATGCTGCCTGGATTAGAGCGGTGACCTATAAGGAGGGCCTGGACAAATTTAGACTGCAGTCTCTGGAGCATTGGAGGCTGAGACGAGAATGACAGAAACTTACAAAATCAAGATAGGGTAGATAGGATCTTCAGAAACGGTAGAAATGTAGAATTCAAGAATCAAGGTTGTTTAATGTCATTTCCAGTATACAAGTGAAAATAATTGTTACTCCAGATCCAATGCAACACAAAAAATGAACACAATAACATAAAGAACACAATAATAAAACCACACAATAAATATAAATATATAATACATAGATTGACTGTATGTCCATAAAGTGACACTAGGCACAGGAATGTCTGTACAATAAGGTGACATCAAGAAATGCAAGTCTATCTTACTAGTGAGTTGTTGGATAGCAGAAAAGCTCTGTAGCATGGGCTTATTGTGTCCTTGTCATCGCCTGCTTAAACCACCCAGGGGAGACACCGTCGGAAGCAGTGCGCAAGGAAACACAAGCACAAAAAGCATGCTGGTAGTCCTTTAGTCCTAAAGGCAAAACCCTCCAGGTCAGCTCTCCCGTTCATTCTGCTTTCAAATGCCAGAAATTTAACTAGGTTACCTGCGTCCGAGACTGAGTCGGTGTGATATGAAGGACTGCTGTGTGCTCATCCAGACGGAAACATGGCTGCAGGATACCACCCCTGAAGTGGCTACCCAACTGGAAGGTTTCACCTTTTTTCATCCTGACAGAATTCCCGCCAACCCCAGAAATTAATGAATTGTCAACGTCGGACGATCAACGTCAGTGGGGGTGCATAGAAAGAGCTACCTTTTCATCAGGACCATGATTGAGATTTAACAGGCAGTGCTTCGTGGCAGCTTCTCTGCGATAAGGAACGACCAATCAGCAAGAGGGATTGATTAGAATGGGGCAATAATAATACCTCAAGTGCAAGTGGAGCGGCCATTCTTTTGAGAGTGCCAGTTTTAGAGTGGCTTTGGCTCATCAGGGTTGACCTTGGTAAAGTATTTGGCAAATTTCTCTCTTGCCATTCTTATTTGTTCATTAGGACATGGTTGTTTAGTGAGAAAGGCTCCAGGGGCAGTTTTTGTTCTGTGTATGGGTGTGGAAAGTCTGGGAGGCCTCTGGTCTCTCAGATAAATGCATCTGCACTAGGTGCACTGACCTGCAACTCATGAGGAAACGTATCAAGGAACTGCAGCTGCAACTCGATGGCCCTCGACTCATACGGGAGAATGATGAGGTGACAGACAGGAGCTAAAGGGAGATAGTTACCCCTAGACTGCAGGAGACAGGCAACTGAGTGACTTCAGGGGAAGGAGGGGTACATTTGTGGCCATTCCCCTTGATAATAAGTAAACACGTTTAGATACTAATAAGGGGGTTGACCTACCGGGAGGAGCCACAGTGACAGGATCTCTGGCACTGAGTCTGGTGTTGTGGCTCAGAAGAGCAGGGAGGTGAAGAGGGCTGCAGAGTTGATAGGAGATTCTATAGTCAGAGGAACAGAGACGAGATTCTGTGGGTGCAATAGAGGCACCCGGATGGACTGTTGCCTCCCTGATGCCAGGATCGGGGGTATCTTGGGTTGGGTTTCAAGGGTGATGGTGAGCAGCCTGAAGTCTTGGTGCCACTGACACAGGTAGACGAGGTGAGGAGGTCCTGAAGACAGATGTAAAACAGGAGCTCCAGTGGAGTAATCTCTGGATTGCTGCTTGTGCCATGTGCAGTGAGGGTAAGATTTGGCAGGTGAATGCGTGGCTGAGGAACTGGTACCGGGGCAGGGGTTCAGATTTAAGGATCATTGGGATGTTTTTTTGAGACAGGTATGACCTGTGCAAAAGGGATGGGTTACGCCTGAACCCAAGGGGGTCAAATATCCTTGAGGGCAGGTTGACTAGAAATTTGGCAGGGGGTTGGGAACCAGAGTGATAATGCTGAGGATGAGGCAGGTGGTTTGTTCAATTCACACTGCAATACAAGAGAGAGAAGCATAACCCGCATGGATCTGTGTCACAGTGGAATAAAGGGAATTACAGAGGCATGAGAGAGGGGCTTGCCCAGCTGGATTGGAGGATACTAGCGAGGATGATGGAACAGCAGAGATGATGAAGTTTCTGGGAATAGTTCACAAGGTGCAGGATAGATATGTCCCACAGAGGAGGAAGTTCTCAAATGGCAGGGGTAGGCAACCATGGCTGACAAGGGAAGTTAAGGACTGCATAAAAGCCAAGGAAAGGGCATATAAGGTAGCAAAAGTGAGTGGGAATTTGGATGATTGGAAAGCTTTTAAAATCTAACAAAAGGCAACTAAAAAAGCTATAAGAAAGGAAAAGATGAAATATGAGGACGGACGAGCTAATAATATAAAACAGGGTACTAAAAGTGTTTTCTGTTCTATAAAGAGTAAAAGAGAGATGGGAGTTGATATTGGACCACAGCAAAATAAGGCTGAGCCTGTACTCACTGGAATTTAGAAGAATGCAGGGGGATCTCAATGAAACCTACTGAATGTTGAAAGGACTAGATAGGGTGGATGTGGAGAGGATGTTTCCTATGGTGGGGGTATCCAGAACTAGAGGGCACAGCCTCAAAATTGAGGGGCGACTCTTTAGAACAGAGGTAAGGAGGAATTTTTTTTTTACCAGTGAGTAGTAAATCTGTGGAATGCTTTACCACAGATTGTGGTGGAGGCCAAGTCCGTGCATATATTTAAGGCAAAAGTTGATCATTTCCTGATCAGTCAGGGCATCAAAGGATATGGCAAGAAGGCAGGTGTATGAGTTTGGGTGGGATCCGGGATCAGCCATGATGGAATGGCGGAGCAGACTTGATGGGCTGAATGGCCTAATTCTGCTCCTATGTCTTATGGTCTTATGGTTTACAAACAAAGGCAATGTGTAGTGAGACTTCTAGGAAGGAGAGGCTGATTATAGGGCAAAATTGCAGTCAGCAGGATGAGTTGCAACGTAAAAGGCAGAAAAAATTGAGAAGGGTGAATACAGGACTGAAGGTGTTATATTTGAATGGGCGCAGTATGCAGAATAAAGTAGGTGAACATGTAGTACAGTTACAGTTTGGCACATATGATATTGTAAGGATCACTGAATCATGGCTGAAAGAAGATTATAGCAGGGAGCTTAATGTCCAGGTATACAAATTATATCGAAAGGACAGGCAGGAAGGCAGCGGTGGTGGGATTGCTCTGTTGGTAAAAGATGAAATCACATCATTAGAAAGAGGAGACATAGGGATGGAAAGAGTTGAATCATTGTGGATAGAGCTAAGGAACTGCAAGGGTAGAAAGACACTGATGGAAGTTGTATACAGACCCTCAAACAGAAGTAAAGATGTGGTCTACAAATTACAACAAGAGATAGTAAGTGCATGCCAAAGGGGGCAATGTTGCAATCGTCATGGGGATCTCAAAATGCAGGTAGATTGGGAAAATCAGATTGGTGCTATATCCCAAGAGGGGAATTTTCTAGAACGTCTATGAGATAGTTTTTTTAAAGCAGCTTGTGGTTGAACCTATCAGGGGATCAGCTATTCTTGATTGGGTGTTGTGGAATGAATCAGAATTGATTAGAGAGCTTAAGGTAAAAAGAACCCTTAGGGGAATGTGATCATAATATGATTCCATTCACCCTGAAATTTGAGAAGGAGAAGCTAAAGTCAGATGTACAGTGGAGTAAAGGGAATTAAAGGGGCATTAGAGAGGAGATGGCCAGAATTGATTGGAAAAGAACACAGCAGCGAAGCAATGGCTGGAATTTCTGGAAGCAATTCAGAAGACACAAAGAGGAAGAAGGATTCTAAAGGCAAGATGACACAACCGTGGCTAACAAGCGAGGTCAAAGCCAACATAAAAGCCAGAGATGGCATATAATAGAGCAAAAATTAGTGGGAACTAGAGAATTGGTAAGCTTTTAAAAGTGAACCACAGAAGGCAACTAAAAAAGTAATTAAGAGGGTAAAGATGAAATATAACAGTAACCTAGCCAATAATATTAAAGAGCATACCTGAAGTTTCTTCAGATACATAAAGTGTAAAGGAGAGGCGAGAGAGGATAATGGACTGCTGGAAAACAATGCTGGAGAGGCAAAAATAGGGGATAGGGAAACGGGGGATGAACAGAATAGGTATTTTGCATCAGTCTTCAATGTGGAAAATACTAGCAGAATGGTGGAAGTTCCAGGTGTCAGAGGTCATGAAGTGTGCAAAGTTACCATAACTAGAGAGAAGGTCCTTGGGAAACAGAAAGGTCTGAATGTAGATAAATCTCCTGGACCACATAGTGTACACCCAACGATTCTGAAAGAGGTTGCTGAAGATACTGGTTTTGGAGGACTGGAAAATTACAAATGTCACTCCACTCTTCAAGAAGGAAGAGAGGCAGAAGAAAGGAAAATATAGGTCAGTTAGTCTGACCTCAGTGGTTGGGAAGATGTTGGAGTCAATCGGTAAGGATGAAATCCCAGGGTACTTGGAGGCATGTGACAAAATAGGCCATAGTCAGCATAGTTTCCTCAAGGGAAAATCTTGCCTGACAAATCTGTTGGAATTCTTTGAAGAAATAAAAAGCAGAATAAACAAAGGAGAATCGGTTGATGTTATGTTCTTGGACTTTCAGAAGGCCTTTGACAAGGTGCCACACGTGAAGCTGCCTAACAAGGTTTAAGCCCATGGCATTCATGGAAAGATTCTTGCATGGATAAAGCAGTGTCTGATTGGCAGCAGGCAAAGAGTGGGAATAAAGGGAACCTTTTCTGCTTGGCTGCCGGTGACTAGTGGTGCTCCACAAGGGCTTGTGTTGTGACCAATTCTTCTTACATTATATTACAATGATTTAGATGATGGAATTAATGGCTTTGTTGCAAAGTTTGCAGACAATACAAATGTAGGTGGAGAGGCAAGTAGTTTTGAGGAAGTAGAGAGGCTATAGAAGGATTTTGACAGATTAGCAAAATAAGCAAGGGAGTGCCAGATGGAATGCATTGTCGGGAAGTCTATGGTCATCTACTTTGGTAGAAGAAAGGAAAGGATTGACTACTTTCTAAATGGCAAGAAAGTAGAAAAAAATGAGGCACAAAGGGACTGGGGAGTGTTTGTGCAGGATTCTCTGAAGGTTAATTTGTAGGTTGAGTCTATGGTGAGGAAGACAAAAGCGATGGTAACACTTATTTCAATATAAAAGCAAGGACGTAATGTTGAGACTTTATAAAACACTGGTGAGGCCTCATTTGGAGTATAATGAGCAGTTTTAGGCCCCTTAGCTTAGAAAGGATGTGCTGAAACTGGAGAGGGTTCAAAGGAGGTTAACAAACATGATTCCAGGATCGAACGGCTTCTCACATGAAGAACGTTTGATGGGTCTAGGGCCGCATTCACTCAAATTTAGAAGAATGACGAGTGACCTAATTGATACCTCTTGAAATGTCTATGTTTCTTTCCCTCCATGTACATCGCCTGCCTTGCCGAGTTCCTCCAACATTTCCTGTGTGCTTCTCAAGATCACAGGCAATAGATTTGCATCCAGTTAAGCTTCAACACAAAGCTAAAATTATTGATATCATCTATGGTTGAATGGAGACTTTTAAAATTAAGTATCATTTCAGCTCTAATCTAAATTTAATGGAAAACTGAGCAGCTGAGGATTATGTGTGTGAGTAACCTATCAAAAGATATTATAAAGAGATAATGTGTTCTTTCCCTTCAATGAAGATTAGTTCCTTGTGTTACAAAATGTTCCAGCACAGATATTTCTAAAAAGCAACAATAATCAAAGAGGTGTTTAGTCCAGAGCTGCAAGTGGGTGGAACTCTTTCCTCTCAATCAGAAATTACGAGTCCCCATGTCAGATGCTGGGAGTCATATGCCTAGTCTGGTCTTGTACTACAGTAGTGAGGGCATGCCGGAGTAGTGTGGCAGAGAGGGCAATGCTTCATAGTGCCTGCCTGCAGAAGTTCGCTGATGACACGGCCATAGTGGGGTGTGTCAGGAATGGACAGGAGGAGGAGTATAGGAAACTGATACAGGACTTTGTGATATGGTGCAACTCAAACTACCTGCGTCTCAATATCACCAAGACCAAGGAGATGGTGGTGGACTTTAGGAGATCTAGGCCTCATATGGAGCCAGTGATCATTAATGGAGAATGTGTGGAGCAGGTTAAGACCTACAAGTATCTGGGAGTACAGTTAGACGAGAAGCTAGACTGGACTGCCAACACAGATGCCTTGTGCAGGAAGGCACAGAGTCGACTGTACTTCCTTAGAAGGTTGGCGTCATTCAATGTCTGTAGTGAGATGCTGAAGATGTTCTATAGGTCAGTTGTGGAGAGCGCCCTCTTCTTCGTGGTGGCGTGTTGGGGAGGAAGCATTAAGAAGAGGGACGCCTCACGTCTTAATAAGCTGGTAAGGAAGGCGGGCTCTGTCGTGGGCAAAGTACTGGAGAGTTTAACATCGGTAGCTGAGCGAAGGGCGCTGAGTAGGCTACGGTCAATTATGGAAAACTCTGAACATCCTCTACATAGCACCATCCAGAGACAGAGAAGCAGTTTCAGCGACAGGTTACTATCGATGCAATGCTCCTAAGACAGGATGAAGAGGTCAATACTCCCCAATGCCATTAGGCTTTACAATTCAACCGCCAGGACTTAAGAACTTTTTAAAAGCTATTATTAATGCTTTTTGAGATAGTGATTTAGATGCATATCATATTTTTTACTGAGTTAAGTATTGTATGTAATTAGTTTTGCTACAACAAGTGTATGGGACATTGGAAAAAAAAGTTGAATTTCCCCATGGGGATGAATAAAGTATCTATCTATCTATCTATCTATTGGGGTTCAATTCCTGCCGCAATCTGTAGGAAGTTTATTCATTCTCCTCGCAATCGTGAGAGTTGCCTCCAGGTCAAAGAGTCAGAGAGCACTGCAGCACAGAAAAAGGCCATTCAGTCCATTTGGCCCATCCAATCCATGCTGAACTGCTATTCTGCCTTGCCTCATTGACCTGCAAGTGCTTGGACGATGTAGCCCTTTATTCCCTTCTCACCCATGTTCTTACCCAAAGTGTTGTTAAGTGCTGAAATCGATCCGTCATCCACCAGTTCCACTGGCAGCTCAGTCCACGCTTGCACCACCCTCTGAGTGAAGATGTTTCCCCTCAGGTTCCCCTTAACTATTTCACCTTTCACCCTTAACCTAGTTTAGTCTCACCCAACCTCAGTGGAAAAAAAGGCTGCATGCATTTACCCTATCTGTACCCTCATAATTTTGAATACCTTTAACAGGTTAGGACTTTATTCCCTGGACCATAGGAGAATGAGATATACCTTGTACAGTAGTTACAAAACTGTGCACTTTTGAAGTATTTTATTGGGAGATGAGGTGGAGTACAGGGCTACGGTGGGAAACTTTGTCACATGGTACGAGCAGAATCATCTGCAGCTTAATGTGAAAAAGACTAAGGAGCTGGTGGTGGACCCGAGGAGGGCTAAGGCACCAGTGATCCCTGTTTCCATCCAAGGGGTCAGTGTGGACATGGTGGAGGATTACAAATACCTGGGGATACGAATTGACAATAAACTGGACTGGTCAAAGAACACTGAGGCTGTCTACAAGAAGGGTCAGAGCTGCCTCTATCTCCTGAGGAGACTGAGGTCCTTTAACATCTGTCGGACGATGCTGAGGATGTTCTACGAGGCTGTGGTGGCCAGTGCTGTCATGTTTGCTGTTGTGTGCTGGGGCAGCAGGCTGAGGGTAGCAGACACCAACAGAATCAACAAACTCATTTGTAAGGCCAGTGATGTTGTT
The DNA here is from genome assembly GCF_048418815.1 of Hemitrygon akajei. NCBI lineage: Eukaryota > Metazoa > Chordata > Chondrichthyes > Myliobatiformes > Dasyatidae > Hemitrygon > Hemitrygon akajei. The sequence goes on from NC_133129.1 coordinate 176,957,160, forward strand.
GGGGTGGAACTGGACTCTCTGACGGTGGTGTCTGAAAAGAGGATGCTGTCCAAGTTGCATGTCATCTTGGACAATGACTCCCATCCACTCCATAATGTACTGGTTAGGCACAGGAGTACATTCAACCAGAGACTCATTCCACCGAGATGTAACACTGAGTGTCATAGGAAGTCATTTCTACCTGTGGCCATCAAACTTTATAACTCCTCCCTCGGAGTGTCAGACACCCTGAGCTAATAGGCTGGTTCTGGACTTATTTCCACTTGGCATGATGAACTTATTGTTATTTAATTATTTATAGTTTTATATTCCTATATTTCTACACTATTCTTGGTTGGTGCAGCTGTAACAAAACCCGATTTCCCTCGGGATCAATAAAGTATGTCTGTCTGTCTGTCTGTCTGTCTCTGGTAACGATATGGGAAAAGAGGAATTGAAAGTTGCATAGTGAGTTAATGGACCAGTGGGGAAATCACAAAATCATGAACAGAACAAACAGATAATAAAAGGAAGTCCTCCTAAGGGAATTCCAAAGAGTTAGTGCTAAAATGTCATATTAATTAACAGTAAGCCTTAATTCAGATGCAAGCAGCCTCTGTAACATTCAGAGTCAAGGGTCTCCTGGAGAATTGATGCTGAACCCATCGTCAAGCCCATCTGTTAACTATGCTTTTCCCATTATGGATTTCGTTTTTTGCCTTTGTTTATTTATTCAAATTAATTAGTTGGGAGCTGAATCAAATGAATTTCATTAACATGGCCGGGCTTCTGCTGATTTTTTCGACCATGAAGTATTCTTACACATTAGGAATGCTCATCCCAATAAAGATCAGTTGTTGTCCTTCATCTGGTGACCACAAAACATTTATTAGCATGAAAATTTTGAAATAGCAAACTGCTCTCTGAGTTTTGTGCACCAGATTAATTCACATAAAATTTATGGCACACAGCAGGTCAACTAACTCAAATTAAATTCAAAAGCAAAACACTGAGTTTTGCTATTCTGATGACTCAGTCTGATTAGTCAAAGAAATTTGGCAGAAATTTTGTGTACTTGCTTTTAGCTTGCACTTGGACTTAGAACTACACAGCACAGAAATAGACCCTTCAGCCCAACCTGTCAATGCTGATCAAGCTTCCTATCTAAACTAGTCCTACTTGCCTGCATTTGTCCCGTATCCCTCAGGATCTAGGACCGATGTGGACAACTTCACTCACCATAGCTCTGAACAGATTCACTTTCAATGACTCCACAGCTCACGTTCACTCTATTATTTATTTCTATTTGCACACAATGTCTTCTTTTGCACATTGGTTGGTTGTCAGTTTTATGTACAGTATAAAAATCTATTTATTTACAGCCCAGAGTAGATTTTCTGGCCCTTCGAGCTGTGCCACCCAGCAGTCCCCCTTGCCTAATCACGAGACAAATTACAATGGCTTTGGACTGTGGGAGGAAACCGGAGCACCTGGAGGAAACCTATGCAGTCCCAAGGAGAACGTACACACTCCTTACAGGCATATATGTTACTATATGCTACCTTGAGATGCAGTTTCAGGAAATATATATATGTACTTTGCCAACAAATTTACTTTGACTTTGACTCTGACCTTTCTTATCCATGTACCTGTCCAAATCTCTTTTAAATGTTGTAACTGTATGGCCTTTGGCAGCTCACTCTATTCACATTCTCTGTGTGAAAAACTTGCCCTTCAGGTCTATGTCAAATCTTTCCCTTCTCTCCTTAAATTTATGTCCTTTAGTTTTACACTCAAAATGAAAATGTATGAGGAGTGTTTGATGCCTCTGGGTCTGTACTTGCTGGAGTTTAGACAAATGAGGGGGATCTCATTGAAACCGACAGAATAATGAACGGCCTAGATAGAGTGGAATACACAGGATATTTCCAATAGCAAGAAACTCTGGAACCAGGGGGCACAATGTCAGAATAGAAGGTCGTCCTTTAAGAACAGGGTTCTTAGGAACAGGATGAGATCAGGGCATGGGTCAACACCTGGAGTTGTGACATTGCAGAAGAGGTAGGACTGGCAGGTCAATATTCCAGGGTTTTACACGTGACAGAGCGGGATTAAAGGAGATGAGACTTTACTAGTCAGGGATGATGTGATGGCAGTGCTCCATCAGGACAGACTGGAGAACTTGCTTAGTGAGGTGTTACTGGTGGAACTGAGAAATAAGTGAGTTATGACCACATTAATGGGGCTATATTACAGACCACCAAACAGTGCTAGGGATTTAGAGGAACAAATTTGTAAAGAGATCGCAGACTGTTGCAAGAAACATAAGGTTGTTATTGTTTAACTTTCTACATATTGACTGGGAATCCCATACTGTAAAAGGACTAGACAGGATAGAGTTTGTCAAATGTGTTCAGGAAAGCTTCCTGCATCAGTATGTAGAAGTCCCAAAGAGAAAGCATGTAATGCTGGACCTGCTATTAGGGAATGAGACCGGGCAGGTGCCAGAAGTTTGTGTAGGGGAAAGCTTTACATCTAGTGACCACAATGCCATTAGTTTCAAAATAAATATGCAAAAAAAAAAATAGGACTGATCCATGGGTTGAGATTCTAAACTAGAGAAAGGCTAATTTTGATGGTATCAGAAATGATCTGGCAAGTGTGGATTGGGACAGATTGTTTTCTGGCAAAGGTGTACTTGGTAAGTGGGAGGCCTTCAAAAGTGAAATTTTGAGAATACAAAGCTTGTATGTCCCTGTCAGAATAAAAGGTAAAGGTAACAAGTGTAGGGCACCTTGGTTTTCAAGAGATATTGAGGCCCTGGTTAAGAGAAAAAATGAGGTGCATAAAAGGTATAGGCAGGTAGGAACAGATGGGGTGCTTATGGAGTATAAGAAATGTGAGAGAACACTTAAGAAAGAAATCAGGAGGACTAAAAGAAGGCATGAACTTTCTCTAACAGACAAAGTGAAGGAGAATCCTAAGGGAGTCTACAGATACAGTATGTTAAGAGCAAAAGGATTGCAAGGGTCAATATTTGTCCTCTGGAAGATCAGAATGGTAATTCACGTGTGGAGCCAAGACAGATGGGAGAGATCTTAAATAATTTTTTCGCATCTGTATTTACTCAGGAGATGGACACGGAGTCTACGGAAGTGAGGCAAAGCACCATCAACTTCATGGACCCAATAAAGATTATAGAGGAGGTGGTGTTTTATGTCCTGGGGCAAATCAGGGTGGATAAATTGTTGTGGCCCTTGCAGAGATAGTAAAATCTTTCTCAGCGACAAGAGAGGTACCAGAGGATTGGAGGATAGCCAATGTTGTTCTGCTGTTTAAAAAAGCCTCTAAACATAAACCAGGAAATTATAGGCTGGTGGGTCTGTCATCAGTTGTGGCAAAGTTATTGGAAGGTATTCTAAGGGACTGGATATATGAGTATTTGGATGGACATGGACTGATTAAGGATAGTCAGCATGGCTTCATGCATGGTAGATGATGTCTAACCAATCTTATAGACTTTTTGAGGAAGTTACCAGGAAAGTAGATGGAGGCAAGGCAGTGGATGTTGTCTACATGGACTTTAGCAAGGCATTTGACAAGGTCCTACATGGGAGGCTGGTCAAAAATGTTCAGATGCTTGGCATTCAAGATAAGGTAGCAAATTGGATTAGACATTGGCTTTGTGGGAGAAGCCAGAGAGTGGTCGTAGAGGGTTGTCTCTCTGACTGGATGCTTATGCCTGGTAGTGTGCTGGGTCTATTATTGATTGTCTTGGTACCCACAATCTGGATTAAATGGGTCAGCAAATTTGCAGATGACATCAAGGTTGATGGTATAGTGGACAATGAGGAAGGCTGTCATGGCTTGCAGAGGGATCTGCATCAGCTGGAAAAATTGGCTGAAAAATGCCAGGTAGAATTTAATGCAGACAAGTGTGAGATTTTGCACTTCAGTAGTACCAACCAGAGTAGGTCTTACATAGTGAACTGTGAGCACTGAGTAGTGTGGTAGAACAAAGGGATCTGGGAATAGAGGTCCATAATTTGCTGGAAGTATCACAGGTAGCTGGGGTGGTAAAGAAAGCTTTTGGCACATTGGTCATCATAAACCAATGTATTGAGTACAGGAGATGAGATGTTATGTTGAAGTTGTATAAGATGTTGGTGAGGCTGATGCACCATCAATAACTCACGCCGAGACTTAGGAAGTGAGATTATCGGCTTTTATTGACTGAAGGACAACACTACATCCTGGGGAGAATGAGGGAGAGCAGCAGGCCACAGTCGCCTTTATACAGGGGTCTGTGGGAGGAGCCACAGGAGCAGTCAGACAGGTATATCTAGTTCACCACATTCACCCCCCCTTTGTTTAAAAAAATTCCCAAGCATATTTACAGGTTAAGTCGATCAGGTGGTCGAATCGTTCGCTGCGATCTACGTAGCTCCGGCTGCAATTGCACAGGAGCCGGAGGTGATGACGGCACAGGTGCCGGAGGTGGTGTGTGCTCCGAAGGCGGAGAGTGGGTTAATTCTGTCCCAACAGGAGGTGTCAGGGACCCCTCGCGTGTGAGCGAGGGCCCTGGAACAGACGCATACGGAGTCTGTGTGGGGCACGGGGCGTGCGGAGTCACCTCGGGTACAGGGTGCATAGTTACCGTGGAGTGCTCGGGGTAGTGGTCTGCTGCTCCGGCGGGCGCCAGGTCGCGGACAGAGACCGTGTCCTCCCGCCCATCAGGCAAGACCACGTAGGCATACTGGGGATTAGCATGCAGGAGGTGAACCTTCTCGACCAGTGGTGAGTACTTATTACTCCTCGCATGTTTACGCAGCAGCACTGGCCCCGGGGACGTCAGCCAAATTGGCAGGGTGGTCCCAGTGACAGACTTCCTGGGAAAAGAGAATAAGCGTTCGTGAGGGGTGGCATTAGTGGACGTACACAACAGGGAGCGGATAGAGTGGAGTGCCTCAGGGAGGACCTCCTGCCATCGGGAGACCGGCAACCCTTGTGACTTAAGGGCTAAAAGTATGGCCTTCCACACTGTGGCATTCTCCCTCTCCACCTGGCCATTCCCCCGGGGATTATAACTCGTGGTGCGACTAGTAGCTATGCCCCTAGCAAGCAGGAACCGGCGCAACTCGTCACTCATAAAGGAGGACCCTCTATCACTGTGGATATAGCAGGGATATCCGAACAGTGTGAAGAGCTGGCGCAGGACTTTGATGACCGACGTGGTCGTAGTGTCGGGGCAGGGAACGGCAAAGGGGAATCGCGAGTACTCGTCAATAATACTAAGAAAGTAGACATTGCGGTCGGTGGAGGGAAGGGGGCCCTTAAAGTCAATACTCAGTCGCTCAAAAGGGCGGGTGGCCTTGACAAGCTGCGCAGTGTCAGGACGGTAGAAGTGCGGTTTGCACTCAGCGCAGATCTGGCAGTCCCTGGTCATCGTCCTGATGTCCTCCAGGGAGTACGGCAGGTTCCGGGCTTTAATGAAGTGATAAAACCGGGTGACCCCCGGGTGGCAAAGTTGGGCATGAAGGGCATACAGCTGGTCGAGCTGGGCACTAGCACACGGTCCCCGGGATAGGGCATCAGACGGTTCATTGAGCCTGCCAGGCCGGTACAGGATATCGTAAGTATAGGTGGAGAGTTCTATTCTCCATCGCAAAATTTTATCATTTTTGATTTTGCCCCGCTGTTGGCTACTGAACATGAACGCAACCGAGCGCTGGTCGGTCAGCAAGGTGAACCTTCTGCCGGCGAGATAGTGCCTCCAGTGCCGAATAGCTTCCACTATGGCTTGGGCTTCTTTCTCCACCGTGGAGTGCCGAAGTTCAGAGCCTTGAAGGGTACGAGAAAAAAACGCCACTGGCCTGCCTTCTTGATTGAGGGTAGCAGCCAGCGCGACGTCAGAGGCGTCACTCTCTACTTGGAAGGGAATGGTCTCGTCTACCGCATGCATCGTTGCTTTGGCAATGTCCCCTTTAATGCAGCTGAAGGCCGCTCGGGCCTCGGCAGAGAGGGGAAAGGTGGTAGACTTGACCAGGGGGCGGGCCTTGTCTGCGTAATGGGGAACCCATTGGGCGTAATAGGAAAAAAACCCCAGGCACCGCCGGAGGGCCTTGAGAGTAGTGGGAAGAGGGAGTTCTAACAGGGGGCGCATACGGTCGGGGTCAGGGCCAATGACCCCGTTCTCCACGACATACCCAAGGATAGCGAGCCGTGTGGTTCTGAACACACACTTGTCCTTGTTATAAGTGAGGTTCAAAGCATCGGCCACCTGGAAAAAACGCTGGAGGTTGGCGTCATGGTCCGACCAGTCGCGACCACAGATGGTGATGTTATCTAGATAGGGAAATGTGGCCGTCAGTTTGTACTGGTCCACCATCCGGTCCATCTCCCTCTGGAAGACTGAGACCCCATTTGTGACACCAAATGGGACACGCAGAAAGTGATAGAGCCTGCCACCCGCCTCGAAGGCGGTGTAGGGGCGGTCCTCTGGGCGGATGGGGAGCTGGTGATAAGCGGATTTCAGATCAATTGTCGAGTACACCTTGTACTGAGCTATCTGGTTGACCATATCCGCGATGCGGGGTAGGGGGTACGCGTCAAGCTGCGTGAATCTATTGATGGTCTGGCTGTAGTCCACAACCATCCTATTTTTCTGCCCAGTCCGAACAACGACCACCTGGGACCGCCATGGGCTTGTGCTTGGCTCAATGATCCCCTCCCTGAGCAGCCGCTGCACCTCTGAATGAATAAAGGCCCTGTCCCCCGCACTGTACCTCCTGCTTTTAGTTGCCACAGGTTTACAGTCGGGGGTCAGGTTGGTGAACAGCGATGGGGGAGGGATCTTGAGGGTGGAGAGGTTGCAAATAGTGTCAGCAGCACAGCTATCGGCATGGTGCTGGGCGGGATGGGGGGTTCGGGGTGTATGTGCGTGTGGTAACGGAGTATATGGCGAAGTCCCACCAAACTGAGGATTCCTGACAGTGAGTGGTGGGAGGGGCCCGTCATATGCCATAGTCACACTTTTGAGATGGCTCTGGAAGTCCAGCCCCAATAGCACAGGTGCGCACAGCCGAGGCATGACCAGGAACGCAAAGTTCCGATATTCTGTGCCCTGCACCACCAATGTCGCTACACAACCCACCCGGATGTCTGTGGAATGCGACCCTGAAGCCAAGGTGATCTTCTGACGGACTGGCCGTGTCACGAGTCCGCAGCGTTTCACTGTGGCCGGGTCAATAAAACTCTCAGTGCTGCCCGTGTCAAACAGGCAGCGAGTCCTGTGCCCCTCCACCAGGATGTCCATCATCGACCTTGCGAGCTGGTGCGGAGCGCTTTGATCGAGGGTCACGGAAGCCAGCGTTGAACCGGGCGTGTCGAGGGCGGGGCCTGGTGACGCCGGCAAAGATGGCCGCTCACATCCGGGCATGCAAGAGGGCGGCTCCCAGGTCGCACACGGGTAGGTAGGGGCGGGGCCAGGTGACGCCGGCAAAGATGGTTGTCCACATCCGGTCATGCAAAATGGCGGCCCCCAGGTCTCAGACGCGGCGCTGCTCGACCCCGGGCGCGGTTTAGATTTACAGACCTTGGCGAAATGGCTCTTCTTCCCGCAGCTGGAACACGTCGCTTCGCGCGCCGGACAGAGTTCTCGTGCATGTTTCCGAAGCCCACAAAAGTAACAGAGTCTCATACCTGGCGAATTCGTGGGGTTTGAGATACCGCGACTGGCTGCGGCGTTGGCGAATTCGCTCGGAACCGGGGAATGGCTCGGTTGGACTTCTTCGGCGTACAGTTGCGCAGCCTCTATCGAACTGGCCGTCTCTATCGCAGAGCGTAAGGTAAGATCAGCTTTTTCCAGCAGCCGCTGGCGGATACACACTGACCGAACCCCAGTCACAAAAGCGTCTCGGACCAAGAGTTCCTTATGCTGTTCCGCTGAGAGCGCTTTGCAGCCACAGTCTCGCGCGAGTATCTGTAGTTCGCTGAGGAATTCAGCAGTCGACTCCGTAGGCCGCTGTTTTCGCGTGGCCAAGCGGTGCCGTGCATAAACTGGATTTACTGGCCGCAGGTACTGTCTTTGGAGGGCGGCAAGCGCCTCCTCGTAGGTGGATATGTCCCTGATGAACGAATAAACTTTTGGGGCGACCCTCGAGAAGAGAAGTTTGTGCCGAACAGCCGAATCGGTGGCACGAACCTCCTCTAAGTACGATTGGAAGCACACCAGCCAGTGTTCAAAGGCAAGAGCTGCTCCCGGGTCTCGGGGGTCCAAGTCTAGGCGTTCTGGGCGTAAAGCGGTTTCCATGTTGTAACTTTCAGTCAATAAAATTGATGCACCATCAATAACTCACGCCGAGACTTAGGAAGTGAGATTATCGGCTTTTATTGACTGAAGGACAACACTACATCCTGGGGAGAATGAGGGAGAGCAGCAGGCCACAGTCGCCTTTATACAGGGGTCTGTGGGAGGAGCCACAGGAGCAGTCAGACAGGTATATCTAGTTCACCACAGAGGCCTAATTTGGAGTATTGTGTGCAGTTTTGGTCACCACCCTACAGGAAAGATGTAAACAAGGTTGAAAGAGAATACAGAGAAAATTTACAATGATGATGCCAGGAAATATTGAATAGGGTAGGACTGTATTCCTTATAATGTAGAAGATTCAGAGGAGTAGTTGATAGAGGTATACAAAATTATGAGGTGCGTAGATAGGGTAAATGCAAGCAGGCGTTTTCCTCTGAGACTGGGTGGGACTATAACCAGAGGTCATGGTTTAAGGGTGAAAGGTGAAAAGTTTAAGGGGAACATGAGGGGAAACTTCTTCATTCAGAGGGTCATGAGAGTGTGAAAGGAGCTGCCAGCACAAGTGGTGCATGTGAACTTGATTTCAATGTTTAAGCCAAATTTGGATAGGTACATGGATGCTAGACGTATGAGGGGCTATCGTCCTAGTGCAGGTTAATGGGAGTAGGCAGTTAAATGGTTTTGGCATGGACTAGATGGGCTGAATGGCCTGCTTTGTGCTGTGCTTCCCTATGACTCTAATAGAGATGAGGAGGAATTTCTTTAATCTGAAGGTGGTAAATCTGTGAAATCCATTGCCACAGGCAGCTGTGGAAGCCAAGTGAGTGGGTATATTTAAAGCAGAATTTAATAGGTTCTTCCTGCTCCTATTTCTTAGGATCTCATGTTTACTCTGAGAAGAAGACTATTTACCCTATCAATACACCTCATGAATCTGCAAGTTCACCATTCAGTTTCAATTGAATACTTTCACTCTCTAAACCTTCCAAATAAATATTTGTCTGCTCGCTCTGTACTGTGGAGATATGACAGTGTGCTCCCCACAGACCAGCTTGGCTCAGACCTGTGCACTTACACCACCTTACCCAGCTTCTGGAGTTGGTCCTGTGTCTCCTCTGCAGGGAGATACAGCCTGGAGGGTAGAACAGAGCTCGTGTTCAGACTGTGAGGTAGCTGACATCTCTCTCAGTCACTGCTTTCATCACTGAAGTCAAGGCCAGAAGCCAAATGCACCAAGATGAAAATAAAGATGTCAACAAAATAAAGAGAGTACAGAGGAGATTTACTAGAATGTTACCTGTGTTTCAGCACCTAAATTACAGAGAAAGGTTGAACAAGTTAGGTCTTTATTCTTTGGAGCATAGAAGGTTGAGGGGGACTTGATAGAGGTATTCAAAATTATGAGGGGGATAGATAGAGTTGACGTGGATAGGCTTTTTCCATTGAGAGTAGGGAAGATTCAAACAAGAGGACACAAGTTGAGAGTTAGGGGGCAAAAGTTTAGGGGTAACACGAGAGGGAACTTCTTTACTCAGGGAGTGGTAGCTGTGTGGAATGAGCTTCCAGTAGAAGTGGTAGAGGCAGGTTTGATTTTGTCATCTAAAGTAAAATTGGATAGGTATATGGACAGGAAAGGAATGGAGGGTTATGGGCTGAGTGCAGGTCGGTGGGACTAGGTGAGAGTAAGCGTTTGGCACGGACTAGAAGGGCCGACATGGCCTGTTTCCGTGCTGTAATTGTTATATAGTTATTTGAAGATGTACCTCTGATGCCCCAGCCATACGCCAACCCTAGTTTGCATTTGAAGTGTGATCCCATTCATTTACTTGGACCATTAAACTGGGTTGAATTTATTGCTTTTATATTTTACTTAACCTTAAATTCTTAAAATTAATGAGCATCAATGATCTATTTTAAGTAAATTTATTACCTTTTGTCATTTTACTTTTTTATTACTTAATCCTTCTAAACTGATCATCAGAGACATTAAAGTGATACAAAGGAGTCAGTGTTTTCTGTAGGTGCGACCTCAGGATCTGCCACCTGAGGCCCAGTTGCCGATGGTGCATCACTCTGCATTGTGGGAGAGAGGTAGAAAGCATTCTAAAATGAAGTGTGCTCATAGACTGAGTATGGGAGTGGAGCGAATTGTTTCATTAACTCTCTTCCAACTCCCGACAGACTCTCTTGTCCACATGAGTGTTCTCAATTTTTAATTAACTGATCTTAAAGCCATTCAACGTACTTGGACAATTCCAGCTCTCCTGAGCCTTAGTTTTATTTGAATCCTTCATATAGTACTTGTAATTTGATGTCAGCTCATGAATCTCTTCCAAATCTCCCACAATTTGAAAAAGGATCTACATAAGAACATTAGAAATAGGAGCAGGAGGAGGCCATCCGGCCCATCGAGCCTGCCCTGCCATTCAATTAGCTCATGGCTGATCTGTCCGTAAACTCAGCTCAAGACACCTGCCTTTTCCCCATAACCCTTAATCCCCTTACTATGTAAAAACCTATCCAACTGTATCTTAAATATATTTAGTGAAGAAGCCTCAATTGCTTCCCTGGGCACAGAATTCCACAGATTCACCACTCTCTGGGAAAAACAGTTTCTCCTCATCTCCGTCCTAAATCTTCTCCCCTAAATCTTGAGGCAATGCCCCCTAGTTCAAGTCTCACCTACCAATGGAAACAACTTTCCTACTCCTATATTATCTATCCCTTTCAAAATTTTGTATGTTTCTGTAAGATCCCCTCTCGTGCTTCTAGTGCTTTCCTGGTGCATATGACATATAAACTCTTCTCGGGCTTCCAGCCATGTACAGGCATTGACTGTAACCAACGTTTCAATGGCAAACTCTGCCATCTTCATCAGGGATGATGCCTAGAACAGTGGTATTTATACCCCCGTAGTCTGTCCCTCCTGATTGGTTAGTCCTCATCCAATCAGAGTTCCACTCTCCTACCTTGTTTACAATCTTACTTAGAGCGAAACCTTCGTCTTTGTTAAAGTTATTTTCCTCTTGCTTTATTTCAATGGCTCCCTTTACCAGGTGGTCCCAAAAGCCATTGGCACGTTTATTCCTTCCACACCTTTTTCCCCACAATTTGGAACCTCAATCCTAAAACTCTTTGCTTTTGTTTCTTGTTCTCCAGCTTCTATTTTGTTCCGGATGACCCTGTCCCAACCAGAAGTGTAGCATAGCAGTTAGCGCAATGCTTTACATCAGTATTAAGAGACCTACTGCTGTCTTTAAGGAGTTTGTACACTTTCCCCATGACCTTGGTTCCCCAAGGGTTCCCAACCTTGGTTAACGGTCAGGTTTCATGCAGAAAAAAGGTTGGGAATCCCTGCTCCAGAACAAAAGCCCAGATCGCAATTTCCAGTGTTAGATTCCTGATTTTCCCAAGAGACATCTGTTCTAATCAATTTTGTTCTTCCACTGAAATCAGAGTCAGCACCATTTGATGGAATGTCACATCACATGATTTCTAAGACTGATAATAAAGTGGAAGTCTCATGTTCAAATCTCCAGACTTGCATTTAATTCCTCATCTGGTTGTGCAGCATCTGTGGAGGTAGAAGGAGATTTAATGTTTCAGGTTGATGTCCTTCCAACAGTGCTTATCTGCCTGACCTACTTGGTATCTTCATGCCTGCACAGGCTGGCACCTTCCAGACTCCAGCTAACAGGAGTCACCTGCCATTTGTTTCCAACTCATCACCTGCAGCCTATTTAAACCCAGCCCAGATACACAGCCCTTGTTCACTCATCGAACTAGCCAGCCTCAACCAGTTGCTCCGAGCCTTTAGTTATGTTGTTGCTTCGTTGTGTTAAGTGTCTGCTCCTTTTTGTTTTGTGACCCCTCGTGGTTTGTTATCTTGCACTTAATTATTAAAGTGATTGCTCACTGCCAAATCGACTCCACTTCTCTGTGTTTGGGTGAAGACTCCTCTACATTTCCTCATGATTTCTGCTTTTATTTCTGAATTTTAGCATCTGTAGTATTTTTCTATTATATTCTCTTTAACCCATTATTTAAATATAGAACAGTACAGATGATGTTAGGGTTAGTGAGTTGTGCCAATGTTTAACCTACTCTAAGATTAATCTAATCCTTCCATCCCACCTACTCCTCCATTTTCCTATCATGTATGTGCCTATCTAAGAGTTTTTTTAAATGCCCCTAATATATCTTCATCTATCATCACTCTTGGCAATGCTATTTAAAAAACTTGTCTGACATTCCCTCCGCATTATTTTCCTCCAGTCACCTTAAAATTATGCCCCCTCATATTAGCCGTTTCCACCCTGGGAAAACATTTCTGGTGTTCACTTAACCTATGCCTCTTATCTTCCTGTATATCTCTATCGATTTACTTCTCATCCTGCTTGGCTCCAAAGAGAAATTCTCTAGCTCACTCAACCTATCATGCTCTCTAATTCATGAAGCATCCTGGTAAATCTTCTCTGAAGCTTCCACATCCTTCCTATAATGAAGTGAGCAGACCGCACACAGTGTTCCAGGTGTGGTTTAACCATAGTTTTAGAGTGCTCCAATATTACGTTGCAGCTTTTGAACTCAGTCCCCTGAACATCATTGTAAAGATATGCTGGGATACAAATTGACCATGTGATTACTGACTTACCTATTAATGTTCACGTCTGTTGTTACCTGAGGACCTTTAAAAATGTATCTTGTTTTCTTGGGAGGCTTGATACAACCTACAAGTATTTTGATGAGGGCACTGCTTCTAAGAAACCTTTACTACCAGAGTAGACACGTGTCACCACTTGTAGGTTCTACTTTCAGGACCTCTCTTTGGAAGCATATGATATTTGTTCATCATTGCTGGGTTTGCATCCAGGACATTCTTCCTTGACAGAATTATGAGAATCTGAATCAGAATCAGGTTTAATATCACTGACATATGTTGTGAAATTTGTTGTTTTTCAGCATTACAGTGCAATACATAAAAATTTACTATAAATTGCAAAAATAAATATATTTTTAAAAATCTATCTATATATATAGATAAAGAAAAAATAATTAAATTAATTTAGTAGTGAGAGGAGAGAGCAAAATAATGTGAGGTAGTATTCATGGGTTAGTTCATTGTCCATTCAGTAATCTGATGTTGGAGGGAAAAAGCAACTCTTAAAATGTTGTGTGTCTTCAGATTCCTGTACCACCTCTCCAATGGTAATATTAAGAAGAGAGCATACCCTGGATGATTGGGGCCCTTAATGATGGATACTGCATTGCCTTTTGAAGATGTCCTCGATGCTGGGAGACTAGTGCCCAATATGAAGTTGGCTGAGTTTGCAAACCTCTGCAGCATCTTCTGATCCTGTGCCATGGCGCCTCCTTGCCAACGGGTGATGCAACAAATCAGAAAGCTCTCCATGGTATATCTGTACAAATTTGCCAGAGTCTTCATCAGAAGGACGGCAATGGTTCAGGAATGCCACATAGTCTTCACTTCCTCAAGAGATGGTTGAAAACAACAGTAACCATTAGTTTTGCCAGCAATGATCCACATCCCCTGAATGAATAAAGCATCCCAAATATGTAAGAGTTAGTTGATGGTTCAAAGCTTCCACTGTGAAAGATTTGGCAGTTTGTTGTTCCAAATAAGAAAGTGACTTGGGTCCAAAGTTCTGATATCATTCAGAAGCTGAGAGGATCAGAGCTGAAAGGAAGTGTCTGAAGAACTTCAATTGTGCTGCCATTCTGCTGACTAATCTGTGTGAAAAATCTACCTTTGAAATGCTTAAAAAGTCCTATTTCACATTTCAGAGTTCTCTTGTGATCTTCACGAGGGGATTTTTTTTTACTGCTTCTCCATCCAATTAGCAAGAGAAATTAATGAATAAACAAATCATTGCTAAATCACGCCAGATGTAAAGGGCCTTAAATCAACTCAATTGTTGTTCTTCTCTATTCAATGTGAATTTATTCTATGGAACCGTTTACCATTAATTGTTTTATTTTCTTTCTTCACTTCTATCACTCAGAGTCTTGAGATCTGGCAAAATACTCATACAAATCTTCTTTGTACTCTTCAGCTTCATGATATCTTTCCTATGACAGGGTAACATAAAGTATACACTAAACTCTAGTTGTGGCCCCATCAACACCTGCATAATTGCAACAATAAGCTAGAGTTGTAGAGAGATGGAAACAGAGCACCAGACCAGATAATGGAGTGGTCATGGAGAAAGATGCTGTTAAGCCTACGTACAAAGTCAGGAATCAACTGTTCGAGCATGGAAGGACTAAAGTTCTTAGCTGCATATATTTCGATGCAAGGAGTATTGTAGGAAAGGTGGGTGAGCTTACAGCATGGATCACAACATGGAATTATAACATTGCAGTCATTAGTGAGACTTGGTTGCAGGAGGGATAGGACTGGCAGCAAATATTCTAGGGTTCTTTTGTTTTAGATGTGATAGAGTGGGAGAGATTAAAGGGGAAGGGGTGGCATTACTAATCAGGGAAAATATCATGGCAGTGCTCGGTCAGGACAGACTAGAGTGTTAATCTAGTGAGGCTTATTTGGTAGAACTGAGGAATAAGAAAGGTAGGACCATGTTAATGGGATTATATTATAGACCACTCAACAGTCCATGAGATTTAGAGGAGCAAATTTCTAGAGGAATCGCAAACTGTTGCAAGAAAGATAAGTTTGTGATAGTAGGTGATTTTAACTTCCAATATATTTACTGGGACTCCCATACCGTAAAAGGGCTGGATGGGAAAGAGTTTCTCAAATTTGTTCAGGAAAGTTTCCTTAATCAGTACACAGTTGTCCCAAAGAGAGAGAGTGTGATGCTAGATCTCCTAGGCAAGTGACAGAAGTTTCAAGGTAATTATGGAAAAAGATAGGTCTGGTCCTCAGGTTGAGATTCTAAATTGGAGAACGGCCAATTTTGATAGTATCAGAAAGGATCTGGCAAGTGTGGAATCCGATAGATTGTCTTCAGGCAAAGGTACACATGGTAAATGGGAAGCCTTCAAAAGTGACATTTTGAGAGTACAGAGTTTCTATGCTCCTGTCAGAATAACAGGCAAATATAGCAGGTTTAGGGAAAACTTTGGTTCTTGAGAGATATTGAGGGCCTGTTTAAGAAAATGAAGGAAGTGCATTGCAGGAATAGGCAAGCAGGAACAAATGAGGTACTTGAGGAGTACAAGAAATGCAAGAGAATACTAAAGAAGGAAATCGGGAGGGTTAAAAAGAAGACATAAGGCTGCTCTGAAAGATGAAGGAGAACCCTGAGGGGTTCTACAGATATATTGAGAGTAAAAAGATAGCAAGAGACAAAACTGGTTCTCTGGCTGATCAGATCTCTGTGTGGAGCCGAATGAGATGCGGGAGATTTTAAATGGATTTTTCTGCATCAGTATTTACTCGGCAGACAGACACGGAGTCTATAGATGTCAGAAAATGTAGCAGCGAGGTCATGGACCCTTTACAGACTACAGATGAGGAGGTCTTGAAGAAAATTCGGGTGGATAAATACCCAGGGGGCCTGACAAAGTGTTTCCTTGGATGCTGTGGGAAGTTAGTGTAGAAATACAGGAGCCCTAGCAAAGATATTTAAAACATCATGTGCCAGTGAGCCTGACACCTGTAGTGGGAAAGTTATTAGACTGTATTCTAAGGGACCGGATATATACTGTACATATTTGGATGGACAGTAACTGATTAGGGATAGTCAACATGGTTTTGTGTATGGTAGGTTATGTCTAATCAGACTTACGGAGTTTATCAAGGAAGTTGCCAGGAAAGTTGATGAAGGCAAGACAGTGAATGTTGTCTACATGGACTTTAACAAGGCCTTTGCCAAGGTCCTTCATGGGAGGTTTTTCAAGAGGGTTCAGTCACTTGGCATTCAGGATGTGGTAGTAAATTTGATGAGACATTGGTTTTATGGAAGAATCTAAAGAGTGGTTGTAGATGGTTGCCTCTCAGACGGGGGGCCTGTGACTAGTGGTATACCGCAGGAATCAGTGCCACGTCCTTTGTTGTTTGTCATCTACATCAATGATCCAGATGATAATGTGGGTAAGCTGGATCAGCACATTTTTGGGGGGTGTAATGGAGAGCGAGGAAGACGTCAAAACTTGTAGCAGGATCTGGCCCAGCTGAAAAAATATGGGACAAAAATGGCAGGCAGGTGTGAGGTGTTCAAGTTGGGAGGACCAAGCAGAGCAGGTCTTACACAGAGAATGACAGGACACCGAGGAGTACAGAGGAACAGAGGGATCTGGGAATCTAGATCCACAATTCCTTGAAAGTGGCATCAGAGTACATAGGGTCATAAAGAAAGCTTTTGGCACATTGCCCTTCAAAAATCAATGCATTGAGTTTAGGAGTTGGGATGTTACGTTAAATTTGTAGATGTCAGTGAGGCCTAATTTGGAGAATTATGTGCAGTTTTGGTTACCTAACTACAGGAAAGTGTGCAGAGAAAATTTACAAGGATGTTGCCAGGACTTGAAGACCTGAGTTATAGGGAAAAGTTAAATAGGTTAGGACTTTATCGGATAGGTACATGGATGGGAGGGGTATGAAGGATATGATCCAGGTGCTGGACATCAGGACTTGGCAGATTAGTGGTTCAGCACAGATGAGATGGGCTGAAGGGCCTGCTTCTGTGTGCTGTAGTTTTCTATGACTCTATAACATAACATCCCAACACCTATACTTATTGCCCTGACTGCTGAAGGCAAATGGGCCAAAAGTCTTTTTCACCACTCTGTCTACCAGTGACTTCCCTTTAAGGGAGCTATGTCCCTGTACCCCTTGTTCCTTTGGTTCTATAACACTCTCCAGGGCCTTACCATTCCTCATGAAGGTTCTACCCAGGTAGGATTTCTCAAAATACAACACCTTGCACTTATCTGAATTGAAAGTCATTTGCCATTCTCTAGCCCACTCAGCTAGCTGATCCAGATCCCCATGTAAGTTTTGAAATCTTCTATGATACCACCTACTTTTAATACTAAAATGATTCTTTTAATGGCAATGAAGGACATCCATAGATGTTGAACTCTCCCAGAATCCTGGGATAAGATGTCTGTCCAAGCAGGAGTCAGAGGGATGTACAAGAGCTGGTCAGTCAGCCAGCGCAGAGTTCGAGACTACATCTTAAGTCCACGTTTGAGTCAAAGCACACATCCTCTCATTTCATTCTGAATTGACTGAATTACATCCCATACCCCAACTGTTATATTGTTTCAAATACACGGTCAACTTTGCCATCTTTTGGGTACTTTTCCTTTAGTTTAGCCACAAGGCTACTGCATACATAGATAGGCAGATAAATCTTGTGCTAAGGGAGTGAACAGTCATGCTGGGGGCATTTCAGGAGATGAGCTTTACTTCAGGAAGAACTGTACTGAAGTGCAATGTTTTCATAGGGTCATAGAGAGTCATCATCATAGAACACTACAGCACAGAAACAGACCTTTCAGCACATCTAGTCTGTGCTGAACTGTTATTCTGCCTAGTCCCATTGACATGCACCCAGACCATAACCCTCTGTACCCTTCCCAATCCATGTACTTATCCAAACTTCTCTTAAATGTTGAAATCGAACCTGCATTCACCACTTCCTTTTGCACCACCCTATGAGTGAAAAAGTTAGACCATAAGATCTGCTCCACTATTTCATCATGGCTGATCCATTTCCCTCTCAACCCAATCTCCTGCCTTCTGTCCATATCCCTTCATACCCCAACCAATCAAGAACCCATCAACCTCTGCCTTAAATATACCAAATATCTTGACCTCCACAAGACACCTGTGGCAACCAGTTTCATAAATTCCCCACCTTCTGGCTAAGGAAATCCCCTTAAATATATCACCTGTATTTCACCCATGAAACGGAGACATCTCTTTCTCCCTTATTAGAGAGAGAGAGAGCCTGTGGTATGTTGAATACCGGGTGAACAAGTAGTCTTTGGGGTACTGCAAGTCTGTGTCTTTTCTGTTGTTTGCTGCATGCTTGAGTGCTCAGCGGTGGGTGCCGATGCTTTTTTTTTGCTGTTGGGGGGAGGGGAGATCTCTGCTGTGTTGTTGCTAATGCGTGGGAGTGGGGAAGCTGTGGGGCACTCTAGGGTTCTAACATTTAACTGTCATTCATTCTTTGGGGGCACTCCTTTGTTTTTGTGGATGGTTGTGAAGAAAAAGCATTTCAGGATGTATATTGTATACATTTCTCTGACATTAAATCTACCTATGAAACCTTTGAAACCTCTCGCCCTTAACCTATTCCTTCTGGTTTTAGTCTTACCCAACCTCAGGGGAAAAAGCCTGCTTGGATTTACCCTATTTATACCCTTCTTAATTATGTATACCTCTATCAAGCCTCCCCTCATTCTCCTAAAAATAGGGAGCAAAGTTTTAACCTGTTCAACCTTTCTCAGTAAGCCAGGCTTAGCATATGCACCACCTCCAAGAGGACCACAGTCTAGTGGTAAGGTTTGGAGGCTTATGTGCTTCAATGACCTGGAGAGCTGTGTTGGTTGGAGTCAGGGCCTTGTGCTTCAGCTCTTGGTAAGGTCACCCCATGCCAAACAGGTCAAAGGGTAGAGGCCAGACTAAGAGTGGTCCACCGGTCCTCCAGGTTTGGGATGTGTAGGGGGATGGTTTCAGTTCAGGACTAACAACCCTGATTGGTCAAAAAAAAATTGTTATGGAAACAGCACTGAAAAATTCTTCTGTACAGACGGAGTTGGAGGACCTACATTACCACCGATGTACCGGGCAGTAAGTAAGAAAGTAAACATGTAGATCAGTACGGCAGAGGAAGAGGCCCTTTGGCCTACTGTGCCTACGCTGCAATTACAGTGAAGATATTCAGATAGGTGTGTGCGTGCATTTAGCTTATTATCTTTATATCCAGATACAGCATAATAACAGGTCCTTTTGACCCAATGATCCCGTGTGCCTAACCGACCAAGAAAACTACTAACCTGTACATCTTTGGGGTGCAGGAGGAATCTGGAACATCCAGAGAGGAACCCCACGTGATCATGGGGAGGTCATCCAAGCTCCTTGGAGATGGTGGCGGAATTGAACCTGGTTCGCTGGTGCTGTAATAGAGATACACTAACCGCTGTGTGACTGTGCCACACATTCTGCTGGTTGGCATTCTACCGTAGACCTTCTCCTTCCTTGACCTACACAGGTAGGGTCCAGCCCAATGTGTAGATGTTACAATGATAAAGGAAGTAGAACCTTTCGGTTTTTTTTTTAGAGACAAATTGTTTGTAGTAATTGAGATGTTTAAAATTTTAAACAGACTTTTACAGCCCAACGTGTCACAGTGCACACTGGTAACAACTGAACCCAGGTGTGGAAGTATGACAGACTGCTACTTAGAGACAGAAACAAGAATTCTTACAAAGGAATTCTCAAAACAAAGACCCCACAATAAGCACTAGTCAGGAGTCCACTTTAAGTAATCACAGAATGTGGAAAACCTGTGCCAGTTAAAATAAACTCGAGAAGATTGAACAGAAATCACTCGGGCTTAATGACTCTAGTTAAGCAACAATTAACAAATACAGGTTCTCCAGAAATCTAGAAACGGTTAGCCATACAGACCCAAAGGGCCCATTGGACCAATTAAGCTACTAATCTATTCATATTTGTGATGTGTGTGTGTGTTTTTCTTTTTATTTATTGAGAGATACAACACGGTAACAGGTCCTTCTGGTTCAACGAGCCCATGCCACCCAATTGCACCTATGTGACAGATTACCCCACTAACACGCACGCCTTTGAAATGTGGGATGAAACTGGAGCCCGAAAGAAACACACACAGTCACGGGAGGAGCGTGCAAACTTGTTACAAACAGCTGCAAGAATTGAAACAAACCCCGGTCGCTCAAGCTCAAGTGTAATTGTCATTCAACCATACGTAAATCCCCATGAATGCCGGCGAATGAAACAGCGTTACAGCGTCACCGGTACAGTAATAGCGTTACGTTAACTGCTATGCTACCCTGCCGCCCTGTGTAATGTAACTCCAGTTAGGAAAAGGAAGGAGCAGCACAGTAAGCACTAAAACGTGACCGTTTCACTGGATTAGCTCACTGACGTGTAAAATTGAAGAGCTGTCTGGATATAGTACACCCACCACTTGAGACAGGCACACAGCTGGAGACAAAAGAACCCTTTGTGCTTTGCTGCCTAATCCTCTTTTATACTGAGACACAATGGCAGAGCTGTGGGAGCAGTAACATGGAAATATTGGAGAGAAGACACTTCCTCTTTGACGTTCTAATAAGTCAATAACCCATTTAAAAATAAATAGACTTCCAATAAAACAGCAGAGAGTGGAACATCTTATAAGCATGTTTAAAGATTTGTTGTTATCCTCCAAACTAAGCATTTATCTTGGAGGATCTCAGCAGGTCCTCCAGCGTTTTTTGTATGTTACCAGAATCTTCAGGATCTCTTGTGGTTTAAGCGTATATCTTCTTCCACAACAGTACTTGGTGGCTGCAGCATGTACCATCGACTAAATGCACTGCAGTTACTAACCTGGGTTTGTCCAACCACCCCTCCATTACCTGCCACTGTGAAGGATAAGGGCAGCAGGTGCATTTGACTATCACCCACCACAGGCTTCTCTCCAGTTCACACAACATCCTGGCTTGGAAATACACCCAGTGGGCACTTTGTAGGTACACCTGTACACCTGCTTCTTAATGCAAATATCTAATCAGCCTAGCACGTGGCAGAATTTCAATTGCATAAAATCATGCAGACATGGTCAAGAGGTTCAGCTCAAATATCAGAATGGGGAAGAAATGTGATCTAAGTGACTTTGACCGTGGAATGATTGTTGATGCTATACAGGGTTAGTTTGAGTATCTCAAAAACTGCTGGTCTCCTGGGATTTCAATGCATGACAGTCTCTAGAGTTTAGAGAGAGTAGTGAAAGATAAAAAAAAAACATTCAGTGAGTGGCAGTTCTGTGGGAAAAAGCACTTTGTTAATCGTGGAGGTCAGAGGAGAATGGACAGACTGGTTTAAAATTACAGGAAGACGTTGGTAGCTCAAATAACCACGAGTTGTAATATTGAGGTGCCAAAGAGAATCACTGGACACACAAGACATCAAACCTTGAAGTGGACGGACTACAACAGCAGAAGATTGCTCCAGTATCTAATAAAGTGACCATTGAGTATATATCACAGGTCCATCAACAGTGCTGTGTTCCTCCTCACCAAAAAGGCAGCTCACACCCCCTGCCTCCACCTCCCCACAGACAGTAACTGATGGGCAAATGCTGGCCTTGAGGATGACGTCTGGATCTCAAAAAATTAAACCATTGAGAAGAGCAACCACTGATGTAACTAAGGCAAGTGAAAATATGCTGTTATGTATGAGAAAAATTTTCACTTCATTACCATCTTTCAGAAGATTTCAAAGTTTTCTGAATCACCAGTTGTATTGGTACTGGTTTTTATTGTCTCATTTCAATGTACATAAGATATATAAATCTAAACCTGAATTTGGATGTGCAGTGAGATACTGTAAAAAGGTTTTGTTAGCATGCTCTCCAGACAGATAGTATATAAATGTAGTGAAAAGCGTGACATGGTGTAATTGTTACAGAGGCAGTACAGTGCAGGCAGCCCAGATATTGTGCAGTGGATCACAATGAGGTAGATGGGGAGATCAGGAGTTCATCTCTTAAAGTTCAACTTTCAACATACACTTACTATCAAAGAATGTATACTTTATATAACCTTGAGATTCGTCTCCTTACAGGCAGCCACAAAACAAAGAAACCCAATAGAACCTATTAAAAAAACCGTCAAACACCCAACGTGCAGACAAAAAAAAACAAACTTGCAAACAATGGAAGCAAGCAAATAACATTCAGAACTGAAGTTCGCATGAGTGCGTCCACAGACACGAAGCTAGTCGTCACTGCAGCCGATCCAGGAGCCCGTTAGTTACAGGCCGCAGCCTCAGTTCAGCACAGAGATGAGTAAAGCTTGCAGAGCAGCGAGCTGAACTGGCCTGTCCCTCACCTCCGGCCCAAATACTTTGACCTTTTCATTCTGGCCCAGCCTTTAAATTGTCCGAACCTCGATGCACTCTGGGGTCCGAGACCCCACCCTCCCACGGCCTCAATTAAGCCTGTACCCGACTGGTGCTTAAATCGATTGAACCTCGGGTCTTTCCTCTCCCTCAGGCCTGGGCTCCACCTCTATTCTGCCACATTGAATTGCCACCAAGTCTGTTCTAGCAATGGCCAAACATTGACTCATTCCCTGCTCTTGTCTGATAACAGCAGAACAGAGGCTTCCCTTGAGCCCGGTGGTTCATGCTCTCAAACCTTTGCCTTTTCTGCCTGATAGGAGAGGGGAGAAGAGAGAATAACTGGGGTGGGAAGGGTCTTTGATTATGTTGGTCACTTTCTTGAGGCAATGGGAAGTGCATACAATGGAGGGGAGGCTGGCTTACTGTTGTATTGTAGGAAACGAGACAGGCAATTTGCACACAGTAGAAGCAAATACAAATCACGAAATGCAGAGATAATCATTTACAGCAGAAGTAACTATGACAATGAGTTGTGTTATTACCAGCTTGGTGTGATAACGTTAGGACTGTATTCAAGCAAAACTATCCTCAACAGTTTCTCACCCTGCTCTCTGTCCACTTGTAAATGTCACAAGAAACCTTCGGTTCCATGGTGTATAAATTGGTTCATTATTTTAAAAGTCAGTATGTTATATTTCTTGTCAGCAGATTGAGGGAAATAATTCCTTTAGAAACACAATTCCTATTCGACCATAGTGCCCACACAGAATATCTCCGTCAGCCTCAATACATTTACAAGGATCACTGCTACCAGAAAGCAGCATCCATCTTCAAGGACCACGCTCCATCCAGGTGTTACAAGGATTTTCTCCTTAGTAATAATGATCAGAGAGGCACAGAGAGAATCTGCAATTGCTGACAGGTACCTTTATTGTCTCAGCAAAAGAGCATGTGAATTTACACAGCCGAATACTTGAGTATGCACGTTTTAAGTTTTTCTGACCTTCCATGAACAGGCAAAGAATAGAGAAAGTAATACCTGGAGAAAGAGTCTGTGCTGGCCATGTGTTCCTCGTAGTCCCAGTCTAATCTCCATACATCTGTGGGGTCTCTGGAGAGTTGTCACTGTTTTGCATTTGAAGCCTCTGCTTTTATATTCTTTCCTCACCAGTTCAAATGTTGCATTTCAGTGTCATTGGCTATGGGTCATCCGACTGACCTATAACACCTTCTCATTGGCTCTGGTCCAAGCCAGCATCCATTTATTGCACCTCTTCTGCAAGTAACAACTGGTAATTTTATGGCTTGTGTTCTGAATCAGTTACTAAACCAGTAATCAGCTCGAATCACTCAGGGCAGACAGACCACACCATTCACAATCCTACATGTTATATCCAACCAAAGAACAGCTCATAAATAACTTCTTTTTAGAAATTATCTCTAATACAGCAGATTATCTGAAATATCATTGTGTCTACTTTAAAACACTGATTCAGCCAAGCAAATCCAGTTCACAAAATGGAGGTCACAGAGCAGCTTCACAAAATGGCAACCTCCATTCCTTCAACATCATAGCAAGAACAAAGATTATTGGTCTATCTGCTTCCACTGTCCTTGATTCATTCAAATTTGCTGATTTGTAGATTGTAGTTCTTTCTGGCCAAGACAACCCATGTTCTCTTCTCACTACTACTATCAAGCAGTAGGTACAGAAGCCTTCATTCCCACACCATCATTTTCAGGAACAGTTATTACCCTACAGTCACCAGGCTCCTAAACCAGCATGGATAACTGCACTTACCACAACTCTGAACTGACTCCATAACCTATAGACTCACTTTCCAGGAATCAACAGGTCATATTCTCATGATTATTCATTCTTTTATTTGCACAATTTGTTTCCTTTTTCACAATGGTTGTTTGTCAATCTTTGTTTATGTACAGTTTTTCATAAATTCTACTGTATTTCTTTACTTTCCTGTAAACACCTGCAAGAAAATGAATCTCCAGGTAGTTTATGCTGAAATATGTGTACTTAGATAATATATTTACTTCAACTTCGATTTTGAGTGCTTGAGTGAGGACCAAGAGGCCTCCAGCTTATCACCTTCCATCCTGTTGGTTACAAGATCCGGCAATATTGAAACTGCTGACAAAACGTGGCAATCACTGTTCTATCTATGAGTCAGACTCAGCTCTTTAACACACTGCAGCTCCATGAGTTAAACTGAGAGATGATGAAGGAAGGGTGATAGATTTCTGAGTCAGTACAGTGAGTGACTGTTTTATAGATGCCCCAGGGCCACACAGATCAAGTCCTGTCATCATTTTTAGAAGGAATATGGTTGAGAGTGGTCAGTAAGTTTGCAAGTGAGAATAAAATAACTGATACCATAGACACTAAAGAAGGCTATCAAAAATTACAGAGATCTTCATCAGCAAGGTAAGTGGCTGATGAATAGAAAAAGGCTTTCAATTTAGCTAAGTCCGAGGTGTTGTGTTTTTAATGTTTTGGTAATATTGGAGTAATATTGTAAATATATACCCTCCCCGGATACCCCAGTGAATGGGGAGAATGGGTTGCACCTCTGGTGAAGGAGCTTGTTGTGTGCATTCTGAGACAGCTCACTCACTTTTGGTCCCCACCTGACACTCAGCTCTCACCTGTGGGTCCAAATACCTGTTTTCATGTGACAGCGGCCACTCCCCAGCGCACTGCTTCACCAGACGGGCTATGCTAGGTGAGGGTAGCTGGTGGTTCTCAACCCAGTTAGATAGGCACATGAATGTGAAGCCAGCCCTGGCGAATGAGATCCAATGGGTACGAGATCTATCACCAATGGCTAGGAAGGTGGTACAGCAGATCTCTGTGGAGAGCGAAGGGTATGACAAGGTACAGACGATGTCATGGGTGTCCACTGTAGCCAAGAAAGACCCCAGTCTGTGACACTTGTTCATACCACTGGACCCAGACTTCTGAGGTCTGACAGTGGGATTGCCCCAGTGCAACGGTTTTTCCACTTTAAAAACTCTCCTGCACAGGTTTCCTGTCATAATGGAATCTGATGGACAACCACCACAGTAAATATATTGTTTGATTAAGCATTCTTGTTTGTTTAAGTAATTCATTATGGTTTATGTGCAAAAATATGGGAATTGCATGCATCACACCTCACTTAGAGTAAAAGCAAAGTTAGGCTCACATTCCCGACTCTCTTGCTTTCCTTTCAATTAGTTTTTATGGTTTGGAGCTACAAAACATAACATGGGGTGTTGTATTTTCGAAAGTCAAACTAGTCAAATTAGACCTAGGATTTCCACAATGAACGTAAGTGTCACGGTGTCTGCTGACAGATGACCGAGGAAGTGTGGAGGAATGACACTTATTTCTGATCTCCCGAAGTGTAATACCTCACACTTGCTTGGACTGAACTCCATCTCACAGTTCAAAAGTTCAAATTAAATTTATTATCAAAGTTCTGTAAACAAACTTGATATCTATTTTCTTGCAGGCACCCACTGGAAAACTGAGAAATACAATAGAATCTGTGAAAAACCAAAGACCGACAAACATCCAGTGTGCAAAAGAGCTCAAATCGTGCAAATAATTCAAAAAGTAATCGAATAATTCTGAGAACACAAGCTGCAGAGTCCCCGAAAGAGAATCCACAGGCTGTGGAGTCAGTTTAGTGCTGAGGTGAGTGAAGTCAGTCCAGGAGCCTGATGGTTGCAGGGCAACATTGCCCCTGAATAGGGCAACGTGGGACCTGAGATACCATTTCTCTGCCCATGACCACAGCTGACCTATGTCCCACAGTCTTCTCCCTCAGCACCTCAAGCACACTTCTCACACCAGTGTCTACTTTGTCTGCTAATTTGTCCATTTGTGTCCCACAGAATAACAGCAGAGACTTTGCACTCTTTGACTCAGGGTATAAAGTTTAGTTATTGTGCAGATTGAAATTTTGTCGAATTTTTCTAAAACCAACGGGAAAATTAGACTTATTTTCAGTGAATGTGATGAAAAACAAATTCTGCAGAAGCAATAAAATTAGATAATGTAAATTAGTCTAGCTGCAAAAAAATAAAATTCATTCAGGAAGATACATGGGGTCGTGGTTTGTTTTCAGAGCCTCAGTGATTAATATGACAAGATATTACAGAACAAATTCAGAAGAAATATAATGACCTGTACTTAGCCTCACTTTCTATTATTGCCAAGAGCCATAACACAGAAGCAGTGGAGGAAAGGGTGGAGATCAAGATAATTCATGACTACCCTTGGCTATGGGATAAGGGAGCCAACTTGTATCCAGTGGCAGATTAGCCACAGCCTGGGATTTAACATAGAACATAGAATAGTACAGCACATTACAGGCCCTTCGGCCCACAATGTTGTGCCGACCCTCAAACTCTGCCTCCCATATAACCCCCCACCTTAAATTCCTCCATATACCTGTCTAGTGTATACCTTTGGTGGACAATTGTTGCTTGAGAAAGCTGGCATTGATGTAATTGAGATTCACTGATGACATAGGATTTCCTGTCATGTTCTCAGTATCACAGAAACATAGAAAACCTATAGCACAATACAGGCCCTTCGGCCCACAAAGTTGTGCCAAACATGTCCCTACCTTAGAAATTACTAGGCTTACCTATAGCCCTCTATTTTTCTAAGCTCCATGTACCTATCCAAAAGTCTCCTAAAAGACCCTATCGTATCCGCCTCCAACACCGTCGCCGGCAGCCCATTCCACGCACTCACCACTCTCTGAGTAAAAAACTTACCCCTGACATCTCCTCTGTACCTACTCCCCAGCACCTTAAACCTGTGTCCTCTTATGGCAACCATTTCAGCCCTGGGAAAAAGCCTTTGACTGTCCACATGATCAATGCCTCTCATCATCTTATACACCTCTATCAGGTCACCTCTCATTCTCCGTCGCTCCAAGGAGAAAAGGCTGAGTTCACTCAACCTATTCTCATAAGGCATGCTCCCCAATCCAGGCAACATCCTTGTAAATCTCCTCTGCACCCTTTCTATGGCTTCCACATCCTTCCTGTAGTGAGGTGACCTGAACTGACACAGTACTCGCTTCCACATCCTTCCTGTAGTGAGGTGACCTGAACTGAGCACAGTACTCCAAGTGGGGTCTGACCAAGGTCCTATCATTTAATATGACCATGCTCTTTCTTGACTTATTTTATTATTATTTGCTATTTTTGTATTTTCACAGCTTGTCTTCTTTTGCACATTGGTTGTTTGTCAGTCATCGTGTGTAGTTCATTGATCCTATTGTATTTCTTTGTTCGACTGTGACTGCTTACAAGGAAATGAATCTCAGGGTAGTATATGGTACATACTTTGAACTTTCAACTTTTTGAACTTTTCCTAACACCCAGATGGACCACATCCCTGAAACATGACAGGGCCCAGGGCAGAGAGAGGAAGGGAGTGGGGGATATTTCGCTGCCATCAGCACTGCTGCGCCACAGCAAGCTGTGCAAAGGGTGATGTATTTGTGCAGCACATAATGAATTGTCACAGGTAATAGTGTTTTGTATGAAGGAGCCATTAGGAGAGCCATTGCAGTAAATGTGTTATCAAACATACTGTCAGGGAAAAGATTACAACATGAAAGCAAACCCATAACCTACGAGCCGACACTGATGAGAAAACGCAACAGGTTTCGCCCCTGCAGTAAATTTATCATCTTTGCTTGCAAGCAGATAATTTATCATCCTTATATTTGATCTTGATAAGTCGGGAAGTATTTATTTTGTCATTACGGCAACGTCTGCCTTCCCCCACAGAATCCGCTTCATTAACTTTCCTTCGGAATGAAAGTATCCCTGTAATTTGTTTTATTTATCCTGCGGGTCACCCGATTTCACGTTGCTAAAATTGGAAATGTCACTGTGTGAAAGCTTCTAGGATGGAGTTCTATGGAGGCTGCTCGGGGGACTGTGGAAGTGGCAGACTGTGCTCAGTTGGAGGAGATGCTATGTAAATGTCACCTGAGTTGTGCACAGGCTTCTGCAGATCAGCGTGGAAAGAAGAGCCTACTTAGGAGAAAATTGTATGGAAGATGACATTCTGGAATCTGATCTTACAGTCAATGAATAAAAGATATCAGATTCAGAAATAGAAAGACTGCTTATTATAAAGGAAAGTGTCCTTCTGGCTTCCGAGATATTTTTGCATATTCACTTCTCAATCATTGTGGAAAGGTGGTGGCAAGCTCCTATAAAAATGTAAGCCTTTTCATGGCGTGTTCCACTCTCTCGCCCTTTCATTTTCTCTATCTTCCTTCCTCTGTCAATCACTCGTCCTCTTTCTGAAGGAGGTGAGCCTCACAATGAAGTGTGAGGTTTTTATTGTACAATGTTAATTGACATTCAGGTGTCTTGCAATGTAATTATAGAACAGAAGCTGATGTGGGCTGCCCTGAGACAGCAGAAACAGCGATCATAGTAAATATACAGACGCCAACCGTTAAGGGAATGAAATACACTTTTATTTTGAAGCAAATCTGATTAAAACCTTAATTAAATATGATGACTAAACCATGCTTTATTGCATATAAAGCAAATCCCGTGGTGAGACCAATTACGTATTCACACCTACTTATTGTTCAGTAAATAACAGACGAGGGAGGTGAGTTTGACTGTCCTTGACATTAAGGCAGCATCCAGCCAAGTATGGCACAGAGCAAAGGATGTCAGAGAAAGGGTGAACAGGTTAGGACTTTATTCCTTGGAATGTAGAAGATTGAGGGGACGTTTGATAGAGGTATAGAAAATTATGAGGGTTGTAGATAGGATAAATGCAATTTTCTTCACTGAGGTTGGGTGGAACTACAACTAGAGGTCATAGGTTAAGGGTGAAAGGTGAAACATTTAAGGGGAAATTTCTTCACTCAGAGGTTTGTGAGATTGTGGAATGAGCTGCCAGCACAAGGGGTGCATGGAAGCTCTATTTCACCGTTTAAAAGAAGCTTGGATAAGTATGTGGATGGTAGGGGTGTGGAGGGTTATGGTATGGGTGCAAGTTGATGGGAGTCGGCAGTTTAAATGTTTCAGTATGGACTAATTGGGCAAAAGGACTTGTTCCTGTGCTGTACATTTCTATGACTCTGAAACAATCCTCAGGATGGAATTATAGACCATGAGACATCAGAGCAGAATTAGGTCATTTAACCCATCGAGTCTGGATGATTGTTTTCCCTTTTAAACACCATTCTCCTGCCTTCTCCCCATAGCCTTCGACACCCTTCTCATCAAAAACCAATCAACATCTGCTTTAAAACATACTCAATGACTTGGTCTGTGCATGTTATTCTTTGCACAATGGAAGATGGCTGGAGCTGTCAGAAGCTAGGCATCATAGGCTAGACTGTGATTTCTTCTGAGGAGTGTCCTTACCCCATCCACGTTCTGCTGCTCCATTCGATACCTGGCTCCAAAGTGAATCAGCCGCATATCCCTGATGATTGGTCACCATGGTATCCGACCTTCTTGTGCCATGGTGATGGGCTGGAGGCTGCTGAGGAGGTCTGCTGGGGAAATATACCCCACAGTTCTGCTCACCACGCTACAAGAAAGAACTGATGGTACCCTTGAGGGTGTTCAGGAGATTTGCGGGACGTTATTGGAGATAGCTACAAAGATATAGGAAAGACCCAGGTTATTTACATTGAGGGAGTTGTAAAACTGTGGACCAAACTACTTAAGAAAAACTTACTTCTCTGAACAGGTTTGTATTTGGTAGAAGGTTAAAAAGAGAAAATGTTTTTCAACCCTGGAAAATATGATTCTCCCTATAGAGAGGGTTCACATCATGGATGACCTCACTTGGTCCCTCAATATCACCCCCCTGAACAAGAAAACACAGCAGCACCTCCATTTCCTAAGGAGATTGAGGCAAATAAGGCTCCCCCTTCCCACCTCCACCATCTTAATTGAATATTATAGGAGCACGATTGAGAGGTCCTGACCAGCTGCATCTCCATCTGGTATGGGAGCAGCCAAGCATCGGACCAGAAGTCCTTACAAAGGACTGTGAGAACAGCGGAGAGGATTAATGGGGCTTCCCTACTATCGATCGAGGACATTTATCAGGAGTATGTAGGGCCCTTAGTATAATCAAGGATCCTACCCATCCATCCAGCATCCTCTTTGACTTTCTACCATCGGGCAGGAGACTCCGATGCATAAAAACAAGAACGGTCAGGAATTCCCTCAGGCCATTAAGCCTGAACTCCCTGCTGCAACGTGTTCAAAGTGTCACCGATTAATCTGTTATGTACCTTACAATATTTAATTTATGCACTTTACGCTGCTTATTTATGTGTAATTAATCTAGATTTTATCCTTACTTTCCTAAGTTATTGTGTGTTATATGCATGTTATGTGTCCTACTGTGCTTTACAGCCTGGTACAGAGAAACGCTGTCTCATTTGACGATATACATGTATATAGTTAAATGACAATAAACTTGACTTGACATGATTCAGGATCTCACTGCATGAAAATATTTGGTGGCAGAAACAGTCATCACATTCAAAAAACAGTTGGATAAGCATTTGAAGCAGCATAACTCATACAGCCTTGGCCAGAGACTAAGAAGGGAGAATTACCTGGCTAGCATGGGTGATATGGGGTGAATGGCCACCTTGTGCATTGAAGGTGTCAATAATGCTTTCCTCAAACTGCAGTAACTGATCTAGACTGCGTCTATGACTCCCCACATCTGCGTCACCAAGGAGAAGAGCAGTAATGCTGGGTATCTCCTCTGGGTCTAAGCACAAGAGATTCTGCAGATGCTGGGAATCTTGGGCAGCACGCACAAAATGCTGGAGGAGCTCGGCGGTGACTTGCTGAGTACCTTCAACACTCTGTTTGTATTCCTGCAAGTCTAAGGCCTTCCCAGCTTACACATGTATCATCCTTGCCTCGTCAACAATGAGACAAATCCTACATTAAAAAGTGGAGCAGTTCCAATGTAAGGAGCTCCATATAGCGTGGTATGGCAATGCTTACAGTACCAGCGACCTGGGTTCAATTCCCACTGCTGCCTATGAGGAGTTTATACGTTCTCCCCTTGACCACGTGGGTTTCCTCCGGGTGATCTGGTTTCCTCCCACAGCCCAAAGACGTACCTGTTGGCAGGTTAATTGGTCATTGTAAATTGTCCGTGATTAGGCTCGGATTACATTGGATTACTGGGTGGTGTAGTTTAAATGGCCAGAAAAGCCTATTATGCGCTGTATCTCAATAAGTAAATAATCATCTATAGACCTAGCTCACAGTAGAATAGCAATTAGCACGACACTTTTGCAGCTATGGATGTCGGAGTTCAGAGGTCAATTTCCACCATTGTCTGTAAGGAGTTTGTACCTGTGACCATGTAGGCTTCCTCCTGGTGCTCTGGTTTTCTGTCACAGTTCAAAGGCATGCTGGTTAGTAGGTTAGTTGGTCATTGTAAATTATCCTGTGATTAGGATAGATTTATATCAGAAGTTGCTGGCCAGTGTGGTTCGAAGGATGGGAAGGGCTTATTCCATAATGTATCTCTAACTAATTAATGTCAGGCAATAAATTTGTTTTTGATTGTATTGGCAATGTTACATTAACTAATGAAGAAGATTTCAAGGTGTTGATTTAATTCAGAGGATTTATACATTCAAATACATGCAAGAGTAAGACTGAAAGCTTCAGAACTAAATGTCTGTGCAAGAATTAATTGTCCATGGTGCACGAGGATTAGAAATTTGGAACTGGAGTAGTATTGGTTTATTATTGTTGCATGTACTGAGATACAGTGAAAGAACTTGTCTTGCATAGAGATCAGATCATCACTGAGCTAGGAAATCATAAACACAAGAGACTCTGCGGATGCTGGAAATCTTGAGCAACACATGCAACGTGCTGGAGGACCTCATCAGGTCAGGCAGCATCTGTGGAGAGAGATAAGGAGATGACGGTTTGGGCTGAGTTGCTTTATCTAAAACAATGGCTTTTTATTCATTTCATGTGGCCATCTATCATCTTGAACTCCCTTTCTTCCTCTCACCTTCTTATTCTTTCTCCTTCTTTTCCAGTCCGAAATGTCGGCTGTCTATTGCTCTTTATAGATGCTGCCTGACCTGCAGAGTTCCACAAGTACCTTGCATTAAGATAGTAAATATGATGCATTAAGATAGTAAAAGGTAAAACAATAATAATAGTATGATTACACTGGAAAACAAAGTTTTTTTCTAAATGCTTTTGGGTGAATCTTGTGGATTTTGGGTGCTAATCGTGAAAATCACCGTGAAATTTCCCTATCATGCACCTTTTTTTGGAATCGCCTATATTTGTTATTTCAATTCATAATTCAAGTCAATAAAAATGTTGCCAACAACGTAAGCTGAAAAGATTTCTATCTTGTCCAGGCGTGCCTGGGCATGATTTGGGTTGTCATGGCATCTTTTTATTGATTCTTCAATGTAGTGCCTGAATTCTGTGCTGCTACACAACACCAGTGCCCACCCTTCAGTACCAGTGAAAGAAAACTCCTGAAATTTAGAGGTCTTGTTGAAACACATGCAGTACAGAAACTACAACTGGAACATCTGTGGTAAATCGAAAGCTACTAGGAATGCAACTCAGATGCACCAGGCACTGTTGTTTCATTTGTGAGTGGGACTGCCATGCTAAAGAGTCCTATTCCATTAAAAATAATTGGCCACTCCATCAGCAGTTGGTTCCAGCACAGAGAAGTGTGGCACATAAGCCAACTGCAGACCCAACAAAGATATTTTTGCCTCCTCTTCATATAAAACTGGAGCGTATAATTTTTTTTTTGTGAAAGCACCGAACAAGTAAATGACTTTGATATTTGAGACAGATGTTTCCCAGAATAACTGATACCAAGATTAAGGAAGGCACTCTGTTGGCCCACAAATCAAACAGGTCATCAATGACAGGCAACTAGAAGAAGAACTTCTAGAGGGACTGGAGACAATCATGTGGAAGGCATTCAAGAATGTTGTTGAAAATTTTCTTGGTAACTACAAAGCACCAAACTACGTGCAGCTGGTTACACCAGTTTTCAAGCATACAAAACCAAGAAGTGCAACATGTCACTAAAGATTCATTTTCTACATTCCCATTTAGACTTCTTCCCTGCAAATCTTGGTGCTGTCAGTGACGAGCACGGTGAGAGGTTTCACCAGGACATTGCGGTCATGGAGAAAAAGTGTCAGGACAACAGGAATCCATCAATACTGGCTGATCATTGTTGGACACTTAAGCGGGAAGCCTCAGACACTGAGTACAGATGAAAATCATCAACAAAATATTTTTAGCTCATTTGAACTACTGCAAAGCATCAGCACTGTTATTCAATTAAATGCAATACATTCAATAAAAGTTTATTTCTTGTTTCTCCCAATTCCTACGTGACACAAGTAGTCTGAAATTATATTTCTGTTCAGCTTCAAGCGATCTAACATAACCACTAAAAAAAGTCTCTGAGGAAGCAACATTTTTGAAGAAATTTGCTGTCCAGTGTTATTGACATTTAAGCTTGAGACTCTTCTGCTAATTATTGAGTGCTCAAGGCTGTTTGTATTGTTGTCTTCTAAATTGTTGTTTGCTGTTGTGTTTTCTATTATGATATTGTCCTGTGTTTTATGCTCAGCACCGAACCACAATCAACTCTGGTATGTTTCACATACTGGCAATAAAATGATTCTGATTCTGATAACAAAATGCAGAATAAAGTGTAACAGCTACAGTGTGTGTGGACAGGATATATATTTTAAAAACTATCAAATAATGTCAATGCCAAGTATTAGACTTTTTCACCTCCCTGGAATTTTTTTTTAAAATATTTAGTTAAAGCAAGTATCTTACTTGCATTGCGGAATTTGTTTCCCATCTTGAGTTTCCTCCAACACTGGCTACCTCCATTTCACGTTGTTCAATGAATCCCAGCATTGGAACCTCTAATACTCGAGAGCTTGCGTTTAAGGCAAGAGGAGGAAAGTTCAAAGGAGGTGTATCCGGGCAAGACTTTCACGCAGAGTGGCAGGTGCCTGGAATGCGTTGCCGGGGGTGATGTGGAGGCAGATATGATAGAGTCTCTCAGATAGGTACATGAATGTGCAGAGAGTGGAGGGATACAGCCAAAGTGAAGGCGGAGGGATTCATTTAATTACACCACATTGTGGGCTGAAAAGCCTGTTCCTATCCCGTACTGTTTTATGCTCTCTGCTATCTGATTGCCCCCACTGCCCCACCGGAGGAGAGCAATGTGAGCCAGCTGAAACCTAACCACCATGCTAACAGGAGAGAACAACCTATAATGTGTGACCCTTGACTCAAGGTGATTGGTGACGCAATGACAATAATGGCACACGGTCAAAGATGTCAGAGAGAACTACTCACTGGCTAAAACGATCTTTTATGCAAAGGAAGATAATTGGGGTGGTCAGAAGCCAAACATCACAGCCTAGAACATCTTGGCTGTGATACCATAAAATGCAGTGAGCTTACAGTGCAAAAACAGTTCTTTCTGCCGAATTGCTTCCAGCTATTGGTCATGGTCCATCTGGACCCCTTCCTACCCCTATTCATGTAATTTCATCTATCTTCAAGGCCAGAGCTAAACAGGAACTTGATGAGTGAGAGGGTGAAAGGTTACTGCAGGTAGGCAGGAGCGTGGAGTTGAGGCAGCAACTAGGTTGGCCATGATCTGTACAAGACGATCTGAGGCATAGATAGAGTGAACAACCAGAGACTTTTTCCCAGGCTGGAAATGGCTAATATGAGGGGGCATGACTTTAAGGTGTCTGGAAGACAGTATGGGGGGGATGTGGGGGTCGATGTCAGAGGAAGATTTTGACACAGAGAGTAGTGGGTATGTGGAATGCCCAGCCAGGGATGGTGGGACAGGCTGATATATCAGGGACACTTAAGGGATTCTTAGATAGTCACATGGATGAAAGAAAAATGCTCTGTGGGAGGGAAAAGTAGGCTAAAGGGCTGGCACAACACAATGGGCTGAAGGGCCTATACTGTGTTGCACTCTTCTATGTTTAATAGTGTAGTAATCTCAAAGTTCAAAATTTAAAGTGCATTTATTATCAAAGTATGTATACATTATACAACCTTGAGATTCGTCTCCTAACAGGCAGCCATGAAACAAAGAAATCCAAAAGAACCGATAAAAAGACAGTTAAAACACCTCAATGTGCAGCAAAGAGAAAAAAAGGCAAATCAAATCATGCAAACAACAAGTGCAAGCAATAAGCTTTCTGAGTGGAAGCCCACAAAGTGAGTCCAAGTCCCCTAGTTCAGTGCAGAGTAAATGTTATGGAGCAGTGAGCTGAACCAACCCGTCCCTTGCCTTGGGCCCCAACACCCTAACCTTCTTAATCTGGCCCGGCACCTAAATCGTTATCCAAACATCGGGTTCAGTTGCTTTGGTAGGTTCTGCCTGGACCCCACCGCCTCAATTCAGCCTGTACCTGACCTTTCTGCCCGGTGCTTAAATCAATTGAACTTCGGGTCTTCCTCACTCTCGACAATGAGCCCACTGCCTCAGTTCGCCTCAGTTCTGCCACATCAAATTACCTCCAAGGCCAAAGGGAAATTGCAGACTAATGCTTGTGGTGATCATTTACCAGAAAAAAAGTGTGTGATTAATAAAGTATTTAGTTGTTTTCCTTGTTTCGTCAACCACCAGGCAGAAGTCGTTGACATTCACCCACACCATCTTAAACCATACAGTTTGAGCAGTGAAAAACTCTTAATCCTTGTGTCTGTATGATTTTGTTTGCAGAACCTATGGACAGAGAAGGCATTGCTCCCAAAACCATCTCCTAGCAGGAGATGAGGTTAGGTTTAATCTGTCACTTTCAGTCAAGTGTGACCACGTTATGTGCAAGAGGCATTGGTGTATAAAAGACAATAAGCTCAAAGATTCAGCTTCTTTCCCTCCGTCATCAGATTTCTGAACAGTCCAAGAACCCATGGAAACCGTCCTGTGATTTGTTTTGGTTGAACTCTTTATTTCTTTGTAACTTACAATGATTTTCTTTCTCTGCACTGTACTGCTATGCAAAACATCCAATTTCAATTCATGTAACAGAAGTAATAAACCTGATTCTGATTCAGAAGCTCATGAAACAAAAACAAAACATTTCCAATTCGGAATGAGTGATCCAACGTTTCCGTGCACACAAATTATTCAGGGTGTGTTTGGCGAGAATTGGTAAAGCTCATTCAGTGGTGGCTTCCTGAAAAATATGCATTTAAAGTTCAAAGTTCAAAGTGCAATTTATTACCGGAGTACATTCATGTCACCACATACAACCCTGAAGTTCTTTTTCTGCGGGCATACTTAGCAAATCTATAGAACAGTAACTGTAAGCAGCATCAATCAGCAACAAACTGTGCAAATGCAGATAGAAATAAATAGCAATAAATAACAAGCATGAAATAACAAGATAAAGAGTCCTTAAAGTGAGACCATCGGTTGTGGGAACACCAGAAGTAGAATGAGTGTAGTTATCCCCTTTTGTTCAAGAGCCTGATGGTTGAGGGGTAGTGACTGTTCTTGAACCTGACGGTGCAAGTCCTGAGACAACTGTACCTTCTACCTGATGGTAGCAGTGAGAAAAGAGCATGGCCTGGGTGGTGAGAATCTTTGATGATGGATGCTGCTTTTCTACAGTAGCGTTTCATGTCGATGTGCTCAATGGTTGGGAGGGCTTGACCCGTGATATCCTACCTTTTGTAGGATTTTCCACTCAAAGGTGTCCCATACCAGGCCGTAATACAGCCGGTCAGCACACTTTCCGCTACACATCTATAGAAGTTTGTCAAGGTGTTTGATGCCATGCCAGATCTCCACAGACCCCTGAGGAAGTAGTGCTGTTGTGCTTTCTTTGCAATTATATTTATATGATGGATATCTATACAATTTAATGAACATTCATTCTACAGAAGCATATTTATTTGGTGCACTCTAAGGAATTATAGGGACAATATAAGACCATATGACATAGAACCATTTGGCTCATCAAGTGTGCTTGACCATTCCATCATGAATTCCTTCCTCTCCTCTTTAAGATCTTCCTCAATCCTCACGCCTTTGGCTAACTGGAGTCCTAAAAACTCTTTGTCTTCCTCGTCTGTTTCTGTCTTGTCACATTGTAAAGCTCCCTGCAGGTATTAGACCATGAGACATTCGAGCAGAATTAGGCCATTCAGCCCATTGAATCTGCTCTACCACTCCATTATGGCGAATTTATTATTCCTCTCAACCACATTCCCTGCCTTCTCCCCATAAACTTTGGTGCCCAGAGTAATGAAGAATCTGACAACCTCCATTTTAAATTTACCCAATGACTTGGCTTCCACAGCCTTCTGTTACACAGAATCACTAACATTCAACAAATGTTATCACCTGATCGTAACATTTGATTAGTCATCAGTCAGTACCAGGGCTGTATTTAATCAGTGAAGTTCTCTACACAATCCCATTTCAGTAATCCTTCACTGAGGCTGTGATACTGAAGTTTGTGTTGACTTTGGAGAAGATCTAGAGGACCTTTATGAGAATGATCTTGGGATTAATAGAGTTAACATATGAGTAGCCTTTGGTTGCTCTAAGCCTGTACTCACTGGAGTTTAGCAGAATGCATGGGGGTGGAGGGATCTCAATTAAACTTATCCAATATTGAAAGGCCTAGATAGAAT
Source organism: Hemitrygon akajei (assembly GCF_048418815.1). Taxonomy (NCBI): domain Eukaryota; kingdom Metazoa; phylum Chordata; class Chondrichthyes; order Myliobatiformes; family Dasyatidae; genus Hemitrygon; species Hemitrygon akajei. Next base: position 176,995,286 of record NC_133129.1, read on the forward strand.
GGATGACGTTGAGAGGATGTTTTCAATAGTGGGAAAGTCTAGTATCAGAGGTCACAGCCCCAGAATAGAAGGATGTCCCTTTAGAACAAAGATGAGGAGAAACGTCTTTAGCCAGAGGGTGGTGAATCTGTGGAATTCATTGCCACAGGTGGCTGTGAAAGCCAAGCTATTTGGTATATTGAAAGCGGAGGCTCTTGATTGGTAAGGGCATCAAAGGTTATGGGGAGAAGGCAAGAGAATTCAGTTGAGAGGTAAAATAAAGCAGCCATGATCATATGCCAGTGCAAACTCGATGGGTCGAATGGCCTAATTCTGCTCCAACATCTTATGGTCTTATAAGCCGAGGTAGAGGGAGACTGGATCTCATTTTGGCTGTGAAGTGTGATGCAGACAGGAGGGCCAGGCGTCAGTTCCTTAAGCTGGTGCGTGGCGGAGGAACGTTTGCAAAAGTTACTCAGAGTTCGCAATCCCATCTCCATGCGAGGGGTACTCTGAGAATACCAAGCACGCCTTATGGTCTTATATGCGGATCTAATCAGACAAATGTCAGCATACGCACCCCTATTATCATGAGAGACACATGGACAACATATTCTACTGTGAGTTCTGAACTTCAGAAGCTGAGCACGAGTTGCAGTGTGACCTTGTCTGTCGGAGACACAGGCTTGATCTCAACAAAGTGGTTAAAATGTTAAAAGGAGTTGGTGGAGACATGCTCTTTTCCCCTCAGTGGATTCTAGGAGAGTCTGGGGGAGGCACAGGGATGTAAGAAACGTGGAGGGTTATGGGCCACATAGGAGAGAAGGGTCAGTTTGAACTTGGAATGGGTTTATATGCACTCAGTGGCCACTTTATTAGGTATCTCCTATATGTAATAAAGTGGCCACTGAGTGTATGCTCGTGGTCTTCTGCTGCTGTAGCCCATCTACTTCAACGCTCAATGTGTTGTACGTCCAGAGATACTCTACCGCACACCACTGTGGTAACACGTGGTTATTTGAGTTATTGTCCCCTTCCTGTCAGCTTGACCTAGTCTGGCCATTTTCCTCTGACTTCTCTCATTGACAAGGTGATTTCACCCACAGAACTGCCACTCACTGGAGGTTTTTGTTTGTTTCTCGCACCATTTTCTGAAAACTCTAGAGATTTTTATGTGTGAAAATCCTAGGAGATCAGCAGTTTCTGAGACACTCATACCACCCTGACAGCATGGTCAAAATCACTTAGTTGATGTCTCTTCCTTATTGTAATGTCTGATCTGAGCAATGTCCGAACCTCTTCAGCATGTCTGCATATTTTTATGCATTCAGTTGCTGCCACGTTTTGGCTGATTAGATATTTGCATTAACGAGCAGGTGTACAGGTGTAACTAATAAAGTGGCCACTGAATGTATTTTCCTGAGTGAGGGTGTTTATTTATTTACTTATTTCTTAGATCTGGGCATGATGAGTAAGGCCAGGGCTGCTGGAAATTAATTGGAACTTCCAATGTTGGATGAAAGAGGGAGATTTATGCTAAATAGTGAAGGTAGGAACCTCTCAATCAAGGTTTAGTTAAAGGTCGGACCAGCCTAGATGGACCAAATGTCCTGATGAAGGGTCTCAGTCCAAAATGTCAACCAGTGTGCACTCAAGTGAGATACCATGAGACATTAGGCAAGATCATTCCATAATACCAGGACATTCTCAATCCTTCCACGGTGGGGAAATGTGGATTAACTTCATGACTATTAATACTGGAATAGCATACACAAAGTGCTGGAAGAACTCAACAGGTCAGGCAGCATCTATGGAGAGGAATAAAGAGCTGACATTTTGGGCTGGGACCCTTCATCCATCGATGCTGCTTGACCTGCTGAGTTCCTCCAGCATTTTGTGTGTGCTGTTCCAGATGGACCAAATGTCTTGCTTCTAATTTCCTACTTACCCCATACAAAATGAAATGAGAGTGACCATAGTAGAATGAACTGAATTCTTGGAAGAATCTGTTTTGGGAAACCAGCCAAAACTGAGCACTTTTAATTTAAAAGATCAGACTGCAGGCTTGAATGGATTTTAGAGAGAGAAACGTGTGAAGATGCTATCAGACCATCAATACCGATCAGAAGGTGAAATGTCCAGCTTGCTTTGAGTGTCTCCAGTGCTGATTCGCCAATAACCACTTCCACTTATATTGCAGAAACATCACAGGGGTGTGAAGACAACAACTCCAGACATTTGCTTTCCTTTCTGTCGGCTAATGCAGTCTGTGTGATTGGCACCCCCCTACCAGCCAGCACACATGTTCCTTCTTCAGCAGGCATGCAGCGTCTCCCCGAACTTCCTCACAAGTTTTTCAGTCTCCAAGGCACCCCTGATCACGGAGACTCTACGACCAAGAAAGCACACTAATGCCTGTACTTCCTGAGACAGCTGAGGAAATTCGGAACGTTGCTGATGGCTGTCATCCTTTTACTGAGGACATTCAATCTCGATGAATCATAGCCAGAACTCTGGCACATTTAGCTCTGTCCAAGAAAACCACAGTGAACAGAGCCCAGTCCACGCCAGGTGACGTGGTCACATACCAGTTAGCGCAATCACTTTACAGTGCCAGTGATCACCGATTGGTGTTCAGTTCCGGCGCTGTCTGTAAGGAGTTTGTACATTCTCCAGGTTGACTGTATTGCCTTCGGTTTCCTCATGCAATCCATGTGTAGGGTTAGGGTTAGTGAGCTGTGGGCATGCTATGTTGATGTTGAAAGTGTTGCAACATTCGCAATCCTTGAGTGTGTTGGTTATTGAAATAAAAGTGAAGCTGTATGAGGCAATGCACAGGAGACAAATAAAGCTACTCTCTCTCTCTCTCTCTCTCTCGAAAGCCAGCCTCCTCTCCAATTATTCTATCTACACTTCATGTTCTCTCAGCAATGCTGCCAACATAATCAGGCTTTCAGGCTGTTCTTTCTTCTACACCCCTCCAATCGGGCATGAGGCCTCAAAAGTCATCAGACTCAAAGAAAGCATCTAAACCACGTTTAAGACACTTGGATGGCCTTCCTGTCCAACAGAGAAGAGATCCTGATCTCCTATTATACCCAGTGATGCCCTGTGCACCTTCATTGTCTACTTGCTGTTGCTGTACCAGGAAAGGAAAAATTTCTTTAGCCAGAGGGTGGTGAATCAGTGGAATGCATTGCCACAATCAACTGTGGAGGCCAAGCTGTTGGGTATATTTAAAGCAAAGCTGATGGGTTCTTGATTAGTAAGGGGAAGTCAAAGGTTATGGGGAGAAGGCAGGAGAATGGGGTTGAGAGGGAAAATAAATCAGACAAGATGGAATGATAGAGCAAACTAGATGTGCCAAATTGCCGAATTTTGATCCTATGTCTTATGGTCTTCCTCCTGAGCTTCTGCAGGTGCGGGGCAAATGGATGCTCCAGAAGGGTGCTTAACTTTGTGTGCTGTCTTCCCCAAAGTAAATAAGAAAGTGTTTAAAAAGTGAATAAGTAACTGGTCTAACATAGTTCCTTAAGGTTGTTGAAGCCAGTTGGTGGGGGGGTGAAGGGGCTCCCACTACCTATTAAATGCTGCCAATGGTGTATGTCTCAAAGAGCCTCAGACAACCAAGTCCAGCTACTCAGCCTGGTGGGACCATTTCTACCGACAAGAGAAGGAGCAAAGGCAGGTTACAGACCACTTAAAACCAGTCACTTTGGACAGATGGGGGATCCTCAGCTACGGTTGGCAGCTCATCGAGGAGAAAGAAAGCTCTGATCTCAAAACTCCACTGCCTTGTGGCTTTGCCCACTCATAAGGAAGGCTTTGGGAGTAAAATCCAAGGAAATTCCAAAGCTGGAGTCACTAAGGCAGTCCCACGTTGAGTTCAACACTGACTGGCTGCTCCTGCGATGCCATTGGTGCCTAACTGTATCGGTCTCCGCTATAACTTTGGATTCATCAGCTGTGTGTAGGGTGGAGCCTACTGCATGGGCACCAGCTTGCTCTCCTTACCGTACTGCCCCGACTTGTGTACGGACTTCATCAACAACCTCCATGGACGCAATATCCATGGTTGACCCCAACCAATGGAGGGCCTCAAATGGTCTAGCACAAATGAAAAGCACAGAGTGCTGATGCCTTGTCATTCTTGGTGGTAGGGGTCACTGGTTTAGAAGATATAATAACAGTGGTGATATAAGCGGTTTGTTCACACGGAGAAATATAATGCATTCCCACACTACCAATCCTAAGAAATATCAGGAATCTCCCATCCACAGCCTATGATCTTCCCCTTGTAGGTTCTTGGTTAGTAAATGCACCAAAGGTTACAAGGAGAAGGCAGATGAATGAGGTTGAGATGGAAAATAGATCAGTCATGATTGAATGGCATAGACTTGATGGGCTGAATGGTCTAATTCAGCTCCCACAGAGTGTGTTTTGGTCTTATGAATTCTTTGTAATCGAACTCTTACTACAAAGTGCATTTGATTTCAATATTGCCAGAAAAAAATGTACTTGCTTGATATAAACAAAACTATATTAAATGTGTATTTTCAGCTGTTTTTGAAATTCTCTTGGGTTTCCACTTTCACGGTTTTTGCAGTATTTGACTGGATTTTGCAGTTGCTGACCTCCATGTCATTACTCCGTCAGCCGTAACAGCAACTGAATAAATTTCTGAGTGATGCTGTGTGCTTGCCAAAGTGGCTGAGTGGGTAAGCAGGCTGCAGACAGATGGTCCACTGGCTGATTCCAGGATCTTGGCAGCTCCAAGCGCCAGCCTGTCTCTCTGGATCAGCCAGGACATGTCTGTGGAGTATGAACTGAAACTGGCATTTCCCCTTCGCTCAGGAGTGACATCAGGCCATCACATGAAGGCCAAAGTTTTCACTTAGGTCTGGAATACATTCAAACCTGATTTTAGAAATTATAACATGAAGCAGGATAATGTGTTAGAGCTACAGAGAAAGTGTAGCGCAGGCAGACAATATGTGCAAGATCATGATGAGGTCATGAGTCCATCTTATCATACATGACACTTGTTCGGGAGCCTGATAACAGCAGGATGAAAGTTGTCCTTCACCCTGATAGCACATGCTTTCAGGCTTTTATATCTTTTGCCTGACCCTGACACGGGGAGTGGTGGGGGAAGAGAGAAAGTCCGGGGTAGTTGAGGCCTTTGATTATGTTGGCTGCTTTACTGACACAGTCCATGAAGAGGAAGCTGGTTTCCCTGATGTGCTGAGTTATGTCCACAAATCCGTGTAGTGTCTTATGGTCTCAGGAAAAGCAGTTCCAATGCCAAATTCACAAGAGGTTTTGCAGATGCTGGAAATCTAGGGCAACATACACGATATGCTGGCGGAACTCATCAAGTCAGGCAGTATCTATGGAGGGGAATAAACAGTCAATGTTTCGGGCTGAGACCCTTCATCAGGACTGGGAAGGTATGGAGCAAAAGCTAGAATAAGAAGGGGCGAGGAGGGAAAGGGGTGATAAGTTATTGGAAGTTAGAGAAATCGATGTTTATTCCATCAGGTTGGAGGCTACCAAAACTGAATATAAGGTGTTGCTCTCCAACCTAAATTTGGTCTCATCTTAGTAGTTCCTATGGTGCATCGATAAAAATTGGTGAGGGTCAAATGGAGCATGCAGAATTTCTTCAGCCTCTTGAGGAGGTAGAGGCATTGGTGAGGTTTCTTGGTTTTGGTGTCTGCATGGTTGGACCAGAACAGGTCATTGATGACGTTCATTACTTCTATTGCTTACTAGAATGGTCACAGGCTGAGATTCGGCAGTTGTTCTCCTGGAAAATAGGAAGTTGGAGATTTGAGAGAATTAATTAAAATTACAGAATTACAGGAGAGACGGCTTTCAGTGGCCGGAGGATCAATGCAAAAGGACACAGATTTAGATGTTAGAGAGAGATGAGGAAATCTTAAATGTTTTTTAGAGATACAGTACGGTAACCGGCCCTTCTGGTCCAATGAATCCTCCCTGCCCAATTACATCCGTGTGACCGATCAACCCTACTGATTGGGATGTGGGGAGAAACTGAAGCTCCCAGAGAAAGCCAACATGGTCACGGGGCGGGAGAAATAGACAAACTCGTTACAGATAGCGGCAGAACTTGACCGCTGGTCGCTGGTGCTGTGCTAGCCACTACATTGCCATCCCAATGAATAATGAGCGAACAAGTCAGGAACACATGGCCTTCTGGGTGAAAAAAGAAAGAATTGTTAAGTTATTTGAAAGAGAGAATGATTGCAGAGGCATAGGGAAAGATCCAGGGAATGCCACCAATAAAAGAGCCAGTATAGATTTGATGAACTGCGTGGTCTCCTTCTGTGTTGTGCTATTTCTAGATTCTACTTTCAAGGTACATTTATTTACCAAAGCATTCATATTATATACGACGTTGAGATTTGTCTTCTTTCGGGTAGCCACAAAACAAAGAAACCCAATGCGCAGGGAAAAAATCATGCAAATAATAAAATAATATTCAGAACTGGTCGTCACTATAGCCAATCCAAGAGCCCGTTAGTTACAGGCCACAGCCTCAGTTCAGTAGAGCGACGAGCTGATCACCAGCCCTTCACCTCCAGCCCCGACACCCTGACATTTTCAATTGAAAAGAGGGGCATTTGCACATATGCCACGGCTGTCATCTCTCTCAGATACATTGCCAAGTGTTTCACGTGTCCGAGGACAATACTATAGTCAAGTCTCGTGAAGAATAATTAAAAATGCGATGTGCTAATTGTTCTTGGTGTTGCTGGATGAGGGAAGAGTATTGGCCAAGACACAAGAAAAAGATCTTTTTATTAAATATTTAAATGCATTCTTTGTCTGATGAATAAGGTTCATGTTCAAGTACATTGGCAACTGACTGTACGTATATACAAACAAACAGAACTTGGACCATGGTGCTTCCACAAAACATACATTGCACACAGCACATGCAGTAAATCTAAATATTGCCATAAATAAATTTAAAAAACACATTTCAAACTGCATGTGGTGCTCTGCACAAGTAAACAGTAACCAGATTGCTGACCTAATGTCAAGACCTTAGTGGTGGCAGGGTATTTATTATATCTCAGAGTCTGAGGGTCAAGCATTTCCTAACCTTCACTGGTTGCTTTTTAGTAAAGGGGGGATAAAGATTATTCTTCACATAGACTTCGAAACATCAAAACATACAGTGAAATGCGTCGCAACACACCGTCTGGTAGCAAGTCAGGCAGCATCTATGGAAATGAATACAGTTTGAGGATGTGCCGGGGGCAGTACGCAAGGGTTGCCATGCTTCCAGCATCAATATAGCATGCCCACAACTTCTAACTTTAACCCCTGTGTCTTTGGAATATGGGAGGAAACCGGAACATCGAGAGGAACTTCACACTGTCGTGGGTGAAAACACAAAAACTCCTTACTGACAGCTGTGGAATTGAACCTGGTGGGACTGAAGCTGATAGTAAGTGATAGTGAACTCCCTTCTTGAGAGACTGCAGTCCATCTGGTAGAGAATGTGGTAAAGTTACTGCCAGAGGTGGGGGGGAGAGCTTCCAGGATTTTATTGGGAACGATTCCAGGATTTTGATGGGAAGGATTCCAAACATTTGCCGGGAAGAGTTCCAGGATTTTGTATCTGGTGTTTTTCTGTTAATCTGAACTATGGAGAAAAGTTTAGCTGATGCTGTTTCGGAACTCCATGTGAGTTGAAACAGGATGGATAAGTAATAAAATTTACAAAGCAACAAACTACTGCAACTTGTTCCAGTGAAAACATGGAAAGTTTTCCAGAAAAATGCAGGAAGTGGAGGATGGCGTACCGAAGCTATTCATAACAAATCAATCTCAGCCACTAATAATAATACAGACAGCAGACATCAATACAGTTGTGAAAACAGCACGTGCAATCGTGCAATGACATCATCACTAGATGACTAGTGAAAAGAAAATAAAGGCCCATCAGCCCCAGCTGTCCATTCCACCCATCTAATCCCAACTTCCTGTGTCCCCATATACAGCCCCATATCCCTTTAAGCTCCACCCCTCCAAGTGCTTCTTAAGTCAGCGGTCCCCAACGCAAAGCATGTGCTACTGGGCTGCAAGGAAATGATATGATTTGGCAATATGAAACGATATGAGTCAGCTGCACCTTTCCTCATTCTCTGTCACACCCACTGTTGAACTTGAAAGCACGCAAGGTCATCAGTCGTTAAACCCAGTGATACCCTAGCGCCAGGGATCACTGGTTGGCCTGGGGTAACCGGCCGGTGAGAAGTGCTGTTGCTACTGGCCTTGAGCGCGGACAGATGGGAGCCACCTCTAAAGCTGTTTAGCACAACAAATGTTCGTGGGGAACCCGGTGCTAAAATATTCGCAGACAACCTAATTCGGGCTCAGGGTTTCATAAGTAGCAGAGCAGCTACCTCGCTGCGATCTACTGAAAGTCATCCCTCCACCCAATCTTTTGTCGGCTGACAGATCCTACCTACCTACAAGGGGGGGCGGGCACGTGCCCTGTCGCACTCCTCACTCGGTCGGTCGCTCTCTCCGGACTGTGACCGCCGCGGCCCCGCTACGGGGACCTCCGGCCCTTACCTTGTTCTCTCACCCCACCCACGACCAGCTGCACCTGGCCAAGGCATCTGGCGGCAGGCAGGCGGAAGGCTGGAGTTCAGGCCCGGAGGCTGTCTAATGAGGCAATGAAGCCCTCAAAACTGCTTCAGCACCTTGAGTCCAAGCACCCTGCACTTAAAGACAAACCCACTGAGTTTTTTAAGCAAAAAAAACGTGAGCAAGCGGGACAGAAGCAAGAGCTGAGAGCCACGAAAACTAAATTGCAGAATAGACTGGACATAAGGAACCCCCTTCGAGTATCGCTGTGTCCTATCACCCCTCGATGGGACCGTCTTGTTGCAGGCTCTCACTGATTCAGCGATATTGGTGTGTTGCAGTGATTTTATATGTTCACACGAGGAAAATATGCGCTGTGTGTTTAATATCCAAACGTTACTTAAAATGTTATGCTGCTATTGACTTATAAGTGAGTTATAATTGACTTATCACTATATTCATGCGAGGAAAATATGTGCTGCATGCTTAATATTAAATTTGTCAGATAAACGCTTTTAGAAATGAAATTGAGTGTATTAGCCACTTATAAGTGACTTATAGTTGACTTATCACCTATATTCCGGTCGTGATTAACACCACCCCACTACCAGCCCCCCGCCCGTCGGCCGGTCCGCAAGAATATTGTCAATATTAAACTGGTCTGCGGTGCAAAAAAGGCTGGTGACCCCTGATCTAAGATAAGGTGGTGCTGGCTTTGGTGAGGGTTCAGAGGAGGTTCAAAGGAATGATTACAGAACTGAAGGGGTTAATGTATGAGCAGCAGTTGATGGCTCTGGGCCTGTACTCACTAGAGTTTAGAAGAATGAGAGGAAGTTCTCGTTGACTATTGAAAGGCCTAGATAGAGTGGACAAGGAAAGGATGCTTCTAGTACTGGGAGAATCTGGAACGAGAAAGATGTACCTTTAAAACAGAGATGAGGAGGAATTTCTTTAGGAAGGAGGTGGTGAATCTGTGGAATTCATTGCCACAGACTGCTGTGGAAGCCTAGTCATTGTGTATATTTAAAGCAGAGGTTGATAGGTTCTTGATTACTGAAGACATCAAAGGTTACAGGGAGAAGGCAGAAGGAAGGGATTGAAAGAGATAATAAATCAGCCATGATTGAATGACGGTGCAGATTTGATAGGCCGAATGGCCTAGTTCTGCTCCTCTGTCATATGGAGAGATGTAAATTCAGACATTGGAAGTACCATGTGGGAGAGATGAGCTCAGAACTCATCCCACAGTCAATGAGCACAGATTCTGACTATGGCTCATTATGTTTTGGCAGTCAACCTGGGTTCTAAATTACAGTTCATCATATGTTCCAAGTGCCCAGCTATGATTAAAGTGGAAGGGGTTTATGTTGGTGGAGCAGTTTTGCCTCTACAGCTGCAGGAAGCCAGGGGGAAGATTACAGAAGCTGAATTTAACTGCAGTTGCCAGAATGTGGACATGCCTGGAATACTCAGCGTGTACCTCGCAAGGTGCCGGGATCACAAACTCTGAGCAACTTGCACAAATATTCCTTCACCGTATATCAACTGACTTGAAGATCTGAGGCTGGCCTGTGTTTATGCTGCACTCTAAAGCCAAAGTGAGCTCTGGTTGTCCTTGACCTCAACTCACAAGCTCATAAAATGATAAGACACGGGAGCAGAATTAGGCCATTTTCCTGCCTTGACCCTGTAACCTTTGATCCTCTTACTAACCAACAACCTATCAAACTCTATAGCCATCTGTGGCAATAAATTCTGCAGGTTCACCACCCTCTGGCTAAAGAAATTCCTCTGCATCTCTTTCTGAAGGGTACTTTTCAAGTCCACTCTATCCAGGCCTTTCAGTATTTGGTAGCTTTCAATCAGATCCCCCTCTCATTCTTATAAACTCCAGTGAGTGCAAACCCAGAGCCATCAAACACTCCTCATATGTTAACTTTTTTATTCTTGGGATCATTCTCGTAAACCTTCTCTGTCCACTTATCATTGCCAGCACATCCTTCCCTAAATATGGGCCTAAAACTACTCACAATACTCTAAATGTGGTTTGATTGACACCTAATAAAGCCTCAGGATTATATCCTTGCTTTTATATTCTAGTCATCTCAAAATGAATGCCAACATTACCTTCCGCCAACTCCACCTGCAAGTTATCCTCTAGGGAATCCTACACTAAGACTCTTTGCACCCTGATTTTTGAATTTTCTCTTCATTTAGAAAATATTCCTCCTACCAAAGTGCTTCACTGTAGACATCCCTACGCTGTATTCCATCTGCCACTTCTTTGCCCATTCTCTCAAACTCTCTGAGGTCTTCCACAGACTCCCTGCTTCACCTATATGGGTATTGTCTGCAAACTTTGCCACAAACCCATCAACTCTGCCATCCAGCGCATTGACTCATAATGTGATAAGCAGCAGATGCAACACCAATTCCTCCAGAACACCACGAATCGCCTGCAGCCAACCAAAACTGGCTCCCTTTATTCCCACACTTTGCCTTCTGCCAGTCAGCCAATCTTCTATCTATGCTAATAATAACATGGGCTCCAATCTTGTTTGTCAGCCTCATGTGTGGCACCTTGACAAAAGCATTCCGAAAATCCAAGTGGACAACATCTACTAACTCATTTGTCTATCCTGTCCATTATTTCCTCAAAGAATTCCGACAGATTTGTCAAGCAAGATTTTCCCTTAAGGAAACCATACTGACTTTGGCTTATTATATTGTGTTCTTTCAAGTACCCTGAAACTTAATCCTCAATAATGGACTCCAACATCTGACATCAACACTGAGTTCAGGCTAAATGGCCTTTAAGTTCCTTTCTTCCGCCTCCCTTCCTCTTCAAGCGTGGAGTGACATTTGCAATTTTCCAGTCCTGTGGAACCATTTCAGAATCTAGTGGTTCTTGAACGATCATTCCCAGTGCCTCAACAATCTCTTCAAATACTTCTTTCAGAACTCTGGGGTGTAGACCACCTGGTCCAAGTGGCTCAAACCTTTCAGCTTCCCAAGCACCTTCTCCTTAGTGATAGCAACAATACTCACTTCTGCCCTCTGACGCTCTTGTATTTCTGGCATGTTGCTGGTGTCCCCCACAGTTCAGATTTACATATCACCTGTATACAGAAACATAAAGTGAAAAGCGTTGCTTGTGTTAGCAACCAACAAGGCTGTGCTGGGGGCAGCCCGCAAGTGTTGCCATACATTCTGGTGTCAACGTGGCCTGCCCACAATGTTCAGCAGAGCAACGCAAATAACAACAACAGTGACAAAAGAAGGTAACAGCAAAGCTACTCTCTGTATTGGTGAGGCTCGTCATAAATTGGGGGACCGCTTCGTCGAGCACTGCTGCACCATCCACCACAAACGGAAATTCCTAGTGGCCAAACATTGTGATTTCCATTCCCATTCCTGCTCCATCCAATGTGTCAGTCCATGGCCTCCTCTTTGTGCCAAAATTGAGAAATCGATATTCATGCTATCAGGTCGGAGGCTACCCAGACGGAATATAAGATGTCACTTCTCCATCCTAAGGGAGAAGCAACATCTTATTTTCCATCTGGGTACCAATAGCCTGAAACCTGATAGCATGAATATCAATTTCTCCATCCAGTTAACCAACTTCCTCCTCTCCCTTCCTCTATTTCCGACTGACCTTTTACCTCGTCTCATCTGCCTATTATTTCCCCCTGGGTCCCCTCCTCTTTTCCTTTCCCCTATGCTCCACTTTCCTTCTTCTCCAGCCCTTGACCGTTCCCACTCACATGGCTTCACCTATCACCTTCCATCTAGCCTCCTTCCCCTCCACCCACCTTTTTTATTCTGGCACCTTCCACCTTCCTTCTCAGTCTTGAAGTGTCTTGGCCTGAAACGTCAACTATTTATTCATTTCCATAGATGCTGCCTGTCCTGCTGAGTTCCTGCAGCCATTTGTGTGTGTTGCTTTGGATCTACGGACTTTCCCATCTTTATAGTAAGGCAACCTTCCCACCCACCCACTCAACCACACAGACAGGCCTCATGGCCTCCAGTTATTGGTCCAGGCCACAATGAATCAGAATCAGAATCAGGTTTATTATCACCGGCATGTGTCCTGAAATTTGTTAACAGTGGCAGTTCAATACAATACATAATCTAGCAGAGAGAGAGAAAAAAATAATAATAATAAATAAACAAGTAAATCAATTATGTGTATTGAATAGATTTTTTAAAATGTGCAAAAACCAGAAATACTGTATATTAAAAAAGTGAGGTAGTGTCCAAAGCTTCAAAGTCCATTTAGGAATCGGATGGCAGAGGAGAAGAAGCTGTTCCTGAATCGCTAAGTGTGTGCCTTCAGGCTTCTGTACCTCCTACCTGATGGTAACTGTGAGAAAAGGGCATGACCTGGGTGCTGGGGGTCCTTAATAATGGACGCTGCCTTTCTGAGACACCTCTCCCTAAAGATGTCCTGAATACTTTGTAGGCTAGTACCCAAGATGGAGCTGATTAGATTTACAACCTTCTTCAGCTTCTTTCGGTCCTGTGCAGTAGCCCTCCATACCAAACAGTGATGCAGCCTGTCAGAATGTTCTTCACGGTACAACTATAGAAGTTTTTGAGTGTATTTGTTGACATGCCAAATCTCTTCAAACTCCTAATAAAGTATAGCTGCTGTCTTGCCTTCTTTATGACTATATCGATATGTTGGGACCAGGTTAGATCCTCAGAGATCTTGATATCGAGGAACTTAAAACTGCTCCTTCTCTCCACTTCTGATCCCTCTGTGAGGATTGGTATGTGTTCCTCCAACTTACCCTTCCTGAAGTCCACAATCAGCTTTTTCGTCTTACTGACGTTGTGCCAGGTTGTTGCTGCAGCACCACTCCACTAGTTGGCATATCTCACTCCTGTACGCCATCTCATCACCACCTGAGATTCTACCAACAATGTTTGTATTATCAGCAAATTTATAGATGGTATTTGAGCTATGCCTAGCCACACAGTCGTGTGTATACAGAGAACAGAGCAGTTGGCTAAGCACACATCCCTGAGGTGCACCAGTGTTGATCGTCAGCGAGGAGATGTTATCACCAATCCACACAGACTGTGGTCTTCTGGTTAGGAAGTCGAGGATGCAATTGCAGAGGGAGATACAGAGGCCCAGATTCTGCAACTCCTCAATCAGGATTGTGGGAATGATGGTATTAAATGCTGAGCTGTAGTTGATGAACAGCACCCTGACGTAGTTCATCCACTATTTTTGTTCCCCATATTATCTCTCCTGCATCATTTTATAGCAGTCCAATATCCACTCGCCATAGAATCATGAAGTGATAGAAAAGTACGGCATAGAAACTGGCCCTTCAGCCCATTTAGTTCATGCTTAACCATTTAATTTTCTTACTCCCGCCGGGACCATACCCCTACCATCCATGCACTTATCCAAACTTCTCTTAAACTTTGAAATTGAGCTTTTCTTTTACTTTTTATATATCTGGGAAAACCTTTGGTGTCCTTTTTTAAAATCAGTGGCTAGCTCACGTTCAGCTCATCCTTTCCCTTCTTATTTGGAATTCTTCACTCTAATTCATAACCATTTAGGTTGATAGATTTTTGGATTGTGGGGGAATGGAAGGATAAGAGGATTGTCAGCAAAGTGGATTTGAGGTACAGCATCAATTGTGATCTCACTAAATTGACAAAGGAGGTTTGAAGGGCTCTACGGTTCTGCCTCCTTTTATTTGTTTTTGTTCTTTCTGCTCTTTGTGGTTCCTTTTATTCTAAAATACGCAAGAATTTTTTAACCATCTGAATGTTATTTTACCTTTTGTTGTTAGGCTGTCCCTTGATATTGAGGTGCCTCCACTCAGATTCTGAGACTTAGGATCGTACTGATGAAGACAGTGTAGAGGTGCAGACTGTACTACTGATGGGGCACAATATGCTTGACGAGATAATGGGTGGTAGTTCAGGACAACAGACAATAGACAGTAGGTGCAGGAGTAGGCCATTCGGCCCTTCTAGCCAGCACCGCCATTCACTGTGATCATGGCTGATCATACACAATCAGTACCCCGTTCCTGCCCTCTCCCCATATCCCTTGACCCTGCTATCTATAAGTGCTCTATCTAACTCTCTCTTGAATGCATCCAGAGACTTGGCTTCCACTGCCTTCTGGGGCAGAGCATTCCACATATCCACCACTCTCTGGGTGAAAAAGTTTTTCTGCATCTCTGTTCTAAATGACCTACCCCTTATTCTTAAACTGTGGCGTCTAGTTCTGGACTCACCCATCAGCGGGAACATGCTTCCTGCCTCCAGTGTGTCCAATCCCTTAATAATCTTATATGTCTCAATCAGATCCCCTCTCATCATTCTAAATTCCAGTGTATACAAGCCCAGTCACTCCAATCTTTCAACATATGACAGTCCTGCCATTCCGGGAATTAACCTTGTGAACCTATGCTGCACTCCCTCAATAGCAAGAATATCCTTCCTCAAATTTGGAGACCAAAACTGCACACGATACTCCAGGTGGGGTCTCACCAGGTCCCTGTACAGCTGCAGAAGGACCTCTTTACTCCAATACTCAATTCCTCTTGTTATAAAAGCCAGCATGCCATTAGCTTTCTTCACTGCCTGCTGTACCTGCATGCTTGCTTTCATTGACTGATGTACAAGAACACCTAGATCTCATTGTACTTCCCCTTTTCCTAACTTGACTCCATTTAGATAGTAATCTGCCTTCCTGTTCTTGCCACCAAAGTGGATAACCTCACATTTATGTGAGGTAATTTATGTGAGGAGGTAATGTTCTCCTTCCAAAACTTACAGCAGGTACCTACATGCTCCCAGCAAATGTACTCATTATTTAAAGATAAGGATTAATACCTGTAGCTAGATATATGTATGTTGAAACAGTAAAACTGACAGTGAAATGTGTTATTAGCGTAATTGATTCCAAGGCCAAGATAGCATGCCCACAACTTTAGAATGTGGGAGGAAACCAGAACATCCAGAGGAAATGCACGTGGTCATGGGGAGAACGTGTATATATAACCCCTTACACTCAGTGGCAGAATTGAACCCAGGTTCAAAACACAAAAATACAACTGCAGATGCTGTGGATCAAAGAATACGTACACGACACTGGAAGAACTCAGCAGCACCTCCGCTCCGTCCGTCACAATAGACAGGACCTCCCGGTTGCCACCCACTTCAACTCTGCCTCTCATTCCCATCTAGATATGTCCATACATGGCCTCCTCTACTGCCATGATGAGACCAAACTCAGGTTGGAGGAGCAACACCTCATCTACCATCTGGGTAGCCTCCAGCCTGGTGGTATGAACATTGAATTCTCCAATTTCCGGTAATTCCCTCCCCCTCCCCCTTCCCCTATCCCAGGTCCTTCTCTGCCTCTCTCCCCTTTCAACTTACTGCTTCTTTATCTCTACAGTTCTTTCATGCTTATCCCCTCCCCCTCCCCCTTTATCTTTCCTCTGATTGGTTTTCCACCTGGCGCCTCTAGGCCCTACCCCCTCCCCATCTCTCTTACTGGGCTTCGGCCCTCTCTTCCCCCCCATTCCTGATGAAGGGTCTCAGCCCGAAATGTTGGCTACTCTTTTCTCACGGATGCTGCCTGACCTGCTGAATTCTTCCAGCGTTGTGTACGTATTCTTTGAACCCAGGTTGCTGGCTCTGTAACTAGTTACACTAACTAATACACTACCTTGCCAGCCTTAGGTCGGTATTCAGGATATTCTGAATTATGCTGCGTAATCTCAAGATTCTCTTAACGAAAGGAATTTCTTCCTTGGTGATCCTATTTAAGTATTTGAGCCTGAGGGTCTTTGGCAAGTGACAGGATGGTTGACCTAGTGGAGGTATACAGAACCAGGGACATTGCCTCAAGATAAAAGGTTCCTATTTAAGGTGGAGTTAAGAAAGAATATTTTTCACCATCCTCAAGGCTGAGGTCAATAAACCTTTGCACTTTAGAAGAAGCAAAGGTTGGGGAGGTTACGTACGATTTCATCGACTGGCAGAGCATCTCATGGGGCCTGCTCCTATTTCCTCTTATTTTGTTCTAACTGTGTAACTTCTCCACAATCTTTTCTTTTCAAAACAAAATTAGGATGAGTCATACAGTATGTCTATGTATGTGGATGGTTAACGGTAAGGGCAGGTGTTAGATTATGGGACGTGAGGTAGGAAATCTGAAATTGCTAGAGTTCTTAAAGGGGAGGTCCAAAAGGAATATTTTTCCTTTTCCAAAAGGAATATAAGGCAGAAGAGGCAACATGTTTGTGGTTTTCACAGCAGGATGGGAGTTAGATATAGGAGCCTTTAATGATAGTCAATCAGCATGGAAACTGGTCTATGCTGACCAAGATGCCCCATCAGTGCTAACCACATTTCAAAGGTCAAAGTTCAAGGTTCAACATAAATTTATTATCAAAGGACATATGTGTCACTATATACAACCCTGAGATTCATTTTCTTGCAGGCATACTCAGTAAATCCAAGAACCATAATAGAATCAATGAAAGACTGCACCCAACAGGGTGGACAAACTACAAATGTGCAAAAGACAACAAACTGTTGAAATACAAAAGAGAAGAGAAAAATAACAATAAATAAATAATCAGTAAATGTGGAGAACATGGGATGAAGAATCATTGAAAGTGAGTCCATGGGTTTGGGAACAGTTCAGAGATGGGGCAAGTGAAGTTGAGTGAAATTATCCTCTTTGGTTCAAGAGCCTGGTGGCTCAAGGTTAATAAATGTTCTTGAAACCGGTGGTGTGAGTTTTGAGGCTCCTGTAATGTTTTCCTGATGGTATCAGTGAGAAGAGAGCATGGTCTGTTGGTGAGAGTCCCTGATGATGGCTCCTGCTTTCCTGCGACAGTGCTCTGTGTATATGTGCTCAATGGAAGGGAGGGAACTACCCGTGATGGACTAGGCCGCATTCACTACTTTTTGTACGATTCTCCATTCAATGTCATTGCTGTCTCCATACCAGGCTGCGATGCAACTTGTAAATATACTTTCCACCACACATCTATTATATCAAAGTATTAGATGTCATGCCGAATCTTCATAAACTTCTAAGGAAGTAGAGGCACTGATGTTCATTCTTCATAATTGTACTTACATACTGGGCCCAGGATGGGTCCTCTGAAATGATAATACCAAGGAATTTAACATTGTAGACTCTCTCCACCTTTAATCCCCCAATGAAGACTGGCTCATGGATCTCTATAATCCTTGATTGTTGTTGTGGCACCACTCAGCCAGATTTTCATTCTTCCTCCTATATGCTGATTCATCACCACCTTTGATTCAGCCTACAACAGTGGTGTCATCAGCAGACTTGAATATGGCATTGGAGTTGTGCTTAGCCACATACTCATAGGTATAAAGCAAGTAGAGCAGGGGGTTGTGAAGGAGATGTTGCAGTGCACTTGTGCTGATAGAGATTGTGCAGGAGATGTTGTTGCCAATCTGAACTGACTGAGGCCAAGGTCTTGAAGCTTATTGATCATTATTGATCAGTTTTGATGGGATGATATTATTGAATGCCAAGCTGTAGTCAACAAAGACTGTTCTGACGTATACACCTCTGCTGCCCAGATGTTCCAAGGTTGAATGAAATAGCATCAGCTGTGGATCTGTTGCTCTGGTAGTCAAATTGGAGTGGAGCTAAATCACTTTTCAGGCAGGAGTTGTTGTATTTCATCACCAATCTCTCAAAACACCTCATCACAGTGGATTTAAGTTCCACTGGACAATAGCCATTGAGGCAGGTTGTTTCATCCTTCTTAGGCACCGATACAATTGAGGCCCACTTGAAGCAGGAGGATACCTCAGACTGCTGAAGCAAGAAGTTAAAGAACTCAGTGAGCACTCCAGCCAATTGATCAGCATTGGGCCAGGATCACCATCTGGACCAGATGCTTTCCGTGGGTCCACCCTCCTGAAGGATTCTCTCACATTGACCGAAATCATAGGGTCATTGGGAGCTGTGGGAGTTTGCGAAGCTTCCTTCATGTTTTGATGATCAAAGTACAGTAAGCATATTAGGCATTGAGCTCCTTTGGAAGTGAAGTGTTGTTGTCACCTGTTGTTTGATTTCACTCTGTAAGAGATAATAGCATTCAAGTCCTGCCACAGCTGTCCAGCATCCTTTAGTGATTCTGCTTTGGTCTGGAATTGCCACTTTGCCTGTGATATAGCTTTCTGAAGATTGTACCCGGACCTCTTGTATCTTCCTTGTTCCCCAGACCTAAACGTCTCTGATCCAGCCCTTAGCAGATTGCAGATCCTCTGATTCAACTAGAGCTTCTGGTTGGGGAAGACTGAATGATTCTGTGGGGACACACTTGTCTACAACTACTTTTATAAAGTCTATGTTAACCATGTTGTATTCATTCAGACCAAATGGCCCAGTCTACTTACTCAAAGCAATGCCATAGCTACTCCTCTCCCTCTTGCGACCACCTCTTTGTTGTCCTTTGTCCTTATCTCTGGAGCCTTTCTCTTAGGCTTCTGCCTGTATGCGTACATTAGGCCTAAGTCATAGACTGATAGAGTACTACTGCACAGTAACAGGATCTTCAGCCCATCTAGTCCAGGCTGATCTAGTCTAGACCTTCCCTATCCATGTACCTTCTGAACTCCCTTGTAGAAGTTGTTAATGTACTCTACCTGCCTCAGCCACTTCCTCCGGCAGCTCATTTCATTCACTGACTGCCCCCGGGTGAAAAAGTTGCCCCTGAAGTTCCTATTGAAACATTTCCCCTCACTTTAAATCTGTGCCCTCTAGTCCTTGATTCCCCAACCTGTGGGAAAAAAGTATTCACCATATTTATGCCTGTCATGATTTATACACCTCTATAAGGTCACCCCTCAATCTCCTACCTACATTCCAAAGAAAAAGGACCAAGCCTGTCCAACCTCTCCCTATAATTCCATCTCTTGAGCCCTGGCAACATTTGTTCAAATCTTTTCTGCACCCTTTCCAGTTGTACAAGATCTTTCCTATAGCCTGGTGACCAAAGCTGAACATACCACTCCTAATGCAGCCTCACCAGTATCTTCCACAGTCACTAAGTCGATGGTATGGTTGGAGTTCATCGATATTTCTGTAATCCAATGTATCCACTGTACAGGGGATTGGCCTTTACAGCTTCACCAGAGCCTTGTTGCAGACCTTACCCATTTCCCCCCCTCATGACGGGGACATAGTGTTGGACTTTGAGAGCAATGATACTACTTATTTTAGGATTATTTGGAAACTCACAGCCATACTAATCCACTTCAATTTGAGTGCACTCTTGGGATCTGCAGCCAGAGAACTCTTCAACTTGCAGTCAACATAGCTGCCTCACAATTTCAAACAAGAGAAAATCTGCAGGTGCTGGAAATCCAAGCAACACACACAAAATGCTGGAGGAACTCAGCAGGTCAGGTAGCATCTATGGAAAAGAGTAAACAGTCGGTGTTTCAGGACGTGATCCTTCATAAATGCCTGGAAGGGAGGGGGGAGGTCAGAGTAAGAGGTGGGGTGGGGGGAGGAAGAAGAACAAGGTGGCAGGTGACAGGTGAAACCTGGAGAGGGGGAGGGGCCAAGTGAAGAGCTGGGAGGTTGATTGGTGAAAGAGATAAAGAGCTGGAGAAGGTGGAATCTGATAGGAGAGGACAGAAGGCCATGGAAGAAAGGGAAGGGGGAGGAATACCAAAGGGAGGTGATGGGCAGGTAAGGAGATAAGGTGAGAGGGGATACAGGAATAGGGAATGGTGAAGCAGGGGAGGGGGTGGGAGCAGTTCCCAGAGTTCAACAAATCGATGTTCATGCCTTCAAGTTGGTGGTTATCCAGATGGAATATAAGATGCTGCTCCTCCAACCTGAGTGTGGCCTCATCGTGGCAGTAGAGGGGGCCATGGACTGACATATTGGAATGTGAATGGGAAGTTGGATTGAAGTGGGTGGCTACTGGGTGATCCTGTTCTTTGTGGTGGGCATTCTCCCAACCTACATCGGATATACAGGAGGCCACATCGGGAGCACCGGAACGTCAGCCCTCACCCTATACTCCTGCCGCCACACCAGGGTAGGGTTCCTCTTGCCCTAACCTGCCACCCGACTAGTCTCTACATCCAGCATATAATTCTCCATAACTTCCGCCATCTCTATTGGGATCCCACTTCCAAACACACTTTCCCTTCCCCACTTTCCACTTTCCGCACTATGTGACTCCATTGCCCACTTGTCCCACCCCACCAATCTCCTCCCTGGTACTTATCCTTGCAAGTGGAACAAGTGCCACACCTGTCCCTACACCGCCTCCCTCACTACCATTCAGGGCCCCAAACAGTCCTACCAGGTGAGACATCGCTTCACCTGCGAGTCTGTTGGGATCATCCGCTGTATCTGGTGATCCCAGTCCACCCATCACCTCCCTCTGGTGCTCCTCCCCCTTCCTTTTCTTCCCTAGTCTTTTGTCCTCTCCTGTCAGATTCCACCTTCTTCAGCCCTTTATCTCGCTCCTATCAACTTCACCCCTTCCCCCTCTCCTGGTTTCATCTATCACCTGCCACATTGTCCTTCTTCCTCCCTTCTCCCAACCTTCTTACTCTGACTTTTCCCCTTCCATTCCAGTCCTGACAAAGGGTCTCGGCCCAAAATGTCAACTGCTTACTTTTTTCCCATGGATGCCACCTGGCCTGATGAGTTCCTCCAGCATTCTGTGAGTGCTGCCTCACAGTTTCTATTGGTCATGTGTGGTAGTTGGAGAGTTAGTTCTGGGACTTGAGGTAAGGATCAGAGATGGAAATGGAGTTAAGGATCAGACATTGCCTGCATCACTTGACAACGAATAACAAGTTCTTGGGGCCAGCGGACATTTTCTGTGGAAGGACTGGCCAAGGAGAAGGAAAGAGTGTCACAGTGTCATGGCCTGTAGAACCGCCGACCTTGATTTCTGTCTGTGATAGTGTGGGTTTTCTCCGGGTGTTCCCATTTTCCTCCCACATTCAAAGGATGTGCAAGTGGGTAGGAAAACTGGCCACTGGAATTTGTCCCTGGTGTAGGGCAGAATCTGGGCGGAGTTGATGGGAGAAAGATACAGTGGACGTGGAGAGGACATTTCCTACAGAGGAGCAGAGGGAAAGGGTGTGCAGCCCCAGAATAGAGGGAGAACCCTTCAGAACAGAGATGAGGAGGAATTTCTTTAACTGGAGAGTGGTGAATCTGTGGAATTCATTGCCACAGATGTCTGTGGAGGCCAAGTCATCGGGTGTATTTAAAGCAGAGGTTAATAGGTTCTAGATTGATAAAGGCATCACAGATTATGGGGAGAAGGCAAGAAAATGGGGTTCAGAGGAGGTTCACAAGGATGATTCTGGGAATGAAAGGGTTATTGTACAAAGAACATTTGATGGCTCCAGGTCCGTAGTCATTCGCTATTTAGAAGGATGAGGGGGGATTTCATTGAAACCTTTTGAATTTAGAAAGGCCTAGACAGAGTAGAAAGAATGTTTCCCATGGTGGGGGAGTCTAGGACAAGAGGGCACAGCCTCAGGATAGAGGGGTGTCCATTTAAAACAGAGATGTGGAGAGATTTCTTTAGCCAGCAGGTGGTGAATTTGTGGAATTTATTACCACTAGCAGCTGTGGAGGTCAGGTCACTGGGTGTATTTAAGGCAGAGCTTGGTAAGTTCTTAATTGGACACAGCATCAAAGATTACAGGGAGAAGGCCGGGGAGTGGGGCTGAGGAGGGGAAAAAAGGATCAGCCATGACTGAATGGCAGAACAAAGTTGATGGGACAAATGGCCCGATCCTGCTCCTACGTCTTATGGTCTTATGGAGAAGGAAAATAAATCAGCCATGATGAGACTTGGGCCGAATAGCCTAAATCTGCTCCTATTTCTTAAGTCTTATAGAAAAGATTTCATGCATATTAAATGATTGAATGGGATCGACATGTGTGCTGACATAGACTCAATGGGCTGAATAGTTTCTGTATTGGAAGGATATATGTAAATACAGGTCCTACTCAGATTATGGTAGGGTGTCCATCCCTCATGTAACCCTCTCTCTATCAGAAATGCAGCCGCAAACCGAGTTCCCACCAGCACCAGATGCCTGCAGCCCCACAGCAGACAGGAACCCCATCCCGCCAGGCTGCTGAACGCCCATTCGTATGAACATGCTGCACGTAACTCAAACAGTCGTATCCTGTACAACGGGCTAGCCCCTCAAATCTTCCCTGCCATTCAGTGAGACCAATCTAATTATTGGCCTTGCCCTCTTCGACACAAGGTTATTAATTATTTAAAGACAAAAGACCTCACCCTTGGATCTATTCAATAACTCAGCATCCTCACCTCCAGTAACACTTTATTCTGCATTTTGTACGACTTCAATACACCATGTAATGATCTGATCTGTATGAATGATGTGTGAGACAAGCTTTTTACTGTACCTTGGCACACGTGGCAATAATAAACCCACCCCAGTTCCAATCAATTCTTTAGCCTCCAGCAATTCTTTTTTTAGTGAATCTTTTTGGAGTTGCCTCCAGTGCCAACGTATCTATTCTTAAATAAGGGGGACAAGACCATCCATCCACATGAAGGACTGTATGGCCTCGCCTGTACTCTGTATAAGGTAACAGCATTCCCCTAGAAATGAAGTCAGAAGTCAGCAAACACTTTATTAGGTACCTCCAAGTCGGTTCAGGACATGATAGTTGAAGGGTAAAACTGTTCCAGAAGCTGGTGTTGAGGGACCTAAGTCTGTGTGTGTTGCTCAAGATTTCCAGCATCTACAGAACCTTTTGTGTTTCTAGTTGTTACACCTCATTTCTTTATTGTGTATATAAAAGACCAGCTGGAGGGGGCAGGGTGCTGGCTTCCAAATTTGCCAGGGACGCAAATGTTGGAAGTAACATTGTTGTGATGAGGATATCCTAATTCGGCAAGTTGAGTGAGTTGGAGAAACTTTGGCAAATGGAGTTTAATGCAGGGAAGTGTGAGGTCATGCATTGCCATTGGAGAAGCCTGAAGGCAGATCAGAATCCGAAATGGCGAAGGGAAGAAGATAAGTGAAGTACAGAGGGATTGCAGATGGTTTGAGGACAAACTATAAGACATTGGCAAGGTCATCGGCCTTGGATATTGCTTCAAGAGGTTTGGAGCTTAGAAATGCTCAGTGGCCACTTTATTAGGATATGCCTGTGCACCTGCCCATTAATGCAAATATCTAATCAGCCAATCATGTGGCAGCAACTTAGTGCATAAAAACATGCAGAAATGGTCAAGAGGTTCAGCTGGTTTTCAGACCAAACACCAGAATGGGGAAGATATATGATTGAAGTGACTTTGTCTGTGGAATGACTGTTGATGCTAGACGGGGTGATTTGAGTGCTTCTGAATCTGCTGATCTCCTGGGATTTTCACACACATCAGACTCTAGAGCAGAGGTTCTCATCGTGGGGTCCATGGACCCCTTGCTTAATGTATTGATCCTTAGCATAAAAAAGGTTGGGAGCCCCTGCTCTAGACTTTACAGAGAATGGTGCAAGAAACAAAACACCCAGTGAGCAGTAGTCTATGGGTGAAAATACCTGGCTAATGAGAGAGGCCAAAAGACAATGGCCAGGCTGGTTCAAGCTGACAGGAAGGTGACAGTAACTCAAATAACCATGTTTTGCAACAGTGGTGTGCAGAACAAGGATCTCTGAGCACACAACAAGGAAAATCTTGAAGTGGAAGGGCTACAGCAGAAGATCACATACACTCAGAGGCCAATTTATTAGGTACAGGAGGTATTTTGCTATGTTCAAGGTGCCACATCAATGCAGGTTGATGTTGCTACAATGGTAAGGAACTGAACTAGTGTTACAGATCAATGCCAGCCATAAAAAATAGCCGGTGGACTCTGACATTAATTTTTAATGTTTTACATTTACACAATAATAAGATGAAGCCGTTAACTGCTTTGATGAGTCTGTGAGTACTTTGTATTTCTAGGTGATTATGTTAAGAATCTATTTTCAGTCGATTAAGATAAATATGAAGGCAGAAATAACAATAAGATTGGGAAAATAAATCAGGTTCTTTTCTCTTTAGAAACAGGTTCTGCAGCAGATAATTATATCAAGTCTTTTTTTCTCTTTGACCAAACCATACGAAGTTTACCCAGGAGGAAAAATAAGCTGAACAAATAAGACTCCGAAGTTCCTTTTTTCTTGCATTTAATGTCATTCTGTGGTTAGATGTTTTTTTAGGTTTCTTCCCTGCTTGAGCAGAAACTCTGAGAACCAGTTTAGAAGAGATACTCGATTATACTCCACATTAGTGGTAATGAAAGATTAGGAATTCAAGAAGATCTTCTTTCCTGCAGGAGCCCTGAGCTTTTGGAAGTTTCTAACACTAGGGGAAATGTCTTCCTGAGCAAGGCAGAATCTTTTACTTATTCATTTTTGAGATCTGGGAATGGTGAGAAAGCCAAAGTAGTCAAAGTAAAATTCATTAACAAATATATTTCATCATCATCATTATGTGCTGTGTCATATGATGTAAGCAATCATTGTCTCATGACCATGACTGTTCTTGGCAAATTTTTCTACAGAAGTAGTTTGCTATTGCCTGCTTCTGGGCAGTAGCTTTACAAGATGGGCGACCCCAGTCATTATCAATATTCTTCAGCGATTGTCTGCCTGGTGTCAGGATAACCAGGACTTGTGATATGCACCAGCTGCTCATACGTCCATCCACTACCTGCTCCCATGGCTTCATGGTCAGGGGCTTAAGCAGGTGCCACACCTTGATCAAAGGTGAGCTGCAGGTTGAATGCCCGGGGTCACCCATCTTATAAAGACACTGCCCAGAAGATAGGTAGATACTTTATTGATCCCAAAGGAAATTACAGTGTCACAGTAGCATTCCAAGTGCACAGATATACAAATATGCAAATATTAGAAGTAAGAAAGAATAAAAAATAAGTTAACACAAACAGTCTGGCGGGAGGGGAGGGAGTCATCACTTCCCCAGCTATAGGTTGACTCATTATAGAGCCTAATGGCCAAAGGTAAGAGTGACCTCATATGGCGCTCTTTGGAGCAGCACTGTTGTCTTAGTCTATTACTGAAAATGCTCCTCTGTTCAACTAGTGTAGCATGCACTTGAGGGTGACAAATATTGTCCAGAATTGCCAGGATTTTCCGTAGGGTCCTTTGTTCTACCACAGCCTCCAGTGTGTCCAGTTTGGCTCCTGTAACAGCCTTTGTAATCAGTTTATTGAGTCTGTTGGCATCACTGTGTTGATGCCAATGCCCAGGCACAGCACTGCATAGACCATTGTGAGAACTGGTGAGAACAGACTGGTAGAACATGTGAAGGAGAGGCCTGCATATTCCGAAGGACTTCAATCTTCTCAGGAAGTAGAAGCAACTCTGACCCTTCTTGTACACAGCCTCTGAATTGGTGCTCCACTCAAGTCTGTAATCGAGGTGCACCCCCAGGTACTTGTGGGTTCTCCCCATCAATAGTAATAGGGAGTAGCGCAGGCTTAGTCTTCCTAAGGTCCATCACCATTTTCTTTGTCTTACTGATGTTGAGCTGCAGATGATTCAGCTTTCACCATTTGACAAAATCCCCCACCAGGGCCCTGTATTCATCCTCCTGCCCTCCCTTTATACACCCAACTATCACTGAGTCATCAGAGAATTTCTGCAAATGACATGACTCAGTGTTGTATCTAAAGTCCGTGGTATACAGGATAAACAGGAAGCGAGCCAATACAGTCCCATGTGGGCCCCAGTGCTGCTTATAGCCATGTCTGACACACAGCTCTGAAGCTGCACAAACTGTGGTCTGGCAGTCAGGTAGTCCGTTATCCAGGATACAATGGAAGTGCCAGGCTGCATTGAATGGAACTTTCCCCCAGCAATGAGGGCTGTATTGTATTGAAGGCACTTGAGAAATCAAAAAGCATGATCCGCACAGTGCTGCCCTGCTTAACCAAATGAGAGTTGGCTCTGCTCAGCAGGTAGATGACAGCATCGTCGACTCCAGTATGCTCCTGGTAGGCAAACTGCAGGGCATCAAGGGCTGATCTGACCAGGGGTCAGAGGTGAGCCAGGACCAGCCTCTCTAGGGTCTTCATAATAAACCTGATTCTGATTCTGGTTCAATATTTTGAATGAGCTGGAGTTTCTTGAGGGTGAAGGAGAGAGGGGCCTTGTCACAGCAATGGTGAGTTGGAGATGGGTGAAGAGAGTTCAAGCAGCAGATGAGCTGGTCCTAAGGGGTGGGTGTTGAGGACACCGTGGAGATGTAGATAGACTATGCTTGCAATGTAGCAGAACCTCAGCTTGGGATGTATAGTTTGTGGGATGTTCGAAGCTGAGAGTATTATGGAAGCTGCTGCAAAGCAAGGGGTTAATATAACGTCCAGGCAAGGATAGACTGCAGACAGCACAGACAGGAATGGTCTTGAAGAGCATAGCTTCCCTTTGCACAGAAGGGGGGGGTGGAGCTATTTTGCTTACTATAAACATGATGAGAATATAACAAGATGGAAAGATGTGACAATGCTTTACTAACTTCAAAGTATCATCGATTAGCTTGTAGTTTCTATTGACTTCTAACACCTACATTGTGAATGGTGATTGATCTTGCAAGTAAAGAATTCAAAAATACAGAGTTTACCAAATGGTCAATATCTGTAACTGCTAGATAATACTGTATAAATAGAGCATTTTTCTGTTCTGACTTCATAACAGTGTGGGACAGGGGACATGCTGCTTTCCTTTCGCACTCGTACAATAAGGTATGATTGAGGACTAAGTGCGAGTTTTTAAGGGTCCAGTTAATCGGCAGGAACAGTGTCAGTGCAGGGGACTGAGGATATGGTCTAAAAGCAAAAGGGAAAAGAAACTGACAGACAAAGGCTTTGAGCATTCTGCAGTACGGGAGGCTGCGCCCCGTGGTCTCATCTGACAAGACCCAGTTAGTCTGCCCACATGAAACCTCTCTATTCATTCCAATCCGCAGCCCTTCACCCGAGCACCATGAACCGATGCTGGATCCTCCAGAAACACTTTCAAAAGATAACAAGAGTCACAACCCCAACCTCAAGCAGATTCACACTTCTCCATGGTTATATCCTAAAGTAAATGTTTAGTTCATGGTTTAAAGTTCATGCTTTGAACTTTGCACTGAGGTGCTATCCATGCACAAGTGTGTTTCCTTAAAGGGTTATAATTTTACCTGCCTCTACCATTTCCCCAGCAGCTCACTCTGCATACCCAGCAACTTCCATGTGAAAAGATTGTCCCTCAAGTCCACTGTTAAATCGTTCAAAGTAAATTTATTACCAAAGTATGAGTATGTCATGGTATACATTTAAATGACTAACATGAGAGGGCACAGTTTTAAGGTGCTTGGAAGTAGGCACAGAGGAGATGTCAGGGGTAAGCTTTTCACACAGAGAGTGGTGGGTGCGTGGAATGCACTGCTGGCGACAGTGGTAGAAGTGGATACGATAGGGTCTTTTAAGAGACTCTTAGATAGGTACATGGAGCTTAGAAAAGGGCTATGCGTTAGGGTAACTCTAGGAAGTTTCTAGAGTAGGTTACACGGTCGGCACATCATTCTTGGCTGAAGGGCTTGTAACGTGCTGTAGATTTCTATGTTCTATATACTATGCTAAGATTTGTTTTTTGTGGGCATTCACAAGGAAACAAAGAAACACAATAGAATTAATGAAAAACTACACGCAAAGACTGACAAAACAAACAATGTGCATAATCACATTGTGTCAATACAATAAAACAATAATAATAACATGAAGAAGAAGAAACATTGGAAGTGTCAAATGCCTGGCTCAGAGTTGGAGACTCTTCCCAGAAACAGAAGGGTTCCTTGTGGCAGTACAAGACCAGGTGGTTAACACTAAAAAAATATCAGAAACACATAATAAAAGACCAACAAATTCGACGATAAATATAGAAAGTGCCAAGAGAAACCAGAAACAATCTAACAGAGTACTAGATCTTGCAGCAGTTTAACTCAATCTGATTACTTACATATGCTCAATCAAGTGGTAAACATCATTCATCAAAATCTTGCTTTAAAATACAAAGTCATAAAAGACACCATATCTTACTATAAATGCAAGCCTGGTCCAGCTTTGGAGTCAGAATCCCACAAATGATTTTATGACCACTCCTTTATTACAGATAGGAGAATCTATGATAACAGTTCAAATATGACATTGCAGGATAAACAAGCATGACGAGATGTAGCCTTTCGAAGCACACATACAGTAGTGTGCAGAGGACTTGGGCTCGTTTATATAGTAAGGGTGCCTAAGGCTTTTGGTCAGTTCTGTATTTGTCAACATCAAGCTGAGAGCGAGCTTATAAATCTGGTGGGAGCAAAGGATATTGGGAATGGTGAGAGCGGAGCGCCGTGGGAGGGGTGTGGGTCAGGTGGCAGAGAAGGAGTGCCAGGGGCCAGGGGTGGTGCAGATGCAGACACATCCAGCCCTGAGACACAGGGCAAGTCATTAGATTGCTAACAACTGGTTTACTGATCACTACAAAATGTCTCTCTGGTTCTTCTCAGTCCCTCCCCT
Source organism: Hemitrygon akajei (assembly GCF_048418815.1). Taxonomy (NCBI): domain Eukaryota; kingdom Metazoa; phylum Chordata; class Chondrichthyes; order Myliobatiformes; family Dasyatidae; genus Hemitrygon; species Hemitrygon akajei. The sequence goes on from NC_133129.1 coordinate 177,024,530, forward strand.
CTCCCTCTCCCTTTTCCCAACCATGATTCCTTTCTCCCTGTCTCCTTCCCACTCTCTATTCACAATAGAGACCAATATCAGAATCATGTCTATCATCACTCTCACGTGTCATGAAATTCTTTTTTTTCTGTGGCAGCAGTGCAGTGCAACGCATAACATTACTACAGTACAGTACTGTGCAAAAGTCTTTGGAACCCTAGCTATTTATATGTACCTAAGACTTTTTCACAGCTCTGTAATGTACAGAAATCAATAAGTGAAAACAACAGAAATATTCTGAATTAAATGATTAAACTTTAAGACAATGGAACATGAACAGAGGATATATGGTCCTAGTAGTAATATCTACAACTGGGATCATCCCAAAATCACCATTAAATAATTAGACCTATGCAGCAAAGTTTATGCAAATCTGAAAAAGTCACAATACTGAACACAACTAGAATAGTCTGAAAGTTCCTAGTAATTGAGAAATGAGTGTGCTTGGCCATTTCTCAGCTTTTACCAGCTTGAGCTGAGTAAAAATAAAACTATAATAATAAGTCAAGTCGTCGCTTTTATTATCATTTCAACCATAACTGTTGGTACAGTACACAGTAAAAACGAAACAACGTTCCTCCAGGACCATGGTGCTACATGAAACGACACAAAACTACATTAGACTTCAGACCTACACAGGACTACATAAAGTGCACAAAACAGTACAATAAATAATAAACAAGACAATAGGCACAGTAAAGGGAAAATTACAATATAATAATAAATGATGCAAATGTAAATAATGTAAACAATGTTTTAGCAGGAATTGAGAAAGAAATGAGCAAAAATTGCAAAGGGAGTGGAGGTGTGTGTGTGTGTGTGTGTGTGTGTGTGTGTGTGTGTGTGTGTGTGTGTGTGTGTGTGTGTGTGTGTGTGTGTGTGTGTGTGTGTGTGTGTGTGTGTGTGTGTGTGTGTGTGTGTGTGTGTGTGTGTGTGTGTGTGTGTGGTGTCGGACTAGACTCTGGGAATTGAGAATTCTAATGGCTTGGGGGAAGAAACTGTTGCACAGTCTGGTCGTGACAGCCCAAACGCTTCGGTACCTTTTGCCAGATGGCAGGGGGGAGAAGAGTTTGTATGAGGGGTGCGTGGGGTCCTTCACAATGCTGTTTGCTTTGCGGGTACAGCGTGTGGTGTAAATGTCTGTAATGGCAGGAAGAGAGACCCCGATGATCTTCTCAGCTGACCTCACTATCCACTGCAGGGTCTCACAATCTGCGACGGTGCAATTTCTAAACCAGGCAGTAATGCAGCAGCTCAGGATACTCTTGATACATCCTCTGTAGAATGTGGTGAAGATGGGGGGTGGGAGATGGACTTTTCATAGCCTTTGTAGAAAGTAGAGATACTTCTGGGCTTTCTTGGCTATCAAGTAAGACTCACTGGCCTATAATTTCCTGGGCTATCCCTACTCCCTTTCTTGAATAAGGGAACAACATCTGCAAACCTCCAATCCTCTGGAACCTCTCCCGTCCTCATTGATGATGCAAAGATCATCGCCAGAGGTTCAGCAAACTCCTCCCTCACTTCCCACATTAGCATGGGGTACATCCCATCCAGTCCCAGTGACGTATCCAACTTGATGCTTTCCAAAAGCTCCAGCACATCCTCTTAGATAGATGATAGATAGATAGATACTTTATTCATCCCCATGGGGAAATTCAACATTTTTTCCAATGTCCCATACACTTGTTGTAGCAAAACTAATTACATACAATACTTAATATCTACATATTCAAGTTTTTCAGTCCACTGCTATTAAATAAATAGTAGCAAGAACGTGAGTTGTAGAGACCTTGAAAGTGAGTCCATAGGTTGTGGAATCAGTTCAGTTTTGAGGTTCAGGAGCCTGATGGTTGAAGGGTAATAAATGTTCCGGAACCTGGCGGTGTGGAACCACAAACTCCTGTAACTCCTTGATGGCAGTGTGAGAAGAGAGCAAGGCCTGGATGGTGGGGAGACCTTGATGATGGATGCTGCTTTCTTGTGGCTGTGCTCTTTGTAGATGTGCTCAATGGTGAGGAGTGATTTTCCTGTGACGGACTGGGCTGTATCCATCACCTTCAGTAGGCTTTTGGACATTGGGCACCAGTCAGGATGCTCTCTGCTGTGCATCTATTGAAGTTTGTCAAAGTTTTAGATGACATGCCAGATCTGCACGAACTCCTAAGACAGTAAAGGTGTTGCCATGCCATCTTTGTAGTGGTGGACTGCAAGTAAACAAATAAATAATGTTGAGTACACAAGTTGTAGAGTCTTTGAAAGTGAGGCCAGAGTCTATGGAATCAGTTCAGTGTTGAAGTGGGTGAAGTTTTCAACACTGAAATGATTCCATAACCTTTGGACTCACTTTCAAGGACTCTATTTTCTATTTTCCTTCCCTGCAAAGTATTGATCAGTCAGACTGTGCACAGCAAGATCCCACAGACTGCACCACTCATATCTACAAACTGATTGATTCTGTGTTGCTGATTGAGGGACGTGTAACAGACAAGGTGCCTACTCTTCTTTGGACAGAACTTGCGCCCACCGTGACCAGGTATCACCTTACAGAACAAAGGTAGAAGAAGCAAGCGACAGTCAGAGAGAGGGGATTCGGAATGGTCGGAACTTCAGCCACTGCCGCAGTGCGTGATATCTACAGCTGAAATCCAAGCTTAATTCCTTAGAAAATTAGCTTTACGCCAACAGCCTGCCAACTAATTTATCACTATTAGCCTTTATGTAGGATGACTGATGCCCTTGAAATAGGCTATGATTTATCAAAGTCTGAAGTGAAGTTGATTTGGTCTTCCACTGGTGTGTGATATTTCATCTGACTTTATCAGAGTCGTTACTGATGTCATTAATTTATTTTAGAAAGGGTGTCAGACAGGGCAGCATCTCCGGGGCTATCAACGCACAGAGGCTGGGTCCAGGAAAACTCAGTCCAGACAAGCGAGGTCAAGTCGAGCTCACTGCCATGTGGAGGTACGGCGAGGTCCAGATACAATGAAGAACTTGCTTGCTGTAGTGTGACATGTGTGTAGGTTTAGACAACACCACAGATAGGAGGGGTGCAGAGGCCTGTGGTCCTGGTGCAGGTTGATGGGACTAGGCAGGTTAAATGGTTTAAATGGGCTGAACAGCCTGTTTCCACATTGTGGTTTCCTATTGACTCCATGACTCTAACATTATATACAATCAGGCGAGTTTACCAATGCCTCTACTGTCTGAGGAGGCTGAAGAGAGATGGACGATGCACATCTACAATCATGTCATTCTACAGCTGCGCAGTAGAGAGTGTCCTACCAAGTTGCATCTCTGCACGGTACAGAAACTGCTCTGTGGTGGACAGGAAGGCTCTGCAACAGGTTGTTAACACATCACCACCATCAGCTTTACCACCATCAAGGACATGCAGTATATACAGAAAGGTGCCAGAACAGGGCCAGTAACATTATGAAGGATCCCACCCACCCTGGTCATGGACTGTTTGTCCCACTCCCTTAGGGAGGAAGCTACATAGCATCCATGCCAGGACCGCCAGGCTCAAAAAAAGTTACTAACTCTCCCCGAGCAGTGAGGATGTCCAACACCTCCGCCCACTAACCCACCCCTCCACACCCCCAACCACCACTACTTTATCATTTCCTGTCAGAGTCACTTCATGTGCAGACTCTCCTGTGTTTAGTGTCACTTTATGGACATGCAATCAATATATGTACAATGTATAAGCTATCTTACATATTTAAATTTATTGTGTTTTTGAATTATTATTGTGTCTTTTTTTGTTCTCCGTTGGATTTGGAATAAGAACTATTTTGTCCTCCTTTACACTTGTGTACTGTACTGGAGACTACATTAAACAATGTATTTTAAACATTCTTGGACATACACTCAGTAGTCATTTTATTAGATACACCTATAAACCTGCTCGTTAATACAAATATCTAATCAGCCAATCATGTGGCAGCAACTCAATGCATAAAAGCATGCAGACATGGTCAAGAGGTTCAGTTGTTATTCAGACCAAACATCAGAATGGGGAAGACATGTGCTCCAAGTGACTTTGGGATAATTGTTGGTGCTAGATGGGGTGGTTTGAGTATCTCAGAAACTTCTGATCTTCTGGGATTTTCACACTCAACAGTCTCTAGAGTTTCCAGAGAATGGTGTGAAAAAGCAAAAAAAATCATCCAGTGAGTGTCAGTTCTGTGGGAGAAAATGCTTTGTTAATGTGGGAGTTCAGAGGAAAATGGATCGACTGGTTCAAGCTGACAAGAAGGTGCGGGTAACTCAAATAACCACTTGTTACAACAGAGGTGTGCAGAAGAGCATCTCTGAATGCACATGTTGAACCTTGTAGTGGATGGGCTACAACAGCAGAAGACCAGAAACTACACACAGTATTAGGTTCTGGAGTAATTAATGAAGTGTCCACTGAATGCAAGTTATACATAAATTATACAGTTAAGAAGGAAAGAAAGGCTCCACATTTCAGCGTCTATGCTCTTTTGTTTCTCTGTGAAAAGTCACTTCACTGACAGTAAACCTCTGAGATATGTGTAGTAGAAATGCATGTTCTTTCTAGACCTCTGAAATAATCTCATGACCTGATTTAAGTTCCTTTGGAATCAGGTTGCTGGATAAATTGCACCATCCATTGTTAACATCCAAGCCCTCCTTCAATAGCCATTTTGCTGTCTGCCGGGGATTTGCCATGTCTAAACGTTACACTTTGAAATAATTGGCAGGAACTCCCTTTGTTTCTCCAGTACTTTTCTTCAAAGTGGTCATCTTCTGTGCAGCACTCTGGATTCAGGAGACAATTTACTTGAATGCCATTTATATTCAGTGAACCTCAGAGGCCTATTCTGACTTGCGGGGGACTTTCACTTGAACGGCATATGATGATCTCTTCTACAGTGAGTTTTTCATTATTACCCTGCCAAATCCATTAGAGCTTAAACTCACATTTCTGGTGCCTGACTTGATGCAGTGAATGGTCTTAGTTCGATCCGGAGACGGCTGGAATTAAACGCTACAGCTTTATCACAGGTGTGTAGGAAGCAGTTAATCTGTCATGCACTCAGTCTCAAATTACAAAATTTGCAAATGCTTTAAGCCTTTGAATTACTTTATTAAACAATTTGCAGGAACCATGTTCAGGCTCTGAGTTTGGACTGGAAGAATAGTTTTTATTTGTTAGGAAAAATGAACCTTCCTATAGTGTTTTTGCAATTATTATTAAGCTCTTCACAAGGCTGTTCCTATTTTTAAAACCTGGAAAATCGTTGTGTCTGATGGAAGATTATTGACTTCAAATGCTTGTTCAGATACTCTCTCTGTTAACTCTGATAACTGCATCTCCACGTTTTATTTCATGATCATTAAGCAGCACTTAATAAGGGAAAGTCTTGATCTTCTTAGGCCGTCTGTTGGGATTGAGAACAGGTCGGGTTGTGAGGTGACTGCAACACAAAAGACCATTTCACTAGTCACCATTCTGTGAGTTCTTTGGCACAATCATATTCAATCGACACCACTCTGATTCTCTTTCCCCTTGCCATTATTTTCACATTTTATTTAGAGACACAGCACAGAAACAGGCCCTTCTGGCCCAGTGAACCCACATCGTCCAATTACACCCATGTATCCAATTAACTCATCCATCTTTGGAATGTGGGAGAAGCCGGAACAAACGGAGGAAACCCACGCAGTCACAGGGAGAGCGTAAAACCTCCTTACAGACAGCAGTGGAACAGATTCTGGATTGCTGGTGCAGTAATTGTGTTAGGCTCACCAGAAGTCGTGGTACATATTGGTACCTACGACATAGGTAGGAAAAGGGAGTTAAGTAGAAAGCTGAAAAATGAGACCTCTAGAGTAGTCAATTCTGGATTGCTGCTGTGCCATGTGCCAGAGAGGGTAAAAATAGGATGATTTGGCAGGGGAATGCATGGCTGAGGGTGCACTGGTAGGGTTTCACATACCTGAATCATTGGGATCTTCTCTGGGGAAGGTATGACCTGTACAAAAAGGAGGGGTTACACCTGAACCCAAGGGGGACCAATATCCTTGTGGAGAGGTTTACTGGAGCTGTTGGGGAGGCTTTAAACTAACTTTGCTGGGGGATGGGAATTGGAGTGATAGGGCTGAGGATGGTGCAGTTGGTATACAAGTAGATGCAATGTGGAGTGAGATTGTGGGAAGGACAGGCAGATGGTAGGGCAAAATTGCAGTCAGTTGGATGATTTAAAGTACAGCAGGGTGACAAAATCAAAAAGGATGATGTGTACAGGACTGAAGGTGTTTTATTTGAATGCAAGTGGTATATAGAATAAAGTAGATGATCTTGTGGCATAGTTAGAGATTGGCAGGTATGATGTTGTGGGCACTCTGAGTAGTGGCTGAAAGAAGATCATAGTTGAGAGCTTAGCTTCAAAAAATACACATTGTATCGAAAGAACAGGCAGGTGGACAGAGGGATTGGGGTGGCTCTGATGGCAAAAATGAAATCAAATCCTTGGAAAGAGGTGACATAGGATTGGAAGATATAGAATTCCTGTGGGGAGAATTAAGAAACTGCAAGGGGTAAGAAGACTCTGATGGGAATTATATATGGGCCTTCGAACAATCACCAGGATGTGCGCTACAAATTACAATGGGAGATAGAAAATTCATGTAAAAAAGGCTGTGTAGTGATATTTATGGGGGATTTCAATATGCAGGTAGATTTGGAAAATCAGGCTGGTGCTGGATTCCAAGAGCGGGAACTTTCAGAATGCCTATCAGATGGCTTTTTAGAGCAGCTTGTGGGTGAGCCCACTGGGGCAATGACTGGGTGTTATGCAATGACCCAGATTTGGTTAGGAAGCTTAAGATAAAGGAATCCTGAGGAAACAGTGATCACAATATAATAGAATTCATCCTGCAGTCTGAAAAGGAGAAGCTAAACTCATATGTATCAGTATTATAGTAGAGTAAAGGAACTACAGAGGCATGAGAGAGGAGCTGGCTAATGTTGATTGGGAGACTAGAAGGGATGATAGGAGAACTCCAGCTACAGGTGTTTCTGGGGGAAATTTGGAAGGCACAAGAAAGATATAATACTTCACAAAGATGAAGTATTCTGAAGGGATGATGAGGCAACTGTAGCTGGCAAGGGAAGTCAAAGACTGTATAAAAGAAAAGGAGAGGGCATAAAATTTAGCAAAAATTTGTGGGAAGGTGGAGGACTAAGAAGCTTTTAAAAAACAAAAGAAGCCAACTAAAAGCCAAAAAGAGAGAAAAGTTGAAATATGAAGGTATCCATAAAAGAGGATACAAAAAGTTTTTCCAGAATTGACTTCATTGACTTTATTTCTTACATCCTTCACGTACACAAGGAGTAAAAATCTTTATGTTAGGTCTCCGTCTAAATATGCAATCTGCAATCATAGTAATTTACATTGCATATATAAAGAGTAAAAGAGAGATGAGAGTGGGTATCGGACTGCTGGAAAATGGCAGTGGAGAGGAAGTAATGGGGGACAAAGAAATGGCAGGCAGTCAATATTTTTCATCAATCTTCACCGTAGAAGACACTAGCAGTATGCCAGAAATGTGCGAGTCTATTATTAAGGATGAGGTTTTTGGGTACTTGAAAGCACCTGATAAAATAGCCCAAAGTCAGCATGGTTTTCAAAAGGGGAAATCTTGCCTGACAAATCAGTTGGAATTCTTTGAAGAAGAGTCAGTGGATGTTGTTTATTTGGATTTTCAGAAGGCCTTTGACAAGTTGTCACACATAAGGCTGCTTAACAGCATAAGAGCTCATGGTATTACAAGAAAAATACAAGCGTGGATAAAGCTTGGCTGACTGGCAGGAGGCAAAGAATGGGAATATATCTGACCTTTTCTGGTTGTCTGCTGGTGACGAGTGCCACAAGGGTCGGTGTTGTGACCACTTCTTTTCATATTGTATGTCAATGATTTCAATGTAGGAATTGATGGCTTTGTAGCCAAGTTTGAGGAAGATATCAAGATAGGTGGAGGGGCAGATAGTGTTGAAGAAGCAGGGTGTCTGCAGAAGGACTTAGACAGATTGGGTGAGTGGGTAAAGAAGTGGCAGATGGAATATAGTGTAGGGATGTGCATGGTCATGCACTTTGGCACAAGGAATAAAGGCACAGGCTATTTTTTAAATGGAGAGAAAATTCAAAAATCTGATGTGCAGAGGGATTTGGGAGTCCTCATGCTGGATTTTCTGAAGGTTAATTTGTAGGTTGAGTTGGTGGTAAGGAAGGCAAATGCAATGTTAGCATTCATTTCGAGAGGACTAGAATACAACAGCAAGGATGTAATACTGAGACTTTGTAAGGTATTGGTCAGATCACACTTCGAGCATAGTGAGCAATTTTGGGCTTCTTATCTAAGTAAAGATATGCTAGCATTGGAGATGGTCCTGATCAAGCTCCTGAGAATTATTCCAGGAATGAAAGGATTAACATATGAGGAGTGTTTGATGGCTCTGGGCCTGTGCTTGCTTGAGATTAGAATGAGGAGGGATCTAATTGAAACCTATTGAATATTGAAAGGCCTAGATAGATTGGATGTGGAGAGGATGTTTCCTATAGTGGGGGAATCTCAGATCAGTGGGCAAAGATTCAGAAATGAAGGAAGTCCATTTAGAATACAGATGAGGAAAATTTATTTAGCCAGAGGATAGTGGATAGTGAACCTGTGGAATTCATTGTTATAGACAGCTGTGCAGGCCAGGTCATTGGGTATATTTAAGGCAGAGGTTGATTGGTTTTTGATTAATCTAGGCATCAAAGGATATGGAGAGAAAGCAGGAGAATGGTGTTGAGAAGGAGAATAAATCAGCCATGATGGCGTGATGGAGACTCAATGGGCTGAATGGGCTAATTCTGCTCTTACATATTATGATCTTATGGTCTATCATTAAGGACCCTCAGCATCGACATGTCTTCTTCTCCTTGCTACCATCAGGGAGGAGGTACAAGAGATTGAAGGCAGAAATTCAACATTTTAGGAACAGTTTCTTCCCGCCTGCCACAGACAGCTGGCGTTTAGGGCGGCAGTGAAGGTCCTCCATCTCTGTCTGTCCTTGGCTGCACTTAGATGTAAAAGGCTTCTCCATTGCTGTTTCCATAACAGTTTTTTTGACCAGTTAGGGTTGTTAGCCCTGAGCTGAACCCGTGAACCTAGAGGACCAATAGACCACTCTTAGTCTGGCCTCTACCCTTTGACCTGCTTGGCATGGATGACCCTACCAAGAGCCTTGACTCCAGCCAGCACAGCTCTCTGGGTTATTGAGGCATGCAAGCCTCTAAACCATGACAAGGTTGTGGTCCTTTTAGAGGAACTTGCTCTATAGCCAGTAGATTTTTTTTTTCAAGCAAAGAAATCAAACCTGCACCAGAACTCCAAACGAAGCCTCACCGAAAATCTAACCGAGAGTCACTTTACCGCATCTCTCTGCATTAACAACCACTTTATCATTTGCCTTCCCAATTGCCTTCTGTGTCTACTTACTTAACAATAAAAAGGTGCTTGAACAGGCAAATGGATAGGAAAGGTAGGGGTTCCCAAGCTGGGGTCCATGGCAGGGATCCATGGCATTAAAAAGGTAGGGAACCCCTGATTTAGAGGGGCATTGGCAAATCCCCAGCTATTCAGACTAGCTTAGTTGAGAAACTTGGACAGCTTTGGCCAGATGGGTTGAAGGGCCTGTCTTGCTATATGACACAATTACTCTATAATTTAATTATGTACCTCATGTATCAACACAGCTCCCAGTCTGACATCTTTTACCAGTCTTTCACAGTTTAAACAACATACTTGTTCTATTTTCCTGCCAGAATGCACACTTGGTTCCACAACTTTTATGCTGATATCCAATAAATTAACAATTACGATTATTGACACTAACTTTTAATTCCTGATTTACTTAATTTACTGAATTTAAGACTCCCATTTTGAGACTCCAGCTCTCCTGATTGCCTATCGAGCAACATAACCAGAATGCCACTGGACCATTAATAAGCTGTTTGTTCTATTTTTTTTTATCTTCTTCCATTCCCTTCCCTTCCACTCCATGGGTATGAACATGAATAATGTTAGCTGTGGGAGAAAGGCTTACAAATTGCTTTTTGCAGCAGCTTATTTAAATTTGAAGTAATTTATTGGCAGGTGTGGAATGAGAGATGTAGAATTAACTGCCTGTTTTACTCACTTCTGACTCTGCTCAATGTACCCTTGCTTGGGTTTGTTAGGAATGATAAAATGATTCCTCCTTATTAGTTTTCTATTAAATCCACATTGAGAAGTCCTCAAAGATCAAAATTCAAAGTAAATTTATTATCTAAGTATGTATGTCACTGCATACTACCGGAAGATTCATTTGCTTGCAGGCATTCACAGTGGAACAAAGAAATAAGATATAGGAGCAGAATTAGTCCATTTGGTTTATCGAGTCTGCTTCACCACTTCATCATGGCTGATCCATTTTCACTCTCAGCCCCAATCTCCTGCCTTCTCCCTGTATCCCTTTCTGCACTGACTAATCAAGAATTTATCATCCACTGCCTTAAATATACCCAATGACTTGGCCTTCTTAGCCGCCTGTGGCAACAAATTCCACTCTCTGGCTAAATAATGGCCTTATGGTCTATTCCATCTTTAGTTTTGCCTGTTTTGAAAGAACTCAAGGGTACAGAAGTTTTGAACGGCAAAACCTCCCTACTCTTGATTTCTCTTCCCTGGATCTTTTTGATTTTTGCTTGTTCGTTTAGAACATCAAGTGACCTCGAGGTTCCAGTCCAGGTCACGCAGCAACCACAATCCTGTAAAAGCTTTTAAATCAAATTCATTCATTTTCTATTTGTGTCAGCAACTCATCTATCATGTTATAAATGCTACAGACATTCACAGAAAGTGATTCCAATTCAGACTTAGTGAAGTTATTGCCTTTCATTTATAGACTCATACCCCTGTACCTAATAAAGTGGCCACTGAGTGTTTGTTTGTGATCTTCTGCTGCTGTAGCCCATCCACTTCAAGGCTCAGCATGTTGTGCATTCAGAGGTGCTCTGCTGCATACCACTGTGGTAACCTGGGGTTATTTGTGTTACTGTCGCCTTCCAGTTTGGCCATTCTTCTCTAACCTTTTTCATTAATAAGGCATTTTCGTCCACAGAAACACCTCTGACTGAGTTTTCTTGTCTTTTTTAAACTATTTTCTCTACAATCTTGAGACTATTGTAAGTAAAAACCCCAAGAGATCAGCAGTTTCTGAGCTACTCAAATCACCCCATCTGGCACCAACTGATTCCATGATCAAAGTCACTAAGATCACATTTCTTCTCCATCCTGGTGTTTGGCCCAAACAACAACTGAATCTCTGGATCATGTCTGCATGCTTTTATGCATTGAGTTGCTGCCATGTGATTGACTGATTAGATATTTTCATTAACGAGCAAGTGTACAGATGTATCTAATAAAGTGGCTCAGTCTGTTCTGTACCATGACTTCCACTTCAATTACCCATAGACATTAAACCTTCTCATATCTCCATTGTCTCTTTAAAGAATTAAAAGTTGTTGTCTCTGACATGTTCTTTCCAGATTATTTCTGATGCTCATACTTCGGCAATAATTGTTTTCAAACTGCACTGTAGTGAAACAACATTAAATCCAGGCTGGAATAACATCAGACACAGATTCATTTATTTATCAAACGCGCATCGAAACACACAGTGAAATCCACTGTTCGCGTTAACAACCAACGCTCTCCAAGGATGTGCTGAAGTCCGGCACCAACGTAGCATACCCACCATGCTCGGCGGAAAAACACAGTAGTTGACAAAACAGAACACAACGAGCAACAAAACACCGAAAGGAAAACTAGTCCCATTCCTCCATACCAGCACGCACATATTCTGTCCTCTAACCCAGGACAGGCCACCTTTGTCCCCCACCCTCCACCAGACAGGTGAATTCACAGACACGGCATGCAGTTAGGGTTAGTAAGATGTGAGGGTGCTATATTGGTGTCAGAACTGTGGCGCCATTTACAGACCGCCCCCAGCACAATCCTCACTGCTTTGATTTGATGCAAACAACACATCTCACTGAATGTATCAAAGTTTCAATGTACATGTGACAAATAAACCTAACCTTTAACCTTTATCTGTGCACCTGTCTAAAAGTATTTTAAGCATTGTAATTTCACCCACTTTGATCACTTCCTCTGGCAGTTCATTATGTGAACCACCATCCTCTGTGTAAAATATTTACCTTCAAGTCCTCTTCTCACTTTAAATATACACTCAGTGGCCACTTGATACACCTGCACACCTGTTTGTTAATGCAAATATCTAATCAGCCAATCATGAGCCTGCAACTCAATGCATAAAGCATGAAGGCATGGTCAAGAGGTTCAGTTGTTGTTCAGACCAAACATCAGAATGGGGAAGAAATATAAATCAAGTGACTTTGACCGTGGAATGATTGCTGGTGCCTGATGGGGTGGTTTGAGTATCTCAGAAACTGCTGATCTCCTGGGATTTTCATGTATAACAGTCTCTAGAGTTTACAGAGAACAGTGAAAAACAAAAGAAAAAAATCGGTGTGAAAGAAAATGCGTTGTTAATGAGATGGGTCAAGGGAGAATGGCCAGACTGCTTCACGCTGACAAGAAAGTAACAGTAATTCAAATAACCATGCGTTACAACAGTGGTATGCTGAAGAACATCTCTGAATGCACAACACATCAAACCTTGAAGTGGATGGGTTACAGCAGCAGAAGATTACGAGCATACATTTAGTGGCCACTTTATTAAATACAAGAGATCTGTAAAACCCTGGGAAAAAGACCATTCATCTACCTTATTATTTTATAAACCTCTAAACAGGGGTTCCCAACCTTTTTTAATGTTATAGACGAATACCATTAGCTTGGGAACCCTCTGCCCTATAAGATCTCACCTCAACCCATAGGCTTCAGGAAAGAAAAGTCCTAGCCAATCCAGTGTTTCTTGAAATCTCAAGCTCTCCAGTCCTAGTACCATGTCTGCAAGTCTTTTCTGCATCTTCTCCAACTTGATGACATCTTTCTTATAGTTGGGTGACCAATACAAACCATAAGACATAGGAGCAGAATTAGGCCATTTGGCCCATCAAGTCTGCTCCATTCCATCATGGCTGATTTATTATCCCTGTCAACCCCATTCTCTTGCCTTCTTCCAATATCATTTGATGCCCTATCAAGAACCTATCAAACTCTGCTTTAAATATACCCAATGATTTGGCCTCCACAGTCAGCTGTGGCAATGACTTCCACAGATTCAACCTTTGGCTAAACAAATTCCTTCTCAACTCTGTTCTAAAGGGACATCCTTCTTTTCTGAGGCTGTGCGCACTCTGGTCCAATTGGAAACATCTTCTCCACATCCACTCTATCTAGGGCTTTCAAATTTCAATACGTTTCAATGAAATCCCCTCAGATTCTTCTAAACTCCAGCAAGTACAGACCACTAAAAGAGTAGTTTCAGCAACTGCTGCAACATGACATCCCAATAGTTGCAACTTGACATCCCTAGAATCACAATATGATGTCCTAACATTTGCACCACAATGTCCCAGCTATCGCAGCATAACAAACCAACGATTGCAACATAACCATATAACAATTACAGGATGGAAACAGGCCATCTCGGCCCTTCTAGTCCGTGCTGAACGCTTACTCTCACCTAGTCCCACCTACCTGCACTCAACCCATAGCCCTCCATTCCTTTCCTGTCCATATACCTATCCAATTTTTTTTTTAAATGACAAAATCAAACCTGCCTCTATCACTTATACCAGAAGCTCGTTCCACACAGCTACCACTCTCTGAGTAAAGAAGTTCCCTCTCGTGTTACCCCTAAACTTTTGCTCCTTAACTCTCAACTCATGTCCTCTTGTTTGAATCTCCCCTGCTCTCAATGGAAAAAAGCCTATCCACGTCAACTCTATCTATCCCCCTCATAATTTTAAATACCTCTATCAAGTCCCCCCTCAACCTTCTACGCTCCAAAGAATAAAGACCTAACTTGTTCAAACTTTCCCTGTAACTTAGGTGCTGAAACCCAGGTAACATTCTAGTTAATCTCCTCTGTACTCTCTCCATTTTGTTGACATCTTTCCTATAATTTGGTGACCAGAACTGTACACAATACTCCAAATTTAGTCTCACCAATGCCTTGTACAATTTTAACATTACATCCCAAATCCTATACTCAATGCTCTGATTTATAAAGGCCAGCATACCAAAACATCCCTACAGTTCAACGTAATGACCCAACATTTGCAACAAGATTTCCAAATTCTGGTATTCAGTGCCCTAACTGATGAACAGGCACCCAGTCACGCCATGTAACCTTGACCTGTCTGGAGAACAAATGATTGTAAATTGGACAATCAGCCAGTGAGTAAGGAGAGATGAAGGACTGTTCTTTTCATGTGGTCTTTGTTTTGGTATGAATGCATGGCCAGAAAGGACAGGGGAATCAGTAGCTGAAGGAAAGAAATCAGAGAGATATTCCTGAAGAATAAGAATTTGGGGAAGCACTGCAAAGGCACAGCAGGAACGAAACTAATTGGATAGAACCTTCAAAGACCCAATGTTGGCCAATGGTTCAGAGAGCCTTGGGGCCATTGGAAGCTCAGTGTGATCTGTAGGATGCATAGAGTGTTTTCGAATAAAGGAAGAGAAAGTTATTCAGACCCTCAGACTCGTATGTCACCATATACAACCCTGAGATTAATTTTCCTACAGGCATTTGCAATAAGTACAAAGAAAGAAACAAATCATTGAAAGACTGCACACAACAAAATGGATAAACAACCAATGTAGAAAAAAATAACAAAATGTGCAAATGCAAAACAGAAAAATAATAAATAGATAGATAGATAAATAAGCAATGAATATCGAGAACATGAGATGCACAGTCTTTGAAAGTGGGTCCCTAGGTTATGGGAGCAGTTATTTTTGAGGTGAGTGAAGTTATCCCTTCTGTTTCAAGAGCCTGATGTTTAAGAGGTAGTAACTGTTCCTGAACATGCTACTGTGGGTCCTGAGACTCCCGTAGCTTGGCAGTAGTGAGAAGAGAGCATGGTCTGGATGGTGGGTTTCTCTGATGATAGACGTTGCTTTCCTATGACAATGCTCTGTAGCTGTGCTCAGTGGTGGGGAGGGCTTTAGCTGTGATGGACTGGGCTGTATCCATTATTTTTTGTAGGCCTTTGCCATTCA
Organism: Hemitrygon akajei; assembly: GCF_048418815.1. NCBI lineage: Eukaryota > Metazoa > Chordata > Chondrichthyes > Myliobatiformes > Dasyatidae > Hemitrygon > Hemitrygon akajei. The sequence goes on from NC_133129.1 coordinate 177,039,848, forward strand.
AGGGCATTGCTATTTCCATACTAGGCCATGATGCCATGATGCAACCAGTCAATATACCCTTCACTGCACATTGGTAGGAATTTGCCCAAGTTTTAGATGTCAAGCTGAATCGTTACAAACTTCTAAGAAAGTAGAGGAACTGCTGTGCTTTTTTTGTAATGGCTATTATGTGCTGGATCCAGGACAGGTCCTTTGAAATAATAACACCGGAAGTATGCATAAAGTTGCTGACCCCTCTCTCCTCTGATCCCCTGATGAGGACTGGCTCATGGACCTCTGATTTCCTCCTCCTGTAGTCAATAAACAGTTCCTTTGTCTTACTGATGTTGGGTGGAATGAAAGGCTTCCTGGCATTACTGATAAACACCCTGGCCAGGGTGGCACAGTGGCACAGCAGTTATCACGATGCTTTACAATGTCAGTGATTAGAAGATCAGGATTTAATTCCTGCTGTCTGTGAGGAGTAATGTTTTCTTCCCATGATCATGTGGGTTTCCTCTGGGTGCCCCAGTGTCCTCTCACATTCCAAAAACGACATATGGTTTAAGGAAAGGAAGTAGCGGGCATGTTATTTTGGCACTGGACACTTGCGGGCTGCCCCCAGCACATCATCGGACTGGGTTGGTCATTGAGACAAATCACGTATTTTACTGTACGTTTTCATATTTTGGTGTGCATTTGACAAATAGAGCTAATCTTTATATTTTAGATCTTTAGGAACTGGCCTATAGGACAATATATCTATTCCTGCATGTGGTGAAAATGGACGGATGAACAAAGAGTAAATCCCTGCCTCTGTTTGCTCAAAATTTTGTCTATTATCTTTGATAGGCACACGGATGAAAGAAAACGGTGGGTTATGAGCGATGTACAAAGGAAGTATTAGATTGTTTGTGGGTGAAGCCCTCCTCACCACTGAGCACATCTACACAGAGGGCAAGCAGCACCCACCATCAGAGATCCCCACCACCCAGGCCATGCTCTCTTCTCACTGCTACTATCAAGAAGGAGGTACAAGAGCCTCAGGACACACACCACCAAGTTCAGGAACAGTTATTACCCCTCAACCATAAGGCTCTTGAACCAGAGGGGTCAACTTCACTCACCCAACGCTGAATTGAACATAACCTATGGCTAACCTTCAAGGACTCTCATCTTACGTTCTTGATATTTATTGATTATTTATCAATCTATTATTACTTTCTTGTATTTGCTCAGTTTGTTGTCTTTTGCAGATTGGTTATTGTCCAGCTTGTTGGCTGTGGTCTTCCATTGATTCTATTGTGTTTCTTGTTATTTACTGTGAATGCCTGCAAGAAAATGACTCTCAGGGTTGTACATGGTTAATAAATTTACTTTGAACTTTGAACATAGGGTAGGTTAGAAGATCAGCACAATGTTGTGGGCTGAAAGGCCTATACTGTGCTGTACTGTTCTGTGTTCTATGTTCCGTCTTAGTGTCCAACTGCTGAGGGTTACTTGATATGACGAAGATACCTTAGATTTTCTGGATGCAAATTTCCTGTGTGGTTTAATCCTCCTATTTGAAGGTACAAAAACACTCAAAGCTCCAGAGATGTACAAAGTGGAGATATTGAGAAGCATGTTTGGACAGTTCTTCTGTGCTGCTACAGGGCTGTGAACATTGGCAGCAGTCAACTATAATCAGCACTATCAGCCAACATCTCTGGGAGTAACCAGTCACAACAGTGATTTGGCATGTTTTACAGTGTAAAACATGCTCCTTGGCATTTTGTGGAATGAGAGGTGACCTTGACAAGGTAGATGTTTTCACTCACGGCAGAGTCTCGAACAATAGGAGATAGTTAAGTGATAAATGGCCGGTCACTTAAAACTGTAGTGTGCAGAAATGTCTTCTCTCAGAGGGTGGGGGGTCTCCAGAATGTTCTGAACCAAATGGTGACACAGGGTAGATCATTAGATACGTATAAGATTGAGACTCCGAAATATATGAAAGATTAAGGAATTGTTTGACTGTGCATTTTGCAGGAAGTGATTTTAGGAAATGGGCTAAAGGACTCATTGTGGGTGTCATGCATTACAGTGAGAAGGAGAGAAACCAGATCTACTAACTACTAACCAAGTTCAGTCTGAGTTACTCCTTACTAAGCAGACCAGGCCAATCGTCTCTAACTGAAACAAATAAGAAAATGAAATTATGAGGGCTTCTCAAGCTGGATATAGAAAGATTGCTTTTTTCTCAGTGGGAGGGTCTGAAGTCAAGGATTGTAGTCTCAGAGCCAGGGGTTGACCATTTCGGATGAAGATGAAGTCAATGCTTATCATAGAAGCTTATCAATTCTCAGAACCTTCTGCTCCAGAGATCCTGCTTCTCATTAGAACAAAGAGCATGCGGAGGAGGTTTACCAGGATGCTGTCTGGTTTAGAGGCCGTGTGCTATCTTGACAAGCTGGGTAAACTTGGTTTGTTTTCTCTGGAGCAGCAGAGGCTGACGGAGATCTGATAGAGATTTACAAGATTATGAGGTGCATAGTTGGAGTGGACAGAGAGTATCTGTTTCCCAGGGTTGAAATGTCTAATACCAGGGGGCATGCACTGAAGGTGAGGGGGGGGGGGTGGGTTCAAGGGGGATGTGAGGGGTAAGTTTTTTTACTCAGAGAGTGGTGGATGCCTGGAATGCACTGGTATGGTGGCAGAGGCAAATACATAGGAGGCTTTTAAGAGATATTTGGATAGGTACAGGGATGAAAGGAAGATGGAGGGATATAGCCATGGTGCAGGTAGGAGGGATTAATGTCTGGGTGTTGTTGATTTGCTTTTTAACAGGTTTGGTGCAACATTGTGGACCGAATGGCCTATTCCTGTGCTGCACAGTTCATTGTTCTATGTTCCATGCTAAGGAACATAGAACATAGAGCACAAATCATAGAACATGGAACACTAAACATTATAGCACAGTACAGTGCCTTCAGCCCATGATGTTATGCCAACCTTTTCACCTACTCTGAGATCAACCTAATTCTCCCCTTCAACAAAGCCCTCAATTTTTCTTTCATCTGCATGCCTATTAAAGAGTCTCCTGATGTCCCGAATGTATTTGATGTGACCACCACCCATGGCAGAGTGTTCTATGCACCTACCTCTCCCTGTGTAAGAGAAAAACTAACTCTGACATCTCCCTTATACTTAAAATGATGCCTTCTTGTGTTAGCCATTTCCACCCTGGGGAAAAAGACACTGGCTGTCTACTCTATCTATGGCTCTTATCATCTTGAACACCTCTATCAATTCATGAGGAATGTTGAAGTATAAGTCATTGGTACTTTGGTCAGTGGATTTGATGTAGTCGTCATGATCATTATGAAAAGCAGACTAGAGTGGAAGGGTCATAGGTGACTTCTACACTTACACAATACTGTGCCAAAGTCTGAGGCACATATATACTGTGTAGCTAGGGTGCTTAAAACCTTTGCACAATATTGTAGCAATTTTATGTATTGGGCTGTACTGGCGCCGCAAAAAAATAACAAATATTATGACATATGTGAGAGATGATAAACCTGATTCTGATATTGGTATCTATTGTGGACTGAGAGTGGGAAGAGGACAGGGAGAGGGGAATCATGGTTGGGGAGAGGGGATGGGAGAGGGGAGGGAGCAGGAAGCACCGGAGAGACATTCTGTACTGATCAATAAACCAATTGTTTGGAATTAAATGACCTTATCTAGTGTCTCAGGCTGGGTGTGTCTGCACCTGTGACATTTCCCCCACCCCTGGCATTCCTTCTCTGCCACTTGTCCCACATCCCTCCCTCACCTTTCCCAACATCCTTTACTCCCACCATATCTACAAACTCACTCTCCACTCCACATTGACAAATACAGTACTGTGCAAAAGTCTTAGGCACTCTATGTGTATATATGTGCTTAAGGCTTTTGCACAATACTGTACCTGTTAAATTCAATGGTAGTCAGTGAGATCATATTAACTATAATTTATTTTGATTAGTGCCAGCACGTAGATCATGTGATCTCTGCCTCAGTTGTTGTCCAGGCCAGCTTTCAATCCTTAAGACCCCAGTGAACCTTTCCACTTTATTTGTCCATCTGTGCCCGTACATCCCCTGGAACTTTAGCACCAGATTCTGAATTCTGTTTTATTTCTTTATTGCAGTACGTCAGTGTTAGGGGTGCTCTGTCTGGAAGGCATGCAAGCAGAAGCTTTTCACCGTATCTGTTTATATGCAATAATATTAAAACAATTACTGAAGATTAGCTTTATGTATCACATGTACACCAAAATATCAAAACCTACAGTGAAATACGTTGTTTACATTGACAACCGACACAGTCGGAGGATGTGCTGGGGACAGCCTGCAAGTGTCTTTCAGCACCAACAAAGCATGCCCACAACATACTAATCCTAACCTTAACTCTATCCCTTTACAACAGAGAGGAAGAGGTATTTATTTGGCCAGATGGTGGTGAACCCATGAATTCATTGCCACAGACATCTGTGGAGGCTGAGACATTGTGTATATCTAAAGTGGAGGTTGGTAGGTTCTGAATTAGTAAGGGTGTCAAAGGTTACAGGGAGAAAGCATGAAAATAGAGTAGAGATAGATAATGAATCAGCTATGATGGAATGGCAGAGCAGATTCAATGGGCCAAATGGACTATTTCTGTTTTTATATGGTATAATCTTATGGGACGTCTTTGGAATGTGGGAGCATACGTGGAGAAAACTATCGTGCAAGCTCCTTACAGACAGCAGCAAAAATTGAACTCGGGTCATTGGCACACTAACTTCTACGCTACTGTGCCGCCCGATTAGACTTCAAGCAAACTGAGATCCAGCTGCCCAGTGGCATCTGCACTTGACTTCAAGGTGAGTGGTCCCGGATTTAAATCCGGCCAGCTCCTTGCACGCTTTTCATCCGCGCTGGGTTGAACAGCGAGCTAGCAACTTTGCTTCGTGAAAAAAAAGACAAACGCTAAAGAATCAGCAAGGCTGGCGCCCGATGTGCCACAAGGCGCTGAGAGGGACAGCAGCAAACTGAAGAATTGTGCAGGAAGAGTTCCCTAAAATTGAACCTATTTCAACCAGTGCATCATTTATATGCACCACGTCAGCTGCAGCCTTTCTATTGCTTCCTTAAGAAGAAATTACTGTTGGTGAAATTAGCTTAATGGGATCTCATGACATTCTGTGATTTGAACAGTACCATTGATCTGCTTAAGATGCAACTGGCCTAACAGCGTACATTTTCTGCATTTCCTTTTAACTTACTGTGCGACTGAGGAGCTTTATGTGAAACATCCACTTCAAACATCCTCTTTCTCTGCAAATAACCTCGCCTGCTATCCATTTTCTTCTTCATTTAATTTGGATCTGTATTCTTTGATTTTAGAAGAATGAGAGGTGAACCTACTGAAACATGGAGTCATGGCGTAATATAACACATAAACAGACCCTTCAGCCCATCTGGTCCATGCCAGCCATGGTGCCCACTAAGCTTGTCTCATTTGCCCATATCCCTAAAACCTTTCCTATCCATGTACTGATCCAAATGCCTTTTGAATGTTGTTATGGGGTGTACTGGGAGGGGTAGCACCTCCTGTGAAGGGGCTTGTCATGTCCATTCTGGGGTAGCTCACTCAGCTTTGGTCTCCACTGGACACTCAGCTCTCACCTGTGGCTCCAAGTAGCTGTCTGCATGCAACAGCAACCACAACCCGGTACACCACTTCAATGGGCAGGCTAAACCAGGTGAGGGTAGCTGGTGACATTATACCCTGGTGAGCTAGGGACATGCCTGTCCCAGCATGCGAAATCGGCTCCACAGAAATGGACAGATGAGATCTATAATGAGATCTGCAATGCTTTGTGGGAAATGAAGGGCATAACAAAGCACAGAAAACGTCATGGTTATCCATTGTAACCAGGGAAGACTCCAATTTGTGATGGTTTCTCATACGACTGGACCTGAACTTCTGAGGTCAAGGAAGTGGAAAACCCATCCGCACAGGATCTGATATCATCGAACACCACAGACAACCACTACTGTGAAACAGGTTCTAACGCTTTCCCCGCGTATATGATAAATAAACTCTTCTCGGGTTTGTCTTCAAAACATCGTTTAAAATCAGTACTGTGCCTGCTTGGAAGCTCGAGCAGAGTTTATTAACCAACATTCGACCTGCCTTAACCATTTTCTCTGGCAGCTCTCTCCATATATCTGCGGTCCCTCAGGTTCTTTAAAAACCTTCCACTTCTTACCTTAAACCTATGCTTGCTAGCATTTAGTTACCCACCCCTGAGGGGAAAAACAGCAGGTGTGTTCACTCTATCTATTCCCATCATGATTTTATACCCCTGTACAGCAATGAATAAAGTCACACTGAATCCTAAGGTCCTCCAGTTTCAGGGGTTCAGCTCAGGGCTAACAACTCTGATTGGTCAAACAAAACTGTTGCAGAAACAGCAATGAAGAATTCTTGTGCATCTGTGTGTGACAGTACGATGACCAAATTCAGACAGAGATGGAGCCCCTTGATTGCTGCCCTAAACGCCAGCAGGCATAACGGGCTCTAAGTAAGTAAGTAAGAATTGTATGGGGACATATCAAAAGAGATATCTCGATGTTTCCACTAGAGAAAGGAAATTGAGAAGTCATTGTTACAAGGCACAGTCACAGCTATTTAAAATTGAGCAGCTTTTGAATTTCATCGTGCAGAAGGCAGTGAATCTTCAGACTTCTTTCTGCTGGTCTCTTTGGAAGTGGAATTACTGAATGCAGATGACACCACTGCAGCGGGATGTATAGAAGTTACTTGAAAGCAAACCAAGACCGCTGAGAGACTGAGTACGGGGGGGGGGGGGGGGGGCGGGGGGTTGACACTATATGACACGCTTCCATATAAATGAGTTTCAAGTCGTCGAAAAAAGCACTTTTGATCCTTTATTATAAAACCAGCAAAAACGAGCGATCTT